>NC_133162.1:80017500-81267500 GCF_040802235.1 Manis javanica
GCTCATTCTCCCTGTTAAAATCCCAGCTCTTACTGGCTGTGTGACTTTGGGCAAGTTACTTAACCTCTCTATGCTTCAGGCCTCACTTGTGTGAAATGGGGACATTAATGGTACCTGCTTCGTATAATGGAGATTATATGAACTGATTGATAATGGTGCCTGGCACAGAAGTGCTTTATCAATGCTAGCTCTTGTCCCACCAAGCCTCATACATCTCAAGGGCTTAAAGACTCTTTTCAGGCAAAAAGCTCAGATTCTCAAGAAGGAAATAGGGTGGACTGGCTCTCAGAGCCTGAGAATGTGCCTTGTTCTGGAAGCCACGCCCTGGCACAGCCTACATACTGTGCTCAGGAGGTGGGTGGGACAGTCCCCACTCCCTCTGCAGGCTCTTTCACAGCTGAGATCCTGAGATGCTGCTAGCTGGGTTTGGGACCTGAGAGCTTGGATGGGAATCTGTGATGCTGGAAGACAGGTGGAGGGGTCAGAGGGTGGGGAAGAAGAAAAGAGAGTGTGTTAGTAAAGGCTCTTTTAGTTGCAAGGAATAGGACACTGAAGCCAGTTTAAGTCAAAGGTGATTCTGTGGGAAGGAGACATGATAAGCTATGGAGCTCAGGGTGTCTGGCATGCTAGTCCTGGGACTCCAGTGGGACAGGGATGAAGGGCAGGGGCTGTTGGACTCTCCTTGCTTTCTGCCTTTCTTGTTCTCCGCTCTCTTTTTTTCCCTGCACCTCTGTCCTGCTTCATTACACACAGAGCACCTTGTTCAGGTTTCCCCCGCAGCAGAGGGTTGCTGTTCTTATGGCGCTCCTGCCAGAACCCTGGGAGAGCACACCTGCTTGGCCCAGCTCAGATCAGGCATCCACCTCTGGTCCCTGTAGGTGTGGTTATTTGTGGCTACCTGGCCCTGCCATGGGGAGGGGACACCATTCTCAGACACAGGGTGTGGGATCGCGACAGTCAAAGAATGCTCCTTTCTAGGACACTACACCAGAGGCAGAGAAAGGCACAGCTATAGGTAAAACAGCCCCTGCTGAGAGCCTAGTTAAACCCAAGGATGAAACTTATGGGCATTTGAAACAATGGTAACATAGCTCCATTTCTGGGCTCCACTCCTAGACACACCCAGCCAGGCTTCAAAGGATTCAGCATTTTGTTGTTTTCTCTCCAGGACTTAGTCAAGCCCCTTGGCTGTGAGCTTGTGTACAGATGGAAAAATTGGGGGTGTGCCTGGGCTCTCTATCCAGGAAGCTCATAGATCCTAGGGCTGTGGAACATCTCAGGTGTCCTCTTGAGCCATCCTCAGCTGTCTGCCCATGTCTAGAACCCCTTCCCAATGACAAAACTTATGCTTTTGGACTTCTAGAGCCCCAATACCACCAACTCTGCCAGAGTGGGCAGTGAGCTAAGCACTGGGCTGGCAGGCCCCAGGGGTCTGCGGTCTTTGTGCCTAAGAGCAGAAGCAGCATCCTTTGGCTCAAGAGGAGCTGTTTGGCCAAGCCAGGCCCACGTGCTCCCTCAGTCTCATGGCAGGAGGCAGGGTGGTGGGTTTGGGACCCATTCCCTAACCCACCAGGAAGGACATTTTAGAGAATGGGTCTGCCCCTTGCCTGGACGTGGACTTTTAAACCCCTCTTTCCAAGCCACCTCAAGGCAAAGCAAGGCATCTTGGTGGACAGCATTTTCTGGGTATCCTGGAAGCATCCAGAGTATTTTCTTTGCCCTCTGCCAGATGGGTCTTGGGGTTGGGCGTTCTTTTCCACCGCTGTCTGCCATCTGCTCTCTGGTTTCCATGCTGGGAGGATGACCCCCGCTGGGCAGAGCTGCTTCTGTGCCAAACAAGGCTCTGTGCAGGAGATGGGCCATGGTGCTGTGTGCTCTGCCTTGGGCTTGGGGCTGCCCTCTCCCACCTGCCCCTGGTTCATACCCCAGCCCCCTACTGCTGGGCATGTCCAAGGTCTAGTGCTGGGTAAGGGTTCCAGGCCCATTGCAGACAGTGCTGGGGATTCATCTGTGGAGCCTTGCCCTGGATCAGCTGGGTGGCCCACATGTCACAGCAACTTCTATCCTAAGATGCCTGTGCTGTTGGCCGGGAGTGGAGGTTTGCCAGCTGTTGAATGGCTGTGAAGCCCTGACTGGGGTGCGTGGTGGGGAGGGCACTCACCCAGCTTAAGCAAAGGGTCCAGAGAGCGTGGGAAGAATAAGATGAAATGACCCAAACTGGGGGCCTTCCAGGTCAGGGGCTGCCTGCACTCTGCCAGTGGGGCAGGTGCTCCTGGAGGGCAAGGTTGCAGCCTCTGATGGCCTCATGCCTCCACTCAGCCCTTGCTCTACCCATGGCCTCAGAGACCCTGCTTTGAGGCTGTTTGAGTTCCCCTTACATGACAACACCCCAGCAGGATCATGGCAACAGGGGGGCGGGCAAAGCAGCACAGGCCGGGAATCAGACGCCTGAGGTCAACCTCTTCTATGACCCTATTTGCTGTGTGATCTTGAGCAGGCTTCTTAACCTCTCTGTGCCTCATTTCTTTATCTGTGTAATGGAAATAGTAATTCTAATTTCGACTTCATAGGGCCATTGTGAGGATTGACAGAAATGAGGCATGTGAGGAAGGCAGTTTGTGAACCTCTCAGGAGAGACAGTTCCCCCATGGTGCTTTGACACCTCCCACTGCAGCAGCTCAGCTGCCAAAACACAGCCTGAGGGCCGAGGAGATGGCTGGATTGTAAGCAGAATCTCCTGGACCCTCCCCAGGGCTTTGCAGGCTTCAAGGCCCCTCCCACTCCCAAGGTCTGGATGGGGCAGCCAGAGGGGCTAAGTGATCCTGTAATGGCCGCATCTGTCAGCGCTGGCCAAATGGTTCTTCCAGGAGTCATTGAGCTAATGGCCCCGTAGCTGGGAGAGAGCCTCTCCTAAGTGGAGCACTTTATCTACCCAGGAACATAAGAGCAACGTGGCCCCAGGCCCCGGGACTCAGTGAACAGCTGCTCTGCCCACAGCAGTGAATTAGCACCCTGTCCCCTTGGCTTGCCTTACTGCTGCCAGGTACCGGTCTGCAGGTGGCAGCCAAGAGGCTAATGGGGGCACAGGAGCCCAGCTGGGGGTGTCACCAGACTTGGCCTTGAATCCAGGGCTCCATAACTTCCACTGGCTGTGGACCTTGGCAAGTCCCTTGCCCTCTCCAAACCTTAATTTACTAATCTGTAAAATGGAGGCAATGAGGATTAGGAGGGGTGTTACCACTGCTGAGGAGGCCCAGGAGCTCTCGCAGGTGATGATGAGGAAGAGGTTCAGACTGACGAGGGCAGAAGAACCCTGTGAGCTGAGGAAGAAGCCACTGTACGTAGAAGGGATGCAAGAGTGTGGTGAACATGGGGCATGGAATGTGCTGTGCAGACAGGCCTCGTTTTCACCCCAAGTGTGCCTGGGAAGGTATGAAATACAGAGTCCAGCTGCCATTTACACCTTGAAAAGTGTCTTCAGACAGCTACAAAAAATCACAGATTCTCCAAACACTGGAGACATATTTCTAAAAGTCTTTTTATTTTGAAATAATTTTAGACTCATAGCAAATTGCAAAAATAGTGTGAAGTCCTGCATACCTGTCACCTGGTTTCTCCCAGCAGTGACACTGACATAACCCTCATACAATGATCAAAACCAGGAAGTTGACATTGGTACAATATGACAAACTGCAGATCTTATTTGAATCTCACCAGTTTTTACATGCTAATACGTTTTTGGAGGTATTAAAATCTCATGCCATGTATATTTTCCTGTAACCATGCCACAATTAGGACACAGACCCATTCCGTCATCCCAACCCTAACCCCTATGACCACTCATCTGTTCATCTTTGCTATACTTTTCTCATTTCGAGACTGTTGTACACATGGGATCATAGTGTAGCTACATGTTTTTGAAAAAAAGGCTTAACAGTGTGCTATTCATGATGATTTAAAACATTAAATATAGAAAGCAAACATACTATATACAGCATAAATCTAAGGGGCTCTGTCAGATAACATACAGTGATATTTATGAGACAGAGGAATATTATTTTTATTTATTTTTTACTGTGGTTAAATCCACTTAACATAAAATTTATCATGTCAACCATTCTTAAGTGTTAAGTTCAAAAGTGTTAAGTATATTCACATATTCTTAACCTACTTGGGCAAACAATCTCCAGAAATTTTTTGTTTTGCACAACTGAAACTCTCTACCCATTTAACAACAACTCCCTATTTCCCACTCTCCGCAGCTCCTGGCAACCACCATTCTACTTTCTGTGTCTATGAGTTTGGCTGCTCTTGGGACCTCATATAAATGGAATCATGCACTATTTATCCTTTTGTAACTGACTTATCTCACTTAGCATGATGTCCTCAAGGTTCATCCATGTTGGAGCATGTGCCAAAATTTCCTTCCTTTTTAAGGCTGAATAATATCCCATTGCTTGTGTATACCACATTTTGTTTGTCCATTCATCCGTTAATGGACACTTGGGTTGCTCCAAATTTAACTAACGTGAATAATTCTGTTATAAATATGGATATTCAAATATCTCTTTGAGATCTTCCTTTTGATTCTTTTGGATTTGTACCCAGAAGTAGGATTATTGGATCACATGCTAGTTCTACGGTTAATTTTTTGAGGAACCTCCATATCATTTTCCACAGTGCCTATACCATTTCACATTCTCATCACAGGGTTTCAGTCCATATCTTCACTAACACTCACTATTTTGTTTCATTTGTGGTGGCCTTCTTAGTGGCTGTGGGGTGGCATCTCATGGTGTCTTTGATTTGCATTTCCCTGATGATGAGTGATATTGATCATGGTTTTATGTACTTCTTGGAGGAAACTGTCTTAATTGTGAAAAAGCCTTGCAGATGGGAATTCTGGAAAGGATTGAGTAAGAGAATGTGAAGTTGACTTTGGTGATGTCTTGCTAATTTTTTGGAACAGTTTGTCAAGAGGAGGTGGGATGCCAGCCTGTTTGTCTTGGCCAAGGAATCTGTGGCAAGCTGTAACACATGGATGCATGGATTTTCTCTGCATTTGGATCATCATACTATAACCCACAATCATGCTACATCATACTATGTACTAGATATAATTTATACCTTGCCATCTTAGATAATCCATCTAAAAAAAGGAAGTGGGGTAAATTGTGTCTTCTCCCCATTGCCTACTGTCCCTCTTCTGGTTTCTCTCTCAGGAGATGCTCGCTGCTACCTGGTTCTGCATATCCATCTAGAGATGTGCATATGTACACATACCTCTTTTCACTTAAAGAGTAGCATATCATAGACATGGTTTGGTCTTTGCTTTTCTCCTTTAAATACATATTTTGAGGAGAGTTCCATATTAGTGTGTATGGTTTGGCTTCTGGAATGTTCCTCTGAAGCTATTCTCAATCTATATGTCTTCCCTCCATTGATGCATTTAGTCTCTAGAAGTTCCTCTAGAAGCTTCTTTCCATGTTTCCTCTCAGAATTTGCCCAATGCTCATCAACTAGTTTATTTCTTACACAGAAGAAGAACACCCAATGCCCAGATTGGTCTAATGAACATCAGAGGGAAAGCAGAGGTTTGTTGGTAGCAGCATGTCTAATGATTTTGATCTTTTCCTTCTTTAATTCCAGTTAGCAAGTTGACTTCTGCCTTTACATTTTTTTTAAAGATAGTAAGAGCAGGTAGTTTGGTATAACACAAACACTGCTGTTTAAATAAATATGTTGATACTAAACTGTTGACTATATGGCTTAAAATGTCCATTTATCAGCTGATGTTCCAAAGTCTTAACTTTGGCACAGAAAATTGATTCAGAGGTTTCAGAATAATGTATGGAAACCCTGCTTGTAGGGAAGTCGTTGTGCTCATGTCAAGAGTCATTGCCATCCCAGGAGGGAAGAGCAAAGCCAGGGTGGGCTGGAATGGAGGTGGGGAGTGGAGAACCTGGGCTGAGGGGCCTTGTGAACCAGAGTGAGATTTACCCTGCAGGTGATGCAGGGAAGTATTGGAATATGAAGATCTGTTGGGTTGGCTCCATCTTTTATTGTAAAAACAGTGATCATTTATGGATGCTGTCTAAGTGCCCAGTATTCAACCAGATCCTTCTGACATATTATTTCTGCAACTCACCTGGAATTACAAGGTTAGTGTTCTCACTTTACATCTGAAAAAAAAAATGGGCTCAGAGGGCTTACGTGACTTATCCAGAGACAAACAGCTAGTGAATTTTCACTTGGAGTCATCTGATGCCAAAGCCCTGGCTCTTCGCCTTTTGCTACACTTCCTTTCCTACTATTACTATTTTTTTTCACTTTTTTAAATTTTGGTATCATTAATGTACAAATACATGAACAATATTATGGTTACTAGACTCCCCCCATTATCAAGTCCCCCCCGCATACCCCATTACAGTCACTGTCCGTCAGCCTACTGAGATGCTAAAGAATCACTACTTGTCTTCTTTGTGTTATACTGCCTTCCCTGTGCCCCCACCTACATTATGTGTGTTTATCGTAATGCCCTTTTCACCCTCTTATCCCTCTCTTCCCACCCACCCTCCCCAGTCCCTTTCCCTTTGGTAATTGTTAGTTCATTCTTGGGTTCTGTGAGTCTGCTGCTGTTTGGTCCCTTCATTTTTTTCTTTGTTCTTACAGTCCAGATGAGTGAAATTATTTGGTACTTGTCTTTCTCCTCCTGGCTAATTTCACTGAGCATAATACCCTCTAGCTCCATCCATGTTGTTGCAAATGGCAGGATTTGTTTTCTTCTTATGGCTGAATGATATTCCATTGTGTATATGTACCACATCTTCTTTATCCATTCATCTACTGATGGACACTTAGGTTGCTTCCATATCTTGGCTATTGTAAATAGTGCAGCGAGAAACATAGGGGTGCATCTGTCTTTTTCAAATTGAAGTGCTGCATTCTTGGGGTAAATTCCTAGGAGTGGAATTCCTGGGTGAAATGGTATTTCTATTTTGAGCTTTTTGAGGAACCTCCATACTGCTTTCCACAATGGTTGAACTAATTTACATTCCCACCAGCAGTGTAGGAGGGTTCCCCTTTTTCCGCATCCTCACCAACATTTGTTGTTGTTTGTCTTTTGGATGATGGCCATCCTAACTGGTGTGAGGTGATATCTCATTGTGGTTTTAATCTGCATTTCTCTGGTGATTAGAGACGTGGATCATCTTTTCATGTACCTGTTGGCCATCTGAATTTCTTCTTTGGAGAAGTGTCTGTTCAGCTCCTCTGCCCATTTCTTAATTGGATTATTTGCTTTTTGTTTGTTGAGGTGCATGAGCTCTTTATATATTTTGGATGTCAACCCTTTATTGAATATGCTATTTATGAATATATTCTCCCATACTGTAGTGTACCTTTTTGTTCTGTTGATGGTGTCCTTTGCTGTACAGAAGCTTTTCAGCTTGATATAGTCCCACTTGTTCATTTTTGCTTTTGTTTCCCTTGCCCGGGGAGATATGTTCATGAAGAAGTTGCTCATGTTTATGTCCAAGAAATTTTTGCCTGTGTTTTTTTCTAAGAGTTTTATAGTTTCATGACTTACATTCAGGTCTTTGATCCATTTTGAATTTACTTTTGTGTATGGGGTTAGACAATGATGCATTTTCATTCTATTACATGTAGCTGTCCAGTTTTGTCAACACCAGCTGTTGAAGAGGTTGCCATTTCCCCATTGTATATCCATGGCTCCTTTATCATATATTAATTAACCATATATGTTTGGGTTAATAACTGGACTCTCTTTTCTGTTTCACTGGTCTGTGGGTCTGTTCTTGTGGCAGTACCAAATTGTCTTGAATACTGTGGCTTTGTAGTAGAGCTTGAAGTTGGGAACCGAGATCTCCCCTGCTTTATTCTTTCTTCTCAGGATTGCTTTGGCTATTTGGGGTCTTTTGTGGTTCCATATGAATTTTAGAACTATTTGTTCCAGTTTGTTGAAGAATGTTGTTGGTATTTTGATAGAGATTGCATTACATCTATAGATTGCTTTGGGCAGGATGGCCATTTTGACATTATTAATTCTTCCTACCCAAGAGCATAGGATGAATTTCCATTTGTTAGTGTCCTCTTTAATTTCTCTGAAGAGTGTCTTGTGGTTTTCAGGGTATAGGTCTTTGACTTCCTTGGTTAGTTTATTCCTAGGTATTTTTTTTTTTTGATGCAATTGTGAATGGAATTGTTTTCCTGATTTCTCTTTCCACTAGTTCATCATTAGTGTATAGGAATGCAACAGATTTTTGTTTATTAATTTTGTATCCTGCAACTTTGCTGAATTCAGATATTAGTTCTAGTAGTTTTGGAGTGGATTCTTTAGGATTTTTTATGTACAATATCATGTCATCCACAAATAGTGACAGTTTGACTTCTTCCTTACAATCTGGATGCCTTTTATTTCTTTGTGTTGTCTGATTACTGTGGCTAGGACTTCCAGTACTATGTTGAATAAAAGCGGGGAGAGTGGCATCCTAGTCTTGTTCCTGATCTAGGTGAAAAGCTTTCAACTTCTTGCTGTTAAGTATGATGCTGTCTGTGCATTTGTCATATCTGGCCTTTATTATGTTGAGGTACTTGCCCTCTATACCCATTTTGTTGAGAGTTTTTATCATGAATGGATGTTGAATTTTGTTGAATGCCTTTTCAGCAACTATGGAGGTGATCATGTGGTTTTTGTCCTTCTTTTTGATGTGGTGGATGATGTTGATGGATTTTTGAATGTTGTACCACCCTTGCATCCCTGAGATGAATCCCACTTGATCATGGTGTATGATCCTCTTGATGCATTTTGAATTCGGTTTGCTAATGTTTGGTTGAGTATTTTTGCATGTATGTTCATCAGGGATATTGGTCTGTAATTTTCTTTTTTTGTGCTGTCTTTGCCTGGTTTTGGTATTAGAGTGATGCTGGCTTCATAGAATGAGTTTGGAAGTATTCACTCCTCTTCCACTTTTTGGAAAATTTTAAGGCGACTGGGTATTATGTCTTCTCTAAATTTCTGATAAAATTCAACAGTAAATCCATCTGGTCCAAGGGCTTTGTTCTTGTGTAGTTTTTGATTACCGATTGAATTTAGTTGCTGGTAATTGGTCTGTTTAGATTTTCTGTTTCTTCTTCGGTCAGTCTTGGAAGGTTGTATTTTTCTAAGAAGTCGTCCATTTCTTCTAGGTTATCCAGTTTGTTAGCATATAGATTTTCATAGTATTCTCTCATAATTCTTTGTATTTCTATGGTGCCCATAGTGATTTTTCCTTTCTCATTTCTGATTCTGTTTATGTGTATAGATTCTCTTTTTCTCTTAGTAAGTCTGGCTAGGGGCTTATCTATTTTATTTTCTCAAAGAACCAGCTCTTGGTTTCACTGATTTTTCCTTTGTTTTGTTCTTCTCAATTTTGTTTTTTTCTGCTTTAATCTTTATTATTTCCCTCCTTCTGCTGACTTTGGGCCTCATTTATTCTTCTTTTTCCAGTTTCAATAATTGTGAATTTAGAGTATTCATTTGGGACTGTTCTTCCTTCTTTAAATATGCCTGGATTCCTATATATTTTCCTCTCAGAACTGCCTTCGCTGCATCCCACAAATTACTTTCTTAAAGTGTTGGCATGTTCTGTGGTGAACACCAGACTGGTATGAGCCCTCCTGCATTGGAGGTAGAAGACCGTGCTGTTGTCCACAGTGTTGGTCAGCAGATTGGACGATATGTCTTCCCTATGCTTCCAAGCAGAGGTGGGCCTTCAGACCTGCCCACTCCAAGTCGGACGGTTTGATTCCCTTTGTGCTGACATGGGAGGCCAGGCACCTCCCTTCCCATCCCTCCAAGATGGGGATCATGAACTTCCCTGTGAGCAGACTGGATGTCTAATGCATGGAGCTGGAGTGAGCTTCCTGCAGTGTGGTCACTGAGTGCTGACCTTGGCCTATGAGGCCTACACAGCAATCACAGTGGCTCCGCACCTGGTCACCGGGCCTTCCTTTTCTGTCCAGGTATCACATCTGCCCCTTCTCTACCAGCATCTAGGTATTGGCTGATTACAGCCCATCTCTACAATCAGGGTCCAGCAGAGACCTTCCCAGGCGTGAAGGAGGACAGCTTAAGGGAGGGACAGTTTTCAATGCAGGTGAGATAAAGGGAAGCCAAGAGGTGATGAAGCACCCAGAGGTTGACAGCAGTGGAGAGCCATTCTCACCCTTGGACCCGGTAGGAGGGCACTGGAACCAGTGGGACTGTCACTTGGAGAAGGCTGCTGGACAGGAGTGTTGGTCCTTGGGAGAGAAATCCAGCCACTGCGAGTGCTCAGTCTCCCAGAAAGAACCAGGGGAATAAATATTCCTGCCCTACTTTTATTCTGCTCCTGATTTCTTGCTAGTTCTCCATTGCCTGAACAGAAGTTAGAAGGCAAAGGATCCCACTGATGGGGCACAGTGGGCTGGAGGGTGCAGAGGGATGCTGGATGGACCTGGAAACTAAGCTGCATGCAATGCCTCTGGTGCTTTGCGAACATGGGTCTGATTCAGCCTCCTGGGCTGTCCAGGCTGGTCCTCCTGCTGTTAAAACATGGTGAGGAAAACTTGAACCTACTCAACCCTCTCCCAGCCTCCTTGGAAGTGTGTAGGTTGGTGGCAAATGGGGACAAGATGTGGAAGAGAGTGTGAGAGTTCAGAGGAATCCTAGCAGGGTTACCAGGGTGTTCTCTGTCCCATCTCTGGGCACGGTGAGGCTGTCTACCACCCTGGCTGTATTAGTTTCTGGAGCTCTGTCTCTGCCCTGCCCTCCCTTCCCCTCAGTTTAAGTGGTCATCAATTGCTCATGGAAATGAATGGCATGTCCACTCTCCCGCTTTCATTAATGTCTATTTCTCTGTCTCTAGATGTCTGTACAGAGCTGGCTACCCAGTGCTGGTCCTACACTAAAAGCCTATGTTGCTTTTGAGCTCTGTCCTCCCAGGAACTGGGCAGAGCAACAGCTGCTGTGGGATGAGCCCTGTGTGGGGCAGTGGGATGGAGCCCTGAGGATAGAGTGAGACCCCAACTGCCATCCAAATGGTGCTGGCTCATTCTCATTCTGAAAAGATGGTCTGTTTCTTGGTTCCTGTTTCTCCATGGGCCACTCCTTTTGTCTGGGTCAAGGATGGTGGGCATGGGCAGACCGGTGCTGGGGGGCAGTGGGTGGACATGTGACTACCAGGGCCTACCCACTGCCCCATTTTCTCCAAGGATTCTCTTCAGTCTCCCTATTGTTTGGTATGTACATTACCATGTTTATGGGGGAATTAAGAAGCACATGTGGGGTTGATAGAAATCCTTAAATTCCTTGTTACTTTCTGAGCATTTTGTATTGCTGGGGGAAATGCAAATATAACTTGGTAGAAAGTATTTCATCCAGTAAATGAATTTCTTCCATCCCTCCTCCCTCACTCTTCCCTCCCTTTCTTTGTTTCTGTGGCTTCCTCCCAGCTGGAAAGCCCCTCTGCCTCTCAACCCCATCTTGTCACCCCCACTTACCCACATGTAGTGAGTGTGATGGGCAGCTACTAAAATGACCGCTAATGATCCCCATCTCCTGTGTAATTCTGAGTGTGGACTAGATGGAGGAACTAATTTCTAACAAATAGAAGAAGACTTGGGCTGTGGCTTCTCAGATTAGACTAAGAAAAGACGGTGGCTCCCAGCATGGGTGCTGCTCACCCCAGCGGGGCGGGGTGTGGGGAAGCCCGCTGCGCTGCTGGGTCCTGAGGCAGTCCTGTGGAGAGGACCACGTGGAGCGGAACCAGGGGGAGCTGAGGGCCAGCAGCTGTGAGGACTAGAAGCCCGCCTGGATGAGCTTGGACAAACCCTTCCCAGCAGTCTTCAGATGAGGCTGCAGCCCAAGCCGACCACTTGGCTACCTCACAAGACACCTGGAGCCAGACACCAGCCAAGCCATGCCCAATTCCTGGCTTACAGAACTCTGAGACAATATATTGTTGCTTTAAGTAGCTGAGTTCTGGGATAATCTGTTATGCAACAATTGTGGGGACAATCACTGAAACGTAGAAAGGAGGAACTGGACCTGGGTATAGGATGCCAGTAGGCATTATCAGAGTCCTGCCTGTCTTCAGGAGTGGGAGAAAGGGAGCTGTGTGCTTCCCCGTGGCTGGGGTGTCTGAGGCTCCTCAGTCTCAGAGCTGATATTGGCTAAAGCTTACTGCCAAGGTTGGGGCATGGTAGAAAACTTGATTGGGGTGGGGGAGGCTGGGGTCCCCTTCCTCTTATATAGACCAAGCTTAAGGTCTACTTTATTAATAATACATGCCTGCTGGTGATGTCTGGGAATGAACATTCATCTCCAAGTCTAATTGTTCTGTTGGGCATCCCTCCTGTAGATTTATCATTCCATCTCTTCTTTATTTAGTAGTTTTATTGCCAGTGGTTAGTAATGGTATCAGTTGGAGTCCCTCTTTATGGGGAGGATTCATCTCTGTTTACCAGTAGAATGAGGATGAATGAGGAGGCCTGTCCCCCATTTTGGGCAACTTAGAATCATAACCACCTTGAACCTCCTTCCTTGCCCCTTCCCCAGGACTATCTCCTAATATAACATTCTTAGGAGACTTGAAACTGGGGAGATGCCCCTTTGGCAGCCCTGGAGGCACAGGTCATTTGCTGCTGCCCTTTGTGGGGAGGAGCATGTTTCTGTGGATGGGTGTAGTTATGTTTGCCTGTGGGGGCAGTGGAGGAGCCAGGCAGGAGTGTTCCAGCCCTCTGCACAGCACCCTGGCCTCGCCCAGGCCAGCTCCAGGGCTCTGCCTTGGGGATCCACTGTGTTGGCCAAGAGGCTTAGGCTTTGCAGGTAAGCCAACTTGGGGCTCAGGTCCCAGCCCCACTCCATCTGTGAACTGTGTGGACCTCAGGTGTTTTTCCACCTCTTAAAAAGTGAGTGTGGCCCTTTGAGGTAAGGAGAGCTGGCTGGCCAGAGCATATAGCCTCTTTCCAAGATTTTCCTTGCTGCCCTCATACTGGCCATTCACCTCCTCCAGGCTGGCCCCATGGGATGCCTCTTGCATAAACATGTTCTTTCCCTATTCTCTGTAGCACAATGGAGCATAGTTAGACCAGTCCCAACATTCCATTGTTTTGGCATCTATTGCTCAGTTAGTGGCTTAAGACCCTAAATACTTTTTGTATCTCCTGGGCTCAGTGGGTCAGGAATTCAGGAAGAGCTTGGCTGGAGGCTCTGGCTCTGGATCTCTCAGATAGTTGTTCTGGGACAATGGGTGCAGCTAGAAGGTCAAGGGCCAGGGCAGCTTGGGGGTGCCCCAGCCCTCACAGAGCCTCTTCTCACAGAGCTTTTCCATATGGTCTATGTGAGCCAAGTGAGCTTCCTCACATAGGGCCTTGGGCTTTTTACTTGGCAGCCCTGGGCTCTAAAACATCCAGAGAGAAAGCTGTGGAAGCTGTATCACTGTTTGTGTCCCAGTCTCTGAGGTCCCACAGGTCACTTCCACCACGCTCTGTGAGTGCAGGCAGTCACAGCGGCCTGCTTGGGAGCAAGGGGAGGGGGCACAGACTCCACTTTCTAATGGGGGAAATTGTGGGCTTCCAGAAGAGCACGTGGGATAGGAAATGCCTTTATAGTATTCTGGGAAAATACAACCTGCCACATTCACCATACAGGGAAATGGATTGTAAAGAGACCTGGAACCTGAGGCTATCAGATCTCAGGGCATTATGCCTTCTGCAGCTTCGAGGCCACCAGGGGTGTGCTCCTCCCTTCACTGTCATACCCCATCACCTTCACCACAGGCAGCAGTATAGTAATTCCCCCTGGACAGTCCATAGGAGATCAAGGCCCCAGGGAAGCCTTATCTCCCTGTTTCAGGCCTTCCTTTCAAGATTCACTTCCTGTGTAGGAACCTACTTCTTTCCGCATGATTGGCACCAGGGAAGCCCCTCTGTTTAGGAAGACCTGCCCTGACCACAGCCATGTGGTCTGACCTTGTCACCTCCACTGGCCAGGGAATGCTGGTCCAGAAGGGCACACAGCCTCATCCTGCGGCCTGAGACAGGGTGCTGGAACTCATGTGACGAGCCCATGGGCACGAGCAGGGAGAAGAGGTGCTCAGTCTCCTGTCCTTCCGACAGTTGTCCCGGTGAAGCCCACAGCCTTCCTTGTTCCACCTGGCTCTGACCATGACCTCCACAGCCTGCAGGGCCTGGGTGGGCGGGGTTCTTGCTGGTGACTTGAGCTGCCCCTCAGGCTCCTCTTGGGCTTCAAAGACCTTGCTTTGTGGTTGGGGGTCTACCACCTGAGGCTAGTCCACCCTCCTTTCTGTCACTTCCCTGTGTGCATCTGGGAGCCTTGTCACTTCCCTCAGCTCTGTCCCTTCTAGTGTGAAGGCTTGGGACAGGTTTTGACAGCTCCCTCCTGTCATGGAAGAGGTCATCCTTCCGGTGCCCATGGGACCAGGCCAAGACTCTAAGCCCACCTGCCTAAATTTCCTTCCTTCCTCCCTCGTTCCCTCCCTCCTTCGTTCCCTCCCTCCCTTCCTTCCTTCCTTCCTTCCTTCCTTCTTCCCTCCCTCCCTCCTTTCTTCTCTCCCTCCCTCTTTCCTTCCTCCCTCCTTCCCTCCCTTCCTTCCTCCCTTCTTTTTCTTTTCTCATTAACACATATTTACTGAGCATTTACTATTTCTCAGTGCTTTGGATACAGCAGAGAAAAAAATAGAGAGAGATCCCTGCTCTGTGGCTTATATTATCATAGAGGGGAAAGGGACAATAAATAACAGATATTATTTAATCTAAAATTACATGGTGAGTTTGGTAGGTGATAAGCACTGTGGAAAAAGTAACAAAGAGGAATAGGGGAGGGGGTCCTGGTGTGAGGTGGCAGTGGGCAGTTTTTGGCGGTAAGCAGGGTAGTCACAGTAGGCCTGGTCCAGAAGGGGCGATAGGAGTGAAATTTCAAAGGAGGAGAATGAAGGGGCCAGGGGGATGTCTGGGGGAGACATTCTTAGCAAAGGAAACATCCAGTGCAGCCAGTGCAAAGGCCCTAAGGCTGCAGCATTAGAGGAATACCAGGAGGCCAGTGGCTGGGCAGGATGTAGGAGTGGTTGGAGACCAATCAAAGAGTGACAGTAAGGGCCGAGGGGGGGCAGTACTAGTGGGAGCCCGAATCTCTCTGGCCCCAGCTCTTCTCACACCAAGGCACTGCAAAGTGCAGGGCCTGCCTGGGAGCTTGAGCAGAGCACAGACTCCATGGCCAAGTGAACACTTCTCATAGATAGCTCAAGGAGGTTCTCTGCCTGGGGCCCAAGCTCAAGTCCTGGACATTGTCCCAGAAGCAGGGCTCTGACTGGGCCACAGATGGGGAAGTGTGTTAGGTTCTGTCTCAGGAGCAAGGCTTCTCCAGGAGGCTGTGGCTCCTCCTGCCATGCTTGTTCCTCAGATTCTGCTCTTGGGGTTGGCACAAGGAGGGAGGGATAACTTTTTTCCAGTTAAGCCCTATCTGCTTTGTCATCTGGATGCAATTCCCTCTCACTCAGTGTAGGAACTGCTCTTTGTTAAGCCAGGACCTTGCCTGCATGTGAGGCTTGGACTATAGCTGCAGCAGAGTCCATGCAGTCCCTCAGGTTCTGTGTGCCCCAAGCTCTGGAGGCTTTCCTACGCAGCTTTTGAGGCCCACTGGGGTGTAGGAGGGAGCCAGCAAACAATGGGCTCCTCAGCATCCAGGAATGGGAGCTGTGGATGTGGTGGGCAGGACCCCTGCCCCTGGCTCAGCCTGGAGGGCCAGCCTGGCTCATAGGGGTTATGTGCAGCAAGGCCACACCTGGACTGTGGGAACTCAGCCAAGCTGTGAGAGGCTGTAGTCAAGGGAGTCAGACTGATGAGGACTTAGTGGGTGTTGGGCAATGGGCTAAGTGCTTTACATACCAGTTCATCTAATCCTCAAGACATCATGAAGCTGGGATCACCTCCATTTCATAGATGAAGATACTGAGGGTCAGAGTGGCCTGCTCAGTCACTATTCATGGGGGATGTAAACCCAGGCAGCCTGGTTCTAGGCTTGGGCCTTAGCACCTCCAAGGTGGGGCCTCTTCTCAGTCATGTCTGTGAGGTGTCTCTGTGGGGTTGGGGCTAGGTAGTGTTTTACTACCCTGTCATGCTTTGGTTGTAGGTCTTCAGGGGTCCCCTTCTGGGACAGTGGAGTGGCTTCTACCTTCTTTCAGACCCCTTGAGTGAAGGCAGCCCCAACAGACATCTTAACTCAATTTCATGAAAGACATGCAGATAAGGCACAATAGTTAGCTAATACAGTATTTGTGCCAATGATTCTCACAAGCAGTAATGAGAATCACTGTTGCTCTGTATCCTGGTTGACGGGATTACTCGATTCATTATTTTGCCAGTCTGATGGGTAGGTAAGACTATGTCCTTGTGACTTTATTTCAAGTACTTTAGAGTTCTGTGATTAGGTGCATACACATTTAGGATTGTTATGTCTTTCTGATTAACTAATGTCTTTATCATTGTGAAATGTCCTTAACTGACTTTGATTGATATTAATATAGCCACTCCAGTTTTTTTTTCATTTAAAATTTTAAAATTCTGAGGCGGAGCCAAGATGGCGGTGTGGGTAGAGCAGCAGAAATCTCCTCCCAAAACCACATTTATCTATGAAAATATAAAAAAGACAACTCTTCCTAAAATAGAGACCAGAGGACACAGGACAACATCCAGACCACATCCACACCTGCGAGAACCCAGCGCCTCATGAAGGGGGTAAGATACAAGCCCCAGCCCGGTGGGACCCGAGCACCGCTCCCCCAAGCCCCCAGCCGGAGGAGAGGAGTCAGCAGGGAGGGAGCCCAGGACTGCTGAACACCCAGCCCCAGGATTCCAGACCAGAGTGCAGACACAGTGCATGCGTGAGGTCCTGGATACTAGGGAAGCAGGGTGGTAGGACAGGTGAGCGGGTGCCTGAGGCTGACGCCGGAGAACAAAGAAATGGTAGCGGCTTTTTTTTTTTAATTTTTGGTGAGTGCTTTTTGGAAGCCTTAAAGGGACAGGGACCCCAATACTAGGGAAACAGGGCAGCAAGACCGGTGAGCAGGTGCCTGAGACTGGTGCCTGAGGACAAAGAAAATCATGTGTTTTTCCTTTTTTAAAAAATAATTATTTATTTAATTTTTTTTCTTTTGTTGTTGCTGTTGTTGTTTTGGTTTGAAGAGTGCTTTTTGGAAGTCTTAAAGGGGCAGGACAGGACACTTAGCCCAGAGGCAGGGAATCTGGGGATCCCTGGGCACTCTAACTCCCCTTGGCAGCAGGGAGCACAGAGGCCCCTTATGCAGATAAATAGTCTCCCAGCCACTTCCCCCTCCAACGAGGCTCCACCATTTTGGAGAAGCAGCCCAAGCCAGGCCAAGCCCACAGCAACAGCAGAGATAAACTCCACACCAACCAGGCAGGAAGCAGAAGCCCTGTCTGTGCACAGCTGCCAAGCACAAGCCACTAGAGGTCGCTATTCTTCCAGGAGAGAAAGGCCACAAACCAACAAGAAGGAAAGCTCTTCCAGCAGTCACTCGTCCCAGCTCTGCAAACTATCTCTATCACTATGAAAAGGCAAAACTACAGGCAGACAAAGATCACAGAGGCAATGCCTGAGAAGGAGACAGACCTAACCAGTCTTCCTGAAAAAGAATTCAAAATAAAAATCATGAACACGCTGACAGAGATGCAGAGAAAAATGCAAGAGCAATGGGGTGAGATGCAGAGAAAAATGCAAGAGCAATGGGATGAAGTCCGGAGGGAGATCACAGATGTCAGGAAGGAGATCACAGAAGTGAAACAATCCCTGGAAGGATTTATAAGCAGAATGGATAAGATGCAAGAGACCATTGAAGGAATAGAAACCAGAGAACAGGAATGTATAGAAGCTGACATAGAGAGAGATAAAAGGATCTCCAGGAATGAAACAATACTAAGAGAACTCTGTGACCAATCCAAAAGGAATAATATCCATATTATAGGGGTACCAGAAGAAGAAGAAAGAGGAAAAGGGATAGAAAGTTTATTTGAAGAAATAATTGCTGAAAACTTCCCCAAACTGGGGGAGGAAATAATTGAACAGACCACGGAAATACACAGAACCCCCAACAGAAAGGATCCAAGGAGGATAACACCAAGACACATAATAATTAAAATGGCAAGGATCAAGGACAAGGAAAGAGTTTTAAAGGCAGCTAGAGAGAAAAAGGTCACCTATAAAGGAAAACCCATCAGGCTAACATCAGACTTCTCGATAGAAACCCTACAGGCCAGAAAAGAATGGCATGATATATTTAATGCAATGAAACAGAAGGGCCTTGAACCAAGGATACTGTATCCAGCACGACTATCATTTAAATATGATGGCTGGATTAAACAATTCCCAGACAAGCAAAAGCTGAGGGAATTTGCTTCCCACAAACCACCTCTACAGGGCATCCTACAGGGACCGCTCTAGATGGGAGCACTCCTAAAAAGAGCACAGAACAAAACACACAACATATGAAGAATGGAGGAGGAGGAATAAGAAGGGAGAGAAGAAAAGAATCTCTAGACAGTGTATATAACAGCTCAATAAGCGAGCTAAGTTAGGCAGTAAGATACTAAAGAAGCTAACCTTGAACCTTTGGTAACCACGAATCTAAAGCCTGCAATGGCAATAAGTACATATCTCTCAATAATAGTCACCCTAAATGTAAATGGACTTAATGCACCAATCAAAAGACACAGAGTAATAGAATGGATAAAAAAGCAAGACCCATCTCTATGCTGCTTACAAGAAACTCACCTCAAACCCAAACACATGCACAGACTAAAAGTCAAGGGATGGAAAAACATATTTCAGGCAAACGACAGTGAGAAGAAAGCAAGGGTTGCAGTACTAATATCAGACAAAATAGACTTCAAAACAAAGAAATTAACAAGAGATAAAGAAGGACACTACATAATGATAAAGGGCTCAGTCCAACAAGAGGATATAACCATTATAATAAATATATATGCACCCATTCTAAATATATATGCACCCAACATAGGAGCACCAGCATATGTGAAACAAATACTAACAGAACTAAACAGGGAAATAGACTGCAATACATTCATTTTAGGAGACTTCAACACACCACTCACCCCAAAGGATAGATCCACCGGGCAGAAAATAAGTAAGGACACACAGGCACTGAACAACACACTAGAACAGATGGACCTAATAGACATCTATAGAACTCTACATCCAAAAGCAACAGTGTATACATTCTTCTCAAGTGTACATGGAACATTCTCCAGAATAGACCACATACTAGCTCACAAAAAGAGCCTCAGTAAATTCCAAAATATTGAAATTCTACCAACCAATTTTTCAGACCACAAAGGTATAAAACTAGAAATAAATTCTACAAAGAAAAGAAAAAGGCTCACAAACACATGGAGGCTTAACAATATGCTCCTAAATAATCAGTGGATCAATGAACAAATCAAAATAGAGATCAAGCAACATATGGAAACAAATGACAACAACAACACAAAGCACCAACTTCTGTGGGACGCAGTGAAATCAGTCTTAAGAGGAAAGTATATAGCGATCCGGGCACACTTGAAGAAGGAAGAACAATCCCAAATGAATAGTCTAACATCACAATTATCAAAACTGGAAAAAGAAGAACAAATGAGGCCTAAAGTCAGCAGAAGGAGGGACATAATAAAGATCAGAGAAGAAATAAACAAAATTGAGAAGAATAAAACAATAGCAAAAATCAACGAAACCAAGAGCTGGTTCTTTGAGAAAATAAAATAGTTAAGCCTCTAGCCAAACTTATTAAGAGAAAACGAGAATCAACACAAATCAACAGCATCAGAAATGAGAACGGAATAATCATGACAGACTCCACAGAAATACAAAGAATTATTAAAGACTACTATGAAAACCTATATGCCAACAAGCTGGAAAACTTAGAAGAAATGGACAACTTCCTAGAAAAATACAACCTCCCAAGACTGACCATGGAAGAAACACAAAAGTTAAACAAACCAATTACGAGCAAAGAAACTGAAACGGTAATCAAAAGACTACCCAAGAACAAAACCCCGGGGTGGACGGATTTACCTCGAAATTTTATCAGACACACAGAGAAGACATAATACCCATTCTCCTTAAGTGTTCCAAAAAATAGAAGAGGAGGGAATACTCCCAGACTCATTCTACGAAGCTAACATCACCCTAATACCAAAACCAGGCAGAGACCCCTCCAAAAAAGAAAACTACAGACCAATATCCCTGATGAACGTAGATGCAAAAATACTCAATAAAACATTAGCAAATAGAATTCAACAGTATATCAAAAGGATCATACACCATGACCAAGTGGGATTCATCCCAGGGATGCAAGGATGGTACAACATTCGAAAATCTATCAACATCATCCACCACATCAACAAAAAGAAAGACAAAAACTACATGATCATCTCCATAGATGCTGAAAAAGCACTTGACAAAATTCAACATCCATTCATGATAAAAACTCTCAGCAAAATGGGAATAGAGGGCAAGTACCTCAACATAATAAAGGCCGTATATGATAAACCCACAGCCAACATCATACTGAACAGCGAGAAGCTGAAAGCATTTCCGCTGAGATCGGGAACTAGACAGGGATGCCCAGTCTCCCCACTGTTATTTAACATAGTACTGGAGGTCCTAGCCATGGCAGTCAGACAAAACAAAGAAATACAAGGAATCCAGATTGGTAAAGAGGAAGTTAAACTGTCACTATTTGCAGATGATATGATACTGTACATAAAAAACCCTAAAGACTCCACTCCAAAACTACTAGAACTGGTATCGGAATACAGCAAAGTTGCAGGATACAAAATTAATACACAGAAATCTGTAGCTTTCCTTTACACTAACAATGAACCAATAGAAAGAGAAATCAGGAAAACAATTCCATTCACCATTGCATCAAAAAGAATAAAATACCTAGGAATAAACCTAACCAAAGAGGTGAAAGACCTATACCCTGAAAACTACAAGTCACTCTTAAGAGAAATTAAAAGGGACACTAACAAATGGAAACTCATCCCATGCTCCTGGCTAGGAAGAATTAATATCGTCAAAATGGCCATCCTGCCCAAAGCAATATACAGATTTGATGCAATCCCTCTCAAATTACCAGCAACATTCTTCAATGTACTGGAGCAAATAATTCAAAAATTCATATGGAAACACCAAAGACCCCGAATAGCCAAAGCAATCCTGAGAAAGAAGAATAAAGTAGGGGGGATCTCACTCCCAAACTTCAAGCTCTACTACAAAGCCATAGTAATCAAGACAATTTGGTACTGGCACAAGAACAGAGCCACAAGCCAGTGGAACAAATTAGAGATTCTAGACATTAACCCAAACATACATTCTCAATTAATATTCGATAAAGGAGCCTTGGACATACAATGGGGAAATGACAGTCTCTTCAACAGATGGTGCTGGCAAAACTGGACAGCTACATGTAAGAGAATGAAACTGGATCACTGTCTAACCCCATACACAAAAGTAAATTCAAAATGGATCAAAGACCTGAATGTAAGTCATGAAACCATAAAACTCTTAGAAAAAAACATAGGCAAAAACCTCTTAGACATAAACATGAGTTACCTCTTCTTGAACATATCTCCCCGGGCAAGGAAAACAACAGCAAAAATGAACAAGTGAGACTATATTAAGCTGAAAAGCTTCTGTACAGCAAGAGACACCACCAATAGAACATAAAGGAACCCCACAGTATGGGAGAATATATTTGAAAATGACAGATCCAATAAAGGCTTGACATCCAGAATATATAAAGAGCTCACATGCCTCAACCAACAAAAAACAAATAACCCAATTAAAAAATGGGCAGAGGAACTGAACAGGCAGTTCTCTAAAAAAGAAATACAGATGGCCAACAGACACATGAAAAGATGCTCCACATTGCTAATTATCAGAGAAATGCAAATTAAAACTACAATGAGGTATCACCTCACACCAGTAAGGATAGCTGCCATCCAAAAGACAAACAACAACAAATGTTGGCGAGGCTGTGGAGAAAGGGGAACCCTCCTACACTGTTGGTGGGAATGTAAATTAGTTCAGCCATTGTGGAAAGCAGTATGGAGGTTCATCAAAATGCTCAAAACAGACCTACCATTTGACCCAGGAATTCCACTCCTAGGAATTTACCCTAAGAACGCAGCAATCAAGTTTGAGAGACAGATGCACCCCTATGTTTATTGCAACACTATTTACAATAGCCAAGAATTGGAAGCAACCTAAATGTCCATCGGTAGATGAATGGATAAAGAAGATGTGGTACATATACACAATGGAATACTACTCAGCCATAAGAAGAGGGAAAATCCTACCATTTGCAGCAACATGGATGGAGCTGGAGAGTATTATGCTCAGTGAAATAAGCCAAGCAGAGAAAGAGAAACACCAAATGATTTCACTCATCTGAGGAGTATAAGAACAAAGGAAAAACTGAAGGAACAAAACAGCAGTGGAATTACAGAACCCATAAATGGACTAACAGGTACCAAAGAGAAAGGGACTGGGAAGGTTGGGTGGGCAGGGAGGGATAAGGGGGGGAAGAAGAAAGGGGGTATTAAGATTAGCATGCATGGGGGGAGGGAGAAAGGGGAGGGCTGTACAACACAGAGAGGACAAGTAGTGATTCTACAACATTTTGCTATGCTGATGGACAGTGACTGTAATGTGTTTTATAGGGGGGACCTGGTATAGGGGAGAGCCTAGTAAACATAGTATTCTTCAGGTAAGTGTAGATTAAAGATTAAAAAAAAAAAAAAGAAAGAAAGGAAAGGGGGATTACTCCATGATAGGATAAAACTAATGGTAAATTAAAGATTAACACATGCTTTAAATATCCTTAATTTTGATCACTTAAAGGGTGTCAGATGATCGGCTGTGGAGGTACACTTTTCTGATAATATTCCTTTCTCTTAATAATAATAAAAAAAAAGCAGTTCCTGTGTGGTGACCTCCAGTGAGTTCTTCACAATGTTATAAAGGGCATATCAAAGTGTGGGCAAAGGGTCTGTTTGTTTTTATACAGAAAATCAAAGCCTAATTTGGCTACCCAGAAAATGAACTAAGATATGATATGAAGAAGAACTTCCAACATCAGCACTCTCTGGAAGACTCATAGGAGAAGATGATCATCAAAAAACCTCCAGGTGATGCTGTAGTTGTAGCTGCATCCATCCCACCGTTTCCTGGACTTTCCATTGGAATGAAGAAGGAGATATCTATGCTGGCCTGTGCATACAGTAAAACAACAAATTTGACTGGATCTATACTGTTGGAACTCAACCAAGAATTAGGAGAAGTGCAAGTTGTAGCGCTCCAAAATCTTAACAACTACAGACTATCTACGGTTAAAAGAACATATGAGATGTGAACAGTTCCCAGAAATGGGTTGCTTTAATTTGTCTGATTTCTCTCAGACTGATCAAGTACAGTTGGACAATATCCATCATATCATAGACAAATTTTCACAAATGCCTAGGGTGCCTAACTGGTTTTCTTGGCTTCACTGGAGATGGCTGGTGATTATAGATCTGCTTTGTTTATGTAACTGTATTCCTATTATGTTAATATGTATGCGCAATTTAGTTAGTAGTTTAAAACCTATACATGCTTAAGTTACTCTACAAGAAGATATGTCAAAGAAATAATCAATCCTCCCATGTTTTCTTCCATCTGCTACCTCTATAGCATTTCTTCTTCCTTCCTAATTACAACCCTTAAATAGAATTCGTGCCTCATATCGAATTTACCGACTATCATAATTCCTCCAAGTGGTAAAGATACCTCAAGACAAATGCTGGGCATAGAAGCCACAGGGCATAAGTCTGCAAAGAAGTAAAAAGCTTACCTTTTCAAACAATATGGCTTCTCTCTCACTTACCAACATTACATCTCCCTGTATGGCCCCGGAAGATGACTGGTTAGCCAGAGATGGGTAAGATTCCTCAAGGGAGGAACAACCTAAGACAGGCACAGTCGCAGGGGGGCCATCAGGTAAGAAATTGGGGATCAACAGTGGTGAAGCTTAGAACCTCACCCCCCCGTCTTGAGAGAAATCTTCTGCATCCGTGGATGTTTTAATGCCCTTGTCTAGCTCGGATTAACCCATAGTCTACAGGCACACACCTGATCATCTACAATTGCTCTCTTACAACACTAAACTATGTTTTCTACCTTTATCTTACATCTACCTACCACTTCAGCATTTTATTAAAAATAAAAAAATAATAATAATAAAGGGAGAAATGTGGGATCCACATATAAATCAAGTATAAAAATCAAACGAATATTCATATTTGACCTGATTGTTTACAGTTCATAATGCGTGATCAAAACCAAAAGTTTCTGTGATGACTGCCCTTGTACTGTTCACCATGTAAGAACTTATTCACTATGTAAGAATTTGTTCACCATGTTAAGAACTTGTTCGTTATGCTTCAGAAGATTGGAGACTGACGAGAATTAGGCTTGAGATGGATTAATGATTGTGCATTGAGCATTGACTCCCCTATACAGAATTTTATTGTTGTTAACAACCATTTAAAAAAAATTTTTTTTAAATTCTGCTGCCACTTGATTTTATTCCTGTGAACGTTAAACTGGCGAATCATTTGTGTTTCTATGTGTTTTTTAAGTGTATTCATGCTTCTTGCCATATGATATTCAATTGTAGGAATATTCCACACTCTACATTTCTATTCTTTCATCTATAATTTGTTTTGCTTTACTTTAATATTTGCAATTACAACCAACTTCCAAAACATTTTTCCACTAAGGGAACATAAAAATGAGATTCTTTCCATGGATATTTATTAATTTAATTTGTTTGTAGTAAAACATTCATATCAAAGATCAACCAGTATAGCATATGTAGAGCATGGATATGCTGTGGAACATTTCCACAGAGAACATGCTAGAGCATGTCAAACTCTTCTAATAGGGTTAAGTATCACCTAAAGATACTCAGTCAAGGGGTTTACTCAGATATTTGCCTAATAATTAGATTTTCTGTGTAGCTGCTAACATTTCAAATTTACTGGAAAAACCAATTGCTTCCCAAATTAGTTGTGCCAATTGAAAGCTCACTTTACCCACACGTTCTCTAAACAAGGTATTGTCAGTTACACATATCTATATTTACAGCCATATCAACACATCCATTTATCTATCAACATCTATATTTACCTATGTATTATCATCTATGTATAGCTATCTATGTATCTATCTACCTACCTACATATCTACCTATATATCTAGATATTCTACTAAACCTATTAGCATGAAATATTATTTCATTACAGTAAAAGCTGTTTAATAATGTATAACATATGAAGAGCAAAGTGCCTAACTCAGAAAGGCAAAGCTAAATAAATTGCCCCAAAGTGGACACACGTGTAAGGTCACTGCCCCATCGAGGAAAATAAAATGACATTCAGCCATGCAGAGTCCTTAGGTCTCTTTCTCAATACTGCCTCCTTCCTCCATTACCCAAGCTTGTAAATCCGTGAAGAAGTTCTGATTGCTCTTGAATGTAATAGTAATGAAACCATACATTTTCTAAGCCTGGTTTTTTTCACTCAGTGTGACTGATGAGATTACTTCTTTGGGTTGATTCCTGTAGGTTATAGGATTTCATTGTTTTGAGATTTCCAATGAATGACCTTTCTACAGTATTTATCCATTTCACTCATAAATGTCATTTGTGTTCTTGTCAATTTGGGATTTCACAAAGGATGCTGCCTAGAATATTCTTTTACCTGCCTTCTGGTGAATATATGTACAATGAAAGTTGTCTTTGGTTTATATTTAGGAATCGAATAGCTGGGTTTTAGGTCTGCATGTGATCAAATGGCTGTTTAAAGTGGCTGTGCAAATTTCCACTCCTACCAGCAATACATAAAAGTTCCCTTTGTCAGCATTTGGCATTGACAGTTTTGAAATTTTAGCTATTCTGATGGGTGTATAATATCACCTTTTTTTACAGTCAGGATTTTTGAGGAATAATTGACTTACAGTAAAAATATATCACCCTTTTTAATGTACAGCTCCATTAGTTTTAACAATGTATAGTTGTGTAGCTACTATTATATTCAATATATAGAACATTTCCATTACTTTCCAAATCTTTCTTGTGCCTGTCATAGTCAAACTCTCTTTAAACTCCATTTTCTGGCAACCACTGATCTATTATCTGTCCCTATACTTTTGCCTTTTCTAGAATGTCATATAAATGGAATCATACAGTATTCCATTTTATAGGCAGCCTGTTTTGATTAGCTTTTTTCTCTTGGCAAAAATGCATTTGAGATTCATGGATGGTGTTCACTAATTTACCCTTTTTGTCCTGAAGGAAAACAACCTTTACTTTTCTTAGGTGACTTAAGAGTTAAAACCCCATCTGTGCTAATCTGGCCTTTCCTCTTGGCAGCCAAACATGCCAAAATCCTTGAGAAGACTGGTCTGGTGCTGAGTCCACTCTGCGGCAATGAACACAGAATTCAGGTTCACCCACCAATTTCACTTAATACAATTTGTCTAATGTCCTCATTATTTCATCATCCCAAAACCAAATAATGATTTGGTCCTAATTTAGGTTTTGGATGTTGTTGTGAGTTCTCGTCAAGCCTTTTTTCTCCTTCAGTTGGCAGTCCAGAACTTTCTCATCAAAAACATTAGTTAAGTATGAATGCTGACTTTAGGGTTACATTGTGGGACATCTATTCTTGGGCCTCGGGACCCTGAGACTCCATTTGTGGGATCACAGGCTGCTCAGCTGCCCATCACACAGGGTCAGGGGAGCAGAGTGTATTCTATGGCTTGGGACTGGGTTGACTTATTTACCTGGTGTTATTGACTAGTTGAGAAAGTGAGGAAATAAGATCCAAATGGAATTTGTTGCTCTCCCAAAAGATTCATTTTACTGGCTACAACTCTCCGATTTAAATTAAGAATTCCACGGAATCCAGTGATGTATACTTATTGCCTACTTTAGACCTGGCACTGTTAGCTGCTGGGCATACAGTGACAATGTGGACAAGATCCTTCCCTTCAAACTGATCACTGGGGGGTGAGGGAGACAACAGTTACACAGGCATTTACAATGTGCTGCGATGGGGAAGCATATTGCTGGCAGACTTGGGAAGTGAGGTGCATGGCTAGGAGCTAGGGATCTGGGATGGCCTCCTAGAGGATGCACTAAGGTGGGGTGCCTTAGCCCAAAAGAAGGCTAGCAGGGAGAGGGCAAGAGTGGACAGGGGTTGGAGGCTGGGAGAAAGAGAGGGCTCTAGTCATCTTTTGCTGTGTAATAAACTAATCTGAAATTTAGTGTCTTAAAACAACAGCAATCTACACAGTGAAGGAAACATTCAACAAAATGGGAAGGCAACCTTTTGAATAGAAGAATGAATGATACATCCCAGAAGGGATTGATATCTAAAATATATAAAGAACTCAGAAAACTCAACACCCCCCCCAAAAAAAAACAAACTAAATAATCTAATTTAAAAAATGGGCAGAAGAACTAAACAGATATTTTTCCAAAGAAGACATACAGATGGCCCACAGACACATGAAAATATTCTTCACATTGCTAATTATCAGGGAAATGCAAATCAAAACCACAATGAGATATCACCTCACACAGACAGAATGGCCACTATCAGAAAGACATGAGATAACAAATGGTGATGAAGATATAGAGAAAAGGGAACCCTTGTGCACTGTTTGTGGGATTGTAAATTGGTGTAGCCACTGGAAAGCAGTATGGAGCTTCCACAAAACAAAACAAAACAAAATGAACAAAAAACACAATATGCTCCAATAATTCCACTTCTGGGTATACGCCTGATGAAAACAAAATCACTAATTTTAAAAGATACATGCACTCCTATATTTACTGTAGTATAATTTATAATAGCCAAGATATGGAAGCAGCCTAAGTGTCCATTGGTTAACGAATGGATAAAGAAGATGTGGTGTATTATGCAATGGAATATTACTCAGCCACAAAAAAGAATGAACTCTTATTATTTGCAACATGGATGGGCCTAGAGGATATTATGCTAAGTGAAATAAGTCAGACAAAGAATGACAAATGCCATATGATTTTGCTTATATGTGGAATCTAAAAACCAAAACAAACAAATCAACAAACAAAAAAACAGGATTAAATTTATTAGTAGAGGACAGACTAATGGTTGCCAGAAGTTGGGGAGGGCATGGGGGTGAGTGAAATATGTGAAGGAGATAAAGAGGTACAAATTTCCAACTGCAAAGTAAGTAAGTCATGGGGCTGGAAAGTACAGCATAGGGAATATGGTCAATATTGTTGTAATAGCTTGATATGGTGTCAGATGGGAACTAACCTTATTGTGGCAAGCATTTCATAATAAACATATAATTGTCAAGTTACTATGTTGTATACCTGAAATAATATATTGTATGTCAAGTATATTTCAATAACAAACCAAAAAAACACAACAGCAAACACTCTAGTCTCTCCCACGCTTCTGTGGGTAAGGAGTCTGGGAAGGGCTTGATGAGGTGGTTCTGGTTCAGGCAGCCAGAGAAAGGAGAAGGACAGAAGGGCCAGTGTCTCTCCCTCTCTTTCTCTATCATCTCGTGGCCTTTCCTGGCCATCCCCACATGGACCGGAGTTGGCTTCTTTGCAGCAGAGTGACTCAGGGTATGTGAACTGCTCCACAGTGGCCCTGGACTTGGGGAGCTTGCGTTCTGGGAGACAGCTGGAGGTGGCGTGCGGCTTTCTGACCAGGCCTTGGATTCGCACACTTGCCTCCATTGTGTTGTGCACAGACCAGGGGGTGAGGGGACACAGACCCCAGTTCCTTCCTTTAGGGGGTCAAAAATGTCCAAAGGGCTGGAAGTGACCCACTTGGTCAACCCGAGGAAGCTCAGACCAGCTGGAGTCTGAGTGGGCTGCAGGAACAGGCAGGCTGTGAGGCCCTGGACGACGGAGGTCTCAGTGTTTGGCAGCGTTGCACGTCCTCTTCTGGAGCCTCTTTGCTGAGTTGAGCCAGAAGCCCCAGAACATTCTGGAGAGTCAGGGTGTGGGTCCCCGATGGGGCGCAGTGGTTTGGAAGGGGGTCACATTGTGGGTGGGGGCAGTGAGGGGCCCATCAGCAAACAGGGGGAGGGATGCTGGGGTGGTGGTGAATGATGCATTGAGAGGTACCTGGAGGTGAAATTGATAGGTTTTGGGTCTGATGGAATTGGAGGCAAGAGATTGGGGGCAGTGGGGACAGTGCCAGGACTGCGGCATGGGTCACCAGGAAGCAGGCATCGTGATCCAGTAAGGGGAGGACCTGGTTTGGGAGGCAGGGCCCCAGAGCTGCTGCTTCCCCATCTTTTGTGTGGAGCCAGAGGTAGCTGCTCTGCCATCATGAGAGTGTGGATCTGAGCAGGCCACCCCCCTCACACGTGGCCCTCAGCCCCAAATCCTCCTCCCCTGTGCCCTGTCTCCAGAAGGTAGAGCCCAGTCTGTTCTCGTCCACCCAGCGGGGCACTGGTCCCTTTGAAAGTAACCCTGCTCTGGGCCTCAGGTTAGACAGGATGTTTGTGCTGGTCAAAGGCTTTTCTTTTGGTTCTGGTTTTTAAATTATGGCAAAATAGACATTCTAACCATTATTAGGGGTACATTAAATACATTCACTGCTGTCCGTCTCCAGACCATTTTGTTCTTCCCCAGCTGGAATTCTGCATCCATTAAACAGCAGCCTCCCCTCCTCCTAGTCCCTGGCTACCACTCTCCTTTCTGTCTCCATGAATTTGACTATTCAGGTGCCTCATAAAAGTAGAATCGTGTAGCATTTGTCCTTTTTGACAAATGGCTTTTTGCACTCAGAATAATGTCCTCAAGGTCCATCCATCTTGTAGCATGTGTCAGAATTCCTTCCTTTTTAAGGCTAAACTATAGTCCATGTATAGACCACATTTTTGTCCATTCATCTGTCAATGCATATTTGGATTTTTCCTACAATTTGGCTATTGTGAATAATGAGCTATAAACATGGGTGTACAAATATCTTTTTGGAGTTCCTGTTTTCAATTCTTCTGTATGTTTACCTAGGATCGGAATTTCTGAATCATATAGTAATTCTATGTTTCACTTTTTGAGTAAACACCATACTGTGTTTTCGCAGCAACTGCATCATTTTACATTCTGACCAGTAATGCACAAGGGTTCCAATTTCTTCACATCCTTGCCAACACTTGTTTTCTCTGTGTGTGTGTTTTTTAAATAGTAGCCATCCTACTGGCTGTGAGGCAATACCTCATTGTGGTTATGATCTGCATTTCCTGAGTGGTTAGCAATGTTGAACATTGGTGAGAAGGTTTCCACCCTCTGGGAAATCAATGAACTTGGCCACAGAGATGTGGTCATGTGTGTGTGTCAGGATGGACAGGGAGGCCCACTGAAATCACATTGCTCTGTGCTGTGGATCACCTGGTTGGCCGGTGGGCCCCTGGACATACCCCTAACACAGGTATATGCCAGGCCACCACTGCAAGGATGAGCAGAGACGGTCTCCACTTACTGGTTGGGAATCTCTGCAAGAAACAGACCATTTGATTAATTCTGGACCTGGGTTGCTGACACATTCAATCTTGAGCAGTAGGGAAGAATGGGGTGGTGAACATACAGGAAAGCCAGGTGAGATTGGCAAGGTAATCTGGAGTATGTAAGCATGAAAGAAGAGCACATTAGCCTAAAATTTTCTGGATTCAGAGGGAAATACAGGACTGGCTATAGCAGAGAGGATGAGGCCCCAACAATGCCACTCTAGAGATATTATCATGAAAGAGACAACAGGCTCTGAAGAGAACAAGGGCTGCCTAGGAGTCTGGGAAGGATGGGAATAAGAGATGGGAATCAGGGCTGGACCCCAGAGGAGGACCAACAGCATGGAAGACCTGGAAAAGTGGTGTCAGTGTGGCAGTGACCAGAATAAGTTGAAGCTTGAGAGAAATGCTGGATGAGTAAAAAAGGCTTAAAATCTAAACTGTGTTTGGACAAACGATGAACCAGGGAGGTGGCTCTGCTTGGGGAGGGTGACAGATATAGCTCCTTCACCCTCCAGTGTGTCTGTGTGTGCGGGCAATAGCCTCACCAGCCTGCAAGTCATGATGCCGTCTGCTCCCTTCTGTGGAAGTGCAGTCCACAGCCTCCTTTGGAGCTTCAGGGAGTGCCTGGCCTGGCTCTGAGCAGGGCTGGTGGCCACACTGGGCAGTCCCAGAGCCTGGTTGGGCCTTTGCCCATCCATGGCTTTCCACTTGGAGGAGGAATGCCTCTGCATTCTCCTTGCCCACAGGCAAACCAGGCCCTCATCTGGCCACTGAAGGGTCTCCACTGGGGGACCCTGGGCCTGTGCAGCATCTGGCCAGGTGTGTTGGGCCCAGGTGCAGGAACTCTGCTCTGGATGGTGGGTATTGAGCCTGGGTGTCAGAGACTGTGAGTCTGTGGGGAAGCTCTGCCCCTTCCCCACACTTTGAGAGTCTGATGAGCTGAACTGGAAGTCAGGCCCAGACTGTCTTGTTTTAACTAGTGCTTGGGTGACTGTAAAGCCCACACAGGCTTGGGCATCCTTTCTGAGGCCGGCAGGTGATGGAGAGGCCCTCCACCAGAGTCAGCTATCCTCACTCCCCCAGTGTGCCAGAGGAGCTCTCTGCTCAGATGGTTCTGCCATGGGGATACTGAGGACTCATAAGCAGGTGGTGACAGGCTCTGGTGGTGTGGCCCCAACTTTCTCTGCTCACCTCAGACTTTATAGCTGAATGGTGTGGAAGGTCCACACAAGACAGTTGTAGTGAACACTACGGTATCATCTGGGCCAGAATGCTTTTCCACATGTATAGAATTTGGGTTTTGCCTAGACCTCCTCTTTTATGTGCATGTTTCACTCATGTGGCCGCCCCTTGTTTAGACTTTGGTTCCATGGCATTGGAATACTGGAGCCCCACATGCAACCTGGCATCTCAAAAAGTGTAGTTCAGGCCCTTTTGACAGCAGAATCCATCCCTCTTTTAGCAAAGATGTCATCAGCATTTACAGCCCTTTTCCGGTGATGGGGTGTTGAATTCTCCCCAAGCCACTCTTGCCTGACAGGGACAGCTGTGGCCATCAGAGATGCCTTTCTTACTGTGAGGGTGAAACACCTTCCGACTCTCCCGCCTGGGCACATAAATCTCTCCCCTCACCCATGGCAGTGCTGCAGAGACACAAATATACAGTGCTGTCCCTACTGTGTTTCCTTTTCAGGTCGAACAGAGGCTCCTGGCATGTCTCGAAGTTGAATGTGCAAACAAATCACTGGGGAATCTTGTGAAAGTGCAGACTGAGATTCTGGATGTCTAACACCCTCCCTGGTGACGTGAAGGCTGCCGATCCGCGGAGCACTCTCAGAGGTATGAGTTTGGGATTAAGAGCATCCTGGCTTGGCCCCTCACTGAGAGACTGTGTCTGTGGGAAGTTACTCCCCGTCTCTGCCACCTCTTCCTTCACAGTAATATGAGTCTACAAAGTGGTTTGTTGTGAGGAGAGAGGCCAGTTTTCTCAGAGCTTCTTGCTCAGAGGCAGGCACATGACAATGTAAGCTCTTGGTTATTTTCCACTAAAGTCCCAAAACCTTTGATTGTTCCCTCAAGATACTCTACATTTATGTTCCCTCCCCTGAGACACTTAGTGTGGACAGAACTCCTAGCAAAGGGCTAGAACACTGAACAGAAAGTGCAGCGTGGCCCTGACTTACATTGTCCATAAGCAATTTGTTTTCACAACTCTCACCACTACCCTATTAAACACAATGGGGGATTTTCTAAAAATAGTGTTTTTTCTGAGCAACTCAGATGAGTGAAATACTAATTCAGAAGCTGAAGAACAGGTCAACAAAGGTCTATCCTGGGAGGCTACAATGGTTTCATTCTTGTGCTAATTAGAAATGCTAATGGACAATTAGCTAAACCAATACACTTTGATATCTAAGACAAATCTATCAATGTTTAATGAATGTTGTATTTGATAGATTGAAGCTTAAGAGATACTGGTTTCTTCGCAAACAGATGCATTACATGTCCTGACTCAGTTTAGGTGCCATTTCCCTTAGGAAGTCCCTTTTCCTTCCTTCCTGAGTTAAATGCTCCTCGGACCACCTTACCACATGGGACTGTAATTGTCTTCCTTCTCTGTTTGATTTTAATTCCTTGGGTACAGAAAACAGCTCTGATTACCATGGTATAAGACACCTTCAGTGCCCAGTGAAGTGCCCAGCAGGGACTCTGAAAATGTTTGGAATAGTCAGGGAGGGAGGAAGGAGGCACAAATCACCAGGTAAGAACAGAAACAGGAGAACATTGTTTGCAAGTGAGCTGGTCCTCAGTGACTTTCGTTCCCTGGAAGCATTATCTATTTCTTAGGAATACAGGCACTTTGCTGTAAGTGAGGGAGGCCCTCCTCTAGCTGACTTGTGGGGACCAGGTGTCCAGGGAACCCCTACCCTCTGAAAGGAGTGGATGTTGTACTCTGCCAAGGGCCCTGTTCCTCTTTTACATCTACAGGGTCAAAGAGAACTAGGAAGTTGACCTTGATCTACAAATACCTACATTACGTTTTTAGCTCCATCAATAGCCCTGCTTGTATTACTTCTAAGACAGAAGGTGCTGCTTCCCCAAACATAAACTCCCCTATGTATGTTTTTCCTTGGGATATGGCCGCTATAAGTGTGATTGTTTTTTAACCAAGGGGCTCTTCTTTTGTTAGACAGTGCTTTTCCCACGCCCTGAGAATTTTAAAATGAGACATTGCTTTTCCTATCTTAGTGAGATGAAAACGAGATGAGAGCACACTTAGCCATCTGGTAGCAGAGCCACGATCACAACTGTGTTTTCCTCAGTTGCACCCCAGTGAGTAACTTGTGGATCCAGATTTCTCAGCCAATGGTCTGCCTGTATTCCTGACTAATTGTCTAGCTGTCCTACCAGGGCACTGAGCTGGGGCATTTGTGTAGCACTTTCACAACAACATTAAGGTGTGGCTGTGCTTATTGGTAAAACATACAGGTATAAAATCCTGGATCCAAATCATGACCCAGAATATGCTCCAAGTCCCTGTATTTGTGTGAGTTGGGAACCTGGTGAGCACATGTCTTCCCATCTTCCCAGCCAGGAAACAGAACCTTTGCCAGAAGAACAAGGACGATGCATTTTGGGTGGTCCCCTGGTGTGTTGGCACTACAGTTCTGGCAGCTGCCCTTTCTAAATGAGGTGGGAAACACTTTTGCCCCCTGTCTTTCCCACAGCACAAGAATTAAAAGGCTTCAGCAGAAGTCCTGGGGGGAAAGCCCATGAGGACCGGCTGGGTTTCCTTCATAGCACCGTTGCCCATGGTGGGCATCTGCTCACAGACCCTCCCTGCTCCCAGAAGTACGAGGGTGGTTGTTATTGCTCTCTGTTCCCTTGAGTTGATTGAGTATCTTCCTCCAAATCTCTAAAGGCCAGTGACTTGGGGGAAATACTATTTCCTTTTGAGTACAGGGCACAGGTACCGGTCACTAAGTCAGGAGAGTTGGGGCCTGACTTAGGTCCTTGGACCATCCTTGGCAGTGGGCTTGGGGCCCCCCCATCTCTGTCCCCAGTGCTAGTGGAGAGCATGGCCCCAAGAAGGCATGGGCAGGTGCTGGAAGATCTGGAGGGACGCTGGGCCTGTAGCGGACGCCAAGGCTGCTCTGTTCAGATGTGGAGACCCTATGGCCGGGATGGAAAGCCTGGGGGACACACAGCCCTTTGCTTTGCTCAGCAGCTGAGACTTGCCACTGCCCACAGAAGAAAGACAGCATTCTGGTGATAGAAGCACATCTACAAACTTGTTTCACTTCTTAAAACGGAGCCTTTTCTTTTTCAGAAAATAGCCTTCAGAGGAAAGTTTCCTTAGTAAAGAAAACCCATTCTATTCAAATAAACATTTCTGCACAGTTGCCTTGGGTCGGTCCTCAGCTAATGCTGCAGGAGGTAAGCTGGAGATGGCTGCTCTGTCTGTGTGAGGGGAGACATGTGCCATGCCTGACCTAGACTGGGGGGTAGGGGGCGTGCTGGGTGGTCGGCTTGCCAGGCAGGGCTCAGCGCAACACAGCCTTTCAGGGGGCAAACCTGTCCTTGAGGAGTGGGTAGGGGTGCTGGAGAAGAATAGCCTTTAGGAATCAGGCTAGACTGCGCTGGTGGCAGGGACAGAGAAGGACGGGGAGGAGGAAAGAAGTGGAGGGATCCGGGATACAGGAAGGGGCTCGGAAGGGCCCAGGGCATGCAAGCGGCACCCTCCCAGGGAGAAGAGCACCAGGGAGCCATTCAGATGGGGTTTCCTCAGGACTTTCACTTCTTCTGAGACTTTAGGGACCTCAGATCCTCAAATGGCTAAGTTTGTGTTGAAGTGTGTGTGTGTGTGTGTGTGTGTGTGTGTAAGTGTTCATCTGGGGGAAGGGGAAGTAAACTCTTCTGGGTTTATAGGGACTGGTGAGTCAGCTGTAATTCTCAAGAAATGCCTTCTGTGGCAAAGTCCTCTAGGTCATTGGTGGAGATGATGCTCAGGCTTGGAGCATCTCCCCCCTCCTCCCCTCGGCTCCTGGGAGGCCCATCAGAGTGCTGGTCTGCAGAGTGCTGGGTGGGGCTGCTGTGAGGTTTGGGGGCCAGCTGTAGGCTGGCATTGAGGGCACTCTGGGGCCCGGGGCCGGCTGTCTGCTCAGTGTGAGGGCCCCGCCTCAGGAAGGTGGGGGCAGAGAGCTGAGAGGAGCAGCGTAGCGGCATCGAGGCTGTCACAGGCAGGGGCTGGAGGTGGGGGTACAGCATATAGGGGGCAGCCAGTGCCTCTGGTGGGGAGGGCTCGGGGGAGCTGCCCTCCAAGGATGGGATGGGGACTTTGACGTATTTGCCTGTCTCTGGGTCATAGAAGGTTTTGATTTTCACCTGGAGTGGCAGATCAAAGACAAAGTATTCTCCAGACTGGGGGTCTTGAAGGACCTTCTGTGTGGCAGGGTAAGGGGGCAGGGGCGTGAGGGACTGGGACCCCCCAGGCTGCCCCCTGACTGGCTCTGAGAAGACAGACACTGAGTGGCGGTGCACAGGAGGGGGCAGGGAACGGACCACAGGGAACCTGGACCGGGGCCTCTCTTCGGGGGACAGCGGTCTATGCTCTGTGTCCCCCAGGCAGGGCTTTTCCTCCTGGGGTTCACCGTGCTTCTGCCACTGGTCAGGCTTTTTCCGCTTGCTTGCCAGCTTCTTTGCCCGCCGCAGGGCCTTTTCTGTTTTGGGTGGGACTGCAGGTGGCTTGCCAGCTGCCCTCTCCAGCTGAGCAGGAGGCTCTGGTTTCTCAGGGAGGCCTGCTGAACTGGTGGCTGTGTCCATCAATGAGCCTCCTGGAGAAAGCGTCCTGAGATCTTCTGTTAATGGCTCAAGTTGGGGGTCAGAGCTGGCCTCCCATGTGAGGGCATGTGTCAGGTCCTCCCTCCGGGTGCCCCTTGCAGGGCAGGAGCTGGCCCAGGGGCTGGTGTGGGGAGGTTCCCCGGGCAGTAGGCCCAGCTCTCTGGGGGTCTGGGAAGCATGGTCCCACATGCTGTTGGCAGCAGGGGAGCATACACTATTCTCCTCCAGGGAGCTGGCATTGGGGGAAGTTGTCATCTCACCAGACACCAATCTTCTGCCCTGGGGCTCTGTTCTGAAGATAGACAAAAAGTGACTTTTGAAATCTTCTGTTGGCTCTTTCCAACAGGCTTCCAGCTGTTTTGGGGGTGGCTGGTCATCTAGGTCACCTTGGGGCAAAGTGATCGTAGGGATGTGCCTTGGAACATCCAGCTTCGCCTGGTCTGTGGAACCCTGCTTGCTGTCATTGGCCACAGCTTTATATGCTGTCTCCAAGGGTGGCTTCAGCCCTTCGCCCTCTCCCCCCACCAGAGGAGACTGGACATTTCCCTTTGGGGCTGGCTGGGAGGTGTCTGTCCTGGCCACTCTGGGCACCTGCCTGTGGTCCTCTGTGCCCTCATAGGTTGTGTGCTTCCAGTGTGTGCCCTGCATGCTAACAGGTGTTGGGGTGCTGGGCATTTCCTGGCTCTCAGGGGCACAGAGTCCTGCATCCTCACCCCAGCCTGGCCTTGGCAATTCCTCCTCTTTGTGGCCACTGACGAGAGAGTCCTCTGAGGACAAGGCCCTCAGGAGGGGCAGCATGATGGGCTTTATCACAGGAGTGGCCCTGAGGGTGTTGTCTTTAATTGCAAACAGAATGTGCTTGTTTGAAGTGGAAGATGGTGAGGGGGTAAGGTCTTTGGCATGTGAAAGGTTTGTATCCTTACTTCCTCCGATCCATGCGCCTTTGAAATTAGCTTCCTCCCTTGAAGCCTTCCTGGGTCTACCTCCAGACAGACTTTCCCCTTCTCCTTGCAGTGATTCCATCCTGCTGGGCTCCTCCATGCACGCATGCCCATTACTTAAGGCACGGTACTGGAGCTCCTTTCTCATCACTTTCTGCTTCTCACTGTTACCTGCACCCACGTCATTCCTCCTGTCTTCCTGCTGGCTCTCGGTGAACCACATCTTCTGTGGGTCCTCGAATGAGGCAAACGACTGATCTGAAGAGCTGGTGCTGAATTTGGCTTTACTTTTGAAGCCTGGCATAAAATCAGACTGGCTGTCACTATAAAACACATCTTCCTCCTCCAGAGAGAGGGGCCCAGGGGAGAATTTCTGGTTGATGTTTGGATTCTGAAGTCCTGCCTCTCCCTCGGGTTCTGTCTCTTGAGAGACTGATCTTGAGAGCCTCTTTTCTAGGCTGGGGGTCTTTGGTTTCTCCTCCACCTTCCCTGGTTCTGGCTCTCTGCTGCACAGCTTCAGGGACCACTGCTTCCTGAGGCAGTGATCCCTGGTGTCTGGACCCCAGCTGGACCTGGTGGCAACCATCTCTAATTCTCCATTGGCATCGCTCTTCTTATAGCTGTTCCCGTAAGCGGTCTCCCCATTGACACAGGAGGGGGCTTTGGCGATGTCTGGAGGTGAGCTCAGAGTTAGACAGTTGTCTGTGTTGTCTGCATCGGGGTTGGCTCTGGGTTCTTTCTGGGTGCTGACATGCAATCCAGAAGGGGCATCAGCTGGTCTCTCAGAAATCTCATTTGGGGGGCTTTCCTCAAGCCCATTGGGAAGGATAACACCGTTGATCATGGGTTCTTGCTTACCTCTGGTTTTGTCATCAACACCTTTTAAGAGAGGTGAGGGGCTATATGTGCTCTTAACATGCTTCCGCACATCCTTGAGGTTGAATAGCAGGCTTGGGGCTTTGGATTTGTAGCTGTCCCGAGACTGACATTCACCTGGCTCCTTCTCTTGGTATCCGTTTATCTGTCCTGGGGGTGATGGGGTTATCTCTGCTGGCTGGGGGTCGGATGAGTCCAGGATGTGCTTGGTGGGTATGACAGGGGTCAGAAGCTTACTGATGTTGAAAGGAGGATTGTAATACTCATTGGGGTCCACCGTCATGTCAGGAGCACCATTTTCTGGAAATTGCCCCTGGGGATTGTGCTTTGTATGTAAGGGTGGGCCTCTCCTGTTGGTCTGCTTTTTCTCCTCGGAAGCATTTTGTACACTTTCTTTCCTTCCTTTGCTAGGCTTTGGTTTCCTCCATGGGGGCTGGGTTGGCTTCACCTGAGGGTCAGGCTGTGAGCTGGAAGCTTTTCCCTCTGTGGCAAATACCTGGGCTCCCAGATCCCTCGATCCCCAGGGTGCAGGTGTGGAGAGAGCTCCTGCTGAGAGCCTGTTCTCCTCCTGGCTGCAGCTGGCCTGGACTTGGCAGGGAGAGACTCTGTGCTCAGGTGCCTGGGAATCTAACAAGGGCGAGTCCCCATAATGTCTGGGGGCTTCGCTTTCTGGGACGGAGTCAGCAGTGTCCTTTCTCTCGGGCAACCTTGGCTGGTGGGCATTCCATGACTCAAAAGCACTGTTTTCACTATGAAGAAAGGTCCCTTTGCGAGTCCACTCCTTGCCTTTCCCAGGCTCCCCCTTGGCTGGCTTGTGGGGCAGAGAGAGGAACTTCGACTCAAATGAGTTGGCCACATTTTCCGGAGTTGGGAGGAAGCTGCTCATGTCATGACAGGCGATCTCGGAACTCTTGGGGGACTCCTGCTCACTGTGCCTCCTGCCAGGCTGGTGGCTGATCTGGTGGGTGCTGGAGACTTCAGCGGGCACCCTCCTCACAGTCAAAAAGGCAGAATCGAAGCAGAAGTTGATACCACTTTCCGGAAGAGGAGCAAATTTAGGGGGGTTTTTGAGAGCTGGAGGCTTGCTGGTAGGAGGCCTGCTGTCACAACGTTGGTTCTCTGTCCTGTTGAAAGATTTAATTAGTGATGACACTTTGGAAATAGGCTTGTTGCTGCTTCTCAGGCCGGAAACTGGCACCTCCAGTCTCTGCTGCACTGGTGTCAATGGGGGGCTGCTTTTGGGGTATTTCCCCTCTCCTTGAACATACTTAGGTAGCTGTTGGAAGGTTGCCGCCCAGCCTGCATGCTCAGTGCCTTGTGATGGTAACTGGCTCCAAATGCCACTTTTCCTGTGGGTGTGGCTCACTGTTTCCTGGTGGAAATTCCCAAACACCTGGCGGGTGATATCCGGGGACAGGGCCAGGTCAGGGTCATTGAACGATGTGTCCTCTGAGATGCACAAGCTTCGGAAAGCCCGGTCCGTGAGGCTGCTCACCTCCCTGTCTGCATCGTCCAGCACACTGCCTATGCTTGAGGAGTCGCTGAACCCATCAGTACACTTCTTGTTCCCCTGCATCGTCTGCCAACTGGGAAGACTGTCCCTGGTCAGCCAGTGGGCACCTCTGGGTGATGATTCTGGAAGGGTTAGATGTAGCCCTCTTCCCACAAAACTAGAGCTTCCTGTTGACCAGATGCAATTACAAGGTGGGACTTTTTTTCTGCAAAAGAAAGAAATGCAGGGTATGAATAGGATCCAACTTAGCCACTCCATGTAAGAACTACAAGCTAGCCCAGGAGGGTAATGGTGTGATAGTTTTGTATGTCCACTTGGCTGGGCCCTGATGCCAGTTTTTGGTCAAATGCCAGTCCAGATATTGCTATGAAGGTATTTTTTAGATGAAATTTTTTTAGATGTAATTAATATTTAAAGTAGTAGACTTTGAGTAAAGCAGATTGCCCTCCATAATGTAGATGGACTATAACCAAAGGAATGAGATTTTTTAAGGAAGAGGGAATTCTGTCTCCATTCTTTGGGCCGGAGCTGCAACATCAATTCCTCCCTGAGTCTCCAGTTTGGCCCCGCAGATATCTGACTTGCCAGCCCTCATAATTGCATGAATCAGTTCCTTAAAATATATCTCTCTATACACACATCTATTGGTTCAGTTCCTCTGTCTAATACAGGGCCTAAAGTTCAGACATGTTATTTTTGCAGAGAGATGGTCTCTGACATCATATGAGGTGTCTCCTGTTACTCTTTCTCATGGTACTTGGTTTATTTTCTTTGTGGCACTGAACACATTCTAAAATTAAATTTACTTCTTTGTTGCCTTTCCCCTCATTAGACTGTCAGACCCAGGAGCTCAGGAGCCACTAGGCTGTCTGTTTGCTGGTTGAACTGGTCCCAGAGTGACTCCGAGAGGGCCCTGTACCCAAGAGCCTGCATTGCCTGGGTGCCTTACTGTCTGACTCGCCCTTGGGTGTGGCCAATGGGAGATGCTGGGAGCAGCTGGTGGGAGGGGAAGCCAGCATCCCTAGCATTTTTCCCCACTCCCTGCTTCTGGCTATGGTGTGGGGTCCTGGCAATGCCACAGCCTTCTGTGACCATGGCCCCTCCCTGGGCTCTGATTCTTGCTGGGCCCTGCAACCACTGGCCTCATGGTCTCCTGAGGCTGTGGGGATGCTGGCTCCTACTCCTCCCGAGTGAGCCTACATCCTGGGGTCTCCCTAATTCTTACATCCTGTAATAGCCCCTTCCTTATATTATCTTTTTATTTAAAAACAAATTGTAGTGACATATGCATGCCATAAAATTTATCACCTTGACCATTTTTAAGAGTGCAGTTCAGAGGCATTGAGTCTATTCACATTGCTGGGCAATCAGCATCACCATCCATCTCCAGAGCTTTTTCATCTTCCCAGACAGAATGCCCATTCCTCCTCCCCCAGCCCCTCGCAACCATTCTTCTACTTTCTATCTCTATGAATTTGACCATTCAGGTGCCTCATATGATGGAATCATACAGGAATTGTCTTTTTGCAACTGGTTTATTCACTTAGCATAATGTCCTCAAGGATCATTCATGCTGTAGCATATGTCAGAATTTCTTCCCTTTTTAAGGCTGAACAATATTCCACTGTGTATATAGACCACATTTTGTTTATACATTCATCTTTCAATGGGCACAGTTGCTTTTATCTTTTGGCTATTTTGAATAATGCTGCTATGAACATGGGTAGTGGTCAGGGTCCCAGCATTCCCAGACAGGATCCAGTAGGGAATGCAATGTACTGCCTTCACCCATTAAGATGGCTACCATCAAAAAAACCCCCAAAAACGGATAAACTGGAAAACAAGAGAATAACAAGAGCTGATAAGAACGAGAAGAAACTGAAACACTTGTGCACAGTTAATGGGAATGTGTCTTTGACAACAGGAAGTTATTATCTCATGGTCCTGGAGGCTCAAAGTCCCAAAGCGAGGTCTTCTGAGGGCCATGAGGGTGGGCCTGACCCCGGCCTGTCTCCCAGCTTATGGAGAGTCGACTTCACATGGTCTTTCCTCTTTGCAGGCCTCTGTGTCCAAATTTCTCCTTCTTTGAAGGACACCAGAGCCCACCCCAGTGACCTCATTTTAATGAATTATATTTGCTATGACCCTATTCCAAGTAAGATCACATCCTGAGATCTGGGGTCAGGATTTCAACATATGCATCTTGGGTGTGGTGGGGTACCATTCAACTCATAGCACTGAGGCCTTCACTGTGGAACCCTGAGGGACAAGCAGTGATGACCAAAGACCAGCGTGATGAGGGCCTGTCCGGGTCCTGCATGGCACTGCTGAGCCAGGAGCCCGTACCACAACCACACCTGCTGGGATCTGTGTTACCTGGTGGGAGGATGTGAGGGACCTTAGTGGCTTTGGCCACCATAAGTCAAGTTTTCTGTATCTTGAGGTCCTACAGAACCTCAGGTAGTCTTCTGGTATCTTGAAAGCTGGTGTTTCGATCTTGGCAATGTCCAAACTGGGCAATGGAGAAATATTGGGGTTTCTTTATTTCCAAATTATGATGAAAAGAGAACAGTTGGAGATTTAAATTTAGAACCTCAGAATTAAGTAAACACCCTCCACCCCAGTTTATTAACTGCCCTCTACTATTAGTAGGAATTTGTTGTTTTTTTGAACAACTCAGCTTCCATCTCCCTTCTCTGAGTAAAAATATTTTATCCCTTTTGGGGAATTTCCTCTCCCTGCCATGTTCAGTCTTGCTGGGGCTGGAAGTTCAGGTGTTTGGGGAGACCTCCCAAGACCAAGTGCTAATGTGAGACTCAGGCCAGGCCCATCGCACTGTTTTTCCCAGAGTGATCCAAGGATGGAAATGCGCTAGGATATTCTTTCTGGCAGCAGAGCTCTGTTCGCTCTTTCCCAGCCTGTAACACCAACCTTCACCTTGAATCCATGTGGGCTCCAATTGACTTTTAATACTTACCCATTTCTGCTTAATTTGCCCGGCTTCTGTTTTTGTTGTGTGGCCAAACAACCCTCACTAATCTTGGGTTTGTGTTGTAATTCCAAAGAGTAATGCAGGTGTTCGTTGATATTTAGAAAACTCATAAAGCGCAGTTAGTCCACATTTATCAGTAGCAGATACGTCCCAAGACCCCCAGAGGGTTCACGATGCCATGGATAGTACTGAACCCTATGTATACTATGTTTTTTCTTATACATGAAAACCTATGAGAAACTTCAATTTTTTTTGTTAGGGATGGTAAGAGATTAACAATAACTAATAATAAAACAGAACGATTACAATAACATACTAAAACAAAAGTTATGTGGATGTGGTCTCTCTCTCTCTCTCTCAAAATATCTTATTGGACTGTGCTCACCCTTCTTGTGATGATGGGACATGATAAAATGCCTATGTGATGAGAGGAAGTGAAGCGAATGATGCAGGCATTGTGATTAGTGTTAGGCTACTATTGACCATCTGATGATATGTAAGAAGGAGGATGATTTGCTTCTAGACTGTGGTTGACTGCAGGTAACTGAAAACACAGAAAGTGAAACCTTGCACATGAGGGGAACTATTGTAACCACATTTCTTCTGCCTCAGGAAAAAGAGAGAACTCCCCCTTGCTAGCTTCATTCAGATAATTTCTTCAAGTCTGATTTGATTTACCTGGGTTCAGAAGGGACAGTCATAAAGTTGTCTTCACCCCCTTACTCCCACCCCTTGGTCCCCCAGTACCTGGGGGAACCCATCCACATGGTAGCTAACAACCAAAGGCATTTCCTTGAGTTAGTTCCATACCTGTTATGACAGTGGGGGCTGCAGGTGCCTGCTTTGATGGATTTTAGGATGTGTAGTTTTAAAACTTCTTTTCATGATTGTATTTGCTGTCATCACTGCTCATCTAGAAATCAGAAGAAAAATAATTTCAGTGGAACCCAACTGACCAAAGGGCCAAACACTCGTTTGATGCTGAAGATGTCTTAAATGTGGGTAATAAAATTGACTTTCAATTAAAAAAAAATCCACCCTTGAACTCAACAAAATTCCAAACATAGGCATTTTTGGTAAAATCCAATATAGGGCCAATTTATATCCTTTCCAATATTCATTAATTTTTCTCTGGTCCAAGAAAGCTTTAGGAACCTGTGTTAAACTTTTGGGAGTTTTATTATGATTGGCGCAGTTGTGAGTTATTTTTGCCAGTAACATCTGACCAAAGTCCCTCTTTGCATGGGAATGAATATCTCAGGTCTGTAGGAAAGAACCAGAGTGGCAGAACTTGAATCCACTCAGCACACAGTAGCAGTGTTTGATTTATTGTTGGCAGGAGGCTTGAGTATCTATTCTGACAGCTAAAAGAACCAAAAAGCTGCCCAAGAGAAATATAAGAGTGCTCAGAATGAAGTGTAAACTAATTAAAATAAATCCACTATGCAAATTTTAAATACAGACCACTGGGGCTTCCACAAGACCTTCCTGGATATTAATCTAGTCCATGGTAGTTTGTTAATAATATTAATAATCATAGTAACTCAGGTTTGTGGAGTGCATCCCTTTGGTCACTCACAGAAGGCTTTGTGTCTGCCATGATTTGCTGGCTCTGTCCCTGACTTCCCGGCTGTCCTTTGTGACCCCAGCACACTGCATTCACCTTTACCGTAGCTCATGCTGTATTGTCACAGATCATGTATTATAACCCATATGGCTTAGGAATTGATACTTCATTGCCTCCTCAACTAGAAAGAGAATTCTTTGAGCCCAGGAAGGGAGTCTTGAGCACACCAGCAAAGAAGCCGAATACATGTTTATGGAAATGCTCTGAACTGGGTATCTTTACCCTGGATTTTTCTGGAGGGCAAACAGCAGCTAGAAAAAGAAGTTCTAGCGAGAAGAATCCCTGGTCTTAGGTCTTATGGGCATCTGTAAAATCTAGATGATCCATTTCTATCATTAAATAGTGAGCACTGCCTGCTGTCCCACGGAGGTGCAACTCAGGGATGAGGATGAAGTCAATCCACATCACACATGGACAAGACGTAAGTGCAGAAGGACGCGGTGACATTTATTTTGTGAACACTCTGTGCTTGGATTCATGGACACACTGTGATTGCTGTTGAAATGCACTTTCCAGGGGTCTCCACAGAACTGTCTTGCTCACGACTTTGGATCATTTGAGGGAAGCCAACCAAATTAGTGAAGTCTGGTCACAGAGCATTTTTCAGGTAACAATGTGTGGTTATATACCCAGGGACCCACACTCTTTCCATCTTCCGACCCTGACTGCTGTTCCATCTTTTAGCTTCCTCTCCTAGATGGTTGGATTTCTTTCTGTCCAAACCCCTGGGCCTCTGCTCTCCTTTGAGGTCCCCACACAGGCGATTTCACCCACACCCATGGCCGGGGCGAGAGCCACACACTGATGACCATGTCCAGCCTAGGCTGCTTGTCTGGGCTCCAGTCCCTGTCTTCAACTGTCCACAGGCCAGCTCCACAGACTCACACATTTAAAATGGAGCCCACGACCCACCCACAGGCCAGTTCTCTTCCTGAGGATCCCAGAAATGTGAGAGTCACCTGTGACTTTCTCTCCTTCTCTCTTACCCACCTCTCCACATCCAATCCATTTCCAGGTCTGGTGAGTCTCATCTTTTAAAGGTTTCTTGCCCCCGTACACTGATCTTCATCTCCACAGTCACTGTGCGGCCACAGCTGCTGTCACATCTCTTTTGGCTACTGCAGGAACCCATATTCATTCTCTGCACTGCATCTAAGAACAGCCTTAACGATTCAAATCTGTTCCTGTCAACCTTTTGCTTAGAATCCCGCAATAGCTTGTCAGTTAAAAAGAATGAAAATCAATCTCCTTAACAAAGAGCCTCCCTTTCCATCCTCCTCTTGGACTATTTTCCCCCTCATACTTGACTTTCCAGCCACCCTGGACTTTTATCAGCTTCTTCAATGTGCTTTGTACTTCCTGCCTCAGGGCACTTGCGCACATTGCTCCCTCTTCCTGGAATTCTTTGATCTTTTCTCCATTACCTGCTTTACTCTTACGTATGCTTCAGAACACAGGTCACAGGACCCTTCATCAAGGCAGCTTCCTCGGGCTTTTTTAAGTCTCCCTCTTGTATGCTTTCATAGCATGCTATGCCCATCTCCTTTCCAGTACTTAGAATAATTGTAGTTAAGTATTTAAATGGGTGATTATTGTTTAATGCTTGTCTTTCTTGCTGGCCTGGGTGCTTTACTGTGGCTGTGACCATATCTGTGTGGGTCCCCAGGCTATCATCGTCATGTAACATGGTGCACAGCACAAGAAATATTTATTAAATCAATGAGCAAATACCTCCAGCTCTGCCATGATATTATTCACATTATTGACTAGCTTAGGAGATCTTATTTTATTGAAAGTCAATTATAATACTATAATTCCAGAATCAGCACAAATTTCAAATTAGTGAATTTGAATCCAGTTGTATTTACTTTTGAATTCAAGCCCAAAACTATATAAATTCTGCCCATGGCAAGAGATGGAAGCAGGTATCCTTAGGGATGGTTCACAGGCTGGCGTGGCAGAAGGCATTCATCCACACCATGGCATATACTGTCTCAGTTAAAGCTGAGTTTCAAGATGAATTGGAGAATTAAGAAGTGATGTCATGATTTTGCCATTTTCCTGTTTGTCTCTCAATTGTGCTCAGGGCTCCAAGTGCAGAGATGGCTTTGATTCCCTCCGGAGGGCCAGCGTCCAGCAAACATTAGTATAGTACATTAATTGGGGTGTTGTTTACAGCCACACTAAAAATGGTCATTAGCTGAAATTTTATCTAAATTATGGGTGTTAGGAGATGAAATGTTGCCACCTGCCCTGTGTTGTACGGCAACCCTGTAGGAGTCCAGAGAGCTTTCATCACGTCTTCCAACTCGCCATCCACCATGCTAGGTGCTGGTCAGATTTGCACCAGATTGAGAAGGCTCTGCAAAGCTCCAGAACCCACAAGGGGAAATAGGGTCCTTGAGCAGAAATTAGTGAGCTGGACTTTTCAAGTTCAGCCACTGGGAAGGGGGCAGAGGGTCTGGTGATACACCCATCTCAAAGATGTGCCTGGGGGGAGTTGGGGGCATGCCTGTGTCCCTGTAGCCTTGAGGCTGGAAGAATTACACTTGAGGATGTATTTTGTCTTCTCCTTATTGCCAGGGTCTTTTTTAAGTCAGGATATAGCAAATCAAATCTGAGCATGCAAATCAGCTTTTTCTCAGCATGAGCAATGAAATATCATTTGCACAGTTATCATTAAATTTTAACTCTTCCAGAATGTTTTCTCACTTGATGCTTCTTCCCTTGTTGTGCTGTATGACGCTATTGAACTATTGTGGACCAGAATATGCTGCTTTTGCAGTCATCTCTCTCCTGGCCCCTTACAAATGCTTCCACACGACCCTTCAGGCTCTCTTGGTGGGGGAGCTGGGGCGCTCCCCAGTGTCACCCTCCCTCAGGCCTGTGGTGCACTGGCTGGGTCCTGGCTTGGCTCCTCGGAGTGGTAGTCCTACTGAAACACCTCTCTCTGTCCCCTGGCCATCAACTGCTGACCACTCCTCCTCAGTTCCCCTATTCCTTGTAGAATTAAAAAAAATCACTTGTGTGCTTTATTCTATCTGACCTACTGTGAAATCATGTTTCCAACAAGGCTTTGAGTCCTTTGGAGTGAGGTTCTCAGCCTTTCCGTCTTTGGCTGATGGACTGCCTGGGGCACGGTGGCCACTCAGCAGCGTTCATACTTCCTGGGCCTCAAGCACGTGAAGACAGAGGGTTGCTGCGAGTGTGCCATCTGTGAGTGGAGCCCTTAAAGCTTGGCAACCCCATGTTCTCCTTGTCCTCCACAGGACTCCCTGCTGGCAGGCAGCCCAGGCCTAGGAGGTCATGCAGCCAACTTCTGCTGGTGTGCCCTAAGCTGGGAGGGACAGGAAGTGGTCAGAGGAGGGGACCCATACCTGTCTCATACCCTCTACAGGCCCTGTTCCAGATGCTCCAGATACAGCTGCTCATCCCACGAGGAAGTGTGCCAGGCCCACAGAACTAGAGCCAGGACCACTGACCCTGAGAGGGGTGAGCCCAGGCCTGTGGGGTCCTGGAATCAGGACACAGCAAGGGAGGGAACAGCTGGTGGCCTAGCATGGCTGGGTTGCTAGATCGAGTGAATTAAAAAAAACAGGACATCCAGTGAAATTTGGATTTCAGATAAACATTGATTGCCTATTTTTAGCATAAGTACTTGATGATTAATTTTATGGGGAACTCTGGTACAAATGTTACTTGGGCCATACTTATACTAAAAACATGCTGGTTGTTTATCTGAAATTCAAATTTCACTGTACATCTTGTTTCTTATCTGGCAACCTGAGGTCCTTACCAACTTTTAGGACCAATGTGGTTCACAATCAGAGGAAGCCGACACGGTGGGTCAATACTGGGATGACTTGTGTTTGCGTGTCACTCTGCAGCTCAGGATGCATTTTGGCATCTGTTACCTTCTTTGATTCTCATGATCCCTATGAGGAGGGGTTAGTAGGCCCTATTGTCACCATTTTCTAGGTAGAGAAGTAGGTGGAGAATTAAAGATGGAGAGGTACAGAGTGTTGCTCAGTGTCACACAGCACATAGAGTCGAAGTGTGGGGACCAGCTCAGGGTTACTCTGTGACTGCCCTGTGCTTTGCCTAGGATGATACCCTGACCTTCTGGTCTGTGGGCTCAGGTGCAGATGGGTGTGTCCTGAGCACATGGGCTGGAGTTCCAGGGAGAATTGGAGATGGGTGGAGAAAAGGGAGGGTTTTCATTTCTAATCATCTTCCAAGAATCTTCTTAGTTCAGTGTTTCATGACAACTACAGGAGTGGAGCTAACAATTCACAGGGTCCCTCCTGTGTGGAGAGGCCAAAAAGCAGGGAGGCCCAGGCAGTGCTGCAGAGCTGGGAGCATGCTCCGGACCCAGGCACGCTCTTGAGCTACCAAGGGGGCCATTTCATTCTCTCATCCCTGCCTGTCTTTGCACAGGAAGCCACTGGGGTTTGCTTTGCTTCTGGGTTTGACCGCTTGCCTGTAGTGTGGTTTTTGAGTCCAAGCTCTTTGGGTGGATTTAATTACCGTAATTGAATGGTGTTTTCACTTCTTAGTAAAGGGGAAGCAGGAAGCCAGTGGAGATGACAGGGGTTGGCTTTATCACACCCAGAAGGCCCTAACAAATTGGAATTGATTCCTCTCATTCTTTCTGGGTGGTTTTTTGAGACATTGACATGGGTGTGCCTTGAGGAATGGTTTGGTGTAGTGAACTGCGGCACCCCTGTCTGTGCTCTGACCTCGTCCCAGCCCATGAATGCAGGCGTTGTACATACAGCCTCCATGGCTCCACCCCATGCCAGGCAGGCCTTGCTCTGGACCCATGCCCTGCTGGTCAGTCTTGGGCCAGGCTTTTGCCCTCTCTGTATAATTGCCAACAACCTTCCTGCTTGGTGGCTATTTCAGTGGGAGTGTCCTTGAATACACCATATATTTTACAAGGTGAATAGTGAACTGGCAAAATTGATCCCTCAGCTGGGGTTCTTTGGAAGAAGGGAGCAGACATGTGTCAAGTGTCTGCAGGCTGGCCAGCCTTAGTGTGGGATTAATATATAAATCAAGTATAGAAATCAAATGTATAATCATATATGACTTGATTATTTTTCCAGTAATTCCTGATATATGATCAAGAACAGAACAAACAAGACCAAAACAGTTTCTGTTACCTAATTGCCCTTGCTTTTGTTTCAATACCATGTAAGACGTCGTGCCCCAGGAGACTGGAGACTGCTGAGGATTAAGTTTAGGGTTAGTTAATGATTGTGTATCAAGTCCCCCCCGCAGAATTCTATTGTTGTTATCATGCATTTGCTCAATAAATATGAAGGGTGTCCTCTCAGCACGACTCTTGCGCTGTTAAGCCTCGAGTCTCCTGGCTGGTCCTTTCAGATCTTCGATATCTCATCGTGTCTCCTCCCTTATCTGCGGGCCAGAGGCAGGGAAGGGCCGACACTTAGGTCCACCACTGCATGTGCCTACATCTGCTCAGACTTGGCAGGGCAGGCCCCTCTGCCCACCTTTTTGGTGAGGACGCTGAGGCTACCTGGGTTAACTGCTTGTCCCTTACACAGCACTAGAGCTGGGGCTGCATCTGTTTTTGGCTCCAGGGCTTTTCTTCTGGACCCCATGATGATTCCTCCTCAGCTGTCCCCAGTGTGATAAAGGTTCTGTCCTTATAACCCCTTTTGACTTTTGGAAAACAGAAATTTCTACTGGAAGAAAACCAGAGTTCCCCATCTTGAAGCCCATGTTGAAGCTCTTTCATGTTCATATGCTCAACAAGTATTCAGGGGGCACTGCTATGTGACCCATTCACCCCCCATTCTGGTACTGGTGGCATGGCCAGGGCAGGGCTGACCTGGGTCCTGTCCTTGTGGAATTGGGGTGAATCACGGGCATGCATTGGCCTTACTGACCTCAGGTTGTCCTAGATTGGCTCGCACTGGGTGCTTATCTCTGCATGTGGAATGCTGCTTTGATTTGCACACAGATCATTGTATGCCTGGTTTGGCCATTTTGGTGCCATTGGTCTGGTACTTGTGGGAGGTGGGGTGGGGGTGGTGGTGGTTAGCCTGCATCCTGCCTGGCCTGGCTTGAAGAGCCAGGAGCTAGGCTGGGAAAGCCAAGAGCTTTCAGATGGACCCCGAGGCTCTTGTGCCCTGAGATAGGACAAGGCTGGCTTTGTCTGGTCCCAGGAATACAGTGTGGTTGGCACTGGGGACCCTGATGGCAGTGCTGGCCTGACACAAGTCTGAATCCTCCCCGAATCATATCCCACATACAGAGGCCTCAAGGCCCTGAAGCATGAAGGAGTCCAGTATATCTCCAGAAATGTGGCTGAAGAAACAGCTTGCCTAGGCTTGCTAGGCTCACAGAGCCAGCTCTGGGTTGTGGTCTCAGCTACTGTGGGTGTTTTGCTGCTTCTGGGAGAGCGCTTGTGGGGAGAAAAGCTTTCTAGTTGGAGCTCAGCCCAGCCTGAATCCCACTTCCAGCCTGTCAGTAGTCTGCTGTGTCTGGATGGGACATTTCTTTAGGAGCCTCTGAGCACTGCCTGCATCTGGGGATGTGTCTGCAGTTACAGACCAGGGAGTTTGGCACAAGGAAGGCCAAGCCTGGTCTAACCCAGAGATCCCCAGACAGGATGTGCTGGCACCTGGCATTGTATACCCTGTTGCAGGAGAAAAGAAAAGAAGCAAAGTATGGAGGCAAGGGGAGGGATAAGAGGGATGGAGACTTGGGCTGGGATCAAGGACCCAGTAACCTGCCCTCCTAGCTCCTGCTCCTATTACTGATTGTGTGAGCAGGTAGGGGCTGAACAATGTTGAACAGCTGGTTCTCTGGGGCAATATTCCTGCTTTGTAGCACTAGCCAGCTGCCGTGGCTGATCTGCTGCTGCTGACCTGGCATCCATGGCAGGGTTAGGACAAGGTGTACCCAGTGGACTTCACAGGTGCAGGAGGCTCTGGAAGCCTCTGAACCCACAGGTTCCCCCTGCACTTGCAGGTGCTTTGATAGGGGTACTTGGGCAGGGGTCTCACCCAACAAAGGCTATCAGCAGCACTGCTTCTGGCCATTTCTGGTGACCAGGCATTGCTGGGGACCACTCTTTGGAGCTCCTAGAGACCCATTGGGCTGGCCTCAGGCCAATGCTATCTCTGGATGCTTCCTTCCACCAGGAAGGAGCTCAGGCTTGGTGCTGCCTGGGTTCTCAGCATTGTTCTGCCAGGAGTTCTCTGCAGACCCTGAGGGTCCCAGCCTCAGTGGCCAGATGCCCCCTGGACAAGGGACTCTCATGGGCTCAGAGGTGCCCCAATTTACCTTTATAGGAGCCACTATGCTGGCATCAAAGGTAAAAGTAGGGGAAGAAAAGGGTTTCCCCAAATAGCCCTGCCCTTGCTTCCCCAGAGCTGGGGTGAGCACCATTCACACTCTGCTGCCTGGGGGTGGGGACAGAGGGAAACTGACTGAGAGGTGAAAAGCGTGAAAGCAAGAGTAGACAAACTGGCAGAAATGCATTTGCAGCTCAGCCCTTGGCTCTTTGACCTACTGGTTAGTTAGACCCAACCCAGACTCCAGGGGCCACACCCACAGCCAAGCCAGGGCTACCTCTGAAGGGGGCCAAGCAGCTCTTTCAGAAACACAGGGGCCACCAAAATGGTGGGTACATGTGGGGTCTGGGTCAGGTCCTAGTGCGACTCTACATATGCTCAGTATAACTTTGGCTGAAGAACAGCACGTCTGTGAGCCTTAGGTTTCTTGTCTGTAAAATGGAACTAATGATATGCACCTTTGGACTAATAGGATCTCCCAGCCTTAACACTGTCTGTTGACTTTGCCAAAGTCTGCTGAGCAAAACCACCCCTGGTTGAGAATCAAGGAGAGGGCATGAGCCCAGCCTCTGTGACACCATTTGTTTGTTCATTCATTCATGCATTCATTCACTCATCCCTTCCACGGCTCCCAAAAATCTTGCCCTGGACTCTGGAAATGGTTGTAACTGACGTGAGATGAGAATCAAATGGACAGCTCTTAGCTGTAGAAAGAGCTGGACACCTGGTTCCAAGTCAGGGTTGTCTTGGGCAAATCACTTAACCTCTACCTAGTCCTGTAACATAGGAACAATTAAAAACCAAGTCTGGCTCTGTCCACCCCCTTGGGGCTGCGCCACATGCTGGAGAGGGCTGGGGAAGGGAATTGTCATGAAAATGGCGTCCAGGGCAGTCACTGCCTTGGGAGTCTGCAGATGCTTGGAGGTCCCCCAGCTCGCAGGTCCAGGTCCTCCCTGAGTGGGGGGACGCCTGCACCAGAAGGGGGTCCTATGAGTCTGGCCACCACAGCCCCATGCTTTACCTTCAGGCTACTGGGCGTCTCCCAGGAGCAGAGGTTTCACACTTGTTTGTTCTACCCTTGACACAATAATAAATAGATTCACATCACAGCACAGTCATGCTTAGAGACACATATGTTAAGGAAAATTCATGAAGCAAAATTATACTCTTGTATGTACTACCCTGATCTCTCCATTCTATCCAACCCTACCCTACCCTATTCTATTCTTTTATTAAAAAAAATCTATTTATGGTTTAGTAAGCAATTTCCAACCCCAAAATGAGTTATGGTCTACTGTAGTTTAAAAAGCTATTCTAGACCAGTAACTTCAGGCATTTCTGGGTAGGCTCAATTGCTGCTATCCTGCTTGTAGCAAGGCCAGGTTTTCATCTGGATGGAGAAATGGGGACCTGAGGCCCAAAGGTGACCAGCTAGGTCTGATCAGGTTCATGCGGGGAGGAGAGAAGACCCCCTAGATGGCAGGTCCACAGACCAGACATTGCCTGTCTGCTTCTGCGCTGTGTCCCCAGTCCCTACACAGTGCCTGCACCTAGCACAGGGCCATTCATTTGTCAAAGGAACAAATGAAAGAATGAATAGAGAAATCCCCATTTACTAAGCAGCTGGCATAAGGTAGGTACTTTATATTCTCTGATAATATTGATACATATTTATCATTATGTAATTAATACAACTGTATGAGCAGAAATTAGTCTTATTCTTTACACTGGAGGAACCTGGAGTCCAGAGAAGTTTAATCCCTGGTGGTGTGAGGCTTGAGCTTGGGGCTGCGGAGAGGGAGAGGGTGCCTGCAGCCTGCATCTTAAGAGCCTCTTCCGGGAGCTTCTGGAGTGCCTGTGGCAGCGTGAGAACCTCTGCTCAACACCACCCCTCCTCATGGCCCTCCCACAGCCTCCACTCTCCTGGTTCTCACCCTCAGTCTCCTTGGAGCTCATTTTAAGACCTGTGGTCACAGGATATCTTTCTGTCCCCTGCACCTATCACACCTGGGATTCCACATATGGGGGCAAAACCCTGGAACACCTGCCCTCCCCTTATTGACAGACACATTCTCTCCACTTCTGAGCTGTGGAATCAGACAGACTTTGGACAAATCAATGCATCTGAGCCTTGATCTCGTTTTGTAACCAGGGCTGAAGGGAAGGCACCTGGTGCTCGGGGAAGTCCCTGTGGATTACAAGTAGGCATTGCTGCGATACTGGTCTCTGAAACCGACTGCATCTTGGAGAGCCTTGTCCAGAGAGCCGCCCTCAGGGGCTCCCAGAGGAAGAGGCACTTGGGTTTGATGGGGTTCGGGTGTCCCTTGGTAACCACCTCCCTCCAGCCCCTGGGAAGAGAGCCATGACATATGGGGAGGGGCACTTCTTGAAAGCAACCCCAGGGGTTCCCCAGCTTGGGCAGAGAGAGGAGGTTCCAGGCAGCGCTGCTGCAGAGTTTTCCTCACCATCTGGGGGCCCAGTTCCCCATCTGTAAACTGGCTTCATGGGGCTAGGTGGCAAAGGTAGAGAAGCAAAGCTGGAGGAGTCTCCACTGAGCATCAGTACTCTGGGGGGCAGTTCCTGGCCATCCGTCCTGTGAACCCACCTCCTACTACCTGCTAAGAACCCTATAGCCATGAGCTCACTTGGTGGTCACAGCAACTGGCAAGTTAGGTAGGGGCTGGTGCTGAGGAATCTGAGGTGCAGAAATTGAGGCTCAGAGAGGTTGAGGAACTTGCTTAAGGTCACACAGCTAGGGAACAGCCAAGTTAGGATTCAAACTCAGGTCTCTGCACTACATGGCTCTTTCTCTCTATGCAGTCGAGACACCTTCTCTTCTACCTCCTATGGCCCTCTCTTGCCACCAGGGAGCATTTGCCTTAGTAAAGCTAGAGGATGTCCTGTGGGGAGTATACTGGAGGGGCCATCTTCCCTGTCCCTGGGTGGCCATGATGGCAGGGGTGCCTGGCATGGGGGAGGGCCTCACATGGAGAGCCACTGGGAATTCCTGCCTCCCTACCTCAGCCCCTCACATAGGTCCAGAGCCCTGCTGCCCCTGGTGTCCTCACTGCCCACAGGAGGCTGGGGACGTAGGTGGGGATGGCTGTTTGGTGGATGACAGCTGTCCTTTCTCCAACTAATGTGTCAGTGGTGAGCGTGCACTTTTCAGGAGGCCCTGGTGGGCTGGTTAGACCAAACTGTGGAGCATCACTGCCCTAGGTTGGAGGCTGTATCCCTTCCTGGGAGGTTGTAGTGATAAGTCATCAGCTCTCGGGCCACTTTCATCTCATGGTTGTCAACGCTTGTGGTTTGGGCTGTGTCTGCCTTGCTCTAGGCCTGGCCCTGGGCAGGCCATGCCTGTGTGGGGTGCAGAGATGAATCAGACATGATGCCCTCTCCAAGGGACAATCGCCCTATAAGGGGAGAGCAGGCGGAGGTCAGTGCCAGGTGCAGGGACCAGGAGGTGGAAGAAGAGAGGTCTCAGTGGGCAGGGCTTCCTTGAAGACAGCTGGGAGGGAGCTCTAGCTGTAAGTCTGTGCGTGAGCACCCAGCTGGGTCCCAGCGGGGCACAAAGCAGAGCCTGGTGGAAAGAGCATGAGGCTTCGAGTCAGACCAGTGCTCGCTTTCCAAGGAGAACCCTCTCTGGGCCTCTAATCATTCAATTGCAATACCTGGGTGGTTGTGAAGGGTGGTGGTAAACAAATGTCAGGAGCCCAGAAGAGACTTGTACAGAGTAAGGGCTCACTAGATGGAGGCTTCCATCCCTGGAGACCATGGGTTTTTGAAGAAGACAGCTCCCGTATCTACCACTGCAGTCCTAACACCAACCAACAGAATTGCCCAGCGTGTTATGTAAAGAACAGAGTGTGTGCTCCCTGAATGCCAGCTGACATCACCTCCAGTCCTTAGACAGAGGCAGTACGACACAGTGGGAAGGGCATGGACATGAGCATGGTTCCCACTGCACTAGCTGTGAGTAGCCCTTAGCAAGGTAGAAAGCCTGTGTTCTTTGGTTTCCTCATCTGTAAAATTAGTCTGAGAGTGATACCTGCCTCATGAGGCCATGAGAGCCCAGGGAATTTGTGCCTGTGTGGTGACTGGCTCCTAGTGACCATCCATAAATGTCACTATCATCTTCACTATGTAATCTGCTAAACCCAGGGCAGGGGGCAAGAGGGCCACTGGGAGGACTTTGCTGTTAGGCAAGTGTGACTCTTCTAAGGAAGACTGTGACTTTTTGGTGAGTAGACCAGCCTTCTTTGTAAAACTCTTGGTTGCTGATGTGATCTGCAGGTATAGAGGTGCAGTTAGGAAAAGACGTGGGGTTTGAACTCAGATCCCAAGTTTAATCTCAGCACCTCATTAGCTGTGCATCCTGGGGCAAGTTACTCAACCTCTCTAAGCCATAGTCCATACCTCTGTGAGGGGCATCCTAGGACCTATCAGGTCAGGTGACCTCGAGAATAAAACGAAACCATCCATGTACGGTCTTTGCACACAACAGTAAGGCAGCCAGTGACTTCCCTGAGAAAATGGAGGGCACACTGAGGGAGAGAAATGGCTCTGATCCTTTGACCTCTGTGGTTTTCAGGCCTGACCTGCCTCAGAGAGGGGCAGACAGGGCCAGGTTGGGGGAAGGCTGGTGGTGCTGCATGTGGCTAGGCTGCCCCAGGACAGGGCAAGTCAAGGGGCAGCCAGCATGACCTAGCTGTGGCAGACAGGGCTCAGAGGCAAAGGCCAGCACCTAGTCTTGGCAGGAACAGGGAGAGCTTCAAGCAAGGCTTTAAGATGGGAGGTGTCCAGGCTGCAGAGGCCTGTAGGAGCCTTGTAGGAGCCCCTGGGATCCTCTTAGGCCATGTGGGGGCATCACTGTGGGATTTGGAAGCCATTACAGGTCCCTGATGGCTGTGCCATGCTCATGTCCTCTCTGGGCTGGAGTCTAGTGGGACGGCCACGCAGAGAACACATGGGGAAGAAGCCAGGGCAGGCCTCCTCCCTTCTCTCACATGCTGTGGTCCAGAGGGTCCCTTTCCCCTTCCTACTAAGAAAGGAAGGTCTGCCTGTCAAGCTCTAGGAAGAAAGATATTATTGGTTGGTTGGTTCTTTGGACTCTTGCTGTCAGATTTCCAAATGCTCCAATCCCGCTCTCAAACTCCCTGAGACCAACCGATGTCAGGCTCAGAAGGGAAAACGCTTTGCACCAATTAATCTTCAGTCTCCCACCTGGGAGCGGAGGTCAGCTGAGAACCTGATCTGCCCCTGCCTTGACAGAGGAGCCCACAAATTACTGACACATGCAGACCCATCCAGGGAATGTTCTAGAATGATGCTGATGACTTACTTCGGGGGTGACACATCTCAGCAGTGCTCCACATGCTGCATTTTGGGGTCTTGATCTGTATATATACCCTGGTCAGTCCCTTGTTCTCCCCTCTCCATCTGCCCTCACCAGCTGTATCATGCAAGCCCTGGGAGCCCAGTAGAAACTAAGAGGTGCTTTGGGGTTTCCTAACTAACGGAGTTAAACATAAGATTGAGTTGCAGCGCTGCGGATTGGCTGGATTGGGTGAGCAGTGCTTTAAACCCTCTCATGGAAATAAAAACAAGACCCACTGTAGCCTGTTGGGAAACGTCAACACTGTGTGTCTCCATGAGGATCACCTTCTTTTAAAGCCCTTTGCATCTGTCCAGTAACCCTGGGTAGATGGAGTGAAATCCCAAGACAACAAGGAAGATGGTCCAGCCCTGGCTCTACAAGCTGGCAGGTTTCAGTTACTGAGATTTCTGGCATAGCCTGGAGGAATAGGGCTATTTCCAGACACAGGGCTTCCCCTTTCTGTAAGGGTCTCTAGGGCTTCCTTAGGGTCAGGAGCAAAGAAGTAGAAAATACCAAGACTCTTGCTCACATACTGATGACAGGACATCTGGGTGAGTGCATTCTTCCTCGGAGGCTCGCGGCCCTCTCCAGCCTTCCCCGCCTCCTTCACATACCTCTGTCTCCCAGGTTTCCAGGAGGTCCAAGACCCTCTGTTTCTAGGACCCAGCATTCTGCCAGCCCTTTTCCCTTCTAGTAGGCACAGTTGCTTCCATCCCAATGAGCTTCTGGTCCCCAGAGAGGAGGTAAAATTGTTCCCCAGGGGCAGAAGCATGCTGGACTTGGATCACCCAGAGACGTCTATTTATAAACCATCCTGATAAGCACAATCTGCCCTGCTTAGCCCAGGCCACACTCCACAGCAAACTGACCCTCCCAGTGACAAACTGAACATTTCCTGTACCAGTCAGACTGGAAAAACCAGCTCAGGGGAGGGACAGGGGGCTCCAGAGCCAACCACTCGTTCTGAAGGGTCCAGCTCACAGGCTGTTGTAACAGTTTGATCTTTCACTGTTTTTTGGTGAGTGTGAGTCCCAAACTGACCCATCTCAAGGATTTTTCTCATACAGCACAGGTCAGCAAACTGTCTGTAAAGGGCGACCTAGTAAATGTTTTCCTTTATGCCAGCCATATGACTTCAGCCATTGTAACCATAGACAGTATGTAAATGAATGAGTGTGGCTGTGTGCCAATAAAACTTTATTTACAAAAGCAGGCACCCAGCCCATGGCTGTGGTATACCAACCGCTTTTGTAAAGGGAAGTCAAATGATGGATAATTGGACCTCATTTAATACACACATTTGTTTAATCTACTCTCCAGGATTCCTATACTTACGGGTTTTTAAAACTATTACGTCAAATAGAATTTGTTGTAATTGGGTTAGATGTATTAAAAGAAATGGTCCATTATTTAGTTTAAAAAAATATTCTTTATTTCCTGGAGCAGTTTTAGGTTCACAGCAGAACTGAGCCACTGAGTCAAAGGTAGAGAGATTTCCCATATAGTCCTGCCTCACATGTGCACTGCCTGCTCCATTACTGACATCCATGGGCATACTTTAATGTACTAAATGATAATTTTTAAAGGCTACCTAACTTTCTACACATATTCAATATTACTTTTCTCAGAGATCAATTCTCCATGAGACAAAAAAAATGTATGATTTCAGATTTGGCCAAGCCTGCCCTGAGGGAGTCTGGTTGAGGACCCCAAAGTGTGGGGAACACTCTGTGAGGGGCTCCATGCTAAGGACACATATGCTGTCAGAGTCCTTGGGCCAGAATGTTCCAATGACCAATTGTCCTCTTTGTTACAGCTGGTAGGATCCTGCCTAGCCCAGCACTGGGAACACAAGACAGCCAGTCTTCTGCCATAGGACCTGTGACTGTGGAGTTGCCCTGTTTGGAACACAGGGACCTGGGCACATCCACAGGCTTGCGCCCACTCAGACACACATAAAGACAAGTCACGCATGTGTAACTCTGTACAGCATACCCCTCATGGTTCACACAGCAACCCAGCACCCCCAGCATGCTGAGAACCTCAGCCCTGATGTGCCCCTGGCCACTCACACCGCCCTGCACATCGCCCTGGGAGAACTACATCCTCAGTGCCTCTGGCCCAGAGCAAGTGTCCCTGCCACGGGGAGCTTGAGCCTCCTGCCTGTGCTAAGAAACAGCAAGTGTCCACCCTACCTTCCGCTCTCCGCGCGTCCCGGCTGTTTGCTCTTCAGGCCTCCCCAGGAATGGGAGAGAACCCTGACTCTCCGGCAGCCCAGCTCTGCCCAGCAGCCAGAGCGTCTTCCCTCGCTCATTAGCTGGGCTGCCCAAAGATGAGAGGGGAAGGGATTCAAGACCCAGACCTCTTGTTTTTCACAAGCCTGCCTCGCTGAGGGAAATCAGTGACCAGAAGCTGCCCAGACACTGGAAGTTCATGAAGCGTACCTAAATAGAGACCCAGCTGGGGGAAACCAAATGGTGTTCTTGGTGGGGAAGAGGCAAACAGTCCGTACTGCAACACCCGTGTGGTGTCAAGTAACAGTCAGATTAAACAAACAGCCTCAGCAGCTATTTTTACATCGGCCATGGGTAATAGATAACTTAGGGAGTGAGAAATTGCTTGCCGCTGAGCTGGACCCTAACCACTATTCTAACTTCAATCCAGAATGATTTCTAAACTATTCCAGCACCTAGATTCAAATAAAAATATCCCAAGGTCGAAGGAAAACATTTGTTTAGGGAAACATTAAAAACAAAATAGTGAGCCTTGGAGCCAGCGCCTGGAGGCCTGCTGATGTCCCTGGGGCAGAAATAGCCCATTTCATCATCGGCTAGGAGGACCGCAGCCTGCATTCCTCGAGTAAGAAGCCGCACTCTGCTATGCTTTTGGAGCAAAATAACACACCCAGCTGCAGGCCTGGGGAAGGCCAGGCTGGGATTTCAGGGTGAGAGTTGCAGAATGATATGGAACAATCAGGGAAGAGGCAAAGGTAAGTGTCCGCTTGATGAGCCTGGCCATGGCAGGCTCAGCTGTTTGCAAGGTCCACGTGCCGGGAACAGGACCCCTTCTGCCAGGTGAGAGTTCCCCTCTCCGTCTCTGGGAAGGGCTGGCCCAATGGCCACTTTCTGTCTGGCCTGGGGTCACCTGCTCCCCAAACTGCTTGCAGACCCCAGACTTCTAACCATGAAGCCTTTGCTCATGCCATGCCAGCTCCTGGATGCCTCCTTACCCTCCCTCCCAGGCTTGTCCCTGTCAGAGTCCCCTCACTGCTAGGACTTAAAGCAAGAGTTATTTTCTTTCTTTCCAAGAGCGCTTTCTCACATTTTCCTGCCCCATGGCCTGAGAACACAGAGGTGCCTGGTCTCTAGCAGGTGCCCCTCTCTGTGCAGTGCACAAAGCCCTGGAAATCTGTCTGGATTGCACTGTATCTCTGCTTCTATTGGCACACTGGCCCATCTGCTCCTGTGGGCTCCTTTCAATTGGGGCCTGGGTCTATGCATTTTAGTTTGGACCAAATTGGAAAGAACAGCTCCTCATTGTCCTGCAGATGGAGGGAGGGATCAGACCCCTCCCAGCAGGGATATCCAGCCTGTCCTCCTCCCGGGAGCCTCAAAGCTTGCCTTTTTCCCTGAGAACTTAGGACCTGCCACTGGGGAAACCTGCTCATTGATCAGCCCTCAGAGATGGTCTGAGGGAGGGCCAACGTGAACTCCTTGATTTTACTCATCCCACTTACCTCCCCTGCTTGTCAAAACCAGCACTAGCCAACCTGACAGATGAAAATAATCAACTCAAGTTGTGAGCCAGCATTAAATAAACAAAACATAAGATTTGGGGCCTGGCCCTTTGTATTTCCTAGTTTTTGACACCAACCAAATTAGTTAACCTCTCTGTACCTCAGGCTACTCATCTGTAAGATGGACAGACTGATTATGCTCTGAGGAGTTGAAGATCAAATGACTTCATGTACATTGACACTGATATGTTTGCATATGGCAAAGCTTCTCAAATGCTAGTCATTTGTTATTTTTTTCATGATTTTTTACATCTTCAACCATTTCTACATTGTTTACGACTGCCACTCACTGTTTTTGCATCAAGAGAATTGATTTACTCTTTTCAAAAACAGAGCATTCTGGTAGTGAAACCAGCAAAATCACAGATTTGATGTGCTAGTTACTTTCTCTTTCCTATTTCACATCGAAACAAATTTATAGCTAGTCCATATATGCTCTGTGCTTGAGCCAAATCATGTTGTTCCAGATTTTAGAAAAGGTTGCATTACTAAATCTCATTTTACGGAGGGTTTGCTTTGGGCCACGAGTAACCTGAGCTGAAACAATTTAACGGGGCCCCTGGTTTTCCTGACTTGCTTTCCTCCCGCTCCTCAGTACATTTCTTCCCCAGCTTACTTTTAATTCTTCACAGGTGGAGAACATGACCTCATGTCTGGTTTAGGATCCTGGAAGCAGGGAGCTTTGCTGCATGAAAGGAGCTGTTAGAGTTGCTTGAAGTGGCTGATTGAGTAAAGAAAACCACGAGGATGACCCAGGGCACAGTCAGGGGCAGAGCAGTGGCAGGAGGCTTTGTCAACGAGGACGTCACAGCGAGGGGTCAGAAGAGAACAATAAAACACAGTTGATCCAGCGACAGGCCTGTCCTGGGAGCAGACGTCTTCAGCGCTTGGCCCGGGGCCCCATCTGGCTGGCTCCACCACAGCTGACTGCTGCAGAATCTAACGTCTCCGGAATGTGCCTCTACCTACCCCAGGCCATGGGTCCCTCATCCAGTTCGGTCATGGAGGGCGCACCAGAATGGACCACCCCAACACAAAATACAGCCAGAGAACTCAGCCCAAGCTCTGGGCTGGGAGCTCAAGGTCTGCGAGCCAGAGCTGGCATCTTTCTGGGGGATGGGCCCAGGCAAAGTGACCACTCTCTTCCAGTCCAGGAGCCGTGAGCTGCGTGGAAAGAATGTGAATGAAGACACAATTCTAAATGTAGAACCATGGATGCTATGTGAGCTGGCTCTCTGATCATCCAGAAAAACAAGGCCTGCGTGTACATTCTGCAAGTGCATAAATAAAGCTGTCCTTGGGCAGTGTGTTACAGCACCCCATCCTTGCAGGCACTTCACTGACTCTGACTCTCAGCAGAACCGCTGGCATGTGTGGGAGCTGCCCATCCACCTAAGTGCATAGGTGAAAATGGCTTCCCTCTTGCCCTGATGTGTGTGATGCTTGCTTAACTTAAGTTGCAGCAAATTTACTCTGTTCTGCATCTGTATTAATTAGAAATGTTCAAAGGCGATAATGAGGGCAATGTGGAATGGGTCCTTTGGGCCAATATCTGGGTTTGTGTGTCGTGTTTGAAGCTCACATCCCTACAAAGAATGTGAGGCTACCGCCAGTTCTTCCACCCTTGTGGTGTGATTATACTGAACTGCATGTCAGTGGCCTTCAGGAGACTTCTCTTCACTAGTGCTCAGCCTTCTTTAGGAGTCATTTCCAAACTTCTTCAGGAGTTTCTTGGGCTTAATAATAACACCACTAACAAAATAATAATGCTAGCAACACATATAAAACCATACTCTCTGCCCTGCACTGTTCTGAGTCTTCATGTAAATTAACCTACATGCTGAACACAATTTCTCTTACGGTTCGGCACCATTTTCTTCTATCCTCATGAATTGATACCTGTTAGGGAGCTAGGGAAAGACAAGATGGGGGAACTTGTATTTCCTGAGTATCCGTTGCATGTCAGTCCTGGTCTGTACTTAACTAAATTCTCACACTATCCCTAGTGATGGCTGTTTATGCCTGTAGTTTACAGATGGGTAAACTGAGGCTGGTGGAAGTGGCACTGATGCAGATGAGGTTTGCCCCACCTGCCTGTCTGGTCTGGCGTCTCTGTCGTCCAATCCACCCCAAGCCCAAGTCCAGGGAACATGGCTTCCTTCCATCCACCTGTTCTGGTCTCTCCCTGGTAAGAGAGTGACGTCTGGCCAGGGTGCCTCCTTAGCTACTGATTTGTTATGGGAACAGCGGGGATTCTGTACCTTGGTGTCCGTGCAGTGAGAGTGTGTCCTCAGGGCAGAGAGCAGGATGGAGCATCATTGCAGGAGTCTGCTTCTGGAGCTCTGTCGGCTGTGTGGTTGACCTGCTGAGCAATTGGATCCCTCCTTCAGATGAGTTTCCTCACCAGGAGCTCTGAGTTGGTCCTTTGGGAAAGGATATTGTGTAATAATGTGTGTCCAGTGCCAGCTCAGAGGGGCTGGACCTATGGGGGTATATGTGGGGGGGTCCTGTTTGCAGCTCATGGCTAGGAAACAGCCCATTGGCCCAGGTTGCTGAGACCCCATCTCTCCCAGCCTGGTGCCAGGATGACAGCTGTCACAGCCAACTGAGGTTCACCTGGGCCAGGGGCTCTCCTTACGGCTTTTCCTTCAGGATTCTTTGCTTAGGATTTGCAATGGAAGATTTATGGGAAAGAAACAGAACCTGTGCTGTGAAATGAAGCAAACCCAGTTTATTAAAATGCTATCAGGCATTTACAAAATCATAGTGGACAGCTGGGAGGTCAGTCACCAGTGCATCTGGAGTCTGTATGAGTCGTCTCTCTCCATGAAGGAATCTGAAAATTCAGAGTGAGGAGGAGCTGGGGGAGACATGCTCTGCTCTCTAGAATATATGTCAAGAGACTCTTTCTACAAAATGCTAGGGTGACATTTTCAGGTTTGCAGGGCTTTGTCACAGCTGCTTAGGTTGGCCGCAGAAAGCAGCCAGAGATGATTTGTGGCAAATGGGCATGGCTGTGTTCCAATAAAACTTTATTTATGGACATAGACATTGAATTTCATATCATTTTCACAGTATCACAGAATATTCTTGTTTTGATTTTTCCATTTCAATATGTAAATACCCTTCTTAGCCCTGAGGCTGTACACAAATAGGGACCAGGGCGGAACCACTGAGTTACTCTGTCCACTTCATCTACCACAGACCCTCTGCTGAGCTAAATAAACTGCTCAGAGTCACAGAACTAGGAGGAGATGTAGCTGGGCTTGAATTCTGGGGTTCTGGTACTCAGCCTAGGTAGGCTCCCATCCTGCCCTACTGCCTCTCTGAGGTCTTGCCTCTCAGAAGGCTATGGATAAGGGTCACAGGTGCCATGTAGATCCAGTCATCTATTCCCACTTCTCATCTGTGTGGTGCTTGCCAGAACTTGACCAGAACTTTAGGTGGTACAGCCAGGAGAGTGTGTAGCTGAGCAGCTAAGATTGTAGATTTTGACCTCAGAAATGTAAGGGTTCTTCTGTTCCTAGATCCACCACAGCACACTGTGACTGTGGGCATGTGATCTGATTTCTCCAAAGGGTACTCCTTTCATATGGCCATTGCAGATCTGAAAGGGGATGATGCAAGTGCTTAGCACGTGTGGCTACACATAGATAGGGACAATAGGCCAATGGGGCTCTATTGCTTTAATTCTGACTGCCTTTGCTATATCAGGGTTAGGTAGAAGTACAACAGAGGCTCTGCAGTGATGGGAAAGCCTGGAAACTTAGGGCTGAGGAGGTGGTGAGTGGAGGATCAAGCAGCTGGGTTCCTCCACATGGTGGAGTATTATAAAGGTGCAGAAAAGTGACGAAGAGCAGCTCTCCATCCTTTTAGGGAGTCATTCCCAGGACAAGGGGACAGACATGGGTATTGCATGCTGCTCTTTACTTAAGAAGGATACAAATGAGTGTGCACTTACATGTATTTGCTTATATTAAAGGAGAACAATAGAAGATTAAACCCAAACACAGACATGGTAACCTATGGGGAAGGGAAGCACAGTTGCGGCCTGGGAGTAGGAGGTAGACATCTCTGAGTCCACCTTATTTGGTAGATTTGATGTAAGCCATCTAAGTATCTTACAGGGCTTTAAAAAAAAGGACAGTCCCTAAAAATTGAGAGCAAATGAAACAAGTGAACATAATATGTAGAAAGCTTAATTTCACAGAGAATTATTATTATTATTATTATTATTTTTTTTAGAGGGCATCTCTCATATTTATTGATCAAATGGTTGTTAACAACAATAAAATTCAGTATAGGGGGGTCAATGCTCAATGCACAATCATTAATCCATCTCAAGCCTAACTCTCGTCAGTCTCCAATCTTCTGAAGCATAACAAACAAGTTCTTACATGGTGAATGAATTCTTACATAGTGAATAAATTCTTATATTTTAAAGAATAAAAAAATATATTAATTTTACTTAACCTCCATAAGGGCGATGTGTCCTACACGAAATTAACTATAGAATAAAACCTTAAACTGTTCCCAGAAATATAGATAGAGATAAAGCAAATTAGTAAGTATGTTAATGTTGTTAGGAAACAAAATTTCTGGGGGGGCCTAGAGAAAAGAGATGCAAATGCAAAATTAAAATGGCAAGTAAAACCTGGTACTTGAATATTTGAATATCGATGTAAAGTGGAGATATTACATAAAAATCTGTATCTTTGTGTAGAATAAATATAAAAAAGATCAGATACAGAAAACTCAAACATATCAAGATATATTTCTTCTTAGAAAAAGATAAGTACTTCCTACTGAAAAGGCCTACAAATAATAAATAGCATAATAGCAATGAACCACCTTTGTATTTAGATTTTTGTCTCTAAATATGATTTTTTGCCAAAAAGAAAAGCATTCCCTGATCTGTAAGGGAAAATGTATAAGAAGAGTATGGAACTCCTGGTCACACTAAAAGCCAGGCAGGGTAGGAAAAACTCATGTGATGATATTAAAAAAAATGAAGAAGCTGACTTGAAGAGGTCCCCACCAGCGAAAGATGGAGCAGACTGCACATCACATTAGAATGTGGGATGGATGGAAATACATCGAATGTATTTGAGCCCATGTGTTCATAATGATACTGAAAAAAACAACAGCTCAGCAACGCTCCAGCTGGTTCCCTTGGAGGGTGTGGGAGGCAGTGTCATTCTGACAAGTGGAACAGGGCCGAGTACCTCACCTGACTCCTGTATGAACTGTACAAAAGAGTCCAAGCAACCAAGTGATGGATTAATGGAATTTCCTCTAATAAAGAATGAAGGGTAGAACTGGAATACTATTATTTCTCAAACCCCTGCCAATATCATCAATCAAGACAATAATCGCCACTGGGTTTCTGTGAAAATATGTATTGTCTATGAAACATTCTTGCCAAAAAACTAAGTACAAATCAGAACAAGCCTCGAACCCCAGATTTAACTACCAGATTACAGAAATAACAGGGACAGAGAAAATTGTTAAATGACACCATGAGGAAGCAAACAGCAAAATCTGTGGTGTGGAAAACTCTACAGGACAAGCAACCAATTTCTTTAATAAATTGTTAAATCAAGGCAGGAGGGATGGATTGATTAAAAGACACTAATTTTGTTTGGTGACATATGGTGACTAGACTCATCATGGGGAATATTTGTAATGTATAAAAAAATCAAATCACTATGATGTACACCTGAAACCAATATGATGGTATATGTCAATTATACCTCAGTTAAAAAAAAAAAGACACTAAAAAGACACAGATTAAATGGCATGTACAGACCCTCTTTGGATCCTGATTCTAACAAACCATCCATGGCAAACAATTATAAAGCAAGTTGGGAAATCTGAATGCTGCCTGGGCATTTGATGATATTCAGGAATTACTGTTAATGTTTTAGGCATGATAATCGTGTGTTGGAAAAAAAAGCCTTATTATTTAGCAAGACTTGCACTAATATTTATGAATGATAAGGTATTTATGTATAAGATTTATTAATGCTAAAACATCTGGGACTCTAAGTAATACAGTATGGGGAAAAGGGCTGGAGTACATGAAATAAGATTTTTGGATTGTACATTTGCTATCCTATCTTCAGCTGTCATATGCCCTTGAAAAGTTCCATAATTTAAAAAATGAAAATATTCCCTGGAGCATGGAGGAGAAAAAAAGAGGGTCAGAGTGAGCTGAAGGGGAGGTAGGAGCTCCAGGGAAAAAGAGAGATGCAGCAGGGAGTCAGAGAACACAGGCAGGCATAGGCTCTGCGGGAGCTGAGGCAAGATCTGAACTGTCCCTCGGGCCACGTAGCAGAGGAGGTGGCACCTGGGACTGCCTGGCCGATCCTGTAGACTCCAGTCTGTCTGGTAACCTCACTTAGGGTTATTTGATATAAAGTGGCTTTAAGGAGGCCAACCTTTCTACAAATATTGTCAGGTACACAAGACATCGGAAGCAACTGAACATCCAATTTTAGAATTTGGTTGACTAAAAGGCTATGCTTAAAAATGTTTAAATGAAAATAGAAGGAATTATTTATGGTAGATTGTTAAGTAATCAAGTAAAAATAGAGTTCATATATTAATGCAAAAAACATGGACCCACACGGAAAAGGAAAAAAACTGCAAAAATGTAGTTATAATAAAAAGTTCTCAAGTAATATATCGCCAAATATTAGGTAAGAAGATACCTAAAGCCAATAGATGCTGTTTTGTAAGCAGAATGTGTGTGTGCTTATTTTTCCTTTTTTTAAAACAATGATCAAGCATTTTTCATTGAGTGATTTGCAGCAGGGTGAAGAAAACCTGTTTCTACTTTTGACAAGAGATTATAGTGGAAGCAACCTGCCAGGAAACCGGAGTCCATAATATTACTGGGGTGCTTTCAGTGCCCCGCCCCCCAGCCCTGCTGGAGCTGCCTTTGGCCAAGGTGAGTGGCTAATTTCGCCCATGATGTTAACACCCCTGGAATGGATATATGGGATAGTGGGGCTAAAAATACCCCAGTGCAGGGGGGTTTCTCTAGAAAGTCCAGAGCTGTCTACTTTCTCCCAAGGACTGGGGAGGTCATTCTCTGGTGGCCAGTGCTGTGACGTGGTGACCATGTCTTGGGCAAAAGCTGCTTCTTGGACCCTTGCACATCCCAAAGTCCCTCTATAGGCTTTGCCTTTGCTGCAGAGAGGGTCACCTTGGAGGGCGCTCACACCACAGATGGGCCGACAGCTCCTGTACCTTTAATCCCACAGAGCTCTGCTTTCCTACTGGAAAAAGGAGGATATCAGGACTCGCTTCCTGCACACTGGCTCCACCAGAGGATGTTCATTTACATTCTCCTGTCCAGTTTTAGAGCACAGAACCAGAAACAGATACCCACAGTGGGACCAGGGATGGCTCAGGAGTTTTGCAAGGCTGGGACAGAGCAGCCTGTACACCCTCAGATGAGGAGCTTTGCAGGTCACCATCGTCCCTCCAGGTTCAATGTCTGACATTCAGGACTCACCTCCTCAAGACTAGCCCAGCTTCCAGAAGCTTCTAGAGGCTTCCAGAGGCCAGAATTCAGATTGCTGTGAGGCTTTCACCCAACTTCCTGGGCATCACCAGTTGTCATTCTGTTGGCACAAGTGGTGCCATCCAGTCTGCAGAGGGCAGCTCCCACCACTTCATGGGACATTGGTTCTCGGTGCAGCCCTTGCAGGATGGCTCAGCAGCCTGTCATCCTCTACTTTCCAGAAGAAGAAGCAGGGTCCTGGGGACTTCTGGAGTCACATGGTGAGTCCTGCAGGTAAAAGAGCTGGTGCCATACCCTGGACACCCCACAAACAGGCTGAAGCTTTCTGGCTCTTTTCTAGTCTTTGTGGAGGGACCCAGCACACACCTTTGCTCTTACATCCCTGACTCTCAACTCCAGTCCCTGGATTCGCTTAGTGCAGTCCATGGCCAGATGTGGCCCGAAAGGCCACAGGAGGGTCTTATTCGAAAATAATTTGGATTGCTTAGCAGCATTTAAATATGGGAGATTCTGTGGTAACAGCAGCATTTCTGGTTCTTTTTAATGGAAGGTTAGCACCACTGAGTGGCATTCCTGCATGGGGCTGAGGTTGCCAACTTCAGATAGGACATGTACCTTCCTGTAGGCCACCAGCTAGCTTCCCCCATGCACATAACCTGACAGGGTGGAAGACTTTGGTGTTTGCAGCTCCATTGTGAGCATGGGATGGTTTAGACTCTGTTGGATCAGAGCAAAGCTAGCCTGTTTCAGTGTCTCCCTGAAAGCCAGCTGGGGAGCCAGACTCCAAACACCCAGCCTGCCAAACTCCTCACCACTGGACACCCTCAAACACCCACAGAACTAGGTGCCATGTTGAGTTGAATTAAATCTTGACAAGGACATAAACCAGGAAGTGTTCTACTGGCATTAATACTAAATAAGCCTTATCTTCAGTAACATTTACCTGCTGTGAGCAGATACATCTTCATGAAATATGAAATCCACCCAAATTTATTAAAACTGCCTGCATAATAGTGGGAACTCAAACTGAGCAGCCCTCTGTTAGAGTCTCATTATTATTATGGCATTATTTATTTATATCCTACCCTAAGACAGACATGATGTAATCCAGTAATTAAGATTGTTATGATTGAATATTTATTAAGCACCTACAATAAGCCAGTCACTGATCCACATAAAATGAGCCTTTACCCTCAAGAGCTCCCATCTTGCTGCCACACGGAGCTCAGTGCCTCTCATAGGGGAGCAGGGGGGAGTTTAATGGATTTTGTCTTCCCTGAGCAAGTCTGAGAAATGATGCTGATCAGAATTTGGACCCAGTTTAGTCTTGCTGTTCAATCTGAATGAAATGAAAACAATCCATCGCTGGCTTAGAAAAGAGATAGGTATGCAGAGGGGCTGTTCCCTGGAATGCCTTGATGACTTACTAGCAAGGCCTCCCAGAACCCAGTGGTAGGCAGGTTCACAGCCTCCTCTGCAGTCCCTGCCCCTGGGGCAAGAGGCACTGGCATCTTGGTCTGCTTTTTAAACTCATCTCAGGGCCCAGATTGAGTGTACTTCTCATAACATTAGCTACACTCTGACACATCGCAATCCAACATTTGCTGGGGTGCTATGTGTGCCCGGGGCTAGGGCTGCAGAGCAGAGCTACACGCAGCCTCAGGCCTCCTGGAAGCCAGTAACCTGGACAAGGCCCTGCAGGGAACATTCTCCCCCTGCCCCCTCTGACTGCTCCAAAATAGCCTGTGGAAGGTTCTGGGGCTTCTCCTCTCTCTGCCTCTCCCTTCGTGACTTCCTTCTTTCCCTATACTGGGCCATTTCTCCCAAAAAGGATCTGCTGGGTCATGAGCTGGCCAAGGTAGAGCCTGTGCTCTGGGCTCCCCCTGCTTCTTTCCACCCCAGTGCCTGGCAACTGCTTGTACAGTGGAAGAGAAACGAATGAATGGAAGCACGAAGGGGTTGTTGAATGAAACACAGTTGCAAATGTTGCCTGGCATTGATAACATGAACTTGCGCAATCAGCTTTCTTCACTGAGTTTTTCCCTAGCAGACTATCTCCATGTTTGGGAGGAGAGTGGAATGCCCCCTGGGTTCTCTGCTACCTTTGGTAGATGTTTTGAAAAGTGACACGTGTATGCCACGCTTCCCTTAGCACTGGTCCTAACTCCTACATTTTGTTCAGACAAAACCCACTTTATCATGGAGAAGACCCTAGTCATTTCCTTTTAAAGTGTTTCAATTTTTAAAAATTGTGAAATTCATATAAAATTTACTGTCTTAAGCATTTTTAAGTGTACAGTCCCATGGCTTTTAGTACATTCATATTGTTGGACAAACATCACCACCATCCATCGTCAGAACATATTAAACTGTCACCATTCTACCCTTCCCACAGCCCCAGGCAACCATCTTTCTATCTTCTGTCTCTATGAATTTGACTACTCTAGAGAGTTGCCAACTTCATGAAAGTGGACTCAAGAAGTATTTGTCTTTTTGTAACTGGCTTATTGAACTTAACATGATGTCCTCAAGGTTCATGTGTGCTGTAACTGTGTCAGAATTTCCTTCCTTTTTCAAGCAAATAATGTTCCATCATATGTATAGACCACATTTTGCTCCCCATTCATCCACTGATGGACACTTGGGTGGCTCCTACCTTTTGTCTCCTGTAACGGTGTTCCTATGAATGTGCTCTGCTTTCAGTGTTTCTGGGTGTGTACCCAGAAGTGGAATTACTGGATCACGTGGTAGTTCTGTTTTTAATTTGTGGAACTGCTATTGTGTTTTCCATGGCGGCTACGCCGTTTTCCATGCCCATCAACAGTGCTTAAGCATTCCAATTTACCCACGTCTTTACCAACAGCTTTTCTTTTTCTATTTTCCATTCTTCCTTTTTCTTTTCATGGTGGCCATCCTGATGGGTGTGATGTGGTATCTCACTGTGGACTTGATTTACATTTCCTTGATGATTAATGATGTGGAGTATCTTTTCAAAAATACCAGTTTTTAAAGAGGCATCCAAACATCACTGACTGAGGTTTCATTTTAAATGAGACTCTTTGGACTGGACATGCCATGTAGTTTGCTGCTATGTCTTTTGATGGTCATGCAGGTAACCAGGGTGAAGCCCAGGGAGGGTGGGCAGCTGTGGGGTGCCAGCTGCGTTCTGTGATTCCCTGTGAGCACACCTGTTGGGATGTAATGGGTCGAGCTGGCGCACGGCCACACGCAGGGGAGGGTTACAAAAGCAGCCCATGTAAACCTGACAGGCAGCCAGGAAGGCAACTGTCATTTCAAGCTGTGCTATTATTTGGTAGGTGCAGGGGTCCTCTGGGCCGGAGATGGGATGCAGCTGCCATGGAAAAGTGAATGAGTGCCTTGCTTTCCACAGGATTTCCTGGTGCTGGCGATGAGGGCCACATGAAATCCCCTTCAGGGCTTCCTTACATGGTACTTGCCCTGTTGCCATGTGAAACCCCCAGAGGCTGACTTCTGGGCCTCATGGGGCTTTCATTACTAGGTTAGGGGCTACCTCGTCCTTGTGGAAAAGATGCTGTCACTTATTATCCATGTCCTCACTTGGAAGGGACATGGACCATTTGCTTTCACAGAAAATTTTTGCAATCAGGAACTAGTGGTTAAGCTGCAGTGTTTTCCAACCATCTCTGATGGTTGAACTGGCCAGGAGGCTTGTTCCGATACAGATTAGCAGGCCTTTTGCTTGGAACTTCTCATTTGCTAGGTCCTCCTAGAGGCTGAAGAATCTCTTTTGTTTTGTTAACAAGCACCACAGAAGATACTTATCTGGGGTTAGGAAACACTTCTGTGAAGTGTGTGGGGTGGTGGGGAGTGGGCAGCTTCCCTTGGGTGTTGACCCCTGCCCTGTGACCCGGGAATGTGCCTCTCACCCTGTGCCACTGCACTGTTAGCCAGATGCTCTCCAAGCGTGGACCCTCAAAGAGCAGCGTTAGCCTCTTAGAGCTTTTGGGATATGCAGATTCTCAGGCTCCACTGACTCAGAAACACTGGGTTGGGGAGACAGCTCTGTTTTACAAGCCCTCCAGTGGATTCTCCTACAAATGCTGATTTAACAAAGCACTTTCACATATCACCTTGTTTAGTTCTTGTGTTTCATAGGTGGGAAACCAAGGCCTGCCGGCAGCCTGAATGGACTGACGTCAGATGGTAGGGAAGGAGGCAGAGCCGGAACTCAAGCCCAGGGTTGCAGACTCTGGACCCAGGAACCCTCCTGAGCAACTTCCCTGAGGAGCACAGAGGTCTGTAGAGAGAGGGCCTGGAGCCCCATGTGTTCAAAAGGTTCTTAGCCCTGATTCTAGCTTCACTATGAGGGACATGGGGAGCCAAGATTGGAAGAAATGAAACATGCCATATGGATATGTCTTTCACATAAATGAGAGTATACTTGGTCACGAAACATACAAACAACACCCATCTGTCTAAAATTCCTCATGCCCAAAGGCAACTTCCCCCCAAAACTAACACCCTACTAATTAGGGTCTAGGATTCTAAGTTACAATAAAGGGCAAGAACACTTTAAAACAAAGGATTGCATAACTAGGCAAATCAGATGTAAATATGATGTCACCTGCTGGGGCACCAGTGAGAACTGTGTACACCAGAAAACGGGGCTGCCATTAGCCATAGTTGTAAACCACAGTTGAGGCCTCTTTCCTCTGTGGCACAGTTGGGTGGAACTGGCTCACTGGCCTGTTAGAGACCAAAACAGGCTACACATTAAGCATTCTTCCTGTGATGTGATCTAATGCACATAAACTCTACCACCACTGCCCACAACATCCCAGTACTCAATTTAAAAAGCTGCAAAGGGTGCTGAACATGGCTCTGCGGACACACTCTTTCACTGAACTTTCCTGTGACCTCTGGCTCTGGAGACCCAGAGATGCACACACAGCCCGACCCCTCCCATCTGCAGGCTCTGCCCCCTGCTGGCCGGCTGCCGACATTGTGGGTCCTGTTCTCCATCACCAATGGAGGCTGTGCGTGCGTGCGTGCGTGCGTGCGTGTGTGTGTGTGTGTGTGAGAGAGAGTATGTGTTTTAAAGCCAGAGAATCTCTGCCCAGGTGCAGGTTGGAGTGGGACTCAGCATCAAAAAGGAAATTTGCCTAAGGTACCGGGAGTGGGATAGTGAGCTAAGGAGGCTTCCTTCAGAGGACTGAATTTGTTATTTTCAGAGGTGGTGTGTGTTGAGAAAGCATTAACATGGTCTCCCCTCCATGGGAGAACGTATGTGGACAGGGGAAACTGAAGATGTGGGGAATTCCAACTGGTGAAATGAAAGCATGTCTCTGAAAGCAAAGGGCTGAGAACCTGTTTGCAGTCTTCATTTGGGGTGAGGGGTTCCTTTTCTTGCCTCTCCTCCTTCCCTTCCTGCTTCCTCTCCTTCTATTCTCCCTTCCTCCCTTCTTTCCTGACTCCCTTCTTAACAAAACGTATTTTTCTCATTATACAATATCAGAGGGAAAAAGTAGGAAAAAATTCTCCACCCCGGGAAGTTGATAATGGGGGAACTATGCATGTGTATGGATGGGCGATGAATGGGAAATGTCTGTGCTTGATGCTCTATTTTGCTGTGAACCTAAAATTGCTCTAAACACAGTCTGTTAATTAAATAAAACCTTCCAACCATAAGTTCTGTGTGGAGTCCCATAAGTTCACTCACTTTTTTTTTTACATAGTTGTGATCAGACTATTCAATTTCATCAACTTCTTTTGTCATTAAACATTATAACAAAAGCATGCCCATGTTATGGATTTTCTGAAACATTTTTAATGGCTTAACATTCTATCCTATGGGATTTTGATGCATTTTGCTCCTTAGAAAATGCCACAGTGAAGGTATTTATAGATAAGACTTATTCTTATTTAGACTTACTGCCATAAGATATATTTGAAGATATGCAATTATTGGATCAAAGAGATGCACTTTATTAAGCTCTGTATGCCTGTATCTTGCCAAATTGCTTCTTACTACCACCAGCAATGAGCAAGCCTGCCTGTCTGACCACACCTTTGGCAGCACTGGATGTTTCCTTTTAAGGCCTCTTTGTTACTACCAACTGTAGAAAATGGGGCCCCATATACTTGGAAACATCGCTAGTTGTGATGGAGACCACAGCTGCTGCATCCCAGTGGCTGGGCCTCTGTCAGCACTGGAGAGGACACAGCTGACCCCCTGGCAATCCCTGCATGTTGCTCACCAGCTCCAGGCCTCTGCCCCAGCTGTGCCTGGCACACCACAGCGGGTGCAGCAGGCCATTCAGTGTTTCCAGGGTTAGGCATCCAGAGGCCAGCCTTCTATCATTCTTCTTCATCTTTGGTATGAGATCATGAGATGCAGGCTGGTAATTGCTCAGGAAAATAAGGCTCCTTTTTAATCAGGCGCTAAAAGTGCTTTCAGAAGCCTCTGCAGTGCTGCTGATGGGAGCAGTCTCCAGTCAATTTCATGACACTTCAAAGGGCAGGGCTGAGACTGCTTCTGGGAAATTAGCTCCACACACCCCGCCATCCCCACTCCCAACCTGGATTTTGTTGGACCATTTAACACAGGTCAAACCCAGAGATGGGAAATAGTGACATGTCTGCAGCACAAGTATTACTGAGACCCTGGGTGAGATCCTAGAAAAATCACCCTCTCTGAGTTTTGTGTTCAGTTTCTTCATCTGTAGAATGGGTGTAGATTAACTAAATCCCACCTGACAGGATTATGAGGATCTAGGGAAGGGGAGAGAAAGTCACAGAGTTTATTGTGCTATGTACTTTGTATGTTATAGTTCATTTGATCTTTTCAAAAACTCCTTGAGGCAGGGAACATCATTTTCTGGGATTTGGATCTATCCTGCTGCAGAGCCCAGCACCCATGCTCTGCCCAGAGACTGCTGCCTCTTGCTGCAAGCACCATGGGATACGGAGGCTGACCTTGGCTTGGAGACCCTTGCCGACAGTTTCTTAGCTCCCTTCTGCTGAAATTCTTCTAGTGCAAATGGAACTGACTGGTTTTTGCCTCCACCTCCAGGTCAAAAGCACTTGGCAAATCATAAAGCCTCCCTCACTTTCGAAATGAAAATGTGTCCAAAAGTGGAAACTTTTCCTGAGAAGTTAATTAAGGCTACACAGTTGGGGCGGGGTGAGGGTGCTCTTCACCGCCTCCCTCCTGCTCCCCTGCCTTGGGTTCTGCTCCCCACAGCATCTTAGGTCAAGCAGGTGGCTAAATATAGCTTCTCTCCCAGCTGGGCTGTCATGGGGACTGTCAGCAGTGCTGTCCCAGGTTTTTGGGCTGTGTCAGGCTGGGACTTGACAGCTAAGCTGAATTACAGGGTTGGGGTTTTGTTTTCAGGAGTTCCACCCTCCTTCACGCTCCAATTTTAGGCATAGGAACAGACTGCACAGAGCCAACTAGAAGGCAGGTGGGGAGTGGGGTGGGGTGGGCTGGAGAGAGCTGGGCCCTGCAGACTTGAGCATGATAGTGTGCTGAGTCCTTATGATCAGAGGTTCCAACTCCACTGCCCCATGGCCTTGGGAACACTGCTGCCTCACAGGACCCTGTGGGTACAGGGTCCTGTCCGTAGGGCCAGGGTAAGTCACTGTCCCATCCCCAGCACTGTGGCAACTTTGGCAGCCATTGAACGTGTTCGAGCCACAGTGGCCTAATATGCAAGAGAATGACGGTGACTTCCTGCTCACTGTTACAGTGAATAAAGGAAAGCAGGATGGGGTGCCTCTGGGAAGTGAAGCTCCTGCCACTGGTGGACTTGGTGCGGACTGAGTTGGCCACAAGGCATATGCTTGGCCATCTCTCCAGGGCCCCACCATACAGGTACTCAGTTTAGCCCAGCCAGAATGCTCTGAGTGTCTGTGTGTGCTGGTAGCTTGAGGCTCAGGAAGATGATGAGTTCAAGGGCACACAGGCAATAAGCAGCAGAGGTAGGACTGAAAGCTGTTCGATGGTTATAAAGCCACCACACTCCCTGTCTGACACTTCATCCTCCCTCCTCCCCAAGTGGTGATCCTTTGTATTTTTCTCTGGCTTATCGGTCTGAGAATTCTTAAAAAGGAAGCCAGTGGAGGGCAGAGGGGCACAGATTGGTCTGGGCAAGGCTGAGGGAGGGCCTTCCCCCTGATGAGCAGGTCAGTGGACTCAGGGCTGCCACACCATTCCGTCGGAAAGCTCCGGGGGCCTTGTGGTGTATCAGTGGCATCCCTGCACTGGTGCAGTCACCAACCTGTGCAACTGAATGGCCCTTTGTAGATACAGGCTGGGTGTGTACAAACTCTTTTCTCATCCTTCTGAGCTCCACAAACTCCCAGGTTAGGAGAGACTGAAATTAACTTAGTCAAAGTGATTTATTTTTATTAGTGTCTATTCCCTGTTCAGTGGTACAAAGCTGTACAGTCACTCTGCCAGGATCTGAATCCTTCATTTATTCTAAAAGCATTTGTTTTTTAGCCACCATGGCCCCGGCAATGGGGTTACAGCAGTGAACAAGACAGACATGGTCCCTGCTTTCACTGGGTTTGCATTTGGGGTTTGGGGTGGGGGATTTGAGATAACAGTGGTGAGCTAGGAGGGCCAGGCCATGTGGAGCCTTGAAGGCTAGGATTGTATTTTATTAAGTGTTACGGGCAGCCAGGGTGGATTTAATGGGGTGGGGGGCAACAGGCCTTGATGTGCCCTTTAAAAAGACTTCTATCTGCTGAATGGGAAACAGAATGTTGTAGGGTGAGGTGGGGCAGGGGGCCAGTCAGAAGGACATCTTAGGGGTTCTGGTGAGAGAGGTGGTGGCCCAGAGACTCGGGGAGGTGGGGATTTGGGATAGCATTTGGCTCTGAAGGCTTGGATGCGAGGGATGAAGAAGAGGAGAGCCAAGCAGGACTCCTAGCATGGAGCACTTACCCACTGTGTGCCACTTCAGTCCCAAAGTTTCGAAAGCCACCGTGCAGTGGGCAGCAGGAGTCCGCAGCTCACAGGTAGTAACTGCATCTGTGTGGCTCAGTGATCACCACATATTGACTCACTTTAATAATCACAGCAATCCTATGAAAGAGGTATCATTGTGAACTAAATAATTTGCTCAAGTCACTTGGCAGTTGTCCAGGTATCCTGGCTCCTCCAGAAAATTAACTGTAGCTGCTGGCTTCTCCTTGGGCCACCGGCGCTGGCAGACAGAGGGAGCTTTGCTCATGCCCAGTGCTAAGGGGTCATGTCTACCCTTCAGAATTTGAGATTTTACCTTCCCCTCCAAATAGGCTTGCAATTCCGCTTATGAGTTTGCTGAAAGCTAAATAAACTATCTCAACTCCCTGTCCTTGTAAACAAGAGATGAGCCTTACCCTGGAGAAAACACGGAGTGACAGAGCTGCCTTGCACCTCTCAGGGGGCTGGGCTCCCCTGCTGAGGGGCCCACAAAAAGTTCTGGAGTCCCTGACCCCAGGGACCCCAGAAGTATCTTTGAGCCTGTTTAGAAGTTTCTGCAAAACAGGAGGCCTCTCATTCAAGGGCACCATGCAGAGGCACACATGCAGCAGCTGCTCCAATTGCTAGTCAGCAAGAAGAGCTTGTGATGTTAGCTGGCAGCTGGCTATGGCCACAATCGTCAGCATCATACACATGTGGGAGAAGAGAGAGGTGTGCAAGATGATGAACATGGGCCTAGAAGCTCCTAGGCTCTTGCCCTTTATCTTGAGTTGAAATGTCTCCAGGTATATCTTTGCTTGGATCATTGGGCCAGTTCCCTGGTCATGAAGGCCTGCTTCTCAAAGTTCAGTGGGACTTGCTGATTCAGAGCCTTGGGTTGAACAGTCCCATTTGTGCATGTTCAACATACATGCTAATCACTGGCATGCAAGTAGAAGCATTTGTATCTCTCCTGTGTTCTGCAAGAGAGTCGGAATAGAGAATGGCATTTGGGGCATTCCTGGCAGAGAATAAGATGGTAGTGCAGCCAGAGATCCAGGTAAAGGAGGAAATGGGTATTTTTTCAGGGCCTCAGGGTTGGATTAGGCACCTTGCACCTGTGAATTAGCTGCTATAATCTCTGCCCTCCAGGGGAAGAAACTGAGGCTCCAGCTCACAGCAGTACCCCATGCTGGGCTCACTGTGTCCCCCTTCCCCCCACCCCCACTCATGAGGCATGCCTCTTGCCATTACCCCTTTGGCTCCCACACAGCCATCCATTGTGTTAATTGAGTGTTTCACAGCATTTGAAGGCTAGGTTTTGTGCTTAAATATATTGCCACATTAATAACTTCAGAACATTTCAGGCAGTGTCGAAATAGTAAATTAGGACACGAAGGGCCATATATTCAGGGCAGAGAGCTGAAGTACCATTTTATTACATGTGCCATGGAATTAAAGGCTTAATTTTCTTTTAAAAGATGGCGATGCATCATTTCCTGCAGCCAGGTAAAAACAGTTAGCAGAAATGATTTATCCTTCATTTCATTTAAAAATAGGAAACTGGAATCCCAGGATCTTGCTCCCTGTTATTTATCTCTGCCTAGAGGGCACTTGAGACTTTGATCCACGATTCTGACTTGAAGGACATGGCCAAGCCCTGGGCGTGGTCAGAAAGGGGGGCAAGGACAGAGGGATGGCTGTTCCTGCGGGTGGCTGAGCCCAGCCAGGCTCAGAAGGCAGCAGGACACGCTCCTCTCCCAGGCTTAGCTACAGGCCAGCTCTGCGGTCAGGCAGTCACCTCTTGGCAGTTGGTTTTCTCACCTACGAAATGGAATAACAGCAGAAGCTGCTTGTGGAGCTGTTGTAAGGATCTCATGAGATTATAGGTGGAAGGAAAGTGGGCCTCTGGTGACTCTTGCTCAATGATGTGGTATTTGCAGGAATAAAATTTTAGAACATCTCTTTTATTTTCTGAAAATAAAAGTAAGACTTATGGAGCAGAATTTGGAAAATACAGAAAATAACAAAGAAGAAAGTAAACATCGTGGTATCATATTGCCCAGAGATGGTTAATGTTTTTTCTCTTTTATGGCCTACTTTAAAAAACTTGGATTCATATACATTCAAAATGGAATATTCTGGTACTGTATTTTTCTGGTTTGATATTACAATGTGACCATGTGCCTCATCAGTAATGACTGTCCATCAAGTTTTTGTATACTTTTTCTTTGTGTGAAAACACATGACCTGTACTGATCCTCTCTTGTGGGATCTTTATGTTTCCTCTTTTTTGAATGTTTTTTTTTTAGTCCTCTGTAACTTATAAGTATACAGTGTAGACATTCTTAACCTGTCTCAGAGGTCACCGTAGTAGTTTCCTATAGCTGCTGTAATGAATTACCACTAACTTAAGACCACAGAAGTTTATTCTCTCACAGTTCTGCAGGCCAGAAGTCCAAAATCAGAGCATCAGCTGAGCTGAGCTGTTTTCAAAGGCTCTACTGAAGTGACTTGTTTATCTCTTTCAGCCTCTGGTGGCTCCGGGTGTCCCTTGCCTTGAGACCATGTCACTCGGATCTCTGCTTCTGTCTTCACGTGGCCTTTCCTAATCTGTATGTCACTCTCTTCTCAGTGCCTCTCATAAGGACACTTTGTCACTGGATTTAGGGCCACTTGGATGGTTAGGATGATCTCCTCATTTCCAGATCCTTAACTTAATGACATCTGCAAAGACTCTTTCTCCAAATAAAGTTGCCTTTGCAAGTTCTGGGGACTAAGCTGTGGACACATCTTTTGGGGGCCACCATTCAGACCACTGCAGCCAGGAAGCCAGGGCTTAAAGAAGTCCACTCCTTTGCCCAAGGTCACAAGGCTTTGGATAGTGGAGCTGGGATTCTAGCCCAGGCATTTGGCTTAAGCATATTTAATTTGTCTGAACATCTTTTTACTTACATGGAGTCATCTATTAAAATTTTTATTTTAAGGAGCTCTTTGTTAGATGCTTGGCAGTCTTCTGTCTGCCCTCCCCAGGTCCAGCCACCCTTGGAGGCAGGCCCCACAGGCCTCCTCCTCAGATCACCCTCACTAGTGGGCAGGGCCTGCCTGGCCACCTGCCCACACAGCTGCCCTTTCCTGTGGGTGCCTGGGCTTTAGCATTGATTCTAACAGGAGCCAACATTCACAGTATGGCAAGTATGAGCCCGCCCAACACACTGCCCCCCATCAGACACCTCAGGCCTCACCAGCATCCTCTGGACTAGACTGCCTACCCCCTTTCACCCTGATGCTCTAAGCTGCTCTCTTTTCCAAAGGGGACCCCCTGGGCAGGTCTGCCTGCCTCCTCACTGTGGCCTGTGGGACGCAACCCCCTGCAGCCCTCTCCCCAGGCACTTGACCTGTCTGTGTGGCCAGAGCTGTGGAGAAGCTCATGTGAGGTTCCTAGGAGAGATGTTGCACATCCACTGCTTTGCTCATCTGAGTAATACACGAGAAAGCTTTGTGTGATCTCCCAGGGATAGATATGGAGCGGGGGGAGGCCCCTTTGAGAGGGCCTAGCTAGCTGACTTTGCCCCCATTCTCTACTGTGGGCCTGAGCACTTACCCTTGTAATCGCCTAGGCTGTACTCCGCTCATGGTGGTTCATGGCCATCCATGCCTGTGACCAGCTCTGGGTTCAAATCCTGCCTCCTCCTTTCCTGGCAGGCCTGAGCCTAGTCAGTGATATGATAGGCCAGGGGGAAGAGGGCAGAGCCTCTTGACCCCAGGAGCTCAGCTGTCTGGGTTTCTGCTCCCTGGCAGCAGCACTGTGAGGCCTTAGTGCCCACAGAAATTTGAGTGCAATGTAGAAGGTGGGGTGTGGTAGTTTGTGGGGACTCCGTAACCTTGAGTAGTGTCAGCATCATTGGGAGTGTTTGTTTAAACATGGATCTGGGCAGGGCCCAAGAATGTGCCTCTTTAGCAAGGTCCAGGTGATGCCTTTCCTGGCCCCACTGTAGAATCGCTGGGGTGGAGGGGGGTCAGGGCCAGCTCAGAGTGGGCTGGGGACTGGCTGGGGGGACACATCTCGGCCAGCTTGCCCACTTCCTAGCTGCACCCTCAGAGTCAGAGTGTGCCCTGCACTGCCGCTCTCCTGTGTGGCCTGCTGGGGCTCTGCCTGTGGAGGGTCTAGGAAAAGCCTCTGGGGGAGCTGGTGGAGATTAAGCTGGAGGTAATGGGAGCCCGTCCAGGAAGCACTGAAACCAGCTATACTCAAAGGCGGAGGTGCTCGTTCCTGGCTGGACGCATGGGGGCCACCACCCTTCCCTTCCGCCTGCCTCTTTACCTGCTGTGGAGATGAACTTGTGTGACAGAGTATATGCGTGTGTGCCTGTGTGTGTGATGTGGGGGGTATGTGTGTGCGTTGGAAAGGGGCCTGCTGTGGGCTCGGGGTGGGGGGAGCCTCTCCTGGGGCTTGGAGGGGCTGGGTGCTGGAGGGTACCTGAAAAGGGTGAAGCTCTACTCTGGATGTTTGAACATGAGGGAGTGGGTCTCTTTTTATAGTCCCAGGGTTGTAAGACAAATTCAGGCTCCAAACCTAAATATTCTTGGAGCCTCTCCCACATTGCTGGCTGAGGGGCAGTATCCAAATGAGTGTTGTGATTCCCCTGCTTTGAGGATGGGAGGTTCTCTGAGCTGCCTGCCAAGGAGACTGGCTGGTGCAGGATGGTGTGGGAGGGGCAGGATCAAGAGCAGGGGGCTCTAGGAGGCTGTGATGACAGCATGGTGGGTGCAACCCAGGCCTGTCCTCGGCAGCACAGGGGCCTGGGAGGGAGGCAGCCAGAGGACTGCTGGTGGGTCTTGACAACCAAGTGGACATAGGAGCAGACGACACTTGGCTGACCTCACACGTGTGCTGCAGATAATAGAGGAGGCAGGTGGGTCATGTGTGTGCTGGGGGCTGGAAGGGAGGAGGATCAAGCTCAGTTATGCCTCAGTGGGATGATGAGCACAGCTCTGAGCAGAGGAGTGACAGCATCACCCCTTCCTTTCCCTCTTGGGGTGAGATCCTTTAGGTGAGCTCCACTGCAAATGTCAGCACCCGGGGGAGAGGTAGGGCCCCTCTTGTCTCTTTGGGTTTCCTGGGCCTTGGGTCCTCCCTGAGCCAGCTCACCTGTGTCTGGAGCCTGAGCCACATGGCTGTATTTGTGCGAAGTGGGGTTCTGGGCAAGAGGAGGGGGAGGGGCCTAATGTTGGTAGAGCACCTGCTATATGGTGCAGGCCAGGCCAGGTGATTAATGATCAACCTGTAGTCACTCTGAGACTTAGATATCGTCACACCTATTTTAGAGAGGAAGAAACTGAGAGGTAAAATGGCTTGTCCAAGGCTGTGGAGCAGTTGGAGCAGTTTCTTGTGGTTCTGTATGGAGATGGTAGGTCCTTTGCCCTGGTTGATACCCACCTATGCAGGGTCTGCATTTTCTTCAGTATGAGCTTACCCCTGAGAAGGTCACAGCCAGACTTCTGCAGGAAATGTAGGGCTGGACGAGTGAGTGATTAAGATACAGGTAGGTTTCAGGCTTGGAATCTGGGTCCCCTGACAAAGACCAGCTGGGCCAGAGCCCAGAGTCAGGAGGGGAGTGTGAACTGGGTTCAGTGAGCTGCAGGTGCCTGGGCCCTCTCAGTCCTATGTGGGCTGCAAGGGCATCTCTGTGGGCATCTGCAGCAGCAGAAGCGAGCCCTGAGTACATGGTGCTGTGTGGAGCACTCCACGTGACTTGGTGCACATCTTGGGGGGACTGGGTCCTGAAGCTTGGGCAGGCTTTTTCAAGAAGAAAGGTTAAACAGAAGACAAAGTGTCCAAAGACCTGGGGTGTGAGCCTATGGTTTATGGATGAGGATGGAGCTTTGGTCTCACATACCATCCCATCTAACCTCCTCAGCCACTCAGCAAAGTAGGTGGTGTTCTCACCATTTTACAGATGAGAAAATGAAGCTCAGAGAGGTTGAGTGGCTTGTTCAGGGTCATACATCAAAAAGGGGATGGAGATGGGATTCAAGGCTAACTAAAGCTGGTGCTTTCTGAACTCAAGCCAGTGAAAATCTGCCCCCATTCTTCTTCCTGCTACAGCTACTCAGTCAGAAATTTATTCCTATAGGGAGGTGTGCTTAAAGATGTACAAGACTCAGAGATATGACATGGTCAAATATGTGAATGAAGCAGGTCTCCTAGCTGGGTCAGAGGCTACTCCTGCTGTGGGGGAAAGCCTTCTGCTAGAACCCCAGGTGTGGGAAAGCAGGAATCTCCCAGGCATAGGCCTGTGGGAGGGGCCAGATAAGGCAGCCTGTGTGTTGTGACTTCCTCTGGACAGCTGTGCCCAGCACCAGTTGGGCTGAGAGCAGACCCTGGTTCAACTCTGCCACTAATCAGCAGAGTTCCTAAGCTCCCACATCCCTGGTACTACCACACAGCTTCCAGCCCTCCATGGGACAGCCTGGGACACCACCCAGTAAGTCCCTCCAACCTTGCCCTGCCAAGAGAGTGGTCTTTGCATTGGGAAACACAGGGGAGCACAGAGGCCCACTCACCGTGACAGAGTCCCCCTCAAGACAACCGAGTGTGGAGGGCACGGCAGCCCACAGACAGGACATGGGCTGCGTGCAGGGTACCTGCCCTGGGCACCACTCTTCGTTTCTTGGAGCAGCAGTGAAGCAGTGGGAAGGAATCTGCTCCTGCCCAGCCAGGCCTGCACTTTGCCTGTGATACCAGATATGACTTGGAAGCCAGCTGGACATTCCTGCATCAGGCTGTTCAAAAATGGACCACAGCCCTGCCCTTCAGAGAGGCCCTGAGTGCCCCCTGCTCCACCCCCTCTTCCTTTCAGAGGCATTGCTTTCCCTGCCATGCCCACCCCTGTCCCAAGGGACCAGGCCTCTGACCTTGGAGAAGCCCTTGGCTAACCCTGTGCCCCCCCTCTGGCTCTACTTGTTTAAAAATAGGCCCATTTCTCATCTTGCTCCAGCCCAAAGTTCCACACCCAAGAAGCAGATGCAACCTTGGGATTCCCTTTCCAGCCAAGGGCAGAGCAGGACCCAATGCGCTCGTGGGCCTGGCGAATGAGATCACAAACTCTACAAATAGCAGCTCATGCTGCACAGTCAGAAAAGAAGTCAGCTTGTGCGATACTTTCCTGTGGCTGCCCTAACAAATCGCCACACCCTGGGTGGCTCAGAACAACAGAAGTTATTCTTTCCCAGGTCTGGAGGTCAGAAGTCCAGAATCAAGGGGTCGGCAGGGCTCTCTATCTAGGGAAGGACACTTCCGTCCTCTTCTACCTTCTAGCGGCCCCATTTGTTCCTTAGCTTGTGGACACATCACTCCAGTCCCTGCCTCTGTGGTCACAGCACCTCCTCCTTTTCTGTCTCAAATGTTCCTCTACATTTCTCTTCTGATAGGATACTTGTCATTGGACTTGAGGCCCTCCAGGATTCTCTAGGATGATGTCCTCACCCCAAGATCCTTAATTCTATCTGCAGAGAAGCTTTTCCTAAATAAGGTCACATTCAAAGGTTCTGGAGATTAGGACATGACATATCTTTTGGGGGCCACCATCCAGCCCACTGCGGCTTGTCATACATTAAATTTGCTGAGTTGGCCATCAGCAGGTGGGCCAAATGAGAAAGTCCAAGAAAAGAGATTTGCAACAGAGGGATGCAAATGTGTGGGGTGCCTGCTCCTCTGCCATCTAGGGCACACCCCTGGGCCAGGTATATCATGCTGATTCTGAAGGTGATTCTTTAATGGTGAACCATCACTGCCTAAGCCTAGGGCTCTGGAGAAGGCTGTGTGTCGCCTGGGCTCGGCAGAGTTTGTGGGTCAGCCGCCCAGCCTCAGCTATCAGCGGGATTAGTGAACCATCAATAGATCCGGTTGAGCTAAGACAGCTGGAGTACGCAGACCACACATAGGCACTTGTTTTTTTGGCTATTGAGGTGATGTGGCGTGATTTGTAGCTTGGCATTTGGCCACTACGACACTCATGAAGTGGGTCAGCTGTCACTGTGTCATGATGTTTGCTGAGTAAAATGACCAGAGTGTAATTGCATGGGGCATGGAAAGAACACAGGCTCTGGAGTCACACCAGCTCTGGGCCCCTCCCACCTCCTACTCCGCAGTCACTAGCTGCTTGTGGAAATTCTCAAGTCTGAGACAATTTTCTCCTGAATAAAATGAGGAGGGACAAATCCTTCTGGAGACACTGTTGTTACAAAGCTAGATTTGATCTCCAGGGACTGGCACATAGTGGGCACCCACTGCCTGGCTGTTCTGATTTCGGGGTGGGTTCTTCCACATCCAGAGAAGCCTGGACCCTCCACTGCTGCTCCCTCCCCTTCTCCCTTTCTCAAAGTCCCCCCACATCTTGACTACTCCCCTGGCTCACAGGGTCCCTGCAGCAGCTTCCTGACCGCTGTCCCTGCCCCCGGCCCTTGCTTTGGGCCTGCTTCACCAGCAGCGAATGCCAGTGACCGCTCTGGTTTTGTCACATTCCCTGCCTAAACGTGATGATTTCTCAGCCCTGCTGGATCAGAGTCCCTCAGCATCAGCCCCGCCCACATGGCGGCCCCAGGTGCCCCTCCCCTCTTTCATGCGGTAGATCCTGGCTCTGGGAGCACTGCTGAGAGCTGCTGTCTCCTCCCCCGTCCCATCTCTCCCTCTTAATCCTCCTCCTTTCATCCCTCCTTTCTCTCTCCTGTCTGTCTCTTCTTCTCTCCCCTCTGTGTCCGTTCTCTGCGTTCCTGTAGCATCTTGTACTCCCCACAGCCACACTGAGTTGAGCCTCTCTGGGCTGAGTGCTGTACTAGGTTCTGGGGCTTTGCAGTGCACACAAAACTCGTAGCCCTCCTACAAGATGTAGAGTGTCATGGTCCAGGGCCCAGGCTCTGGGGTGAGAGTGTCTGGGATTGAACGGCCTGTGTGACCTCAGGCAAATCACTCCACCTTTCTGGGCCTGATTTTTTCTTGGCTGTGAAGTTCCTGTGTCTTCAGGTTGTGGCAAATTAAATCCACACAAAGCACTGAGGATGGTAGTGTGTATTAGTCTGTGTAAGAGCAGGCGTTTTTCATAGTGGAGTTTACAGTAAATTGGACAAGACAAGCAGTCATGTAGCCATTTGATAAGGGAAGCAGGAACACAGTGAGAGGACAAAGATGGTGTCTCACCAGCCAGGATACCCTTGAGGGATCACGAGATGCTCAAGGACAAGGACTCTGTCATGGTCGTCGACACCATCTAGGGCTTGGTGCCCCCTGGTTCCTGGGTTTGACCACCTTTGAGCACCATGCCAATCTGCCCACACCCCCTGCTCTAAGTTGCTGCCATCTTGAGCTATGACAAGTCCTAGGAGAACTGACTCCCTCTCTCCTGGGGCCCATGATGCCCCTTAGTAGGTGGGTCCTCTTTACACCATTGGTGTCAAAGTGAAGGAGTAAGGATGGAACAGGTCAGGCAGAGAGAGACTGGGCACTGGGTCCAGACAGGGTGGATCTAGCTGAGGCCAGAATCCAGGTAAGTGACCCGAGAGACATCAAGTCAGGTGGTGAGTGTGAGACACTGCCAGGAGCCAGTCCAAGATTAGAGCTGGCAGGTGGGCAACAGGGAAGGCGTCAGAATTAGGGAGCTCACAAAGAGTGTTACTCTGGGCAATCTGGGTATGGCCAGTCCCCTCTTAAAGAACTCTGACTGACCCAGCCCCACGTAAAAGCCCCCTCTAGTCTTAAAGGACTGGTATCAGACAGGACTCAGCATCGGGCAGCCAGGGGCTTCCATGACCCATGAGGAAGTCTTGAGAAAGGAAGGAAAAAAGGAAATCTTGAGAAAGCAGGTGGCATTTTCATCTTGCTGATGGACTGGCTTTGAAAAAAGTAGCCTCTGCAAGGTAGCCAGCTGGCCTGGTAGATGAAGCTGTGAACTGGCCTGGTCATTCTGAGCTTCCAGGATCACTGCTGAACCATCGGGGCCCTCACAAGGACAGTGGGTGTAGTAGGGTGCAACCCTCCTGACCCAAAGGTCTGGAGACTGACATTGGATGAGGTAGAAATGTGTCCTGAACCTCTGGATATTTTGAAAGACAAGCTATCATACCAAGTGAAGAAAGAGATTTGAGGATGTACTAGCAAATTAAAAAAACAAACAAAAAGACCTATGGGAAGACTAGACGCGGAACCTCACATCAACCATGGCCTTGCTTGGCCTTGCAACAGTGAGAATGTCGGTAGAGTCCAAGTGCACCATCTCTGTATCTCTCTCTGGTAAAAGATCTAGTCATATATTTTATCCATTTTCTTATTGGGTTGTCTGCTTTTAATTTTTTAAAACTGAGTTTTGGAAACTCTTTATATACTTAGATTGAAGACATTTGTCAGATGTGAGGTTTGCAAATATTTTCTCCAAGTCTTTTCATCCTCTTTTGCAGGGCAAAAGTTTTTAATTTTGATGTGGCTCACATCAAATAAGTGACATCAAATGTCTGTTACAGATAAGTGTTGGGTCTAAGAATTCATTGCCTAGCTCTAGATCCCAATAATTTGTCCCATTTTTTTCTTAAAATATTTATATTTTAAGGGAGAAAGGTTTAGGTTTAACATTTGAGTCTGTGATCCCTTTTGTGTTATTTTTTGTGTAAGAGGTGAGACTTAGTTTGAGGTTTATTTATTTTTTTATGCCTATGGATTTCTGACTGCTCCAGAACCAATTTTTTTTTTTTTGTAATGACTATCCTTCTTGCATTGAATTGCTTTTTGTATCTTTGTCAAAGCTCAGTTGGGCGTTTTTACGGGCTGAATCATGGCCCTCCAAAACTTGTATATTGAAGTCCTAACCTCAAGTATCTCAGAAGGTGACTGTATTTGGTGAGAAGGTCTTTAAAGAGGTTATTACATTGAAATGAGGTCCTTAGGGTGGGCTTTAATCCAATATGACCTGTGTCCTCGTAAGAAGAGGCGGTTTGGACAAGGGCACACACAGAAGGAGGACCATGTGAGACACAGGGAGAAGATAGTCATCCACCCAGGGAGAAGGGCCTCAGGAGACACCAGCCCTGATGACACCAGGACCTTAGGCTTCTGGCCACCAGAACTGTGAGAAAACAAATTGCTATCATTTAAGCCACTCACTCTGTGGAACTTTGTGTGGCAACCCTAGGAAATAGATACAGGTACATTTGCACAGATCCATTTCTCAGTTCTCTATACTGTTCCATTATTTCATATTTCTACCCTCCACAAGTACCACCCTGACTGGTTTACAGTTGCTTTATTGTTACATTAATATTGAGTAAAGTGATTACTTCTATTTTATGCTTTTCTTTCTCATTTAAATTATTTGAGGGTTTGTGCCCCTCAATATAAATTTTAGAACAACCATGTCTATGTCTATAATAAAATCTTCCTAGAATTTGATAGGAATTACATTAAACCTATAATTTAATTTGGGAAGAATTGACATCTTTACTATGTTGGGTCTTACAATCCATAAACATGCTCATGGTACATCTCCCTTATTTAGGTCTTTATTTGTTCATCAGCATTTTATAATTTTTAGCATAAAGCTCCTGTATGTGCTTTGTCAAGTTTATAACTAAGTATTTCATTTTCTTGGGATCAATAGTCAAAGGTACTATGTTTTTTGTTTTGGTTTAAAAATGTTAATTTGTGTACAAATTCATTTACTTTTGTGGTTTGGTCTTATATTCTGCAATCTTGCTGAATTCACTTGTTCTAGAAATTTTTTGGTGTGTGTGGATCTCTTGTTTTTTTTTTATGTAGACAATCATGTCATCTGCAAATAAGGACAGCTTCATTTCTTCATTTCCAATCTGTATACCTTTTATTTCTTTTTCTAAGCTTTTTGCAGTGGCTAGAATTTCAGCTATGTTGAAGAGGAGTGGTGAGAGCAGACATCGTTACCTTGTTCAGTTTTTCACTATTAAGTACAATGTTCTAGGATTTTTTATTTTTTAAGTTGTAGGTTTTTGTAAAGGCACTTTACCATGTTGGGTTGGTGCACCTCTGTTCCTAAGTTACTGGTAGTTCATTGTTATTATTATTATCATAGATGGGTCTTAGATTTTGTCATGTTTTTCCTCTGTCAACTAATATGGTCATATGTTCTTTTTCTTTAGCCTGTTGATATGGCAGATTACATTGATTTCTGAATGCTGAATAAACTGTGCATACTTAGAATAAACCCCACTTGGTCATGGTGTATATATATTTTTATTTTTATCTATTTTTTATATATCAATTAGATTCACTAATACTTTGTTGATGGTTTTTACCTCTAATTTTGAGGAAGACATTGGTCAGTAGTTTTCTTTTCTTGTGTTATCTTTGCCCAGTTTTGGTATCAAGGTAGTACTGGTCTCATAAAATGAGTTGAGGATTGCCCTTTCTCTTACTTTTTTGCTGACATTATATAAAATTGATATAGTTCTTTAAATATTTGGTAAAATTCTCTAGGGAAGCCATTGGGCCTTGAGGTTTATTTTTCAGGAAACTTTAAATTACACATTTAATTTCATTTATGGTTATAGGACTATTTAGGTTATTTATTTCATCTTGGTTGTGGTTTGTAGTTGTAATTTTTGAGGACTTGGTTAATTTCCTCTAAGTTATAGAATTCATGAATGTAAAGTTGTTTGTAGTATTCCTTTATTATCTTTTGAATGCATTATCTGTAGTGAATTTTCTGTTTTCTTTCTGGTGTTGGTGATTTGTGTCTTTCTTCTTTTCTATCTTTGTCAGAGTTGCAGAGGTTAATGAATAATTGACTTTTCTTAAGTAGATTTTTGGTTTTATTAATTTTCTCTATTATTTCGTTTCAGTTTCATCAATTTTCTTTCTTTTGCTTTGGATTTACTTATTTTCTCTTTTTCTAGGTTCTTGAGGCAGGACTTAGCTGATTGATTTGTTCCTCTTTTCCTAATGTAAGCATTTAGTGTTATAAATTTCCCTGAAGGATAGTTTTATGGATATAGAATTCAAGGTTGACAATCTTTTCCTTTAACACATGAAAATGTGGAGTCACTTCTTCCTGGACTCTGTATTTCATATAGGAAATCTGCTTTCATTCAAACTGGTGTATCCCTATAAGAAAAGTCACTTCTCTCTGGTTGCTTTTAAGATTTTTCCTTTGTCTTTATTTTTCAGAAGCTTACTTGTAGTGTATCTTGGTGTGAATTACTTTTGGTTTGTCCTATTTTGGGTATGCTCAATTTTTTGAGTCTGTCAGTTTATATTTTCCCACCCAAATTGAGACTTTTTAGCTATTATTTCTTTGAAAAAATTTCAGCTCCACATTCTTCCTCCAATGATTCAAGTGTTTGATATTTTTTTTATTGTCCAACAGGTCCCTGAGTTGTGTTGATAGATTCCCTTGTTTGACTGCAGTGCATTCTCAAGTAACACATAAAAGTGTGAGGTGAGTACACTTTACAAATTTTGGCGCCTGTAAAAATGTTTTCATTCTCTCACATTTCACTGTTGGTATGAGTATGGAATTTCAGGTTGAAAAGAAAATTGTCTATCAGTATATTTAAGGCATTGCTTCAAAATCTTTTAGTACCCAGTGATGCATGGTTAAAAGCATGGATGGTTTTCCTTCCTTTGTAGGTGACTAAAAAAATTATTTTTCCTTTCTGAAAACTTCAAGGTATCTTCATTTATCTTTATACAAAAACCCACAAAGTATTGATTCCATAGCTCCATGTTAAGTCTTGAAATCTGTTAGTATAAGTCCTTAAACTTTGTTCTTTTTTTTCCCTAAGGTTGACCTGCCTGCTCTACATCTTTGCATTTCTATGTACATTTAGAATCATTTGCCAATTTCCACAAAAATACAACCTCCTTGGGTGTTACTTGGGATTGAAATAAAGTATTTCAATTTGGAGAGAATTGATATATTAAAAAGGTTGAGACCTTCCATCCAGGTATAGCCCTTTTTATTTTTCAGGTTGTTTCTTATTTTCTTCACTAATCTTTAATAGTTTTTAGAAAATATACTTCTTGTACATTTCATGTCAAGTTTATTTATTAACATTTTATAATTGTAGTTGTTTGTGCGTGGGGTTTTTTTTATCTCTTTTCCTGGTTATTGAAATCTCACCAGGACACAAGTTGTTCTGGGGCCCCTATGATGTCCTGGCTGGCAGTGAGACAGACAGGGCTTATGAGGACCTCTGCATTGTGGACTCCCCTTTGTCACTGTAGCTGATAGCACTTATGGATTTTGAGAGTTTGTAAGCAGGAAAGGGATATAGTCCAATCTAAGTTTCAGGAGGAGTCTTTGTCTAGAGTGGCTGTGTTCAGGGGCATGGAGCTGGGGCCACGACAGAGGCAAGGACACTGATTTGGAGAGCATTGTCACAGGAGTGGTCCCAGCATGGATGGCTTTGAAGTGAGGGGAGGGATCTCTCCCTCAGGAGGTCATGTCAGTGATCCTGACTAGTGGCTTCCTCAGCTGTGGGCACTAAAACACTCCTTCTTCACTAGAAAACACACTCTGAAGTGGCTTGCTCTCCATCCCCAGCGTGAACCTCCACAAACACCTCCTTTCCTGGCTCCCATCTCTGTGGCCAGTTTGCCTCCCTTTTTCCTTATTGCCTCTTGGGGTCTCTGCTGAGTCACATTAACTGCATCTCTGAACTTGGACCCTCATCACCAGCTCAGCACTGGGCAGCCTCACATAGCTTGGCTGCTGGGTGCTAATCCTGGCTGTGCTAAACTTGATTTCTTCATGCATCTCTGGACTTGGAGCTGAGGCTGTTGGCCTTTCTGTGGAGAGGACTGATGGGGGAACTGACTCAATTTATATCAGTCATCACCCAGCAGTTCCACTTAGACGGACTCTCTGCCTGAAAGGATACTGTGCCTAAAATCCAGTGGCTTCTTGAATAACTCCAGATCAGTTTCCATTGAGGCTGGGCTGGAGAATTTCTGGAAGCAGGTAGGACATAGTTCCATCACGTGTCACTTTATGTTGCTTCTTTCTTCCTTTGGAAAGGCAGAGAAAATGAAGAGCCACTGGAATCTACCAGCAAATGCCTGATTGCTCTGCCATGCAGCCAAACCTGTCCTCAGCACAAACCCACCTGAACTGGTAGCAGTGTTTAATCATTTTTCATAGCCACTAATGAAAATAGCACAGCCTCTGGCTGGGTAGTCCAAAGTGTCCAACAAATGAATTCTGAGTCCCAGGTGAGAACTCTAGATCTGGATGGCCTTGGATCAACTAATGACATACCTTGTGCAAATTTTAAACCTCCCAATAATGTCCATGCATGTGGCCTAATGGTACTATAGAGATTTTAGGACTGGTACATATATTAGTCACTGTAATTAAAATCCTGGAGTTATATTGTATGTTATTTGTATGGCAGTTTGTGATGTGTTTAATGCTCCCAGTTTCAAAATTATTATAGCTACTGTCCCTGGGCTGGCCAAAGTGATAAGCAAAGTAAGAATGTGTTCTTATTCCCTCTTGATGGGGCAGGCGGGGAGGAGGATGCGTGTGGGATTTTCTTATAAAGAGACCAAATGCCAAATAAAAGAATTCCAGCTGTGCAACAGGAAAGTTGAAATGGTTTGTTAGGATCATTAATATTGCAATGAAAACTAATTAAACCTGGAGCTAGAAGGAGTTCATTAGTGGTTTGGAGCCAAGGATTCTGCTTCTGCAGAGCTGGTTATAGTACTGCAGAACTTGGAAAATTGTCAGCTGGGCTTGGGGTCATGAGGCTCTTTCCTTTTCGTGGCCTCTGGAATTGGGCTTGCACCAATGATAGGCACTTGGTAGACATGAGCCAAGAGATATCCTTGGAGTACCTGAAGTACTCTCTGCCCCTGCCCCCAGGGAGGACCCAGACAATGTCAGACCTTTCTGGGTGGGCCACCCCTTGCAGGCCAGTGAGGATGAATTTTTGAAAATAGGGAATTAAGGGGCAGGGATTTTTTCCAAGCAATGGGAGAGGTTTTCACATTGCAACTTGGATCAATTCAAACCGTGAGAAATAAAGGTGGCCCACAGCTTAGACAGTAATTTTGTGCTACTGAGGTATTTTCACACACATCTCATTTGCTTTTCTCTATAGTCTTCTTAAAATCTCTTTATCACTTCTCTCCCCAGGTCAGTTTCCTGAGAGAGAGAAGGCTGGTTTTGCTACAGGTTGGGTTTCCCGGGCAGCAGACTCTGAGCTGGGATTTTGCCGGCAGAGTGTCTATTAAGGAGGGCCCTTGGGACCAACCCCTGTAGAAGGGAGGGGCTAGAAGCAGGCAGAGGGAGAGTCAAGCTTTGATCCCGTCCAGCATCTCTGGGAGCCCACTGGGGCTGAAATGGCTCTTCAGACGTCTTGTGAGTTGGATTGAGACAGCCAGTTCTTTGTCCTTTGGCTTTGATCAGTCACTGGATAGGGGCCACTCAGGAAGGGGGGGGCCCTTGTGCCAGGTGGCTCCCTGTTGACAGGACCTGCGAAGAGGCTGGTAGCTAGAGGCTCACCACCCACAGCACCCGCAGCAGCTGGGGCAGCAAGTCCTTCTCCTCAGGGGGTTCTAGGTGGCACATGGCAACATCCTCCACAGTTTTGATCATCATAATCTCTTTTGACCCTAGCATAGTACCTGTCATGTAATAGGTGTTTAATAGATATTAGTTAATGTAGAAAAAACATTCCTGTTTCACACAGAAAAAAAACAAGGCTTAGGAAAGTGAAGTAAACAGTGAACTTGAGTTAGAGGATGGTCCTTAACTCTTGGCCACTGTCTCTTATGGCTACCCAGGAACAATGAAGTATATGAAGGGGGGCCTCTGGGTGATGATCATATGACCCTTGGTACAAACAAAGTCATGTTCATCTTTCTACATCCAAAGAAGATAGCTAGGTTTTCTCTTTTTCAACATCTTTCTCCAAATTCCCAGCCTAGGCGGGCCTTGGGTAAAAGACTGTCCTTGGTCTCAAGAGAAGGACAGGGTCTTATCTAGCAGGCCAAACAAACTTTTCCTTGAGTTTGAGACCCCAGAATGAAAGGCAGGCCCTGCTGTCCACACTATGGCTCGGCAGCTTTGGCCAGCCCAGAGGGCTGCCTGGCTGGTGTCCAGCAAAGGGGACAGAATCCATGGGCACACAGGCCTAGAGCTCCAGGCAAATTGCCCTGAGATGTCTCTGGATAGTTTGTTACAAGGTCACAGCCCCTGTGCTTGCATTTGAGGCAAAAACAAAAGCAAAAATAAATCTGATAAACAGACAAATACGGCAAAAATGTTTATTTTCCTGATTTTTTTGTCTCTTGAATTTAGCACTGTTCAATGTGCCATGAGTGATTACAGAAGAGCCAAACATAGTGTTCCCCTAGGAGCAGTGGAAAGCAATAGGGAGGGGCAGCTGGTCACTTCCAACTGCAGGCATCCTCTTCCATTCATTCCCATGTCACACTTGTGTCATAGGCTAGAAGAGACTGGGATGTACTGTTTAAATCACTTTGCTGTAGGGAGCTTGTTTTGCATGTTGGGAGCATAAAATGCTGTGCATCTCTGAGTAGGAGACAAAATCATTTTTGCATTGTGGTAAAGACCTTTCTCAGTTTTTTGAGTCAAATCTCATGTCCCCAAGAAAACAGCCCTCTTTCTTCCACAGCCCAGAACAGGCACACTTTAGCTGCTGGATCCATGGGACCCAAAGGTTCCTGAGAGTATCTTGCTCAAGTCCCATCTTCTAGATGAGGACATCAACGTCCAGGAAAGTAAACAGCTGCATGAGGGGCATGGAAACGAAGTTGTTGGAATTTGACAACATTATTAACCCTGTTCATTATCCTGTAATGATCCCATAAGAGCTCATGAAAAATGTTAATTATTTAATTGCACACTTTATCTAGATAGTATATTTTATACACTGTTTAATTGTCACCATCATAATTAATGGTGGTTAATTCTTCTGGACCTGAAAGCAGGCTGTTGAAGGGGGTACTTAAATATCTTCTTTTGCACTCCAAGGTGAAGCCCAGGCAGCCCTCTGCTTTCTGTTTAACCACAGACAGCAGAGAGAGGGCATGAAGAACACATTTGTGTGCCACCATTCACTGGCCCTGGTTCTTGATGGTCAGCCATCATTTCCCACTGTTGTGGGGGAGACACATCTCTGGGACACCTCAGGGTGCTCCATGATGCCTAAACAGTCAATCTGACTTGCCTGTAGGCCTCCAAATGCCATCATTTCAGAGGAGTGGGAATTTAGGAATCAACTCTGAACCTTTCTAGTCTACCTTTCAGAATTATTGAGATAATTTATAATGTTTTGGGCTAAGTTCAACTGCAATAGAATAGAGAATTTAAAAACCGTGGTTGTTTAAAAATGGCTGGAGCCAGGCAGCCCAGCAGTACGAAGGCAATCCCATAATGCCGTCATGTTGCAGGCTCCCCTCTTTCTCCTTTGCAACCTGATGTATGGCTTTCATCCTCAAGGTCACCTCATGGTCCAAGTTGGCTGAAAAGTTCCAGCCATCATGTCAGCATTCCAGGCTGGCAGTAGGAAGGAAGGTGGGAAGACTGAAGGCTGCTCAGCCTAACTGAATAGAATTTCCAGCATAAAACAATTGTTTCCATAAAACAATTCCTGTGCACTCCTGTGGTCAGAATCAGTCACAGACTCACTTTAACTGTAAGGCAGGGAGGTAAATAAAGATTTTCACGGTGTATTTTCTCCCAGCTAAAAAACCAGGGCTCTGTAACTAAAGAGGAAAAGAGGAAAGTGGTTGGTGTGGACAATTACTGTCTCTGCTTCTAGGTTCCATGAGATAAAACATGCAATATGTGGCATATGGTTAGGTTCTTATTTATTTAGCAATCATTTATAGAGTGCCTCCACCTGTTAAGGCAGAGATTACAGAGAGAAAGTTGTCCCTCTTAGGAATTCTTGCTCTAGTGCTCAGTCAGCACATGAAGGCATGGACATTCTTCAAGTGGACGAAGCATCTTTGATGAGTCTGCTTCTGATCAATGGCACTTTTGTGGTTTTCAAAGCATGGCTGCTGCAGAGCCAGTCAAGCAGGGTTGTTGGGGTGCCCATGGTCTGCCCAGTCCTATTGCCATAAGTTATGGGGGCTGCTGAAAGAGGCTGTTCATGCTGCGTGGTGAGGTTTGGTGGGAATGGCATAGGGAACCAGAGAGCCCTGGGTTCAAATCCTACAAATAGTGACACCCGCTCTCAAAGTGGCAAACTCCAGGTCCCTGTTCTGCCCAAAGTGGATAAGGACCCTTACCTGACAGGACCGTCTTGAGAATAGTGCCCAGCCTGGCTTTTGTCAAGATGCTACTGCCGCTGTCATATTTAACAGCCACTCTGAGAGCCCCTGAGTGGGAGGAAGTGCTTAGCTTCATAGTAAATCCCACTTTCCTTTTCTGTAAAATGGAAATGATTTCTACATTTCGGGCTGTTGTGCAGCCTGAATGGGAATGATGTGTGAGCAGCACCTGCATATAACAGGATCCATATGTGGTCCCCTTATTCTAAACTGTAATCTAATGCAAGAATGCATTATTTGACATTTGCAAAGCATGGGCTTACATTGTCTGCTTAAAATCTTCTTAGGTCAGGACCTGAAGGGGCAGCCTCCGAGATGAGGGTTTGCTAAGGAGGTGCACCCAGGAGAAACTGGTGGGGGTGGAGGGAAGGGCAGGGAAAGGGCAGAGGCAGGCAGGGTGTGTCCTGCAGAGGTTAGCCTCTGCCTGATGCCAGGAGACTCTGGAGGGTTAGTTCCATGGCAGTTGTTCCAACCTAAGGCTAAGGGGCTCAGCTTCCAGATTCATACCCATCAATATTGGCTAGGGGGCACTTTTAGTGGTTGGTGTGCGCTGGCAAAGGGGCTCCAGCATGCCGAGGGCAGGCTTCCTTTAAAGGGGAGGGAAAAGCACAACTGAGCTGGGAGAGATATGGTCAAAGAGATGCCAGGGGATCTGGGCTGGGCACTGATGTCTCCACTATGGTAAGTTTAATGTGCTTTTCTGTCTGGGTCTCACAAGACCACAAAGCCAAAATCAAAGATGTGAGGTGCACACATATTCTAAGTTGAGGGTCTAGACATATCTTCACAGGACAAGTCTGTGATCAGTCATAATGGGTCCTGGTACCTTTAGCCAATCACCAACCTCTTGTGTAGGTTCAGGCTGGGAGTTGGCTCCACGTAAGGATTCTTTGAATATGGAGTGGGTGGGGGGAGTGTTTAGGAGAGCTCAGTCTGAGCATCATGGAGGGTGTGGGGGTACAGGACACAGAGAGCAGTGGGGGAAGGGGTGTGTGTGGAGAAGGTGGTGGGGAGACGGGTAGGGAGAGGGAGAGGGGAGAGAAAGATTGAAAGCTCTGGCTGAGGAGGAGAGGGCAGAGGCACCACAGGGAACCCCGCAGTGGTGGGAAGGCTCCTGTTCCCCTCCTTCCTCTCCCCCAGCCCTGCAGGGCGCAGAAGCAGCAGAAGGCAGAGGGAGGGGTGCCAGAACCTGGGCAAGAAAGGCTGAACCATGCCCTGCTTCCCTACTGGGTAGAAGGGAAATTTTAAATTGACAAAAGGTGGAGCTTTTGATTTCCATTTCTTTTTAGTACCCGAAAAATAGATTATCAAATGGCTGAAAGCGACTGAAGGGCTTAAGGGGGATGCTCAATGCTGTCCAGGCGCAAGCAAAGGAGATCAGACATTCCCTTCCTCGATGCATGGCTGAGGAGGAAAAAAATCACTTTCTGTTTGTACCTTTGAGTCTAGTTCACTGAAGATACGAATTGTGCATAATTTTTAATGACACTGGAATCTTTAGTTTGCCTTGATTTATTTAATTATTTCCCTGTTGTTGGACACTTGAATTTTATTTTATTTTTGCTCTTAAGAATAATATCTCAAAACCTGTGCATAAATGCTCATAACAGCCAAAAACCGGAAACAACTCAATTGTCCTTCAGCAGGTGAACTGTTACACAAAACGGGGGTCCATCCATGCCGTGGAATTCTACTCCACAGTGAAAAGGAGCAATATATTAACACATGAAACGACTCGAATGGTCTCAAGGGAGTTCTTCTGAGGGAAAAAAGCCAATTCTAAAGGGTTGCATACTCTCTGATTCCATTTATATAACATTCTTGCAATGACAAAATGATAGAGATGGAGAACAAATTGGTGGTCAACTAGGGTTAGGGACAGGGATAGAGGAGGCAGGTGGGTGTGGCTATAAAAACACAAGGGATCCTTGTGGGATAGAACTGTGCATATCTTTGCTGTGGAAGTGCTTCCTCTGATCTACACAAATGATGACAATGCATACGATTATATACACACAGAAGAGCAAGTAAAGCAGGGGAAAGAAATATGGATAATGATGTTGTGTCTATGTCAACTTCCTGGTTGTGATGATTGTACTATAGTTATACAAGATGTTACCTTTGGAGAAACTGGGTGAAGGGTATCCTGAATTTTACTGTATATGTTCTTACAACTGCTTGTGAATCTCAATGATCTCAAAAGAGGTAAAAACAGAAAAGTTTCTAACTGAAAAGTGCGAATCAATGTAAAGAATGTATCAAATAATTGAAGATAAAGATATTGGGAGCATGCTAGTATTGTATTGATTATTCTTGTACTTATATCTTTTGGTGCTTCTCTGATTATTTTTTCATAGGATAGATTTGTAGAAATGGAACTATTGAATCAAAATGTATATCTTTTAAATGCTCCTGATACTAATTATCAAACTGTTACCAGAAAATCTGTACAATTTATGCACCCACCAGAGTTTGTTAATCTTTACAGTTTAATCTTTCAATATTTTCCATTGTGGTATTTTTTACTGCAGATCTTAAAAGTGTCTCTACTATCCCAATATCAGTAATTACTGGCATGTATTTACTTCTTTTTTCTAATATTTTATTATACATAAAAATTCCATTTGATGAGTAATCCACTTCTTTCCCCTTGGGTGTGATGCTCCCCCATCATCATCTCAATTCTTATATATTTTTGAGATTTATTTTTGTGCTTATTTTGATCTGTTTGTAAATTTTTCCACCAATAAAACAATTGTTGGAACTTTAGAATACACTTTAAAATTTGGCAGAACAGTTCCCCCTGCTTTTTAAAACTGCTTCCAAATTTTGTCACTTGTTTCTTAGATAATGTTTAGAATTATTTTATAAATATTTGTTTCATTTAAAAATTTCTGGCATATTGACAGTAATTGTATCAACTACTTAATTGTAATGTAGTTAACAATTATTTATTTATTTATGCCTACTAACGTGACTCTAGAACGACTTTGCAATATACTTGTAATTCTTCTATTTATTCAGTTATTACTTTTTCTATTTTAGAAAACTTCATGTTGACTATACATGTATTGAGAAAGTTATTTGTGGTTATTTTATACTTTAAAAGTCTATTATGAAGAAGCTATTTCATTATCCCTTTTCAGTAACCATCACTGACATTTAGCAATGTTCTTGATTTATGTTTACTTATCTTGCACCCAATAATCTTACTGATTTAAACAGGTGTTTTTGGTCAATCCTCTTGTGCCTTCTTAGTTTATCACCACGTTGTCTGTAAATAACATGTTCCTGCATTTTCTTTCCTGGTGGTCCTTCCTCTTCTCAGTCTTCATTGCTCAAGACAGAACTTCCCACTAAAAGTTCACAAGTCCTGGGGGTAGTGGGCTTCTTTTAAAGAATAATTTAGAAAGTATTAAATGAATTAAGTGCTTTTTGGCTTAAGGTTGGTATATACCATTCAAGAATATAACATTCACTTTTTAAAATTACAAATCATCTGTATATTCAGTTTCCTCAAATGTGTTTTCAGTTTCTGTTAGCACCATCATTTTATAATGAGGTGGGTTTCAGCCCTGGGCAAGTTCACTCTGGATTCTGTGAGACTGAAATATGACAATGAAATGTTCCAAGGTAAAAAGGGGCTTATAACCAACTTTATCCTCATGGTGGTAGGTTAAGCGCTAGAATTCTGTGTGCCTCTGTCTCTGCCCTTCCTTCAGCTTCTGCCTCAGGCACTGCCTCCACTCTAGGCTCTGCACTCACCTCCAGCCTCTGCTCTCCTCTGCTTTTAGCAGTGGGCAGAGCTCTTTTTATAGCAACACAGGCAATAATGGCTTATCACCAAGGGGTATAGAAGCATGCACTGATGCAGTAGGCTAAGTATTGTATCATTGCATGTACACAGTGGGTGAGTTGGTTAGAATCAGGTGAGGATCCTGGTCATGCAACTTCCATGTTTCCCTACAACATCTCATAGGTATGTGAGTAGATTTCCAAATATTTAATCTTCCTTGCACCTTCCAATAAAATCACCTTGATCAAGGTAGCGATTATTTTACTGTACAGTCATATTTGATTTGCTACTATTTCTGCCAGGACTGGCTACATAATTTTTAGGGCCCAGTGTAAAGTGAAAATTTGGGGTCCCTTATTGAAAAATTAATAAGAATTTCAAACTGGTGACAGAGAACGTTAACCCAAGCACAGGGTCCTTCTGAGCACAGGACCCTGTGTTGCGCACAGGCAGAGTGCCCATGAAGATTGAAAGGGATAGAGGGGATAGATGAAAGAAAGAGAGGGGATAGATGAAAGAAGAGAGGGGATTAAACCTCAGCAGTTCAAGCAGGTTTATTGCTAACCTGAGAGGGACCCCTCTGTCCTGGCCAGCAGAACAAAGAAAAGAGAGAAAGAGAGAGGTCTCAACAGGTCAAGATGCTTCTTATGGCCAGGGTTCTTGGTGGGCTCTTTAAGGGGAGGGCTCAGGGGAAGGGGGGGCTTGTGGCTTGCTGACATGTCCTCTTGAGAATGCTTGTAGCCTAGGTAAGATGATACCTAGGTCTCTCTGAGATGGTGGGTGGGCTCATTGGAAAGGTGGTACTCAGGTCTGGATTCTATCAAAGCTGATCCTGAGTTTTGCTTTTCTGTTTATACACAAAGTTGAAATTGGTTCATCGTTGCTTTCTGTACTCTTTTGGTCAAGTTTTGATACCAGGTTACGTTCATTTCAGAAGATAAGTATGGTAACTTACCGTACTTTTTGTTTTCTAGAGTTTATAGAGCCTGGGCTTACTGTTCCTTGAAAATGACATAGACATGTTCATTTAGCCGTGGGGCATTGAGGAATTATTTTGAAATATTTTTAAAAATTGCAGCATGGATATTGTTACCCCCAGGTTTCCTAATTTTCTAAAGCCAATTTTAACTACTTGCCTTTTTTTCTAGAAAATTGGTCAACTTTATCTGCATGTTTTTGCTCTTTGGAGTAAATTTCAATGTGAGATGTCATCATTTTTGAAATTTCCTTATCTTTGTTACATCTTATTTCACATAACTAATTATATTTATTTGTCTATCTCACTATTTTCTTGATTAGGTTTACCAGAAATTCCTCTTATTTTATAGGGATTTTCACCTAACCCTCACACCCCTAACACACGAAGAGCCAATTTGAGGAGGATTTTTGAATTACTTCTTCTTAGGATGGGAGTCTTTCCTGCTGTTTTGATTTGTTTGCTGTATTGATTTCTGCTTTTACCTTTATTGTTTCCATCTACCTGTCCCATGTAGGCTTTCTTTTGTATGTGTGTGGTTAACTTCTTATGTTCTTGACTAATCTTCAGTTTTTAAAATGTACATATAATGAAATCACTTGTGATTATAAACTTGTTTTCTGCTTCCACAGAAGCAGATCAGGTCACATTTCATATTCTTTGAAATTCAGTGTTTTTGTTTTTATTGTTTTCCTCCCAGGAATCTTTAATTGCAAAAGTTTCCTCTATAATTTGAGTTAGTTCAGAGTTCCCTCTCTCTTTTTTTCTATTCCCATTGGGCTAAATTTCAATTGTGTGTAAACTTTGTGATCAACTTCTAGTTTTGCTGTGCTTTGTTTTAGACTGTTGTATGCATAATTTCTGCTTTTCAGGTTTTCGTGTCTTCTCTTATAAATGTCCTGAGATACCTGATAAGTAGGCATAATCACTGTAGGGCACAAAGTCTAAATTTGACCTGTTAATCCAATTTCATTAATTATAATTCTCATTGCATGTCCCTCATTTTTCAACTATGTGGCTTGTTAAAGGTTAAAAGATGTATGTTAAAATGTATGGCAATAATTTTTCCTTCCAGGGCTTTATATCTACTGAGGCTATTATTCTGAAGGTGAAGTTCCCTAGGTATTATGTATTTACTCTGAATGGTTTCTTTTGTTGGCTTCAATGTTCCCTTCTAGAGTAGCTTTCTGGGAGGCATGCATTCTGTTTTTTGTAGAACACTCCCTACTATTTGTGATCCATTCCTTGGTCCATGGTTTACTTTTTCATTGTTATCTCCTCCTTTATTCCATACAGGTCCTGAGAGCCACTACCAGTCCACTGCTTTGTCCCTGTGCCCAGCACAGTCCCTGGCACACACAATGCACACCATAAACATGTAGTCAGGGCACAGATAACAAATGACCCTCTTTGACATGTTAAGTAGATTTTTTTTTAACCTTGAATTTTATTTTATCTGAAAATAACCTGACTGCTCCTGTTCTTTTCTCCCTCTCCCTCCTCTGGTTCCTGGTACTGCAGCTGTCTCCTGGAGGAAAAGCCCCACCTTCCACTCTGGTTGGCACCTCTTGGCCTATTTGCCCTGCCCTTGCCTCCCTGGGCTCTGTAGCAGAAGGACAGAGTGAAGGATTGCTGGGTTTGGAGTAGGTGACCCAGCATGAACTGGGTTGGCCATCTGGGAGACCTGGAGGACACTAACTCTTCTGGACCTCAGCTTTATTATTTGCTGTGAGGATAAGTAAGATGGTGTGTGTAAGGCACCCAACCTGCACAAAGTTGATACTCAACTTGCTGCCTTCTAGTCCTGTCCTTCAGGTGGAAACAAAAAAAAAAATGCCACTGCCAGAAGGCTTCTGACTGGCCTGTGAGTGGGCCTGAGGTTTGGGGACTGTTGGTTGTTATAGGTGCCAAAGCCACCCTTGAAAGAGATGCCAGTGGGGAAGAGGGACACAAGTGCCATCCTAGTACTAGGGAGTGGCCTTATACAGCAGTCCCATGACTTATAAGCCCATTAACTTGTCAGGGTATCTGCCCTCCACACAGGGGTGCAAAGTGACGATGGTTATCCACATTTTATTGTTGGGAATGGGGTTAAGAGGTTTGTCCTGTGTACACAGTGAGTCAGTAGGGAGCTGGAATTATTATCTTCAATTAACTCAGGGCCCTACTTTGGAGAAACTCAGAGTCATCTGGTCTCGCCTGAAATTTCTTCCTAGCAGCATCAGAAATGGTGATGGCACCTATGCACCATCTGACAGTCACATTTCTTGGGAAGACAGGCCTTTTGATGCCCTTTCTTAGGGTGAAGACACCTAGGTGGGATCCTCAACCTCTTTGAGGTCTCAGGGAAGGAGACAGTGTCAAAATGGACATGGAGAGACCTGGAGTCTCAATTCCTGGGACCCCTCAGTCAGGCCCAAGAGTAAGGAGTGCTCTGATGCCCAGCTCCTCTGAGGCCAGCCACCCTGCCTGTCTTGGACAGACTGACCTCAGATCCCTGGATTGAGCCCCGTACAGCGGCCTCTCTGAAGGGTGGGTTCTTGCCCTGGTACCCGGGAAGTTAGGTATCTAATGCTTCCCAAGCCCTGCCTCCCTGGCAGGGGAGGTCAGCTTACAAGCCCGGCCTGAGGAGGGCCCCCATTAAGGCCTGGTGGACTCAGGACCCAGCCTGAGGTGGGGGAGTCCCTGGACCTTAGGAGGAGGTGGATGAATTCAGTGTCTTCTTCCTGTGCTGTAAGCTCCCCTCCTCAGCTGCTCTCCCTCTCAGAGGCCCTGCATGTGTCCAACCTACTCAAAGGCTAAATGCCTTGACATCAAGAAGCCACTGTGTGTTTTCCACTTCCAGTCATATTTATTCATTTTCCTGTGCCTCTCACTCTCCCAGCCACAGCCTCAGCTCCAGAGCCTGACAGACAAATGCCTGCCCAGAAGCCCGGGGAGCAGAGGCCTGCTCTCAGTCCCGAGCAGCTGGGCCCAGTCTGGCCCAGCACGGAGGGCCACAGTGATCCAAGCTTGGCTTTGCAAGGACTCCTGGCTGAGCAGCCCCAGCAAATGTTGGATTTCAGTGCCTCTAAAGTAAGAGGCATACTTTCTTGCTTCCCTGGGGTGTCCTGAGAATGAATTATTTACTATTTGTAAAGCACTTTGTAGGGTACAGTATCATTATACAGGGACCACAGGGCTCAAATGCAACGCTGGATGCCTGACAGGGCGGTTGTTACTATTAAGCATTTATATAGCACTTTACATTTGTGGAGCGCTTCCCAATCATTTATTAGTTAATTCTCCCAGCACTCTGGAGCTGTCAGCGGACTTAGGTCGCCATGTTCTCCCACCTGGAAATGAGGTTGCTGAGGTCAGGAGAGGCTGGCGGCTTTGCTCAGCGTTACCCAACATGGGTGGCCAGGAGCTCAGGCCACACTGGGTGCAGGCTGGAGCTGCCCACTCTGCTTTTGACTCTTGAGGGAGTTGCAGATTTCGTTTCTTGCAACCTTGTTATCAACCCACCTCAATTCACCAGTGAGGCCCCCTGCAGGGGATTGCTGTAATTTATGTCGTTGGTGACATTCCCAGGAATGCTCTTAATTTATGACCTTTATCATGAAGGAATGAGCACTAGCTTTGGAGTCAAAATCTAGTGCAATTTACAAGAAGTGTGATGGTGAGCAAATTTCTTAATGCTCCTGAAGCTCAGGGTCCTTGGTTATCAATTAGGGATAGAAAAACCAGCAAGGCTGTTGTAAGGATCAGAAGTATCTAATGGAAAGAATTTGCCATAAAATAAAGGCTTAATACTCGTTAGCTCCTAGCCTGTGATTACTGTCATGGCCCAGGCTTCAAATATGACGCAGACAGCACATGGACATGGGATAAAGGAAAGCTCTGGACCAAACAACCCATTGGAACTTGATGTAGTTCCTGCCTTTAGCTTCTGAGCCCAGAAGTAGAATGGTCAGGAAAAGGGAAAAGCTGGAATTACCACTATTCCTATATATATTAATGAATCATGCTAGTTAAAATCCATATTGCTCTTCAGTCAGTTTTGTCACTGATTACCAGATATTTGCATAGAACCCACTATGGGCTAGGCACAGTTTTAGGAGTGAAGGATCTGGCAGTGAACATGAGAGACAAAGCATGAAGGCACGTGGATCAGTCCATGAGCTGGGTAGTCATGTAGCAGAGGGAGAGAATGGCATGTGCAAATGCCCCAGGGAACCAAGAGAAGACCTGTGGACCTCTGGGTCCCAGATCCCTTTCTTGGGGCCCTGGCATAGACTCTGTGTAGGACAATCTGTGCAGGAATCATGAGCTTTCTAAGAGGGCTTGTCTGGCCTGCTAGAAGCTTGCAGTCTGGTTGGAGAAACAAGACTTTAATGCCTTAGATATGATATTTATAGAGGCGTAAAACGCTATGGTTGGAAAGAACTTCAACATCTTCTGGTTGTGCAAGATAATGGCAGCAATTACCAGGTCGGACTTAATTATTGGATGCTTCATCATGACAATGTGTGGCTAGGAATCTGAGCCCAACCTAGTGGTGAGTTTCCTTGAAACCTCAGTAGTAGAGGAATTGAGAAAAAATGGGGCTGAGGCCTGATTTTATGATATATAAACTCATATATATATATATGATTTCTGATTAAACTTACTAATATGGATTAACCTCTCTATACACACACACACACACACACACGCACCTTCAATACGATAAAACAAAGGCAGCACACTAAATAAAGACAAAGGCATTGGCCTCTTACACATAATAAATTTGTAATAGCAGGAAGTTTATAATTAATTTCCACTTACCATCCCTTCCTCTCTAGAAACTTTTGATATCTCTTCCTCACAATTTCAGCAAGAAGCTTATAAATTCACTTGGCTTGCATTCAGAGAACATGTTTAAAGGGGATAACATTTTTAGAGTATTTTCATATCCAGTAACTCTTCATGCCCTGGGCTCCCCACCTGTGTTGTACAGAGTTCTTACCAGCAGACAACAAAATCCATACTAGAGAGTTTAATCAGAAAGGGGATTTTAAAATCATGTTAGTTTGCTTATAGGATCTCCCAGGAAACCAGGGAATAAACTTGGCTGCCTCACAGCCAGGAAAATCACCTAACCATGCACAGGACTGCTCTGGGAAAATCCTAGTGCTGCTACCACCCACTGCTCAACACTCCTGACACCAAGCACTAAAAATCCCATTTCAGCTGCTGAGAAGAGCCCATTGCTTCTACATTCAAGCTTCAGGAAGGTACCATGTCCTGCTGTGTGGCTAGAGCCTCTAGTTGCTTAACCCATCTCCCAAGTCTCGAGAAGGTATGTTAGCTTGGTGGATCCTAGGTTGTATGTGGAACTACCTGGAAATGTTGTGTTTAGTTCCTGTCTTTATGGAATAAGAAGTCTAGTGAGAAGAGAGTTGGCTGAGATGCCAGTTTCACGGGATTTGCCACACTAGCACTGTAGCAATAGGTTTCAATGCTCCAGGCACAAGGTAGATATTAGCTAGAATGCCATGTCATCGCTCAGTTATGAATTTTCAAATTAAGTGCTTTTTTTTAAACTTCTAACAGGACAGTAATCTTAAGAGCCAAGATTTGTAGGGAGAAAAAGCTTCTTATAAATTCTTGAAGCTTCCCTTAACATGTAGCAGCTGGGCTGGGCCAGTGTTACAAAACACGTGGGGTAGAGAAACTCACAGTATAATATAATTATAAATTTTGTTCCACAGGAAAAGTAAGTAAAATGCCCACCCCTTCTACCCTGGTGGGCTGTAGAAGAGAAGAAGTGGAACAGATTGGTTAAAAAAATGCAAAGTCTTTGTCTTCCCCTTCTTGGAGATATAGCTGTCAGGGTAGGGGTGCTCAGAAACATTCTCAACCCCCAAATATCAGGAATCCCTGTGTATTATCCCCGGAGGCTATGGGCCTTGGGAGAGGATAGCTGAGAGTTCACTGCCATAGTTAACCTGAGGTGGGAGCAATCACGAGCAAGAGAAGAGGTAGGGCGGATGAGCTGGAGGCACGGTGCCTGGTCTGGGGTCAAGCTCCTCCATCTAGTGGCTCTGCTGCTCCCTCTGAGTTCTCTGCTATATCCTCTCTATCTGAACAGCCCAAACAAGCAACTGAAAAGATGAGGAAAGCCCGTGGAGGATGGCACAAGAGATTTTAGGGGTCTGGCCAATGAGTAGTGCTTGCCACTTACATATGTGTCTTTTACCAGAGTGGAGTCATATGAGTTCCCAGATTCCAGGGGAGGCTGGACTGTGTAGTCTGGCTGTGTGCTAATGCTGAGTTACCAGTGATGCATCTGGTGTGATCAGTGTCCACACCCGGCAAGTGTGCGTTCTCTGGGGACCTCTCTGCATGGCCTTTCCTGAGATGGGAAACCCAGCTCTGGCACAGCTCCTTCACCCTTCTTCAGCTCCCGCAGCTCGGGTTCCCCCTGACCCCCAGGGGCCTCTGGATGCTGGCATTCCATCTCGCGGTGGCCCAGTCTCTCAGGTACTACATCAGCAAGGTGGCTCAAGCCTAGCCATCTTTTGGGACACTTCTGGACCCACAGAAAGCCTGTATATTCTTACCACTCGGATGACAGTGCGGGCTACTTGGCTGTGAACCGCATTGCGGCCATGAGACCTTCTTGCTGTTCTATTTTCTCTGGTTCAGGGAGGCGGAGGATGGATGAACAATCCTAGGAAGAGGTCCAACCATGAAATGAAAGGCCCATTTCCTCTTTTTGTAGGTGCCTAAATCCCCAGGACACTCCCTCACTTACTTGGCTTGGGAGACAGTGGAGGGAGCCTTCTCCCAGAATGGGGTAAGATTCCTCCTGGAGCCAATCATACATGTTTTCCTCTTTCTCTGCTTATATAGACTTTGATGGGGTTAAAGTGGGCTACAGTGAGGGTTGGTATATGAGGGTTCTCCAGAGAAACAAACCAATAGGAATGGGTGTGTTTGTATATTTATTTAAGAATAAATATGCTTCTTATCATTATGGAGACTGACAAGTCCAAAATCTGCAGGGTGGGCTTGCAGGCTAGAGACCCAAGGAAGAGCCAGTGCTGCAGCTCTAGTCTGAAGGCTGTCTGCTGGCAGAACTCTCTCCTGCTCAGGGGAAGTCAGTCCTTTGTTCTATTCAGGTCCTTCAACTGATTGGATGAGGCCCACGCACATTATGGAAAGTAATGTGATTTACTGAAAGTCTACTGATTTAAATGTAAATCTCAGCCAGAAGCATCCTGACAGAAACATCCAGAATAATGTTTGTCCAAATATCTGGGCACTGTGGCCCAGCCAGTTTGATACCTAAAGTTAACTATCATAATTGATTAAGATGGGTAATTGGGTGGGTTTTCTTCCTTCAGTTACCTCTGAAACAGCAGTCTGTTGCCACTTGTTAGCTACCTGTTTGCAAATCCTTGGTGACTTTTCAAGATGTGGGAACTTTAATGCATCTCAGCCCCAGCTTTTGTCCACAGTCACAAATTTGGGGGCAACAAAACAAGTTACCTTAAAAATGAAACAAACACCCATATATAATGTCCCAGAGATAACAGTTACAGATGGCTTACAGCCTTTTCAATTTTTCATGACGCATGTTCTTCCTGTCTCTCCTCTCCTATCTGGGCCTATCTATACCTACATTTTGTTTAAACACCTTTATTGGATGCAATTCATATACCATACAATTCATCCACTGAAAGTGTATACTTACAGGTATGTGCAACCATCCCCATAGTCAATTTTAGAAAATTTCATCATCTCAAAGAAGCCCATACTCTTTAGCTATCATCCTATCCCCCCCACCCCCATCTCCATTCTCCACCCTTAGCAACCACTAGTCTACTTTCTATCTTTATAGAATCCCCTATTTTGGACTTTCATATGAAGGAAGCATATGATATGTGGTCTTTTGTGACTGGCTTCTCTCACTTAGCAGAATGTTTTCAAGGTTTGCACATGTTGTGGCATGATCAGTATTTCATTCATTTTTGCAGCTGAATAATATTCCACTGTATGGACATATCACATTTTACTTACTTATTCATCAGTTGATGGACATTTGGGTTGTTTTCCATTTTTTAACTATTAGGAATAATGCTGTTGTCTACAAGCTTTGGTGTGGATATATCTTTTTATTTCTCTTGGGTGTACCCCTAGAAGTAGAATTGCTGGGTCATGTGATCATGTGATAACCATGTTTAATCACACGAGGAACTGCTTGTCTCTTGTCCTAAGTGGCTGCATCATTTTACATTCCCATCAGCAGTTTAGGAGGATCCCAATTTCTTTACATCCTGGACAGTAATTGTTCTCTGGCCTTTTGTTTCTAGCCATCCTAATGGGTGTGAAATTGTATTGTATTGTGGCATTGATTTGCATTTCCATGATTACTAATGATGTCAAGCATATTTTCATGTTTGTTACTGATAAGATATGGGTTGGAGCATGACTGCAGCTGAGGTCTGCTTAGATTTGGCAGAAGTCAAGAGTACAGGGAGTGCCTGGGACTGAAGGGCAGTCTTGGCCATCAGAGACAGTTTCTCCCTTCATTATTTTTCCTGTAGAGATAATTCATCTAGAACCTCAACTCACTTGAGTTGGTAGGACTGAAACCCCCTGAATTTGCAGTGCACCTGCAGCTCAGCTCTCTCCTCTGGTCCTCTCTTCCTCCTGACTCAGGCTTTTCTTTCTACATCCCAGGCTGGTCCACTCAGACCTCCTTCCACACCCGAGGACAGCCAGAGTCCATTGGCCAATGTCACAGGGGCTGGGAGGAGTTCAAGGATTTGATTCCACTGTATTAGGCCTGAAAGGCCATTCCAGCTGAGTGTGCCTATAATGATCATATAAAATAATGTATGTTGCAGCAAATTGAAGTGTTCTTTTCTTATATACACCTCCTTGCTGCCTTCTGTGAAGCCTAGCCAGAAGCTCTTCTGTTTGCTAAGTGCAAACAGTTATGATCTGTGTAATAGCTTCCCTAAGCTTGAATTCAATATTGATTTGGGTGTGTAAGGTTAAAGGCAGAAACCATAAAATAGTGAATTGCTCTTCTTAATAAGAAAGGAGTGGCAAATTGAGCAGTCCTAGGGAAAATCTATGTAGGTAATAGAAGAGGCTTAAAGCAGGCTGGAATACTTTCTTAAAGCGCAGACAGTAAACATTTCAGGCTTTGTGGCCCATTCAGTCTGTCCCTGCAACTCAACTCTGCCTTTATACTTCTGCAGCAGTCCTAGATGAGACACAGGTGGATGGGCTTGGCAGCTCCACTAAAGCAGGTGTGGCTGTAGTTTACTGACCCCAAAGGGTTGAAGGGGCAGGATGGAGAGAGAGCTGACTAGCAGCTGAAATGTGATACGTGGGAGAAAACAGACGACAAATAAAAAATTTTCAACTGTGGCCCCAAGCACCTCACAAAATGCTTTTGCTGTGGACAGATTCTGTATAATGAATGCAAGAAATTGCTGAGTATTGCCTCATGGTTGGTAAGAAGTAGACACAAAAGCTATACCTGGGACAGCCAACATAAGAGTTACTAGCAGAAAGTATGCCCAGCCCAGCTTTTGGTGGCTGGGAAAGTTTTTAGTATAATGTTCAGCTGACTCTGACCAGAACCAACACTGTGATCCAAATGGCAGAAGTCATCCTCTGTCTCTGGAAGGCCCTGTCACTGGTGGGGCTATTTGCTTACAAAGCCCCCCTGATCTGCCCATCACAGAGCCCCACTGGAGACACCCTTTCAGGGGGAAACTCTGTTTTTCCCATTAGCACTGACTGTCACACATTAGTGCATGACTGCTTAGTGAGTGTCGGAGAGGTGAGAAATGGGGGAGGAGAGGCAGGGCCGAGGCAGAGGGCCACTGGGTTGGGAGACCTAGGTGCCCTCGGATGATGGGGCACCCAGCCACACATCACCTACTTGAGGAACATGGACCACTTAAGGGGCAATGTGGGTGTCAGATCCGGAGCTCTTTTCTATCCTAGTTTTGGGTTGATTTATGTAGAAATACATTGCTGGAGAAATAGATGAACTCTTTTCCTGTGAAAACAGAAGTTGTGTCACTTTTTTTTTTCCCATGGATTAAGCTTATTTGATTATCATAATGCTATTTTTACTAGTCATGAGACTGTTAGTTTTGTTGTTTAGGAAAATAGTACAAAGACCACATCAGTCATTTTTAAAGTTAGTTATTTTGATCTGGAAGACATAACAAAGACTTTTAGTCCATTTTGTGGTCTTCGGAAAATTATCTAAGAGACAGTCCTTTCATAATAGTTTATGTTCTAGATAAATATAGTGATCTTGTTTTCTAAACAAATGACTGCCTTGCCAGGACATGGAGGTCCTCTTAGAGAGACTATGATAGGTGGTTTGCATAGTGGCTATCTGGTTACTAAGTAAGACATAACTATACATTATCTTTTCATTTAAAGTGAATTTTCAGGAAAAACATTTGAGGCAAACATGATATGAAAGGTAGTATCTTTATTACTCAAAGAGCTCACACAGATTTTGAAAAACATGAAGACCCCCTACAGAGGCGTAGAGAAGATAATAAATTCTTATAAACCCACTGCCTAGACTTCAGTTATTAACTTTTTGCAATATTTGCTTCTATTTAAAATTTTTCAATAGACAATGATTTTTTTTTTTGAGAGGGCATCTCTCATATTTATTGATCAAATGGTTGTTAACAACAATAAAATTCAGTATAGGGGGGGTCAACGCTCAATGTACAATCACTAATCCATCTCAAGCCTAATTCTCGTCAGTCTCCAATCTTCTGAGGCATAACGAACAAGTTCTTACACGGTGAACGAATTCTTACATAGTGAACAAATTCTTACATGGTGAACAGTACAAGGGCATTCATCACAGAAACTTTCGGTTTTGATCATGTATTATGACCTATAAACAATCAGGTCAAATATGAATATTCGTTTGATTTTTGTACTTGATTTACATGTTGATCCCACATTTCTCCTATTATTATTATTATTATTATTAATAAAATGCTGAAGTGGTAGGTAGATGCAAGATAAAGGTAGAAAACATAGTTTAGTGCTGTAAGAGGGCAAATGTAGATGATCAGATGCTCAGGTGTGTGCCTATGGACTAAGTATTAATCCAGGCTAGACAAGGGCAGCAAGACATCCACGGATGCAGAAAATCTCTCTCAAAGCAGGGGGGGTGAGGTTCTGAGCCTCACCTCTGTTGATCCCCAAATTCTCACCTGATGGCCCCCCTGCGACTGTGCCTGTCTTAGGTTGTTCCTCCCTTGAGGAATCTTACCCGTCTCTGGCTAACCAGTCATCTTCCGGGGCCATACAGGGAAATGTAAAGTTGGTAAGTGAGAGAGAAGCCATATTGTTCGCAAAGGTTAGCTTTTTACTTCTTTGCAGATTTATGCCCTGTGGCTTCTATGCCCAGCACTTGAATAGACAATGATTTTTAAAAATTCATTTCTTAACAACCAGCAAAGCAAGTAATTTCTTTCATGTGTTTGTATATTTTAAAATTTTGATAAAATTTTAGACTTACAGAAAAGTTAGAAGAATAATTAAAAGAATTTCCATATAGCCTTAGAATCTCAAAATGTTAATGTTATACCTCATTTGCTCTATTTGTCTACCCCCAACTCCCTCCCTTACACACACATTTTTTTTTTCTCTGACCCATTTATCTAAGTCTCTTTGGTCCACAATGACAAAAATATCATAGATTCCATGGCTTAAACAATAGTTACTTATCTGGAGGCTGGGAAGTACCAGATCAAGACTGACATATTTCAGTGTCTGGTAAGGATTCATCAGCTGCTTCATAGATACGGATTGACTGATTGATTGATGTCAGTGTGAATTTGTAGCTTCTTAATTTACTTACTTAATTTACTGGTTAGTATCTGTAATGCCATTATTAATTTTGATGTCCTAATTGTCTCATACTTTGGTCACCGAGAGCCCTTCATGCTGAATCTTATGTCCGTTAGACACATTTCCGTAGTCTTTTGAGCACTTCTAACTTTTGAGCGTAACAAGATGTTCTGGTTTCATCTTGTACTTTCCATAGTCAGCCCTGGAGTCAGCCATTTTACCAAGGATTGCTGGTTCCTTTTATTATAAATGGAATTTAGAAGTAAGACTGGGTGCGAGATGAGATGTGCTCATTGCTTTTGGGATGTCATTGCTTCTAGGCTCTCCCAGTGGGCCATGCTGGGAAATACATGTATATATATATACACACACCCGCAGCCATGCATGGCCAACATGTGTGTGTCTATGTAGCTGAATAGCTATTATATATACATGTATATACATATATATAGATAGATAGACATAAATAGATAAATATGTATACACACACATACATCAGTATACATAATCTTACACTGACCCCTCTAACCCATCACCATGAACTTCATTTATCCTTGTCACTTTCCACTTGTATCTCCTGTTTTTAACCATATTAATAGACTTAGCTCACATTACCTACAATATGTTTATTTGTTCAATCAAATAATTTGAAGTTTGAATATTATCTGTCTCCTAATTATGTGGAAAGCATGGTTTTGTGTAATTTTAGTTTTCTTTTCTCCCTCCCTTCTTTCCTCCTTTTTGCAGGTTAATTTGGGAGATTTGAACTTAGTTGTTACCATCCTCTTGGCTATCAAAAATAAACATTACCTAATACTCTATTTGTGTTCAGTTTTCCCTGATTTTCTATAATGTGTCTTTCTGTTGACTTGTTCTAATTAGAGTTTAACCAAATTTCACACTTTTTTGGTGATAAGTGTCTTAAATCCATTTAAACAACCCACAATAGCCCCCTTTTCATGTTGTTTATTTGTCGAAGAAATGATTGTCCATCCTGTGTATTCTCCACCTTCTGGATTTGGCTGATTTTGTCCTAACGGTGTCATTTAAAGTGTTTATCTAGCCCCCAAATTTCCTTTGACCAGTAATTAAACCTAGATCTTTGCTCACATTCGTATTCAATTTTGTTTTGTTTCAGGAGGAGCTGTGGCTGTATGGTGTGGTGTTCTTCCCATGGCATCCTACCTTAAGGAGCAAGGTGTCTGGCAGAACCACCATGAATGATGATTGATTGGTTCCCACTGATTGGTGGCATCAGCTTCTATTAGCATGAAGTCCCTGCCAGCTTTTCATCTGTTGGATTTGCAGCCATCCAGTGATGAATATTCCCTAGATTTATTGTTGTGGAATGACAAGAGTGTGATTTCTAATTAAGTCCATGTGAATGGCTCTTTATCTCCTCCAAAACTTTATGTAATGTTATCATATATTTATAATTAAAAATGTAAAAACATAAGAATGAAACTTTATATCAATTATCAGTAGTAGGCTGAGACCAAATGGCATTATCCATGTGAAATACTTTTAGTTTAGTTTCCCACTTAAACACTGAAGTTTTCAAAGGCTGAGGGGTTTATTTTGGGAATATATGTCGCCAGTTGAACCCCTTCATAGAAAAGAAGGGAATTAAATGCACGTACCTTTTCACTCAGCAATTCCACTTTGGTACTAGCCCCAGGGGAATGATGATCTTTCTCAGGCTAATGGCTTTCAGAGCCTTAAAGACAGGGGTGATTTGGTGTATCAGTTGAAAGGTAGAAACCATGAGAGATGTACAAGGATATTCACTGCAGCAATCTTTGCGGTAGTAACAAACTGCAGCAACCTAAGGGAAATGTGAATGGGGGAAAGGACAGAGTGAATGTGATATATGCAAATGTAAGAACGTATATAGGCAGCAAAAGCCATAGATTTGAGTTACCTGAATCAACATGGATAAATCTCAAAAACCTAATGTTGAGTGAAGAAAATCAAGGTACAGAGAAATCTATTATCTTACCAGCTATGAAAGTAAAGCCATGCCAAGCAAAATTATTATTTCTATTTGTATATATTCTTATCTACATACAACCATAAAACTGAGTTGAAGGCAACATGGGACTTATCCTAGAGGTTGCCACTGCACTGAGATAAGGGTAAAGGGCCTTAATTTTAGCTGACATGTTCTGGCATGGGTTAAAAAAAAAGAATATAGTACTTTGACAATTTTTTTAAAAAGGGTTTAAGTGCAGAAAAAGATGGAGAAATATACCAAATACACCAAAATAGCCACGATGGTTAATTCTAGGGGTCTGAAATACCATCTTTCATTACTTTATTTTTCTGTATTTTTTTCCCCCAAATTAAAAAAGAAGGGTAGGATCTTGTTCAGTTGCAGCAAACACTTGTCCTAAAAGACACGTGCAGCAAGTCCCTGGAGGGGCAGCAACTTCCCCTGCCGTGGGAAGGCTCTGTCTGCTCTGGCAGCGCTCATTGGCATGGGTGACCCCAGTGCCTCAGTTCCTCAGTGCTGCACCCATCCCCTCCTCTGGCTCTCTGACTCCCATCCCTGTTGTAAGATTCCAGACTGCCTTCCTAAACACCACGGCACATCTGTCACTCCCAGGTGTGAAGATTCTCTGGGTCCCTTACCGAGGGTGGGACCACACCTAAAGAGCTCAGCCTAAAGTTTGTGGTCCCCTCTTGAATCTGAGCCCAGCCTTCCTGCCTTTGATCCCTCCCCAACTCTCTCCCTTTTTCGTCCCCTTCTGCTTCCAGCTTCCTTCTCTTAACAAGAACTTCTTGCTGGAGTCAAGTAATCCACACTGTTTCCCAAACCCACATCTGGGTTTTTGCTCATGGCAATGATTCCTGGCCTGGAAAGCCCTCTCCACTCCTGGCTCTCATCAGCTCCACTTGAGCCTCCTCTCACTGTCAGTAAACTGTCTCCTCTCTGAGTTTCTTGTGGCATGTTTTATCCATGCCCCACACATTTCTTCCCTACCTACTACCAAATAATAATGAAATAATAGTGACTGCTTATTGAGTACCTTCATGTCAGGTGCAGATGGAATTATTAACCAAAGCCATTAGTTTGATGGAGGGCCAGGGAGATGGGAGACCAGGAAAGGGTTAGCAGGATCTCAGCTAAGCAAGGCATGGAGATGGGCTTCCTCAGTCTTTAGGATTCCTTGGACCCAGGGAGCCAAACAGAAGATATCAAGGTCTACTTGAGATCATTTGGGGAGCCCAGGTGGGGAATATGGGAAGAGGTCGTTTTCAGATGTCTAGAAGGGGACAGATTTGGGAAATGCCCAGTGGCGTAAAAATGGCCCTCTTGAGGACCACTTCCAGGCCGACCCAAAGAGGGCCCAGCACTCCAGCAAAAGGGAGAAGGGAGCAGACCCGTGCCACCCCTGACCTCTCTGCCTGACTCTCCCCTGACTGACAGGAAGGCTCTGGAAAGTGTAGAGCCCTGAGCCTGCTGCTTGCTCCCGCCCTCCTGCCGCCTGCTCAGGGTCTGCCTGCCCCCAGCTTCTGGTCACTCTGGCACACTGCCTCCTTGCTTGTTGTCCCAAGCTTGTGGGGGTGAGGTCCTCCAACCAACCGTCCACTTCCAATGTTCTCTTTCTCTACAGTCTATGCCCACCTTCTGCCTCCAGCATCAGAGGTGACATCTGTCTAGTCTTTTTCTCAAAGCAGTCACAGAGTTTCTTGTCTCCGGGGCCCTGATTCTCAGCAGCTTGGTGGGGCAGAGTGGAGGGACAGGTCTGAATGAGAGGTCTCTATAAGCTCATAATTAGGGCTCTGCCTATTTGTCCAGGCAGCTCAGGTGTCCTTCAAGGCTGGGCTCTGAGTCTTCACCACCAAACATTCTCAATGCAAAAAGCAACAGAAAATTCCCTGATAAAGCCAGGGGATGTTTCCCCTGCAGAGATCAGAGGGTGGAGGCCAGAGCCGCCCACGGAGCTGCACCAGTTAGTCTTGGAGGGCAGGGCCCACGTGAAGATCAGGCTCCCGGCCTCAGTGTGGATGTGACTCCTTTCAAACGCCCAGCCCCCTGCCAGCTGTGGATGGCATCAGCCACTTACCTGGAACCTTGGGGAAGGCAGTGCATCAAGGGAGTGTTCAGAATGCCGTCACCTTCCGGAATGGATGACGTGGAGTTTGCACACGGGTTTTTATTTTTACCCCGCATTTCTGGAGAAAGCCTAATGGCTTCAAGTGCTCCTCTCTGTTCATGAAATTTAAAAGGGGGAAAAAGAGCACACATAATTATAATCCCACAGCAGGGCAATTGGCTTGCCTCTGACTATTAGGTCCCATTAAAGATGTAATATCTGTGGCGTCTCAGGAGAAATTCCTACTTATTTATGCTTAGTATTAGGGCAAAAATTAGTTAGCATCAAAACAGGATGCAGTTAAGTCTAATCTGATGTCACCAACAGAGTTTGCCTTATAAACAAAATAAGTGGCAATTACTTTCAAGATGAACTAATAATTTTTTCCAGTGATTCCATTTTGTGTTGATCAGAAATGCCCACTGAAGGAAGGTGTGTTCCAGGGAAATGTGTAGGGTGTGCTTTTTAATCACACTTTATTTAAATGTGCAAATGAAGGCGGTGGGGCTGGCTTCTCCTCTCTCCTTCTAGCTAGGTTTCCTTTGGGACAGTAATTAGGAAATATGACCCAATATGGGAAATGAGCATTGCTGCTTTTATGGGGATTTTAAACCAAACGGCTGTGCTCCTGTAACTGAAGGAGCTGTTCTTTCAAAGCCCAGCAGGTTGCTCCATACTACCTTCAGGCCTTTTGGAAAATGTCTCCATGGCCTCCTGGAATGGCATGTCCTAAGATAAAGGCAGGGAGGCCCTGTAGAGGGCCTGGGGTCAAGAGCTCATCCCAGCATTCAGTCTGGCTGCCAATGACCAGGCTGGCCCGCCCTGGTGGCAGTGTAAGGGCAAACCCCTTCCCCTCCCTTCCTCATCGCTGTCTTCCCCAACAGCTAGTGGCACACACCCTACTTCTTTGTTTCAGACTTTAGCAGCTGGGTTTCCGGCATATTCTCCTGAGGCAGAGGGTCCTTGGCTCAGGTTGTTTGCTAAGAACTTTCTCAGGTTGCTAATGTGCCCCTGCCCAGGACTCTCTCTGTGCCTTGTTGAACACGCCCTGTAGCCCAAGCACATCCACATAGTAGCCAGAAATGCCCACATGACATGCCTCTCGGAGGCCTGCGCCCATCCCAGGGTAAGAGCCCTAGTCATTCTTCATGGATGGGCCCATAAATCTCTCCAACCTTCTGGGAGGGCAGCTGCTCTGATTCTAGCACCTCCCATGGGCCTTTTCTCTGGGGTGGAGAGATGTCCCCAGCCCCTGTGCCGCCAGGCACTTGGAGGGCACATGCAGAACTGTGCATGTGAGTGCATGTGGAGGTGAACACCTGTCTTGGTTCTATGAGGTCTTGGTTCTATATCTGTGCTCTTGCCCAGCCACATGCTGATCCAAGGCCACAAAAAAGCCTATAGGCACTTCAGATTTATTTTTCCTCCCAAAGTGCCATCCTCTCTCCATGTACCTCCATTCCACTGCACTGACACTGGGCATTTTCCAGGGATCAGTTCTGGTGAGGCCCAGTGACAGATTCAGAGGAGAATGAAGCCAGATTCTTCCTACACAGAGCCTGCAATTCTAGTTGAGAGAGTAGGTAAAAGATAATTTACCTATGACCACTAGACTAAGGTAAGTGACACTGGTTGGTAGAAGATGGTCTAGGAAGGCATCATATCCATTTGGGAAGATAAGGAAAACCTTCAGGAAGGAGGCAGCATTTGAGACCTTAAAGGTCAGACACAATTCCCTCATGAGGAGCTGGCTTCTGGGATGACATTCAAAGCAGAGGGGACCACAGGAGGAAATGTGTGGCTGGGGGAAGTGAGGGGCACTTGGTCAATGCCAGGTTGGTGGATAAATTAGGTAAGTTTCTTTCCTTCAGGCAGCAGAAACTCAGTCTGGGAGACTAGTGACACAGATTAGCATATCTGCCATCAGAAACAAAGGTAACACAGGTGTTGCAGTGTAGCAGAGGCCAGACCCTCCAGGGACACTGCTGTGAGCCCCTCTGAGCTGTCCCAGGAAGGAGCAGTAATGAGCACATTAGTACATCAAGTCTCTCCCCTGCCCTGACACACCAACAGCTCCTCAAAGACACAGAGAAGCCCAAATGCCTTTGGCTAGCATGCTCTGAAAGTCTCTCCCTGAGCTGTCCTTCTTACCTTCCACCTGCTGTTATTAGCTTTTAGACATTATTTCCTCTGACTATGGCAGACACTTCTTGGGGGCTGAGAAAGGCAGGGTGGCCAAGCTCACTACAATTTCTTCTTTTCTAGGAACACAACGCTGATACCCCAGGGCAACCCTGCCGCTCAGTCCATGGGTAGGCACCTGACCAAGTGTGCCCAGCCTCATTCTTTCTGGAAACTCAGAGAAGGGTAGAGACTGGTGCTGGTCCTACAGCTGACCTCCAGAGGGAAGGCCCCTGCTTAGTGACCTGTGGTCAGGCTCCATACATTTCCCCAGACCCACAGAGTGTCACAGAACTCTATTGTTAATTTCACTTTCTGGCAGGAGCTCATCACACTGGAGCTGCTCCCTGCCAAGTCCAAGTCCCACCAACTTCCTTCTGCAGCCCAGGGATAGGAGGCAGGATATAACCAAGAGGGCAATGTTTGGTACTGACAAGGAAAGAGAGTGGCCTTGTTAGATTAAGAATATGCCCAGAAAAAAATCTTTAAGAAGTTGTGTACGTCGTCATGAATGTTTGGAAATATTTTGCATGCCACATTGGGCTGGTAGATGTAGAATCTAACGAAACAGCAGAAAAGAGTCAGCAGGAAGATTCTGTCTTGGTCAGCAAGCTAGCAGTAGATGCAGGGCAGATAAAGAGGAAGGAGCTCTGCAGATCTGATACTCCCCAGCCACGAGGAGAGAGGCCTAGATGGAACTGGTGAGAAGCGGGATAGGAGGCAAACCTTTTGGGGAGGGTTTGGGCACTGAGGGTCACTAAACTTGGCAGCTGGAGGCAGCCCTGGGTGGGCTTCTGGCTTGTCCCGTGGCGAAGGTGTGTGTGTGTTGCATCTACTGCAGTGCTGGGTGGAGGCTGGAGGCCCTCATTCCCTTTTGGCTCCTCAGATCTGGCTTCCCTGTGGGCTACAGAGGCAGCCTGCTGTAACTGCCTCCCGCAGCTGATGCTCACAGCACAGATCCTTTCCCAAGAGGGGAGGACATAGGAGGAAACCCTAGTGTTGGCCATGTCACTCTCATTACCTTGTGCCTTGAGATGTTTGAAGGTCACAGTATCTACTTGAGAACTATTTTAAGAGACATGTGGTGTTATCAGAAAGCAATAATAACATAGTGGGCTGCCCGGAATTCTTCCCCAGTGTCTGGCTGGGAGCTGACCTGGGAAGCATTCCAGTCATTGTGGCAGGTTTTGTGTGGCCCCCACGTGGGAAAGATGGCAAGTAGCAGGCAGCAGCTTTTAAGTTTGCAGCCCAAAGCTCTTTGACTAGAGGAAGACAAGGATTATGTTTTCAAATATTTCATTGGCTAACTATCTTAAGACTGAAAGGGTTTTCATTTAGAAATCACCTAATCACAATGGGTCTCAGAGTGGACAATGGCCTGCCTGGAGCCACTCAGCAGGCAGTGAAGATTCCGAGTTCATTCCTGGTCCTGTGGCCCCAGTCCACTGCACACCTATTAGTTCACACATCTGGTTTTGTCACATCTCTACAAGAGGGAAGCAACCAGGCTTCGGGAGTGGAGATGATCTCAGATATGCTGGAAGTTCTGGAGAGGAGAGTTGGCAATCCATCCCATTTTACAAATGAGGCGCAGATAAAAGCAGTGACCTCCCTGGGGCCCACAGGCTGTCTGGGAGGCATCACACTGATGCCATGAGCAGAGGACACTCTTCTCATGAGAAAGAGTGCCTTGGGGAAAGGGCGTAGGTACCAGGGCTGGGGAGGCTATGAAGACCTGTTCATCTGCTCTGCACTGCCCTGATTCGGCCTCTCTCATCTCCCCTCCTCCCAGGTTTGCCCCCCCTTGGGGGCCCTGCCTGAGCACACCTGCCTGGCCTTGACCATGAAGATCTGACCTTGAGGCTCCACCCCCACTGGCTACTCTGAGGCTCACACTCAGCCTCATGGACATGAGTGTTGCACAGAAGAGCGGACAGATATTCCTATGCTGCAGGGAGGGCATGGAGCACTGGATCCAGAAGGGATCTTTGTATCATGATGCGGGTGTCACTGAAAGAAGTCACCTGTACCAAGTATAGCAGGCCTAGTGCCAGCGATGGAGTGCGGAGCTTGGTGACTGGAGCAATGTCCACCGCTGACTACAGACACTCATGGGCAGTCCCGTGGAGAAAGGTGAAGAGGCTTTAGAACCCAGAAGACCAAGGCTAGTCCAACTCTGCCAACATGGATTAGCCATGGGCAAGTCGCCTTCCTGTCAGCCTTAACTGTCCAACATATACTGGCATTCAATAGTTGCCCAATAAGTACCTTGCCCGAGGCGGACACTCTTCTACTTAGGAGAAATTTTGAGAGTCAATGTGAATACATAGTGTATACAATGGAATATTACTCAGTCTTAGGAAAAGAATGAAATCTTGCCATTTGCACCAATGTGGATGGACCTAGAGGGTATTATGTCAAGTGAAATAAGTAGACAGAGAAAGACAAGTACTGTATGATCTCACTTGTATGCAGAATCTAAAAAACAAAACAGATGAATGAACAAACAAAACAGAAACAAACTCATAAGCATTGAGAAGGGACTGGCGGTTGCCATGGTGGTGTGGGGGTGAAACAGGTGAAGGGAATAAAGAGGTACAAACTTCAAATTATAAAATAAATTATTCCTGGGCATAGAAGTACAGTGTGGGAATATAGCCAATAATGTTGCAGTTTCTTTTCATGTTGACCAATGGTAACTATATTTACCATGGTGAGCATTTACTAAAGTAAATAATTGTTGGATTCACTATGTTGTACATCCAAACCAATATAATATTATATATCAACTATATTTTAATAAAATTTTTGAAAAAAAATCAGTCTTTTTATCTTACATTTTGTGAAACTTGGTGCCAATGTTAGTATTAGGTAAGGTTTGGCTGACTAAAACTGACATGATAAATTAACACATATTTGGAGATATTCAAATATATCATATTTGGAGATAGCTCATCCATGAAGCTTTTCAAATTGAGATTCATTATGAATACATTGAGATTTGTTTATTAGTTATTTATTTTTGGTTCCTGAGATATGGAATAAAACAGGAGTTTAAGGTCTGACCATCATGGAAAAAAATATCACAAAGAAGACCTGGTGCAGAGTCATGGCGACCATTTTGCATGCACACACGCCATTGCGCTGTGCCCCTCCCATTCACATGACGTCATGTGTCAGTTATACCTCAGTGAAGCTGGAAGAAATTGAGTTTAAATTTTATACTAAGACAGAGTGGAAAGGGTTGTAAGTGGGAAGTAACATGAGATGTCTTACGTGTTTATTGTGTTTATTCATCACTGTGGTTGCTGGGTGGGGAAGGGTGGGTGCCAGACCTGAGGGTACTGACATAGTCCCAGCAAAAGGTGGTGGGGACTTGGGTGGTCACCATGGAGGAGAGCAGTGATGGCTGTGGGGTGTGTGGCACTGCTGGGATGTGGTGTGTTCAGGAGAGGGAATCAACATGTGTGCTTCCCACATTAAGGGGTGGAGAAGCTCAGGAGATGGATGAGATTGAAAGGCAGTCTCCAGGGAAGGGTGGACCAAGAGTTGCAGATCCATCCTGCTAAATTTCGGATGCCAGGCGGAAATTCAAGATGAGAGGTCGGGAAGTCAGTTGGAAGGGAGTCTGCAGCTTGCGAGGAGGACTTGGTTGGGGAATAAATATGAGGAGGAGAGGGTAGATGGGGCCCAGAAAAGAAAGGCCAGAAGAAAATCCGTCTACATGTCTTCTGCTTCTAGATTCTTCTAATTACTCCCTTCAAGCCTAAGGTTGCTAACAGCTTTTAAATCTGGAAGAAAGATGATAGACAGATACAGATGGAGATAGATATAGATATAGATAGCTGATGGATGTATGGATGTATGGATAGATAGAATACTGCCATATTCTATCTTGGTCAATTGGGGCATTTTTAAAATGTTATTTAGTCTCCTCCTCTCCCTTTCCATAATCCTCTTTTACTACTTTAACTCCTCTTACATTACTGATTTTATTTTCTGCTTGTTTTGTCAGTTACTGAGGGAAATGTTTTAAAATCTCTCCCTCTGATTGTGGATTTGCCTATATCCATTTTAGTTCTGTCAGTTCTTCTTGTATATAATTTGAGACTATGTTGTTAGATGTAAAATTTTAGGATAGTTATATCTTCCTGGTGAAACTTTTCTTATTATGGCATGTTCCTTTTTATTTCTGATAATGCTTCTTGCCTCAAATTCTAATATTAATATAGCTACTTTCGCTATCTTTTGGGCAGTGTTTGCACAACATGTAATTTTCTGTCCTTTTACTTTTAACTGTTCTCTATCATATGAAGTGTGTATTTTGTACGCAGTGTAGTCTTTTTCTCCAGTCAGATGATCTACATCTTTTATTTGAAATATATCTCATATTTACACTTACTGCATTTACTGATAGATTTAGAGTTATAACTATCCTTTTCTCATTCCTTTCTATTCTTTTGCCTGTTCTATGCCTCTTCTCTCCTTTCTTGCCTTCTTTTGGATTAAATTTTTTTAATTATTCCATTCTTACCCCTTTACTGGAAACTTTCTCACCGATTATTTTACTGATTTTGATGTTTCCCCTGGAGACTGCAACATGTATCACTGACTTATTAATGTCTAATATAGATCAATACCTTTACCACTTTCCAGGATGTTGTCCATTAATTCCAGCTACCTCTCCTGCTTTATGTGTTCTGTTATCATGAATTTTAATTCTATGCCTATTTAAATACCACAAGTCATCATTATTATTATTGCTTTAAACAGTCAAGAGTCACTTAGATTCACTCACATATTTTCTCTTTCTGTTGCTCATCACTCTTTTTTGCATTGTTACCTGGAATCCTTTTCTTCTGTCAAAAGAAAACCTTTCAGTCTTCCCTTACATGGTCAGTCTGCTAGTGAAAATTTCTCTATTTTTGTTTGCTTGAAAATATCCTTATTTTGCCTTTATTTTATTTTTATTAAGGTATCAGTAATATACAATCTTATGAAGGTTTCACATGAGCAACATTACTACATTCAGCGATATTATCAAATCCTTCCCAAAGCTCATTGCAGTCACTGTCCCTCAGCGTAGTAAGATGCTATAGAGTCACTGCTTGTCTTCTCTGTGCTATACGGCCTTCCCCGTGGCCCACCCCCCAACACCACGTACACCAATCATAATACCCCTCAATCCCCTTGTCCCTCCCTCACCACCTGTCCTCCCCCACCCTTCCCCTTTGGTAACTGCTAGTCCCTTCTTAGAGTCTGTGAGTCTGCTGCTATTTTGTTCCTTCTGTTTTATTTTGTCTTTATTTTTGAAGGATATTTTTGCTGGATACATAATTAGTCTTATTGTTGTACCCATGAAGGTAATGTATCTTTTTTCCCTTTCTGATTTCTTTAAGTATTTTCTATTTGTCTTTGATTTGCTGAAGTTTTACTTTGGTGTGTATAGGTGTGGGTTTCTTGACATTTATCCTGCCTGAATTAACCTCTCTTTTGAGTCCATCCTTATTGTTCCACTTTACAGACTGGAAAGTTGAACCAGTGCAAGGATGAAGGACAGTTGATGGTAACTTAGGCCTCTGGGCCTTTGGGTCAGTATTTACCAACCCCTAACTGACAGCATCACAGCCTCTCCACACTCCTTGTTAGGCTTCAATCTCTGCTTCCTTCACTACCTTCTCTCTTACTCCAGTGGTTTTTAGTAGAGAATGTAAAGAGTTTGTCAGACTGGAAATAGTTTAGGCTGAGATATTCTTCCAGATCATCACCATGCTCAGGCTGGCATGATAATATTAGACATGGCATCCCTAGACATTTATTGATAGCCCCTTTATAGAGATAATCAAGAATAGCCATGAAGACCCAGCTTCTAGATCAGACCACCTGGGTTTACATCCCAGATCCTCTACCCTTTGTCCCCCTTAGCTGTGTGGCCTTAGGGAAGGAACCTCTCTATCCTTCAGTGTCTCATCTGTAAAATGGAGGCACAAATAGTGCCAGCTCAAATGTCACTACTTCATAGTGTAATTTTTTTCCCTTGAAGAAGCAAATGAGTTAATACCAAAAAATGTATTAGAATGGTGTCTGGAAACAAAAGCTCTCTGTGTTACTACTTACTGTGTTTATTATGTGCAAAAGTGCCTTCAGGCCACATGTTGCCTTTGGGGCTGGGAACACATATAGTGACAGACAGTGTCACAATACAGAAAGCCTAAAGTGGCAAACGTTCAAACTGGGGCATCCCTAGGGTTTCTGTGATCTGAGTCCAGCAGAATAGACTGTAGCCTATAGATCACATATGTGTGCAGCATGTGTGGGAAGTGAGGCCCTGGCCAGCTTGTCAGGCACATTGGAGACATACTTCCAATGGAAGAGAGCTCTGTTTTGTCTAAATGAGACCATGGGACCAAAAGTGTGAGCTATTCACTGTCTCAGCACTAATACAGTCTCAATGGCCATTTGGCTTCATTTCTACATTCATCAGGCACTACAACTCATTTTCCCTTCCTGAAATTAATAGAGGAGACATCTAGAGCTATTTCAGGGAACATGAAGAGCCACTCAAAGTGGCCAAATTGTTAGCAGCTGTGCTTGGAAATGCAACACAGAAATAGTGCTTCATTCCAGGGCAGCTACCCTTCCTGAAACACCCAGGAAACAGACGTTAACCTCAGTCTAACCCTTTTGCTGACTTTGTTAATAATTTATTTCCTCTGGAGCACTATGAAATTGGGTAAGGCACAGGTTTTGGGGACAGACATGCTCAGATTTTAATTCTGGTTCCTCTTTGGGTTAACTGGGACAAAGTCCCCAGCCCTCTCCATCCAGTCCCTGGCATCTTGAGTTCATGCCTGCCAGCACTATTACAAGGACTTCAGTTGGGCTGTGTAGGGAAGAGGAGCTCATTGCCCCTCAAGCTCTGGGCAGGATAACTTACCCCCCAGTCGCACTTGCTGGAAAAGCTTTGAAAGATTCTGGATTCCAACTTCTCAGGGCCTTGCATCTTGTAGACCACTTTGCCTGGAGGACCTTATTCCTTTGGGCAGGGTTGTCTCTATCCGTAACACTGATTCAGTGGTGAGATTCACATCTGCACTGAGCTCCAGAGAACCCACTCCTGCAAACACTGTTGAGACAGGTCAGTGAAGGACTCCCATAGAACACCACCATGCAAACAAGTAAAACTGCTGATCGGTTCCTCCTTTTCAGAAGTCCCCTCCAGGTGCCTCCCAAGCAAACTATCTCTTGGCCTGTCTCCCCACTCCCGCACGGGCTTCTCACTCTTCTTTTGCTTCTGCACCTCCCTCCTCCCATCTGCACCAGATAGTACAGGAACTCCAAATCCTTCTCCTCAGGTTCATATCCAAGCCATGTGGGGGCTAAACAGGCAAAATGACATTTTATTAAACAGCATTCACTTTTCTGAGAAGGCAGTTAAGAATATAAACTGCAAAGTTATGCTATTTGTTTGAGTTGCTTTGGTTTGTGCTTCCCCTAAGCAGAGCCTGAGACGTGGATCTGGGTGTAAAGAATCCATTTGGGAGGTGAGACCAGGAAGCAGGAGTGAGGGACTAAGGAGGGTGAGATTGAGAAAAGCTCATCAAATGTGCAGTGGCTGAGGCTCTGCAGGAACCTCTGAGAAGCATCACCCAGAATTGTCTGTTTAAAACTCACAGAGTTGAGACATGAGTGCTCTTGTTCCCATTATTTAAGAATTGTCCAGCAACCCCCCCCCCATTTCTGGCTTCCTGTGACCAGAGTGGGATACCATGTCTTCAAAGGAAGCTCAGAAGCAGAGAAGCAAAGAGACCTGAGGATCAGGCTGGAGGTGGGATGCATGTTTGGAGGTGTCCCCCTGCTATGGCTGCAAGTGTTGGTGGCTGAGTCCCTGTGGAACAAGCACTTACAGCATCCGCCGCATTGTGGAGTATGTGAAGGGGCCTAGCACAGTGCCTGTGGCCCAGCAGGAGCTCAGAAAACCCTCCTCTCCTGTCTCCCTGTCATCCTCTGACCCTTCCTACTGTTGGCTCGCCATGAGATGTTGACTCCACTGGGACTCCAGCTGGGGCTGACTTAATTTTAGCGCCCTCTTTCCATGACCTCAGCTTGCATTTGATATATTTAAGAGCTGAAGCAAATCTCAGGTTCCATTCTCAAATTATTGGTTTGTGTATCTGCTAACTTTGGTGAAAGGAAATGAGAGATCACGTATCTGGCAAGTTAGTGTCTATCTGTAAGAAAATATCAAATCAAACCTTCTCGGTCTTTTTCAGCTTGCAATGTTTCAGGAGAAAAAATGAACAGAAATTGGGATCAGGACTATGCATTGAGAAGAGAGAGAGAGATAGAGAGAGAGGGAGAGAGAGAGAGCACCTTGTAAGGTGGATCCTGAGGGACAGGCAAACTGCAGAACCATTTTGTGTTGGTCATTTCAGATGCACCAAAGCTCCTGAGTGTGGCCTCTATGGAATGAAGTTGGGGGAAATAGGCTGATCATGAGGAAGTCATAGGAAAGACTCATTTAACTTGATCACCTTTCACCCATGACTGCTCATCTAGTATTCTGGACTTGACCCCAGGTGAGCATTAGCTCTTTCCCCAAATCAGATTCCTTTTTTTTGGAATTTGCCTCCTTTGAAGAGAAGCAGAGGAAGTCACCAAGGTATGGGGTTGATAAGATATGGGCCTAAGAGAAGGGAGACCTGAGTGAGGCCACCTGCCAACAGTGTGACATGGCAGCTTCTTTCATGTGTCAAAGCGTCAGCTGCTCCAAGTGGGTGGGCTCAGGTATCCTCTAAGGTCCCTTTCTGCCTGATAAGCCTGCACGTCCTCTCCTGGGAGGGTTTTCATGATATCAGTGGCCTATGAATTAAATGGGCCCACAGGAAACATGGCACAAAAACGGTATTCAAGGTGTGCTGATGTGGTAGAAAACAAATCATTGCAGGAAGTGCTTTTAAGAGTGAAGGATGGGACACATTTGAACAATCAAGAGCTTCCCCTAACCCCATCCAGTCTTGGGACCTTGTCATTGCCACCTAAAGTAATGGGACTCCTATATTGCTTTTTATTCTAGAGCCACACACCCAAAAATCCCTTGTTGTTCTAACACTCACAGAAATCACCCCCACAGAAGGCAAGTTCCTAATTGCTAACTCTTACAGATGCATTACTTCTAGAATCACTCTACCTGTGCCATGGTTCTTCAAAAAACTGAGGCCTAAAGAGATTTCAGATAGTCCAGATAAATCAATATGGTGGATATTATGATTCCTGTTATGAACTGTGTTTGCAATACTGAACATCTTTCCAGCTATGCTTCAAAATCATTTGATCCCCAAACCCTGAGCCACTCTGAAGATCACAGCTTATTTGCTCTTCAGTCTAAATCCTATCATGGGCTTTTGGCTAAAAGCAGTAACCTGACCCAGCTGCAAGCCCTTTATATAGAGAAATGTACAGGTGCATTTCTTTCTTTTTTTCTTTTGTGCAATTTTGCATATTCTGAAAAAGAATGTGATTAAATAAGATCACAAAGGTTTATAGTAAGTCAGTCCTGGAGAACTGGTATCAATTTCCTTCCTAAAATGGGGAAACTTGATTCTCAGGAAGGGTGTGAGGCTGTGAGCAAATTCTGGTGTGGAGAATTGAGTTCAGGTCTCAGTTTTCTTGCTCAGACAACCTCCTGCCTAGTCTGAGATGATTGATTCCAAACCTAACAGAATGTATTCTATCACTGAAATAGAAGGCATTTTCTGCAGACCTGTCTCAAAGGCAATTGGGTAACGTGATAGCTGACAATTATATACCTAAGTGAAGCTAGTAATCATCCTCTGCTTCCCCTTCTCCCATTAGCAAAACAGATTGATAGCCATTACTCTGTACCATACCCTTTCTCAGGAATAAAAGTAAGGCAAAGTCCAAATTGAAAACTCCTAACATTGTGGATGAATGGCTCCAGACCCTGTGGGGTATATAGGTGATTAGAGGAATTGTTGTAGGAGTTATGTCCCCCAATACCTTCCCAATCCAAGATATTCTTTGTTGCTGAGAGCTTGGCCCTTGTGTTCAGGATAGGTAGATCAGAGGAGACTTTTTTCCATGAGAACCATGTAGAGGATGTGTGGGTGTTTCCCCCAGGAGCCCTTCTGTCTATAAAACAGCACCAGTTGGTGGCAGTGGCCATCCAATGTTTTTTCATTCTCCACAGGTATTTTTAATGTACCGTTGCCCCATTAGGGGACATTTATGTCAAAGGTGCAAAAATCCAGGAAGAAAGACCCCCACAGTGGACCAGTGGATGATGCTTCCAATCCAGAACACCAGAAAAGCAATTCTTTCCTAGGTTTTCACAGTGGGTGGAGGGAGGAGCACCATACTAGGGAAATCCATGGTTTCTTTGGGCAGAGGAGAGGCCCCACTCATGGGTATGGTTACAAAGCTGAGAGGGGAGCACTTTGTTCTGCAGTCATTTAGTTTAGGGATGAGGCTGACCAACAGCAGCCAGAGAGGTTGATGGCCACTCCCTATCCCAACAATAGCACCTGAATCCTATGCTTTAGCCTCAGTGGCCACACTGGACTGAAAGGTTTGTATAGTCTCTGGATCTGATTCCATGAGCTTTGAGCTCCCTTTAAACAGTGCTGGGAGTCTTTCTCATGAGGAGAGCATGGGCCTGAGATTCAGCAGACCAAGTTCTAGACTTGTTGACCCTGGGAAAGGTGCTCAACTCTCTGAGAGTCAGTTTCCTTATCTGGAAAAGGGTTAGCAGGGCCCAGGGTCTTTGCTCGATATATTTATAATTGCTGTTATTATAAATGATGTTTCTGAACAGCAAAGACAATGGGAATGTGGGGTCCTAAGGGGAAGGGTTCCTGCCACCCAGACCCTGAGGGATGGAGAATTCTCTTTTTGTTCCTATGACAGCCCTGGGGAGAAGGGAAAGGCGCAAGAGGCAAATCTTCCTAGAATGTTCTTTTCAACCATAGCAGTTGTCACAGAATGGCTGTGGCTTTGTTGTGGCTCTTTGAGAGCAGGGTCTGTCTGTAACTCTGAGACTGTGTCTCCCTACCCAGCTCACCCAGTGTCTGCATGTGCAGACCTTGGTGGAGTGCCTGCATGTGGAGTGCCAGGGTGCCACTGTGTGCTCTGTGCTGACATGAGGAACAAGGACAGATGAGATGGAGGCCATGAGAGAGGAGAGGAAGGGCCAGAGAGGAACTCTGCTCCCATGCAGCCTGGGCATGGGGAGTGAGGGTGGCCACAGAGGGCTAGCTGCATGCCTCATGTGCTGCTATGACTGTAGGCTCCAGCAGCTGGTGGGGGGATGTGGAGTAGCTGGGACTCAGGATGTCTTTGTCACCAGTATTTGGCTGTCTGCATCTGGAGGGAAGGTTATTGGTACCAAGGCTGAACCAGTCCTGGTGCAAGGTGACCATGAACCTCCTGTTTCTGGCCATTAGATATGTAGGTGGAACGGAGACAAGAGGTAGGCCAGGCAGCTGCAGGTGGGCAATCATGGAGCTGTCCAGCTTGGGAAGGTGAGAACCCAAGAATAGGCGCAAAGTAGGCACAGGTAGATTTGGGGCCAGAAGGAACCAGGAAGGTAGAAGCACAGATGTGCTCGGCTTCTGAGGCAGCTTGGAAGTCAGTGGGGACTGAGGTTAGGGATAGTCAATGTGAGGTGTTCACACCGTGTGCCAGACACTGAGCTGGGTTAGTGAGTGAATGTCAGAGTGTGGCGGTGGCAGTCCCGATCGTGCCAGCTCACTCTGTGCCACTTAGGTCTTACTGGGATCGTCACCTGGTCTTACACATGAAGAAATGGAGGCCCAAGGAGGGTATATGACTTGCCTTAGGTGACACTGTATGTAGGCGAGAGTCTGGGACTCAGGTAGCTTGGCCCCAGAGCAGAGCTCCCAACCATGTGCTATGCTGCCTCCCTTTTAGGGCTGGCACTGCCTCGTGACAACCCTGTGGTACAATCATGGCTCACCTTGCTTCCCCCTAAGTCCTACTCCTAGACACATCTGGTGAGGACAGAGCCAGAAATCTGAGCCAGCACTTGCTGGCTCCAAAGCCTCATCTCCTCTTTTGGCCTCAAGAACAGCCCAGATCCCCTGGTCTCAGCCCCAGAAACTAGACATGACTCAGTTGCCTGTTTTTGCAGAGAGGTGTTTCTCCAACCCAGCTCTGCTTGCATCTTCCTGCCTGTCTATTTTTGATCATGGGCTCTGCATCCTTCCCAGTCTCCCCTAACCCCCAATTTTAATTAGAGCTCATGATCAGCTCAGGATCTCATTCCTTGCACCGCCTCCCCTGGCACTGATTGCTCCTGTCTCTTGGCTCCTCACAGAGAGAATGACCCGAGAAGAGGGCCCATGGCTTACAGCTCAGGTAATTGGCAAGATGAACCCCTGAGGAGAATGAAGGATAACGCTGTCCCTGGAACCACAAAAGCTGCACTAGAAGATAATGTTTGACACTGGAGAAAGCTCTTCCCAACTGCTCAGAAGCAGGCAAAGCTCAGAACAGGATGTGATGAGAACACTAAATTCCAGTGGAAATGACAGAGGGATGCAGATAAGTGGTAGATAATTGTCCCAATTGGGACCTGAGGCAGAAGTTTGACACAAATGGAGCCTTGGTGACTTGCTTAAAATAAAAGGGAATAAAACCTTGAAAGCAAGGGGAAGATGCATAAAGCTTCATTCGCCTCCGTGTCTTAGAGTCACTATACATTTTCAACAAGGGTGGGTTTAGGTCTTTGGGAGCAGAAGTCACCAGGGGGCTGAACACAGGAGATGGTTCTCCTGTGAAAATCTCACTAAAAAAATCTCCTGGGGAAGCCTCACTGCAAAGCCCTCTTGCCAGTTGGGCTGTGGGTTGGCTGGTGGTGACTGAGAGGGATTGGGTGCAGGGTTCTTTTAGGAGTGGAACCATGACTGTGGCATTATTAAAACTTAGGAAAATATGGAAAAGTTGAGAGGAGGAAACATAGAGTCTTCCTTAGGCATATAGCCCACACACAGTTATTCTTGTCATTTTGGTATGTTTCATGACCATCTTTTCTTCCATGTACTTTTGTGACTGTGCTGGGTGAACACATTTTGTGCACAGTCTTCTCAAATGGGCTTTTCTGTGTTATTACTTTGTCAGAATTATTGTTATTAGTTGCACTACACCTCATCAAGTATGTGCGTCATGATTAGGCACCTTCTTCTTTGAACTTTTGGGTTATTTCTAGTTTTTCATTGGTATTGGTGTGTTTGTGCATATGGCTACTTTCCATTCTTGGGGTTATTTTCTTAGAAAAGATCCCCAGAACTACTTAACATGTCAAAGAACATATCTGTTTTTAAAGCTTTTGCTAAAAATTACCGACAAAGACCTTCTGAAGGGGGGTGCTCTTGTGTACCCCCAAATTACCATTTGTGGGTGAATACTGAACCTCAGTCAAATCCCACCTTAAGCAGAGGCATTGGTTCTTCTTTGCTCCTTTCTGATTCCATTCATTCATTCATTCATTCATTCATTCATTCATTCACTCAATAGTTACTGAATGTCTGCTATATACCAGGAATTGTTGTGTATGTAGTGGAAAGAAAAATGAATCTTACACATCCCTGCTGCTCAGAGAACCCACAACCTAGAAGAGAAGGCAGGTAATGGACCAGCACAATTTGTGTGTGATGGAGGTGGAGCCATGCTGTCCTGGGTCTGCCACTGGCCAGTCCACCTCAACTGGGCACTCTTGTGAAGACATCCGCTGCTCTGTTTCTATCAGGCCCAGGCTCCCATTGCTTAATCTCCTCCCACACCTCTCCTTTTCCCCAAATCCCTCTCCTCCTGCCTCTATGCCAGTACCCCCTGGGCACTCGTAGCCATGCCCCAGGACTCCCAGCTCTCCTGAGCTCATAACTGTATCCTCAGCTTCCTACCCTAACCATCCTGCCTTCCTCAGACTGGCTGTGTAGTCGGATTGTTTAACATATCTTATCTCCTGGTGGCTTTCTCTGCAGCCCAGGGACCTCTGCACAGGCTCCCAGGGCCTCTGAGCTATTTTCTTTATACATTTCAGTCCATCCTGGGTTTCTTAGCACCCAGCCTGGGGCTCAGAGGGATATTTGCGTAGAGGCAGCAGCATGATAGAGACATATGGAAGCATTTCCATCACCACAGTGTCACTTGGATGGCCTTTGGGAAAAGACATGGGCAACGGCCCTTCATAGAATTAAACAAATTTGGATATTTCAGGGAATAGAAGACTGTTTCTTTGCAGCTTCATTAGGTGAAAACTGTTGGCCTGCAGTTTTAATGTACTTTTCATTTTTTCTATGTCATAACCTGTTTTGAGGTAATAACTGTTCATTCAATTTGATTTCTTTCTTTCTTTTTTTTTCTGTTACCAACTCTTGCACAGACGCAAAGTTGATAGGAAGGAAGTAGTTTCTTCCCAGTCCCAGAGGATTGTAACAGTAACACTTTAGCTTGCCTCTAATTACAGCCACCATGACAGTTCATATGTTGTAGCAATAAAAATAACCATAAACCTTACATAATCATTAAAGTTAAGCAAACAGCCCCTCACTGCATCATAATGTACAGGTAGTTGCTAATAATCCAGGAACAGCATTGGGGCATTCAAGGAACATCTTTCCTATCTCCACAGTTTCTTAAACAACTTTAGAGACATATTTTTATTAAGTATATGCAAGGCAGATGATCTTAAACCTCAAGAAGAGTGTGTATAATAATTGTGTACTCTTCTAATGCTCTCCAAAGACCTATTCAGAGTCCATTCTGAAAGACAATAATATATCAAGAAGTTCTGCAAACTTCTTCCTAATGAAGACATGCCAATTTGAGACCAAGAATGCGGCCTCAAAGGAAAAAATAACCACTGCTCTCAGTCTCTCGGTGTTTCACTACTTTATTTCAGAGTGATTCAAAATCTAATTAAATTTCTAAACTCTAATGAAATTACAGAAGAAAAATCATTTAGGATTATATTATGTACAATTACTCACAGCTGAAAATTACAGTTACCCTCTTTCACCAGGATGGAGTCTCCTGGGAAAACCCTGGTTATTTATCCACCATATAAATCTGACACTTCTCCCACTATTTACAGGTTGGAGACAAAACTGAATTAATTAAATGTATATATCCTGAGCTGCAACAGATAGGTGGGGAGGGAGTCAAGAAGAGGGAGAAAGCATGTGGGCTGATACTTTCTTACACAAGAAAGTCTGGAATTGGTGAGTGAAAGCTGACACTGGATTCCTTCTAACAGGGAAGATGCTCAGAGTCCAGAATCTCTTGGAAGCAGAAGCATTTCACAGGCAAGAGAAGGGCAAAGCCGTAGGTGGTGAGTTTAGGGTGTGGGATGTTCATTCCAAGTTCTGTTTGACTTTGAGTATCTTAGCTTATTTTTCTGTAGGTAAGAGAAGACCTTGCCACTTTTCTTGTAAGAGAAGTTTGTTTTGGGAGGATAGCTTGAATTTCTACTGTCAAGAATTCAATAACTTGATCAATGTTAATATGAATAATCAGACTGTTTTGAGCCTACAGCAGCTGTTAGCAATTTCATGAAATCCATCTGTTTGCAATCTGATTTCTGTGTACAGAGAACTTTGGGGATGCCTCTATACTCACAAATGTTGTCTTGCAATGCAACATGTTTGGCTTTGGGGGACTTAGACTTTCAGGAATATAGACTAAATAATGTGGATCTTTCTTCTCATGAAGAATGAATAGAGAAGCTAGATGAAATAGATTTTTTAAACATTTCTTTAAAGTTATCAGAGAGCTAAGAAGGCAATGAAGAAACATAAGAACAAGATCTGACAAAAGAAACTCCAAATGAGCCTGGAATTTGAAAAGTTTTTCTCTCAGAGGCATCTCTTAATCTCAGAAGAGGTGGCTGAGAGCTTGAGAAGTGAGGAAAGCTGTCAATAGCTTTAAGGTAACCCTGGTAATGCTCCCAACTTTACGTTAGGATGTTGAAAGGCTAATCCCTGGGTGAAATATTGAAGCAGAAATAAATGTCCTCAGAGGGCTTGAAGCCCAGTTTTAATTAATCTTAATCTCTGGTATTGTATGCAGGTGTTGCAGTTTTTGCTAGTGAAACTGAGAAGCCTGTCAAAAGAATATAAATCCATTTGGAAGCAAATAACATCATTCTAGGCTTAACTTATTTTACTTCTCTAATTTTTCATATATAATATCAGGAATTCAATAAAAAAAAACTAGGCATATGAAAAGATAACTTACAGGGAGGAAAAAAGCAAGAGAAACAATAAAAAATAGAAACAGACCCATAGTTAAACCAGGAAATCAAACTATCAGAATGTAGAAATTGAAAGAACTATATGTACTTTGTTCAGAGAAATGAAAGATAACATTGTGAATTTTGGCAGAGAACTGGACAATATAAAAAAGAATCAAATGAAAAGAAAATTACAGACCAATATCCCTGATGAATGTAGATGCAAAAATACTTAATAAAATATTAGCAAACAGAATTCAACAGTATATCAAAAGGATCATACACCATGACCAAGTGGGATTCATCCCAGGGATGCAAGGATGGTACAACATTCGAAAATCCATCAACATCATCCACCACATCAACAAAAAGAAAGACAAAAACCACATGATCATCTCCATAGATGCTGAAAAAGCATTTGACAAAATTCAACATCCATTCATGATAAAAACTCTCAGCAAAATGGGAATAGAGGGCAAGTACCTCAACATAATAAAGGCCATATATGATAAACCCACAGCCAACATTATACTGAACAGCGAGAAGCTGAAAGCATTTCTGCTGAGATCGGGAACTAGACAGGGATGCCCACTCTCCCCACTGTTATTTAACATAGTACTGGAGTTTCTGGCAACAGCAATCAGACAAAACAAAGAACTACAAGGAATCCAGATTGGTAAAGAGGAAGTTAAACTGTCACTATTTGCAGATGATATGATATTGTACATAAAAACCCTAAAGACTCCACTCCAAAACTACTAGAACTGATATCGGAATACAGCAAAGTTGCAGGATACAAAATTAACACACAGAAATCTGTAGCTTTCCTATACACTAACAATGAACCAATAGAAAGAGAAATCAGGAAAACAATTCCATTCACAATTGTATCAAAAAGAATAAAATACCTAGGAATAAACCTAACCAAAGAAGTGAAAGACCTATACCCTGAAAACTATAAGTCACTCTTAAGAGAAATTAAAGGGGACACTAACAAATGGAAACTCATCCCATGCTCCTGGCTAGGAAGAATTAATATCGTCAAAATGGCCATCCTGCCCAAAGCAATAAATTCAAAAATTCATATGGAAACACCAAAGACCCCGAATAGCCAAAGCAGTCCTGAAAAAGAAGAATAAAGTAGGGGGGATCTCACTCCCAAACTTCAAGCTCTACTACAAAGCCATAGTAGTCAAGACAATTTGGTACTGGCACAAGAACAGAGCCACAGACCAGTGGAACAGATTAGAGACTCCAGAAATTAACCCAAACATATATGGTCAATTAATATTTGATAAAGGAGCCATGGACATACAATGACAAAATGACAGTCTCTTCAACAGATGGTGCTGGCAAAACTGGACAGCTGCATGTAGGAGAATGAAACTGGACCATTGTCTAACCCCATACACAAAAGTAAATTCAAAATGGGTCAAAGACCTGAATGTAAGTCATGAAACCATAAAACTCTTAGAAAAAAACATAGGCAAAAACCTTTTAGACATAAACATGAGTGACCTCTTCTTGAACATGTCTCCCTGGGCAAGGAAAGCAACAGCAAAAATGAACAAGTGGGACTATATTAAGCTGAAAAGCTTCTGTACAGCAAAAGACACCATCAATAGAATAAAAAGGAACCCTACAGTATGGAAGAATATATTTGTAAATGACAGATCCGATAAAGGCTTGACATCCAAAATATATAAAGAGCTCACACACCTCAACAAACAAAAAACAAATAATCCAATTAAAAAATGGGCAGAGGATCTGAACAGACAGTTATCCAAAAAAGAAATACAGATGGCCAACAGACACATGAAAAGATGCTCCACATTGCTAATTATCAGAGAAATGCAAATTAAAACTACAATGAGATATCACCTCACACCAGTAAGGAGGGCTGCCATCCAAAAGACAAACAACAACAAATGTTGGTGAGGCTGTGGAGAAAGGGGAACCCTCCTACACTGCTGGTGGGAATGTAAATTAGTTCAACCATTGTGGAAAGCAGTATGGAGGTGCATCAAAATGCTCAAAACAGACCAGCATTTGACCCACGAATTCCACTCCTAGGAATTTACCCTAAGAACGCAGCAATCAAGTTTGAGAAAGACAGATGCACCTCTATGTTTATCGCAGCACTATTTACAATAGCCAAGAATTGGAAGCAACCTAAATGTCCATCGGTAGATGAATGGATAAAGAAGATGTGGTACATAATACACAATGGAATACTACTCAGCCATAAGAAGAGGGAAAATCCTACCATTTGCAGCAACATGGATGGAGCTGGAGGGTATTATGCTCAGTGAAATATGCCAAGCGGAGAAAGAGAAATACCAAATGATTTCACTCATCTGAGGAGTATAAGAACAAAGGAAAAACTGAAGGAACAAAACAGCAGTGGAATTACAGAACCCAAAAATGGACTAACAGGTACCAAAGAGAAAGGGAGTGGGGAGGTTGGGTGGGCAGGGAGGGATAAGGGGGGGGGAGAAGAAAGGGGGTATTAAGATTAGCATGCATGGGGGGGAGGGAGAAAGGGGAGGGCTGTACAACACAGAGAAGACAAGTAGTGATTCTACAACATTTTGCTATGCTGATGGACAGTGACTGTAAAGTGGTTTATAGGGGGGACCTGGTATAGGGGAGAGCCTAGTAAACATAATATTCTTCATGTAAGTATAGATTAAAGATTAAAAAAAAAGAAAGAAAGAAAGAAAGAAATGGGGGATTACTCCTTGATAAGATAAAACTAACAATAAATCAACAATTAACGCATGCTTTAAATATCCTTAATTTTGATCACTTAAAGGGTGTCAGATGATTGGCTATGGAGGTACACTTTTCTGATAATATTCCTTTCTCTTAAAAAAAAAAGCAGTTCCTGTGTGGAGACCTCGAATGAGTTCTACACAATGGTATAAATATCAAAGTGTGGGCAAAGGGTCTGTTTGTGTTTATACAGAAGATCAAAGCCTAATTTGACTACCCAGAAAATGAACTAAGATACAATATGAAGAACTTCCAACATCAGCACTCTCTGGAAGACTCATACAAGTAGATGATCAACAAAAAACCTCCACAAAGATCCAGGCGATGCTGCAGTTGTAGCTGCATCCATCCCACCATTTCCTGGATTTGCCATTGGAATGAAGAAGGAGATATATAAGCTGGCCTGTGCATATAGTAAAACAACAAATTTGACTGGATTTATACTGTTGGAACTCAACCAAGAATTAGGAGAAGTGCAAGTTGTAGTGCTCCAAAATCTTACGACTACAGACTATCTACGGTTAAAAGAACATATGGGATGTGAACAGTTCCCAGAAATGGGTTGCTTTAATTTGTCTGATTTCTCTCAGACTGTTCAAGTACAGTTGGACAATATCCATCATATCATAGAAATATTTTTAAAAATGCCTAGGGTGCCTAACTGGTTTTCTTGGCTTCACTGGAGATGGCTGGTGATTATAGATCTGCTTTGTTTATGTAACTGTATTCCTATTATGTTAATATGTGTGCACAATTTAGTTAGTAGTTTAAAACCTATACATGCTTAAGTTACTCTACAAGAAGATATGTCAAAGAAATAATCAATCCTCCCATGTTTTCTTCCATATGCTACCTCCATAACTTTTCTTCTTCCTTCCTAATTACAACCCTTAAATAGAATTTGTGCCTCATATTGAATTTACCGAGTATCATAATTCCTCCAAGTGGTAAAGATACCTCAAGACAAATGCTGGGCATAGAAACCACAGGGCATAAATCTGTAAAGAAGTAGAAAGCTAACCTTTTCAAACAATATGGCTTCTCTCTCACTTACCAACTTTACATCTCCCTGTATGGCCCCGGAAGATGACTGGTTAGCCAGAGACGGGTAAGATTCCTCAAGGGAGGAACAACCTAAGACAGGCACAGTCGCAGGGGGGCCATCAGGTGAGAAATTGGGGATCAACAGTGGTGAGGCTTAGGACCTCACCCCCTCCCCTGTTTTGAGAGAAATCTTCTGCATCTGTGGGTGTTTTAATGCCCTTGTCTAGCTTGGATTAACACATAGTCTACAAGCACACACCTGATCATCTACATTTTCTCTCTTACAACACTAAACTATGTTTTCTACCTTTATCTTGCATCTACCTACCACTTCAGCACTTTATTAAAAATAAAAAAAATAACAATAATAAAGGGAGAAATGTGGGATCCACATATAAATCACATATAAAAATCAAATGAATATTCATATTTGACCTGATTGTTTATAGTTCATAATGCGTGATCAAAACCAAAAGTTTCTGTGATGACTGCCCTAGTACTGTTCACCATGTAAGAACTTATTCACTATGTAAGAATTCATTCACCATGTAAGAACTTGTTCGTTATGCTTCAGAAGATTGGAGACTGACGAGAATTAGGCTTGAGATGGATTAATGATTGTGCATTGAGCATTGACTCCTCTATACAGAATTTTATTGTTGTTAACAACCATTTGATCAATAAATATGAGAGATGCCCTCTCAAAAAAATAAAAAAAGGAATCAAATGAAAATTCTGGAACTGAAAATTATAGTAACCGATAGATGGTTAAACTTCAGATAATCCCCAGCTGAAGAGTGAGTTAGTGAACTGGAAGATCAGTTAGAAGAAAATAGCAATACCAAAGTATGGGAAGACAAAAGGATGAAAAACACAGATGATATTGTAACAGACACAGGGGATATATAGTGAGGCAGTCTAGCATATGTGTAAGTAGAGTACCAGAAGAAGAAGATAGAGAGAATGATGCAGAAACAATATTTGAAGAGTAATGGCTGAGCTTTTTCCGGGTCTTCCAAAACTAATGAAAAACAGCAAGTCACATATTTAAGGAGTCCCAAAAACTCTAGAATAAATCAAAAGAAAGCTACACTTAAACACATCAGAATAAAACTGGTAGAAATACAATGGAAAAGCTTATAGGCAGCAAGAAAAAGAAGAACATTATCTTCAAAACAGCAACAATAAAATAGACTACCAGAAATGGATTTCTGTGACTTAAATTTCAATGTTCCTCACTGGCATGGGACCCTTTTGAGGCATTTGTTTACACGGTTACAGGTTTTTATAAAACATGCTAGTAAGATAATTTAATTTGAATTAATTGACTACTCTTTTTTTCACTTCAACTTCCCTCTATATATTAGTTACCATGATGGATGGTGTTAGAATAGTTCCAGGGTTTGGGGGGATCAGGTCAAAGAGAAGTTGAGTTAGCAATTAATTTTGTTTGGTTTAATTTTGTTTGGCTATAATCATGTGATTCTTGGTCACTTTCATATATATATATATCACTGGCACAAGAACAGTTCTCAGTGATACTTTTCTACTGACTACATGGTAAATTGCCATGACACAAAAGTGTAGGATTATAGGTTGCATTTTAGTATGAACATGCCTATGACAGCCCCAGAGACAGTTTGTGGGTAGTAGAGAAAAACCAGTAAGTGAGCAAACATACAAAATATTTGAAACATGCAGAAGCCAGAGCAAGTCTACAGAAAATTCTTCCAAATTTTATAGGTCACAAATGAAAGACATTTGATATGGATTTTCTTAATTTTGATAACAATCATAAACTTTAAAGAATTACATTACTGATAAAGAATCATGCTAAAGGAACTTTAGTAAATAATTAGTAACAGAAAATAAATTTCAAATATACTAGAGAAAACTTTCCTTCTACTCTTAAAACCAACAATTGTCATATGAAGAGACATTAAAGAACATATAGCAAAAAAATGGAGAGAAAAGTATAGAGCTTTGTCAGTTAAGTATAAAAATATTTTTTGTTTTTCTAGATTTTTGATATTTGTAACATTTTTGGATTTTTATAAATTTTTATTTTTTATGATTTCTCCTTTCATTATAAATAAATATCCACTATTGAACTTACTTTCATATTTATAATTTTGTATTGTTTTCTAAATAAGCATTCCTAAATTGCATAAGCATCAGACTACATAAAACCTAGGTCCTTTGCTGTTATCCAAATTTAAATAAAAATAATGGAAGTCAATGAAATAATATTTTTAAAAGGTCAAGAAAAATTATTTCTTATCTTGAATTCCAGCAATATCCAGCAAAAAATTCTTCTATAAATATGTAAGTGAAAGACTTTTTCAGAAATAAGCATTTGTCATTAGTAGACCCTTGTTGAAGATTATACGGAGGGTGTTCCTCAAGAAGAAAGCAAATGATCCGCAAGAAGAAAGCAAAAGAAGAAAGCTAAGAGTTGCAGTAAAGAATGAAGGGCAATGAAAAAAGATATTTGTATAAAGAAATTATCATAATCACCATCACCATCATCATCATCGCCACCACCATCATAACCATCATATTTCATCTTATCACGATCACTTGGTAAGTATTAGTATCTGTTGGGGCAAGTTCTCCTCCATCAACAATTCCCCTCCTGCCCTGCCCTTATTATGCTCTCCTTTTTCAAAATCCTCTTAGCTGTTCTAGATCTTTTGTTTTTTTATATAAGTTTTAAAATCTGTGTGTGAACTTCTAAAATTCATCTGGAATTTTTGTCATTATATTGAATCAATAAACTAATCTGCCGGCAAGTCATGTTTGGAATGTTAATGTGTTCCATATATAAACATGGTGCTCTTTGCATTCATTTGGTCTTCTTAATGTCCTTAACCAGAGTTTGTGACTCCAAAAATGATCTGTGTGTTCTTCACTAAATAAATTTCTAGATAATCTATAGTTTATGTTGCCATTGTGAATGGTATCTTAATACTTGAATATATTTTTAAATTGATTTTTGCTGCTGTAAAAGAAAGCTATTGCTTTATACCAATTCTCTGTATTCAATACATGGCTTGGTTCCTTTATTAAGTTTTACAATTATATATTCTGAAGAGGTTTCTATTCAGATAATCATTTCATTTGGAAGTAATGACAGCTTTGTTTTTCCTTTTCAACACCAAGCACTTTTATTTGTTTGTTTTTAAAAGCCATAACTAGGAGTTGGACTTATTAAATGCATTTTATGTATCTATTCAGATGATAATGTAATTTTTCCACTTTGGTCCACAAATATAGTGAATTCCATTGATTGATATTTCTGACTTTTAAAGCATTCTTGAATTTCTTGAATAAGCCCTATTTGATCATAGTTTATTAATTTTTTAAATGTAAGCAGTTGAATTTGATTTGTTAATATTTATATAGAAATTTTATATCTGTATTTGTATGTGAATGTCTTTTTTATATTGCCCCTTATCTGGTTTTGGCATCTAGGTTATAAGAGCTTTTATTAAAATGAGTAGGGTAGACTTCATTTGATCTTTTTTCTGTAAATATTTGTATAGGATTTGTTTATGTAAACTTTGGTAGAACTCACTTATAAGTTTGTATAAAAAGGGGCTTTTTAAAGGAAGAATGTCTTTGATTACCTTTTCAATTTTTTGATGGCTATTGGTATTGTTAATTTGCGAATTTCTTTTTGTGCTAATTTTGGCATTCTAGATTTTAATCATTTTTTGTCAATTTTTTGAGGTTTTCAGTTTTGCTTATGTAGGTCTTTATACATATTTTAAAACTATTATTTCATAGTATCTTATTTATTTATGTTATTTTTCTTTTCTTCTTTGATAAGTCTTGCTAGAGGTCTATTGTATTGGTATGTGTTTAGAATCAGTGTTTTGTTAATCATTTGTATTGTGTGCTTTTTTAATTTCCTCCCCTTTTACCTTGGTAATAAATCCCTTAATTTTATGCAGGGAACATGGATGAAATGCTGTATTTCCCAGCAGTTAGGTCTGGTCATATTGTTGAGATTTTGCCAGTGAGATGTAAGCAGAAATGATGTGTCACAAAATATTAGTATCAGATTTTTTAAAATTAGTAAGTTATCCCTACTTACATATTTAAATTTTTATTGAAGTTCAATATACATACAGAAAAAATATATATCTAAATAAAGAGCTCAAAGAACTTCCAGAAAAAGAACACACTCGTGTAAAGCCCCCAGTTGGTTAACAGCATCTCTGAAGTCCCTCTTATGCTTCCTCCCAGTGACTACCACCGCAAGCAAAACCACTGTCTTGACATTTTAGAGCATAGATTTATTTGATTTGTTTTTGTAATTTTCATAAATGTGTCTGACTTCTTTTGCTTATATTGTTTGTGAGCCCACTCTATATTGTTGTGTGAAGATGTTGATTGTTCATGTTCATTAGTGTATAGAATGCCATTGTGTAAATATACAACTTGTTTATTTAGTTGTTAGATATTGTGATGATTTCCTGACATTTGCTAATACTATTTGGGTTGCTATGCACATTCTAGTGCATGTCTTTTGGTATACAAATGTATACAGATAGATACATTTATCTTGGGTATATATCTAGAAGTAGAATTTCTGGGTCATAGGGTATGTATAGGTTCAACCTTAGTAGATACTGCCAAGCATTTTTTAGTTGTACAAATTTACATTCTTATCAACAGTATATGAAATTTCTGGTGGCTCTACATTTTCACCAACTCTTGTCATTTTCTTTTCTTTTTTTCGTTTTAGCTCCTCTGATTGGTATGTAGTGGAATCATGTTGAAATTTTAATTTGTATTTATCTAACAAGTGTAATTGAGCACCTTTCATATATTTCTTGGCCATTAGTATATATATATATATATATTTTTTTTTTTCCTGGGAAAGTGGATCCTCAAGTCTGATGTCCATTTTTCTATTGAGTGTTTGTCTATTTAATTGATTCATAGGAATATGAAGGCCTAGAAATGAGGCCTGGGATCAAATACATACATTATTAATATCTTCTCCCTTTCTGTGAGTTGCATTTTCACTCTGTTAATGATGTCTTTGGTGCACAGAAGCTCCTAATTTTAATGAGTTACAATTTATCAATTTTCTCTACTACATTTTACCTCTTATTTAAAGAATCTTTGTTTACCCCCAAATCACAATGATATTTTTTCCACTTACATACTTATTTTGTATTCATTTTATTTCAATTTATTTCTGTCATTTTTTTTTTACCTTTTCCCTTCATTCTACGTTGTTTGTTCTTTTTCCCTTTTTTTTTGTCCCATTAGGCAAACTGATTTTTTTCTAGTATTCATTTGAAATTTGAACAGTCTGTTTTTATTATTACAGTGTTTATTTATAAACTTTCATGATCCATCCCTATGATTTTTTCCCCATCAATGTCTTGAGGTTATCAATATGTATGTCTTTCTTGGCATAAGGTAAGTACTTTAGTATATGCTTATTTCCAGCTGATACCTTCTAGTCTTTGTCTTCACACACATCCTGTTATTAGTATTACCTAGAAATTTAATTCTGGAAACCTGTGTGTGCATCCAGAACTATTTTGAAAATACAGAGAGGTAGAATGAAGAATATAGAAAAGAGGGACCTAAAAGGTAAATATATTTGGCTCCATTCTTTTGATATTTCCACATTTGGGTAATAGATTTCTAAGGTTTTTTAACTCTAACTTGCAGTATGCTTTATTGGATTCTTAAAATTTTCTTTTTGCTGGAGTATTTATTAAAAGTGTTTTGAAAGAGATTCTGAAGTTTTGCATGACTGAGAAAATCTTTATTTTATCTTTGTATTTAAATGAGAGTACAGCTGAATATAAAAGTCCTGGTTTAAAGTCTTTTTCCTGCAGTGTTCATTATTTGGTTGCCTTCACTGTTTCTGTTGGATATATTGGATATTGGATATAACCTTATCCATGTTCCTTTGTCGATGATGTACATTTTTTTTCTGGCTGCTGTTAGAAATTTTTCTTTTCCTGTGGTGTTATTCAATTTCAATAAAATATGCTGAGGGCTTGTTTCTTCCCTAATATATATATCCTTCTTAACATTCCTTGAGCCATTAAGTATGAAATCTTTAATCTTTGTATGTGATATTTAATTTATTATTTATCTAAATATTCCTTCTTAAATTTTTCTTTTCTTCCAACACTCCAATTATATTGAGGTTGACACTTTTACTTCTGTGCTCCAAACCTCCTCACATTCATTGTATTATTCCTTTTCTTTTTTCTGATGTTTGCAAAAAGTTACTGTACCCGATTTTTCTAAGCTCACTGATTATTTTTCCTGCTGTAGTTTTCTTCTGTCCATCTTCTGTACTATGTTCCTTCCTTACACATTTTCATACTCAGTGACTCCATTTTTCTTCGTAATGTGCCAATCACTGTATTTGGAGGCTTACTTACTCCTCATAGCAACACTAGGAATACATTTTGTTTTTATTTCATTTCTCTTTTAAAATGAAGAAGCTAAAACACAAGGAGGTTAAGTTTAGGGTCAAGGCCATTTGGCCCTAAGTCTATGCTCTTAATCATCACATTATAGCTGAATCTAAACTTCTTTTTAGAAAACTTGTCTCATTTCCAACACTGTTTCTTGCTCCAAAATTTTTGCCTGCTTCCGCATCCCAAGTCTACTGCTTTAGTAAGCAATATCCTGGCAGGAATATCACCCAAGTAGATCTTTGGCTTTTTATCAGCCAGAAAGATTTTTCACATAGGTGCATTTTCAGAATCTTTGTTTATATGACCATATTTGTTAACACAAAGGAAATGATATTTTTGCTAAACCCTTGCGATCCCAGTGAGGAATCACATCTGCAAACTGAAAATTTGTAGATAACTTGATGTTCACTTCCTAGGCAGAATAGCCAAGAAGGATTTTAATTCTTACTGAGAAAATGAGAACCTCAACAAAATGGGACCCTCAACATTCACTAGTGTTCTCTAAGAAACTTAGTGCATTATCTAAGATGTCCAGAGAGCAGACAATCCTTTACTCAAGGTGGAAGTCAAGCAACAAGCACTGGTTAGCTTGTGTTTTTACCAGTCTTCAAATTTGATAAATGCCATCTTTTACAACCTTCTATGAAATATGGGCTGAGAATGAAATTCCTCTTTTCAAGAGTGAGGGAAATTGCACATACATCTAGTTTCCTAACTCTCACACAACCTGCAGATGGCCACGTATGGATGAAATGTGATGCCCAGACTGAGAAAGTGCTCTGTCCCCTGAGCTGCCTTGGAACCTGGCTGTTAGCAAGCCATTCCTCGGTTTCTTCAGCCAAGAGACTCTGAGCCAATGGGGATTTATGCTGTTGCACATGGCTGAAGTCCATGGCTTCCCCAAAGTCCTATCTGTGGATGCCCAACAACTGGCTCTCATGGGGCACTGAAGAAAAACTGAGAGTGAAAGTTGCTTTTGGGTTTTGGTAGTTTCATTATTTCAAGATTGATTACTTTAATAATGAAATTTGCATTAATACCTTAATGGACTTCATACTTTTTATCATGACCTGGCCATATTTGAGAAAATTTAGAACCACAATATTATTCTTGGGTCAGCAACACAACTGTGAACAGCCATGAAGAGATAGGGAAAGAAATTAAGCCATATGTATGTAAAAACATAAATATAATTTTTATAATCAGGAAATAATATTAAACCAACAACATATATACACGTATTTATGGTAAGATTGGATCACATTTATGTATATGATTCCCTGTGGCTCGCCCCCTTGAAATACACACATATACTTTACCTTATTACTTCTGCTAACCATAGTCCAAGGATGTGCTGTTTGTAATTGCAAAAGGTTTTGGACAAGTGGGCCGCACCACTGATCATGTTTGCCTACAATGTGCACTTTTCTTCTTTCCCTGCAAACAGGTTATTATCAATTTGCTTATTTAAACACAAGAAAATTGATAAAGGTAAAGCTACACATTTATTGTGTATACCCTTGCTATTTCATTAGAGATGTGCAAATTTAGGTTAGTTCCTGTCTTTTCCTTGTTTTGATTTTTAATTTTCAATAGTTGTGTGGTAAGCATCCTTACCCATTTGTTCAATTATTTCCTTAAATGATGTTCCTTAAAGTGGGATTAATGGGTCAAAACTTGGCTAAATTTTGAAAGCTATTGATGCTTATGACAAGAATGGTTTAAACAATTCAAATGTCTATCAATGCAGCGATGCCAGTATTAACATCTGTTTTAATTATATTTTAATAATGCAATCTTTTAAAAATATCAAATATCCATAACATAATGTAGGTATGAATAAGGAGACTGTAATTTATGATCCAAACATTTTGGCCTTTGTCAACTTTTGGGAGTGAAAGGAAATGCTATTATTGCACTAAGATAAGGGGCAGAAACCAGGACTTACCTAGCATATGATCCTCCTACTAACGAAGCATAATAACACAAATACCCACGTGCTCACCTTGCAATTAAACAATAGAACATTACCTCTTCCTGCATGTTTTCTCCCCATCACTACCCTTTTCTGAATGCTGCATTTCTCATTTTAATGATTTTTAAACATGTTTTTCAATGAAAAAATACATTCTCTAGACTCTCTATTGATTAGTTTTGCTTTTTGCTGTGCTTCACGAAAATGACATCATTCTGGTTATCATCTTTTGCAATGTGCTTTTTCATGCAATATATGATTCTGAGATTTATCCCAGTTGTCTATGTTGATGCAGTTTGTTCATCTTTATAGCTATATAATATTCCATGGCAAAAATTTATCATAAATTATTTTTTCATTTTCTTGTTGGTGGGTTTCATGGTTCTCTCTGTCTTTTTTGCTATTATAAACCATGTTCCATAAATATTCTTCATCTGCATCTCTGAATATACAGGTCTAGGAGTGTTCCTGGTTGTACCTCCAAGAGTAGAATTGTTGGATCTTAGGACAGACAAATCTTCAGCTTTATGGTAAAACTGAAAACTTTTTCAAAGCTGTTACATGTTTTCTCACATTCTCAACTTAACTTTTGTACTACCCAAGATTTTTTTCCCTCACTTTATTTAGGTATAATTGACCGATAAAAATTGTATGCATTTAAGATATACAGCTTGTTTTGATATACCCACACATTGTGAAATATTGCCTCAATGAGGCTAATTAACATGTCCATCACCTCACATAGTTACCATTTTATTTCTTCCTTTTTTTTCCTGTGGTAAGAACATTTGAGATTTACCCTCTTAGCAAATTTTAAGTACACAGTATTATACAAGGTATTGCTAACTATATTCACATTGCTGTACATTAGCTCTCTGGAACATATTTATCTTTCATAATGGAAACTTTATACCCCTTGACCCTTATCTCCCCATTATTTCCCCTTCTTTCCAGCCCCGGGCAACCACCTGTCTACTCTCTGCTTTTACGAGTTCAACTATTGTAGAGTCTACATATTAGTGAGCCCATGCAGTATTTTCCTCTATCTCTGACTTATCTCACTTAGCATAATTTCTCCCGGGTTCATCCATGTTATCCCAAATGGATTACCCATGATTTTTACTGTTACCATCTCAAAAGTGTAAGATGCTCTCTCACTGTGGTCCAGAATTTCATTTTTCTGATTAGTGAAGAGCTTGAGTATAAGAGTGCACTGACAGGATAGATCAGTTTGAGAAGATAAGAGTTTTGAATTTTCCTATACACAATGACACATTTTTTGCTTATTTAGGTCTTCCTCAGTGCTGTTACCTAAAGTTTTCTCTATGTGAGCCTTGAGTAACCTTTGTTAGATTTATTATATATATATAGAAATACATTTATTATATATTTATATTGTGTACAACTATAACATATTTACATAACATACATAAATATATAAATGTTATACTTGTGTTTATTATTATTTTCCACATCTTATTTGTTTACTTCCATATACATATATATATATACACACACACACACATACATATGTGGTGGTGGTGGTAATTTTTTATATTTGAAATATGTTTTCTATTTGTCACCAGTATCTAGAAATCCAATTGATCTTTAAAATATTGGCCTTATATTTGGCCATGTTATGATTTTTAATAAATAATCTTTGGGTCTTTCTCTATAGTCAAACCTGTCACCTGAAAATATGGCTTTTTTCTTCCTTCCCAATGCTTATTCTTGGTATTCCCCTTTAAAAAATAATCTGTGCTAACTAGATGTCCAGACAAAAATGAGTGGAAGTGGTGCACACCCTGTCTTGTCTCTGTTTTAGAGGGTTTGCCTCTACGCAGCTCAACAAGGCTGATGATATCGTCAGGGTCCTGTGCTAAGTTAGCATTTATCAGGTGAAGGAGTTCCCGCCCATTTCTAGTTCATTAGATATTTTTATCATGAATGGGTTTTAGGTTTTACCAAATATTTCTCTGTATCTATTGAGATAATTGTATTTCTTAAATTTTAACTCATTAAAGTGGAACTGACATCCCATTTTTATTCTTAGTGTTATTTTTGTCTTCCTTTGTTTCCTATGCATTCTGTGAGAACTTTGTCATATTACCAGTTTTTTGAAGACAAACTTTAGGACTTGTTGACCCTCACTATGGAATCTCTGCCTTCCAGTTTATTCATTCTGCTTTCATATTTATCATCTCCTTTCTTCTGCTGTTTTGAGAGGTTTATTCTTTTTTAAACTTTTCAAACTGGTTGCTGAGCTCATTCACTCCTTTGGAGTCCTTCTTTTCCAAGTATTTACATCTATACATTTCCTTCTAACTCTTACTTTCCTCACAGCCCACAAAAGCTGATATGAAACATTTTCATTATCATTCAGTTCAGCTATTGTTAATTTTTCACTGTAATATTTTCTTTGACTTGAGTTACTTAGAAATGTGTTCTTAAATTTCCAAACATATGGAAACTTCATGTATTTTTTTTCCTGTCATCTGATTTGGTTGAATTATGGTAAGAACTGTGGTCTGTGTCACTGGTTCTTTGAAATGTTTGTGTTATTTCATGGCCCAGATGTGGATCATTTTTGGGGTGGGGGGGGAATGTTGTGTGTATGTTTGAGAATGTTCTAAGTTGTTAGATGCAGGGCTCTGTTTAAGCTTGATAAATCAATGTTTTCAAATCTTTCCTATCTTTAATTTTTAAAAAATCTCCCATTATGATGGATTGACAATTTCTCCTGACTTGCAGTAGAGGCATATCAGGTGTGAATCTGTGCACCCTGGGGCAGGTGCTGAGGTGCTGGGGGAGGACAGAAGCTTTCTAGGCATGACTGTGATCATGGTCTAGTTGGGGCAGCACCCTGCAGAATATCAGAGCTGCCAGACTCATTATTTGTTTCTCACTGGCAGAGCAGGTTACCTGCCAGCCACAGGTAATGCCCAGAACTCCCAGATCCTGGGCTGCAGGCTGGGCTGGCTCATCATGGGGATAAGTAAATTGACTCCTTTATTTAGCAAATACCACTGAGATGTGAACTGTGTCAAGTACAGGCCTAGGTGTCCTGGCCTCTGCCCTCACAGCCTCAGGCTAGTGAGTCATCCTGACATTTGTGACATGAGCAGCCTCAGGTTAAGAAATGGGTGTTCGTTACAAGAGCATGGAGTGGAGGATCCATTCTAGCTAGGGCACATCATGAGATGTCCTATGACTCCCAGGTGCACTGGTTAGATGTCAGGACATCTTTTCCAATTCTGGTTAATGGTCAGTTTTGAGCATCTCTATTTCCCCATTCCCCATTCAAGTAGGTAACAGATGCTACATTTTTTGGTCTCAGAAGGTTGTGGCAAGGTGAAAAGCAGAAGTTGCTGCTGAAACCTCCCTTCCTGGGTTTATATATGAAAGGTCAAGACCCGGGATAGGTTTTGAGAGGTATTCTACATCAGAAGTCATATGCTAGTGTTTGGTTTGAAATGCCCTATGGGAAAACATTTTAAAATTAGTTGCCAACACTTGAAAATAAGTGATTTCACGTAACACAAGATGTCTTTGCACACCTAGAACCCTGGGCCTACTCACAGCTTCCCTGACACGCTTCCCACAGTCCCCAGCCTCTGCCTACAGGTTATCATGTCTGTGTTGGCATTTTCTTAGGGGAAAGTGAAGTATTTCTCCTACAAATGTCTCCATTAAGTGGAATAAAAAATTTAAAAGTCCCAGCACTTCAGGAGACGCAAGAGAGAGTATGTTTTCTGGTACAGGTCAGGACCAATCCAAAGTGTTTAATATGAAATAAAGTGTGTCTAGGTGGCAGGATGGAGGCTTAAGGCACCCAAATGAAGAAAACTGCTGTTCTCATAAACAGCCCACTCCACTCACATGCACCATTTACAGGACACTCAGAAGGAGCAAAAGTGGCTGTGCCTAAGGGGGCCAGTGGGTGTCCATGGCCATCGGGGCAACCTGGCCACTTCTGGCTGGACAGCTGGACCTTGGCAGCGGGTAGCCCACATGCATGGAGGACACAGAACAGTGCAAAGGGCATGGGCTTCCAGCTGACCTCTTGGGCTCAAAACTCAGATGAGGGGACTTGGGAGTGCCACACACTTCTGTGGTTTAGTCTTCTTCTCTGCCAAAGGAAGTCCATGCTATCACTTAACTTACAGGGTTGTGATGGGGGACAAATAAACATCATATTCTGAGAGACTGCTGAACTCATTGGGACGTGCTCAGTGAGGTAGCTGTGTTAGAGTTTTGGCTGAGGGACCCAAGAAGGGAAAGTGTTTAATTTCTACCAGCTCATTTGGATGGGGCTCAACACTTGACCTTAAGTTGATTTACATTTTAAGAAGGGACATTTCTTGTACACTAGAGTTGGTGGCTTGACAATCAAACAGATACCCAGAAATGCAAAAACACATGGCCCAAATCTGCTGGTGGAGCCCATGTTGCCAGTTAGGGATCCTCCAGCCCAGGCGGCGGCTTGACCTGGGACCTGTGAACTTGGATGGGAGAAAAGTCACATCTCTGTCTTCTAACTTTGAATGGAAACTCAGCATCACCTTCTAACGTTGAGTGCAGTCAACAAACCACAGTGATACTACCACACAGACAAGTTTATTACTAGTAGGAACTGAGGATATTTTCATCCACATTCCAGTTCTTATAGATATCTCTAAGTATCATCTACACTTACCACAATGTCAAGATGGTGCTAGTTACTCCATCTGTGGCAAGACCTTGCTATTTATTGTGTGGATAAAGAAAGCATATGTATTTCCTTTTGTCTGTTTTTGAAGTATTTGGTAACCATTTCAATATAACTGGTTTCTTTGATAATCCCTATGTACTTTATCTGGGGCATTTAAAAATGTTCTTCTGAAGCAGAGAACAGACTGGTGGTGCCATAGGGGAGGAGGGTGGGAGGACGGGTGAAGTAGGCGAAGGGGGAAGAATTAGGATGTTTGATATCTTGATCTGGGTGGTGCTTACATGAGTATACACACATGCCAAAATTTATCAGACTGTATGATGAGATTTGTGCATTTCATTGTATGTAACTCAGTGCAAAGGATTTTCTAAAAAATTGAAAAGAGATGTTATTCTGAGAGGTAAGTCAAAGGCCTCTGCAGAATTGAAGGGGTCATGGCACAAAAGCTGTGCCTGGGCCACGCTGTGGGCTGGCTGGGGGCTTCCTGGCCCTGGCCCCAGGCTGCGGGGGCTGCCGCAGGAGCTAGACATCCCGGCTGACCATCTCTGCCCACATCCTGATGTGAGACCTACCTGCCGGGGCTCTTTTGGGAGCGAATCGGCACCCACCCGCACTTCCGTTCCTGTGCCGCATGGGGGGACTCCAGAAGACAATACTGGGTAATAACTGGCGCCCCAGTACGCAGCAGTGAACCTCCCCGTGGGCTAGCTCCCTTCTGCTGCCTGGCGGAGGTCAAGACGACGGGGGCTCCCCGCAGCCCTGCCGTCAGACGAGGCTGAGAGGAACTGGGCGGGCTCCGTGGTGGCAGCTTCCGCCCCGTCTGTCACGTGGGCGTGGCTCCCGCCTGCTCAGCCTGCCTGCGGTCTCTGAGCAGAGAGCCAGCATGGGTTTGGGGACCGGCACGATGAGAGTCCTCCTCCTTCTCCTGGGTGAGTGAGGAGTGCAGGGATGGCGTGAATGTCACTCTTCTGTGGCAGGGGTGCCCCGGTCAGGAGAAAACTGAGGCCCAGTCCCTAAAACGGATGTGTCCCTTTGACATGAGACAGCTCTTCTCTCTTTGGACAATGAACAAAGTTCTCGTCTATTTCATTCCAGCTGCAACTGACAAATGCATCTAGGCCAGGCGCAAATAGGAGAGGCACAAGTGGCAGAAAGAGCTCTGGGCTTGGGGTCCAGACAAATCTAGCTCTAAACCATGGCTCTATTGCTGACAAACTGCTGCAAGCTTCTTAGACTCTCTATCCATTTCTAAACCAATAAAATGGGAGATAATAATATTTACCTCCTAGGATTGTGTGAAAATTAAGTTAGATTTAATCAAGTCCAATCAAAATAATTATATGAAATGAGGAAATGTAGGTGTGTAGATGATTCTCTACAGTTAATGGTGAATCAGTCTTATTACAGAGTGAAGTAGGCACTTAGTTACCCAGAGGTATCTTGGTTTTTTAATGTCATCTTTAATCCTGTGCATCAAAAGATGGAAGAATGGAGAGGGGCAGAGACTAATAGAAAAGTAGGGTCAGATACAAAAGGAGAAATATAAGGTCAGAAAAGTAGACAGAGAGGAAGAAACTGACAGTCTGGGGTTTGAAATCTCTAAAAATCTCTAAAGGTGGTTAGAGATACGGGAAAACAGAGACAGACAGAAAGTGCCATCCATGCATATTGCAAAATCCCCTTTGGCATCAACTGTTATTTCTTAAAAAGGCAATGAACATCATTTGTATACACAAAGACACTCTTTCCCAGAACTTGCATTGGGTCACTACTCAAAGGCAGGCAGTCTGTTTCTAGATTTAACCTTCTGTCTTGGGAGCATTAGCCTGTATCCTGGACATGGACAAAGTTATTCTAATGGGCAGGACTGTCTGGAGCTTGTACCAAGACAGGAGAGAACAAAGACCTTGCCTCTGGGAGTTAACATGTCAGACAGACGGACAGCCTTGGCATCTATCAGTTGATGCGTGGAAATGGGCATGTGTGACAGTGGCAATGAGGGGCTGGTGAGAAACAGTAAATAAGAACTAAGGGCATGCACAGCAGACAGGACAAAGTGGTCTCTGTAAGGTGGCAGAAGGTGGCAGAAGTTCTAACTCTTGTTTCTGCTTTTAGCCTACCTAGATATACAAACTAGTCTGTCCCGGAGAAAAAAGGAAGTTAAATTTAAGAAATGGAATGAACAAATGTGCAAATTTTACAAGTAAGCAATACATTGAAGGATTACAGACAATAAGTCTTTAAAATGCTCACAGTTTTTAGATATAGCTCACAAACAATAAAAGAAATAATAACATCTAACATTTTTGAGTGCTTCTGATATGCTTTGTACTCTGTGAAGCATTTTACATGAGCTCATTCAGTCCCCATGGCAACTCTATGAAATAGGTTTCACTATTATCTGCATTTTATGGATGAAGTTTTAATTACTTGGCCAAGGTATCACAGTTGGTTAGTGCTTTCAGATGCAATTAGTAGAGATAGTAGTGGTTAAGAGTGTGTGTCTAGCTCTAACCCCCCTGAATGTTAATCCTCGCTCTGCTATTAACCAGCATAGAGAAAGTGGACAGGTTATTTATCCTCTGGGTGTTCAGCGTTTTCATCTGTAACTTGGGAATAATGGTTGCACAATAGCCTCATGGTGCTGTTGAGAGAGTTCAACCTGTTCCCACATTTAAGGATGTAACTATTATCTGATATGAGCTGAGTACTCGTTGTATATTCAGGATGCTAATAGAAATTAATCCCAGAAAGCAATTTGGTAATATGAAGCCAAATGTAAGCATTCACAATCTTCTACCCAGAAATTCCTTCCACCTTCAGGAATGCTCCCCAAAATATTTAATAGGATGTTATCCAGTGTGGCTGAGCACACTGAAAACCAGATTAGTAGTAGAAATCTGGCTAAATTAATTATGCTTTAATGTTTCCAACAATATCCAATATGTTTAAATGGAAGACATAACTTTCTCATAAGTGACATGGACAAATGGGTAGTGACAAAGTGATAGTTACAGGGTAATAGTTACACAGTCACTTTGCATGTTTGCTTGCCTATCCAAAAGCTGGCTGGTAGGAAATGCAGCAAGTGGTTAATAGTATCCTTTACTCTTCTTAGGAAATAGGATTATGAGTCATCTCTTAGTTTCTCTGTTGAAATTTTTCATAATGATCATATATACTCCTAATTCCAATAAATCCAAGAAAAAAATTGGGCTCTCCATTTATGGATTCATGCAAGGGTCATGGGGGATATCAAGTATAACCTACTAAGGGATGGCCTGTGAGGCCAGGGACCAGGCGGTTCACCCTAGGTTCTATGTGAGAATTGTGTATGAGAACAAGGTGGTGACACAGTGGGGAAGAGGGACATCTCTGCTTAGACACCCTGGTGACATCCAGGCTCACATGGCAACTGGGGAAGAGAGGCCAGGTCCACTATTTCTCACACAGAGTAGATTGAAAGTTTTTGAAAAACCAGTTCTCAAATATTCTAAGGATATTTTAAAAACTGAGATCAATGTAACACTCATGGACTCAACACCCTGAGTTAACACATTTAAAGTTTGCTTTTTAAGAAAAGATATTTGCATTTAAAAGTAGGTAGACAGGATGGCGGCGTGAGTAGAGCAGTGGAAATCTCCTCCCAAAAACACATAGAGCTATGAAAATATACCAAAGAAAAATCTTCCTAAAATAGAGACCACAGGACACAGGACAACATCCAGACCACATCCACACCTGCAAGAACCCAGCGCCTTGCGAAGGGGGTAAGATACAAGCCCCGGCCCGGCGGGACCCGAGCGCCCCTCCCCCCAGCTCCCAGCGGGTGGAAAGAAACCGGTGTGGTTTTTTTTTGGCGAGTGCTTTTTGCAAGCCTTAAAGGGACAGGCCCCCATTGCTAGGTAGGCAGGGTGGCGGGACTGGTGAGCAGGTGCCTGGGAGCGGCGCCTGAGGACAAAGAATATCCCGTGTTTCTCCCTGCAGGACCGGCGGGCGGGTGCCTGAGACCGGCACCTGAGGACGGAGGAAATCGCCCGTTTTCCCCCTTTTTTTTTTCTCTTTTTGGCGAGCGCTTTTTGGAAGCCTTAAAGGGACAGGGACCCCGGTGCTAGGGAGGCAGGGTGGCGGGACTGGTGAGCGGGTGCCTGGGACCGGCGCCTGAGGACAAAGAATATCCCACGTTTTTCCCTGTGGGACTGGGAGGCGGGTGCCTGAGACCGGCACTTGAGGACAGAGGAAATCGCGCATTTTTCCCCTTTTTTTTTTCTCTTTTTTGTGAGTGCTTTTTGGAAGCCTAAAAGGGACAGGGACCCCGGTGCTAGGGAGGCAGGGCGGCGGGACTGGTGAGCAGGTGCCTGGGACCGGCGCCGGAGGACAAAGAATATCCGGCGTTTTTCCCTGTGGGATCGGTGGGCAGGTGCCTGAGACCGGCACCTGAGGACGGAGGAAATCGCGCGTTTTTCCCCTTTTTCTCTCTCTTTTTGGCGAGTGCTTTTTGGAAGCCTTAAAGGGACAGGAACCCCGGTGCTAGGGAGGCAGGGCGGCGGGACGGGTGAGCAGGTGCCTGGGACCGGCGCCGGAGGACAAAGAATATTGCGCATTTTTCCCTGTGGGACTGGTGGGCGGGTGCCTGAGACCGGCACCTGAGGACGGAGGAAATCGCGCGTTTTTCCCCTTTTTCTCTCTCTTTTTGGTGAGTGCTTTTTGGAAGCCTTAAAGGGACAGGAACCCCGGTGCTAGGGAGGCAGGGCGGCGGGACGGGTGAGCGGGTGCCTGGGACCGGCGCCGGAGGACAAAGAATATCGAGCATTCCTTCCCTGCGGGACCGGTGGGTGGGTGCTTTTTGGAAGCCTTGAAAGGACAGGGACCCTGGTGCTAGGGAGACAGGGCAGCAGGACCAGTGAGCGGGTGCATGGGACCGGCACCTGAGAACAAACAAAAAAAAAAAAATTGCATGTTTTTTCCTTTTTTTTCTTCCTTTCTGTTCCCTCTCTCATTGTTCCTGTTGTTGTTTTGGTTTGGAGAGTGCTTTTTGGAAGTCTTAAAGGGGCAGGACCGGTCACTTAGACCAGAGGCAGGGAATCTGGGGATCTCTGGGCACTCTAACCCCCTGGGCAGCAGGGAGCACAGAGACCCCTTATGGAGATAAATAGCCTCCCAGCTGCTCCCCCTCCAACAGGGCTCCACCATTTTGGAGGAAAAGCCCCAGCCAGGCCAAGCCCACAGCAACAGCGGAGATAAACCCCAAAGCAACTGGGCAGGAAGCAGAAGCCCTGTCTGCTCACAGCTGCCCAGCACAAGCCACTAGAGGTCGCTATTCTCCGAGGAAAAGGCCACAACCCAACAAGAAGGGAAGCTCTTCCAGCGGTCACTTGTACCAGCTCTGCAAACTATCTCTATCACCATGAAAAGGCAAAACTACAGGCAGACAAAGATCACAGAGACAACACCTGAGAGGGAGACAGACCTAACTAGTCCTCCTGAAAAAGAATTCAAAATAAAAATCATGAACATGCTGACAGAGATGCAGAGAAAAATGCAAGAGCAATGGGATGAGATGCAGAGAAAAATGCAAGAGCAGTGGGATGAGATGCAGAGAAAAATGCAAGAGCAGTGGGATGAAGTCCAGAAGGAGATCACAGATGTCAGGAAGGAGATCACAGAAGTGAAACAATCCCTGGAAGGATTTATAAGCAGAATGGATAAGATGCAAGAGGCCATTGAAGGAATAGAAGCCAGAGAACAGGAACGTATAGAAGCTGACATAGAGAGAGATAAAAGGATCTCCAGGAATGAAACAACACTAAGAGAAATATGTGACCAACACAAAAGGAATAATATTCGTATTATAGGGATACCAGAAGAGGAAGAAAGAGGAAAAGGGATAGAAAGTGTCTTTGAAGAAATAATTGCTGAAAACTTCCCCAAACTGGGGGAGGAAATAATCGAACAGACCATGGAATTACACAGAACTCCCAACAGAAAGGATACAAGGAGGACAACACCAAGACACATAGTAATTAAAATGGCAAGGATCAAGGACAAGGAAAGAGTTTTAAAGGCAGCTAGAGAGAAAAGGGTCACCTATAAAGGAAAACCCATCAGGCTAACATCAGACTTCTCGACAGAAACCCTACAGGCCAGAAGAGAATGGCATGATATACTTAATGCAATGAAACAGAAGGGCCTTGAACCAAGGATACTGTATCCAGCATGACTATCATTTAAATATGATGGCGGGATTAAACAATTACCAGACAAGCAAAAGCTGAGGGAATTTGCTTCCCACAAACCACCTCTACAGGGCATCCTACAGGGACTGCTCTAGATGGGAGCACCCCTAAAAAGAGCACAGAACAAAACACACAACATATGAAGAATGGAGGAGGAGGAATAAGAAGGGAGAGAAGAAAAGAATCTCCAGACAGTGTATATAACAGTTCAATAAGCGAGCTAAGTTAGGCAGTAAGATACTAAAGAAGCTAACCTTGAACCTTTGGTAACCACGAATCTAAAGCCTGCAATGGCAATAAGTACATATCTCTCAATAATAGTCACCCTAAATGTAAATGGACTTAATGCACCAATCAAAAGACATAGAGTAATAGAATGGATAAAAAAGCAAGACCCATCTATATGCTGCTTACAAGAAACTCACCTTAAACCCAAAGATAAGCATAGACTAAAAGTCAAGGGATGGAAAAACATATTTCAGGCAAACAACAGTGAGAAGAAAGCAGGGGTTGCAGTACTAATATCAGACAAAATAGACTTCAAAACAAAGAAAGTAACAAGAGATAAAGAAGGATACTGCATAATGATAAAGGGCTCAGTCCAAAAAGAGGATATAACCATTCTAAATATATATGCACCCAATACAGGAGCACCAGCATATGTGAAGCAAATACTAACAGAACTAAAGAGGGAAATAGACTGCAATGCATTCATTGTAGGAGACTTCAACACACCACTCACCTCAAAGGATAGATCCACTGGGCAGAAAATAAGTAAAGACACACAGGCACTGAACAACACACTAGAACAGATGGACCTAATAGACATCTATAGAACTCTATATCCAAAAGCAACAGGATATACATTCTTCTCAAGTGCACACGGAACATTCTCCAGAATAGACCACATACTAGCTCACAAAAAGAGCCTCAGTAAATTCCAAAATATTGAAATTCTACCAACCAATTTTTCAGACCACAAAGGTATAAAAGTAGAAATAAATTCTACAAAGAAAACAAAAAGGCTCACAAACACATGGAGGCTTAACAACATGCTACTAAATAATCAATGGATCAATGAACAAATCAAAATAGAGATCCAGGAATATATAGAAACAAATGACAACAACAACACTAAGCCCCAACTTCTGTGGGATGCAGAGAAAGCAGTCTTAAGAGGAAAGTATATAGCAATCCAGGCACACTTGAAGAAGGAAGAACAATCCGAAATGAATAGTCTAACATCACAATTATTAAAACTGGAAAAAGAAGAACAAATGAGGCCTAAAGTCAGCAGAAGGAGGGACATAATAAAGATCAGAGAAGAAATAAACAAAATTGAGAAGAATAAAGCAATAGCAAAAATCAACGAAACCAAGAGCTGGTTCTTTGAGAAAATAAACAAAATAGATAAGCCTCTAGCCCAACTTATTAAGAGAAAAAGAGAGTCAACACAAATCAACATAATCAGAAATGAGAATGGAAAAATCACGACAGACTCCACAGAAATACAAAGAATTATTAAAGACTACTATGAAAACCTATATGCCAACAAGCTGGAATACCTAGAAGAAATGGACAACTTCCTAGAAAAATACAACCTCCCAAGACTGACCAAGGAAGAAACACGAAAGTTAAACAAACCAATTACAAGCAAAGAAATTGAAACAGTAATCAAAAAACTACCCAAGAACAAAACCCCGGGGCCGGACGGATTTACATCGGAATTTTATCAGACACACAGAGAAGACATAATACCCATTCTCCTTAAAGTGTTCCACAAAATAGAAGAAGAGGGAATACTCCCAAACTCATTCTATGAGGCCAACATCACCCTAATACCAAAACCAGGCAAAGACCCCACCAAAAAAGAAAATTACAGACCAATATCCCTGATGAATGTAGATGCAAAAATACTCAATAAAATATTATTCATTCAACAATATTCAATTCAAAACAGAATTCAACAGTATATCAAAAGGATCATACACCATGACCAAGTGGGATTCATCCCAGGGATGCAAGGATGGTACAACATTCGAAAATCCATCAACATCATCCACCACATCAACAAAAAGAAAGACAAAAACCACATGATCATCTCCATAGATGCTGAAAAAGCATTTGACAAAATTCAACATCCATTCATGATAAAAACTCTCAGCAAAATGGGAATAGAGGGCAAGTACCTCAACATAATAAAGGCCATATATGATAAACCCATAGCCAGCATTATACTGAACAGCGAGAAGCTGAAAGCATTTCCTCTGAGATCGGGAACAAGACAGGGATGCCCACTCTCCCCACTGTTATTTAACATAGTACTGGAGGTCCTAGCCACGGCAATCAGACAAAACAAAGAAATACAAGGAATCCAGATTGGTAAAGAAGAAATTAAGCTGTCACTATTTGCAGATGATATGATACTGTACGTAAAAAACCCTAAAGACTCCACTCCAAAACTACTAGAACTGATATCGGAATACAGCAAAGTTGCAGATACAAAATTAACACACAGAAATCTGTAGCTTTCCTATACACTAAAAACGAATCAATAGAAAGAGAAATCAGGAAAACAATTCCATTCACCATTGCATCAAAAAGAATAAAATACCTAGGAATAAACCTAACCAAAGAAGTGAAAGACTTATACTCTGAAAACTACAAGTCACTCTTAAGAGAAATTAAAGGGGACACTAATAAATGGAAACTCATCCCATGCTCCTGGCTAGGAAGAATTAATATCGTTAAAATGGCCATCCTGCCCAAAGCAATATACAGATTTGATGCAATCCCTCTCAAATTACCAGCAACATTCTTCAATGAATTGGAACAAATAATTCAAAAATTCATATGGAAACACCAAAGACCCCGAATAGCCAAAGCAATCCTGAGAAAGAAGAATAAAGTAGGGGGGATCTCACTCCCCAACTTCAAGCTCTACTACAAAGCCATAGTAATCAAGACAATTTGGTACTGGCACAAGAACAGAGCCACAGACCAGTGGAACAGATTAGAGACCCCAGAAATTAACCCAAACATATATGGTCAATTAATATTTGATAAAGGAGCCATGGACATACAATGGCAAAATGACAGTCTCTTCAACAGATGCTGCTGGCAAAACTGGACAGCTACATGTAGGAGAATGAAACTGGACCATTGTCTAACCCCATATACAAAGGTAAACTCAAAGTGGATCAAAGACCTGAATGTAAGTCATGAAACCATTAAACTCTTGGAAAAATACATAGGCAAAAACCTCTTAGACATAAACATGAGTGATCTCTTCTTGAACATATCTCCCCGGGCAAGGAAAACAACAGCAAAAATGAGCAAGTGGGACTACATTAAGCTGAAAAGCTTCTGTACAGAGAAAGACACCATCAATAGAACAAAAAGGAACCCTACAGTATGGGAGAATATATTTGAAAATGACAGATCTGATAAAGGCTTGACGTCCAGAATATATAAAGAGCTCACACGCCTCAACAAACAAAAAACAAATAACCCAATTAAAAAATGGGCAGAGGAACTGAACAGACAGTTCTCCAAAAAAGAAATACAGATGGCCAAGAGACACATGAAAAGATGGTCCATATCGCTAATTATCAGAGAAATGCAAATTAAAACTACAATGAGGTATCACCTCACACCAGTAAGGATAGCTGCCATCCAAAAGACAAACAACAACAAATGTTGGCGAGGCTGTGGAGAAAGGGGAACCCTCCTACACTGCTGGTGGGAATGTAAATTAGTTCAACCATTGTGGAAAGCAGTATGGAGGTGCATCAAAATGCTCAAAACAGACCAGCATTTGACCCACGAATTCCACTCCTAGGAATTTACCCTAAGAACGCAGCAATGAAGTTTGAGAAAGACAGATGCACTCCTATGTTTATCGCAGCACTATTTACAATAGCCAAGAATTGGAAGCAACCTAAATGTCCATTGGTAGATGACTGGATAAAGAAGATGTGGTACATATACACAATGGAATACTACTCAGCCATAAGAAGTGGAAGAATCCAACCATTTGCAGCAACATGGATGGAGCTGGAGAGTATTATGCTCAGTGAAATAAGCCAAGCGGAGAAAGAGAAATACCAAATGATTTCACTCATCTGAGGAGTATAGGAACAAAGGAAAAACTGAAGGAACAAAACAGCAGCGGAATTACAGAACCCAAAAATGGACTAACAGGTACCAAAAGGAAAGGAACTGGGGAGGATGGCTGGGCAGGGAGGGATAAGGGGGGGGAAGAGGAAGGGAGGTATTAAGATTAGCATGCATGGGGGGAGGGAGAAAGGGGAGGGTGGGTTGCACAACACAGAGAGGACAAGTAGTGACTCTACAACATTTTGCTAAGCTGATGGACAGTAACCGTAATGTGGTTGTTAGGGGGGACCTGATATAGAGGAGAGCATAGTAAACATAGTATTCTTCATGTAAGTGTAGATTAAAAATTAAAAAAAAAAAAAAGAAAGAAAGAAAGAAAGAAAGAAAAGGGGGATTACTCCTTAACAGGATAAAACTATTGGTAAATCAAAGATCAACACATGCTTTAAATATCCTTAATGTTGATCACTTAAAGGGTGTCAGATGATCAGCTATGGAGGTACTCTTTTCTGATAATATTCCTTTCTCTTAATTAAAAAAAAAAAAAAAGCAGTTGCTGTGTGCTGACCTCCAATGAGTTCTGCACAGTGGTATAGAGGGCATGTCAAAGTGTGGGCAAAGGGTCTGTTTGTTTCTATGCAGAAGATCAAGGCCTAGCTTGGACACCCAGAAAATGAACTAAGATACGATATGAGGAGGAGCTTCCGGCATCAGCACTCTCTGGAGGACTTGTGCCGGGGGATGATCATCAAAAAACCTCCACAGGGATCTGGACGATGCTGCAGTTGTGGCTGCATCCAGCCCACCGTCTCCTGGACTTGCCATAGGAATGAGGAGGGAGATGTCTAGGCTGGCATGTGCATACAGTGAGACAACGAATTTGACCGGATCTGTACTGTTGGAACTCAACCAGAGTGCAAGTTCCAACATATGGGAGGGGTGCAAGTTGTAGCACTCCAAAATCTCATGACTATAGACTATCTATGGTTAAAAGAACAGATCCCAGAAATGGGCTGCTTTAATTTGTCTGATGGTTCAAGTACAGTTGGACAATATCCATCATATCATAGATAAATTTTCACAAATGCCTAGGGTGCCTAAATGGTTTTCTTGGCTTCACTGGAGATGGATGGTAATTATAGATTTGCTTTGTTTATGTCACCGTATTCCTATTATGTTAATATGTGTGTGCAAATTAGTTAGTAGTTTAAAACCTATACATACTTAAGGTAGTATACAAGAAGATATGTCAAAGAAATAATCAATCCTCCCAAGTTTCCTTCATATGCTACATCTATAGCTTTTCTTCTTCCTTCCTAATTACAACCCTTAAATAGAATTCGTGCCTCATATCGAATTTACTGAGTATCATAATTCCTCCAGGTGGTAAAGATACCTCGAGACAAGTGCTGGGCATAGAAGCCACAGGGCATAAATCTGCAAAGAAGTAAAAAGCTAACCTTTGCAAACAATATGGCTTCTCTCTCACTTACCAACTTTACATTTCCCTGTATGGCCCCGGAAGATGACTGGTTAGCCAGAGACGGGTAAGATTCCTCAAGGGAGGAACAACCTAAGACAGGCACAGTCGCAGGGGGGCCATCAGGTGAGAATTTGGGGATCAACAGAGGTGAGGCTCAGAACCTCACCCCCCCTGCTTTGAGAGAAATCTTCTGCATCCGTGGATGTCTTGCTGCCCTTGTCTAGCCTGGATTAATACTTAGTCCATAGGCACACACCTGATCATCTGATCATCTACATTTGCCTCCTTACAGCACTAAACTATGTTTTCTACCTTTATCTTGCATCTACCTACCACTTCAGCATTTTATTAAAAATAAAAATAATAATAATAATAGGAGAAATGTGGGATCAACATATAAATCAAGTAAAAAAATCAAACGAATATTCATATTTGACATGATTGTTTATAGTTCATATTGCATGATCAAAACCGAAAGTCTCTGTGATGACTGCCCTTGTACTGTTCACCATGTAAGAATTTATTCACTATGTAAGAATTCGTTCACCATGTAAGAACTTGTTCGTTATGCTTCAGAAGATTGGAGACTGACGAGAATTAGGCTTGAGATGGATTAATGATTGTACATTGAGCGTTGACCCCCCTATACTGAATTTTATTGTTGTTAACAACCATTTGATCAATAAATATGAGAGATGCCCTCTCAAAAAAAAAAAATAACATTAAAAAAAATTAGGTAGATAAATTATTGTATCCATCAAAGGAAAAGAGCATCAGAAATAGAGGTGAAGCTCTTTGGGCTCTCCTCCTCTATCGTGCTTTCCTCCCTCTGTCTCTGGAAGAATAGCACCCCTGTTCTGATTGAGCCTCCTTCCTGCGTCGCTTCCTCAGTGTTAAAACTTGACATGAATGCCTCCATCCATGCTCAGCATGCTGCGTTATGACCCACTCTAATCCTGTGAATCAAACATATTTATTTCAACTACCTATGTGATTGAAACACTGTATCATAATTTAGTTATCCATCCCGGTTCTTAGTCATCCATGCTGGTACTGACCGAGGTAGCTTGTTTCTAGCTTTTGGCATGACTGCAATGCTGCAGTGAGCCTTCTTGGTCTTATTTCTAAGAAACCACAAGCAGCTTTTTTTCTAGGAGACACACTTGGGGGTCGGGGAGTTGCTGTGTTGTGGGTATGCAGGATTCTTCTTTTATAGGATATTGCCAAATTGCTTTCCACTAGTAAGGTCTGGATATATCTCTCCCACCATAGGTTTAGTAATAGTTGAAATTGTCAGACTTTTCATTTTTTGCTAATCAGAGTTGCAAAATATTATCTTCAACTTTTTAGGTGATGTGCTCTTATGCTAGTAAGAATACCATTTTCACTGTATTTATAAGGCAACCAGGTTTCTTTTTGTGTAAATTTCCTGTTTTCTTTGGTTACTGATCTTTTATGTACTTTTTCAGGATATTAATTGTCATCATGTGTTGCATGTATCTTCTCTCTGTATATGCTTATCTTTTTCTTTTTTTGTCATCCTTGCGCAGGGGCCATGCTAATCTTCTCTGTATCACTCCAATTTTAGCATATGTGCTGCCAAAGCGAGCACTGTACATGCGTATCTTTCATCTTTGTGGCATCCTTTGCTCTGCAGAAGTCTCTATATGCGAAAAAATCAAATTTATCAGTCTTTTCCTTTTTGTGTGTTTAGTTTTCCTGCCCTGTCCAAGAAACATTTTTATTTTTGTTTTACTTACTTTAAAGTTGTTGAATTTTTCCTGATGAGGTCTTTAATTTATTTGGAATTTATTTTTGCATATGGCCTAAAGACAAGACCTAAGTGTAGTCTCTTTCTATATGGAACACCCATTGTTTTAATATCATTTATTTAATAAGCTTTCCTTTCTCTCCTGCTTTGCACTGCTTCTTCTATTCTGTACCCCCTTAATCTATGTTTGAATTGTTAATGGACTTTCTCTTCTGTGCCATTTTTTTAAATCTCTCTGTATTTAAGTCATGTCACACTGGTTTATTGATTATTTATTTAGCTTATGAATCTTGATGGCTTGTAGGTAAGATCCCTTCTTCTTCCTTCCTTTCTTTCTTATTTTGTTCCTGGCTTTAGACTTTGTACCTATGCCTTGCATGCAGAGTCCACTCCTTGAAAGCATCACTGAGGTCCACTTCCTGAGAGCTGATTCTGCACATGGTGCTGCTCTCAGCACTTGGACATAGACCTCATTTGTTTCTCAAAGACAGCCCACCAGGTAGCTGCTGTTGTTATTACTCTACCCATTTCACAGATGGGAAGCTGATGGGAAGCTGAGGCACAGAGCAATAAGGTAGCAGGTTACCATGTGTCATGTAGCAGGCAAGCAGGAATGCTGGGAAGCATTTTGATGCCCCAAAGCTTTATTTTTAGGTCTAAAACCAAACAGCCTCTCAGTTGAGATTAGAAAGTGTTGTCAGCGTGGACATGACTTTGTAAACCATTCTTTTTATTTTATTTATTTTCTCTTCTTTCAGTTTGTTATTTCAAATAATTTCTGGCTGAAAGAAAAGCTGCAAGTCTAATACAAAGAACATCCATGTAGTTTGTGGATTTCTTAAACAAATGACCTCATTTGCTTTATCACATGTTCTTTCATGTACATATATGTAATATAAATCTCAGATGTATATACATTTACATAAATAGGATATATAAATAGTGAAAGAATGAGATATCTTTTTTGGGGAACCATTGGAGAGTCAGTTGTATACATTTTTTAAATGCTTAATACATTAATGTGTATTTCTTGAGAATAGAGATCATATCTTACATAAATACAGTAGTGGATTAAAGATGGCAGTGTGAGAGGTGAGACAGAGACCTCCTCCTAAAACCACATATAATACAAAAATATAACTAATACAACTAATACTGAAAGAGCAACAGGAAAGAAGGCTGAGCAAGACTGCAGACACCTGGAGGAAAGAACAGACCTCATGCAAAACCATGACCCAGCAGAACCCAAGCCCTTCCTTCATCCCAGCTCACTGATGGGAGGAACAGAAACAGAGTGGGGAGGGAGTGGGGGCCTGGGACTGCTGAACACCTAGCCCTGGAGATCTGCTCTGGGAGCATGAACCTACATTGCATGGTGCTCTGGTGATTAGTGGAGTTTGAAGGCTAAGACAGGCAGAATACCTGGAGAGACTGAGATTCCAGCTGCTGGTGGAAAACAGGGATCCATATCTTGCTGAACTGGGCAGGCAGTCTGAGAGACTTCCTAAAAGTGAGAGGACTGTGAAAGGGGCAAGGATTGCACAGAGTTTACTGCTCAGGAGAAAAGACAGGTAAACAGAATTATCCAGGTGCACTCTGTCCAGCAGGTTGGGAACTTCCAAGATCCTCAGACACTCCATCCCCCTGACTGGCTATGCAGCTCCAAGGCCCCCCTCCCTGATATGCAGCCTGCAGCACCTTCCTCCAGGCCAGCCTGCACCTGGCTCACAAACTGGCAAACCTGTCCTGGTGTCAGGCCAGTCAGAGGGAAGCCCCACTACAGCAGTTACAAACACAAAGCATAGAGACTTACACCTGTGTGTTTGGCCCACTGGCTCTGGCAGTGGAGACAGGCATAGCAGCTGGGAAGCAGGAAACAACTCTTTCCTCCTCCCAGGCACCAGCACAGCTCCCCTGCGACCCCGACATTGCTCTAGGGGCTGAGCAGCTCCAGAGAGTAGAGCTCTGGGAACTAGAGGGTGCCACAAACAAATATGAAACATCAAAGGGACCTGGTTCAAAGCAAAATCTCAACAACACCAGAAGAAGGGTCAAGTGATACTGATCTAATCAAAATTCCTGAAAGAGATTTCAAAATGAAAATCACAGACATGCTCCTGGAGGTACAAACAAATATTCAAGAAATCAGGAACAAATTTAGGACGGAGATCCAATCACTGAGGAACACACAATGGAGGGTATTAAAAGCAGATTACATACGGTGTAGGAGACAATAAATGAAATAAAAATTAGAGAAGAGGAATACAAAGAAGCTGAGGTACAGAGAGAAAAAAGGATTTCTAGAGACTTGTATGACCAATCCAAACAGAACACTATTTGTATTATAGGGGTACCAGAAGAAGAAGAGAGAAAAAGGGATGGAAAGTGTTTTTAAGGAAGTAATTGCTGAAAACTTCCCCAGTCTGGGGAAGGAGATAGTCTCTGAGGCCATGGAGGTGCACAGATCTCCCAACACAAGGGACCCAAGTAGGAGAACACCAAGACATATAATAATAAAAATGGCAAAGATCAAGGATAAGGACAGACTGTTCAAAGCAGCCAGAGAGAGAAAAAAGATCACCTACAAAGGAAAGCCCATCAGGCTAGCATCAGACTTCTCAGCAGATAACTTACAGGCCAGAAGGGAGTGGCATGATAAATTTGATGCAATGAAGCAGAAGGGCCTCGAACCAAGAATACTCTATCTGGCAAGATTATCATTTAAATTTGAAGGAGGGATTAAACAATTTCCAGATAAGCAAAAGCTGAGAGAATTTACCTCCCACAAACCATCTCTATAGTGTCCTTTGAAGGGACTGCTATAGATGGAAGTGTTCCTAAGGTTAAATAGCTGTCACCAGAGGTAATAAAAAGAGATAGACAAAGAGTACAGACTATGATACCTACTATATAAAGAATGGAGGAGGAAGAAAAGGAGGGAAAAAAAAGAACCTTTAGACTGTGATTGTAATAGCATATTAAGTGAGTTAAGTTAGACTCTTAAATAGTAAGGAAGTTACCCTTGAAACTTTGGTAACCACTAATATAAAGCCTGCAATGGCAAAGTACATACCTATCAATAATCACCCTAAATGTAAACGGTCTGAATGCACTGAGTAAAAGACATAGAGTCACTGAATGGATAAAAAAACAGGATCCTTGTATATGCTGCCTACAAGAAACTTATTTCAAATCCAAAGACAAACACAGACTAAAAGGGAAGGGATGGAAAAAGATATTTCATGCAACTAATAGGGAGAAAAAAGCAGGTGTTGCAGTACTTGTATCAGACAAAATAGACTTCAAAACAAAGAAAGTAACAAAAGATAAAGAAGGGCATTACATAATGATAAAGGGGGCAGTCCAACAAGAGGATATAACCATTATAAATATCTATACATCCAACACAGGAGCACCTACATTTGTGAAACAAATACTAAGAGAATTAAAAGGGGAAATAAAATGCAATGCACTCATTCTAGGAGACTTCAACACACAACTCACTCCAAAGGACAGATCAACCAGGCAGAAAATAAGAAAGGAGACAGAGGCGTTGAATAACACATTAGAACAGATGGACCTAACAGACATCTACAGAACTCTCCACAAAAAAGCAGCAGGATACACATTCTTCTCAAGTACACATGGAACATTTTCAAGAATAGATCATGTAGTAGACCACAAAAAGAGCCTCAGTAAATTCATAAAGGTTGAAATTGTACCAACCTGCTTCTCAGACCAAAAAAGTATGAAACTAGAAATAAATTACACAAAGGAAATGAAAAAGCCCACAAACACATGGAGGCTTCACTACATGCTCCTAAATGACCAATGGATCAATGACCAAATAAAAACAGAGATCAAGCAATATATGGAAACAAATGACAACAGTAATTCAACAATGCAAAATCTGTGGGATGCAGTAAAGGCTGTGCTAAGAGGGAAGTGTATGGCAATACAGGCCTACCTCAGGAAAGAAGAACAATCCCAAATGAACAGTCAAAACTCACAATTAACGAAAATAGAAAGAGAAGAACAAATGAGGCCCAAAGTCAGTAGAAGGAGAGACATAATAAAGATTGGAGCAGAAACAAATAAAATCAAGAAGAATAAAACAATAGAAACAATCAATGAAAACAGGAGGTGGTTCTTTGAGAAAATAAACAAAATAGATAAAGCCCTAGCCAAACTCACCAAGAGAAAAAGAGAGTCTACACACATAAACAGATTCAGAAATGAGAAAGGAAAAATCACTACAGACACCACAGAAATACTTACTAGAAAGAATTACCAGAGAGTACTATGAAAAATTGTATGCTAACAAACTGGATAACCTAGAAGAAATGGAGAACTTTCTAGAAAAATACAACCTTCCAAGGCTTACCCAAGAAGAAACAGAAAATCTGAATAGACCAATTAGTAGTAATGAAACTGAATTGGTAATCAAAAAACAACCCAAGAACAAAACCCCTGGACCATATGGCTTCTTGGCTGAATTTTATCAAGCATTTAGTGAAGACCTAATATCCATTCTCCTTAAAGTTTTCCAAAAAGTAGAGGAGGAGGGACTACTTCCAAACTCATTCTATGAGGCCAGCATCACCCTAATACCAAAACTAGGCAAACACACCACACACACAAAAAACAAAATTACAGACCAAAATCCCTGATGAACATAGATTCAAAAATACTCAACAAAATATCAGCAAACCAATTTCAAAAATACATCAAAAAGATCATCATGATCAAGTAGGATTTATTCAAGGGATGCAAGTATGGTACAATATTATAAAATCCATCAACATCATCCACCACATCAACAAAAAGGACATAAACCACATGATCATCTCCATAGATGCTGAAAAAGCATTTGACAGAATTCAGCACCCATTCATGATAAAAACTCTCAACATAATGGGTATAGAGGGCAATGACCTCAACATAATAAAGGCCATATATGACAAACCCACAGCCAACATCATACTTAACAGCAAAAAGCTGAAAGCTTTTCCTTTAAGATCGGTAACAAGACAAGGATGCCCACTCTCCCCACTTTTATTCAGCATAGTTCTGGAGGTCCTTGCCATGGCAATCAGACAACACAAAGAAATAAAAGGCATCCAGATTGGTAAGGAAGAAGTTAAACTGTCACTGCAGATGACATGATATTGTACATAAAAAATCCTAAAGAATCCACTCCAAAACTACTAGATCTAATATCTGAATTCAGCAAAGTTGCTGGATACAAAATTAATACACAGAAATCTGTTCCATTCCTATACACTAATGATGAACTAGCAGAAAGAGAAATCAGGCATACAATTACATTCACAAGTGCATCAAAAATAATAAATTCCTAGGAATAAACCTAGCCAAGGAAGTGAAAGACCTATACTCTGAAAACTACAAGACACTCATGAGAGAAATTAAAGAAGATACCAATAAATGGAAACACATCCCATGCTCATGGCTAGAAAGAATTAATATTGTCAAAATGGCCATCCTGCCTAAAGCAATCTACAGATTCAATGCAATCTCTATCAAAATACCAACAGCCTTCCTCAACGAACTAGGACAAATAATTCTAAAATTCATATGGAACCACAAAATACCCCAAATAGCCAAGGTAATCCTGAGAAGGAAGAATAAAGCATGGGGGATTATGCTCCCTGACTTCAAGCTATACTACAAAGCCACAGTAATCAAGACAATTTGGTACTGGCACAAGAGCAGATCCATAGACCAATGTAACAGACTAGAGAGCCCAGATATAAACCCAAGCATATATGGTCAATTAATATACAATAAAGGAGCCATGGACATACAATGGGGAAATGATAGCCTCTTCAGCAACTTGTGTTGGCAAAACTGGACAGCTACATGCAAGTGTATGAAACTGGATTATTGTCTAACTCCATACACAAAAATAAACTTGAAATGGATCAAAGACCTGAATGTAAGTCATGAAACCATAAAACTCTTAGAAGACAACATAGACAAAAATCTCCTGAATATAAACATGAGCAACTTTTTTCTGAATGCATCTCCTCGAGCAAGGGAAACAAAAGCAAAAAGGAACACATGGGACTACATCAAACTGAAAAGCTTCTGTACAGTAAAGGACACCATCAACAGAACAAAAAGGCATCCTACAGTATGGGAGAATGTATTTGTAAATGACATATCCAAGAAGGGGTTAACATCCAAAATATATAAAGAACTCACACGCCTCAACACCCAAAAAGTAAATAACCTGATTAAAAAATGGGCAGAGGATATGAACAGACACTTCTCCAAAAAGGAAATTCAGATGGCCAACAAGCACATGAAAAGATGCTCGACATCACTAATTATCAGGGAAATGCAAATAAAAACCACAATGAGATATCACCTCACACTAGTTAGGTTGACCAGCATCAGAAAGACTAAGAACAACAAATGCTGATGAGGATGCGGAGAAAGGGGAACCCTCCTACACTGCTGGTGGAAATGTAAGCTAGTTCAACCATGTGGAAAGCAATATGGAGGTTCCTCCAAAAACTAAAAATAGAAATGCCATTTGACCTGGGAATCCCCCTCCTAGGAATTTACCCAAAGAATACAAGTTCTCAGATTCAAAAAGACATATGCACCACTATGTTTATTGCAGCAGTATTTACTGTAGTCAAGATACGGAAGCAACCTAAGTGTCCATCAGCAGATGAATGGATAATGAAGAGGTGGTACATATACACAATGGAATACTATTTGGCCATAAGAAAGAAACAAGTCCTACCATTTGCAACAACATGGATGGAGATGGAGGATGTTATGCTCAGTGAAATAAGCCAGGCGGAGAAAGACAAGTACCAAATGATTTCCCTTATTTGTGGAGTACAACAATGAAGCAAAACGGAAGGAACAAAACAGCAGCCGACTTACAGACTCCAAGAAGGGACTAGCTGTTACCAAAGGGGATGGGTGGGGAAGGGCGGTTGGGGAGGGACGGAGAAGGGGATTCAGGGGTATTATGATTGGCACACATGGTGTGGGGGGGATCGTGGGGAAGACAGTGCAACACAGAGAAGGCAAATAATGCCTCTGTGGCATCTTATTATACTGTTGGGCAGTGGCTGCAGTGGGTGGGGTACGGGGGGGCACACGATAACAAGGGTGAATGTATTAACCACATTGTTTTTTCATGTGAAAGCTTCATAAGAATGTCTATAAATAATACCTTAATAAAAAGATACATAAACACAGTAGTTAGCAACTCCAGGAAATTTAACTGGCAAAATACTTCCACATATCTATGATAGTCTGATATTTTCAGTTGACCCAATAATGCCGTTTGTAGTTTTCACTCCACTTCAGCAAGGGAGCAGTGGAGCGCCAGATCTTGCATTTGGTAACCATGTCTCTTTAGCCTTTTTCTGAAACATTTCCACAGCCTTTGTTTTTGTGACATTGACATTTTAGAAGCTTCCATCCTCCCCGCCCCCCAATCTTTTTTCCATAAAACATTCCTCATGTTGGAGTTTGCCTAATATCCTAATTAGGAGAATCTAGTTTTCCATTCCCCACCAGAAAATGACATAACTAATCTTGTGTCCTTCTCAGGGTTTCACATTTGGAGGCCGATGATATCTATCTGAGGAAGGCTGATGTACTTTTGACGCAATGGTAAAAGATACAGCTAGGTTTTTGGATTATGGTTGTCACAATTCTAAGTAAATTATTTGCCATTTAACAACCGACTGATCAATACTGTTAAATCTTGCTAAAATATTGCTCTAAGAATAGCTACTGAACATATCTGGGGAAATTTCTAGGCATTTTATTAGAGGTTTGCACATTCTTTTTAAAAAGCTGCTATATAAAATATTCCTATGGACTCTAATTCCGACTGAAATATCAGAGCCATCTGTCTCTGTTTTAATTCTGTTGGAAAGCACCCTCTGAAATCTATGTATTATTATAATCATGATAATAAAAAAAATACAATATCACTTTAATTACGTTCCAGTGCTTAAAACATTCTTCATTGAAGGAGCCAGAGTTATTGAAGAGAACAGAGGCTATCCCCCCTTAATTTATAATGAAAAGATGGCAGAGGCCGGGGTAAAGAGAATTAAATTCGTTTTTATCTTACAAGTCAAAGTCATCACTTTATTCCTTGGCTCTTAGTCCCTGAGATCTTTGTAAAAATCTTCCCTGACAGCTTTTCCCCTGTTCCAGATTCCTGCCAAGACAATGATTCAGAATCATGTGGTGTGTGGTTGTTGTAGTGAGAAAGAATTCTTGATGTATTGGTTTTCTTTTGCTGTGTAACAAATTACCACAGATGTAACAAAAAACAGACAAATAAACCAGGATCTCTCAGAAAGTCAGTGGAAGGTATAGGAAGAGGCTAGGACCCCAGGAAGGAAAGGAGAAATTTCCTGACAGAGCAAGAGTTCTGTTTATGACTTTTGCCCTTTTTCTAATTAGATTGCTTAGTTTTTCTTTTACTAATTAATTATAAGTGTTCTTAATATATTCTGGATTTGAGTCCTTCATCAAATATGTGATCTGCAAATATTTCCTCTCTGTCTAGCTTATCTTTTTATCCTCTTCACAGGGTCTTTCACAGACCCAAAACATTTACTTTTCATTAAGTCTAATTTACTGATATTTTTTCTTTTATGGATTATGCTTTTGATTTCATGACAGAGAAGTTTTCATGAAGCCATAAATCTGCCAGATTTAATCTTACATCTTCTCCAGAAGTTACATTGTTTTATAGGTTACATTTAAATTCATAATCCATTTTTAGTTCAGTTGTGAATTTAGGTCAAGGTATTTTTTCCCCCATTTTTTCATTTTTTTGTCTATTGACATCCGATTGCTCCAACACCATTGGCTGAAAAAACTATCCTTCCTCTATTAAACTGATTTTTCTCCTTTGTTAGAAATTAGTCAGTCATGCTTGGGTGGACTGTTTCTGGGTTATCTTTTTTTCCCACTGATACATGTGACTGTTCCTCTGCCAGCATCACACAGCCCTGATTTCTGTAGGTATATAAGTTTCAAGGTAGTAGAGTGAGCCCTCCTACTTTTTGCCTCCTTTCCAAAAAGGTTTTTTTTTTTAGCAATTCTAGTTCCTTTACCTAATCTTATTTATATTTAAAAAAAATATTGCTGGGAACTTGATAGGAATTGCATTACATCTATTTGGGAAGATTTGACATCTTTATTATGTTGAATTTTCCATGGACTCAATATGTATTTATGTTATTAAGATCCTTTTTTATTTCTCTCACTAGTGTTGTGGAGTTTTTATTATGAGAGACTTGTATGATGATGATTAGACTGATGCCTAAGTATTTTTTTTGAGTGATTGTAAATTGTATTTAAGTTTTCTCTTTCTGTGTGTAATGTTTAGCATATGGAAGGATTTGTGTATGTCAATTTTGTATCCTGCCACCTTGCTGAACTCACTTATTAATTCTGGGGATTTTTTTTTTTTAGAGCCTTTGGTTTTTCTACATAGACCATGATATCATCTGCAAAGAGGGACAGTTTTCTTTCTTCCTCTCTGAATGGTATGCCTTTTCTTTTCTTTTCTAATCTTTTTGGTCTAGCAGGGTCTTCCAGTATTATTTGAACAGGTATGGTGATGGCAGATATCTTTGCCTTGTTCTCAAATTTAGTGGGAAAGCAACTAATTTCTTAACATCAAGTACTATTGTAGCTAACATCTGTATGTTATTTGTAGAAATTCTTTATCAAGTTGAAGAAGTTTCACTCTACCTCTAGTTTTCTGAGAGTTGTTGTCATGAAGTGGTATAGAATTTTATCAAATGCTTTTCCTGCATCACTTCATATGATCCTGAAAACTTTTTCTTCTTTAGCTTTTTAATATGGTGGATTATACTGATGGATTTTTTAATATTGAACCAGCCTTGCATTTCTGAATAGACTCCATTTGGTCATGTTGTATACTTCTTCTTTTATCTTGCTGAATTCTACTTGATAACATTTTGGCAAGAGGTTTTGAATCTGTATTCATGAGTATTACTGGAATGTAGATTGTTTTTGGCCTTATTTGTGTCTGGTTTTAATGTCATGGTGTTGTTGGCCTCATAAAATGAATTAGGACGTGCTCCCTCCTTTCTGTTTTTCTGGATGGGATTGTGTAGTTGAGTGTTAATTTTTCTTTGAAAATTTGCTGGAATTCTCCCATGAAACCATCTGGGCCTGCATATTTCTTTTTTTGGGAGTTTGTAGATTATGAATTCAATCTCCTTAATAGTTATAGAACAATTCAAAGTATCTATTTCATATTGGTGAGTTGTAATAATTTGAGTTTTTTGAGGAATTGGTTCATTTGATCTGAGTCACCAAGTTTTTATGTGCAGAGTTCTTCACAGTATTCCCTTATTATATTATCCTGATGTCTGCAGGGTCTGTGGTGATACCTTATTTCATTTCTGATACTGGTAATTGGTGTCTTCTCTCTCTTTTTCCTTTGTCAGTCTTGTTCGAGGTTTGTCAATATGATCCATCTTTTCAAAGAAAAAGATTTTTGTTTTACTGATTTTTTTCTGTCATCTTCCTGTTTTCAATCTCGTTGATTTCTGTTCTTATCTTTATATTTACTTCCTTCTGCTTACTCTGGCTTTATTTTGATGTTCTTCTGGCTTCTTCAAATGATATATTAAATTACTGATTTAAGACTTTTCCTTTTTCTTAGTGCTATAAATTGCCCTCACAGCACTGATTTAGCTATTTCTCACTAATTTTTGTATGTGTTTTCATTTTCATTCAGTTAGCATATGTTTTGATTTCCCTTGGGAGTTCCTCTTTGGCTCATAAATTATTTAGAAGAATTATTAGTTTCCAAGTGTTTGGAAAGTTCTCTGTTACCTTTCTATTATTGATTTATAGGGTCCATTGTGATCAGAGAATACACTTTGTATGATTTCAGTTCTTATAAACTTGTTGAGGTTTTGATCCAGAGTATAGTCTATCTTGACATATCTTATAGGAATGCTTGGAGAGAATGAATATTCTGCTGGTGTTTGGTCCTGTTGCTTGGTAGTATGATTGAGTTTTTTATTTAATATCATTACTGATTTTTTAAATTGTTGTATTAATTGTTGAGAAAGGGTTGATGAAACCTTCAACCGTAATTGTGTATTTGTCTATATCTCCTTCCCATTTTATCAGTTTTGCTTCACATATTTGGCAGCTCTGCTGCTTGATGTATAGATATTTAGAATTACCATGTCTATTTGAGTAATTAAGTTGACTCTTTTATCATTATGTGATGTTATATAATGTAATGTAATATGTCTGACTCTAATAATTTTCTTTGCTATGAATTGTATCTGATATTGATATAGCCACTCCTTTCTTTTTATTAATGTTTGCATGGCATTTCTTTTCCTGTCCCTTTACTTTCAACCTACCTGTTATATTTGCAGTGAATTTCTTATAGACAGCAGACTTTTTCATTCACTCCCAATTAAATCGCTTGTGCTTCCTCTTTAAAGTAACTGTAAGCAACTCTGTCACATCCAGACCCTCAACTATCCACCAGAATTGCTCGAACCGCTCCTTTTATTAAATTTGATTCCATTAAATAGCTGGCTAATGGTTCTCAGTAAGATGAACTGGCTCACTCTGTCCTGCTTGTCTGAACAAAACAGATGAGCAGCTAGGGAATTTCTGCCTGGAACCTGGCTGCACCCAATTCAGACCTGTACAAACCTGTGCAAACCTTCAGGCCACATTGTCAAGGAACTGCTGTCCAAGGGAAGAGGCAAAGGGCCTGGAGCTGGGCCCATGAGCTATCCCATAAGACTGGGATGCAGGCACATCTGGGCTTTCTCTTTCATTAAGCAAATACTGATTTTCACCAAGCTCTACTGGGACACAAAGTTAGGCCCCAACTGAAGGAGTTGACAGTCTATGGGGAGGACAGTTGCAGTGTGGCATGTTAAGTACTGAGATAAAGGAAACATAGAGGGAAGAAGAAAAGCCCTTGATACCAAGTAGTGTGTCTGTGAGGGCTTCCTGGAGGAGGAGTCTTGTTGACTGAATTGTTTTATGCCTCTGCCTGGTTGAAATCCTTCAGTAGTTTCCCACTGTTGCCAGGACAGACCAAAGCTTTCACTGTGTCCACAGAGCCCCCGAGTCCAGTCACTTGCCCCACCCCATGCTCCTGCTCCCCAGCCCTATGGGATATCTGTTCACTTTCTGTCCAGCTTTGAGGGCTCCTTACGTATCATCTCCTCCTTGTGGACACATGTGGAATGGACTATACTCTGAGTCCCCTCCCCAGGGCCCCAGAGATACTCTGTGACAGTGCCCCCTGCCCCACTCCTAACAGCATACTGTTTTCACGTGTGTCTGTTTGGGAACCTGACATACTGTCCTCCATCAGGGCCAGGATCTGGTCTCACTGGGCCACCACCCAGCCCAAGCCCAGTAACTAGCACTCATTTGTGACTTGATTTGTGCATGAAGTGTAACTTCTCCAGAAACCAGTCTGTAGGAGCTGAAGAAATAAACCTGGTCGCGGCAGGAGGGATGGTGTTCTCAGAAGAGAGGAGAGCCCCTGCTGAGGCTTGGGTGAGGGTACCTGGACTGGAGGGGAGGGCAGGGTGAGGCTGAGAGGTAAGCACGGACCAGTAAAAGAGCCAGGGAGAGGAAGGTTTGCATAATCCTGCAGGGATTGCCCCCAGCAGAGGTGCAGCAGGGGGGCTGGTGATAGGGAGACTCCCTAGGAGAGAGAAGACAGGCTGGGTTTATCCAGGGCCATGCAGCAGGGCCTGTGTTGGCTTGTGAGGCTGCACAGCTCATCTCACACGTGCCTCACCACTGGAAGCAGCGTGTGGCCCAAGGTCAGGGGCTGTGGCTGAAAAGTTTGTGTCTGTCACAGCTTATGTGGCCCACACTCAGCCCCATAGATGACAGTGTTGGACAGGGCATGCCTAGGGCTCTAGGGAAGATTTTGGAGACATGCAAAGAGGGTCCCTGGGCTGACCTTGGGGTACTAAGAACACAGGCCCTTCCAAGCTACAGACACGCCCTAGTCATTGGGTCACACATGACACATTAAGAAACTGGGGTCAGCTTCAAGCCACTGTGCACCCTGCCTGCTGGCGTCAGACCCTTCCCTGGAGCCAGGCTGATCAGGGTCAAACTGCACAACTCTCCTATTCAGGTTTGGGACCCTGAGAGGGCACATCACCTGCTGGGACTCCCAGTGAAATGGAGACTGGACTCTGGGAGAAAAGCCCCTGGCCCATCCTGGCTTTAGAGGACCCTGCATGTTACACACACATCCAAATGCAAAGATGCTTTTTTTTTCTTTTTGGTCTCATCAGGAAGTCTTCTGAAAGTTCAGGAACTGGGTCAGCACACAGTCATAAGGGAGAAGGAAGGGGCAGCTGCAAGTGAGGGTGGTGTGTTCTGAGAAAGAAAACCACAGCCTGGTGGGGCCTGGGAACTAGAGGGGGGAGGGGTAGCTTTGTTTCAGTGACAGACAGACATTCCTCAGCACATAACCAGAAAACTGCACTTCCTCCCTCCACCTAACAAGCTAGTTGGGGGAGATGCGTCTTGGTGCTGCCCAGAAGTTCACGGGGGAAAGCAAGGTGTTGGGTAGGAGGACCTGCAGGGAGTGTGATGGGGCCCGGCCTCACCCTGAATCCTGGAGGGTGCTGGCATTTCAGGAGCCCCAGCCTAGGCTGAGCTTCCTCCTGCTCTGCCCAGAAGACCCTGACAGCCCTTGGTGGTCAGTATAAGCTGATCTCCCCACTTGGGAAGGTGACCTCTGGCAAGTGGATTGCAGGGCCCTTCATGTAGCTGGATCTCTAACTTAAATACTTAGACAGGTGGCATGCCCTGGGCTCTGCATATGTTAGGAGATGACTTAAAAAAGATAACCATGATGGAAATGCTGGACACAGATGCTGGCAAAGGGTAGAACTCAGTGAAACTCTCTCCTGGTAGATGGAGGCAGATGGCTTGGCGTTGCCAAGATGCCGGGGCTCTCGCATTGGCTGGTTGTTGTAGTTTCCTCTGCAGCGTCATGGCCCCTTCCCTGTGGACCAGGCCAGCTGTCATCCCACAGCCCCACCCCAGGGCACATGCTTTGCTCAGCCAGATCCCCAGGGACTCCAGAGCAAAGCCTCTCAGAGGCTGAAGAGCACAGTATGAATATTGCATGAATAATAATAACCCCACCACTTAGCGGTTATGCAGCATTTTCCTCTTCCACAATATTTTACCATCATTAATTAGTTATTCTGCACTGCTTCCAGCCTCTCATGCTCTCTCTGCAAAGGCTTGCTCTTGAAAACAGTCCTTCTCTGATCCAAGCCCCACTGTTGAGTGGGTGGGCTGTCCCCCACCTGGAATAACGCAGCTGTCTGGAGGCCAGAGACAAGCCCTTGATGGGGAGTATAGTCTCCTTTCTGATCTGAGCACCTCCGCAGAGCTGCCTCCTGGTGTGCTCTGCTCCCCACATCTCCCACAGCCCCCAGGAAAGCTGAGGATCCCATTTCAAGTGAGTAATTGAGTGTTTGTGGAAGACGGCTCCTGTCTGCACTTTTTTCTGCTCCCACGCACCTTCAGAGGGTCCTCGCAGCTGCACTCTGTGTGGGACCAGGCAGGTTCTTGGTGACCAGCCACATTGCACAGGGGCCACTGAGCTGGGGGTTGTGTCATGTCTGACCCAAGGCTCCACTTGCTGAGCAGTGGCAAATGGGGCTCAGATGTTCTGGTTCCAAGTATCATTCCTTCTCACCCACCGTGAGGTCATAGGAGAGTTTCATCCAACCACCAAGACATTCGAAGATGGAGCAAATGCCTCTATCAGTGAGTGGCTGATAGGGTCAACTGGGTGTTCTGGCTGGGGCACCTCTGGTCCAGCCCTCCCTGGGTCCTACCATCCACCTCACAAGCAGCTTTTTTCAAGGTGTCTCTGCCTTTCTAGCACCTCTGGCTCCCTCCATGTCTCAGCAGCCCCCCTGTCAGGTATGGCAGTGTTTGCATGTCACTACTTCCTGGCCAGCCTGGACCTGGGGTCCCTGGGGCCTCTGCCCCTTTGGGAGTGCTCCCTGTGCCTGCAGCTCCCTTGGTTCAACCTTGGGCCAGTGCCGACTCCCTGCCTCCAGCTCCTCCATTAGCTTGGGAAGGTATTGATTAGTTTGGCTTCTGTAGCTGAGTGTTTTAATCCCAGTGTGTGAATCTTTAAGAATTAATTAGCAAAGATTGCTCAGGAAAAACAAAGTGGGCACAAGTTTTGATACTGTCTGGTCACCCACAATTATTGTTTTCCTCTTAATTATGAGGCTATTTCTGGAAGCTGGAGGCATTTTTTCTTGTGTTTTCTTCCTCATGTTGGCCTCTCCATCTTCCTGGTGGCCTTCCCTAGCCTCCTGCTCCAGTCCCTGCCCAGGGTGGCCATATCCTGGCTGGCTGTCCCATCCTCATCCTCTGGAGAGCCCCGAGAGCCTCAGCTTTACCCATGCCCCTTGCTGCTGTGACCTGCTGAGCTACCTTCTTTATTCCCAAGCCTTTGTGCCTCCTGGGACCCCCTGGCCTTTGCTGGTGCCTTTTCCTCTGCCTGGAGACCTTCCCTGCCTGTCCCTCCCCTGCCTTCTCTAGTTCCTATTTGTTCTTTCATTTTTAATTTAATAACGCTCACTCTAGAGGACCTTCTCTGACTCCCCAGGCTTGTTTAGTTCCCCCTTGGTTCTCCTGGATGGCTAATGGCCATACTTCTATGTGTTAGCAGGGATCATGGTGCCGATTCCTTACTCACTGCCCACCTTCTGGACACCAGAGCCCAGTGCAGGCCAGGGGGCTGAGCGATCCTGAGCTGGGCTTGCAAAGCACGTGGTCTGACTGGACATGCTCTTGGGCAGTAGAAGGAGATCCACGGAAACTGAGGATGTGTCCTGAGGCCTGCCCTCGCCCCTGCAGCCCTCTCTGCTTTGCCCTCCTTGCTCTATGTTGCTTTTGCTGTCCATCCCTTGAACTTGCTCAGCTCTGGCAGAGTGGGGCCTGCCAGGAGGTGCACAGGAGGACAGGGTCACCTGCGGCCGAGGAGAGGAGTGGCCGTGCCCTGTTTACTTGAAGTGTGGCAGCTTCAGTCTCTCTGATGAGATGAGGGATGGTACTGAGGAGAGCAGTGTCAGAGGAAGGCTCTAGGCTCTGGTGCAAACCCAGCCCCCACTGGGAGCAGGAGTGCCACTGATCCCAGGCCAATGGGGGTCCCCTGGCATTCTGCTTATCAAACGACCACATAGAGGGGAGAAAGGGCCAGGGCCACCTACCTTGTTTCCCTGAGAAGTGGACCCACCCATGAGCTCTGAGGAAGGGAAGGGGCCATGAGCACCCATAGCACCAGAATCAGCCCAATTAGAGAAGCATGCCTTGTGTTCCACTGACCCCAAGGTCACCTTCCATTGCTGGGGCCAAATGCACAGGAAGGAAGGGGCTGTCTGGATGAGTCCTTTCTCGATGTCAGGGTCTTCTTCGGTCCCCATTTTCCGATGAGAGAGGTGAGGCCCAGGATCACCTCTGCGTGAAGCATAGCTGCATTGTCCCTCTGATTCCACACTTGCAATTCCCTTTACTGCCCTCTCCCAGTGCAACCCAGCTGTGTTTTACTTGTGCGCGGGACCTCACTTGAAGCAGCAGAGGCATCACAGCAATGCTAGCCATGCAGGCTTTGTGCATGTTCCACATATGTTGCATGCATGTTCCACGAGTGTTCCTGGTCTCAGAGTTACAGGAGCAATGCTGGTTGACTTGTTTCTCTGTGGCGGAACTTTACTTCCCTCTTTAGCCCCGTTTTCATTCAGTACTAGAAACTCAGTCTGACAGCTTCAAGCCACTTCTGATTTAACGTTCCGTAGTTCTGGGGTAACTTCCGGGCAGTTCAGGATGCTTCCCTTCTACCTTCTCCTTGCATTTCCTAGGAGGAGAAATGAAGTTCCAAGGAATCTCACATGTCGTCATGTTCCTGGAGGTAACAGCTCACCCTGGGCTGTGTGAAGTGTGTCCTTCATGCCAGAGGACCAACTGTGGGGTAACATAAACAGGACAGCACAGGAATGACAGGTGGCAGGGGTGATTCTGAGCTAACAGAGGGGAAGGGGCCTTCCAAAGGAGATGGCTTTGTGGTAAGTCCTAAAGAAGAAGGAAGAGTTTCCCACAGGGACAACTGCATCAGAGCACATGCAAAGGCATAGAGGTTCCCCAGGTTGCTTGGCTTGAGCATCTTAGTTGGATTTATTTGAGGCTGTGCTGGCAGTTCCTTGTTCATATGTCTTTTGCTCCCATTTCCCCCTTGCCAACCTGATTTCCAATGATGTTCTGTGATGGACCTGACACCTGAGTCATCAGGACTCTTCTAATTGCAAATGAGAGTTACCCAGCTCAGATAAAAATCAAGGTAAAGAAAATGTTTCCATACAGAAGTAACTGAAAAGTGAAGAAGAGGTGCTTCAGGCACAACTGGACTCAGGGGCTCAAAAGCCATCTTTAGAACTTGACCTGAGCTTGGCCCTGATCTGTGGCAGCTTCAGTCTCAGCAGGTTGCCTCCATACAGTGGGTCTCCCTTATCCCCACAACTGCTAATTTCCAAAGGAACTCCCTTTTCTCTAATATTTTCCCTGCAGTCCCAGAGTTGGGACTTACAGGCCTGAGTTGGATCACTGGCCTTGCCTGTTGGCCGTGACCGCCCACAGGAAGGAGGCCTGGGCTAGTGGATCAGGAATGTTCACACAGCCACCCTGGAGTCAGCCCTCAGGGAACAGCATGGAGGTGGTTCCCCAGAGGAAAACCAAGGTGCTGCCAGCAGCCAGGGCATCAGGGGAGGTGGGCATGCTGCACAGCATGTGTCTACCCCACACACCCCCATTTAGACTTCCTCCAGCTAGTGGAGACTGAAGTTTACAGGAAGGTTCTAGCTTCACCCATGACATTCTGATCTTTTCTTCAGTGTAAATCTTGTCTCTCCTGTCACTTTGTGAGCTCCTTCCTGGGGGACGGGCCTTGGGTTGCTCTCGGAACCTCCTGGGCACTAGGGCCATCCAAAGCACATTGTGGGTATGTCACTCCTGTGTGTTGCCTCTGTTAGGAGATGATGGATGCCTGTTCTAAGCATTTGAAGCCCTTCCTCTAGCTGGGAATGTCAGAATTTGTACGACCTAAAGTGTGGAGCCATTCTGCAATATTTAAGTTCCAAGATGAACATGGCCAGGCATCAGTTGACAAACACTTAGGGCAGCCTTTCCCTATTTTTAGTTCAGATACTTATAGAATGACATCTGAGTGCATGCACGCCCACTACCCCACAACTGGAACCTCACAGCCTGATTCTGCCCAAATAAGGGTTGTGGAGAGTGCCAGCCCCTGTGAAGGGTGGGCCCAACAGGTGTTGTGGACAGCATGGAAGGTCTGGATATGAGGGATGGGACCTCAGCTGGTCACATTCCCACTGGGATGAGGCAAGGCCATGTGCACCTTCAGTTCACTCTCCCTGGCGGCTGCTTTCCTCTGCAGGCTGCCCTCTCCCTCCTGGCGGGGGGTACCCAGGGAGCCTCACAGCCTCTGGACCATTTACTCTTGCAGGAGCCTCCTTCCTGTTGAGAAACCACTTGCAGAGAGCAGGCTGTGCCTGCAGAACTGAGGTGGGTGGGGCTGCTGGAGACTGGACTATTTGGCTATTTGGCAAGGAGGGGTGGAGAATCAGGTCTATTGGCTGGCTCGCTGCAGCCTTGCCCGGGGGCATGAGGAGGAAGCAGGGACTCTAGACTCAGAGCCATGAGTGCCTTTGTACATCTTAGAGAAAGGCACCATATGCTGGCACCAGCTAGGCAGGTGTAGCCCCTGGTGTATGGTTTGGTGAGAGCTCCTGGGTTCAGGCCCACCCTGGGCACACGCTGGGATTGTGTGGTTGGTTCGGCCCTGGATCCTCAACAGGCTCCTCTAGAGACCCCAGCCCTCTGCTCTAGGCAACAGAGGGGCCGCACCTGGGACCTGTGCTTCTGCCCTCTGCACCGGCTCAGTGTGGACAGTCCCAGGAGTATCTGAGGTCAAGTCAGATTTGCCTCTACTGCTTGGTGACTCTACCCATCAGCAGGGTCCCTGCATGTCCCCAGGGAGACCAGCCTTGGCACAGCCAATCTCTGCTCAGCCCTCTTGGACTTTCCCCTGGGTTGAAGAGTGTTCTCTGGAGGCTAAACTCCCTTCTCCCGTTGGCAAGAGAACCCAGAGAATTCCCGCAGAGAAAGTGCTGTGGGGCTTGGGTCTCTCCCAGACCTGAACTTGGAGCACTCTGGAGGCCTCTGGCTGTGGGGCAGACCATCCCACTAGGGCCGTCCATCTTCTTAGGGCAGAGCCAGGAGAAATCAGTAGTGGAGGCTTGCTTGGGTCAATGCCCCAGCTCTTGACCCAGGAAAGGGGCGGGGGTGGGCCAGCTAGTGTGCTTTATGATGAATCCTCACCCAGGGGCTTGTTAGAGTGCAGGGCAGAGATGCAGAGCACAGTGAGGGCTGCATGGAGGGACCTCTCTCCCCAAGGAGGGGAAAGACTGCCGCCGAGTGGCCGTCGGGCTGGCTAGCAGGAATTACTGGGACAGAATGTGGTCTGCTGGAGTGCAGAGCATGGTCCACAGCCCAGGTTTATCTGTCTGCAGCCAAAAAGAGTGGTAGCCCTTTTGAAGGAGGGTACTTATTCAGTCCCTGATCTCACTCAGGAGAGCCTGAAGCCCTGAGTGCCTTTGTGGCTTGTTTGGGGCCAGGGACTACGGACAGCCTCACAGCCTGGGACAGACACAGGATGGAGCATGGAGAGTGGGATCTAAGGGGCAAGAACCAAAGGAGGCTGAGGAGTGGGGTCTGAGCTGAGCTGCAGCTGCAGGCTCCCTGCCAGGGAGAGGCAGGAAGAGCTGAGAGGGCAGGATGACACTACTGGCATGGGAGGTAGATTCAGGATGCTGAGCAGCCTGGTGAGGACTGGGGGCTGGTGTGCTGGGGCGGGCAGGGCCAGGCCCTTTTGGACACTACACATTCAGTCTTTCCCTCATTCCTTCTCTGGGCTCGCCTCAGCCTAGCTTCATGTGTGTTCCTGAGTGTGGGTAACCCCTTGTGTTTCTCTCTCCTTGGTTATCTGGCTCCTTCCATCTTTGCTTTTTCTGATCTGTGTTCTTTCTTTATTCGGCATTCAAGTTTCATCTCGGGTTAGTATAAAGTTTTATGCCATGGAGAGTGATGGTTGCCAGGTGAGAACCCCTGAAATGGGAGCCAGGAAAGATATGTATGTGTGAGGCAGGTGGGGAGGCTGTGCCTTAGTGGGCCTGGCCTCCCTTACTGATGCTCTGTCCCACCCCAAGCCCTGCCTTCTGCCCACAAAGGGCAGAGAGAGGCCAGACTGGTATCAGGAAAGGAGCCAGGGTGAGCACACAGCACAGGCAGCTCCCAGCCACAGCCACTCGGTTTATTGGCCTGAGAGCCCAGCCAGACCATGTGCGAAATACAAGTCTATGTCCCATCCCTGGGATGGTTTCCAGCCTAGCTGGAGCAGCAGAATTAAAGTAAAGAATCAGCGTAAAGAAACAAGGAAGCTCAGTGGGGGCTTCAGAGAAGTGACAAAACCAATGTCACAGATGCCACAGGACTATCTGTGGGTCATGTGTGGGTGCATGGGCCCCACGGTGGGGATGAGTCATAGAAGAAGAATGAAGTCATTGATTTCCAAGAGGATTTGTGATTAGAACAAGGCTGTGTATTTTTACTTCATAATCTCCCCAGCTTTATCCATCTACCAGCCACTGGAAAATCCCTAAGCTCCATTATCATGCTCCCTTTCCCACCAAACAGACGCAGAGGGAACATGTCCTCTGCGGAGCGTCAACCCCATCTATCACCCTGGGCAGCACCAAGCGTGGTCAGCATATGCAGCCACATGGATGGAAAACGTCTTTGCTGCTTTGGTGAGCAAGTTCCTCAGCCATCATCTAACCTCTGATAGGTCAGGAATTGGAAGGTGCATCCCCCTTGGAGCTCTGCTGGGGAGCATCTGGCACCTCCCAACGAAGTCATCTGCTCCCTTTTATGAGGAGCTGGGGTTGTGGCACTTCCTGCATCTGCCTTTACCTGGATGCTTGAACCTGAGAATCACCAACCCCCCTATTCCCACTGCCCTGCCCCAACTCTTCAGCCTGTGGCCTTCCTGGTGTTGGCATCATCCGGTTAGCTCCCTGGGATTCGAGTTTGCTGAGTCGTTCTCAGCACAGGGGCAGGCTCAGACTCTGGCCTGCCACATTCCCCTTCTCTTGGTCCTTGGGCACATTATCAAGTCCTCAGTTCCTCTGGTTCCTCATTCATCAAACATTGAAGATAAAGCACCCATCTCAAAGACTTGTTGCTGTAAATATCAAACATACTGATACAAGTGCTGCACCCAGTATCTGCCTTAAAGTAAGTGGTCAATTAATAAATGCCTTCCTCTCCCAGGCCCACTGCTCTGCCTTAGCTCTTCTAGGGCCTGTCTGCAGGGACCATAGCCCCAGTGTGTGAGCCATGTCTCCTGACGTAAGGTATCAAGCCCTAGCTAGATGAGTGAGACATCCTGGAGCAATGCTTTAACACCATCCTTCCTTCATTCGTTCATTCAGAAAATGTCCATTAATGCTTCCTATGTGTCTGACAAATGTTGGGGTAGAACATCCCACAAGATACTTAGCAGTTAGGATTCCAGTTAGGAGTCCAGCAGGAAAGCACATCCCACTCAGATTTGAGCAGTCAGTTTGTGAGTTTTGTTAGCAAAATGCAACACTGATTTGCATTCCATTTCTCTCAAGGTGAGATTCTCCAAAATCATCCATGGTTGTGTAAGACCACTTAAAATAGGGTGATGGTGCAGTTTTGCATGACGCTTTCCTGAGGATAACAAAGGAGCCTGGCTGCATCTCTGGAAGATGAAATGGTTACGATCTGGGAAGTTATGCAGAGGGGGCATGGGGGCGAGGAGAACATGCTGCACTCCAGGGCTTCCTGCGAGGCCAGAGTGGCTGATTACACAGGCTGCTTAGTAGGTCACAGGAGTCTGCTTACCACTGACTTTGTATCCTTGTGAATATTGGGGAGGGTGGAGAAAACAGACTCTTCATCACATGGTGGGAGACGTGCTGGATCTCTTGAGGCCAAGAAAGCAGCCTGCGGAAGGGGGAGTTGAAGAGCCAAGGTAAGAGTCCAGGCAAGGCTCAGCCCCACCTGTGTGCTGAGCTAAGGGAGCTCAGTGACAAGACCTGGACACAGAAGCTCCAAGACTGCCAAAGGGGAGGGGCGCAGAGCATTCAGTCCAAGACCACCGCCCCATTGGCCCCAGCTCAGGGAGCCTCTTATACTTCCCAAAGCAGCTTGGCTCTGACATAGGGTCCCAGTTGCCTTGCACTGAGCCAGCTGCACCACCAGTCACGCTGTCTCCTCCCTAATGCCCTGCTTTCTCTCTTTAGATGCCCTCCAGCTAAAGAAGAGAGCCCCAAGGTAATGCTACCCCACATGGTCAGTGAGGGGTAGCATTTTCCTCCTGTTTTATTCATTCTGCTCTTTTGCCTGCCATCCTAACCCTTTTCTCCACTCTAAAATGCTTCCTAGGGGAATAGGATGCACTCCATGGCTCCCCTTCTCTTCTTTGGGTCTGTGGGTAGGGTCATGAAGTTGAGGGGGGTGGCCACAGAGTACATTAGCCAAAAGGGGCTTTGGTTTGCCTCTGCACACCCTAGGTTAGATTCTGCCCCACCCCCAAAGTAGAACTCCCCAGAGCATCTCCTCACACTCAGAATGAGGTCCCTAGCCTCTGCTGTGACTGACTTGGGAGGCGACATCTGGCTGGCTACACGTTACCTAGCTTCCCTGCTGAGAACCAGCTATACTGCCCTTCTGCATAGAGCCTATGTCCTCCAAGGATGATCCTGCCTCAGGACCTTTGCACTTGCTGTTTTCTATCATATGGATTCTCTTTTCCCAAATAACCACAAACTTTGCCCCTCATTTTGTTCATATATCTACTTCAATGTTAGCATTTTGTTTTTGATGGTCTGTTTAAAATAGAAACCCCTCTCCTCCAACCTTTCTTTTCCCCTTACCTAGTTTTATTTTTTCTTCATAATACTTGCTGACATTTTATGATATATTGATTTGTCTATTCGTTTTTCATGGTTCTTCTCCTAAAATGTAAGATCCTTGAAGATGGGATCTTCCCATCCACCCCTGGAGCCCCAGCATTTAGCATAGTGCCTGGAACACATTGGACACTCATATATGTGTTGAATGAATGAATAAATGAATGAATGGGCATTAGGACAAGGATGCTACATGCTGAGGATTAGGAAAAGAGAAGACAACCTCCCTTAAAGTCCACAGGGATGATAGACACATCATAGATGCTTGTTGCACAGTGTTGGGGTCAGGGGAATGCTGTGAGGGGCCTAAGCATGTATGGCCTTGGGCCTGGGATGCAGAGAGGTGCATAAACCAGCTGGGAAAGAGGATGTCTAGGATGCAGGTGAGACCGGGGCTGCATATAGAGGGACAAGAAGAAGTTCACTGGGGAAAGACAGAAGTGCTCATTGGCAGAAGGCACCTGATACATATAGGTATGCGTGTGGTTAGTTTGGAAAACATTTGGGGAGCAAGCACTCAGTGTGGCAGGAGCAAATGCTTCATATGAATGTGTGGAGAGAAGAGGCTGGAGAGGTAAAAGGTTTCTACTCACAGAGGGTGGGGGAGTTCTTGCATGCTAAGTGATGGAATCTGAACCCTATCCTAAAACTCCTGGTCAACCACTGAAGGATCCTAAGATGGAGAGGGCTGGAATATCTTTTATGTTGTAGCAGCATGGATGAATGGGCCCAGCTGGAGACAGGAAGACCTCCTGGGAAGCCTTGCTGGAACAAGGGTCTGAGCAGTACTACAGAGGCAGCCAGCCCAAAAGCTGTGGGTGGGGAAAGATGCAGCCACACAGGGGAAGGAGGAACCCAGAGCAATGCAGTGTCTGCTGGGGTGGGGAGGTCCTCTCTAGGTGGTGTGCTCTGAGAAGTAGGTGGTAGAGCAGGTTTGGGCTTTGGGCTGTGGAGTTGAGATGGTGACTACATTTTTGAACATGGTGAGTTGGAGGCTTCTGGAGACTTCTACATAAAGAGATGTTTAATAAGTGGCCTTCAGGACAGAGGCTGGGCTGAGAAGGGGTGGTGGGCTTTTGGAAGGGACTGGAAGCATGGTTTCCCCTCCAGTTCTTCCCTGGGACCCAAGACACAGTGAGTACTAAGACGTTCCTATTGAAGGAGTAGGTGGGTTCACGATTGAAGGAGAGACAGCTGCGCTCACTGTCATCAGGGGGATGCTCTGGGCATGAGCTGGGAATGGATTTTCTCCAGGTCACTTTCATGAGCATCTCCTCCTCTTCGATGTTCTCATTTCCAGCAATGATTTCTCATTGTTAAGCCCGGCAGCATGTTTCATCAGTTCTTTCTCCAAGCATGCCCTTCTCTGTTTCTAACTCACTGTTTCTCTGTCTCTCAATCTGTCCCATCCTCTGTCTCCCCCTCCACCTCATTTCCCACTCACAGGGGCCTGGACTGGGGGAGACAATTGTGATAAGGGCGACCATTTACCTCAGCATTCAAATCAGGGCTTTTTGAGAGCTCCCAACCCATGAGACCACTCATGCAGGAAAGTAGAATTCCAAGTCGACCAGCTCCTGAGGCCCCCCTTTCCCCACCCTAAGCAGCCTTCTCCCTGGGGCAGCTCTGTCTTTTTCCAGCCCTTGGAGGTTGGCACAATGCCAGGTTCTTCTGCGTGTGCAGCTGTGGCCCCTTTGTCAGGAGGGACTCCTGTCCCAGCTCCACCTCTGGGCTGGGTGCTCACTCAGACTGTCCCACCACAGAACCAGGAGAGCCTGACTTTCATCAGAGTTCATTGTCATTTTGGCACACTGGGGCATGGGAGGCCATGGGTTGAGTCTGGAAGGATGAGAAGGATTAGCTCTCGATGGCTCGGGTGGGGGCTTGGGGGCGAGGGAGGAAAGCTGCATCTGGATCAATGAACCCCAGGCCCAGAACCTGCTCCTCCTTTGGGGGCCCAGCTCGTCTCTGTGCCTGGGTGGGGGCAGGATGCAAGTCAGTTGTGGATGGATGGGCTGCAATGGAGAAGACTGTCCACTGTACAGCCTCAGGGACCCTCTGCTGGGTGGCTGCGGCACCCTGGGTGTGTGACCCACTCTGGCCCTGTGTCAGGACAACTGAGTGGTCAGGTGGAGAAATTCTCATCACCTGAGAGTGACTGATGTTAGCTGGGCCATCCAAACGACCCAACACATCGAGGGGCAATTTGAGTTAAGGCACTTCCCTTTGGAAACTCTGGCGCCCTCTGGAAATCTCTGGGAGTTGTTGCAGATCCTGTTTTGGAGCCATCTTAGTCATGAAATTTACAAGCAGGAAGTATTTCATAAAGCCCAGTTCTCAATTCTGGTGCATGTGTTTATGCACTTGTGCATGCTAGCAGGAAGAGGGGATGGGAGGCGCTCTGAGGACTCATAATGAATAATGGACACTCGTGTGTAGGTGTGAAGATGCTGCTGTGAACAACACTACACAAACCAATTTAAGCACGTCACTGGACACAGCCTCTGTGGCTTTATGTTCCTACATACGGTCATGTCAGAGGAGGATCTCAGTTTGGCATGTGTTTGGAAATTCCAGATTATTCGAGACAACAGTTTATAGGAGGTAATTTCAATAACCAAGGTGCGGTGGCTGCAACAGCCATTCAACAGTGAACACTGGGAAAGTGAAGTACAGGAAAAGGAATGGGAAAGGGGCAGGAGGAAGGCAGGTGGAGGAAGGGAAGGAAGGACAGGGGAGTGGTGGGAGTTGGGAGTTAATAGCTGGATGGGAGTCTCTCTCTCTCTCCCTGATACACTACCCCACTGTGTACAGAGGGGTCTGTTCTTGGCACATATCTTACCAGAACTCCTCTACAAAAAGAAAGATAGGGAGGCACAATTCAAATTTCTGAAACTAACACTAGATGGAGTCAGACTGAGTCAGGAAGAAGTTAGAGCCTAAAGAAAAAGCTAAGCACCAGCAAGCCATTCTCCTGGAGCAAAGCTTTACATGTGCTTTTGTTATCTAGGGATGATTTGGTGAACATCCTGTTCCCCTGTTTTGCAGGTTAAACCTCAGTTTTTCCAAAAGGTGAGCTGTAAGAGTGATCACTGCTATTGCAAGGAGGAAAGGCAGTGAGTGGGTCTCCATGGTGTCTGTTGCTTTTTGGCATACCCCCACGCAGGATGGGAGGGGGATTGCTTGCTATGGGCCACAAGTCCTTGTGCCAGATCAGGAATCAGAATTTAAATATCTATCTATCTCTCTGTATATATATGTATGTATATGTATATATATATATATTTATTTATTTATTTTTGCAGAAAGTCCTAATAGAGTGGTACTTCGGTGAGATTTGAAATGAAGCTGTGGGCATTTGCCCAATTAGAACTGAGAAAACTGGGTTTTAATAGCAGAATAGTTAACTTCATTTTACCAAGACATTTACTTTGACAAGGCCAGTCAAGCCATTAGTTGACTTAGTCCACTTGATGAAAACAATTCCAGAAGTTACCGTTTTGTCATCAAGCTATCGGCTTGGCGGCAGTGTCTGCTTTTTGCTGCTGCTGCGGGGTCTCAGAGACAAGGCCTGGGTGTGCAGGATAGCACCTGCAGGAGGGGACGGGACCCTGGGCCACCTGGATGAAGGAGCCCTTCTCCTAGGAAAGGAGGCAGCTCATCTGGGTTTATCCAAATTGTTGGTTATAGTGCACGTCCCCGGGCCCACTTTCCCGTACCTTGTGCACTGCCAACATACTCTCACCTACCTTCTTTTTGAAAACTCTTCAGATCCACAGAAAAGTTGAAAGAACAGTACAATAAAAATATACACACCCTTCACCTAGATTCACAAATGAACATTTCTCCCCTTTTGCTTTTGCTCTGTATAATACATTTTTTTCCTGGTCTACTTAAAAATTAGTGGCGATATCACGATATTTCACCCCTAAATACATCAATATGTATCTCCCACATAATTACATACAATGACCACACCTACAAAAATGAATGATAATTCAATAATATCATCTATTACACAGCCCATATTCAAATTTCTCCGATTGCCTTGAAAGTATCATTTAGGTTTCAAAGCCAGGATCCAATTGTGTTTGATGTTTCTTTTTTGTCTCTCTGTGTTAGACAGCTCCTCTGCCTCCTTCTCCATGGCATTATCAATTTTGAAGTACCTTTGTATGATGTCTCCTTTCCTGGGTTTGTCTGATTGTTTCCTCCTGAGTAGCTTCAGATTGAGAACTTTGTCAGGAGTGCCACAGAGGTGATATGGCATATTTTTTATTGTGTTGTATCAGGAGGCATGTGACACCAGGCTCTCTACCTGTTGGTGATGCTGCATTTTATCAACTGGTTAAGGAAGCGATTCCTAGATCTCTGCATTGTGGAGATAAATTTTCCCATTTGTAATTAGTAAATAATCTGCAGGGGAGTACTTTGGGGTCATGTGAACATCCTGACCCCTAACAATTCTTCATGCAGTGATTTTATGCCTACTCCTGACCCATTTTTGAATCAGCCTTTCCATGGGGGGGTTACAAAATACTGAGCTTCTAATTCTAGTATTCCTTCTTTATTTATAGCGGCATTATTCTAGAGAAAATACTTTTTCCTTTCCTCCTTTTCTCTTTCACTTACTTGCTGAATATTGTTATCATGATTATGAGTTTCAATGCATTATAATTCATCATCATCGTGGATCTTTGTTAATGCTTAAATTGTCCTAAATTTGTCCAGTACAAGTCACTTCTTGGTGGCTTTTGACAAGATCTCATTGGTCATTGAGCATTTCTTAGACTTCTGATACAACATAATATCCCAGACTCACCCCTGTGCAGACCTGAAATTTACCCATTTTCCTAGATCCCTGTTTTGTTTTGTTTTTTCCTCCTTTTTGATGTGGAATAGTTTTCAGAAACCAAGATCTAGGTACAGTGGGTGCTCATGGCTATGTGAGGCATCATTGCTTCTAGGCCCTCTTAATGGGCAGTCAGGAAATGCCTATTTAAATCACAAACTCAGTACCATCAGATGGTTCTTAAGGTTTCCTCATTCCATAGTTCTGTTTTTCCTCCTCCAAAGTGAAAACCATGTTTCTCAATCATATAGATACCTTTTACCCATTTGCGCTATTCTATAGTATACACAAAATACTGCCAGAATAACAGTAACGCTATACAACTGCAAACTTGCTTAGTAACTTGAAAATTTCTTTGCAATACTTTTTGTTCTTAGAATTTAGCCCTCTATGTATACAGTGCTGTGTTCAAATTGAATTAATTATTTTCTGTGTGGTTGTGCTATCAATTTGATACAGAGGTAGAAACATTTGTTCCAATGTGTATGCTGTTTTAATGTTTCCCTTCTTAATTTTTTGAATTTCATTTTTTGAGTATGGAAATTATGCATATGATTCAAAGATAAAAATATGTAAACAGGTAAACTCAGAGAAGTTTTGCTCTCATATCTGTCCACTCCGCCCTGCTCCTACCCACTGCTTTGAGGTAACTATTTTCGATAGTTCCTACTTTATCCCTCCTGTGTTCCTCTTACAAAAACAAATTTAATTAAAAATTATATACATAATTTTTATAAAATTGAAGAAGTATTTATATATGTACATATATGTGCATATATATAGTTTATTTTTCTAGTTCTTGTATGGTTTTATTTTTTATTTGGATCTCTGATCCACCTGGCATTTATTGTGGTGTGCAGTATGAGATATAGATCCAATTTTATCTTTTTCCCAGATGGTAATCCAGTTATTTCAATATTACTTTTAAAATCACCCTGTTTTCCCTAGTGTTTAATTTGCCACCTCTATCATGTTCTAAATTTCCGTGTGTACTTGGACTCTTTCTAGACTTTATTTAATTTTCCAATGGCATTTGTAATGTACTAGCACCACACTCTTACTTGTGGAAGCTTCATGGCTCCACCATCTGGCAGGACTGGTCCCCCCACAGGCCCTTTGTGGTTCCTTTTCAGAGGCATATTCTTGCTATTCTGTTTTACATATTTTTGCATATTTGTTTTCCATTTGAACTTTAGAATCAACTTCAACATCTATCTATGGAAACAAACATCTTGGCATTTTTATTGGGGTTGCATTTCGTTCATGTATTAAACTGAAGGCGATTGACCTCTTTATAATGTTAAGCAGTCCTTCACTGGAAAGAGACTTTAAAAAACTCTCAAGAGAGTTTTCTGATTTTACTTTTATTGGTTTTTCACATTTGTTGTTAAGTTTATTCCTAAATATTTTATGTTTTTGTTGCTTTTGCAAATGGAGTTTCCCTGCTTGGTCATTGATTGCTTATGGATTTTTTTTTTTTTTGGTATGTTCACATTATAGTGGCTGCCTTATTGAATGCTCTCATTGTTTGTGTTTGTTTTCTTCTTGATCTCCTTGAGTTTTCATGATATGTCATCTGTCAAATTGTAGATTTTATTTCCCAATTCTATTTTCTCTAATTGTTTTCTTTTCTCCTACTGCATTGGCTAAAACCACCAATGTTAAGTAACAGTGGGAACAGAGCATAGACAGTTTGCAGAAGTCCCTTTCTCTTTTTCTCTCTCAATACCCAGCTCAAGTCTACAGCCTGCTTCACCTGCTTGTCCAGCCAGCAGTTGCTATCTTGGTCTCTGCCCAGCTTTCATCTTTTTCCTGCAGTTTATGTCCGGCTCTCTAGGGGTTCATGACACACCCATATGCAAAGGAATCACTGTCAGAGAAGGGCTTCCTCCATGGGGCAGCTCACAGTGCCACTTCCCCAGCTCAGTGCTGTCAGGGGTGAAAGGAGGTTGCCCTCCTGGTCAGCCCATCTTATGTGGGATTCAGTATCCCAAATACAAAAGCTGGCTAGGTCTAGCCACTTTAGATCCTCATCTTAGCAACACCTGAAGGGACTCTTTGAACACAGGACTTGTTAAAAATTATAGGAGGGATGAAGTTTCTGTTGAGTCCCTGGACCTCTAGACTAGTTATTTTAAACTCTATGTCTTTCTGGACCCACCATCCCTTAAAGGAGAAGTACAAAATCCTGAATCCTTCCTCTACTTTTCTTTGTCACCCCCTTGCTTGATTCCAACTTGCTTGTCTTCTATCTTGGCTCGGTTGCCATCAAGCTCTGTAACCCTCAACCTGAGGCCTTAACCCTCCACACATGGGGTAGGTAAGTACATATTATCCCTTTTGTGGCCTTTGACTTGGCTTGTCCCATTGATGCTTCACTCTGCCCTGTCTTTCTCCTGTTGCTACCCCTTCTACCATATTAGATGTCAAGATATTGGGACTGAATATGTACAGTGGAATGGCATGAACAAGTATACAGCATTCAATGTCAGCACAAATATGTCATCCTGTTATAACTATGAATAGTGTCTATGTGGAACGACAGTGAAGTGCTAGTGTGAATTCAGTCTCTGTGTGTGGAGGTGTTGGTGAAGACCTTAGCTGAGAGTAGCTACAGCATGTTTCTGCCCAATATCTAGCCCAAGATCTGCTTACTGTGTGTCAGGGACTGGTTTGGTGACCTCACCTTTTCTTCTGTGTTTCTGATTATATATATAATTATATTATTTACATGTTATATATAAATATAAATAATATAATTATGAATTATATAATAAAAATAATAATATATAATATATGTAAATATATTATATAAGTATATATAATATATATACTGCTATGCCATTCCCTCCTGTAAAATCTGATATACTATATATGGAAACACCTCACCTCTGTAACATCATGTAGTACTGACTTGAAGGTATCATTTCCATTTACCTTCCCATGGGTTTGTCTACCCTATTTCTTATAGCATCTGCCCAGATCTGTGGTGCAAACTCTACACAAAGTGGCACTCTTCCTTTGGTATGCCTATTAACCTAGGGGAATGATTTCTTCCCCTTTTGCCATCAAAGTAGATGAGACTTTGTGGCTTGAGATCTGGCAGGCAGAAAGCAATCTCTAGGTTGAGCTCCATCTGAAAAAAATCTCCCCTTTAACTTCAAGCCTCTGGTCTTCAGGTCCTTTTCTATGTTGCACAAGGAAAAGTTCCCCCTTGCTAAGATTTGCTGATGAAATCTTTCATATCTGCTTAACTGTGTGTGTTGCATAGGCAGATACCATGTTACTTAGAGCATAATCACTGCCAGTAAGTTTTCCAGATGCTTCTTTTCCTTTGCAGAGAGGCACAAATGCTTGGGTTCTAAGCGAACAGCCTCTTCAGAAGGGGTTTGGCAGCCTGGACAACTGCCCATGGTTGCAGTCTCGGGATGTATTGAATTTGAGCATCCAAGGCTGATGATGGACCTTATGTGGAACTCAGCACCCAAGGCAAAAACTAGAAGGACTAGAATCTACAGTGCCTCTGTCCTAAAGAAAGGCATCACTTCTCTTCCACAAGAAGCTGCCTGCACGTCGGGCAGCATGAGCATTTTACCCAGCTGGTCCCCCATGTCAGAGCTGTTCTTACTTCTATGACAGCATTGTGTCCATGCCCGTGGAACCTACCCACAGCAAACAGCTCATGGAAATGGGGACCAAACCCAAGACACAGCCTCCTTACCACCACCATCTTATCAACAGGCAAGTAGCAGTTTCTAGAACTGGTGGCCTCACCTTCCCGGAGGCCAAAAGAATCCCCCTGTGAATATTCAGGGGCTCTGAAACTTGACGACCGTGGGACAGTCTCCAGCCCTATAAATGAAATTGACTTTCTAAATAAAGCCAAGGAAGGCTGGGCTGGAGTGAGAGAAAGGTGTCTTGATGGCCATGCAACGTGCCTGAAGCTCTGCATTTCTTCAAATGACAGAGCCAACAAAGGATTAAACAAGGAGGCAGATGTCTCACTATGTGGAATGCTACACAAATTAATGATTATTGTTATGCTTATAAATTTATTTTGTGGTTATTACAATGTGCACGGCATTTACATGGAGGACGTGATTGGCAGAAGCTTAAGAAACGCACATCTTTTTATTAGTGCCATCAACCTAAGGTTCTGTGGCACAGGCCTTGCTGACATTGCTCTCCCCTGTAATATTAATCCTGTATTTCTGGGACTGTCTTACGGAATACTATGTCTTTCCTGCATAAATCTGGGTGGTGATATGGACTGGTTCTCCTGGGGTTGGGTTACTTTCCTCGTGTGTGATGAAAGATGAGCCGTATTTCAAAACAAACTGCTGTGTTACAATAATTTGCCTGGATTCCCAAAGTGTCCTTTATTTGACTTGTTAACAATGTAGTTCATTAACAGGGTTTGTTAACTGATAACCTACAGCAGTAACATGATACTCACAAGCAATTTTCTGTGTGTAAGATAGAATAAACTATCTTGCAAGGTATCTGTTAATTGATTTGCTTCTTTTAGCAGCATTTTAATTAAGACATCTGGTTTGTGAATGGCAGAGATGCTTGTGAACTGAAGATGAATGCCTCTGGATTCTCAGGCATCATTTTATGTTCTATCATTACAAAGAACTGTGGGGTTCTCTGCCCCATCCCATATCATGACATGTTTCCCCTGCACCATTCCCAAGCTCTGGTTTTGTTTTACTCCCACACAAGGTTTCCTAGATGAAGAACATAGAGGACTATGCTGAAGACCAGTGCTGTCTCGTCAGGTTATAAAGGCTCACATGCCCTGGGCAGCAGAATGTGCTGGGGGCCTCCCAGGGCATTTGGGGCATCATTACACCCCAGATCCAAGCTCCATGGCTTCCTTCTATGGCAGTCTGACTGGAAGCCCTCTGAAGCCCCTCCCATGGCAGCAGCTCCTGGAGTTGAGGTTCCATTGGGCAGGAGCTCTTGGAGGGCTTTGGAGGCAGCCATGGTAAGTCATTGAGCCTGTAGGTGCAATGTCATGCATGAGGGCCATTCTTACTGCCTCACGCTATGGTTGGGAGTATGCTGGCAGAGGCCAAGAGCTGGGATAAACCCAGCCCTCCGAGCCCAGAAGGTACTGGGCTCCTGCAGCACATGCTGGTCCTGGTCAATCCATCTCTGCAGGCATGACACCATGCCCAAAGAGGAGGGGACCAATGACACCAAACACCTGGAGGAAGAGCCAGCCCTACATGGGTGGAGCAGGCTCTTCAGAGGGCAGCAGCCAGCCAGGATCTAAGGGTGTAGCTGTGCTTTGTGGCCTCCAGGGCTCAGTACCTGGACAAGGAGAAGGGAAAGAGTTATCTGGCAAGATGAACAAATAAAAAACATGTATTAATCTCTATATTTATAAATTAAAAATATGTTTATATTGAATCTATAAATTAAAATCAATACATCAAAATTAAATGAATATGTGTATACTCTTCTCTTCCACATGTGCTAAAAGTATACATATCGTAGAATTCTAAGAAATATATAGGGGTTTGAATACATTAATAAATGACATGCCTCTTCAGCACCCATGTTTGAAAACAGCTAAAAGGGAGAAAAACAAGCAGATGGATATTAAAATATCAGAGTTACTGTAATTTTCAAATGAGTCCTGACATGTCCATATCATCCTGCAGCCCCAAGCATCCTGCTTGGTGGCCTTGACTCAGTCCTGGCTTGGGTTGAAGTGCTGGAGGCAAGGACACAGAGGATGGATGGGTTTGAGATGAGGTTTGGTGACAGAGATGCTGGGACTTGTTGATGGGTAGATTTGGGGGTGAGGGGAAGGGTGGCTCAGCATCCCTCCTGGGGTGTGGAGGATCTGGGGAGAGCTAGCTTTGGCAAGGGTCTGCATCTGGTCTTGGGTCTCTCATATTGATTATTAGGGAGCCAAAGGATGGGCTGCATTTGGAGGGAGTGGAATCCATGATCCTACAAGTGTTCAAGCTTGTGACTGAGATTGAAAACACACATGTTGGAGATTGCTCCAGAATGTGCTCTGGGACCCATGAGAGAAAGCCTGGAGGAGTTATAAGGCTTCTCTCCTGTGGGATGCAGTGTGCAGGGGGTTGCTTAGAAAGAGGGAGCCTGAGCTGAGCAGAGCCTGAAGATGTAAGCAGAGCAGGTGGTGCCTGTGACATGAAGCCCAGGGGGGCTAGATCGAGGCTGTACTCAGGGACCAGCCTGCTGACTGATTCTTTCCCTTCCGAGTCATTTGTCATAATCTCAGACTTGTCAGATAAATTAATCATCCTTCAGAGAATATGATTTTTTACATGTATATTATCATCGGATGACAAATTAGTTGCACGTCTCCCAGGCTGTGTATTCAGGGTGCGGGAAAGGTGCCCAGGCCTCAAACATCCCAGCTTCACTTAGCATACTTTGGGCCTGAGTGTTCATGATTCTAGAATTTCAACTGACTTATTTTCCCTTCATTTGTGGTTTCTCTCTGTGCAGCCTAGGGTGAGGTAGAATATGTAGGCTCTATAGCCAAATGCTGTTTGTGAGTTGTGAGCAAATTATTTAACCTTACTATGCCTCAGTTTTCCCATCTGTTAAGTGGGCTTATAGCTGTACCTATGCTATAGGATCTGTGTCAGCATTAAATGAGGTAATGCGTGTAAACTTCTTAGAACACTGGCATGTAGTCAGCTCACAACAAATGTGATTTATTATTTATGATTAGTTTTGGTCAACTTTTACCACATTCCATAACTCAGAGAAGGTGAGATTAAGGAAATGTTCATTTTTGGAGGTTAACTTCTCTATATGTTTTTAAAGTTAAGTTTCTACTTTAGAAGTTTTAGATTTTCCTCAAAGGTGTGCAGGTAGTTCAGGAAGTTCCTGTATGTCCCACACCCAGATTCCCCAATTATTATCTGACGTAAGTATGGTTCATTTGTTACAACTGATGAGCCAATATGATTACATGCTTCACTGAAGTCCATATTTTCTTTGTATTTCCTCAGTTTTTACCTAATATCCCTTTTCTGTACTAGGACCCCATCCAGGACACTACTTCACATTGACTCATCATGCATCCTTTGGCTCTTCTTGATTGTGACAGCTTTGCAGACGTTCCAGGTTTTTGACAACCTTGACAGTTTTGAAGGGCACTTGTCAGGCGTTTTATAGCCCATCCTAAACTCATGATTTGTCTGACCTTTTTCTCATGGAGATAATTTCTTGTAAGCAAATTAAACATTTAAATAGATTATTATCATGCAATACACCAAGTGTTTATTAATCTTTACTGCTGTTCATATGAATACAGTTAGCCAGATAGCTGACAAATCTTGCATAATTTTGAACCGGGTAGGCTCAGTAAAATGAAAAACTTCTTTTTAAATTAAAGCAAAGCAGGTGTTTCTAATTAGTGAGGGACGGCTCAGGTTAGAACCGTGCAACTGCTGCGTACACTTGATCAGCAGCAGAGGCCAGGAGCACACTAGCGGCCCTGTCAGGGTGAGTGTAGACTTGAACCACTCTTCTCCCTTACTCTGAGTAAGAGAAGCCTGTCTGCTCATTCCGTTGACAGGAAGGAGCCATTGGTAGTATGGCCCGAGCTCTCCAGGGAGGGGGCTCAGAGCTGCACACTGTTTTTCTTAGCAAGGAGAGACCCATAAGGAAGCCTTACAATGTGGTCCTGATTTTTGGTCCTTTCCCGAGTTTCAGTCAGGAGGTGGTTCTTACATATGGACAAGAAATTGTGAGCTGGGCATAAGTGCTGACCAAAAACAAATTAAAACCAATTACCCCAAATGTCCTCTGATGGGGCGTTTGCAGCCAGCAGCAGAGGCTCTGCTCCCGTCACCAGTAGGTTTGCTCTGAGGGCAGATGTGATGTGGACAGACCACATCACCTGGAAGGTCTTGCCCACTGCTGTGGTAGATGGTGCTCCTCTTGCCTCCCTCAGCCTCCTGGAGTCAGACTGACTGCATTGATGACTCTCCCACGGAGGCTTATCTGGCTTCATTCAGATTGGGTGTAAGTGGGACTGATGTCCATAATGCAATGACTGGGCACAGAAGGGAACTAAGATACAATAGAACTAAGATACAATAGAAAACTTTCTCAGGCACTGGTCACCTTCATCCAAACCCCATGGATACTTTATTTATTTTAATTGTGCTGCACCGCCAAGTCTAGCTTTCTAAGACATAGTTGCACTTACCATAAGTCATTGCATGTAAAACACTTTGAACAGTGTTCAAAATGTGTACATGCTCTATAAATCTCACCTATTATAATGTATGGTACTAGACACCGTGGAAAAACGCAGAGGATGAAGATACAATCCTCAAGTAGAGGAAATTGTAGACAACCAGGGGAAGCAGGTATTATTTTAGAAGTAGAAACAGAGTGCTGTTGGAGCCCACCCCTCAAAAAGAGTAAACTCATAATGCTAGCATAGAGTGATGTCCAAGCATGGATGTAAGGAGTTTATGAGCCAGAGAAGAGGACAGAATATTCTGGAACCCGATGTGCCAATACCTAAGAGTATAAAAGAATGTGGTGAAGCAAAGGGAACCAGACAATCACAGTGCCTGGGGCTTAGGCTGCATGGAAGGAGAAGGGAGAAGTCTATGATGCAACCAAAGTGCTAACATGTCTGACCATTTGGTTGTTTGGTTTTGTGAAATCTGTTTTCCCTTTCACAAAGCTAGTTGCAGAAAGACAATAAAAGAATATGTGAAACAGAAGTCCAGGACATGGAAGAAAGATCCAGAGGTTCTAGAACTCATGTAATAGGTGTTCAGCAGGAAAGAGTGGACAGAACAAAGAGAAGGACATACCAGAAGAGAGAGAATAAAATTCGCTAGAGCTGCTGAAAGATACTAGACCTCAGCTTATAAGGGAGATAAATGCAAAGCCAACTATATCTGGAAGAATCAAAGTAAAATTGAGAGTTCCAAGAACAAAGAAAATCAAATTTCCTACAAAAATATAACAATGTGCCCAAAGTTAGACTTCTTATTGGCAAGACTGATTGAAAGAAGATAAAAGGGCCATTTTTCAAAATTCTCAGAGGAAATGTTTATGCCTCATAGTGTTCTATATCCAAACAATCATTCAAATGGGAATGAAATAAAATGCTACTGATTCAAAAACTCTAAAACCCTATTATGCAAAAATTCTTTCTGAAAGAACGACTAGAAGATGAACTTCAGCGAAATGCAAATAAATTCATGAGGAATGTGTGAGATAGATGTGACAGTGAGCAAGGAAACTAGCGAAATTAATATTTAAGTTTAAGTAAGTAGGGATTATTTTAAAAATCGCAGTATAATGTTATACATTAAAATCACACATGCTCTCCATGGAGGAGGTTGTATGGGAGAAAAACGAGGAAGCATTATATTGGTCAAGGACATAATACAGAATATTGTTTAATTTTCAATATGATGGAAAATGATAATATTGAATTTGTATAGCAAATTCAGGAGAAGCCTCTAGAATAAAAAGCAGGAGAGGGGGAAATGTCTAATAATTACAGGCCCACAGACAAGGAAAGGAGAAAGAGAAGAAAGAAGGGGGAGAAGGGGGAGAAGGAGGAAGAGGGGGAAGGAACAAGTAAGCATCGTGAACAGATAGGGTGGTAAAGCATATGTGTAAATATATACAAATAAATGAACTGGTTAAATTCACTTAATCTGCCCATTTAAAAGAAGTATTTGCTTTGATGTAAAATGTCAGCCACATGCTATTTAAAAGAGTCACAACTAAAATAAAAATTATAGTTAAGATAAAAAATAAAGGGATGAAGAACCTATGCCAGGCAAAATACTAACAAAAAACTATGACAGATGAAAGAATAGGAATATCAGGAAAAAAAATTGAATTCAAATAAAAAGCTTGACAAGAGACATAGAAGGGTATTTGATATTGATACTCCACCAGGATAATGGAAGCACAATGAAGCTGTATGTACCTGTTAATACAGCTTTGAAATAAAGTAAAACATGATATATGCATAAGGAGAAATAGCAGGAGGGTTTGAACCAACTTTCCAAATGTCAACATACTAACTTTGAAACTTCTATTAGGTAGGCCACTGAGAACTTAAAATAATCTCAACAAATTAGCAAGGAGTACATTTATGCATTCTGTACTTACTGACCCCCAGAAATAAAAGTTAAAAAAAAGTTTTAGATGTTAATACAAAAATATTTCTTAGTTTGGAAATCTTAAAATACTTTAAAAAAAAAAAACTCTTGAGGGATTCTGAATCTGGAAGTGACAGAGTAGTGTGTCATTCTAATTCTCCTGCCAATAACAATTATAAACTCAATGCAAAATATAATAAAACAACCATTTAAAGGCACCAATGAGCACCCTAAAGCAGGCATAAGCTGGAGGGAAACCAACTCTTGAAAGAAGAGAAGTGTGTGGGCTCCACATTTATTTGGCTCTACTCTTCAGGACATATTCCATTTAGACTGCACACAGGGCAGTAGAGTTAAGCAGAACGTGGCCATTTTATTGGTCTAGGAAGACAGAGGTCAGGGCTTGAAGTAGTCACAGTGGCTAGAATTTAGGGGGAAATCATGGAAAGGAAGCAGCCCTTTGATGGAGAGATCCAAAATCTGCTTTAAAATTCCCCTTAAATCCCTGGCTGATTTCTAAACTGGGCCTGAACAGAGTGAAATTGCTAAGGGGCTAGTGGGAAACAACACTAGAAGGCTAAAAAGAGCTAAGCAGAGATTTCAACAGCTGCCCTGCTATTGAGAGATTTGAAGTTCAAACCCAGCCAACTTAGAAGGGCATGGTGTGATGGTTAATTTTATGTGTCAGCTTGCAGACCAGGGTCTGGATATGTGGACAAATTATTTTGGATATTTCTGTGAGAGTGTTTTTGGGTGAGATTAACATTTACACTGATGGATTGAGTAAAGCAGATTACACTCCATGATGTGGGTGGACCCTATCCAATCAGCTGAAGGGCTAAATAGAACTGAAGACTGATTTCTTTGGTGATGTTGGTGTGTGAGGGAATTTTGCCAGCAGTCAGCCTTGAGACTTGAACTGTACCATGGCTCTTCCCTAGTCTGTAGCCTGCCAGCCCACCCTTCAGATTTGGACTTGCCAGCCTTCATAATTGTGTGAACTAATTACATAAAATAAATCTCTTCCTATATGTACATACACACACATCCTATTGGTACTTTTCTCTGGAGAATCCTAATACACTTGGTAAACATATCTTGCTTCCCATTGAAAATCATCCCCTTTCAGTGACTTCCTATATGAAGATGGTGATGCCTCACCCAGATGCAGGAGGACACAGGGAGGCAGGGCAGTGGGTGGAGGTGGCCTACGTGGGGCACCGGCAGGTGGGGCTGGTTATTCTCTAGCCATTATCTGGGCCCCAAAGGGAGTACCCCACACCCCAGTTCTGAGTGGGGAGCCTGTGTCTGAGCTCTGAAAGCAATGAGGGGAAAGAACAAAAGGTCATATTTAGGCCAAGGCCGAGAGAAAACAAGTGTAATGTAACTTCTAAGCTTCAGCTGTTGTTCATGAAATTAGTGAGGCATTTTTGTCTCCTAAAGGGAAACATCTCTTCAAATTAATGATAATTTACAATATGTGTTTAGCATTTGCCTGGCACAATTTTAAATAAACATTTGTAAAGTTGCCTCAGCCTTTTAAGGATGGAAATTGTGCCAAGCCTGGGGCTCTCCGCTAGATCTTGAAGGGGCTCAGTTGCTCAGGAGTGGTGGACGGTGGTGAGTGGAGGAGCTGGGGGCTGGGTCAGGAGCCCAGGGGACCAGGAAGGGACATGGGGAGGGCACTGGGAGGACTCAATAACACTGACAACAACTGGGCTTGCTGGGATGGGGAAAGCCTGTGCGCCGCAGAGGTACACAGGCCCTGTTCAGATGCAGGATCCACAACTCAGCAGCTATATGACCTTGGGCAAATTATACTGGAAAATAGATGGGGGTGGGTGAGGGACACGGGAGGAGGGTCTCCTCCAGGACCAAGATAAGGATTAAATGATGTAATGAAACGTCCTGAGCTTTGCACATGGTTGGTAGTAGACAAATGCTGATTCGTTTCTGTTCCATGACCTTGGTACTGAGAGGACAAAATCTGGGTGGGCCTTCCTCCATCTGTGCACCTAGAACAGCTAATTCAGGCCTCCAGGTGCCTGAAAGCAGTCGTACTCGACTTCCCAGGCCACACGCCCTTGGACAGCCCCCACAGCTAGAGTAGCTGCCCAGCCTCCAGGCCCGCCCTGGCCCCGCCCACTCGCCCTAGGCACCTCCCTCCCGGCGGGGCAGCGAGGCCTGCTCCGCAGCTGGCTTTGATCAGGCTCTCACTAAGCCACATTTCTTTCTCTTCATTTGTCCTTGTTTCCTTGCAAACAAATGTCATGTCTTTCCCACGGGGCTTCTCTCTAGCCAGTTTATTTTAACCCTGTGTGGACAGGGGCAGGTTTCTGCTCCTCACCCCAGTCCTGTTTTCTGAGCCAAATGCTGCCTTCTGACCCAGAGGATGATGCCTGCCCAGAGGCCCTGGGCTGAGGATGTTTCCTCTGGACTGATGTGCAGCACCCTAGGGATAGGCAGGGGGAAGGCATGGAGCTTTGCAAAAGTTGGCTAACGGGCCTATGTTTATTGTATTTTTATTTTGTTAATATTAAAATAAAAGAGAAGAAATTTATTGATTATTTTCTTACATGTTTATAAATGATAAATACAACAATTAGAAAATAAAGATAAACAAGAATGTTTTATTCCAAAGATAAATGTTGCTCACACTTTGGTATGTTTTATTCCAGACTTTCTGTGTGTATGAGCATGTGCATATACATATACTAGGTTTTACATAACTAGGATTATATGGTTTGTATTTTTACTTATTATGTTGTGAATGTATTTTTCCATGATTTTCATGAATTATATTGTATTCCTTTGTTTAGTTGCCTGATAATTTATTTAACCCAGGGGTTCTCAAACTCCTTCAGGGATCATAGGTCACAGGAAGGGCTTATTTAAACACAGATTGCTGGCCCACACTGGAGTAGAGTCCCAGAATTTGCATTTCTAACAAGTTCTTAGGTGAGGCTAATGCCACCCAACCAATTTAGCCCAACCTCTTTGCTTCAAACACAGGTCTCTTCTGAGTTCAGGAGTAGACACTGCATTGAAAACAAGCTGGTGAAATCTTGGGCACACCGCTCCTTAAGGGTACATTTCTAGAAGTGGAATCGCCTAGACACATGGTATCACACATTTAAATTGTTGCTACATACTGCCAGAAAATTTGTTTCACTTATTTTTCCAGGAGTGTACTAGTTCTGGACCTTGCATTTATTTGTTTTCTTCTTCTTTTTTTTTTTTTTAATAAAATGTGCTTACCTCATCTATCTTAAGAAGGCCAGATTCCTGTGTGGACCCAGGAAACCTCCCTTGCCCCTCTGAGACTCAGTTTCTTCATCTGTTAAAGGGGAAAAATAGCCTTTGCCCTTGTTTCTAGGTTGCTGTGAGAATTGTAAAATGATGACAGTGAGTGCCCTTTCTAAACTGTGACCCATGTAGAGGTGGGAGGGTCCTGAGCTCTTTCTTAAAGATACAATCTGTACCGTAGAAATTTCCAGAAAGTTAGTTACTGAGGGAAAGTTGCCTATCGGGCTTGACTTCATGACTAGAACTGTGGGCTCCACGCATTGCCTGTAGGAGCCTTCAGTGGTATGATGGCAAATGTTTAACCATCCACTCACTCCTGCTGGGGCCAGTGGGAGATAGGAAAGGCCTTGATTTTAGTCTTTGCTGATTGCCGTGGTGTAAATACTCTTTCTGAGCTCTCTTGTGTCAAGAGGGAAGCTGCCAGTGTCATAAAATGTAGTGAAATAATTAGGATTAATGGGTTGTATTTATTGCTTTAGTGTTTAATATAACTTATTTAAAAGTAAGTTCATAGGACCTGAATTTTGATAATGAATGCATTTAATAGCTGGCTTGCAAAAAGTGCTTGAAGGATTTAACAATTACCTTTCACTAGCCAGTACTAGCTGGCCCCAGCACACCATTGGGTGCCCCCCACTTGGCCATGAACTTATTAAAAATGCAAGTCACTTTTCCATCCTTACTAAGGAATAATGCACAATTAATCTGACTTCATTTTTCACATTTAATTGAAGGCTGCACACTGGCAATCTGAATTATTTTGTTTCTAAATGTTTGGCATTTATATAAGAAAACCAGTATTATGCTTTGCAAGGACTGAAATTTGGGGTCCTGTTAGCCATCTGGCTCTCATGCAGTGCAGCCATGCTCCCCCTGCAGAGAAAAAAACCCAGCAATTTGGGGGAAGCCTGCTTTGTTTCCAGAACCTCATCAGTGAGGTCTTGAGAGATCAATTTTCAATTGCTGCAATTCTTGCCTTTTAATTATCTTGGTTTGGCTTTATTGTGATCAATTTAATTTGTTGTGGGTTGGGTGGTGAATCCTACGGTGTGACTGCTCCTTATCGCATTACTAATGTTTGTGGCCTGTAATTTTCTAATAAGCCGACTTGAATTTGTGTATACATTGTGGTTCAAATATGAGTCATTTATATTTCTTTCACTAAGGTAGGTCAGTAATATGAAAAATTATTTTTTGGCTCATATACTTATATTCCACTGTAATGTAGCACTGCCTGTGAATTTGTGCTATGTGAATAGCATATGATGTGTTGTATCCCATAAAGTAATAATTTGCTGGCTTAGCTCCAAGTTTGGGGGCATCATTTTAAAACTATAAATCAAGATTTTGCCACTATGCAGATGTTTATAGTCTTCTGTAAATAACAAATAATTCACTTGTGCTCGCCTCTGATCTTTGTCATATTTGTTGGATGTCTGATGGCCAGGGTGGACTTGGGATGGCTGCTGGGGAGCTTTCTTTCCCTTATGACACGAGTCAAGTGAAGGCTGATCTCCTCTCCTCAACTGACACTGGCAGGTCTTCTGCTTCCTCCAGGAGTGAGTGCCTGTAGTGGCTAGGATGCTAGCTGGTTCAGGTGACCGGTGGTCAGGTGAGAAGTACACTGCTCTGGCCACTTTCTGCCCATTCCCTGGGCACTGTGGGTGGCTAGAGCCCAGTTCTACCTGACTGAAGCCATTTCCTGTGACCATGAACTTCTCCCTTTCACAGACCTGAACATGCTGATCACAGGGAGCAAGGGGGACCTAAGAACCAGACCTCAGAGCACAACCAAGTGGGATCCTGGGTACAAAAAGGGTGGTTCAACATTTGAAAATCAAGCGATGTAATACACCTCATTAACAGAATGAAGGGGAAAGTCCCCACATAATCATATCAATTGGTACAGAAAAAGCATTTGACAAAATCAACATACTTTCATGATAAAAGCACTCAATAAGCTAGAATTAGAAGGGAACTTTCTCAACGTGAAAAAGGCCTATATAGAAGCCCACAGCTAGCAACATGCCCAGGGGTAAAAGGCTGAAAGCTTTCCCTGAAGGTAAGGAAGACAAGGATGCCGCAGTATTTTGCCACTTCAAGTCAACATAGCATGGAAATTCTTGCCAGAGCAATTCATAAAGAGAAAGTAATAAAAGGCATCCAAACTGAAGTGGAAGAAGTAAAACTATTTGCAGATGATATGATCTTATATCTAGAAAACTTGAAAGAGTTTAACACAGACTATTGGAATTGATAAAATCAACAAAGTTGGATTTTAAAAATGTTGTATTTCTGTACAACAATAATGAACAATCTGAAAAAGATATTAAGAAAACAGCTCTATTTACATAGTATTAAAAAGAAAAAAGTATTTAGGAATAACCTTAACCAAGGAAGAGCGAGATTTGTACCCTGAATGCCATGCCCTCCCTGCCTGCCACTGCTGAGGCGTGGAGGGGAGCCAGGCCAGTCTGACTGCAGTGCGAGGGGTGCTGCCGGCAGCCCTGGCTGGCCTGACTGAATGGACTTGCCTCATGTTCTGGCCCCTAAGTAATGGCCTCAGGTTCCTTCTTGGGAACTTCCCTGTGGGAATTCCATGCAGCCTGAGTCAGCCTTCCCAGAGTCCCCCACCCCAGCCCTACCCCGTTACTCGAGGACCCGGGATCAGCCACCAAGTCTTTGTGTGGGGGGCTGGGGAAGGCACCATGGCTGGTCTACTCTGGGACATAGCTTTACCATCCATTAAGTAACTGTATCATCTCACAAAAGACATACTTTCTCTGAAGTACTGGATGGAAGAAGCCACTCTTAAGACAAGAGGCTCTGCAAAAGCTCTGCTCGTTGTGAGGATAAAAATAAGCCATCCCATCTGCTCTGGTTACCTGTGAGCATGTATGCTGATTTCCAGCTGGTCTTGCAGATGCCTTGGATATGAGCTGAAGGCTGCAGTGGAGTAAGCCCAGAAAACTTAGAAATCTGGTAATTCACTGTTGGCCTTTGGGGTCCTGGGATCTCACCCTCCTCTAGGTTGGAGCCATGCTTCCAGAAGGTTCACTCAGTGTGAGTTAGCAACTGGTGGCCTGAGAGCTGTGTCCAGGAAAGCCTCTGGCCAGCATATTTTGGACAAAGAGAAAGGGGAAAACCCAGCCCTTTCCCCAGAGCTCCAAAGATGGCTCTCTAAGAACATGTGAGGGGAGAGGCCAGTTGCCGGACTCCAGGAGCTCCTGGGTCATGTGCATGAACTCCAGCCAGAATGTCCTTCTTCCCAACTGAGATCATCTTTCCAAGGAAGCATATGTTGGAAGAAGAGAGTCTGCATCCAGAAATCTTGAACATTCGCCATCCCATGGAGCCAGAGCTGGATAGGAGGGAGGCAGGCTCTGGGCCAGGATAGGGCTCCAGAGCCTGGAGCATAGCCACGGACGGACGTGCATAGCCACAGACATGCCTGAGGGCCCAGCCTGAGGGACCACCCCCTCCCTGCTCTCTGATGACAGAGAGGGCCTAAGGCTATTTGTGTGGGCGCCCTGAGGTTAAGGTAAAGACCCGAGACAGCTCCAAACAAACCATGGAGAAGCAGCAGCTTGTTATTAAGTCTGAAGGAAAAAAGCAAAACTCCCTTCCCCATTTGCTTGTGGAGCCTGAGGGAGAGCTCTTGGTTTTACATTTCTGTGTGGCTGAGTTTTTCCTTACGTGGTCCACTGACTCATTTCTTTTTAAATAGCTACAAAGAGCAACTGAAGATAAATTCAGAAGATAACATGTCCTCACTCTAATCCTCAGCTTGTCAGGTATCTTCTGACACTTTCTCTGCAGCATCAGCACAGGATGAGGCCATCGATGATTCCTGGGACTGGGTCTTCCCTGGGAGAAACTCTGCGCTCTGTGGGCCACCCTCTGCCTGGCCAGCAGCATGTGAGACAGCGTACCACTTCTTCCCTGCTTTGGGTGTTAAATCTGATGATAGGAGCTCTTCGGTGGGCAGTGCAGTGGCAGGGTGGCTGGTACTCCTGTAAGGGCCCTATTTCTAGTGTGAAGAGAGCAGCAGTGTCCACTGAAGACTTTACAGAGCCTTGGCCACAGAGCTGCCACGACCGACGGCCCGCTCTGGGTAACATCAGGCTCCTTCTCCAGGCGGACAGGCAGTTTCTGGTCATGCATTAGTTCTGGGGTGAATGATTTGACTCTCCCTGTGGCCTAGAATGTGGCACAAGCCAATTTCTGGAGTTAGAAGTGAGGGGAGGCAGGAGGTGGTGTCTCCACTTCCTGCTGTGCCTATGGCTGGCTTGTTTCCTGTTGGTCTCTTTCCAGCTGAGGAAACCAAGCTGGGAAAAGTGGTTTTTGGAAAAAAAGTTAAGACAGGAAACTACTCAAGGCCTTCTTGATGAGGTTTAGGGCTCCTGTGCAGTGTGTCAATGGAGGTGGACAGGAGTCAGCACTCCAAGAAAATGCTGTGTTGGTCCTTTTGGGGTTTTGGACACCGACCCTGCTGGCTGTGGCAGTAGAGCACAGACATTCCTGGCAAGGCTGGAGAACCAGCTGGAAGACTGTGGAAGCTGGGATGCATGGGCTGGGCGGGCCTGGGCCATATTCCCCTCCCTTCCTCTGGGGGTCAGGAACCCTATATGGGTGGTCTTAGCTAAATATCTGTATGGAGCAAGAGGAGGGGCTGGGAAAAGGGCCTTCCCATGGGCGGAAGCAGCCCAGAGGCCACATGAGAGTGAAGGACAGTTCACATCTTTAGTGGGGCTTTGCTCTAAGCCACTCCTTTGGAAGCAGCCCATGGAGAAGAGCATTAGGGCAGCCTGACAAAGTGGCCCTGCCTTCAGGCTTGACATTAAACACCCCACCTCATCCCTCCTACCTGTACCTCAGCTTAGCCCTCTGAGCCTCACCTCTTCTCTGAAGTAGGGTTAATAGAGTATACCTAGGAGGATTTAGAAAGAACATATGTAGATACTGGGGGACTAGAGGAGCTGACCTAGGTAACTTTCTAAAGTGGTGTTTTGACTAGAAAATGTAAGGCTAATGACAAAAGCAATGGTATATAAATATCATAATGTAATTGGTAAAGTGGTTTCTGTGGGAGAAAAGGACTATCAATAAACACTGTACAGTAGTTGGCAAAGTTGTTTCCCATTGGGGTACAAGTTAACCATTCTGACACTGCCATACACAAATACTGGGACTGAACAAATAAGTGAGTGGATAGTGGGTGGAGGCTGGTGAGCCATCCTCCCATCGTCCAGGGGGAATCCCAGAGCTAAACTGAGCTAGGAATGTGCACTATGGTACAGACCCGTCAATGAGTCATTGAACTAGAACATATTTAAACATCACAGGGAAAATCAAAGTCCATTGAATTACTATGGCTGCATAACAGATTGCCCCCAAACCTAGTAAAAATGGGTTTTTTACTAGCTCATGGTTTCTGAGAGTCAGGAATACAAGCAAGGCAGATAGTTGAATTTAGAAGGGATGGTTAGTCTCTACTCAAGATGTCTGGAGCCCCAGTTGGAAGATTCAAAGGCTTGAAGCAGAATCGTTTGGAGGCTCATTCACTCACATGTCTAGTGGTGGACTGGGCCCTTTGCCAGGACTGCTGATTGAAATACCTCCATGTGGCCTCTCGTTGTGGCCTGGGCTTCCTTACAACATGGTGGTTGAGTCCAAAGAAGAGTAAAGAGAAAGATGGAGAGAGAGACAGATTGAAATGAGAGAACCAGGAGGAAGTCATATTGTTTATTATGACCCAGCACTGAGAGTCCCGAAGCACCACTGCTCTGCATTCTGTCGATGGAGATAGGTACAGGGTCCACCCTGGCTCCAGAGAAGGGAACCCATTTCTCCATGGAGGAGCATGTGGGCTGGAAGATACACTGGTGTGCCCTTTTTGGAAACTATAATCTCCCACAGCCCCATTTAATCTTCCTCTCCTTCCCCAAGGTCACCACTCCCCAAGGGGTGTGGTTGTCTTCAGATCTCCTCTGCCTTTGCTTACATAGACTGTATAGATTTGGTTTGCAGCTTTTGCAGGAGGGCTAGCATGTTGAATTTTTACATAAGTGGGATTCCGTTGCATTTTGTTTTTTTCACTTAGTATGAATTCATGTATTAGCACATGTAGAACTTTCTTTTTATTGCAGTATAGTATTCCAGTTTGGTTCTGCTGTCATTTATTACACTATTTATTTTGATGGATCTTTGAAATGATTCCTTTTTTTCTATGATAAACAATATTGCAATAAATATCTCTCTGTGCTATTTTACACACATAACACAAAACGTGGGTGTTTCCCAGGGAAGAGATGAGATGATCATAAATTGCTGAAGGAAAGCACATGCATGCCTGCTTTTAATTGTACTACCGAATTTCTTTTGAGAAATGCAGTATACTGTTACAAATAGAGTACAAAAGTTCATTTCTGCAGGTACACACAAACACTTAGTACTATCTGTGTTTTTTGTTCTTGCTTGTCTTATGGGTGAAAACAACCTGCTATATGTAATGTGTTTTTAATTTGTAGTTTCCTTATTACGGTTCGGTTGAATGTCATCTCCTATGTTTATCAGCCATCTGCATTTCCTCTCCTGGGAATTGACTGCTCATTTCCTTCACTGAACTGCTCATTTCAGTTTCAGAGAAAATGCATATTGAAACAGTGAGTTTGTTTTAAGCAATGAAGTTAAAAAAAGATGACAAAAATTCTCAGAGCGGTGATGATTGATGTTTAAGTTTAGAAAAGCCACCCTTGTAATTACAAATTAGCATATTTTCTTTCTAAATGTTTTTAGTTAAAATTTAGCCCCAGAGCCATATGAGAATATTCTTCATTGTTTTATGAGACCAATGTTGATTTTTTTTAAGTGACTAAAATTTTTCAGCATCATTTATAGAAGAGTCTTCGTTTCCTCCCAGACTTGTTATGTACTTTATCTCTAAAAAATTCAAATACATAACATGTCTTTTTTTTGAACTACCATATCTTTCACTGATCTAGGTAGTCTTTGTGCTGGCACAAAAAGCTTGGTAGTGTTTTTCTTCATGCTATGGCCTCTTGTTCTGGAGAGGTGTATATTCCTAGTGCTGGCTGTGTGCATGATGTTGGGGTTACTCAGGGAATACTGGGATTATTTTCAACCCATCATCTTTTAGATGATGTTTAGAATTTGGAATCCAGAGGAATGGAGTTGGTGAGGCTGAGCTGAGGTGAAGAGAAATGGGTAGAAGAGTTTTGGAGGGCGTGTGTTCAAACACTAGAACATCCTGGAGCAGAGAGGGATGGCAGGGGGGAAGGCATGCCAGAGTGATTGTGTCTGGAGAAGTGGGAGGGGACTCAGAGTCTGGGGTGACACCTCAGGGCTGCAAAAATTAAGATGCAGAGAAAAGACAGCTCTGTGAGGCAAGCACACTTTTGTCAGCCCTTGTAAATGCCACAGGCAACTCCTAAGCGTTTGTCACTTGTTTATTAATTTGGCAATTATTTCTAAAATGTTTGTTGATGTGTCAAACATTATTCTAGATGTTAGGGCTATAACAGGAAAATTGAATGAAGTCTCCCTCCTCATGAAGCTTACATTTAAGAAGGAGGAAATAAATGCAGATAAACCCATCATGCACGTACACACATACTATCATGTGGGTGCTAAATGCTGTAAGGAAGCATAAAGCAGAGTAAGGTGAGAGACAGATAGGGGGTTGAATTGTGCTGTTTTCTAATTAGGGAGTAGAGGCAGGCTGCCCAGATAAGGTTATTTCAGTGAGACTGCAGTGAGAGTCACATGCAGACCCAGGACTCTACGCAGAAGGAAGGGCAAGCCCAAGAGCTCCTGGCAGAGTGTGCCAGGCGTGTTTGACCTGGATTGGCGGGTCACCACAAGTGAGGGTGAGTGTAGAGGGTGGAGACATGAGAGAGGTCCCTGGGGACCCAGGTCATGGAAGACCCGGCAGACCCAGATGATGGAGGTCTGGAAACTTTGGGACAGTGGGGAAGAGGCAAGATTTTGTCTTTCCAGTTTCCACTGTGTGAGGTGAGCCCATTTTTGATGTTGGGTGATGACCATACATATGTGGGCTTTAGTGTGATTCAGTCAATGTGATGTGAATTTGTGGGTATGCATGTGTGAACATATGTGTGTTTAGTGAATATGGGTGTGTATTTGTGTGTATGTGTGTGTGTGTGAGTATGCATCTGCATGTTTCAATGTGTGTGTCTGAGCAATTATGTATGTGTTAGAGTAAGTAGGTGTGTATGTGTGTATGTTTAGGTGTTTGTGTCTCTGTGTGTATAAATGTTTATATGTGTCTGTGTGTCTGTATTATATTTGTGTTCCTGACATACACAGGCAGGGGAAATGAGATCCTCGCAAGAAGCCTCTCCTGGCATCATGCCATGGGTCACAGAACAGACTAATGTCACTGATGAGGTCACAGAATAAAGCCAGTATCCTAGTGACCATGGAGAGCCCAGCCTCCAGGCTGGGGCCAGTAGAGGGCTTCAGCACAGCCAAAGCCCACCCTCATCAAATAGCTGGAGTGCTGAGTCCCCAGGTGCTGGGGTCACATCAAGAAATGCCACTTCAGGGACCACAGGGGAGACCAGTCACCAGCAGATGGGGCCACCCTTAGTTTGGCCAGCCCGGAGTCCATGGAGGAGAGTGTGGAAGTGTGCTGGCCAGGTGGGTCAAAAGAAAGGGCTGGAGGGTGGGACCAAGTCTGTCCCTGGGAGGGAGGTTCTGGATGGTCGCCCCTTGGTGTTCTTACTCAAGTGTTGTCTTGGCCATAAGAATGGATGGTGGGTATGACTGAGGCTATTGGTGAGTACAAGGTGATTTCAGGAGGTATGAGAATGAAAATGGTTAATCATTATGTATTTTCACAGGCATTGAGAAAACCAGAATTAACATGGCAATTCTGTGATTTCTGAATGATATACAAAATTCTTTTATAATAAATGGATTACAGTTAATTTAGAGCATCAAGTTGAAGATCACTGTGAAATGCCTAAGAGTAACACCGGCTCTCAGGGCTGAGTGCCTGGTACCAGCTCTGGGTCCATCAGTCATTTAAACTCTCTGTGCCTCAATTTCCTAATCTGTCAAATGGAAATCATAATAATGCAATGTATTAGGGGTTTTTATTTTTAATATTAAAGGTGTTAAAGCATGGCAAGCACTTGTATAGGATGGGATACAACTATGGTTCAAGGAGAGGGCAAGATGGGGGCACATCACAAATGCCAAAGGGGAAGGTGGGGCTTTACTGCCTGCCCAAAGCACTTTCCATGTGTGGCTTTTCAAATTGGCTTTATTGAGATGTAATTGACATAGAAAAACTTCACCAATTTTAAGTGTATAATTTGAAGAATTTTGATGTGTACATTTGTGTAACTACTTCCATAATCATCATGTAGAACATTTTCATCACCCCCAGAAGTTCTACTGTGACCCTTTGCAGTCAGTTCCCTTTGCAGGGCAGACCTGCTGCCCCAAGCTCCTGGTAACCCCTCATCTCCTGTCTCCCTATAGTTTTACCTTTTCTAGAATGTCATCTAAATGGAATCATATACTTTATGGCTTCTTCACCCCGGCTGCTCTCACTCAGCATAATGCTTTAGAGATTCACCCATGATTTGCATGTACCAGTGGTTCATGCCTTTTTTGCAATGGATAGAATTGTACAGTATGGATGTACTACAGTCTGTCTGTTCACTGGTTGATAGTCCTTTGGGTTCAGTCAAGTTTTTGGCAATTACATTCATACACTGTTTGATCATTATCGTCATATCCATAACTTACAGATGCATCTGTCTATACCTTCTTTGATCCTTATCATGGCCCACAAGGTAAGCATTATCATCTCCATTGTATGAGGAGACAGGTGCAGGAAGGTGGTGTTACTTGCTCAAGGCCCTTGCAGAGTCCTTGCAGGCTGTAGCACAGATCCCTCGCAGGCACTGATGAAGATGTCTTTCCACCTCTCAGGGACTGTAAAGAGAAGAGTTATCTCTACCGGGGCCAGCCATTCCCTGCGAGGATGACATCTGCTTCCCCAGCGGGGCTTGGAGTGTGCTGAGCTGGAGCAGCTTCCCATCGTCCCAGGCCTCCTCTGAGTACCAGTCTTACTCCCAGTACCAGTCTTGCTATTCCTGCATGTGCAAAGATGAGGACGCTGCCCCCAGTAAAGTGTGTGTGCCTTCTACACCCATATGCAGACTGTGCAGGGTGTGGCAGTGGCCTGGGAGACGGAGACTGGCTTCGAGCCAGTTAGCAGGAAGCCCCACATTCATGAAGCCGAATTCATCAAGAGGCAGAGGAGAAAAGTCTCCTCCTTTGAGGTGGCTTCCAACACCGACCTGCACTGGCTCCTGGAAGCCAGCAAGAATGACTGTTCCCCAGAGGCGGATGACTTGGAGCTGCTGGACTCCCTGGAGGGCTGCCTGCAGGAGCTGTGGGACACTCTGGACTGGCTGGTCACCGTGAAATCTGGGCTCTGGGCTGCGCTGTGTGGACTGCTGCCAGGTCTTCCCCACACTGGAGGTACTGCTGCAGCACGCCCAGTATGGCATCCAAGAGGGCTTCAGCTGCCAGACCTTTTTGAGGAGATGCTGGAGAGAAGGCAGGCCTGGGCACAAATGCAGGAGCTGGAGGAGGAGGACCAGAGCTCTTCAGACAGCAGTGAATGTCTCACACCCCATGTCAGGGTGCTTCAAGTGCAGCAGCAGAAGCAGTGAAGGGGATGTGCCCTGCCCTGCCCTTACCTCTGGACCCTCTATTGCTCCTTCTCCAGCCAGCAGGACCAGAGCCACCTGAGCAGGGAGAGAGGAGGAGGGCAGGGAGAAGGAAGCCAGCCTAGCATGGAGCTGGGAGGGCCGTGACAAGGGAAGGCAAGGAACACTTCCAAAGGGCACAGCATTTCAACCAGACTCCATTTCAAGTGTTCAAGTGTTTCTGATGGTGGGAGCAAGATCTGGAGCCTACAAGCATGTGGCCACTGGGATTTCTATTTTTGCTGGTGGATCAAGCAGGTCATGACTCACAAAAGAGTCAACTGTAAATGAAGAAGCTTCAGTCCTATTTTTTTCATTGTTAGGAAGCCATCATATATGCCCTAGTTCTATGTCTTATTTTTGTGAAATTAAACTTGAATGACTCAGAATTTAAGGCAATGACTCATTGAGTAAACCATGCTATCAGGTTGGACCCCATGGGAAATTGCCATTTCTGTAGGTTACATGTAGCACAGACCCCTGGAGACAGGCAGGTTCCCAGAAATACAGATGGTGGCTGGGTAAGTCCTGCTGACCTATGAGTTCATATGTCAATTCTGTGTTTTAGAGTGTTGCTACAAAATTCATTTTCACCCCCCTATGTGTCCCCAGCTCAAGGGGCTGCATTCATTGAAGAAAATACATGGATGATTCACTGTGTGTGTCAAGCATGCTGATGAAAATACCCCAATCTTCCAGTGAGAGGCAATTGCGATACAAGGGAATGAATCAGATATAGGAGGTTTGGGGAGCCCAGTGGAAGGCCCCCAAACTCATGCTGGTTGATGAGGAAGGAAAACTTTCAAAAGGAAGTGATGTTCTGAAAGGCTTGGAATTAGTGAAACCAGTGTTTCTCAGCTTTAATGCTGTTAATGTTTTAGGCTGTATAATTATTTGTCTTGGGTGGGAGGAGAACTATTCTGTCTACTATGGGATGTTGAGCAGCATCTGGCCTCTACCAGATGTCAGTAGCACCCCCTTCCCTTTAATTGTGACAACCAAAAATGTCTCCAGGCATTAACAAGTGTCCACTGAAGGCAAAACTGTGGCTCAGATGAGAATCACTGAGCTAGACAAAAATGAGGATCTGGAAGAGGGAATGGTACAGCACAGTATTCTTGGGCAATTGCCAGCCACTTGGCCTGGCTAGAATGCTGGAGACATTTCTCCTCTCACACACACTGAAAATTTAGCACCTACTCTGTGCCAGTTAGAAATAATTTTGGAAGTACATATTTCATGACCTGCAGGGCCCTGCATAGCCCAGCCTTTGATAAGATCTCTATTCCCATTTCTTGGCATCCACTGTTTCAGTCACTCTGCTCCAGTTCGATTGGCCTTCCTTCTTTACTAAAATGCTCCAAGCTTTCATACTTCAGGGCCTTTGCACTTGCTCTTTCCTCTAAATGGAGTGCACCCCTTCAGTGTTGCTCTTTTGGCTGACCACTTGCTCAGCTTTGTCACTTCTTCAAAGTGGCCTTCTCCCACCATATGATAAATGCCTCATTTTAAGTGTAGGTGGTTTTAAAGAGAAGTGGCATGACCAGATTCATGTTTTAAAAATACTCTGGTTGTATGTGAAATACGGATTGGTGCAGTAGCAAAAGAAAAGAAGAAGTGGGGAGATTCCTGAAGAGACTTGTCGAAGTCCAGACAAGGATAGTGTTGCCTGGCTAAGGCTGGTCACAAGCCAAGAGGGAGAGGAATAGATGAATTCAAGATATTTTTTGAGAATAGTTCCAAAGGATTTGGGACAGGCAGATATGAGGGTGGGGAAAAGGGGCTTGTCAGGGTGGATTCTCAGGTTCCTAGTAGGAGCAAATGATAGGTGGTTGTACAGGAACTGATATGGGGAATTTTGGAAGAAGATCAGCCCTGTGTGTGTGTGTGTGTATGTGTGTGTGTGCACATGTTTGTATGAACACATGTGAATGTGCACACATGTATATATGTCTGCACATATCTGCACATACATACACATTGTATGCATAAGATTGTCTGTAGGGGAGATGACAATGTTAAATGTGAGACAGTGGGAGTCTGCTGAGGATGAGACATTTCTGACCCGGTACATGGAGGCTGCTGATGGCTCTGATGGAGCAGTCTTGGGCTGAACCAGGCAGAGGTCAGACAGGCGTGGGTCAGCAGTGGACACACCACAATCCCTTAGAGAAGTGTTAGACAATTCTGTTGGCAAGTTTGTTTAAGAAGGAAAGCAGCGATGGTTGTAGCTGGGCAAAAGGAAACTAGAAAAAGAAAGATGGGGGAGAATGTAAGTTTGCTAATGGGAATGATCCAGCAGAGAGGGGGAGGCTGAAAATGCATGAAAAAATGGGGAAATCCAGGAAGAGGAGTCAAGTAGATGAGAGAGGGCTGGATCCTAGAGAGACATGGAAAAACTGGCCCTTGACAAGAGCACCTTTATGTTCTCTCTTGTATCTAGATGGGCAGTTAGGCCAGCCAGGGCTTTGGAACCAAAGTTATGGGACTTGATTTTTTTTTCCACTGAAAACTCCAAGGAGATCTTGAGGAATTGTAAGCACGTCAGGTTTGCATTTGTGAAAGGTCATGGTAAGCAGGATCAAGAGCAGATGAGACAGAATCACTGGTGACAAGGAGTACAGTTAATGAGTTGGAAACAGGATGAAGTCAAGAGATATTTAAGAGATGGAAATCAACAATTTGGGCTAGTGTTTGATGAGGGCAGTGAGAGGAAGATGTTCAGAATAATTTCCAGGCTTTTGACCTGGGTGGCTGGTGAATATTGAAGCCTTTTCCAGATAATGGAGGGTTGAAGGAGGTTTGCTGCAATGCCAAAAGGCCCACTTTTAAGTCAGCCTAGTTTGTGACAGAAACATTAAGAAGGAAGCTAGTTAGAAGAATCTAGAGCCCAAAGAGTGTTAATGGGTAGTCATCTACATATATGTGCCTAAGACCATGGTACTTCACGTGGGCCTCATGTTGGACTATTCTCTTTGCTGGCTCCTGTGTAATAGGAAGCCATGAGATCATCTTAGAATGGACATCAGCTATGGGGATGATATTTTATCAGTATTTTCAAGAGTCAGTAGAGTCACAGACTCCTATATTCACTATGAAAGTGGCTGGAGGAATTTCTGGAAGATAAAAGGGATGGGACAATGGCTCAAAAATTTTCAAGCTCTTCTCAGACAAGCTACCTGGCGGTTAAGGGAGCGCAGTAGGCAGGCAGGATCCAAAGGCAATATAAGGGGAGGGGAGGCAGCTAAGCCAAAAGTAGAATACTTCTATTTAGAAATTAGTGTGCAAGGGAAAGAAAATGAGGCATGGCATCTAAGCTCTGAAATTTCAGCCTTTGAAAGACAAGTGTATTTTTGTATTAATACTGGTAACCTAAAGGCCAAACATTGTTCTAAATAATTTACAAATATTAAGCCATGTAATGCTTTCCACAATACAATGAGATATGTCCTACAATAAGCCCTGATTTGTAGGTGAGTGAGCTAAGACCTTGCCAAGGTCACACAGTTGCTCTGCAATGGAATCAGGCTTCACGCTAGGGCAGCCTGGTTCCAGAGTCTGTGTTCTAACCATCACATAGAGAAGCAAAATTTTAACACAAAGACAGATGCAAGGTATTTAGAATAGCAAACATGTCAACTCCACAGGTTGTATTTCCTTTAGATTAAGTAGCATCAGCTGGAGATCAAGGGAAATATGATGGGCATTCAGGATAAATGAAATGACAAGAACCTTGGGTAAGCAAACTTTTAATGTAGAGGATCACTTAAGCTGGCATTGATGGGGAAGGAGGGGATAGAGTCGTTCTTAAGATAGTGACTTGCTCTTAAAACATAACAAATTCAGCTGAGTTAAGTATTCATTTATAGTTTAAATTCATCAATGTGCAGAGACCTGTGACCTCAACCAAATAAGACAAGTATCAAGGTGAGTAAGGAGGACACTTCCAGAAGGTTCAAGGGATCTCAAACATTTTAGATCTTGAACCACTTGAACCACTTCAGACCATTTATTTTCCCAAACCGTAGAAAAAGATGGAGCTCATTTTATGAAACTTACAGAAACCTGATAATAAAGCCTGACAAAGATGGCACTAAAAAAGTAAACAATATATGTCACACTTATAAATACAGAATAATAGCTAATCAAATTTACAGACTATGAAAAGAACAATTCACCATGACTGAGTTTAGATCATCTCTTGACTGTAAAGACAGAAATTATTAAATAGTAATACTTCCTATTGAAAGAAAAATCATAATGATTATCTCAATCTCAGTAGACATTAGAAAAAAAATATTAAAAAATAAGCCCATATATTTATGGTCAATTTTTTTCAACTATGTGCCAAGATAATTCAATGGGTGAAAAATAATCTTTTCAGCAAGTAGTGCTAGGACAATTGGATATGTGTATGCAAAACAGTGAAGTTGGATCCCTACATTACACCATATATAAACATTAAAGTGAAAAGGAGCTAAGTGTAAGAATTAAAATGATAAAACTTTCAGAAGAAAATAGAGGTAAAAATCCTCATGACCTTGGATTAGGTAATAGGTCCTTGGATATGACACCAAAAACACAAGCAAACAGAAATATATATATCTAAATAGGATTTCATCAAAATTAAGAACTTTTGTGTTCAAAGGACATTATCAAGAAAGTAAAAAAATCAATCCACAAAATTAGAGAAAAATACTTGCAATCACATCTGATAAGGGTCTAGGACCGTACATATATAAAGAACTCTTCTAACTCAACAATAAGAGACAAATATCGCAATTAAAAAATGGGCAAAAGATTTGAAAATATTTTTAAAGAAGATTATATGCTACTAACAAATACATGCATCATTCATCTTTAGGGAAATCTAAATCAAAACCACAAAGAGATACCACTTTGTACCCACTAGGATGACTAGGGTTGGTGAAGATATGGAGAAACTGGACCCCTCTTACATTGCCGGTGGGGAAGATGAGGGTCCCCTCAAAGATGACAGAATCTGACTGGTCTTTCCAAGGGAGTCAGCAGTCTCTGAGGTGCTCAGTAATGGATACTGTTACAGGCTGAATTGTGTCCTCCCCAAATTCATATGTTGAATTTCTAACCTCTAGTACCTCAAGATGTGACTTTATTTGAAGATGAGGTCTTTAAAGAGGTGAAATCAAGGTAAAATGAAATCATTAGGGTGGGCTGTAGTCCAATATGACTGGCGTCCTTATAAGACGAGGACATTAGGACACAGGCACATGCAGAGGGAGACCATGTGAAGACATGGGGAGAAGACAGCCAACTGAGAGAGGCCTCAGCAGAGACCAACCCTGCCAGTATCTTGGTCTCAGACTTTTGGCCTCTAGAGCTGTGAGACAATAAATGTCTGTTGTTTGAGGCCCCCAGTCTGCAGTATCTTGTGATGGCAGCCCTAACAGATGAATACAGATGCTGAAGAGGAGGAGCCAGAGGCAGGAAAGTGGCAGCCAGCAAGGCTTGAGGAGGTCCATGTATCAGGTGGGGAGCATGCCTGGGCCCAGGTCCTCAGAAATGCAAGCACGCAATTAGCACTCAACCAATGTCTGTTGCCAGGATGGTATATATACAGTGGGAACAAGAGGCTGACTTCTGCCAAACTGAGTGGCTTACTGGCCTGAACACTCAGAGTGTTTGGGGTACTCATCAAAGGGTTTTGTGGAAGGAATCTGGTGTGTGATTTTATGGTGCCATGGGGATTGGTTAAGAGAACACAGTACATTCTCTTTGATTCTCTTCCAAGCCTCCAATGCTTCCCTTCCCAGTGAGACCAACCTGAAGGCCCCACCAGCAAATGAGCTGGGCACAGGGACAATGAGGAGCTTGACGTTCTGAGCTGTGGAGAAGATTTCATGAAAATGCCATGTCTAGAGCTCAAAGTCCCACACTGGGGGCCAGGCCCCCTGTGTACATGTGTGTGTGAGTGTGGATGAGTGTGTCTGTCTGTGTGCATGCACACATGTGGTATGTGCTGCTCTGCATGGGGGCATGGTGTACCTGGCTGAGGCAGAGCCCAACGACCTGGAGAGGAGGTCCGTGAGTGATGCTCAGACTCCTGAGGGCTTTCTAATGCTCTGCTGCCAGACTCCCTGCAGGCCCTTCCAGTGCACACCCAGGAACTGCCAGCGCCCAGGTACCATCAGTCTTAGAAGAGAGTGAGAATTCCCCACAGCAGTGTTCTGCAAAGTTGAATACCATCCTTCCAAAAGCCAAGAGCATTCTTACAGGGCCCTTGTGGACTTAAGTTATTGCTGCTTAAACAATATGACACAGCACAAAACAAACATTCAAGCTGATGGTTGCTTTATAACTATAAATAAGAACACATTTATAAATTAAATACAAACACAATTTACAGCAGCAATAAAACCCCAACTAACAATGTTAATTTTACATGACTGTTGAGCATGCTGTATGCAGAGTCCAGTTGCCTCCTCAGTGCATATGGGACTGAATATGAGGCCAATTCTTCTGGGGGTGATGGGTCCTCACTGACAGGTGCTGAGATGACACAATGTCCCAGCATAGACAAAACAGATGTGAAAAGCCAGACCCCTTGAGGGCATCCTGACTGCCAACCTGGCTTCCAACAAGGGCATAGGAAAGGTGCCACCAGGTGTTTATAAGCTGCTTATCCAGACAATCTGTGATTTAAACTTTTTTCCCAGATCTACCTGAAGTTTTAAGAATCCCATTAGGAGCATAAAGAGTGCTGGGGTTGCTTGTGGGACCCCTGTTTGAGAAACACAGCCTAGGAGTGTTTGTGTGGAACATCCTTCATTCATTCCACATTCATCTGCCACTTCCCCCTTGCCCAGGACCTGGTCTCCAACAGGAGGGACACAGAGATGACTGAGAGTCAGTGTCTGGCTTTGGGGATGGATGGTCCAGCAGGGACATTTACTTAAGTATCAGTGATGCTGGATTAAAGGTTTGTATATGAAACTGTGGGGGCTCTAAGACGGTACCTAACTCAGCCTTTTGAGGTCTGGAAGGCTTCCTGGAAGAGGTGATGCCTCTTCAAGCTGAGTCTTGAAAGGATTAGAAACTTAGCAGCCTCCTTGAAGGGCATTTAGCCCAGACATCCCAAGCTGAACTAGGACTAAGGCTCTGCCTTTCTAGAATAAAGGCTACCCTAATGAATAGGAAAAAGGGTTTTTGGCCTCTAGAGAGCTCACCTCTTGTCCCCCCAGTCTCTTCTGCAGGGATAGTTAATAGTTCAGCATTTTTACCATACTTCATTGAGAATCATTCATTGACTTAAAATTTTTCCTTCTCTATTGTAATAATAATATCCTTGAAAAACTCATATAGTAAGACAATATCAGCCTTTTCCATGGTAGCATGAATTAGTTCATCAGTTAGCTATAGGTTCAGATAAAATCCTGGAGCAAATGGAAATCAAGTTTCTGTGAGAACAGTCTCCTGACTCTGCACCCCTATCTTTATTTGGCAAGGAAGTTGGGCCAGATCTTGGAGCATACCTGCTGAATGGTGGGTGCCAGGAAGAAGGAAATGGACAGTGAGGATGTCCCATCCCTCATCCATCCATGTGTGGAGTGGGGTGCATGTGTGTGCAGGTAGGGAAGTAAAAAGGTGGGTAGGGTGGGATGTTTTCTCACCACTGGGTAGCCTCAGCTTTCTCAGGCTCAGAAAGAGGTTTAATCTAGGTGCTGCACAAAGGGTGGGCTGCCTGCATCCTGCCCTCATCCAGCCAGGAAGCCTGGGAGGAGCAACCTGGCCACCTGGGATGGAGGCCTGATCTGGGGCCCAGCAGCTGTTAGGCCTCTGGCAGCCAACAGCTGAGCTTCCCATTTGGCCAGCCCTGGCTCTATTTGGGCCATTGTTTGGGAGGAGCCTGAATAGTACTGACTCTGTCTCTTGTCCTGGGTAGCTAGCTGAAAGCAGCATGCAGCTGGCCCTGGCTGATTCTGAAGAGAAAGAGCACCCCTGTGCAGAAGCAGCATAAATGTGAGAGGTAAGCCAGGCTGGCAGTTGGAGCCTCCACTGGAAGAAGCCTAATCCGAGAGCAGCAGACCAGATGGGTGCCACTCAGTGTGCTGACCTAGAGCTGGTGTAAGACCGTCAGCAGAAATTTGTACTTGGACATAACTTTCTGAATCTTGTAAATCCTCTTCTCTCAAAGCCCCAGAAGCCCTTGGTTACCCCAGAGTACTGAGTCAGTGGCTTCCATTCACCCTGACTCTGTTTCTCAATGGGAGCATGGCTGGCATCTTGCTGGGCTGTTATCCCCACACAAGACTCCCCACTGCCTTGTAGGGTGTCGCCTCTCAGCTTCTGCCCCTAATGCGAGTTGTGCTCCCACCCCTAAGGTGGTTGTAACAAAAAAAAAAACAACAAAAATAACAAAAAGCAAAATAACCCACACATTTCCAAAGACCCCTAGGGGGTTCATGCTGCCCCCTGAACGGAGTCACTGGCTGTCTTTCCAAAGATAGGTTCTACCAAAGACCATCAAATCTTTCAAAACTTCCTTAATTGATTAGCCTATGTGTTAAGCACCCACAGTGCACGGTGGGGGCAGGGCAAGGAGACTAGGTTGGGCTTGTCTACCAGGGGTGAGGAAGGGGGCTGAGGGGCTGGGTGGAGGCCTCTCAGCAGGGTTCTGGTGCAAAAGCTGCCCCCAGCTCCAGATCTCCCTGGCCCAATAAAGGCTGCTATTTAGAAACATCTAAAATGCATGGTGCCTTTTGTTTTGGGATGAGCTGCCCCTCTCTCAGAGAGCTGATCTTAGAGCCTGGGTCTCCAGGGAACAGCAGTCTCCTGGCTCTGTACCCCCATCTCTATTTGGCAGCCCCCCTCTTCAGTTTCTTGACTGCGCTCTCAATTAATAACCTGCCTTCATCTTCCTTCTCTCTCCTTTCTTCCCTGCTGTCATAGACTGAATTGTGTCTCCCCAAAATTCATATGTAGAAGTCCTAACTCCCAGTACCTCAGGAAGTGACTGTCTTTGGAGATGGGTCTTGAAGGAGGTAGGTAGTTAAGGTAAAATGAGGTCATTAGGAGGGCGGGCCCTGATCCAGTACCTCTGGTGTCCTTTTAAGAAGAGATTAGGGCACAGACACACACAGAGGGAAGACCACGTAAGGCCACAGGGAGAAGATGGCTATCTGCCAGCCAAGGAGAGGGGTCTCAGGAGACACCAACACCGCTGGCATCTTGATCTCAGACTTTCAGCCTCCAGAACTATGAGAATAAATTCCTGTTGCTTAAGCCCCAAGTCTGTAATATCTTTTGGCAGCCTGAGCAGACTTATACAAAGAAAGACTTATACAAAACAGACTTATACAAAGAAGAAAGAGACTTCCTCTCTTTCTTCACTTAATGATTCATTGATAAACCTCTGAAATGTTTATCAATGACACACTATACGCTGGGCTCTGTGCAGGAATGGATCCCTTCAGGTTCAGTACCGGCCCTTCTTTCATCCCGAGAACCTGCCCTGGGCAGTGGCATTCATTCCCAAGGCATCCCACACAGGCTTGAAGATGAAAAATGAATCAATTGTCTTTCTCAGGTTCTACCCTCACTGTGAATTACAAACTCTAAAATTCAACATTTGTCTTAAATCTCTGTCAACAGTATTGGCCATACTGGACTCAATGTAGCCCCTTCCTCTAAGCTTGCTCTGCCCCTTGTACCCTTCATCCACTCTGTGATGCCTGGGGAACCCTGTGACAGCTCCCCAATGTGTGGCACCCACAATTGTTGGGATGAAGTCCAAACTCCTGGGCCTGGCATTTGGGGGCCTCTAAGGCTTTGTTCCTGTCTGGCCTTCTAGCCACATCTCACTCCCCAGATATGACTGGTGTTCTAGGCCCCCAGAAGCCCACTATGGGATGTGAAAGTCCTTCTCCATGCTTTAGCTTCTGTGCTTTGACACATGTTGTTCTCTCCCCTGCAACAAGCCCCTCACCTTCTGCCTTCAGAACTCTCCTAGCATCTTTAAGGTTCAGTTCAAGGGCTACTCTTACTGTAAATGTTTCCAGCCTGACTAAGAATAGGAAGCAGACATGGCCTCTGTTGTGGTCAATGATACAGCTAACCTGTCCGGTTCCTAATCTTCTCATTTCAATTCCTTCCACTAGGAGCCTTCTAGAATCCAGTCGCCATTTTTTTCTCCTATCTAGCCAGCCTGCAGAGGTCCCGACACCAAACTCATAGTCATTGCTAAGGTTGTGGAATGGCCCCAACTTATCAGGGTCACCATGGAGTTGGTTTGGCGAAGCTCTTTATACCTACACATACTGTTGGGCTTACAGCTTCACATTTCCTTACCTTCACCAGTGCCCTCCACACAGCTTCTCCAATTGTACAGGGGAGAGATGCTGCAGGTTTCATGAGTGTTCAAACAGTCACTGGTGGCTCCTGGCTTTCCTTCTAATTGGATGGACCCATCCTCTGTAACCACCATCTCTTCTTGTCCTCCTCCCCATCAGTCAAAGCTGAAACTCCTTTATCTAGAGTCTACTTTTTGTTCACTCCATTTTAGTGATAATTTAAGTGTTTGACTAACTGCATATAGCAGTTAAATGCTTGTGAAGAGTAAGGAGGAGGAAATCTTAAATATTACATGTGTAAATCCAGACTGATAAAGCAGCCCAGAAATCTGCCACAGACCTAAGACAGGGGGTGTTAAGTTTTCCTTGTGGGGTGAGCAGGCAGGTGTCAGGGTGAAGTCTTTGCTACTGTGGTCCAAAGCAACTGGAAGATTGTTGGGGTTTAGGTATATGTAACATCCTTGTATCATGCAGCAAAGGCCTAACCAAGATGGTCTAGTAGATTATCTGGAAAGCTGAAAAGTACTGAGAAAACAGTACAATGCAATGTATCACAGAACTGTAAGGAAGATAAAAATCTCCAACATGGTGCCCATTTGGGCAAAGAGAAAGCAAGGCAAGGGTGGGCATTTAGATCTAACACTGGGTTGAATGTCTGCTCAATTGTATAAGGAGAGACTGACATTTAGAGAAGATGCCATGACCAAAGTAGGAATTGGCTCCTCCCAGTGTGGCCAACATGTGTAAGGGGCCTCTTCTACTTTCCAACAACTGGGAGAGTAAATCCTAAGCACAAGGGTGGGATGAGGCGGGGAGGTCAGGGTGGATACCAAACAGTCCTGCCACTCTCTTAGCTCTCTGCTCAGGTGAAGTCATGTTGACATGCTATTTTACATATGTCACCTTCATCTGGAAAATGAAGTTCAGAGAGGGTACATGGCCCAGGACCCACAGCTGTTACCCAGGGTGGATGCTGGTTGGCTTTCAGAGTCAGCTCTTCTTCTGGCATAAATCCTAGTTCCTAGCTCAGATACCAGGTGTCCCATAGGACCCTGGACAGATCTCTGGTCTTCTTTGAGCTTGAGTTTACTGATCTGAAAAATGGAGCCTGGGGCCCCACAGGGATGGAGTGTGAGTCTTAGTTGATCACTCATGCAAAGTGGTTTCCAAGCTCTGGTCTGGAAGTTTCCTAGGAATGTTTGCATTCCTGGGCTGTAAGATCCAGTCTGACACTAGTTATTGTCCTTGGCATCAGCTTACCATCAACTCCCCAGGTCCTTTCCTCAGCCTGGCTGAGGAGTGGGGTTGCTCTTTCCAGTCTGGCTGGCTTGATGGCCAGCCCAGTCACTGCAGGGCCCTGCTTCTTGTGAGGGTCTTCCAGCTGAAGAGCCCTGTGGGGATCATGGGCCCCAGGACCCTGGTAAGTGTCTGTGATTTGGAGAAATCACAAAGGTTTGCACCCATTGGCCCGGGCTGCACGGGTGAACAGTCAGTCCCTCCGTGACATGCCCTGGGGTCTGGCACCAGCCAGCAACACCGCCTCTCTCCTTGCCTTCCCCAACCCTCCTCACTATGCTTCAAATGAAGGAGGTATTCTCCTCCTCTTCCAGGGACCCACTCCCAAGCAGGGCCGGCCTTTTCTGGAACCCACGAAAGACCTCCCTTGACAGACACACACAAAACATACCTAACATGCTCTTGCTCTAGAGACCCTGGACTAACATATCAGCTGGGCTCAGACCCCATGGTTAGGACCGTGGTGAAGAGACCAGATATTGGCCTAGAGTGACCTGGGCTGAATGGCCTTGTCACACCACTCTCTGGCTGTGAGATTGGGTGGGCTCCTCCATCTCCCTGCCTCCGCTTCCTTAGCTATATTGATAATAGTAATGATAGCTGACATTCATGGGCCAGGGACAGTGCCTTACCTGGAACTGCCTCACTTAATCTTAAACATTGCATGACATAGCTTAAATATGCCTATTTTCCCATTACGCAGATGGAGGAAACTGAGGCATATGGAGATGAAGGGACTTTCTCACAGACTTACAGTGCCAGGATCAGTAACATGTTGCAGAATACCTAGCCCAGGCTGGGCTGAGGACTCCAAGTGGTCATTATTTTTCATAGTGTCCATACACTGTGAACTTGTGCTTGTGGAATGTCTCAATTTCCCAAGGGTCCCCATCCCTGACAGCCCCATTCAGGGCAGCAGAAGAGGGCTCTTCCCTCTCAGCTGCTCCTTGACTCACAAAGGTCCCTGGGGAGTGACCTCAGGGTCCACTGGGCTGGCCTCAGGTCAGTGCAGCCACTGCGTTTGGTGGTTTCCTGTGACCCCAGCCCACCCCCAAGCTCCAAGATGCCTTCCCCTTACAGTAACTGAGTCTGTGATGAAGAGCCCGCGAATACCATTGCAACTGTGCCTCCGGGACCGGTGATCACCTCTCAGAACCTCAGTTTTGCCATCTGTGAAGTGGGGTGGTGAAATGCGCCAGCCACTGGTCGCTGAGCGCATGATCGCGGGGCCTCGCCCTGCCCAGGGCGGCGGGGCACCCAGCAGCCTGGCCCGGTGAGGGCGGGACGCCGAGAGGCGGGCTGGGCCCGGGCAGGGGGCGGGCGCGGGGCGGGCTGCGCGGCGAGGCCGGGTGGGCGGCCGCGCTGCTCCCGCCTCACAGCGCCGGCAGCAGCGGGGAGATGCGGCTCCTGGCGCTGGCGGCGGCCGTGCTGCTGGCGCTGGCTCCGGCCCTGGGTAAGCGCGGCGGGGTCGGGCGTAGGGGCCCGGCGGCTCCGGAAGCCCGCGGGTGGGCGAGGCAGCCCGCGCTAGGCAGGCCGGGGTCGGGACTTGGGCCTGGCCGGGCGGCCCTGCCGCCGCCGGGCGCCCCCTCCACGGGCCGGGATCGGCGCCGGCCCTGAGGCCGTGCGCGTTCGGCGGAGCGCAGCGGCGCCTCCCCGGCCCGCCGCCGGTGCGGGCCGCCCTGCCCTCGGCTGCGGGCTCCAGCGCTCGGCGGGGCCTCGAGCAGCCCTGTGCCCCTCCACCGGCCAGGCCTCAAGGTGGGAGACTTGGGTAGGGGCGCACAAGCCCTGGCTGTTGTTTTCTTTTTTTTCTCCCCAACAGTCAGCACCGACAATTGGTGGCAGGTCAGTCTGAGCAGCAACTTCCCCTGAACTCACTTCGGAGAGCTCTTGGGAAGAACCAGCCAGAAAGGGGCTGGGGTTGCCCTGGCTGCCGGCTGGCGACCGGGGACGTGTTAGTGGGTGTTTCGCGATGATCGCGCTTGGTGAAGTAGGGTATCCACGGCTGGATGAGGTGGGATGCGCGGGGGCGAGGGGGCCCTTTGCCCGAGCATCCTGCTTCAGTGGCAGCCCCCATCTACACTGCTGGCTTTCATGTGGGGTTTCTCACTTCTAAGCTGCTGAAGAATTTTCTCTTTATTCCTCAGGCCCTGCCCTCCTGCCTCAGGGTTGGAAAGGCCATGTTGGCTAGAATAATAGTGATAACAAATATATCAATGGCTCTCATATTTCTTGGGTGCCTATAGGGTGCCAGGTATTGTGCTACACATTATCTCATTAATCACAAGGACCCTTAAAAGAGCAGATATTTATATGTCCAAGTCCTTTGCCAACATTAATTCAGTTAAACCTACAGATATCCCCTGAGGGAGGTGCTAATATTATCCCCATTTTATAGATGAGGAAACTGAGGCACAGGCCAATGAGTTGACTTGCTTTAAGGCACAAGGCTTGTAAGAGTTGGAGCTGGAATTTGAACCAGGTCAGCCTGGCTCTAGACTCTGTGCTCCTAAGGCTAAGCTGTGTTGCCATTGTTTGGTAAATAAGCTGATGCTCAGAGTTAAGTGATTTTCCAAGAGCGACCCAACTACCCAGGGTAAAACTGGCACTGGGGACAGAATAAATCATAGTCTGAGGAAGAGGGACTTGCATCATAGCTGGAAGAAATTCACTCATTGTCCCCTGGCTACCGGTGCAGTAGGGTTTCCAGTGAACCTAAGTTGGGGCTGTGGGAAATGCTCTTAAGACAGTAGTCACTGTCTTGGTTGACAATGACTGGAGGTTTCACTGGGATGGTTCGGCCAGGTGAGCCCTGGTGGCTTGTGTGGAGTAGCCAGCAGCCAGCAGGGTGGAAGGGGTCATGGAGTCTTCATTACCCAGGCTCCCTGACCACCTTCCCAATTGCAAATGCTGCCAAGGAAGGTGCCCCCAGAGAGCAGCATTTTGGGGGTCAAGGACATTCTCATGTTTCCAAGAGACCTCAGGAGCCTAGAGGGCTGGACTGTGGGTACCTTCAGAGTCTGCCCTGGCTGTGCCCAAGGCCATGCCTTGGATAATCAGCACTCACTGTGTGCCACTCACTCTTCTGAGTGTTTCGTCCACTACTCTTCATCATGATTGCCCATGGGAGGGCCTGGGACTGCTTTATACATAAGTCTGCCCTCTTAACTGCTGTACTTTTCTACCTTTTGATTTTGGGGTGGAGTGGAATCTTAGCAGTCACCTGGTCTCATCCCTCATCTTACAGAAAAGGAAACCTAGGGGAAAAATGTTTACTGAAAGCCGAGCTGTGGTCCAGAGTAGTAGCTGAGAATTGTCGTTGAAGCCAGGCGGCTCAGGTTCAAATTCCAGCTCGGCCACATTCAGTGTGCAAGTGACTTAGCCTCTCTGTGTCTCAGTCCTCTTGTCTGCCAAATAGTGGTAAACATAGTATGAGGACAAATTGAGAAAATACACCTAAAGGGCTTAGAACAGTGGTGCTTGGCATAGAGTTCACATTCAGCAAATGTTAGCATTTGTCACTGGGTAAGGCCATGTGTTTGTCCTAGGTGAGAACTATTTTTAGATGATGGGCTTAATATGAACACATCACCCTGCAGGCAAAGTCTAATAACACCTCTGTTTGGTGTGTGATAAACACTGGCTCCTAGTGCTGTGGTTTTTTAGGTAATACAAATTGATTTCTTTCAGAGATTTATTTGTTATAAATTCCAAGTACCCTTTTAATAAGAATGAGATTTCCCTTCTGTATGGTACACATAATTTCAGTTCCTTATAAATGCAGAGACTCCTGGCTCCCTGAAGTGAGTGGGGGCAATTTCTCTAGGACAGAGGAGTGTAGGGCACAGAGCCACTAGCACATCACTGGCCAGGTCAGAACAGACGGTCCCTGCCCATGCCCACCTCTGCATCCCAGGTGAGGGGGGTGGCTGTTCTTTCTATTAGAAGTCCTATACTCCCCTGACCTGGAAATTTCTATTCTCCTCTTCATGATGAGTGTGGAGGGAGGGGGAAGGGGAGGGTGTATCCTAGAGGAGTAGGTCATGTATTGCTTGGCTACATGAATGTCCTTTAGGCTCTTTTCAGTGTTAGTCCTTTTCATGACATTATCCATATGGGAGCAAGAGGGTTAGAACCCATAAATCTTATCCACAGGAATTTAATGTTCACTGATAGCCAGCTATATAATTTGTGTGATCCAGTGCAAAATGGAAAGGTGGGACCCCTTATTCCAAAATTATTAAAATTTCAAGAGAGTGACAGCAGAGATTAAACTAAGTGGGAGGCCCCTCCAAGCATAGGGCCCTGTGTTACTGCAGAGCATACACCCAAGAAGCCACTGTGCCCACACGTCACTGTGTGTCACTTTCTATTGTCCTCATCTGCCCAGCTCTCAGGGCATGTAAACTAAAATCAGTGTTTTATAGGTGTTTTCTCACTGGAGCCTTACACCATCTTCTCATTTTTCAGATGTAGAAACAAGGTGTGAGGCCTCACACGTAATAGAAATGGGTCTCCAGCCCAGGTCTGTTAAACACCAAGCCCTGACTCTCTGCCGAGCCTCATCAAACCAGTGTGAAGGCCTGGGGCCACGAGCATCCTGGTGCCCAGTGCATGTGGGGCTCCCAGGGCTACCAAGTAACAGGTGTGCTTGCAGCATCCCGAATTCCATTCCTCTGTTAGGGTCAGTCTCTTTGCTACCATGTTGTCATTTCTCCTTTAAGACCTGGCCTTGGGGGCACTGGCTGGGGTGGAAAGTCCCTTCCTGAAGTCTATCCGCCAGGCATGGGTGACTTCCCAGGCCATGGCTCAGGGCACTTCACCAGAGGACACTGCTTTCCAAGATTTATTTGTCATAAATTCAGACTATTTCCAGTCTGCACCAGGTTCTTCCTGCCTCAGGGTCTTTGCACGGGTGGGACGCTCTCTCAGGAGGATCATTATTCCTCACTGCTGCCCTGAATTTTATTCCATTAACTTCAACTCTGTCTTCATCTCACAGCCACCACCCCAGGGTGTCTTTCTTCTCTGACTCCATGGACTAGATTAGGATCTTGCCCCAATTTTCTTAAGCCCTGCACCTTTTCTCTGCAGCATGTGATGTCATTTGTTGTCATATACTCCTCTGTCTTTTTCCCAATGACACACTTGACTCTCCAGCTGCCTTGTCAACTGAACTCTCAACTCCACGAGGTTAGTAATGCTGTCTTCTCTGCCCAGTGCCCAGCACATCGTTGTTGCTCAGCAAGTATTTGTAAAGTAATTAAGTGAACAAAGTGTGAGCAGGACCATCAGCTGGAGGAAACGGGGACTCTGAGAGTGAGGCACAGGGGTGGAGAGCAGGGCTCTTACCTCCCACCTCAGGTCCCTGCAATGCAGGGTCACAAAGCAAGAAATTAAGTTCTTGCCCAGGCTATAATAACTTTGATGATTCTTCCCTCCTAGGCCAGGAGAGAAGATTCTGCCCTGCTTGGGGATGTGGCACCCATCCTCCCCTGTCTTATAGCTGCCTTGGCCTTTCATTGCTTGGCTTGCCCTTCTGCCCTGCAGTGTGTTTGCTTTTTCCTTCGGGAAAGAGCCAGAAGGGAAGGGCTTGGGCTCTCATGGGTACCATAATCTAGTCAGCCTGCCTCCATATACTGTTCCCACAACCTGATCCCACAGCCATTTTTCTCTGCTAAGCCAGTGAGGCCTGATGACAGGGGCAGAAGCTGTGTGGCACTCTCTTTCCTGGTATTAACTAAATACCCAGCTCAGCTAGCATTTGCCAGGCTCTGGGTCCTCTACCCAAATTTTCTCTCTTCTCTCCCAAGATGCCACCACTCACAGTTGAGTGCATGCGAGCTGTGCTCACCGCACTTAAGGTAGCCTCTCCTGTGCCAAAGGGAGGGTGTTACTGGGAACACCCTCAGGGAAAGCTCACTGAAGGCCCATACCCCGTGACCTGAGAGCCTGTGTCCTCTAGCAAAGCTTTAAGACCCTGAGGGGCCCTTGGGTATTAGGGTTTCAGTCATACCCTGCCATACCTAGTGTTGAAGGTGGGAGGAAATAGTGTTGAAGTGGCTGATGTGGGGCAGAAATGAGCCTTCTTGTGAACAAGGTTGTATTGGTATGTTTGGGCTACTCAAACAAATTGCCACAGACTAGGGGGCTTAAATAACAGCAGTTCTTTTCTCATAGTTCTGGAGACCAGAAGTCTGAGATCAAGGTGTCAGCTACACTGGTTTCTTCCCAGGCCTCTCTCCTCAGCTTGCAGATGTCTTCACCCTGTGTCCCCACGGTGGTTCTCCCTCTGTGCTCATCTGTGTCCTGATTTCTTCTTATAAGGACTCCAGTCATGTTGGATTGGGATCCTCCCACATGGATTCATTTTAAATTAATCACCTTATCTTCATGTTTAAATGCCTTATCTTCAAATATGATCACTTCTTGAGGTACTGGGGGGTTAGGGCTTTAACATATGAATTTGGGAGTGTGCAATTTAGCCCATGACAACGGTCTTTGCCTGTCAGTGGGAGAAAAGTGCGTAGGCCATTGGTAAAAGCAAATGGGGCTCAGTGAAGGTAGAAAGGCACAAGGTAAAGAGAAAAGGAGGCTTCACCTTGGAAAGATGGCTTAGCCCATCCCCTTTCCTGGGAGCCACTAACTCCCGGCCTGAGTTGCAGATGTGGAAGGGTTACTAGTTTGCCTCTAGGATGGAATCTCGCCTCCTATGGGGACCGGAAGCACTTGGCATGTTCTCCTGGTTTCAGTCACTATAAATAATACCTCCTTCATGCAGCATTAATAGGAGGAGACTGGGGTGTGGGGTCTCGCCTGCACTCTCATCACACCCATATTGTTTCAATTTCCTGCCTTCCCTGGCTCTCCCTGACTCCAGTGGGGAGCCTTTGAGGGCAGGAAGAGCTGGACTTCAATTCTGGAAGACAGCTGCCTCATCTCTGCCATTCTCTGCCTGCTGAAGCCCTGGGCAAGCTGTTGGGTTGGGTCTGCCTGGTGTTCCTGGCTGCTTATCAGGGGGCTCTTGCCATGGAGGCCTGTGTGAACTTCAGCCAGGGCTCTGGCAGTCAGGAGGGAATGCCCAGGGACTGCTTTAATATGGCGCATGGGTAGCATGCATAGATGGCAGGGGAGCAGTTCCTCCTCTTGTCCTACATGAATGACTGTGTGGGCATTGGGATTGCTGCTAGAGAGTGTATGCCTTCCTTTGTAGCTGCTGATCTGAGTTCTCCAGGTATCTCCTTGGACTCCTTGTCCATTATCATTGTACACATATAAGACCTGATTCCTGTCCGCAAGGAGCTTGGAGTCCAGCTGAGCATCAAACTTTTTCTTCTGTATTTATGTCTACCTATCTTTTTAAAGTAACAAAAGATTATCATGATGTGATAAAAGCTGACTAATGGTCCCCCAGGTGTCTGTGTCCCATCCCATGGAACCTGTGAATGTTACTTTATTTGGCCAAAGGCACTTCATGAATGTGATTTAGTTGAGGATTTTGAGTATCCTGGTGGTCTGGACTTCTAAGAGATAAGCAAGAAAATTAAAGAATATTGACCCTCAATCATCTCTCTCAAGGTGTTGAGTTTATTAAATAAATAGTGGAAACCAGACAATAGGATGAGCTCATTACCTGGATTTTTACATTGAAGACCATTTTTATGACACACACGGGGCCTCACCTTGTTGATTCACAGCCTCCTCAAAGTGGAAGCTTCAAATATTTCTTGATCTCTTTTTCATCCTTCTTCCTAGCTTACCTGAAGCACAGAGCTTTTGGTGACTCACATCAGGACCTAGGCCCCTTCATGTGAGTGGAAGGTGGCAGCTGGGAGCTGAGAGCTCTGGTTTGGGTTGGCCCTGGGGACACCTGCCTGTGAAGTGAGGTGGGCAGGGGGCAAGGGTGCTTCTTGCAGTTGTGCACTGGGCAGAGCGAGGCTGAGGGCATGAAACCTGCTGAGAAGACAGCCCACTTGCATGGCAGAGGCTGCAGGCATCGAGGGCACACTGCCCTTTCTGGCTCCAACTGCCAGGAGGTGCTCCATTTACAAGCTCCAGGGCAGGACACCATGCCGCTCCCCTCCTGGGGGAAGGCCTCTCTCTTTGAGGTCTGCTGGTCTGGCTGGTCTGGGTGGCCGTTGGAGTGGTTCCTCAAAGTAGTTCAGGGAAGAATGGTGGCTGGTGGTGGCAGGCAGCCCTGGGGGTGGATCTAAGAAACTGAAGGACAGAAAGTAGTGGAGCAGGCCTGGGATTCTGTGCATCGTTTGGCTTTTGGGGAAGTTCTCTCATCTCTCCTTGTTTCTGACCTTGTTCATCCTTTATTCCTGCACTTCAGCTTTAACACCATGAATCCAGAGAAGACTTAGAGGAAGAAACAGAGCAATCTGTTGTTCTAGCTCCCTAGTACTAGTTCAGCACCTGCCTGACCAGTACCGATAATTGCTTTGGTTATAGTTGAAATGGCAGAGACAAGGCAAGGGGCTTAGAAAGGCACGCCCCAGAGCCACAGCATGGCTGACCGTAGGCAAGTGATAAAACGGCAGGAAGCAGGCCTTGGGGAGATGGGCAGCCGGGATGAGATGTGGACATTTTTAAGAGCTTCCAAAAATCCACTTCTTGATGTGACACTCCTGAATTTTAAACACCAGTGACTAATTAAAAATTTTTAAGAATATATTTGGGTCAGGCTGTCAATGTCATCCTACATGGACATGATTGTCTCACTGATGAGGACGTGGGAGCCACACAATATCCCCTCATCTGCCCTGCTCCAAGAAGAGTCCTTTTTCTGTGCAGAGGCACAGAGTGAGCATGGAGCGGATGGGCGGCCAGCCTCTCTGGTTCTTCAGGCCACTTGCTCCTGCAGGAAAGTCACACTGTGTGTCTGTCTGGAGAAGGGCAGTGGCCTTCCTCATTTTCTTCCTTTTCTCTCTGCAGAGGTGTGTGGGGCCCTCAATGTCACTGTTTCGCCCGGGCCCGTGGTTGACTTCCTGGAAGGGGAAAATGCCACCCTTCTCTGCCATGTCTCCCAGAAGAGGCAGAAAGACAGCTTGCTGGCTGTGCGCTGGTTCTTCGCATGCCCCAACTCCCAGGAGGCTTTGATGGTGAAGATGACCAAGCTCCGGGTGGTGCAGTACTACGGGAATTACAGCCGTAGGGCCTCACGGGAGAGGCTCCGCCTCCTGGAGGAGAGGCGTGGGGCACTCTACACACTCTCTGTTTTGACCCTCCGGCCAGCGGATCAAGGGCATTATGTCTGCAAAGTCCAGGAAATTAGCAAGCACAGGAACAAGTGGACAGCCTGGTCCAATGGCTCCTCGGCAACAGAAATGAGAGGTAAGGGCATGTCCACTCTCTGTGGAGAGGGTTGGGGTCCAGGTCAGGGGTCCTCCATCTAATCAGCCAGACAGCAGACCCCAGATAGCTCTGCTGGGCTAGAACACATCTCAGCCCCTGTGGGTCATAGCCATGTGAGCCAGGCCATGGGGATATGGGTAGATATCTACTAGGACACTAGGTTGATGTGGAAGTAAGTTGAGGAAGGAGCATGTACCTGGCCCCATGCTGCCCAACCTGCTCTTGGGCAAAATCTCCTTCCAGCCTGAAAGATTGGACTGGCTGTGTACTGGCCTCCAGCTCAGGTCTGTGTAGCCTTGATTGCTTTGGCTGGAGGGTGCTGGCACCCGAGAGAGGAGGTGCGCACTGGGAAGTCCTGATGTCAGTTGCCAGGCCTCAGAGCAGGGCAGGCTCATGGCTCTGATCCACTGCCCAGAGGAACTGATTCAAGCCTCAAGCACTAGTTCCCTGAGAAATTCATCTAAAAGTGGGCAAAGAACCAGAGGTAGCCCTCCAGTCCTGGAGACAGATAGGAGGCATGGGCTGCGTTCCGGATTCTGGAGTGTCTTAGTTGCCAAGTGCCATATATGAGGGTTATCATTTTTTATCACAAATGTTCTATTCAATAAAACACCTCTCATATTTTTAGTAAAACTTGCTTTTGTGTGCTAAAGTTACATTTTTGATTGTTTTGAACTTGAATTTGATCTGGCACAAGATTAAGAGGATCACAAAATAGGAAAGGAAACATTTTATTATATACATGTAATAGCATACCAAAGGCATTAGTGATGTTGCTTTGATAAGCTTTTTTAAGGGATACAACTCAGCTGTGAAAAGATATTTTTTTTTGGTGGAAAGGGTAAAGGTATTTTTAAACATCCTATGTGAATAAGGGATATGTTCAAGTAGATGACTTATGAAGATAGTGGTTAATTAGTCCAACTTTGTCTTTGGAGTTTGCTTATTCTAATGTTGTTAAGCACAGAATGATGCATATCTGAAATGTTGTGTACTTTTTTCCTGAAGCAAATTCATTTAAGAAAACAAATGACTATGAGTATAAATATATGTTTTGGCACAGAAAACCGAAAAATACATCAGATGAACAAAGGCTGAGGAGGGAATTCATTCTATATATCACTTGGCTTAGAAACATATGATTTTATTTATTTCCTTTTAATTTTTATGTCTCAGTGTATTCTGGAACTGTACACTAGATCTCTTAGCAGTCAGACTGTCTGCCAATTACAAGAGATAAAAGTTCCTGCATCCAAGTGTGGACAATCGTCTGGTTCCTTATTTAATGTGAATCTACTTTCAGAGAGTGAAGCCGGGTGCTTTCTGGAATATTTCTTTGGGTACTTGGTTCAAAACTCTGAGTTAGTTCATAGTATTTCACTGGAAATAAAGATCCCTTTTCCCCACTCTATCTCCATCCTTCCATCTCTTCCTTTACCCCTTCTCAAAACCTCTGTATTTCTCTTCTTCCCCTTATGTCTCCTGTTCCTCCCATTTCTGTTACACACACACACACACACACACACACACACACACACACACACACACACACACACACACACACACACACACACACACACACCACACAGCTCTCTCACCTGAACCTCTCTCGCTGTGTCTGCTTTGCTCTGCACCTCCTTCTCCTCACATGCCCTCAGCATCTGGGCAGGGCTGTGGTTTTCTGACTGGAAGATTCAAAACCTAAGGAAGCAATGACTGTGACTTCCAGAACATTCCACAAAGGCTTCAGGTGGCTACAACATGGTGGTTAAAGGAAGGTTAAAGGTTAAAGGAAGGTAATCCCAGGTGAGTGGCCAGAATGCAGACTGACTTGTTTATGTTGGAACGTGGTTACGGGGAGAGCATGTGAAGGAAGGTTGGCCTGCTGTCCTTCCCAGGCAAGGTGGGGACAGACCTGCAGCTCCAGGGTGCCTTTCCCTTCGCCCTTTGCTTTTCTTATCTCCAGTGACCTTGCTTTTCTAAGTATTCACCTCATGTTAATAGTTGTTACATAGAAACAAGAACAAGAACAAAATAGCACAGTGAAAAGTTTTGTGGGCAAATATGTTTGGGTTGTAGTAGACCCTCTCAGAGGTATTTTGGGAGTGAGGGCCTTTACCCTGCTGGGCTCCATATCTCCTCTTTTCTAACAAGCTCACATTGCTTCTCAAGCCATCCACAAGAGAGAAACCTACCTAACGATACCCCTACCCCCTGCCCTTTACCACAGGCTATCAGGCTTTCCCTTGCAATGTTCTCAATGTGAGATAAAATTGCTTGCCCTTCTCTGTAAACTCTCAGAAAAGCAGGCTAATGCATGATTATTTCTCATCTCACCATTGCAAATGGAGGTTGACTCATGCTGCATATTAAGGGAGAGTGCCTGGCCTAGAGCACATGTGATAGGAATGTTGGCACTTATTAGTTACCCCAATTTCCATAGGTTGATTGTTTCTGTTGCAAAAATAATATGGTTCAATTAGAATATGGAAAAATGCTGAAAAGGTTTAAAGAGAAAAATAAAAATGACTTGACCTAACTCTTACTTCAGTATAAGTCCTTCCAGTCATTTTTATGCAAATAAAAATTAAAAACCTAATTCCACTCATACTATAAATAGTGTTTATGACTTTTTTCTCAGATTATTAATAGTGTACACATTTTCTCATGTTGTTAAATATGCTTTTATAACATACTTTTAATGGCAGAATAGTATTTCATAATATGAATGTACCACAGTTTAGCTTTCAGTTACTGTTTTTGGACAGTTTTATTATTCTAAATCCTTATCAGTGAATCTCCACAAATGTCCCTGTCCTAGAACAAAGTCCTAGAAATAAGATTGCTGGGTCCAAAGGTATACTCATTTTAAAGATTGATACACTTTAGATTGGCATGATTTTAAAAGGGGAAGTGACCTCTAGAGTAATTAATGAGTTTGCATTCTTTATAACTTCGAAATGCCTTTTTCCCATGGATTGGCCTACATGATGTTTTCCTTTTGGGGATGATGATTATGACAATGATGGTGACTATGAAGGCCTAGAACAATATTTGGTACACAGCTGAGACCCTCAGTAAGTACTTATTGAACAAGTGAAATGCTTTTGGACAGCACCCCCTGCTGTGGATGACTGAGGTAGGCATGGCTTGGTGGAGAACATAACTCATTCTGGGAGACCTCCCCTTTCCTCCCCTCAGCCTGTTCCAATTGTACATCTTAGTCCAGGTCCCTTGTATACTTCCACCTCCATCAGGCCTCTTTGTGTGTGTGAGCGCATGGAGACCTTTCCCACCTAAGACAAGCTACAGGTAGTCACTCCAATGTTTTTGTAAGCTCTGTGGCACAGGGATTATGAAAAACAAACTGTGTGTACAAAAGTCAAACAATACAAAAACTGTAATGTGAACATCTGTGTGTCTCCTGCTTGTAGCCTGATATCCCCAGTTCTGCTGCATCCCCAGAGAGAATCCTTGTCAATAATTTGATTTAGATCCTTCAAGTCCCTCTCCCATTGGCATTCATGCCCACCCACAATATATTTTAACAATATTACACTTAACGCTTTATAAATATTGTCGATGGTATTATTTGCACTTTTTTGTAATTGCTACTACACAGTGAGACGATACCAAACTGCATCCCATCATTCCCCCAAGTGATGAAGACTTAGGAAACTTCAACTTTTTCATTAATGCACCAGTACTTCAGTGAACAACCTTGTACACATCTCTAAGTGTTTCTCTTCATTAGAGTCCTGGAAATAGAATTGCTGGGCCTAAGGCTATGCATATTTAAATATTTAGTAAACAATGCCCGAATGTGATCCAAAAGACTTTACAAATTTATACTCTGACCATCATTGCATAATAGTGTCTATTTCCCTGAACCTCATCAACAATGGATATTATTAATCTTTTCTATTATTTATCACAATGATGGGAAAATAATATTTCATTGTTTTAATTTTAATTATTATATTCAATGCAATACAATTTATTTTCAATTCTTGTATTTAATTATTAGTGAGGTTGAACATCTCTTCATATGTTTATTGACTGTTTAAAAATTTCTTCTGTCAATTGCCTGTCCATAACCTTTGCCTATTTTTCAATTAGTTGCTGTCTTTTTCATATACAGTTGACCTTTGAACAACATGGGTTTGCATTGCGTAGGTCCAGTTATACAAAGATATTTTTCAATAAATATGTTGGAAAATTTTTTGGGGAGTTGCAACAATTTGAAGAAATATTTTCTTTTCTCTAGCTTATTTTATTGTAAGAGTATGATGTATAATACATATAACATAACAAATATGTGTCTATCAGCTATTTATGTTGTTGGAAGGCTTCCAGTCAACAGTAGGCTTTTAGTGGGTAAGTTCCGGGAGCCAAAAGTTCTAAGTGGATTTTTGACTGTGCAGGAGGTTGGTGCCCCTAATCCCCACATTATTCAAGGGTCACTATGTATATATATATATACTTTTTTTTTTCTGACCATTTATTCCTTTGTTGTTATATATGGTGCAGAGGTTTCCTCCTCTTTGTTATTTGTCTTTACACTTTATGGTTTATTTTACCATATAGATATTTTACATTTTCAGGATATTTATATGGTCAAATTTGCCATTTTTTTCTTTTTTGCATTCCAGTACTATTTTTTTATTGAGATGTAATTTATATTCAACAAATGGCAATGGTACCTAGGTTTTGTAACTTATTTAGGAAGGTGTTTCCCACCCCAAACTTGTAAAAGTGTTTTCTATATTTTTCTTTAATATTATTAAAGAATTAAAGAAAGTTTTACTCCGTTAACTCTTTGGAATCCATATTTTTCAGAAAGGTGTAGAGTAGCTAATTTCTTTGTTGTTTCCAAATAGCTATTCTGTTGTCTCAACACTGTCTTTTGAATACATAAAATTTTGCTGTTTTGAAATGCTGCATTTTTCAAAAGTTAAAGTCCTGTATTTAAATGTGAACTCGGTATACCTTGCCAATATAACACTATTTTAATTATTATAGAATAGGGCAAGTTTCCTTATTATTCTTGAAGCAAATGTCTTACCTATTCTTACACATTTAGTTTTTCCTTCAGGTGATCTTATATAGTTCTGTAAAAATTATGTGGGGTTTGATTTCATTGGATTTAATTGACTTTATAAATTATTTTGGGGTGGGTATATATATCTTATATGTCTTTATGGTTTTAAATGTTCCTGTCTAGAGACCTGTTGTGTTTCTTCTTCATGCAGGAAGTGTGGTTTAAAAAAAAAGTCAGTAAAGATTTCTTCACATGAGTCTTGAAAATTTTTTATTATGTTTATCTCTAGGTATTTTATATGTGTAATTAGGATCTGTAACTTCTCTGTCTATGTGTGCATGCACACATGCATACCTCTTTTGAATTGGCTACTGCTGGTTTATAGAAAAGTTGTTGACTTTTATTTGCCATCATAATGAGTCATTTCATTTTTTTTGGATGTAGTCTTAGTTGCTTTGCAATGACGTCTGCCAATTTAAATCCATTTCTTTTAAAACCTTATTGCATTGGCCAGTATTTTAGAGGTAGTGAATCATCAACCTGTACTCTTCTTTTTCTTGACAGTACTAGGAATTTTAACTTTACCACTTGGGCTTTTATCATGACTCTAGTTTTTCCTGTAGCCTATGTGGCCACTGTGAAGGACTGTCAGCTGCTTTACAAAAAGCAAGCTTTGGGGTATCCATGACTGTTTCATGATTCCCACTAGTAAATCTATCAGAAAAGCAATTGGGATGGACCTGACAGTGTCTCTTAATAATTTACCTTTTGCTTTTTTAATTTCTTAAAATCCTTATTTAAAAATCCATTCCAAAGAAATGAGCTTATTAAGCTATGAAAAGACATGGAGGAAATTTAAATACATATTACTAAGTGAAAGAAGACAATCTTAAGAGGCTGCACACTGTAGGATTCTAATCATATGGCACTCTGGAAAAGGCAAAACTATAGAGACAGTAAAAAGATCAGTGGTTGCCAGGGGTTGTTGGGGAGGGAGAATGCACAGGTGAGGCACAGAGGATTTTTATAGAAATGAAAATACTCTATGACACTGTAATGGTAGATACGTGTCATTACTCATTTGTCCAAACCCATAGTATGTACAATACCAAGACTGAACCCTAATGTGAGCTATGGACTCTGCTCAGTTGTGTGTCCACATAGGTTCATCAGTTGTACCAAATGTACCACTCTGCTGGGGGATGCTGCCAACGGGGGAGGAAGCATATGGGAAATCTCAGTATCATCCCTCAGTTTTGCTGTGAACCTAAAACTGCTCTAAATAATAAAGTCTTAATGATAATAATAAATCCAATCTAGAAACCTGTCAGAGATAGATGAAAGGTCCATCAACCTATATTAGCCTACTTTTTATTAATCAAGAGACTTACAGGCTTCTAGCTATTTGGCACCTTTTCTATTTTCCAGGATATCTTACCTTTCCTCAGCTAGAGTTTTTTCTGATCTGTGAATGACCACCACTAAAGAAAGGTCAAATATTCCTCTCTGAGGAGGAGAGGCATGGAGATGTGGCTAGTGAGCCCACTGGCTGCACAGGTCATTATTGGGAAAGCTCACTTGCCAGGTTCCTGCATAAATGAAACTCATGATTATCACTGGGGTCCCACAACTAAGCGGTCATGAACACTGATTAAAGGCCAGCATCTTTAAGTTGCTTATGTATATTACAGTGGAGTCAAGTCAGTTATCGTAACATCAGTCCATATCCCTTAAACTTTGATTTGATCCTTTGAATGGGACAGGAAGGGGTGGAACTACAGGGATATCCAGGGAATTTCACATAATCTGCAGCCTGTCACATCCATGCTGCATCCCTAAGATGATGGCTCCTGACAAAGTCCAGCTCATTATTCATGTGCTTGTGAAATACTTTCCAGATGTTATATAAAGTAAAAACCCAGAGCAAAAATCCCAAGACCAAACCAAATAGCCCACCCCAGTATCTGCAGTGTTATTGCTTTACTTTGCTCTACATATTTTTGAGTTTACCCACGCTGAGGTAAGTCCTTGAAAACTGTGGTGAAGAAAAAGAAGTAGCAAATTATTGGGGGGAAAAAAAGTACACTAATACATGAATTTGTCATGGCTTTTTTCCTAGAGACATCCCTGAAAGGGTTTGGCTAAGAAATGCAGGCTCTATTAATTTGGGGCAAAGCATAAGTTGCCATTTTATGTTTTAGTGTGCAAATTAATAAAACACAATGGAGAATGGGGATTCTGAAGAATGGGGATGTATTTAATTGGGGTTATCTGCAAACCGTGTACTTTGAGATTATGGGAGGGAGGCTCCTGGCTATATAGATTGTTGGTGCTGTGTGGCACAAGATGATATGATAAAGAATGAAGAATGAAACTATGTGACCCTCTAGGTGACAATGGAGTCCTGCTTGTTGTATTTTAGAGAAATTGTCATACCAGATGAACTTGTCAATGTCATTTTTATTACACAGAAGTAGAATGAAAGGCAAAGAATGTTACGTGGATTCTTCAATTGCTTGTGCCATGTGACCATTTCACTGAGCCCTGCCTGCAAAGAAATGGACTGAAAAGTCTTAAGTGACACATGGCATTGGAACCCCCTGAAGAGGTTTCCAGTGGAAACCAGGAGGGACAAGGCTAGGTTTGATTTCATTTAATTGTTTTATCAATAACATTGAAAAAGGAGCCCATGTTGCCCTAATGAACTTTACAGAAAATACAAAATTGGGAAATGTTTTTAACATCAGTGAGGAGTAAAACATAATAAAAATGAATCCAGAGAGGTAAGAAATACAGGCAGGAAATAACAGAATGAGATTCAATTTGGAAAATGGCAGAGTAACACATCTGGGGAAAATGAATCTCAGGCACTAGTTGGATAGTCAAGGGGAGGCTAAGAGGCTGTCTCTGTGAAGGGACTTCGGTGATGGTGGTGGTTGATTAGATGTGCATCTGCAATGTGATATGGCAGCACAAACAGCTGGTGTTATTTCTGTCCACGTACAAATTGGCCTGGTGTCCCTGAGAAGGAAGGTGACTGTGGTGTGTGTACTGCGCCGGTGAGGCTCTAGTGCAGACTACACAGTCCGTTTGGGGAGGCTCATTTCCAGAAAGAGATTCAAACTAGAAAAGAGGGGCAGAAATGAGTGGCAGCCTTCTGAGATGTGATCAGTTAAGCCAAGGAAGCTTTGCTGGGCTCAGTGAAGAAATTGCCTTGGAAAATAATATTGACTCCAGTGTTCAGCAGTGCTGTGTGGATTCGCTTATCTCTTCACTCAGTGGGTGTATTTTATCCAGAGCCTGCTTTGCACCACGCCTTCACCATGCTGGAAACTTGGGGACTCATGGGTGGATCTGTTCATAGTGTGGTGGATGCGCAAACAAATAGATGTGGTGTAAGTGCAGTGATAAAGGTGTGCATGGGGCATTGTGTGCTTGCATCGGAGTCCCCTAAGGATGTGGGAGAAGGCAGTGCTTGAGCTCACACTGGCTGTTTATGCAGGACAGGGAACAGTTGGAAGCAGCAACTTGGTGTGGGACAGGGGTCACCCTACAACAGTGGGTCAGGGCAGCTGGAGCCTGGGTGGGGAGGTGGGAGTGGCCTCAGGTAACTAGGGGAGGCATGCAAGGCTGCTAGTAGAGGGACTTGTAGCAAGTGCTAAGGAATTTACACTTGATTTTGTAGGCCCTATTTTCATCCTTGCCTAATGATAAGAATCACAGGGGCCACTGTTAACATGCAGATTCCCAAGTATCTGCCCAGGAGATTTTGGCCTCTTAGGTCTGGGCTGGAATTTGAGTATTTAACATGCAGTCTGGATGATTTTTATCATCAGGGAGTGTGGGAAATCCCTTCTTTAGGCCTTGGAAAGGCTGGAAAGCAGTCTTTAGATGGATCCCCCTGTTGGCTGCTCAGGATGTGGATTTGCGGGGAGCAGGCTGGAGAGTGAGGAGGCAGTGTCTTTTATATTTGCCCAGGTTTGAAATGGTGGAGGACTAATTTGGCAGTAGGAATGGAGAGCAATACAGAAGACAAATGAGGCTTCTTTAATAATTGACGGGATGTGGGCAAGCGAGAGAGCTTTGGAATGACCCCCAGGGGTCTAACCTCGTAAGTCTGTGCAGGATGGTGCCCACTGCTGACAAAGGGAACATGAGAGAGGGAGCTGGTCCACAGTGGAAGTTTAGGATTGAGAATGAGGGGCTGGAGGCTATCCCACACTGATGTCCAGTAGGTACATAGACATGTGGCCCTGAAGCTCCTGTCTGATGTGGCTAGTGAGAACTGATTTCTACATCAGGCAGGTGTAACCCTGGGTATGGGTGAGCATTCTAGAGGGCAGTGACCAAGGGTGGAGCCCTGGACAACTCCAACGTTTGGGGCAGCAGAAGGAGCTAGTGTGGCTTGGTGTCCAGTGTGGGCTCCTCTGGGCCAGCCCATTGGCTGGCTACACAAGGCCCAGTGTTCTCAGGAGAAGATCAGCACTGGAGGGTGAAGGTACAGCAGTCCTTTCCCAGGAGCCCAGTCTGTGGGAGACCAGGGGGCACAGTGTTCTAGGAAGGGATGAAGGGCATTCGCCTTGATCTGGGGGGCCCAGTGAGCCCCATGTCCTCTGCTCTGATGACAACCATGTCTAGGTAACAGCTTCTTTCTCATTCATCATGAACAGGTGAGATGCAGGTGAGGGCCTCACTGCAGGTGGGTTACATGGGAATGCCCTGGCCTACCCCAGGAATAGCAGGGAGGCGGACTGTGCAATTGGGATGGAAATAAGGGGAGTATAAGCAGAGGTTTAGGGTGCTTTCCAGTTGGAAGATGAAGCTGCTTGGTAAAGGGTCTCTCTCTTTCTCTCTCAAAGGGAGAGACTATTTATGCTCTGTTCAGGTTTTCTGAATTAGAAGCATCATAAATAGACTAGTGCAGAGATTTCCAAAATGTTCTTGGTTCTCAGTGCCCTTAGGCCAAAAGGAATAGTTAACAGTTTTGCTTTTTAAGTAGTTGGATCTAACAGCTTAATATAAGTATTTTTCTACTAAGAACTGAGAGCCTAATATGTCCCTAGAGACTGAAGCAAGCAGTTCTCTTTCTGGTAAATTTCAAGATCACTTTTGAAATGAGATGAAGACTTGGTATTTTGTGGGACCAAAATCTCCCATAGAAGTGCAAAATAATGTATAGCTAGCTGTGTTCAATTTTTTGCAAACAATGGTACTTCTTGAAGAAGTTCACTTTACTATATCCCTGTAGATGCAAAGGAGCATTGACCCCACACTTGTTCTCCACACTGTGTTAACTTGTGCATTGGCATGCACTTTATAAAAGAAGCTCACTGTCTTCCCATTACTGGGATATCAGGGTCCCTGTTGCCCTTTCACATGCCCTTTATCCCCTCTACCCTGTGTCCCCTTGTCCAGGCACTTACTGTTGTGTTTTGTCCTCTGCTTTCTTTAGTAATTCTCTGACCTCCCTTTGCTTCCTCTGCTTCCCAAGCTTCGGGAACCTCCCTGCCTTTGTGCCTTTTCTCTCCTGCTTCATGTCCCATGACCCCCAGACTCATCCTCCCTGGGCACTGATCAGGCCTTGTCCCTCCCAGGACATGCAGACCCTGTAGAGTTCTAAGCATGAGCATGACCCCGGGCAGTGATGGAAGGCTGGGCTAGCTCATAAGCCTGGACTTTTTTCAGGTGCCAACAGGTGAGTTTCCAAGATGAAGCTTGAGGGTCAATGGGGCTTCCAGTCAAGGGCAGGCCCTGGTGCAGTTCTGGGTCCCACATGTCCTTACTAGTCACCAGGCTTTGAGCTTTAGCCTGAGGGCACCAGGTGGGCCCTTCCGCTAGGGAGTGTGAAACTCTGGGGTTTGTAAGAGTGATGATATTCCTCTAGGCTTTTGCTCTTAGGGGTACAACAGCTTCAATTCCCCAGACCTCATAAAAAATTATCTCCAATGGATTTTCAGCCCAATTCTGCCACCCAGAGAGACTCAGAAGCAGCCTTATATTCTGAGCTGAAATGAATCTGTACTTCCAGATGGAGATGTCTTCATCAACAGTGAAAATGTTAATCATGGAAGCAATTTGCAAAGGCTGTCTCCTGTAATTTAATCAGTATTTCAGTCTAACCCCAAATAACATAGTTTAACAAGCCAAACTGCTGTTTGATTTAAAATATGTAAGTAAGCTTTAAATGTGAGGTGTGGACAAAGCAAATAGGAAACGGTTACCCTAAAAGTATTTGGGGACAAAGGTAGAATTCTAATTTCTTATCTATTTAACCCCCAAATGTTAGAGGGACTTTAATAATTGGATCTGGAATTACTATCACAGGGAACAATGTTTCAAGTTTCAGTGGAAGAAATTAAATAATTCCTTTTTCTCAAGAGACATGGAATAGATAATTAGGAATGAGATTTACTAAACATTTAGTGTTACTGTTTAATTAAGCAAGCACACATCATGATGTTTGAAGTGTCAACAGGTCCAGATACTCAAAGGGAACAAATTGACAACTGGAGTGTAATTTAAACACCACTGAAAACAATTCTTCATTGTACCTACCCTCATCCCAACCACCAGGGTCTTGGGAGAATTTAAGAGATTGAAGACTTAAACTGAGCAAACATGTATTAAGCCCCAGTTTATGAGCCTGTCATCACTTGCCTTGTCCAAAGAGAGGTAAGGTTGGAGAGATTTGATTGCCCACCCTCATGAGGCCTCAGCCTCACAATCTGGAGGAGGAGACATATGTAGATATGGGTATAAATCTGACAGGCATTATGGAGGTAGCTAATAAAATGAAAGTGTGACAGGGTCACACAAAAGAGTGTCATTGGCAGGCAGTGAAGGAGAGATGAAGACACATTGGGAGAATATGAGGTCACCTGGAGGATGTAGGATTCCAGTGGTGCCAAGGGTAAGTAGAGCTATGACAGCTATGGGCCATGCCATGGCAGGAGATGACACAGCCTGAGCAAAGGTGTGGACACGAGAAAAGAATATGCAAATAACTTGGTGGAGATGAATGTATGTTTGTGGTGAGGGTCTGAGGTGGGCAGTGGTAAGAGCAAAGGTTGGACCTGGCCAAGGGCCTTGATCCAGGGGCCCTGCAAGATTCTTCTTAGATGTACCCTCACACCTGACATAGTACATGGCACACAGAAAGGCTTAATAGTGAATATTTTGGATGAAAGGAAGAGTAAATGACCCAGCTCTTTGGTAAAATGCCATTTTAATGAATGGTAACAAGGAGTGGAAGGTTGTAGCAAGCAGATATATAGACCTATCCTGGAGTTGTGTCTGGAGAGGGCCTGTTACTATCCTAAGTTTCAATATTTGCTGACCAGTGTTTGGAGACCCCCACATGGCCTTTGTATTCGATGGCTGATTTCCTCTCAGAAAGCAAACTTCTTTCCCAGCTGCCTTGTCACAATGGGAAGTCTGTTTAATATGTTTTTTATTGATGTTGTTTGCTCTTTTGCTTTGCTTTTTCTAGAATTTGTCTTAGATTGGATGCAAAGGACAGTGGCTCAAAATAGACAAAGCTGGAGCTTTTCCATTTCTCATCAGCTGCTTCCTGCAGGTCACTTGGAGGTCTCACTCACATACATGGCTTTGTCTGAGCCCCAGGCAAGACTGCTTTTGGCCTGAATATTGGAGAGGCGAGGGGGAAAGGGAAGCAATAGGCAAAGTTCTGAGAACAGGAACAGAAAAGGTCTGTGTGTTGTTCTGGAGTGAGACAGTTCTCATTGTCTTCCCTGAGAATGCTGATCCAGCTATAAATAGTGGGGACATAGCTACATTTTAATAGCTTTTTCCTGGGAAACTATCCCATCACTGAATAAGAAGGGACAGTGAACTGAGTATATTAATTTTTTAATTTGCAGCGAAAGCATTGACTCATCTTTATTGTATTTAAGGGTCATTTCTTGTGCATACTTCACATCATCAATAATATCTCCCTGTCTCTTAGCTTTTTCTCTTCTGTTGATCTGTGCAAGATGCTGCCTGAGGAAACTGAGGCAAGGTGGTGTCTGCTCACCATATTTCCCCCAGGTGCAAATTAGTAGGGTCTACATGCCAGGGACCAGGGCCTTATACTCCCACCCTTTTCCTTTCAACTTGAAAGAACTAAATAATCATCTTTGCTGAAGGTCCTGGAACTTCCTGCCTCCATTCTTTAAGGAACTGAGAACTCATAGGCCACAAAGTAAATCATAACAGACCCAAAGCAAGTAGGTCCAAGGCCAGAACGTTGCTGGGGAGTCAGCCTTGATGGCCTGGCATGCTGGTGCCTTCCCATTGCCTCTGAGGCAGGGCGACCAGATGAAGGAGGGTGTCTGGGTAGGATGGGCCCACTGCCCTGGCCTCTCTTTCCACCTTCCAGAGAGTAACAGTGTCCTGGTCTCAGCACAAGCTTCCTGTGGGAGGCCTGGACTCACCAATACAGTAGTGTGTTAATTCTGTTCACTTGTTTGATCAAAAAGACTTGTTATGGGCCAAGAAGGATTTTACGAAGTGAAGAAAACTGGTGCAGTCCCCACCTGCATGCCGCTTCCCTTCAGCTGGGGGTGGCGCATCCTGAACAAGATGAATGAGTAAAGCACAGGGAGGGTGTGCAATAGCATGGTCCTTGGAGGAAGGCCTCTGGCTCAGATTCTCTCCATTTTCTAAGTTTGAGTGGCCACTTGGGGAGGCACTTCAAACCTTATAGATGGTCTGCACTTTTGAAAACTACTTTCTTGAAAACTGTGTTTTCCACATGGTATTCTTTTGCCCTGAGACATGCTATGTAAAGGGACCCATTTGGAGTCCTTTGTCAATAACACTCTGACAGCCTTCCTTCGCAGGTTTTGCTGCTATGCTCTTGTTTCCCCTTGACTGAATTGAAGATGTGGCATTGTTTTAGTTTTGACTTTTGGATCTGGAAGGGAGATTGAGGCCCAGGGTGTGGGTCCTCATGACTTGCATCCCCTCTCCAATGTCTCCTTGGACCCTGCTCGCCTCTCCTCTAGGACTGTGTGAGGCAGGGCTTCTCTAGATGGGTTCTGGGCCCCTGAGCATCAGAGTTTCCTGCTGAGAGTGTGCCCTAGTCATGCAGGTTCCTGAGCATCCCCCCGACCCCCAAGATTTCTCAAACCAGAATCTCAGGGGAGATGCCTGGCAATCATCCTTTGAACAAGAGTCTCAATTAATTTTCCTGCATACTAAAGACCAGAAATCCTGGTCTTCAGCCATGAAGTAAAGACAACATCCTCTATAGTCAAGACTGTAGAGTCTAGGGGAATACTGTACCTCACGGTGACCAGGTAGAAATAGAAAGGCAAAGACACATCTCTTAAATGCCAGCTGCTCCCGCCTGCATCCTTGCTGCTGAGCCCTGCAGCTGCCTTGCTCCCCTCTCTGTCCTCTCTTCACTCCTGTCCACCAACACTTCCATTACTGAAGGCTTTCTGTGTCAGAAGCATGCACTTTAGTTTGGATGTAACCTCTGGTTGTACTTTAAGATCCTTTCGTTGTGGGATCTGGGGCACAGGAAGCAGGTGGGAGAGAGTTTTGGGAGAAAGGAGCCTCCCCAGCACCTTGTTAGCCATCTGCTCCATGGAGAATGGGGTCAGTCCTTCAGTGCAGGTCCCAATAAAGGTGTTAGTATCATCAGTGAACAGAACACCAGAAAGGAAATGGGGGCCCCTTCACCAGGAAGACAGTGTCACAGGGTCTTGGCATGAACTCAGGGATGCAGAGTGCTACAGCCTATGAAACACACCCTCCCCAGGGGAGTTGGCAGGATGTTCTGTCCAAGTTAGGGATCAAGGCTCTCAGTTTTCACACCTCTCTGAGTGGTAGTTTCCCCACAGGGACCATCAAAGGGAACTTGACTTAAAATCTTTCTTTCCAACCTGTTTCTTCCAGACACGAGGCTAATAGGATCAGTTTGTCTTTGTTCCTCTGAGCTGCATTCTTTTTTTTTTTTTTTTGACATCACAATAAACTATTTATTTTTTCAATATGCTATATTTTAGTAAATACATTTACATCACCACCACTGAAGAACATTCAATGAGTGCCCACCAGATGCTTCATACAGCACTTGAAAAATCAGTGATTGTTGAGATGTTGACATATTTAAATTTGGCTCATATTACATGAAGCAAATGAGGGTGCGTAACTTAGATTTGGGAATTACATTTATGCTACATGGCTGTTATTTCTTCTTCCTCTTTTTCTTTTCTCCTTCTGTTAATCTCCCAGGTGGTATGGAACAAATTATTCTAGAATGCAGAGGGCCTGGATCTCTGCCGATGAGCATAACCATCGGTATACATTTTTGCCTCCATTGCTGCCACTCACAGTGGTGTAATCTGTTCCCACCAAGAACCCCTAGCCGTCCATGCTACTCGGGTGTGAGCGTTGCTCCAGTAACTTTTTTTTTTTTTTTATTGAAGGATAGTTGACACACAGTATTACATTAGTTTCAGGTGTACAACACAGTGATTTAACATTTATATACATGATAATTCTAGGAACCAGCTATCACCATACCAAGTTGTTGCAATATTTTGACTATATTCCTTATGCTATACATTACATCCTGGTTACTTATTTATTTTACAATTGGAAGTGTGTACTTTTTTTTTTTTTGTGAGGGCATCTCTCATATTTATTGATCAAATGGTTGTTAACCACAATAAAATTCTGTATAGGGGAGTCAATGCTCAATGCACAATCATTAATCTACCCCAACCCTAATTTTCGTCAGTCTCCAATCTTCTGAAGCATAACGAACAATTTCTTACATGGAGAACAAATTCTTACATAGTGAATAAGTTACATGGTGAACCTTACAAGGGCAGTCATCACAGAGGCTTTTGGTTTTGATATGCATTATGAACTATGAACAGTCAGTTCAAATATGAATATTCATTTGATTTTTATACTTGATTTATATGTGGATACCACATTTCTCTCTTTATTATTATTATTTTTAATAAAATGCTGAAGTGGTAGGTAGATACAAGATAAAGGTAGAAAACATAGTTTAGTGTTGTCAGAGAGCAAATGTAGATGATCAGGTGTGTGCCTGTAGACTATGTGTTAATCCAAGCTAGACAAGGGCAATAAAACATCCATGGATGCAGAAGATTTCTCTCAAAACAGGGGGGGGAGGTTCTAAGCCTCACCTCTGTTGATCCCCATTTTCTCACCTGATGGCCCCCTCTGAGCTGCATTCTTGGCTATTTGATCCTTTGGCCATTTCAACCAGTTCTTCCTAGAGGGGTCAAGATGTGGGGGATCTTGCAACTTGCCCGTTATTTGATTTATCTGATTCTGCTCTCTTGGGTTGAGCCCCTAGGACAGTTGGCAGCTCACGCGTCTGGACAGCCGTCTCACCAGAAGGTCAGAAGGGCTTTGCCCACTGGGTGCTGGGGTCCTGAGGAAATTACAAAGCAGTCAGTAGGTCAGCTGATGGCTTAGCTTCTGAGTGCTCTTTATTCCTCTTCTCCACTGTGAGCCCAAACTGATTGATAAATGGGCATAGGAGTCAGACAGAAATCAAAATGCCTGCTTTATGTTAAAGCTGATTTGAGAAAAGTGGTTTGGTGCTGAGACCCAACTGGACTTCCTTCTGCTTCCCTGACCAGTTGCACCACTCTGCTCCCCACCCCTTCCCGGGCCTGGCATGGAACCAGAGGCCCTGCACCCTGTGTGAGGTGGTGTGACCTTGCTCTACCCTCCCTCATGGGACCCCTGGATGTGGGAAGGACCGAAGAGGGGAGGGCGTATGAGTGGCCAGGGGCTGGGCATCCCTGGAAGCAGAGCTGGTTATCATGACCAGCAGCTGGGGTAACGAGACCTCCTCAAAGGGGCGCATACTGACCACCCCTGCATTAGTTATGGGCTGAGAGGCCAGTTTCAGAGCATGGGCAAGACAGAGCCACCTTGCTTCACTTTCCTCTTAACTGAAGAGGGGCAGTTTATCAGAAGCTCCCCTGGATCAGGGGCTCCCCCTTCCCCCACCCCCAGGGTAGTAGGAGGCATGAGAGAGAGTATGGGAGTGGAGGGAGGGACAGGCCCTGTTACTCTCGTCATGCTCCCTCCTGGCAGGGGACAGAAGCCTCAGTGCTCTCCCAACCTTGGAAACTGAGCACAGAAGTAGGGCCCCCACCTGCTATCATGACTCTACAAGACAACCCATTGTTAAAAGGCTGGCTGACTACATGTGAATTTCTAATTTTTGAGGGATTAGGCTGAGAACTCCCCCATTTATAGGTAAGCTATCAGAGTGTAAGGACTTACAGAACCCTGAGCTGATGCTTAGGAAGGACCAGCATTTTGGGTAGGAAAAGCTGTTTGTTGCCTTTTTCCCATTTGTCTGAGAGTCCAGCTGGATCACAGGTGAGGCAAACACAATTGAAAGTGAAAGATATACTGAATCTTATTTAAAAGGCTGCAGTCTTCTGATGGCTAAACCATTGGAAACCATTAAAAATGCTCTTCCACCAAGAGATTTACATTGTATTTCTGAAAGTCTTTGATCAACAATTAGTAATCCATGGTTAGAAAAGTTGCTTCATTTTCCTTGGTCAAGCAAAATGTTTCCTTGAAGTACTTCATCCTCTAACATGTTGACCCTGCAGTGGCCTCTCGACCTCAGTGTGTCCAGGTTGGCCATGGTGAATTTATGTCCTCTGTGTGCACCTGTGGGGTCAGTGTGCCTGCAGCTCGTCCACTAAGAAGACCTTCTGTGGGCCTGACTGTATCCCACAGTGTGCGTCCTTATGGTCTGTGGACACAGACACATGGCTTGACAATGTGTCAAATTCACTTTGAGATAGCATGGGATGAGCAGAACTTTGGGAAAATTTCCAAAGCTCTCACAGAGTCTCTGGAAAGGTTTTTCATTCTTGTAGGAACAGATAAGATCATGAGCAGTTTTGCTGACCATCATAGGCCAAACAAAGTTGCTGCACTTTCCCATAAAATAGCTGCACTGGGGTTGGGGGAGATAAGGACCGCCGTGGGTCCTTGGTTAGAGCTCTGTGACCTTGAATTCCCAGGTTGTTGGCTCTTTCAGCACATGGCTCCGTAAGTCGATTAGGGAAACCTTGTAATCTTTTATCTCTATTAAGGCAAAATAATTGTAATGAGACTAAACCAAGGGCCCAACATTTCTGAAAAAAAAGTCAGAGATGAATAAAAAGTGGTCCCGAAGCATCTGTCTTTGCTAGAACAGTAGCAGCCTGTTTGAGCTGTAGAAATTTAGCCACAAAGACAAGGAATGTTTTCTTGTGGACCATTTGTATGATGGAAGATTCACACACCAAGACAAAGGGCTGACGGCAAAGGATCATGCTGGAACTGGGTGTGAGGATTAGAGCAGTGAATAAAATGGACAAAAATCCCTGTTCTCAGGGAGCTTGCATCCTTCTGGATAAAAACGGCTTGCTAGGTCTCAGGTACTGTTCTAAGCACCTCTCACATATTAAGCCATTCAACACTCACACCTTACTATCACCTCCATTTTACAAATGGGGAAACTGAGGCATTGGGCAGTCAAGTGACTTGCTCAGGGTCACACAACCAGAAAATGGCAACTGAGTTTTTCAAACTGGTGTACCCTGGTACATCTCAAATGCTAAAGTACCTATGATTCATCAGGAATCTAGGTTTAAAAGCAGATTCTGATCTAGTAGATCCAGACTGGGGACCCTGTGATTCTGCACTTCTGACAAGACCCCAAATGACACTGATGCTCCTGGGAAGCTCAGCAGGAGTGGTAAGGCCCTGGGCCATGATGGGCGTCCTTGACTTCCTGTAAACTAAACTCTTTGGAGATACATTCATTTCTCATTTCTGATTGTATTCAGTCAGACCCTTGTGGTTATCCTAGTCTAAGCCACTTAGTGAGAGCCTTAAAAAGCCATTCAAGCTAATGCAGAAAAGAGGTGGGGATAGTTTAAGGATGCAGAGCTCATGGAAGGCAAGGACAGCAAACAAATTACTTGAGCCCTCTTGGGACCCAGAGGACCATTGAGATCAGTTTGAGCCCCACAGGTCCTCTCACCCCATTTTCTTCCTGTAGGTTCTGACCTCCACTTCTGCTAACTTGTTTTCTAACACCAATGCACCCCAAAGTCCATAGGCTCTTCCAGCCCCCAGGGCCCACAGTGACCATATGTTTCATACTTTAAATTTTTGAAGGGGGAATCTGATTGGTTGCCCTGGCAGTCAGCAGATTACTGGGGCTGTGGGTGGGTCAAATTAAGCAGAAAGGATGAAGGACAAATTGTCTGACATATCTAATACCACATGCAAGATCAAATATACACTAAGAATTCATTCCTGGAAGCCCAGACTGTTTACTTTTGGGGGCAGCCAGAAAGAAATATATTATTCATTTATTTTCTGGGCATCTATTGGTTGCCAGGCAGTGTGCCAAATGATGGGATATAGAGGTAGAGGACACAGCTTCTGGTGTTAAGGAATTCAGGTTCTAATGGGAGAGGAATTCTTTTCCAGTAATGGCAGACTAGCTTACAGCAGACCAGAGCCCTCCTTCTGAGAACAATTAGAAAAGCTGAAAAAAACTATTTCAGCTTTACTAACTGCATATTTATATTTCATAATACATTTCTGTTACATAATTACATGATTATATGTGCACATATATATCACAGCTATCCTAATTGTCCTCCAGAGGATAGATAGAGCATAAGAAGAGCACTGAGTGTGCCCAGCTTTTGGAGACACTTAACTCTTTAAGAGCAACCATACTTAAGCAGTGACAGTTGAGAGAAGCTATGCAGAAAGTCATGATCGGCATGTATAGAGGCAAATAGAGAATCTGGTAGTTCTAACAATGAGGTGACAACTGGAAGGCCTATGGTAGATAACCCAGGCTTTCCACTGAGGATCTCTGAAGTAAGGGCAAATCGGAAATAGACAAGATCAAAGAAAATCTGAAACCCAGCATCTAATGGTAAAAAGCCTGATTGGATTAGGTCATCACCTCCCCTACTAGGAAAATAAAATTTTATCTGGTGTTTCCATGATTTCCCATATACAATGTCTGGTAGTCACTTATAGAAATTATCAGATACACCAAGGGACAAGATCAAAAGCAAAAACAAATAATAAAAACAAGCCTACAGGCAATGTAGACATGAAAGTCATCAGGCATGTACATTACAATAATATGATTAATATGGTTGAGAGATTAGTTGACAGCTGGAGAAATTCATTAGAGAGCTGGGATATGTAGAACATTAACTGCATAATCTGGAACTGAAAAAAATACAACAAATGAAGTTAAAAACTTAATAGATGGGTTTAAGAGCAGGTTAGATGGAGACGAAGAGTAGTGATCTGCAAGATAGGTTAATAGGAAATAATCCAGAACAAGACATGGAGAAATAAAAAAAAAGGAAATTCAGAATTGAAATTCATGACAATACTAATTCAAAAGTTTGTGGGAAGGGCAGTAAATATTAAGTTCCAGGTGATCCCTGCTGTATTCCATGCCTCTCATAATTGATTCAATCTCCATGCCAACCACCTATGTCTTCTTGTTCAAATCTAAGATTCTCTTTTCTAGAGCTCTTGGGTGTGGTAGCCACTAACCAGATGTGGCTAATTAAATTCCATTAAAATGAGATAAAATTACAACCTCAGCTCCATAGTCCCATGTGGACTAGTCACATTTCACATCCTCAATAGCCACAGGTGGCCAGGGGCTGGTACTTGTACAGCACAGACAGAGAACATTTCCATCATCTCAGAAAGTTGTGTTGAACAATAATTTCATTTGGATATTTTACATTTTCTTGTGAGGGTAATTTTTTTATTAAGGTATTATTGATATACACTCTTATGAAGGTTTCATATGAAAAACAATGTGATTACTACATTCACCCATATTATCGAGTCCCCCCCGCCCATACCCCATTGCAGTCACTGCCCATCAGTATAGTAAGATGCCACAGAGTCACTATGTGCCTTCTCTGTGCTACACTGTCTTCCCCATGATCTCCCCACCCACTCTCCCCAACCCCTCCCCTTTGGTAACCACTACTTCCTTCTTGGAGTCTGTGAGTCTGCTGCTGTTTTGTTGCTTCAGTTTTGCTTCGTTGTTATACTCCACAAATGAGGGAAATCATTTGGCATTTGTCTTTCTCAGCCTGGCTTATTTCATGAGCATATATCCTCCAGCTCCATCCATGTTGTTGCAAATGGTAGAATTTGTTTCTTTCTATGGCTGAATAGTATTCCATTGTGTATATGTACCACATCTTTATCCATTCATCTACTGATGGACACTTAGGTTGCTTCCATATCTTGGCTATTGTAAATAGTGCTGCAATAAACATAGGGGTACATATGTCTTTTTGAATCTGAGAACTTGTATTCTTTGGGTAAATTCCTAGGAATGGAATTCCTGGGTCAAATGATATTTCTAGTTTTAGTTTTTGAAGGAACCTCCATATTGCTTTTCACATGGTTAAACTAGCGTATATTCCCACCAGCAGTGTAGGAGGGTTCCCCTTTCTCCACATCCTCACCAGCATTTGTTGTTCTTAGTCTTTTTGATGCTGGCCATCCTAACTGGTGTGTGATATCTCATTGTGGTTTTGATTTGCATTTCCCTGATGATTAGCAATGTGGAGCATCTTTTCATGTGCCTGTTGGGCATCTGAATTTCTTCTTTGGAGAAGTGTCTGTTCATATCCTTGTGAGGGTAATTTTTAGATTGTTATCTATAATTGGAACCTTTCCACGGTTTAGACTCTTGTGCAGCATTCAAGATTTCACACAGTGTAGCTCAATTTTGTTTCCTTGCCTGTCGAAAGCAGGTGTAGCAAATTCAGTGATCAACTGCTGACGGAGTCGACAAAACAATTTTAAAATCATATGCCTGCTGCCCTGTATGAAGAATGGTGCTCAGAGTGCTGACCCTGAGCCATCAGACTTTCGGTTCCTCTGTGTAGGGATAGCTGGCCAAGTACCCTACATTTTAGAAAGATGCCCCCCAAAGTGGTAAAATAAATAATATTTTGGTTCTTGGAATTCCCACAGGGGAACTCTTTATTTTGTAAGTATATGGGGCAATTGGGACTTTTACTGAACTGAGTCCCAGCTGTGCTATTTATTGGCTTTTAAACTTAAGACAACTGAATTGCCCTCTCCGATACCTCAGGTGTCTCAGTTATTATGTAAAAGTCATTGCACTTCTACCTAATGTATGAGTTGTGACAATTAAATATGGTTTTGCAAATGTGAAATTCACTTTAGAAATGTAAGTATCATATATGCCATATGGCATTATTTTAGATTACAGTGTGAGTCAGGTCCATAAGTGATTCTACTTCATGCTATGCTGTTTATTTTTCTCTTACAGTGATTTCCTTCAAATATTCTGAAGATTCATTCCTTGAGAAAAAGAAAGAGACCTGGGCATTTTTTGAAGGTAAAGCTTAAACATTTCTTTATTATTAAAAATGCTACTTTGGTATTAGATCATAGAAAAGGAGTAGAATAGGAAGACAGGACCCTAACTTAGTTTTGCCATCATATCAAGCTGTTTTTTTGCCCTAAAATTACTCAGTAGTAGGATGGGAATCCCTGGTGTTATCAGCCCACAAGTTTTCAAAGAGTAGAGGTGAAATCTCCAGGCTGCATGATTTGGAGTTGGTTTGTTGCTCTGTTTTGCCCCTCCAGGGAACATTTGCCAATGTCTGCATACATTTTTTGTTGTCACCCTAGCATCCTGGGGCTGTTGGCATCTCGGAGGTAAAGGCCAGGCATGCTTCTGTACACCCCACACAGCAGAGGATTATCTGGCCCCAAGTGTTAAGCGTGCTGAGGTTGAGAAACTTTGCCACAGTAAGGAAAGTTCACAGAAATTATGATCACATAGTGATTAAGGATTATGACCTTAAGCAACAAAGGAATGTATTTTGCGAGTTCCCAGATAGAGCATTTGGTTCAGTGACTAATATTAAAAGGTAATCAGGAAATTGTGAAAGATTACATCTTGTGAAGGCATGGCATTTATTGATAGCTCCTTAGCCAAAAGGAGTGAAGCAGATGTGTGTGCCACCGGACTTCAGCATCCCATTTTCTTAGCTCAGCAGATGTAGTGGAGGGAAAGCTTGCCCTAGAGGGAGAGCTCTTGGATTCAAACCTGCCTTTAACACTAGCTAGTTAAAAGCAGTGGATAGAGGCATGCTCCCTCTTAGAAAAATGTCACCATCATTGTAAACATCCTTTGCAAGCCATAGATTGTCACCCAGGTAGACCATTAGGATTTGTTGTTTCGTTTTGAAATATTTCACTTCTCAGATTGTGCTTTACTCCAACAGTGATTCTTAGTATTTGCTGCCTTTTCTTCTGCATGTTTTGTAGCTGCCTTTTTTTTTGTCTGATGACCTCTCCTAGCACAATAATCCCGGCTTGCCCCCTGAGCCTTTCATTAGGGAATGCAAACTCATTCATAAAGAGGTAAAAGTGGCTTTACTCCTGGAGTGAAGCAGTTGAAAAAGCAATCAATTTACCCCATGTTTCTGGAGCTGCCCTATGATCCAGGACCTGTGATGGGATATATTAGATGCTGAGATGCTGGGGATCCCTAAGATAGGTATCTGCAGCTGTGACAGCAGGAGCCCTATTTATAATCAAATGCATTAGCATCTCTTGGAGAGGTTGTTAGTAACCCAGACTTTGGGATCCTCCTGCGAGTATGATTACTGCATTTAGGAAGGGATCAAACAATTTGTACATTATCAGGGGCTCAAGGTGCTTCCTGATGCAAGTGGTCTAAGGACTCCTTTTTTGAAAACATTGTGAAACAAAACCCAGAACTTTACATATTTGGAAGGATTGTAGCATTTAGTTCCAACATGGCTTGCTAACATCTCTAAAACATTTGGTCAAATTAATGATATTTTATAATTCACACATAGTATAGACTGTCAGGGTTCCTCTCCATGTAACTCTACAAATCATCTGACACCCCACATGCACTCTTCTCTCAACACAGAGAATGAGGTCTCTCTGGAGAAGCAGAATTGGAATCTTACTATTTATAATGCCTCAGAGCAGCTGCTTCCCAAGTGCTCGTACCCTAGGATTTCAGCAGCAGCGGCCATGTGTTTTGCTTTTTTAACCCAGCCACAGCGTTGGCGAGGTCAGAGGGACAGTTGAAATTCCTGGGCGCCTGATCCCAGGCCTTTGCCCTTTTGTTCCTGGGTGGGAGGGCTGCTGTAGGGCTTGAGAATGGATGTCCATCCCCTTGGGCTCAGCTTGGCCTGGCTGTGTGCCTGCAGTACACAGAAGGCATTGTGAGGCCTCTTGGTGAGATACTGGAGTGAGTTAAAAACCCTCAGGGTTCCTGCTCAGGTGTTCTGCCCTGAGCAAGATATTATAAGCTGCATTAAAAAAAAATAGAAGTAAACAGTTTTCTTGACAGAACTGCCATATCTTAGGCATTTGCATTTTCCTGGAAATATAGAGGACTGGCATTGACTTCTCGATTGACTGGCCTGGGGAGAGTTGGGTTTCTTCACTGTGCTGAGGAATGCTGGGATCAGCAGGCTTCAAAGCAGCACTGCATACACCAGTGGCCTCAAGGTTGCCTAGCAACAGGTGCCTGTCTCTCTGGGCCTGCTCTGCCTGGCATGGCCTGTCCCAGCGTGGCTTTCTAGGAGGGAGGGAGGGAGCTGGTGCAAGTACATCCTGCACCCTGTCTCGACCTCCCTGCCACGTGAGCATCACTGCAGCCTGCTGGCCCCACCATCTGCTTCAGGGAGGCCTGGGCTGGGGGCAGTGGGGAGACATTTTCTGCATGGTGGCTTGCAGTTGAGTCTAAAAAGAACCAATGGCAAAAGACAAAACTGCAAATGAATTTGGGGAATATAACAAGATTTTTAGAATTATTTTGAGTGTGTAGGCGTATGTGCTGTTTTAAAAGCTAATCCCGATTAGGTTAAATGCAGATGTTTTGTTAAATTTGGACCTGAAGGCTTGGATTCAGCCTCTGGACAAGCATTGTTTGGCCTAGTCTGGGTTTTAAAAGCTTTGAGCCAACATTTATAATTAGAGAGGTGTTTACATAAAAGTTAGTCAGAAGATACAGCAACAGTGGGCCGGCATTGCTGTCTGGAGAGAGTTGCATCTGCCTCCATCAGGCAGGGCACAACTTTGTTCTAGCTCATCCGGCAAAAGAGTGGCCCTGGAGTCTGAGGAGGTTTTCACCCTGGCTTAAATGGCTCAGGGTTTAACCTTTGTTTGCCGAGAAAGACTGAGGAGGTGGTTTCAGGGTTTTAAGTAGATACAGCAGGGTAATTGTCTTTACACAGCAAAGGGATGCTTGGCACAGAGGAATAAACCAGAGCTTCAGGGTACTGGATACTGCCCAGTCCAGGGAAACTCAGGGTTCTTTGGAGCTTTTCTCCTCCTGCCAGGAGACACTTTTTAAGGTTCCTGTAGCCTCAAAAGCACAGCAGAGAGCAGGCACGATCGGCCCTAGGCCTGTGGGGCGCACACACGGGCGGCTGGTGCCTGCTGGCTGGTGTCCACAGCCTGGAAGGCTGTGTGCTTGGCAGTCCAGCTGAGCCTTCGGGCTGGCCAGATGTTTCATGATTCTGTAGCCGCGGCTGCCTGTGGAGCGCCCCCTTTGTACCCCGTAGAGGAGGCTGTGATCTGAAACCATAACATGGACCTTTGGAGTTCCTCACCTCCTGCCAGGGCAGAGTGAGCCACAGATGTCCACATTATGCTTCTGGGGATGCTCATGGGACATGCTGGCTGTGCCCTTGTCCCTCCTGGGTTCCAGCAGTCCCCAGACCTTGAAAGAGTTCTGATGAGGTGAGCTCATGGATCATGTGGTGCTGCTCTGCTCAGACAGGTTTTCTCTCCATTCTGACAATGAGCCTGGAGCCAAATTGCCCTTGTCTTTTTGGTCCAGGGGCCAGCATGTCGGAATCCCTTTGAGGTGGATGTTGTCACCTGCTCCGTGTCTGTCTGCCTGGAAACACGACCTCATTGTTTATTATTCTCTTGTGCCAGAAACGACTCCACAATCCTGTTTCCGGAGTCATTTGCTCACAGTGTGTAAATGCAGGACTGGCCATCCTGTATCCTGTCCTGAATCCTGGCCTATGACCTTGCTCCATCCTTCAGAGTTTCATGTTGTTGAAATGGAGGCCCAAGCCTCTCTTCTAACTCGTTCACAGAGTTCTCTACCATACTAATCCACAAAGCCCACACGTCTGAGACACAGGTGTGTGTATTGAAAGCAGTTTGGATTTTAGTTACAGGAAAGTTTTCTGTATTTCTATCTCAAACTCTTCTCATACCACTGAACTCCTCTGCCCTATCTGGCTCTGTCCCCACCATCCCACTGAATTGGCTTTCCCATAGGACTTTTCCAGTAGCTTCCTAGTGGAAAACCCAGTGGGTGTTTTCCAGCAACAATTGCTGCTATTAAGGAATCGTTCTCACAGTGTTCTACTTGTTGACTTCTAGAATTCTCACTCCAGTCTTTCTCTGCTTCTGTGACTGGCTTCTAAGCTCCCTTTGTGGGAGACTGTCCTTCATTCCCATCCACCCGCCCACTCCCCTCAACTGCAACCTTGTCCTACTATGCTTTCTACTTATTTTATTTTTAATCCAGGCTTTTAAGTTTCCAGCAACAGGGACCTACTCAAACTAGCTTAGGTGAAAGTACTGATTGGGCCTAAGACCACAGAAGGAGCTCATGGGCAGAGACAATGCTGAGCCTCTCTGGGGTGTGAGTCAGGGAGAGATTATCAGAAGGACTCCATCCCATTCTGCCTCTTGCTCTCTCATTACCCATAGCCTTCCCTGCTGCTTCAGGCTCACTTGTGGAAGCCACTCACCCTGCAACCCCTAGCATGCTTGCTTTCTCAGCTGAAGCATTTAACTGCTTGCCCAGGTCCCACGCGCTTGACAAAGGTACATTTCTGTTGACTCACAAATTCCTCTTGTAGGAATTTAATCTTAAGAACATAAAGTGAGAGATGCATTACATTTAAGTTTGTAAATGCCCATCGTAGGCTCATTTAGTATAGGGAACTTATTTGAATAGCCAATATTAAGGTATTGTTAAGTCACTTTTATTGCTATGGTAAATTTTTCTCTTGTCTCTATTTTTATTCTTTCTATATATTTTGCATTTTCTGTTATTTTACATGTGACTCTGCACAGGGCTTTAGTCCTCTGGGATGCCCCTTATGGCCTCCCCAGGCTGGGTTGGGTCCCTCTTTGTGTGCTCCTCATACTGGGCATATATTTCCTATTGCTGCAGGTACCATACAGCCCTCTGATTGCTTGACAAGAGGAACTTTGGATGTTCATCACTGCATTTCTCATACCAAGGAGAGGGCAGAACACAGCTGATAATAAATGTCTGTTGGCTGAAAGGAAGTCAGCAAAGACATTTTTGTTAAGTTCATACATTTGCTAAATTCAAACATCTGCAGCTTTTTGCTGCACGGAAGATTAAAACAATGCTTTTGTCTTCTCTTTCATTTTCTGAGCCATTCTAGCATTGTATCGATTAGTTCAGTGATAAAGTTGATCACTGGAGTTTAGGAAATGGATGTGCACTGTTATGGTCTGAATGCTTGTGTCCCCCAAAATTCCTATGTTGATATTCTAACCTGAATGTGATAGTATTAGGAGATAGGGCCTTTGGGAGGTGATTAGATCATGAGGGTGGAGCCCTCATGAATGGGATTGGTGCCCTTGTAAGAAGAGACCCCCACCAACCCCATCCAAGAGCTTGCCTGTTCTCTGTTTTCTGACATGTGAGGATTTCAATCGGAAATGTCTCCCAACTGGGAAGAGAGCTCTCACCAGACTCTGGATCCGCCACCATGTGAGAAATAAATGTTTGTTACTTATGTCGTCCAGTCTATGTATTTGTTATAGCAACCTGAGCAGACTGAGACATATATGAACATGGTTTATTAGAACTTAAAAAGAAATTTATTTTGACATGATTATAGACTGACATGTATTTCTAAAAAATAATACAGAGATCCTTTGTACCACTTTGTGCCCTTTACCCAGTTTCTCCCACTGGTAACATCTTGCAAAACTCTAGTACAATATGGCAACTAGGATATTGACATTGATACAGCCAAGATCCAGAACATTCCTATTACTACAAGGGTCCCTTATGGCCAAACCCATTTTTCTTTGGTCCACCACTCCCTCCTTAACCTCTGGCAACTGTTAATCTGTTATCCATTTCTATAATTTTGTCACTTTAAGAATATGATATAAATAAAACCATACAATATGTAACCTTTGGAGATTATTATTTTTTCTACTAAGCATAATTCTCTGGAGATTTCAAGTTGCTGCATGTATCAATAGTTTTTTACCCTTATTTTGAGTGGTATCACCATGGTATGGATGGATATAGTTTGTTTAACCATTCACCCACTGAAGGACATCTGGTTCTTTCCAGTTTTTGCTATTGTCAAAGCAGCTGCTTTATACATACATGTATGTGTTTTTGTATGAATTTAAATTTTTGTTTCTCTGGGACAAATTCCCCAGTGTGGAAATGCCCAGTTGAGTGGTGGTTGTAGATGTACCTTTTAAGAAACAGCCAAACTGTTTTCCAGAGTGGCTGTACCATTTTACATTCTCCCCAGCAATGTCTGAGTGACCAAGTTTATCCATATACTTGCTAACATTTGGTATTGCCACTATTTTTTATTTTAGCTGTTCTGATAGGTGCATGAGATATCTCATTTTAGTTTAAATTTACATTTCCTTAGTAGCTAAGGAAGTTGGATGTCTTTTCATGTATTTATTTGTCACTTTTATATTCTCTTTGGTGAAATGTCTATGCTTCTGACCATTTTCTAGTAGGATTGTTTATTTTTTAACTGTTGAGTTTTGGGAGTTATTTATATTCCATATAGTTCTTTATATCCTTTGTTGGATATGTGGTGTGGAAATTTTCTCCCATTCTGTAGCTTGTCTTTTTTCACCCTCTTTATGTGGGCGTTTATAGAGCAAAAGATTTTAATTTTGATGAAATCAAATTTATCAGGTTTTCCTTATCTGGATGGTGCTCAGGTGCCAAGTCTAAAAATTCTCTGCTTAGTCCTAGGTCTCTATGCTTTTTTGCAAAAGTTTTCTAGGTTATGGTTTACCTTCAGGTTTATGGTTCATTTTTGAGTTGATTTTTGATCATGTATGAAGTTTATTGTACTTGGTGTGTCTCCTTTGATGTGCCCCATTCCAGTGATCACCCAGCTCGTCCTTGCCTTCCAGATCTCTACGTGTATGCCGTGCTTGTGTGCTGTGTGGGGATTCTCAGCGTCCTGCTCTTCACCCTGACCATTATCTGGCAGTCTGTCTTTAGCAAGAGGAAATCCAGAGGTAAGAGAACAGATAAGGTCATGTCGGGAACAGGTGCACAGCCAAACCACAGGCAGGTGGAAGACACTGGGCGAAGTACCACCTTGGGTGAAAAATACTTTGTGAGGCAGGGGTTATTTACCTTTGACTGGGGAGCAAAGCAGGTGAGGAGATGTGTCTCCTTTGGACTCTGCTAAAATCAGCTATGACCACTGGTGACATTATTTAAATTTCCCTTTTTCTTAAAGCCCTTCCTGTGGTGGTTTCCGAGGGCCCTTAACCCTCTCTTCTCCCTAAAGATGCCGTGGAGTCAGGTGAACTTGGGTTTGATTCTGACTCTGCTGCTTAAGGCTGAGTTTTTAGACAAGTTCCTTAACCACTCTAGACTAGTGTTTTTGTTTATGAAATGAAATGGAATCGACACCACCTTCCTTAGCTTGAATGTTGTTCTGACTGTTCATAATTGAATCAGAGCACCCAACACTGCCTGGCAGGCAGGTGGGATTAGAAAGGCTCCCCTCCTTTCTTTTCCTAAACATCCAGTCTGAGTGTTTACTTCCTGCTGGCTCCCTTCTTGTCAGTGTCCCTGTTGCCCTGGAGTCCATGCTCAGGACCCTCAGCTCTCCTCTGTGCTCTCAGTGATTATGGTTCTCAGGACCCTGACTCTGTGTGACTGCTGCTGCCTCTCACCAAGCCTCGAGTCAACATCACATTGCCACCAGCTCCTATATGTTTTCTCTGAAACACCCCATTCTGTGCTCCCTCCTGTAGAGTTTCCAAAACAGATGAGGATGCTGTAGCTCCCAGAGATGAGCTGGGTAGGAGCTGGGCTCTGAAATTAGACTGACTGAGGTTCAGATGGCTACTCTTCACATACCAGCTGACCACTTACCCACCGTGCCTCACCTTTCCATCTAAGGAAACAGTAGGATACAGGGTGTTGTGAGGATTAACATCAACAACAATAAAACCTCTTTACCACATTCTGGCTCCTTCAAGTGTCCTGTAGTTATGATGATTTAGGGTATCTTATGCATTAGACCAAGGCCATAAAGCTGGGAAGTGTCAGATTTGGTGGTAGCAGCTTATGGGGACACTCACACAGGGACACTGAGTAGTGTTTCCTGGCTTCCTCAGAGGTGCAGGCAGGGCTCAGGAAGGGGGGAGGGGGATGTGCTCAGGGACCAGCACCCACCAGAAGCTGTTTCCATCCTAGACTTTAGGGGACAAGGGGAGGGGAGGTTCCGGGAACTCATGAGAGCTGCTGCTGTGGGAGAAGAGACAGACTCAGCAGTGTCAGCCCAGGAGGCGGCAGGGAGGGAGCCAGGAGCTTACATTCCTCTGCCTCCCCTCCCCCTCCCCCATCCATCCTGCTGCTCCTTCCGTCTGGCCCCAGCAACCATAAGCCAGAGGGCAGTGCATGGAAGTCAGCCTCCAGGGCCTGAGCAGGCTGAGGAGGGGTGGACTGGGGTCCAGAGGGGTGCGCAGAGATGCCTGACACCAGAGACAGAGCGAGGGCTGTAGCCGTATCTTTCTCCTCCACAGCCCGTGTCCTTCCCACCATGCTCTGCATGCGTCTCTGTGCTGTGCTGTCAGAGCCTTCTTCCATGGCAACTGCCCATCTCATCAACAGTGCCTGGGCTTTTCTCCTGTTCCAAACACTTGACTACTTTTATGAGCTCAATGCACATGTGCAAATGTATTTGCCTCCCTTCAAGAGGACAGTGTGTATGGCAGGGACCATACAGCTTATCCATTCTCCTCCTTGGAATCTGGCTTATGACAGTCACTCAACAAATGGTGGACAAATGGGTTTGTTTCCCAGCTCCTTTACTCCCAGCTGTTGGACTTTGGAAGCCACATAGGCAGTTTCCAAGCCTGTTTTGCTCCAAAGGCATCTCTGCCTGGGTTCAGGGGCATGATAGGGAATTCTCTCCTGAACTACAGGCCCTGTTAGCCCTTAGGTAGGGTCAGGGAAACAAAGCAAGGTGGTTAGTTCAGGAGACATCCTTCTCCTCCAAGACCAACACAGACAGACCAGGACACAGGCACCAAGCCTTACACAGAGCCACTGAGATCAGATCACATTGGCCTCTAGGTGGCCCCGTGTGCACCTGTGCACAGCATCCTAAAGTCCTGCTGAGCTGTCGAGAGCTTTGCCTGAGCACCTGCTCTGGGCCAGACCTCCTGGGCATCTCCACATTCTCACATGATCCTCCCTACCAGTCTGGAATGAGAACCCTTACGGCTCCCATTTGAAAGAGAACACAGCTGAGGAGCTTGATGAAGTCCTGCAGCAAGGGTGTGGCAGAGCCCAAGCCTCCCATGTTTCTGTTAAGGAAACCTCAGCATCTGGGGTTTGCCTGGCCAGGGGATTTTCCTCCAGTCTGTGATGGCAGCTGTGCTGAGGTGCTTCCCATATAGCATCCATAGCTCCTGTAGCATCTCGGGAGTTTGGTTTTGATACGGTGTAACTGCTGCCTACAGCCCTGGTGGGGCACATTTTGCCCCATGTGGCCCTATGAGCCAGGTACCTCCCAGCCAAACTGTAGGGTCAAGGAGGGTCAAGGAGAGAGGTCTGTGCATGGCAGGCCATTGTCACCCCTCACCTGGACCCCAGGGCCTTGAAGTAGCATAGCTTCAGAAGCAGAGCAGTGGGAGCCTGCTCAGGTGCAGATTCTGAGTCATTGCATCTGGGCAGGCCTGAGGGTCTGCAAGCTACATTTGTGTGTGAGGTCACACTCTGAGTAGCAAGGCCTCAATGCCAATTCTTAACTCTGGCCTACGCAGCACTCCTCTTTCCAACCACTATTTTGAAATGATTCCATTATTATTTTGAAATGAAACTCATAGGTAAGATCTACTACCTGTACCCACAAAAATCAAATCAGGCCCAGGTCCCCTTGTTAAATTGATGATTTCTGGGTTTTCTGTGCAAGTGTGTTTTTGTTGGGCTTTCTGCTTCATGGCCACATGTAGGAAAGCCAGCCCCACCTGGACGTCCATGTTTGCAGGCTGCTCACACACACGTGGTGAGCCCTCCCTTAGCAAGATCTGTCTGCAGAGACATCAGAGTAGCCATCCCCACTCCTGGTATGATCCCTGGTGGGCCCTCTAGGTAAACAAAGCCCATCCCAGAAGCCTGGAGCCAGAGGGGCAGTCCCCTTCTTTCAGCTTCCTGCTGCCCCACATGACCTTGTTTTCCTGGGGTGCTCACTGCTTATGTAAGCTGCAGTTGATTGCACCAATGTTTTACTAGCTTTCCACTTCCCTCCTAAGCTGTGAATCTTTCAACCCTGCTCTATATTGGTGCCAGGGTGCCTGGAACTTCATCCCACGGCCTCTAGTAGCTTTGAGTCACCCTAGAAAACACCAATTCTGGTGGCCAGGACAGAGCCATGGGTTATTCTAGTGTCCCTCAAGCACATTGGTTTCCTAAGGCTTTGCTTCTTTGGAAATCAGCCCAGACTTTTTGCTTTGAGAGGCCCTGACAATCCCCTGACCTTCCATGTCTGAGTTTTTAAAAGGATAGTTCTGCAAGCACACTAGAGCCAGCCAGGGAGGGGAGGGGCCTTGCCCCTGTGTTTCTGCTCTTCAATGTTTGCAACAGCTCAGTTTAGCTTGCAGCCAATATGCTAAAACCCTAGCACTGGAACCAGTGCCTCCTAAGACTTGCTAGGCTCCTACCCCTCCTGCCACAAGCTTGCTCCCCACTGCTTCTCCTTGGTAATACCCTCAAAAGGCCTGCAATCTTTTCTCACATAGGTACAAGGAGGGAGCTGGGGGCTGTGTCCCACTCACAGCCACAGTCAGTATAGGGAGGAGGCTGCAAAACATAGAATGGGGTGTCTGTAGAGAAAGAGCAGTGGGTGACCCCACGGGCTTGGGGAGGATGAAGGGCTCACCGGCCTGGCATCAAAGACACTCAGACAAACTCCAGCGGGAGCTGTCCTGTCCAAACACTTCCAAGACACAGGCTTGGCCCTCAGAGTGTGTGGGAAGGCTCAGCTGGCTCTCGTGGGCCCACTCTCGCCATCAGAAGACAGCCCATCTTACCTGGGTAGGAAGGTGCCTGAAAGACTCCCCAGTAGCCTAGTGAAAAGAACACTGAACCCATAACTAGGATTCAAGCTCCTTTACTTACAAAACAGGTCTTTTCAGGCCTCAAATGTCCTGAGTCCCCAGTGTCCTCACTGTAAAATGGGACATGAGTTCCTCTTAAATCACAGGGTAGCTGGGGATGCTTTCCCTGGTGCCTTGTGGCCGACAACCCTGGGCGTGGACTGCCCCAGCGGGCACTTTCTCTCACATGTGGTTGGCCTTTCCAGGGCACATCTCCCATGGTAGTCATGGCAACCATGTCGAATCAGCCATCCCAGCAGCCAGGGCAGAAGGAGCCCCCTGCGCTCTGTCCAGAGTAGAAATACTATGCAAGCCACATGTGTCATTAGACCTTTGTTAGTAGTTACATTAAAAAGTTAAAGAGAAACAGGTGAAATTAATTTTAATCTGTTTTATTTAACCCAACTTATCTGAAATACCATTTCAAGTATCAATATGAAGATTCTGAACGAGATATTTCACATTCCTTTCTTCATACTAAAGCTGAAATCCAGCATGATTTCAGAGCACTGTGCTCCTTCATTCTGCAGATGCATGGGGCCTTGTGTAGGGGTTGCCACAGTGCTCAGTTACAAGCACGGAAAACTCGGCAAAGAGCAGAAATACCCACAGGTCCTACCTCGAGGACTTCGCAACATCTGAAGGGAGTGCAGCAAGTTGGCGGGAGAAAGGGGGAGGTCAGCTGCATCTAGGAGACCCCAACACTGCTACAGGGCCTGATGGGATCGGGGGCATGGCTGCCTCCATCCAAATCACCAGTCTAGGGGTGGTAGTGGTGACAGGGACAGGCGCACGTGGGAGTGACAAAGCCTTTCGTCTGGATGTGTCATCTGGGAGGTTTGGCCATGAAGTGGGGGCTGGGAGCAGTGTGGCCCTAGCTGCAGAGGCAGAGAAAGCATGGCCTGCAGCCTCAGCCTACAGTACTCTGAGGCATCTTCCTATCAGGAGAGGTGAGAGAAACAGTCCTTCCTTTTAGTGTCTTCAAAGTCCTAAGGGTCCTAAGTTGACCATTTTAAAATCTGTGTCCAGAGTTTTCATTTCTGTGCAGGATGGTTGCCTGGCCTTGGAGCCAGAAGCCTCTGGATCAAGTGTGCTGGGCACCAGGCCCTGTGGCCCATGGTGGAGCCTGGCTCCACGACCACCATTGACTGGCCTCCTTCTTTCCTATCCTCACTTCCCTGCTCTCCAATGGGTTTCCTAGGATCCCCTCCCACATAAACTCTTTGCACTTGAACTCTTGTCTTACAGATTCTGTTTCTGGAGTACCCCCCAGCTAAGGCACAGGTCAGTGCTTGGTGTTGAGAATGGTGTGGAGTCATTTCGAGAGGGCTGTGGAGTCAGGCTGCCCAATTTTGCCCCTTTCCAGTTGTGTTAGTTTGCTTGGGCCATCATAGCAGAGCTTCTCAGTGGCTGTCTTCTGCCTGTGTCCTCATGTGGTCTTCCTCTGTGTGTGCCTATTTCCTAATCATCTCTGTATATAAGGATACCAGTCATGGATCAGCGCCTACCCTAATGACCTCATTTTAACTTAATCCCCTCTTTAAAGGCCCCATCTCCATATATAGTCATGTTCTACAGTCCTGGATTTTGAGTTTCAATATAGGAATTTTGGAGGGGTACAGATCAGTCCATAGCACTAGCTGTGTGACTTTGGGCAAGCTGGCTAACCTCTCTGTGCTTAGTGTCCTTCAATAGTAAATAGGTATAATGACAAGGTTATTGTGAAGATTAGAGTACAAAGTTGTGGTCTTTGAATATTTTTTGCTTGCAAAGCTCCTAAAATCATTTTTAAAACTATGCACCCTTAAATGTTTTTTGTTCATGTGAGCTTTTACATTGTAAATCTAAATTATTGCAAAGGATGTAATTTCCAGAGCATCACAAATATTTACACCTTAATATGAAATGGTTAAATCTCTCCTGTACATCTAAATGTTGTGAATTTAACAACTACCTCTCTTGATGATCAGTTGTATAGTTGTTAGAAGTTTTATATTGTCCCTTTTTCTCTTTGAACATCTATCTTTAATCCTTTTTTCACACTAAATTTTACCCTTTACTTTAATACATTTTTTGTTTGAAAGTCCTTTATTGATCACCTAGTATACTTCTCTATAAAATAATCTCTGTATAGAAATTTAAATTAAGAATTGGTGAATTTTTTATTCCATAAGTCTCCAGGTGTTACATTTTTTTTTTCTGGATTGGGTTATCAATATTACATAATTAGTGAGACTTGGAAAATGAGTACAAACTTAATCAAAACCACATATAAAATAAATTTAGATAAATAATTAATAGTTATAAGAAGCAAAATTTTATTGGAAATGCATTTTTATTGAAATAGATTTTATTTTTTCTTTATATAGCCTTCTGTGAATTGCTTAGGGGTAGAATTCAGCATCAATTATATTCCTATTTTTTTAATAGATGTTAGTTCTGAAATGCCTCATTCAATATAAAAAGAGGCAGGAATGGATGAACTTTTCTTATACCAGTCAGTGCTTTAACTGCTTCCAAATTGTATGTCGAATCATATAATGATCTATCATGGAAAATGATTTTTAATACTCTACCAGCTGACAACTGGATTAGGGCACTATTCAATCTCTGTTGAAAGCAAAATATTGGAAACTTGCCCCCTAGTGAAAGATTAAGTTGCCCAGTCATTACTCATTTGCTTTCTCAACACTGGCACCAGTATTTCAAGTCATTTCTTGTTTGGTGTTCAGTGGTGTTTACCCCTGGGAGAGGTCTCCATAGTAGAAGTCAGGATGGGGGAGAGGTATGCCTGATTTTCATGAAATAGAAAGGGTTGGATGACAGTGATGGGCCAAAGGAGTCAGCAAGACCTCAGGCATGTTCCAGGAGAATGAATTCTTAGGAAAGAATACCATGGAAATTAAGTGTCTAGGAACTGATTTCCTTAAAACTGTCCTTCCTAAGAGTGTCCAGGGACATGCAAACCCCAGACTAAAGATGGTCGATCTATATAATAAGCTCAAATTGTGTCAGGAACACATGAAGTGTTTAATAAAATACTATGTTGCATCTATAAATTATCCAGCACTTAGTAGGTGCTCAGCAAATGGAGTGCACCAAGGGTTTATGGGGTTGGACCAGATAAACCTAAAAAGCCCTTCCTAAAACTGAGATTCTATCATCCTGGTTTGGAACCTGCCTTGGTCACCTGGATGACAGATCACTCCAAATACAGTAGCTTAAAACAACTATTTTATTTGCTCACAATTCTGCAGGTCAGCAGTTTGGGCTTGGCTCAGTGAGCAGTTCTTGTCTCAGCTGGAGTCACTCATGCAGCTGCAGTCTGCTGGTGGATCAGCTGAGGCTTGGCTATTTTGGAGCTTCAGCTGGGATGATTTGTGTCTGTTCCATGTGGTCTCATCTTCCAGTAAGCTAGTCAGGCTTCTTCATGTGGTAGCCTGCAACAAGAGAGAGAGAGAACACAAACTTTAGAGCATGAGGGCCTTTTATGCCACTGCTTATGATGTATTGGCTAATGTTTCATTGGCCAAAGCACATCTTGTGGCCAAGTCTAGAGTCAGTGTGGAGAGGGTTATTACACAAGGGTGTGGTAGATACAGGGAGGTGTGATTCGTTGGAGCCAGCAGTCTAACAATCTGCCATACAAACCCAGGGCCCGGTGGCCATTTCAGCTTTACTTCTGTTTGAGGTGAATGCAGCTGTAAATTTAGGCTGGACACTTGTTAAGATAACTACCTAGGTATTCTTACTTTTACTCTGCAACTAGAATCTGTTTTTTCTCAAGGAGACCTCCTGTGGAGGATGTCTTGTTCTAAGACTATTTTTCTAAGGACCTCCTCTTAGTCCTGTCAGAACTTTCATCAGAGAATGGAAACCCATTTTACAGAGAGGAGAATCTAAGAAAGACAGGGTGACCCCAGAAGGCTTTCTCATGACTAAGGTAAAGCTGCTAAGTTGGGTGACTCTATTACTCCAGGACCCTTCAAGTTAGAACCCAATTCAACCTGGCTTAGCAAAAAGAAAAGAATGTTTTGGATTATGTAACCAGAAGTCTGGGATATATGGCTTCATGACTAGATCAGTCCAAGTGTGGAACAATATCAAGTCACTATGGTGTCCTTGGTATGGCTCTGTTGTACTCATCCAAAGAGAAGTATGGGAGTCCTGAGAGCTAGCTTGTACCAACATCTGAGCAATACCTGTGTACCTGTATTTTCTGGTAATTCCTGGAGTACATATATCTGAAGTATCACTTGTTTACCATCTCTATTTCTTTTTCCCTTCACAGTGAGACATTATTTGGTGAAATGCCCTCAGAACAGGTAGGAATATTTTTTTCCTTCTTTCAAATGAGACTCTTTGCTATTTTACTTTCTTTTGATATCATCAAGAAATTGATTAAATTTGTTTCTATACCTAAAGGTCTGCATATTAGTCTATAAACTGGCCTAAAAGTGTGTGTTCTGCATGCATTTGCATGTTCTCAGATTCCATGCTCTGGATATCACCCCCAGAGGGTCCAGAGAACCTGTGGCTCATGCTGGCTCAACATTCATGGTAGAGGAGGTTTGGCACCTCTACCTGGAGAATTGCTCCCCAATTTAGTAAGGGACTGGCAGCTAAACTGAACCTCGTTGATGCCTTCTGACCACAAACACACATAATCCCCTTTTACTAATGTCTGCTTGTCCTAGGCCCCACTCTGCCAAATGTATCCATTAGTTAAATATGTGCTAAGATTCTAGCCTTTTAGGTGGTAGGACACAACCTCACAGATAACATAGTATCCTAGTAGATATTGCAAATTCATAGTATTTAAACATTTGAGGCTTCTGGTCTAGACAAGATGGCATAGGTCAATTTCTCCCTGTTCTTCCCTGCTAAGTACAACTATAAACACTGGAAACAACACAAGAGATAACCAAAGCCGAACTCTAGGAAGTGCTAAGAAGAAAGTTATGAAAGCCAAAGATAAAGAAAGAGCTTAAAAGCAACCAAAAAGAAACAGTGTATTACCTACAGGACCACACAAATTTGAGTGAGTAAATTTTTCTGGAGAATCCATAGAGGTCAGAAATAAATGGTGCATTTTTCAAATATTGAAAGAACTGTCAACCACAAATTCTATATCCAGCAAAACTACCCTATAGGAATAAAGAGGAAATAAAGACATTCTCAAATGAAAGGAAACTAAAAGAATTTGTTACATCCAGGACTACTTTAAAAGAATGAATAAAAAGAATTCTGGAAATAGAAGAAAAAATCTTGGTGCATTAGGAAGGAAGAAGGAACAGTAGAAAGAAGTATGGGTACATAAGTACACTATTCTTTTCCTCATGAATTTTAAAAATAATATTTGTAATTGAAATAAAAATTATAGAACCATCTGATATTCAAGAAGATCATTATAATATTTAAAAGTAGGGAAGGTAAGGTGACCTAAATAGAAGTGGGGTTTCTATACTTCATTCCAGTGATAGTGTTGGTGCCAGTAGACTGTGGTAATAATACACACACACACACACACACACACACACACACACATGTGTATATATATGATAGATAGACAGATAGATATAGTAATGCTCAAAGCAACCATTAAAGTAACTATGAAAAAATTACACTCAAAACTGTATGGAAAAATAAAGATAGAATCCCAAAATATTTTCAACTAACATAAAGAAACAGAGGAATGAGAACTACAGGAAACAAACAACAAAATGGCAGAGTTAATTGCTAATGTACTCTTTATATTAAATGTAAATGGTTTAAATTCATCAATCAAATGGCAGTGGTTGACAGAGTGGATTAAGAAAAAATATGACCCAACTCTATATTTCTTACAAGGACTCATATCAAGTACAATGACATAGGTAGGTTGAAATTAAAGGATGGAAAAAGATATACCATACAAATAATACAACAATAAATCAGGAGTGGGTATACTGATATATGATAAAGCAAAGAAACTTACTAGATACAAAGAGGGACATCAAAAAATGATAAAAGGATCAATCCACCAGGAAGATAAATATCCTGAATGCGTGTATATCAAACAGCAGTACCACAAAGTGCAAAAAGTAAAAACTGAAAGAACTGAAAGAAGAAATGGATAAATCCACAATTATAGTGGGAAACTGACGCCCCCCCCCCAATAAGCAACGGATAGAACTGATAGACAGAAAATCAGCAAGGATATTCAGAATATCTAAACAATACAATCAACCAACAGGACCAACTGATACACATCAAACACTCCAACCATCAACAGCACAACACATTTTTTTCCAGCCTCCGTTGAACATTTGCCATAAGAGATGGTCTATTGTAGACCAAATCCTGGGCTTTAAAACAAACCTTAACAGATTTAACACAAACCATACAAAATATGTTCTCTGACCACAATGAAATAAAAAACAAAACAACAGTAGGAAAATCTCTAAACATTTGGAATTAAACAACTCATAGGTCAAAAAGAAAGTCTGAAAGGAAATAAAAAATACATAGAATTGACCAAAACTGAGAATAAACATAACAAATAAGTGGGATGCAGCTAAAGCTGACAGGGAAATTTATAGCATTAAATGCTATAAATTAGAAATGAGAAAAGGCCTCAAATCAACAATCTGAAGCCTCACTTCAGGAAACTAGGAAACAAGCAAAATAAACCCAAAGCAAATAGAAGGAAGAAAATAATAAAGGTCAAAGCAGAAACTGATGAAATTGAAAACAACAAAACAGTAAAGAAAACCAATGAAACAAAAAGCTGATTCTTAGGAGACCACTGGGAGAAAATGGGGAAAGTGTACATTTATTTGAATTCCATTTACTTGAAATGTCCAGAAAAGGTAAATTTAGAGAGACAAAAAGTAGGTCAGTATTTGTTGCCCTTGTCTAGCTTGGATTAATACTTAGCCTATAGGCACACACCTGATCATCTACATTTGCTTTCTTACAGCACTAAACTATGTTTTCTACCTTTATCTTGTATCTACCTACCACTTCAGCATTTTATTAAAAAAAAAATAATAATAATAATAATAAGGGAGAAATGTGGGATTCACATATAAATCAAGTATAAAAATCAAACGAATATTCATATTTGACCTGATTGTTTATAGTTCATAATCGTGATCAAAACTGAAAGTTTCTGTGATGACTGCCCTTGTACTGTGCACCATGTAAGAACTTATTCACTATGTAAGAATTTGTTCACCATGTAAGAACTTGTTCATTGTGCTTCAGAAGATCGGAGACTGATGAGAATTAGGCTTGGGGTGAATTGATTGTGCATTGAGTCCCCTGTACAGAATTTTATTGTTGTTAACTGTTAACCATTTGATCAATAAATATGAGAGATGCCCTCTCAAAAAAAAAAACAAAAAGTAGGTCGGTAGTTGCTTAGGGCAGAGGGTTGGAGTAGGGATAACTGTAAGTGGCAAAGGGAACTTTTGGGGGCATAGGAATAATTCTAAAGCTGTATTGTAGTGATAGTTGCACAACTTTATAAATCTGAAAAATATCAAATTGTAGATTTATGCTCAGTGAATTTCATGGTGAATAAATTATGCCTCAATAAAGCCATTTATTTCTTTTTTAAAGCACAAGTTCCCCAAGTACTGGCATCTCAGACTGCTCAGCTGCCATGGAGGGGCTACCCTGCCAGTTCCTTGGAGTTACATGCTGTGATCTAGTGTCTGGCCCCTGGCCTGTTAATGAGCAGTGCCAGGCATTGGGGCCCCAATTCCTTCCTCTCCCAGGTCTTCTCCTTCACTTGCCCCCATTCTGAGTTGACTGAGGCTTGTGAGGACATCATCCCAGCCTGGTGGGCATTAGAGTTTGGTTTCTCCCAGTTCTGGGATACCTACCAGAGTCCAGGAATGACCACAGAGTCAAATGCTGTCCCCTCTACCAGCTGGTGCTGTCAGTGGGACTGGTTGGGTGCCTGAGTTGAGTCTCCCTGTGGACATGTCTCATGTTGGGCTGGCCCACAGATATGCCTCTGGAAAGCCTGCCCCTCCTCCCCTGCACACCAGCACACTGCAGGGGTCAGACCTCCCCACAAACCTGGTAGTGGGACAAATGCTGGGCATAGAAGCCACAGGGCATAAATCTGCAAAGAAGTAAAAAGCTAACCTTTTCAAACAATATGGCTTCTCTCTCACTTACCAACTTTACATTTCCCTGTATGGCCCCGGAAGATGACTGGTTAGCCAGAGACGGGTAAGATTCCTCAAGGGAGGAACAACCTAAGATAGGCACAGTTGCAGGGGGGCCATCAGGAGAGAAATTGGGGATCAACAGAGGTGAGGCTTAGAACCTCAACCCCTCTGTTTTGAGAGAAATCTTCTGCATCCGTGAATGTTTTATTGCCCTTGTCTAGCTTGGATGAACACATAGTCTACAGGCACACACCTGATCATCTACATTTGCTCTCTTACAACACTAAACTATGTTTTCTACCTTTATCTTGCATCTACCTACCACTTCAGCATTTTATTTAAAAAAAATAATAATAATAGTAAAGGGAGAAATGTGGGATCCACATATAAATCAAGTATAAAAATCAAACGAATATTCATATCTGACCTGATTGTTTATAGTTCATAATGCTTGATCAAAACCGAAAGTTTCTGTGATGACTGCCCTTGCACTGTTCACCATGTAAGAACTTATTCACTATGTAAGAATTTGTTCACCATGTAAGAACTTGTTCGTTATGCTTCAGAAGATTGGAGACTGACGAGAATTAGGCTTGGGGTGGATTAATGATTGTGCATTGAGCATTGACTCCCCTATACGAATTTTATTGTTAACAACCATTTGATCAATAAATATGAGAGATGCCCTCTAAAAAAAAAAACACCTGGTAGTGGGCACCCTGCCAACTTGCATTAATCTTCCTGATTAGAACATCATACTGATTTGACAGTGCTGCCCAGATTCCCCTCCACGATGCCTCGCTAGTGGACTGGTCAGTCCTTGCCTTTAAACTGGCTTTGGCCTGAATTGTGCTCTTGCCTCTGCAGCCCAGACAGTGCCATCAGTGGGCCCCCAGATCCCAGCTCCATCATCGCTGCCATGGCGGTGGGTGGCTTGGCCCCTGAAGTCTTCAGCTATGATTGGGACAAATGCCATTCTCTGTTCTCTGACCACTTCCTCCTTAGGGAGAATGGGCAGAGAGTACAGGTCCAGGGAGAGGTGCCAGGAATGGAAACCCTCAGGCAGGGGAGGGACCTTTGGAAGAGGCCACATGCTGGCACTCAGGCTGTGGTCACTGACAGAGGGGCCTTGCCAAGTGATGGGGGCAGAACCTGGAGACTCTGGGGAGTTCCATGATTTACTGAGAGAAGTTCAGACAGAAAGAAAACAAGTCTCATCTTGAATTTGTGTCATCATCCCTGAAGTCAGAAGTTGCCCTCTCCTGGGAGAGGTGCCCTGATCTTTGGGCTTGGGAGACTGTCTCTTTCCCATGGCAAAATGCTCCCCCCAGAGCAGAGAGCCAGGCCTGAGTGAGCATCTCAAGGTTTGCAAGATTTAAATGTGGCCTCCCCAGGGAAGACAGCCCTGATCGCACTTCAACCGCTAAGTAGAAACTGCTCCAAAAGGTCCTGGAAAATCAAATTTAAAATGAAATGCTGCTAATTGCATAGAATTGTCAAGTGTTCCCCCACCATGACACTTCCTCAGTGGATTCAGATGCCTTCCTTCTTGTAGGTCAAGTTCAAGAATGTTGTCAAGAGGATGGAAGAGGCACAGTAAAGGCAATTCTCAGCCAGTACATTTCCTGACATTTTGCTTGACCTCTTCTTATGGGTTTGAGATAAGTATTTGCAAATGGGAGAAATTAAAGTGGACATTTTGTTACCTCATGAGCCAGTTGCAGTTCAAACTGAAGTTGTGCAGGCTTTCTTTGTGTTTCCTGGTGTACATTTTCTAATGGATAAACAGGGGCACAGACTATTTATATGTTGGATAAATTACTGGCTCAGCTTTATTGTGGTGTGAGAGTTTAGTTTAAAACATGTTTCAGTCTTTCTTGAACTGTCAGAGATTTCTAAACATACCCCAACTATCAAAGTATGGGATTTAATTAATAACTGGTTTGTTCAGGATCTCAGAATGAAGGCAGAAATAGATTTCAAAGAGGATCAGACTTAGACATGTCACTACTTGCTCCATGTTTGTAATATTGAGTATTAGTGTGGCAACACATTTATTCCCTCTGTAAAAGGAACTCTGCCGTGAAGGTTAAAGGTTCCGGGGCCAGGCTTCTTTGGTCCAAGTTTGGGCTCGGCCACTGATTGCTGTGTGCTCTTGGCTAGTTTTTCAACCTCTCTGATAAAGTGGGGACAGTGAAAGCCCTAGCACATAGTGTTGTTGGGAGAATTAGATGAGAGGTCTGTATAAAGTGTTTCTAACAGTACCTGGTAAATGATGAGCTCTGTGCACATGGTTCTGTTGTTACATAGTCAAAACTTAAGAGTGATTCTTCTATAGAGGACTGCTTGTAGGAGCCGTTGAGGTCCGTGTCCAGTGTGGGGCCCAGAGAAGCCAAACTGTGGCAGCCCCCATGGGATACCCACAGAGCTGTCCTGGGCACCCAGTGGAGGCGCTCCTCACACCACCTCAGTGTTCTGTGGGTGGTGAGGGAGGCTCCCCGGAGGTGAGATTCGGGCCAAGTCTTGCAGGAGGAGTAAGAGTGTTCCAGGAGAGGAGGGTTGGGTGAGGCCCCCACACAGAAGAGGGAGAAGAGCAGCTCAGTGAGTGAAAGTCCTGGGGGCTGGAACAACTTGGTCTATGGGAGTGAGGAGCTTAGAGATTCAGGGCAGAGCAGCAGGGAGGAGAGGCAGGGGAGAGTGGTGGGGCCACATGCCAAGGGATGGCAATTGTCATATTAACAATAACCAAGCCACACTTTTATTAAATGCCACCTCCTGGGCTCAGTGCTAAGTAAGCATCGACACACACCAACTTCTTCCCTCTGCATCACAACCCATGCGTGGGAGCTGTGATTATCTCATTGTACAGATGCACTGATACCAAGAGTGTGGATGACAGTAAGGCCACCTTGCCAGCAAGTGGTGGAACAGTGAGGGACACAGCCCAGGCCGCCTGGCTCCAGGGCTAACCCGCTGCCCAGGCTCATTGGGAAGCTTGGGTCTGATTGTGCATATTTCAAGGTTGGCATTCACACAGATGAACAAGGAGTAGATGCAGCAGAAAAGTCAGGACAGTGGAAGGAGAGGTGGGGAGGGTGTGGCTTCAGATGCTGAGGCTAGCAGTTGCTGCTCTGCCTCTCACAGCTTTGCAAAGTGCAGTGGGCTCTGGTCAGAGGCTTTGATTTGCAGATGGCCTACCGTGTTTGCTTTGGTTTGTGCTGAATGCCTTCCCCCATCCACCTTCACTGGAGCAGCAAGGTGGCAGAGGGCAGGGACAGCAGGCAGTGGCGTGTGCCTCCTGGCCTCCCTCCTGTGTCCTGGCATCCTCGAAGAGCCAGCTTCCTCTCACCCCAGAGCTCAGGCTCAGTAAGTCTATGCCTCTTCCATAGCCCTGGCAGAGGCCAGCCTGAATTGCACCTGGATTTGGTGCCAGTTTGAGCAGCGCCACCTTGCAGTTTGGTGACCTCAGGCTGGTTATTCAGCTTCTCTGGGAACGTTTCAGTCTCCACAGTGTGGGCACACGTTCACCTTTGCCCCTGTCACTCATGGTGTCGGAGTGACTCTGTGAGCACAGTGACAGTGGACTGATGCTCATCACTGATCAGGGTGCGCTCGTCACCTCTGCAGCAGGCCACTTTATGGGATTTATTTCTAAGCCTCATCAAAGCCCTGCAGGGTACAAACTATTCTTCCCAGGAGAAGAACAGGAATAAAACTGCCACCTATTAATAAATAACCAGCCCTCTGTACTATTTATGAACCTTTTGATTCCAGGTGACAGAAAAGCCAGCTTTGATGGTCTTACCCAGGAAGGGACTTGGCCAGCTCACCTGAGGATGCTGCAGTGGGTGGGCCTCAATGATCCAGGGGATGCAGGGTCATTGGGGTGGTGGCTTCTGTTCCCAGTCCTCCTCTGACAGTGCCACCTCCACTGAGGTGTTCTCAGCTCCCTCAGGAAGAGAAATGCCGCGATAGATACATTCCCTCCTGGCTTATGCAGGAATTGTCACTCTTCCTAACGAGCAAACTCAATGCCACCTCACTGTTCGTGTGCCAGGCTGAACTGAGTGCAGTGGCCAGAGGATAAGACTGTGCTGAGCAGGGGTGGGGTCAATCCCACCCAACCAGGTGCCCTCAATCCTGTGGAGGCCACGGGGTGCCGGCCAGTTAACCCCAGTGACCTCTCCCTGTCATTATTCTTACGACCTAAGACCAGGACCCTGCGTGGAAACACTGAATATGAATGAAGCCTATCCTGATCTTACCAGTTGGCATCCAGAGGTTTTAAACCGCAAACAAGACGGCTAGCCTGGCAAAGGCTCTGTGCACACTTGGCAAAGCTGGCAGAGACTGCAAAGGAGGAGCTCTGACAATGAGGCCCCAGCAGAATTTCTCTGGATGTAAACCATTGATGATAAAAGGCCACAGGAGTCTGTGGACAGGAAGGTGCCTTGGCACCCACCTCCAAGGAGCAGCTTTTGTTGTGGTGCTGTTCAGAATACCCATGCAAAAGGCCACAGGGTGGAAGCAGCAGTAAATACTGCTTTGTAACCCCCAGCGTCTCCAGGTCTTTTCTAGGTGCACAGGCTCTAGCTCAGGTAGTAGAGAACTCTGCCATGCTTGTCTCTGTTCAAGGACTCTGAGAGAAGATTCCATAATTATGATGATAATAATCCTGGTAAGATAATAGGTGACACCCAATATGCTCATTACATACCAGACCCAGTTCTACGTGCTTGACAGGCACTACCCATTTATGGAAAAGAGTCCTTTCAAGGGAGTTACTGTGAGTTGGTGGCACCATTGATACATCTTGAAAGTGAAGTTCTACAACTTTAAGCCAGCTGCTGGCATGTGGTACCAATTAACCTTGGGTATTCCAGTGGCAGGGGAAGCCCATGGGGTAGGCTCCAAAACCTGGAGTGAGATATCAGGAAATTTGCCCTCTTTGCGCGAGTCACTGGCCTTTATCAGTGGCAGCCAACATGGTGTTGGGGGTGTATTGCATTTTTTCCCCCTTCTTTACTGAGATACACCCAAACTGAGATACGTGGGCAGTAAGAAGGGAAGCATATGGACATTTCTGAAGGTAAAATGGATCAACGGAAAGAATGACTTTCAGACTGTGTGGAGCAAGAAGGGCTTGGGAGGAGTTGGCTCCAGGAAGAAGACCTGCAAGGGGGTGGCAGGACCAGAGCCAGCATATCTTCCTCAGCCCCACTTACGAAGGATTCTGGGTCAGGTTCTTTTGTCTAAGAAGCAACACGTGGCATCTTGAGCCATCCCAGCTCAGGTGTCAACACATCCCTTTGCAGCAGCTTTGTGCCCAGGGACAAGGAAACAAGATTCTTCATTCAACAGGAAATAAGATTAAATAGATCTAAGCGTTTTGTTGCATAGTTCATATGTTAAGGCACAAAGATTGCCCTGGACCGAGGGAGCCCAGTGTCTGGGGCATGGAGGTTGCATGTGTGGAAGCCCCTTGCTGTGAATGGTTAGCTGCTCCTCTAGTACATACCAGGGAGACACAGGTATTAGGGTGGCTAATGATGGAGGGCTGAGGGCTCATTATGCCACAGGTGCTGTGCTTCAGTATGAGCGTGCTTTGGCCTCCTGCCTGGTTATGAAAGCAAGATGTGGCTGGATCTCTGATTCTTAGTGATGATTTTTTCTTTGGTGGGATCAGCTCAGTTTATGCGGTTTTATTTATTTCAGATGATCTTAGCTGTAGAGTAGAAGTAGAGGCACAGAACTTCCATGTGACCAGCGCACCCAGACCCACCTCCATTTTGGAAGCTGACATCACTTATTCCAGACATTTCCAGGAGCAGGAACATGCCCCCCTCCTCCTCTGCCCAATCCCAGGCTAGGGTGGCCGTTGATCTTGGATACTGGCCATAGCCTCCACGTCCAAGACCCCAGCACTCAGGTCAGCCCCTCTACCAGGGCAGGTCTTTGAGCTGCTATAACCGGCCAGATTTGGGAGACTTAAAATGCAGCGGAATGCTGATATTGCTTGCTAGTACCTTCTCTTTAGGGAGTTGGTTTAAGCCCAGAGCACTCATTATGGATCTGGCTTGATTTACCGTCTTCCTGTCTTAGTTTTCTTGTTCTCTGTTGTCTGGACTAGGTCCAGAGTCCTTGTTCCAGGGCCAAGGAGGCAGGTCGACCTGGATCAGATCCCACATCGCCTGCTCAGACCTCTCTGAGGCTTCATTTTCTCATGTGGAAGTTTTCTCATTTTCTTCATTTTCTCATGCTGGACATTATGGATATCAAGCACTTTTCACAATGCCTTGCATAGGACAGAGACAGACATAGCCCCTATTAACTCTAGACTTTCTGCAAAATATGTACAATTTATTTAATACCTAGCAAATTGCCTGCTTTACCTGGTGTCCTAGGGTGGCCATCCACTGCTTAGGGGTGCAGCCTCTCCCTGCTCCTTGCCTGCCTGCTCTGTCCTCTGCTGGTGCTTGCACAGCACTGCTACATCTGTGGCAATGGGAGGGCATGCTGTGCTGACTTGGACAGAAAGATGTTCTGATCAAGGTTTAAGTTGAAACCTGTAGTCCCCACCTCGTGGTCAAGGCACAGAACCACGAATAGCCAAGTGGCAACACTGTTCTTCCTGGCAGCACCTTGAATGTCCCCCACTGCACCCACACACCAGAGATCAGGCTCTGTGCTATGCAGTCATTTCATACCCCATCTACTTTAGGCTGAGCTCTTTCACCTGGCCCTCATGGCAACCCTCTGAGATAGAGAGCAAGGGTGCATCTCCACATTTTATAGGTTGAGAGATGAGGCCTATGGAAGTGAGTGACTTGCTCAGGGCCGCCTCTCTAGTCAGAGTGGAACCAGCTTTAGTGCAGACTTTCTGCCCTTTGTCCAGTGCCCTTCACTAGATCCAGCCACCATGTGTCACTGAACAGAGGTACCCAGCCTCTGTGGGGTAGAGACGCCTGTGAGAGGTGCCCAGGCAGGAACCTTGTGCACATCACAACAAGGCTCCACATGCACCTCCTGCCCGCCCCCCCTTGTGGAGCCAGAGATGGCCCTGTTCCCCACAAAGAGCACTTCTCTCCAATCACTCATCTCTCTAAGTTAGATGGAGTTTCCAACCTATTTTCTCTTTTTCTTGGTTTGACTGGCTCCAACAACACTTGCTCCCTTGTGTCAAAGACAAAATACAGTCCTGTTCCAACCCAGGATGTAGAATAACTCCCTTGAAATTGAATCATAAAGTAGACTTTCTTAGCTGAAAATTCCTCCCAATCCTGCTGGCTCAATGGAAGGCATACGATTCTGAGAGAAAAATCATCTATCATATGTCATTGTGGTGACTCGTATATAACTTCTCATTGTTGAAGTACAAATTAGAACTAAATTTAGTGCAGTATGACTGTTTTGAAGGAAAACAGTGATGACAAAGCAGATCTTTTTCAGTTTACTAAAAGCCCTGGGCATGGTGGCATAAGTTTATACAAATGATGTCTCCAAACTTTCATTTTGTATTAAAGGATTAAATCCAAGAAAAGAAAAGAGGAAGGGGAAATATTATTTGATTCTGCAGGGTGTGAGGTGCAGCTGGGGAGGAAGATCCAGGCCAGAGGCAATAGACAAAGAGAAAGCATAGAATGATTTTAGCAAAAAGAAACAAATCACTGTACATTTTTTGAAAGAGCCAAAATTCAAAGGGAATTGGAGGAAATGTTTGCAAAAAACATGCAAACTGACATGAAAGATGCATGCAAATCTGTAAGAAAAACCAAGATCCTAATAAATAACATCCAGTGTTGATGCATCACTTATAGATGAGGAAACACAATTGGACAAACATGGGCAATGGTCATTCTCACTAGCAATCAGAGAAATGCAAGGAAAACCTTTCCTCATTAAATGAATAATTTTTTAAGCTGGTAAACCTGGTGGTAAAGAGGATGGAAATATAAATACCCTTATACATTGACCAAGTGGCTATAAAGTAGTTCCATTTGGAAATCATTTTGACAGTGGGTATTAAATAGCATTTAAAATGGTCCTCCTCTGTGAACTTGTAGTTCCAGCTCTAAGAATCCAACCTAAAAAAAAGGCTTAGAATGGAAACCATTATACATAAATACAAGTATAGCAATGTTATTTATATATCAAACTGGGAAACAGATGTTTAGATGTCAGGAAATGGCTGAGAAAAATGTGTCATATCTTCTCACTGGGAGCATATAAGGATGTAACAATATGGAAAATGTAGATAAAGAAGAAGGGTGAAAAATTATAATGTGGTATGATAAAAAAACAACATATAAAAACCAAGGAAGAGTTGAACTGTCCAAAACCTGCATGGCAACTTTATTCTTAATTGACAGAACTTGGAAGCAGTTAAGATGTTCTTCAGCAGGTGAACAGGTAAATAGACTGGTGTATCCACACAATAGAATGTTACTCAGTGCTGAAAAGAAATGAGCAGCTAAGCCATGAAAATACATAGAGAAATCTTTTTTTTTTTGGTATCATTAATCTACAATTACATAAGCAACATTATGGTTACTAGACTCCCCGCATTATCAAGTCCCCACCACATACCCCATTACAGTCACTGTCTATTAGCATAGTAAGATGCTATAAAATCACTACTTGTCTTCTCTGTGTTGTACTGCCTTCCCCATGCCCCCCGTCCTATATTATACGTGCTAATCATAATACCCCTTTTTCCCCCTTATCCCCCTCTTCTCACCCATCCTCCCCAGTCCCTTTCCCTTTGGTAATGTTAGTCCATTTTTGGGTTCTGTGAGTCTGCTCTTCTGTTCCTTCAGTTTTTTCTTTGTTCTTATACTCCACAAATGAGTGAAATCATTTGATAGTTGTCTTTGCTTGGCTTATTTCACTGGGCATAATACCCTCTAGCTCCATCCACGTTGTTGCAAATGGTAGGATTTGTTTTCTTCTTATGGCTGAATCATATTCCATTGTGTATATGTACCACATCTTCTTCATCCATTCATCTACTGATGGACACTTAAGTTGCTTCCATTTCTTGGCTAGTGCTGCTATAAACATAGGGATGCATATATATCTTTTTCAGACTGGGCTGCTGCATTCTTAGGGTAAATTCCTAGAAGTGGAATTCCTGGGTCAAATGGTATTTCCATTTTGAGTTTTTTGAGGAACCTCCATACTGCTTTCCACAATGGTTGAACTAGTTTACATTCCCACCAGCAGTGTAGGAGAGTTCCCCTTTGTCCACAACCTCGCCAACATTTGTTGTTGTTTGTCTTTTTGATGATGGCGATCCTTACTGGTGTGAGGTGATATCTCATTATGGTTTTAATTTGCATTTCTCTGATGATTAGTGATGTGGAGCATCTTTTCATGTGCCTAACGGCCATCTGAATTTCTTCTTTGGAGAAGTGTCTGTTCAGATCCTCTGCCCATTTTTTAATTGGATTATTTGCTTTTTTCTGTTGAGGTGAGGGGATCTAGCTAGGGGTGTATCTGTTTTGTTTATTTTCTCAAAGAACCAGCTCTTGGTTTCATTGATTTTTTTCTATTGTTTTATTCTTATCAGTATTATTTATTTCTTCTGTGATCTTTATTATGTCCCTCCTTCTGCTGACTTTGGGCCTCATTTGTTCTTCTTTTTCCAGTATCAATAATTGTGACTTTAGATTATTCATTTGGGATTGTTCTTCCTTCTTTAAATATGCCTGGGTTGCTATATACTTTCCTCTTAGAACTGCCTTCACTGTGTCCCACAGAAGTTGGGGCTTTGTGTTGTTGTTGTCATTTGTTTCCATATATTGCTTGATCTCTATTTTAATTTGGTCATTGAGCCATTAATTATTTAGAAGCATATTGTTAAGCCTCCATGTGTTTGTGAGCCTTTTTGCTTTCTTTGTACAATTTACTTCTAGTTTTATACCTTGTGGTCTGAGAAGTTGGTTGGTAGAATTTCAATCTTTTTTAATTTACTGAGGCTCTTTTTGTGGCCTAGTATGTGGTCTATTCTGGAAAATGTTCCATGTGCACTTGAGAAGAATGTGTATCCTGCTGCTTTTGCGTGTAGAGTTCTGTAGATGTCTATGAGGTCCATCTGTTCTAGTGTGTTGTTCAGTGTCTCTGTGTCCTTACTTATTTTCTGTCTGGTGGATCTGTCCTTTGGAGTGGGTGGTGTGTTGAAGTCTCCTAAAGTGAATGCATTGCATTCTATTTCCCCCTTTAATTCTATTAGTATTTCTTTCACATATGTAGGTACTCCTGTGTTGGGTGCATAGATATTTATTATGGTTATATCCTCTTGTTGGACTGACCCCTTTAACATTATGTAATGTCCTTCTTTATCTTTTGTTACTTTCTTTGTTTTGAAGTCTATTTTGTCTGATACAAGTACTACAACACCTGCTTTTTTCTCCCTATTGTTTGCATGAAATATCTTTTCCATCCCTTCACTTTTAGTCTGTGTATGTCTTTGGGTTTGAGGTGAGTCTCTTGTAAGCAGCATATAGATGGGTCTTGCTTTTTTATCCATTCTGTTACTCTGTGTCTTTTGATTGGTGCCTTCAGTCCTTTTATGTTTAGGGTGATTATCAATAGATATGTACTTATTGCTATTGCAGGCTTTGGATTCATGGTTACTAAATGTTCAAGGGTAGCTTTGTTACTATCTAACCATCTAATTTTAACTCACTTATTATGCTATTATAAACACAGTCTGATGATTATTTCTCTCCCTTCTTATTCTTCCTCCTCCACTCTTTCTATGTTAGGTGTTTTATTCTGTACTCTTTTGTGTTTCCTTTGGCTGCTTTTGTGGATAGTTGATATTATTTTTTGCCTTTAGTTAGTATTTGGTTGGTCTGCTTTCTTTGCTGTGATTTTATTTTCTCTGGTGGCATCTATTTAGCCTTAGGAGTACTTCCATTTAGAATAGTCCCTTTAAAATATCCTGTAGAGGTGGTTTGTGGGAGGCAAACTCCCTCAACTTTTGCTTATCTGGAAATTGTTTAATCCCTCCTTCAAATTTAAGTGATAATCATGCTGGATACAGTATTCTTGGTCCAAGGCCCTTCTGTTTCATTGCATTAAATATACCATGCAATTCTCTTCTGGCCTGTAAAGTTTCTGTTCTGAAGTCTGATGATAGTCTGATGGGTTTTCCTTTGTAGGTGATCATTTTTCTCTCTCTGGCTGCCTTTAAAACCCTGTCCTTGTCTTTGATCTGTGCCATTTTGATTATTGTATGTCTTGGTGTTGTCCTCCTTGGGTCCCTTGTGTTGGGAGATCTGTGGGCTTCCATGGTCTTAGAGACTATTTCCTTCCCCAGCTTGGGGAAGTTTTCAGCAATTATTTCTTCAAAGACACTTTGTATCCCCTTTTCTCTCTCTTCTTCTTGTACCCCTATGATGTGAATATTATTCCATTTGGATTTGTCACATAGTTTCTTAATATTCTTTCATTTGTAGAGATCTTTTTATCTCTCTCTGCCTCAGCTTCTCTGTATTCCTGTTCTCTAATTTCTATTACATTAACAGTCTCTTACACCTCATCCAGTCTGCTCTTAAGCCCTTCTATTGATTGTTTCATTTCTGTTATCTCCCTCTGGACTTCATCCCTTAGCTCTTGAATATTTCTCTGCAGGTCCATTAGCATGGTTATGACTTTTATTTTGAATTCTTTTTCAGGAAGATTGGTTGTATCTATCTCGCCAGGCCCTCTCTCTGGGGTTGTTTGAGTAATTTTTAACTGGACCAGATTCTTCTGCGTTTTAATGGTGATAGAAGTGATTGCCGGCAAGTGGCGCATGTGTCTGCTCGGAGAACAAAGTCCCTTCCTGCTTGATGGTCACTTTGTCCTTCTCCACTGCCTGTGCCAGTTACCTGCACACAGGGAGCAGTCACTGGGTTAACACCCTGAGCTGCTGTGTGCAGGGTGGCCCTCGAGATAGCCCAGGGCAATGCAGGGGTTGCAGACCTGCTGTGTGTATTCTCCTGTGAGAATGGTGCCCCTTTGTGCCTTCTGGACCATGCGCCAGCTTCCTCTGCCTGTGCCAGGAAGCTGCATGCTGGCAGTAGCCTCTGGGTCTGTCCCAGTTAGCTGCACACTGGGAGATGACTCTGTGTGGTTGCTGTGGGCAGGGCTGCTCCCTGGCTGGTCTGCGGCAGTGGCGGGTCAGCCAGTTTGCTTGCAGTGCTGGCCAGTGGGAATGAATGGCAGGCTGCTTATCACCATGAGGGACTTCAGAGCTGCCTTGCCACCCAGGGGGTTAGGGTTAGGGTACCTGAAGTTCCTTAGGATTCCCAGTCTGCTGGGTTGAGTGTGCCGGGACGATTTTGTCCATCTGTTAAGCCCTTTTCCCTTTAAGACTTTTAAAAAAGCACCCGCTTTTCTTTTGTCCCAGGGGAGCCAGCTGTGGGGACCCACTCACAGTCTCTGTCTTGGATTTTACTTTCCCGTTTCTCTAATATCCAGTACATCATGTGATGTGTGTCTGTGCTCCTGGTGCAGATTACTGGGCTCGTTATTTAGCAGTCCTGTGCTTCCTCTCCCTCCCCACTCTGATTCTTTTCCTCCTGCCAGTGAGCTGGGATAGGGGGAGTGCTCAGGTCCCACTGGATCATGGCTTTGTATCTTACCCTCTTTGTGAGATGCTGAGTTCTTGCAGATGTAGATGCAGCCTGGCTGTTGTACTGTATCTTCTGGTCTCTCTTTTAGGAATAGTTGTATTTGTTGTACTTTCAAAAATGTATGTGGTTTTGGAAGGAGATTTCCACCACCCTACTCACACCACCATCTTGAGCACCTCCTCCATGGAGAAATCTTAAGTGCATGTTACCAAGTGAAAGAAGCTCATCTGAAAGGGCTGTGTACTGCATGACATTCTGGAAAGGCAAAAATATAGAGATAGTTAAAAGATCAGTGGTTGCCATGGGTTAGGGGGAGGGAGGGACAAACAGATGGAGGACAGAGGACTTTTATGGCTGTTAAACTATTCTGTATGATACTATAGATACTGATGATGGATATATAATATATCTGTCCAAACTCATAGAATGTACAAGGCCAAAAGTGAACCCTAACATAAACCATGGACTTTGGGTGATAATGATGTGTCAATGCAGTCTCATCAGTTAATAGCAAATATATCACCCTGGTGGGGAGTATGGATAATGGGGGAGGCTGTGCATGTGGGGAGGTAGTGGTGTCTGAAAAATCTCTGTACCTTTTGCTCAATTTTGCTGTGACTCTAAAACTTTCCTAAAAGTAAAGTCTATTAAAGAATAAAACAAGGAGGAGTAAAAAGCCTGAAAATGAAAAGGTTGTGTTTTGGTTGTGATAGACTTATTTTCGTTTGTTTCTATGCCTGTAACGACCATTTTAAAACATGAACATACATTAATTTATAATGTAAAGAAGAAAACATTTCTAGAATCTAAAAAGCTGTGAAATGAAGCTATACATGTGGTTGCGTGTTTAAACAATTCTGAGGGTTTCTGATCCCTTGCTTTCTCTTAGCAGTCAGAGTTTTGTAAACACACATTCCTTTTGGCTATTTGTGAGTTTATACTGTTGACCTTATACTCTAAAGCTATGGCCAGTTAGGGTTTCTGTTCCCAGTAAAAAATAGCCATCCTGGGGGAATCTGAGTGAGAGCTATTCTTGGAATATCTCCCACGATGTGTGATTTAGTCTTTGTTTATTTTTAGAATTCTAGGACTATGTTAGACTAGTCTATTTTCTTTTTAAAAAATATATGTAGGTATTTATTCATGTTTAATTTGCTGTTTTTCAAAGACACAATCATGTAGTTTGATAATTAAAATTTAAAAGTTAAGTGATTAATTAAAAAATCTATGTGATAATTCTCTGTCCAGTCTTCCATCTATTTAGTTCCTCAGCACCCCTAATTCCAAGGACCCACTATTTTAAATTATTATGAATACTTTCAGAGTTTCTTTATGTATATATACACAAATACTAATATATATTCTTATTTTCCTTTATTTGTATATTAAAAAGTGGCACATTTTATACATTATCCAATACCGAACTTTTTCACTTAACAATATATCTTTTCTTATCAGTACATAAAAAGCTTCTCCACTCCTTTTTATAGCCATGTGTGGATTTGTGGAGCCACATTAATTTCCTTAATCAGTCTGCTGCTGATGGACAGTTGGATTCTTTCTAATCTGTTGCTATTACCAACAGCAGTGTAATGATTAATCTTATACATATATTTCATGCACATGCAAGGATACCTACAGAATAAATCCCTGGAAGTGAAATTGCCAGGTCAGAGTATAGCCTCTATGATTTTTATAGCCCCAGTTATTCTGACTGCCGAGTTTTTCTCCATCAGGAAGGGTTTATACTCATGCCAGCAATACTTCAGAGTGCCCGATTCCCCACACCTCTGCCAAAAGACTGTTTTGCCTTGAATTTGATTAGTGCCATTCTGATGTGGAAGAAGGAAGCACACTGGTTTTTTTTTAACTTGGCTTCCTTTCATAAAGGGCTTTAGCCCATTTTCACAGGGAAGAGCCTTTCCCCTGGAGTGAAAACTATTTATCACCTTCATTCATATTGGTTATTAGGCGGTTGGTCATATTCTTATGGATTTCTAGAAATTCTTTGTATAGTAGGGTGATAGTCCCTTTTGTTAACTGTACCTTCCTGGCTGGAACATTGCCTGAAGATGAGATTCTAAGAGGTGCTTACTCTGGATTGCTGGAGCTGGTGGGATGCATTTAAATTAGAGTCAATGGCCAATCAAGAAAGTGTATGGACTCCATCCCACAGGTAGCATCGAGAACAGCATCCTTGTCAGGACAGCCTCTGTTTGCAACTTTTGTGTTCACTGCTTATTAACAGTGTCACTTAGAGCAAGTTACTGAGCATCTCTAAGTCTTGGCTTGCTGCCCTGTAATGTAAGTTGTATCAGTAACATCACTTTGAGTTATCATAGCTAACCCACAGAAAGAACGCGATACCTCAGTGACCACATGGGACCAGAACACTGAGAAGGCTCACAGCACTGCTCAGGGTGAGCTCAGTTACCCTTTACTAAAGGTGAAGGCAGAGCAGGAGAACATGTGAGTAATCCTGGGGTACCTAGTGACATCCAGATACTGTGCTCCAGGGTCCTCTTGCCTGCACAGGAGGTGCTCTGTTTTTGGACTGTGAACCACAAAGATATGTGCAAGGAATCTTGGTTTTAGGAGAGCTCAAGCTGAAGTTTCCAATGGTATCTTGATAGCCTTCTGGTGTCATAGCCAAGCCAGACTGTGTAACTGATGACACTAGGTGTAAACCATCAAGCTATACACCCATAAACAATGCCAACAAATTGGCCCTAGGTCTTCACAGAGATTTTTGAACTATAAACAGCTCATTATAAATCACTAACTAGCTCATCTCATTGTCCTTATCTTAGCGGAGGGTCAGTACCAGACCTCCAGACATCCCTGGAGATAAGGATAAAGCAATCCCTGTCCAGCTATAAGATAACCTTACCTTATGCAGGTACACAGGAAACACTTGGAAATTATTGCTTCCTTTCCTTTTCCAAATCTCCCTTTGCCTTCATCAGGACTTTTTTGTTCTGTAGCTCAGGGGAGACCGTCACCAGCATGACCAGCTTGGCCCCATTGCAGCCCAAGAAGGGCAAGAGGCGGAAGGAGAAGGCTGAGGTTCCTCCTGCAGTCCCTGCCAAAGGTAGGGGGCTAGCCTGCAATTACTTACATGGACACCACCATGACTGACCCAGAGGTGGGTCCGGGCTTTGATGTGGGGTTAGGACAGGAGGAGGAGGCAGATGGAGGACATGATATCCAGTGATTATAGGATCTGGAGGACCCCTCTTAGATTCTGGTCAGAGTGAGCCCCATCCCTGGGCTGGGGCTAGAGGTCGTGCCATTGGCCCAGCATGGCTTTAGCAGGTAAGCTGGGCTCAGTATCCACAGACTGATCCCACAGTGTATTTCACTTTGAACTGTTCACATAGCAGAGTGGGGAAGGGGGTGTCAGCATCTTCTTGGTTCATTCAAGGGAAAGAGGGCTCTCTGAATTTTCTAAAGTTGTAAAACATGTATGTAATTTATTTGGGATTTGTTCTGAGGATAAAATGAGAGTTATTCTTTGATTCCTGCTGTGACTTAGAGCTATACAAGTGAGGAAGAAGGGTGTTTCTGGAGGAAAGAACTGTACACGTCTAAGGAGAACTAGGACCATCTATAGATAGTTCCTTGAAGGACTGTGGCTAAATTAAGAGAAGTTCAAACTTAAGGAATTTGAAATATAGTTGGAAGTACTATGATTGCCCAGGTGAATGTTTTAATAACAAGACAAGATATATTTTGTCCCTCAATGGGGGATTTATAGGCTCTCCCCTGGGGACCCTTAGAGCCCTGTGATGAAGAACAGTGGTGCACAGGCTGAACATATGTCGGGTGGACAGAGTGGGTGGAAGGCATGGACATTCTGGGAGGCATGACAGGTGTAGGCCTTGGGAGGGAAGGTGGGCAGAGAACCCCTGCTCTGGACCAGGCAGCATCCTGCTGTATTGTCTCATTCAGACTAGATAGTACCCTACGTTATAAAAGATGAAAATGAGACTCAGAGCTAAGGAGTAGTGCCTGGCTTTGAAGTGAGGTCTGCCTGACTTTCAAAGCCAAGTTCAAGTCCCAAATCATCTAAATACCACTTCTATGACATTTGAGAAGAGCCTAAGTTTCCCCCCCCTATTTAATGAATCAATATGACCCTCCCTGATGATCTCCCCAGGCTTCTGAGGGGGTCAAGGGTCACTGCTGTCTGTAATAGTGTGCAATTAGGATGAAGCCCAGGGAAGGTCCCAGCCTCAGCCTTTACCAACTGCACCTGGTGCTCACCTGCACACTTGACCTCTTTGTAGTTGGCAGTGTTTTATGTAGAGCTATTTTGTTCCCCTTGCTGAGGAGAGAGTATGACACGTCCAAAATTTAGGGGAGGATTGCTGCCCCGTCAGCAGGAACTCAAGAGTACCTAGATCAGAAACTGGAGTTCTTCCATGGGGCAAGGGAAGGGTCCAAGAATCTCCACAGAGTGTGTCCACAGTGCTCAGGATCTGTGGGCATTAAGAATCCTGGGAGCAGTTGCAAACTGAATTCTCGATGTACATCCACAGCTCCCATAGCCGCCACTTTCCATAAACCGAAGCTGCTGAAACCGCAAAGGAAAGTCGCCCTGGTGAGTAACCATGTTCTATATTGGGGTGTTGTTCCCCGCAAGCCTTCAACACACTTCATGGGCCAACCTGTACCTTTATTGGCTCAAAACATGCTGAAAGTCCTTGGTTCTTTTGTCCCCAAGCAACAGCATCCTCTCTTCTTGGGTCAACTTTTGAACCAGCTGTGCTCCATTCTTAATTCCCACATGTCTTTAAAAAATCCAAATGGAGCTGTTTGTATTATAAATGCTTTTTTTCAAGGCAAATAAAAATGCCACACTCAGGAATGTATAAAATAGAATGTGGATACCTGCTTGTAAAATTTGCCTGATAATCTCTCCAAAGAGACTGCTGAAGAACCTTCCAGAAAATGTGTCATAGCCTTTTATTTTGGAATGACTTTAGACTTACAGAAGGTTGTAAAGATAGTATAGAGTTCCCGTCTACCCTTTTCTCAGACTCTCCTAATGTTAACATCTTACATAGTCATGGTGTGTTTGTCAAAAGTAAGACATTGCCATTAGTATATCACCATTTACTGCAGTCCTGACTTTGACCAGATTTCAGCAGTTGTTCCACTTATCCAATCCAGGATATCGCATTGCATTTAGTTCTTATGTCTCCTTAGTCCCCTCCAACTGATGGGAGTCCCTCCTTTTTTGAAAATATTTTTGTTTCATGGCCTTGAGCCTTTCAAAGAGTGTCATCCAGTTATTTTTTAGAATGTCCTTACATTCTAAAATGTTATTTTAAACATTCTAAAATGTTCTAAAATGATGAGTAGAAATGAGTTTATGGATTTAGGAGAGGAACAACACCCAGAGTCTCATTGCGTCATATCAGGGTACATAATGGTAGATCTTATTAATGACTAGGTTCAACTTTATCACATGGTTAAGGTGGTGTTTGCCAGCCTGCTTCAGTATAAAGTTACCATTTTTCCCTTTGCATCATCTATTTGTTAGCAGCTAGTCACAGGTCCAGTTTACACTTAACGGGAGGAGAGCTGAGCTCCATCTCTAGCAGGCAGGAGTATCAGAGAGCTCGTGGACATATGTTAACCACCACAGTAATTAATAAATATCTTAAGAGAGATATGTCAAGCTATGCAAATGCCTTGTTTTTGCCTTGAACTTTTGCCCATACAATTTAGAATTTATCAGTGGATTTTGCTGGCAGCAGCTATCACTGTGGTGTACTACTGGTGATTTTCTATTTACCTCAATCCTTCCTCATTTGCTACTTGAAATTCTTCTGTAGGGAAGAGCTGGACCCCTTCTCTCATTTTCTTATTCACTGATTTTACATGTCAGTATTTGTGTGTGTGTGTGTGTGTGTGAGAGAGAGAGAGAGAGAGAGAGAGAGAGAGAGAGAGAGAGAGAGATTTGAAAGGAGAGAAACTGGCAAACCTATTCTAAAATGTATATGTATTACAAAGGGCCAAGATCATCATGAAAGAAAAAAACAAAGTGACGAAATTATGTACCCATTCTCAAGATTTACCTTAAAGGGACAGTAATTAATACAATATAGTATCAAGCACAAAGATAGACCAAAGGAACAGAATAAAGAGCTCCAAACAGATCTACACAGATATTGTCAACTTGATTAATGATAGAAGTGACATTACAGTGAAGAAGGGATTATCTTTTCAATATAGGGTGATGGGTCTGTTGCATATCCATGTGAAAAATAATGACCCATACCCTCTGCTTCACACTGCATACAAAAAATTACACAAGGATCTTAAATATGAAAAGTAAAAATAAAGCTCCTTAAAGTTAGCTTGCCTCCTAACTTCAGGGTAAGCAAAGATTTTTTTAAACAAAACATATAAAGTACCGACCATAAAGGAAAAGATTGAAAAATTTGGATTACCTTAAAATTCAAATGTCTCTTCTGATCAGAATACCAATAAGTAAATGAAAAGGCAAACCACAGATTGGGAGAACATATCTGTCATGCATATATCTGACAAAGGATTCTTATCTAGAACATACAAACATCTACAAATCAATATGAAAAAGACAACCCTACCAAAAAAATTGGCAGTCTTAAATTTGTACTTTACAAAAGAAGATAAATAAACAGCCAGGAAGCTCAAGAAAAGTATTTAATCTTATTGGCATCATGGAAATGGAAGTTAAAAGCATAAAACCAGTTCACATGTACCAGGATGGCTAAAATGAAGTACTTTGTATGGTTTCTTTTTGCCTGTTTTTCTCTGTTTAGGAATGTATCCTATGTTATCTGCTTGTCACATTCCTTTTAATTTATTTTACTTACTGTTGCATTAATCATTACTGACCAGTTGCATTAAACTTCACTACATTATAAATAATTATTACTCTTTCTTGAATTCAGTGTCTTCCTCCCAAATCTTTGTTTGTCTTTACATTTGAGCAGTTTGTCTGTGAATGGAATTCTAGTTTTGTGAACCTTTTCCACTCCATCCTGGGAAATATGGTAAGCATCTTTTTGTGCATTTCTGTTTATTTCCCACATTGCTCAAAATAAATACCAAACTCCTTACTATGGCCTGTAATGTTACATATCATGCAAACCACACATGTAATTTAAATTTTCTAGTAGCCTCATTAAAGAAGTAAAAAGAAACAGGTGAAGCCAATGTTAATAATATGATTTATTTAACTCAGTATATCAAAAATATTATGATTTAAGCCTATGATTTGTATAAAAATATTGATAAAATATTTTACATGCTTTTTGTTCTACTAAGACTTCACAATCCAGTAGATTTTATACCTATTGGATATCTCATCTCAGAACGGTATTTCAAGTGCTTATAGTCACATTTGCTTAGTAGCTACCTTAGTAGCAGCATAGCCCTCTATGATCTGGTCCCCATTGCCTCTTTGCCATCATTTTTCCACCTTGCTTGTTCCCCTCTGGCCACACTGGGCTCCTCACTAGTCCTTAAACATACCCCGCATGTTCTGGTGGGGCCTTTACACCAGCTGTCTGCTCTGCCTGGAAAGTCCTCCCCAGGATATGCCTGTGACTTACCACTCACCCGCTAAGGTCTCTATTCAGATGTCACCCCAATGGAGAAACCTTCCTGAAATCCTATATAAAACACTGCTCACACTCTGATGGCACTCCCTATGAGATGCACCCAGACATACTTGATATTTGTTAACTTCCCCTCCCTTTGACCAGAATGCAGGCTCTGTGAGGGCAGGGAGCTTGTCTGCCCTGGGCACTGCTATGTTCTCCATGCCCGGGACAGTGTGCAGCATGATGGAGGCTTGTTAATGGTTCTGCACACCAGCTCTGTGGAGTAGGTTCTGTCCTTCCACTTAATGCTTGAGTGCAGTGAGACTCAGGAAGGTGAGAGATGGGTGACTCACAGGGTCATGCAGCTTATAACTTGCAGTCAGGACTTGAACTCTGAATTCAGGGTCCTCTGAATCCCACACATAAGCTCATTTGATGCCTTGCCTCTAAGTGGAGCCATGGTCTGGCTGCAAGCTGTGCCTGGTTCTGATGTCCTGTCGTGGCTCAGCCCTGCCCGCACCCTGCTGCTCTGCTGCCAGCTTTCCTTCTTTTCTGCTGGAGAGGCTCGTTCACCTGATTTCCAAAGGGAGCCGCCTTCTGACTGTGGTGAATCGTGGTTTCTGACGGGCTTTCACAGTGTGATTCCATCTGCTTCATGTCATCAAAAATCCCTCATCAGTTCTGCTCTGTTGACTACCCCTGTCTTGTCCTCAAATGTAGCTGTGGAGTTTTTGCTAATTTTAATAGCTCTCTGGTCATTCTATGGGCCGTTGGAAACTCTATAGAGTACAAAAGCTAAAACTATCAACTTTCTTCACTCTCTTCTCTCAACTGTGTACATCACTGTGTATATGTATATCTTTTTCAGATCTTTTCTTAATTCTGATGTTTATCAACAACTTGAAGAGGGACTATGCCTTGTAAATTTGCCCACCTCATGTTCTCTCTAAGCTGCTCAGGACCTGCTGTTTCTAATCCAGTCTCTTAACCCTGGCAATAACAGAAACAGTTGTTTACTGAAGTTCTATGGACCTATATATTTTAAAAAATTGTGTTTTGCCTGTTACCATGTTTAATTCCCACAATAAGTCAATAAGTTTCCCCTGTCCTGTTCCCAGTTTTGCATGTGAGGACACACACTCTGTTTAAGAAAAGTGAGTTCCTACAACCCACGGGGTAGTGTTCTGTCTCCCATCTAGACAGTAGGTCTGGCCCTGTGGGCAGCCCCTTTGCAGTCCCACTGCTCTTAAATGGACAACTTTCTCTAATTCACAGCATGGTGGGCTCCACCTTTTATTTGTCCGTTAAACAAAACTCAGTTGTACACCTGTTGGGTACAAAATGCTGCTTTAGGAAGTTTGGGGCCACTGATAAACAGATTGAATTTGATGGCATTTTCAAAAGTAACACTGGTCCTAATCACAACTTTTTGTTGTAGACCTTTTTGTGTGTTTATTTGAGCTACTGTGCTCCTCTGGATGGAGATTCAACATAGAAAATTCTTAATTTTTGTAGAAAGTAAGTTGGGCAACTGTATGCATTTCAAAAGGATTCTTTGTTTTATGGGCATACACCCAGTAACAGTTCTTAAATACCACATTGTCCTTTGATTATTTAAGATATGAAAAGACTAAAAATTTTCAATTCTAAATTTTCTAGAAATGAATAGATTTGAAAGCAGTTTATACCTATAAGAATACACAATAAGGAAAAGAGTTGACTTTGAATGGGCCTCTGTTTGACCAGCAGTTTAGAGGCAAAAGTATCAGGCCTAGCGTCTGCAAGTTTTGGTTAATATTAAGATTTATTTTCCCAGGAGGCCGGTATTGACCTTAGTCTCAATTTGGTCAATATTTATCTCTCAGATCAATAAGTCTTGATGGTAGCTGAAATTAATGTCAATAGCTACTGTTGACTCATACAGACCTTGGTGGGCAATTTAGAAAATAACTTGGAGAGATCTTTTCTTTGGGGCCTGGTTCCAGTTTAGGGTGTTTAGTTCTGTAATTGCTCCATTATGCTCCAGTCTCCATAAAACACTGCTCTCAGGAGTGGTCACAGGCCACAGAGCCTGCAGTCCTCCTAGAGGGATCCTGACACTGTGTACCCCAGGAAGCCCCACTGCCCACCCCTTCCACCAACTCACTGACAGGAAGGAAGAGCCCCCATTTATTGAGCACCTTCTGTGTGCCAGCTCCTCTGCTAGGTGCCTTATCCACTGCATCTCACTCTGATCAGCAGCACATGCCAGCCCCTGCTGACCTCCGGACTCCTCCAGGCAAAAATAACATGTGTATGTCCTTTGTTTTCACTCGCAATGCATGAAGAGCAGGAATCTTTTCTTGTATCCTAGATGACATGGCAGTATGTGAGAAGTATTTACACCAGAGACTTACAGTGTTGGAAGGTAAAAAAATGATAGGATTCAGGAAGAAAACAGAGAGGTGAGAAAGGCATTTTAGACATTTTGTAATCGAAATATCAATGCTGCACGCCCTTTTTAAAACAAACCAAACACAACCACTGCTTTCAAAGTTAGCTAATCAGCTAACAAAGCCACACATTATCCTGCAGGGTCTTTCTGACCAACAAAGTGATCAGTTTGTCTAATAACCTTAAACAACGATAGTCATTATTTAAATGTATCAGTGTTTCTTCATGGATTTGGGGATGAGGGAGCACTTTTACAAAACTCAAAAAATATGTAGTTTCCCTTGAAATTGGGGTTAGGGAATGGGCACTGACTCAAAAACCCCCTGAAGCCTTCTGGGGACCCCTATGCCCTCCCTCTGGTGAAGTGTCCCTGCATTGAAGCCCCCAGAACCCGTTGAGCTAATTCAAGTACTTCCAGGAAAAGCTGTCATTGCTTCCTTGTTTCAGAAGAAACTGAGAAAGCCAGAAGTGCATTTGATTTATTTTATTGCATTAGGTCAGTTATTGATTTACAGGCCAAGTGGAGGAAGAGAAAACGGTTTCTGTGATGTGTATGCAAGACCTTAGTGTTTAAAGGAGAAGAGCCACAGGAGACGTGTTTGAAAGGAGGATAGTCAGCCTCCCAAACTGACCAAGGGCCAGAGAATGCAGTTCTTTGGGCTCAGTGAACTCCTGGGTACTCCTCCTGCTTCAGAGCCCACAGCCTCCTCACTGAGGATCACCCCCAAGTCCTCCATCTCTGGACTTAAGTTGCTTGTATATAGTACTTGACAGCAGAAAGGGTCAGGCCACCCTTGTTCTCTAAGAAGAAAGTGATCGCTGGTGAGAAAAAGACTGAAGACACAGAAAAATCAGGAACATCATGGACTTAATTGCCACAAATTTCCCAGTGGGTCTTTTGTATCCTGTCTCTCCCTCTCCAATCTATCCTCTTTGATGCTGCCTAGGGATTTTTCTAAAACACAACTTCAACCATGTCATTACCCTGCTTAAAATACTCTCCTGGCTCCCCTGTGCTTTCAGGATGAAGCATAGCTTCCTGCAAGTGGCATGCACACTGGCAGACTGTCATTTGTCCCCTGCTCTGCCCTGGTACCTGTTGTGGTCCAGGTCCTCTTACCAGGACCCAAGAGCTCTGTCCTGCACCTGTTGCCCTATCCCCTTCTCCTGCAGAGCTGCCACCTACCTGTACAGTGTGGCTCACTCACCACCTTCTTTTTGAGGCATCCTGCCCCTTCATCCCCTTCTTCACAAATCTAGGTTCTTCCAGGCATCAGAGTTATGCCTCTGCATGTCAGTGATCTCCCTATCACCAACTCTTATGGCACTTTTCAGTTAATGTTGCTTTGACACCTCGAGGCATCATCACCCTCATGCTGGAATAACTGTGGGTTGCCTGCCATACTGCCATTCTCCAGCTGTCTGTTTTCCCTCCCGAGATGGCTAGACTAGCTTCCCTCCTCTGCCTCCAGTGTTGACTGACTCTGGGGTACTCTTCCCCTTGAACACATTGCCTGGGACAGTCAACATGCCCACAGATGCAGCAGCCACCTGCACATCCCAGCGTTTCCCTAACCTGGGTCTTCAAGTCAACTCCAGACTGGTTCTTCTGACTGTTTACGGGACACTCCCCTGGAGCCTCCACACATACCCCAGAGGCACTGCAGCGCACATGGAACCCATTCCCTTCCCCTGGTCCTGCTCCACCTGGGGTGTCCCCACCTCAGGGAATGGCTGCCCATCCAGAGTCAAGGTACCTTCTTCTTCACCCCTGTGCCCACTGGTGACCAAAGCCTGTTTCTTCTCAGTATATCTGGGCTTGTCCCTCTCTTCCTTCTCCCTACCACCCCTGGCTCACATGCCTGCTGCCTCCCCATTCATCTGACTCCAGAGCCTCTCCTTGGGGCTCCCGCAGCACCCTGCCTTACTTGTATTTTAGCACTTCCCACTCCACGTTGAAGTCATGTTTACCTGCCTGACTGTACTTTTTCACCCACTGGAACCACATGGTTCCGTTTTACAAAGTGACCTCTGTATTTTTTATGCTACAAAGGCTATATATTGTATAGTCTGAACACAGTGCAGACAGTGGGAATTGGATTTTTTTAAACCGTGCTAAAATACACACAACATAAAATGTACCATCTTAACCATTTTCAAGCATGCAGTTCAGTAGTGTTAAGTACATTCACATTGCTGTGCAAACCATCTCCAGAACTCTATTCATCTGGGAAAACTCTGTACTCTTTAAACAACTCTAGACCCTCAAAACCACCCTTCTACTTTCTATCTTTTTTAATTTGACTTTATTAGATACCTCATATAAATGGTATCATATAGTATTTAACTTTTTTGTGACTGCTTATTTCAGTTTGTTAAGGATTATCCATGTTGCCACATATGTCAGAATTTCTTCCTTTTTAAGGCTGAATATTTCTTTATATATATATATATAATATATATTACTTTTTGTTTCTCAATTCATCTGTCAATGTCACTTGGGTTGCTTCTACATGTTAGCTATTGTGAATAATGCTGCTATGAACATAAATGTACAAATATCTCTTTGAGTCCCTGATTTTAATTCTTTTGGGTATATACCTAGAAGTGGAATTGCTGTATCATATGGTAATTTTATTTTCAATTTTTTGAGGGCCTGCCATACTATTTTCCATAGTGGCTGCACCATTTTACATTCCTACTAACAATGCACAAAGGTTCCAATTTCTCTATCTCCTTGTCAACACTTGCTATTTTCTGTTTTTTTTAACAGAAGCCATCTTAAAGTGAGATAGGATCTCATTGTGGTTTGATTTGCATTTCCCTAATGATTAATGATGGTGCACATATTTAATGTTCTTGTTGGCCATCCGTATATCTTCTTTGGAACAATATATTCAAGTCCTTTCCCCATTTTTTTAACTCAGGTTGTTTTTATTGTTGAGCTGGAAAAGTTCTTTATATATTCTAGATATTAACTTCTTATTAGATACATACTTTGCAAATATTTTCACTCATTCTGTAGGTTGCCTTTTCCTTCTGTTCATTGTGTCTTTTGATGCATGGAAATTTTCAGTTTTCATTAGCACTAGTTTTAAAGTGGTGGAGGACCTGTCCACCTCATCTCTGTGTCCCCAGTAGGAGACCTGGAACTTAGAGTGTGCGTATGGACTAAATGAACAACTAAAGGGCAGGGATCAGTGACTGGTGCTCTGAGTCCTTACTGCTCGCAACATGGTCCATGGACAGCAGCCTGGGCATTGCCTGGGAACTTGAAAAGAAAGTTCACACCAAATTCTAGATCTAATGACTCAGAATGTGCAATTCAACAACATCTCAGATGAACTGGATTAATGTTAAAGTTTGAGACTGTGCCTCTGAATAACTGATCAGACTCAGTGGCCAGCTCTGTTTGAGTCACTGATGCCACCTCCAGAGGGGACTCTACTAACATTTTAGTAAGAGAATTCAGTCCCCTTGGGAGAATGGTGGGATTTGCTATCTATCAATAAAGAGAAAATTAAACATGCAATTCTGCTTCTAAAGGGGATTGTGACTTCCCTTCATTCCTGAAGACTTCCCTGGACAGCGCATCCCCATCTCAGCTTGGGGTAGCCCTGTCCTGTGATCTCCTAGGGCTCCTCACAGGTAAAGAATTCTGATATGGAGGAAATATGTGGCCAAGACCTGATTGTCTGGAATTCCCTTAAAGTCTGTAATAAACTTGCCTTTCTTGTGGAATCTGAAAGGTCAGAACCCTCAAAACAGACATAAGGGACATGGTTCATTCTGTCACAATTGAGAGGGAAGGAACCAGCCTTCCACCAAGTGGTTGGCCCAGGACCAAGATACTGTGCCCTGTTGGGCGACTGTCTGGTATCAGGAAAGAAGCCCTTTTTCTTGGCTCAGATTCACTTTGAGAATATATTGCAAAGACCAGAAAGAGTTTTTCTCTGATCAGTAGCAGAAATGGGCTTTGAGGCACATTAGACACCAGTGATATAATTCTGAGAGGATTTTAATAATAACCCAAACCCCAGCAAAATTATTTCCAAAGGACAGGCATTTCAGGTTTCTTGAAGGATGTTTATAATAAGCCAGAGAATTTCTCTTGTTGTCGTTAATGTGCTAGAACTGGTTTCAGTTAAATTTTACATGAAAAGGATATATTAACCTGCATAAAATATGTTCATAATCTCGATTTAAAATTAAAAAGAAGAAAAAACCCTCAACCACATGTGCAATATATTGCCCCAAGTAAAAGCCTTGGGAAAAAAACAAAAACTTTGCTTGTACCACGCTAGTGCCATTTTTATAGAGATAAAAATTCTATGCCCCCCTCGGTACACATGCGCATCCCATTATTGTCACGGGGAGTTATGTATGTCGACTAGAGGGAAGTATAGCTGCCGAGGCTTCTGAAGAGATGAGAGTTGGAAAAACAAAAGTCATTTGGTTTCCCAGGCTTCCTACAGTCTGAAGAGAGTCAACTCAGCCTTTTATAAGTGGATGTGATCATCAAGGAGGTGTGATCAGACCCTCCTGCAGTGGAATTGAGAATGTCTTGATTTAGGGGCTCTTAGTCCTGGCACAAGGCTGTCATTTCCTGGCAGACCCTGAGGTTAGCGCCCTGGACCTCTGCTGCCTGTGTTCTCAAACAACTGGGAGGTTGGACTCTTCTCAGGTATGTCAGAGGCCAACGGAGGTTGCCTGAAGCTCTGATTTTATTAATGATGGACCAAGTGAAGCCCTTACTTTCCAGGAGTCTCTTACAACTAGGAATACCTTAAACACTCATTAGGAACCCCCATCTGGGAGACGTCGGGAACCCTACTCTAGAAGTGCTGCAGACGTTGTCTGCCTCACTCATTCTAGAAGGAGAATGTGGCTTTGAGCTTTGAAGTGGAAAGCAGCTTTGGAACTGAGCCTTCCAACTGTGTCTCCTGGTTACTGCCCCATTGATTCTCAGATCATTTTGCAGTCTTCCACTTATTCATTCCCCAAGCATTTATGGAACACCAGCAAGCAGTGTGCAGGTGTTGTGGGGACAGACACATGGGTCTTGGAGTCTCCTGACAGAGGTGAACAGGTGGCAGAGAGGGGAGCTGGGCCTGAGGAAGGCAGGCCTGGAGGTGCAGTGGGTCCATCCCCACGAGTGACCCCACCTGGTTACACAGGCCCGCCTTGCTCCAGGGATCCCCAAGGGCCCCATTCTGGAGCAGGCCCATCCCTGTGTGTCTACAGGGAATGTTCCTGCAGAACAGGGGCATGTTTCCCATCTCGGCCCAGCTGATTGGCTGCTCTTATTGTGCACTTCATTGCTGGGATCATTGCACTGCTGGGAAATGTTTTTTAAAACATTTTTTACTCTATTTTATTTTTGTAATCTCATGGAATGCTATCATTTGTGCTCACATTTGATTTTTTTAAAAAGCTTATTTCATTTAAGACCTCAGTTTGGGATGCAGAGCATTTCAGAGTTGTTATTAAAAGACTTTTCCAAGCTCAAATAGAGAATAATAGAAATGAAGTGCCGTTTTGGAAAAAAAAGAAAAGAAAAAATATTGTCAATGGGTCTGTAACATCAAATTAAAAATCATTCAAAATATCGGGAAGAAAATCTCCATGTGAAATTCTGAGTTCATGACAAACTAACAGTACATTTAAGGGGACTTTGTTTAAAATACCCAGATTCAATTAAGTTTATTATTATAACTTTCTAAAGCTGAATTTATAAATTCAAACAAGTGCACATGATGTCAAAAAGGCAATAAGCCGTGTGAATTTATGATTGGAGTATCCATAGAAATATGAAGAATACAAACTGGATTCAATCCTAGGTGCCATTGCCCACATTACATATGAATTCAATAAATGAACCAGCATACCTACTGCTATCTTATATTTGGTCTAAATGCTTGGTTTGTGTCCTGTACATTGTGTGCATGACCTAAGGCTAGTGGTGATGATGGTGAGGATGCACATTTCAATTTGATGGTACTTCCCCCTGTAGGCACTATCCCAGTGCTTACCAGTGTGAGCACTGGGGCAGCCCTGACCTAAGTAAGCATTGTTATTGTGTCCATCTCACAGGTGTGGCAGGGGAGTCACAGTGAGCTAAGTACCAGCACATGCTCCCCAGTGGGGAGGTGGTAGAGCTGGGTCTGACCAGGCACTTGGCCCCAGGTCCCTGTTCTTCCCCATTGACTCTGGGCCCTGCTGCCTCTCATCCAAATTGCTCAGTAAAGCCTCAGCTCACCAGATCTCAGGGCATTTCTGTCCTGATTTCACTGGATGAGTTTTTGCCTGATGAAAGCTGCAATGGTAATTCCAAGTGGGGTGCAGGAGTGGAGCTGGCAATTTAGAATCTCCATGTGTTAAAATAGAAAGTGAAAATCCTTCTCTAGGCCCTTGTTTTTCTGAGGTGGCCTCTGTTAGGAATTTGGCTTATATTCTTCTAAACATTTTTCTGTGTATATGCAAACTTATATCCATACCTATGTATATATTCCCAAAATGTATACACAGTTGATTCACAATCAGTGAAGGTCATCGCTGTGGATTATGATAAACACATTGCTGTGTGCTGAGCTCCCTAAGACTGGTTTTCTTTAAATCTGTCTCAAGCTCATTCGGTCCTTCATTTAAACTTGGGCACTGAGTATGTCCTATGTGCCAAGTAATACTTGAGTCAGGGAACTTCCTAGGAGCTAAGTCACAGCCAGTGGCGTGCTCCAGCCCACTCCCATCCACTAGAGAGAGCAACTCCCTTTGGCATCTTGAAATCAGCCATTGTGGGAGGATTTGCACATGTAAATCAGTAAATGCTACAAATCAGATCTTTTTTCTTGAAGACCAGTTGCTCAGCAATTTGCCAGTACACAAGGAGATGTAGCAGTGAATTAGTTTGACAAAGTACTGCTTTCATGGAGCTTAGCGGTGTGGCTCTGGTTCTGTTGCTTACTAGCTGCTGACCTCAAGTTTTCCCTTTCTGGGCCTTCGTTTCTGCAATTGTAACATGAGGATGGCAATAGGAGCATTTTCTACAGAGAGTTGTTGGTGCAGTAACTAAGCATCAGGTGCGTTATTACAGTCCAGTGGGAGAAGCAGAAGATAACCAACAGATGGTACTTTCTACTGCCAAGGGGTGATAGGTGCTCTGTAAAGCAAGGGAGCAGGGGAGGGTCTGTGTTTGATGGGCTGGGGCCTCCTTGGAGCAAAGGCCTAATAAAGAGGGGGAGTAATCCACAGTGCTGTGCAAGGAGAGCACATTCCTTGCAGAAAGCACACCCTGGCCAAGGCCCTGCAGTGGGCCCCAAGCGAGGAGTTCTGTCCAGGTATATCTGTGAGACACAAGGAAACCCATGTGGCTGGAGAGCTGGTCAGCAAGGAGGATGTGTGCTGTGGACTGAGCTCAGAGAGTCCCAGGGCAAGACCATGAAGGATAAGGATCTTGAGAGAGACTCTGAATTTTATTGTGTGATGAGAAACCACTGGAGAATTTTGTGCAGAGCAGTATGTGGCATGGTTTGGCTTATCTTTTTAGAACAATTAACTTTCCCACTATTAAAAAAAATATATCACTGAATTTATTTGGTACTGGCCTGAGACCTGATGGCATTCATCAGAATCTGGCACTTGACATTTCCAAGTGATCTCTGATTGTCTTCATCTCTGTGCCTCTAAATATTTCAAAGGGACCAATTATTTTTAAAAATTTGTACTCCCTAATAAAAATTATAGTGGTAATAATAACTAACACTCATGTAGCATTTGCTGTTTACCTACCAGGTAATTTTCTAAGTATATTACATGTATTAATGCATTTAATCCTCATAATAACCCTGTGGTATCTATTGTTATGAATTTCACTTTACAGATGAAGAAATGGAGACACAGAGAATTTAATGAACTTGCCCAAGGTCACAGAGTTAGTAAATGGCAACCCTTCTCTCTCCAAGAGTCCATGCTCTTAAATACAGCTTGACAGACCCTTGCACAATCAGATAAGTTTAGAAGAGTGTTCGAGATTTTAGTTGATTAGAAGATTGGGAGTGTTCAAGACTGAAAATTCTTAGAGTGGATTTTTAGGTAGAAGTAGATAATCAAACACTCTCTTTTTTTTTTTTTTTTTTTTGAGAGGGCATCTCTCATATTTATTGATCAAATGGTTGTTAACAACAATAAAATTCAGTATAGGGGGGTCAATGCTCAATGTACAATCATTAATCCATCTCAAGCCTAATTCTCGTCAGTCTCCAATCTTCTGAAGCATAACGAACAAGTTCTTACATGGTGAACGAATTCTTACAGAGTGAATAAATTCTTACATGGTGAACAGTACAAGGGCATTCATCACAGAAACTTTCGGTTTTGATCATGCAATATGACCTATAAACCATCAGGTCAAATATGAATATTCATTTGATTTTTGTACTTGATTTATATGTTGATCCCACATTACTCCTATTATTATTATTATTTTTATTTTTAATAAAATGCTGAAGTGGTAGGTAGATGCAAGATAAAGGTAGAAAACATAGTTTAGTGCTGTAAGAAGGCAAATGTAGATGATCAGATGATCAGGTGTGTGCCTATGGACTAAGTATTAATCCAGGCTAGACAAGGGCAGCAAGACATCCACGGATGCAGAAGATTTCTCTCAAAGCAGGGGGGGTGAGGTTCTGAGCCTCACCTCTGTTGATCCCCAAATTCTCACCTGATGGCCCCCCTGCGACTGTGCCTGTCTTAGGTTGTTCCTCCCTTGAGGAATCTTACCCGTCTCTGGCTAACCAGTCATCTTCCGGGGCCATACAGGGAAATGTAAAGTTGGTAAGTGAGAGAGAAGCCATATTGTTTGCAAAGGTTAGCTTTTTACTTCTTTGCAGATTTATGCCCTGTGGCTTCTATGCCCAGCATTTGTCTCGAGGTATCTTTACCACCTGGAGGAATTATGATACTCGGTAAATTCGATATGAGGCACGAATTCTATTTAAGGTTTGTAATTAGGAAGGAAGAAGAAAAGCTATAGATGTAGCATATGAAGGAAACTTGGGAGGATTGATTATTTCTTTGACATATCTTCTTGTATAGTACCTTAAGTATGTATAGGTTTTAAACTACTAACTAATTTGCACACACATATTAACATAATAGGAATACGGTGACATAAACAAAGCAAATCTATAATTACCAGCCATCTCCAGTGAAGCCAAGAAAACCATTTAGGCACCCTAGGCATTTGTGAAAATTTATCTATAATATGATGGATATTTTCCAACTGTACTTGAACCATCAGACAAATTAAAGCAGCCCATTTCTGGGATCTGTTCACATCCCATATGTTCTTTTAACCATAGATAGTCTATAGTCATGAGATTTTGGGGTGCTACAACTTGCACCCCTCCCAACTCCTGGTTGAGTTCCAACAGTACAGATCCAGTCAAATTCGTTGTCTCACTGTATGCACATGCCAGCCTAGACATCTCCCTCCTCCTTCTTATGGCAAGTCCAGGAGACGGTGGGCTGGATGCAGCCACAACCGCAGCATCGTCCGGATCCCTGGGGAGGCTTTTTGATGATCATCCCCCGGCACGAGTCCTCCAGAGAGTGCTGATGCCGGAAGCTCCTCCTCATATCGTATCTTATTTCATTTTCTGGGTATCCAAGCTAGGCCTTGATCTTCTGCGTAGAAACAAACAGACCCTTTGCCCACACTTTGACATGCCCTCTATACCACTGTGCAGAACTCATTGGAGGTCAGCACACAGTAACTGCTTTTTTTTTTTTTTTTTTTTAAATTAAGAGAAAGGAATATTATCAGAAAAGAGTACCTCCATAGCTGATCATCTGACACCCTTTAAGTGATCAACATTAAGGATATTTAAAGCATGCATTGATCTTTGATTTACCAATAGTTTTATCCTGTTAACGAGTAATCCCCTTTTCTTTCTTTCTTTCTTTCTTTTTTTTTTTTTTTTTAAATTTTTAATCGACCCTTACATGAAGAATACTATGTTTACTATGCTCTCCCCTATATCAGGTCCCCCCTAACAACCCCATTACGGTTACTGTCCATCAGCTTAGCAAAATGTGGTAGAGTCACTACTTGTCCTCTCTGTGTTGTGCAGCCCACCCTCCCCTTTCTCCCTCCCCCCCATGCATGCTAATCTTAATACCCCCCTTCTTCTTCCCCCCCCTTATCCCTCCCTGCCCACCCATCCTCCCCAGTTCCTTTCCCTTTGGTACCTGTTAGTCCATTTTTGGGTTCTGTAATTCTGCTGCTGTTTTGTTCCTTCAGTTTTTCCTTTGTTCCTATACTCCTCAGATGAGTGAAATCATTTGGTATTTCTCTTTCTCCGCTTGGCTTATTTCACTGAGCATAATACTCTCCAGCTCCATCCATGTTGCTGCAAATGGTTGGATTTTTCCACTTCTTATGGCTGAGTAGTATTCCATTGTGTATATGTACCACATCTTCTTTATCCATTCATCTACAGATGGACATTTAGGTTGCTTCCAATTCTTGGCTATTGTAAATAGTGCTGCAATAAACATAGGAGTGCATCTGTCTTTCTCAAACTTGATTGCTGCGTTCTTAGGGTAAATTCCTAGGAGTGGAATTCCTGGGTCAAATGGTAGGTCTGTTTTGAGCATTTTGATGCACCTCCATACTGCTTTCCACAATGGTTGAACTAATTTACATTCCCACCAGCAGTGTAGGAGGGTTCCCCTTTCTCCACAGCCTCGCCAACATTTGTTGTTGTTTGTCTTTTGGATGGCAGCTATCCTTACTGGTGTGAGGTGATACCTCATTGTAGTTTTAATTTGCATTTCTCTGATAATTAGCGATGTGGAGCATCTTTTCATGTGTCTCTTGGCCATCTGTATTTCTTTTTTGGAGAACTGTCTGTTCAGTTCCTCTGCCCATTTTTTAATTGGGTTATTTGTTTTTTGTTTGTTGAGGCGTGTGAGCTCTTTATATATTCTGGACGTCAAGCCTTTATCAGATCTGTCATTTTCAAATATATTCTCCCATACTGTAGGGTTCCTTTTTGTTCTATTGATGGTGTCTTTCGCTGTACAGAAGCTTTTCAGCTTAATGTAGTCCCACTTGCTCATTTTTGCTGTTGTTTTCCTTGCCCGGGGAGATATGTTCAAGAAGAGATCACTCATGTTTATGTCTAAGAGGTTTTTGCCTATGTTTTTTTCCAAGAGTTTAATGGTTTCGTGACTTACATTCAGGTCTTTGATCCATTTTGAGTTTACCTTTGTATATGGGGTTAGACAATGGTCCAGTTTCATTCTCCTACATGTAGCTGTCCAGTTTTGCCAGCACCATCTGTTGAAGAGACTGTCATTTTCCCATTGTATGTCCATGGCTCCTTTATCAAATATTAATTGACCATATATGTTTGGGTTAATTTCTGGGGTCTCTAATCTGTTCCACTGGTCTGTGGCTCTGTTCTTGTGCCAGTACCAAATTGTCTTGATTACTATGGCTTTGTAGTAGAGCTTGAAGTTGGGGAGTGAGATCCCCCCTACTTTATTCTTCTTTTTCAGGATTGCTTTGGCTATTCGGGGTCTTTGGTGTTTCCATATGAATTTTTGAATTATTTGTTCCAATTCATTGAAGAATGTTGCTGGTAATTTGAGAGGGATTGCATCAAATTTGTATATTGCTTTCGGCAGGATGGCCATTTTGACGATATTAATTCTTCCTAGCCATGAGCATGGGATGAGTTTCCATTTATTAGTGTCCCCTTTAATTTCTCTTAAGAGTGACTTGTAGTTTTCAGAGTATAAGTCTTTCACTTCCTTGGTTAGGTTTATTCCTAGGTATTTTATTCTTTTTGATGCAATGGTGAATGGAATTGTTTTCCTGATTTCTCTTTCTATTGATTCGTTGTTAGTGTATAGGAAAGCTACAGATTTCTGTGTGTTAATTTTGTATCCTGCAACTTTGCTGTATTCCGATATCAGTTCTAGTAGTTTTGGAGTGGAGTCTTTAGGGTTTTTTATGTACAGTATCATATCATCTGCAAATAGTGACAGTTTAACTTCTTCTTTACCAATCTGGATTCCTTGTATTTCTTTGTTTTGTCTGATTGCCGTGGCTAGGACCTCCAGTACTATGTTAAATAACAGTGGGGAGAGTGGGCATCCCTGTCTGGTTCCCGATCTCAGTGGAAATGCTTTCAGCTTCTCGCTGTTCAGTATAATGCTGGCTGTGGGTTTATCATATATGGCCTTTATTATGTTGAGGTACTTGCCCTCTATTCCCATTTTGCTGAGAGTTTTTATCATGAATGGATGTTGAATTTTGTCAAATGCTTTTTCAGCATCTATGGAGATGATCATGTGGTTTTTGTCTTTCTTTTTGTTGATGTGGTGGATGATGTTGATGGATTTTCGAATGTTGTACCATCCTTGCATCCCTGGGATGAACCCCACTTGGTCATGGTGTATGATCCTTTTGATATACTGTTGAATTCTGTTTGCTAATATTTTATTGAGTATTTTTGCATCTACATTCATCAGGGATATTGGTCTGTAATTTTCTTTTTTGGTGGGGTCTTTTCCTGGTTTTGGTATTAGGGTGATGTTGGCTTCATAGAATGAGTTTGGGAGTATTCCCTCTTCTTCTATTTTGTGGAACACTTTAAGGAGAATGGGTATTATGTCTTCTCTGTGTGTCTGATAAAATTCCGAGGTAAATCCGTCCGGCCCCGGGGTTTTGTTCTTGGGTAGTTTTTTGATTACTGTTTCAATTTCTTTGCTTGTAATTGGTTTGTTTAACTTTTGTGTTTCTTCCTTGGTCAGTCTTGGGAGGTTGTATTTTTCTAGGAAGTTGTCCATTTCTTCTAGGTTTTCCAGCTTGTTGGCATATAGGTTTTCATAGTAGTCTTTAATAATTCTTTGTATTTCTGTGGAGTCTGTCGTGATTTTTCCATTCTCATTTCTGATTATGTTGATTTGTGTTGACTCTCTTTTTCTCTTAATAAGTTGGGCTAGAGGCTTATCTATTTTGTTTATTTTCTCAAAGAACCAGCTCTTGGTTTCGTTGATTTTTGCTATTGTTTTATTCTTCTCAATTTTGTTTATTTCTTCTCTGATCTTTATTATGTCCCTCCTTCTGCTGACTTTAGGCCTCATTTGTTCTTCTTTTTCCAGTTTTAATAATTGTGATGTTAGACTATTCATTTGGGATTGTTCTTCCTTCTTCAAGTGTGCCTGGATTGCTATATACTTTCCTCTTAAGACTGCTTTCGCTGCATCCCACAGAAGTTGGGGCTTAGTGTTGTTGTTGTCATTTGTTTCTATATATTCCTTGATCTCTATTTTGATTTGTTCATTGATCCATTGATTATTTAGTAGCATGTTGTTAAGCCTCCATGTGTTTGTGAGCCTTTTTGTTTTCTTTGTAGAATTTATTTCTACTTTCATACCTTTGTGGTCTGAAAAATTGGTTGGTAGAATTTCAATATTGTGGAATTTACTGAGGCTCTTTTTGTGAGCTAGTATGTGGTCTATTCTGGAGAATGTTCCATGTGCACTTGAGAAGAATGTATATCCTGTTGCTTTTGGATGTAAAGTTCTATAGATGTCTATTAGGTCCATCTGTTCTAGTGTGTTGTTCAGTGCCTGTGTGTCTTTACTTATTTTCTGCCCGGTGGATCTATCCTTTGGGGTGAGTGGTGTGTTGAAGTCTCCTACAATGAATGCATTGCAGTCTATTTCCCTCTTTAGTTCTGTTAGTATTTGCTTCACATATGCTGGTGCTCCTGTATTGGGTGCATATATATTTAGAATGGTTATATTCTCTTGTTGGACTAAGCCCTTTATCATTATGTAGTGACCTTCTTTATCTCTTGTTACTTTCTTTGTTTTGAAGTCTATTTTGTCTGATATTAGTACTGCAACCCCTGCTTTCTTCTCACTGTTGTTTGCCTGAAATATGTTTTTCCATCCCTTGACTTTTAGTCTATGCTTATCTTTGGGTTTAAGGTGAGTTTCTTGTAAGCAGCATATAGATGGGTCTTGCTTTTTTATCCATTCTATTACTCTATGTCTTTTGATTGGTGCATTAAGTCCATTTACATTTAGGGTGACTATTGAAAGATATGTACTTATTGCCATTGCAGGCTTTAGATTCGTGGTTACCAAAGGTTCAAGGTTAGCTTCTTTAGTATCTTACTGCCTAACTTAACTCGCTTATTGAGCTGTTATATACACTGTCTGGAGAGTCTTTTCTTCTCTCCCTTCTTATTCCTCCTCCTCCATTCTTCATATGTTGTGTGTTTTGTTCTGTGCTCTTTTTAGGGGTGCTCCCATCTAGAGCAGTCCCTGTAGGATGCCCTGTAGAGGTGGTTTGTGGGAAGCAAATTCCCTCAGCTTTTGCTTGTCTGGGAATTGTTTGATCCCACCATCATATTTAAATGATAGTCGTGCTGGATACAGTATCCTTGGTTCAAGGCCCTTCTGTTTCATTACATTAAGTATATCATGCCATTCTCTTCTGGCCTGTAGGGTTTCTGTTGAGAAGTCTGATGTTAGCCTGATTGGTTTTCCTTTATAGGTGACCTTTTTCTCTCTAGCTGCCTTTAAAACTCTTTCCTTGTCCTTGATCCTTGCCATTTTAATTATTATGTGTCTTGGTGTTGTCCTCCTTGGATCCTTTCTGTTGGGGGTTCTGTATAATTCCATGGTCTGTTCGATTATTTCCTCCCCCAGTTTGGGGAAGTTTTCAGCAATTATTTCTTCAAAGACACTTTCTATCCCTTTTCCTCTTTCTTCCTCTTCTGGTATCCCTATAATACGAATGTTTTTCCTTTTGTATTGGTCACATATTTCTCTTAGTGTTGTTTCATTCCTGGAGATCCTTTTATCTCTCTCTCTGTCAGCTTCTATACGTTCCTGTTCTCTGGCTTCTATTCCTTCAATGGCCTCTTGCATCTTATCCATTCTGCTTATAAATCCTTCCAGGGATTGTTTCACTTCTGTGATCTCTTTCCTGACATCTGTGATCTCCTTCCGGACTTCATCCCACTGCTCTTGCATTTTTCTCTGCATCTCATCCCACTGCTCTTGCATTTTTCTCTGCATCTCATCCCATTGCTCTTGCATTTTTTTCTGCATCTCTGTCAGCATGTTCATGATTTTTATTTTGAATTCTTTTTCAGGAGGACTAGTTAGGTCTGTCTCCTTCTCAGGTGTTGTCTCTGTGATCTTTGTCTGCCTGTAGTTTTGCCTTTTCATGGTGATAGAGATAGTTTGCAGAGCTGGTACAAGTGACCGCTGGAAGAGCTTCCCTTCTTGTTGGTTTGTAGCCTTTTCCTGGGAGAATAGCGACCTCTAGTGGCTTGTGCTGGGCAGCTGTGCGCAGACAGGGCTTCTGCTTCCTGCCCAGTTGCTTTGGGGTTTATCTCCGCTGTTGCTGTGGGCTTGGCCTGGCTGGGGCTGTTCCTCCAAAATGGTGGAGCCCCGTTGGAGGGGGAGCAGCCAGGAGACTATTTATCTCCGTAAGGGGCCTCTGTGCTCCCTGCTGCCCAGGGGGTTAGAGTGCCCAGAGATCCCCAGATTCCCTGCTTCTGGTCTAAGTGACCTGTCCTGCCCCTTTAAGATTTCCAAAAAGCACTCCCCTTCACAAGGCGCTGGGTTCTTGCAGGTGTGGATGTGGTCTGGATGTTGTCCTGTGTCCTGTGGTCTCTATTTTAGGAAGATTTTTCTTTATTATATTTTCATAGCTCTATGTGTTTTTGGGAGGAGATTTCCACTGCTCTACTCACGCCGCCATCTTGGCTCCGCCAAACACTCTCTTTTTTAAAGCATAAACATTATCTTGAATAACACTGCCAGTAAAAGTACTTTTGGAAGACAGCTGGGAAAACATACATCTATGGTCTGTGGGGATTAGGAAATGAGTGACTGTATTAGATCATGCGGCTACCCCTGTGCCACTATGAAAAGTGTCATGTATCAGGACCCTCCCCAAGAGCATTGCTTATAATCATATTTTAGCTTCCAAAACATATGCTGGTGAAATCTAGAGACATTCATCTGTCTGATGACTTGTAAAGCTGTGGGCCTCTCTGTGCATGGCTTTAGCAATTTCTATAGCTAATCACCTCTGTCTGTCCTCAGAACTATTAGCCAGAGAGATGTGATTTTCTGTCATGTTGAATTCATTCTGGGAATTCACTTTGCTAAACATCCTCTGAATTCTCCAGACTCAAGAGCGTGATGTGAATTTGTTCTGCTCCAGATTTCCAAGTGACTTCATCCAACCCAAGGTGCCAAAAACCTGGGTAGGACTTTGAAATCTTCATCTCATCCAAGACTTCTCTACTGAGTTCCAGATCCTTTCTAATCCTTCCAAAGTCCTTTAGTAACCATGTGGAAGCCAGGTGTGGGGTAGGAATCTGAGCAGATTAAAATCCCCAGGCTTACAGATGTCTGAAGCAACAAAGGAAATGGGCATCTTACACCTCAGCACCTATGTCCCGTGAGTGATGACTGAGGATTCTGATCTTTCTAGATCCTGGTTCAGATTGTCAAGATGCACCTAAAGCAGCAGTCGCAGCTGTATGCTGGATTTGCAGAGTGCACCTGAATTCCAGCCCTCACCTCTGAGTGAGGATTCTGATAACCCGTTATGCAGCCAGAGACAGAGGTCTCAGTGGACCAATGATCTCAGCTCCAAGTAGATGGCAAAAGTAGACCTGGCACGTGGCTCCAATGGTTACTGCAGAAAATTCCCTTGGATTTCTTTTTCTATCAACACTTAATTTCATATTTCCACCTGTCCAACAGGCACCTCTAATCAAAAGTCTGTTGCCACCTCCCACACAGCCTGGCCAAAGCAGAGCGTGTACCACCATGTCACTTTCATCCCATGCAGGTCAGAGGGGCACCTGCTCCTTCCTTGGAAGTGAGGAGTCTTGGAGAGATGAGAGGCGAGGTGTTGCCTGTAGGCATTCCAGCAGGATTCTCTCCTCTGTTGTCCACTCCAGTCTGGCAGCTCCCTTCATGTGCCTGCCCTGTAGGGTCTTGGGTTCTGTACCTCAAGCCTTCATTCCCTCCACACAAGGCCAGGCCCTCTGTCCTGATGAGGATTGAGGTCAGCTCCCATCTCCCCACTCCCCCTTTAGCTAGAGCTCCCGCTGCCCACTGAGTGATGTGAAACTGTACTGAAAACTCACTTTCCCACCATTTGTGCCAGTGGAGCTCCCCCACTGTCTTTGGAAGGTCACTGTTTTCCCTTTTAAGATTTCAGGGACTGCTGCCTGCCTGGCTGATTCCCTTGGGTACAAGTTACTCACGCCACAGTTATAGTCACTGCCTCTGACCATGCACTTTGAAGTGCCGGGCACTGCCACAGAGCAGAGAATGGATTCTGGCAGGACTGCCTGGCTCTGGGTCCAGAACCCCCCCAGCAGCCGCTGCAGGACTTTCGCCAGTTCCCTGCCTTCTAAAGCCTGGTTGCTCAGCTGTGAAGTGGGCATGACCAGTGGACCCATCTCACAGGACTGATGTGAGGACTGAATGAGGTGGTGAAGCTGAGTTAACATTGGCTGAGTACTGAGTTGTTAACTGCCACACTCTGCCAGCCCTGAAAGTCACTTAAGGATTGTGTCTTCTGTACCATCCTTTGACATCTCTATCTTGGGAAAGGTGTCTCTTGTTTATTTTGATTCTTTATTTTCATATAGCATGCATATCAGGGAATTTTATTTCTTTTCATAATATGTTTAAATATAAATAAATATGCCAGTTGGCAGACCTGTGGATCTCATCCTTAAGTCAAGTTCATTCCCAAGTCCTGCTGATTCTAAGAGAACCAATAACGACAAGACAGTTTTCCTTCCTGAGTTTAGATCTACAGGTACCCACTGAGGGCCCCCGTTCATTAGAGCTTCCCTGAATACACAGCCTCCATCTCCTTAGTGGCTACAGTTATGTGTGTGGACGCTGTATGGGGAGAATCCGTTTTACTAGGTATTCCTCTGTTGAATAAAAAATGAGCACTTATCTTGAAGGGGGAAGAGAAAGCTGCCCTTGATAATATGTAATTCTCTCTTGGGTAAATAGATTCCTTATAGTGCATGTGGTAGAACTGCAATCGCAATTTTTAACAATAAGGTGATGTTAGCATAAACATCCCATGTCCTAGTTATTGATCTTTGCTCTGATAATGGCATTACCCAATTGAACTTCTGACATTGGAGAACTTGCAATGTAGGCAATTGCATTTTTCTTTTATTCCTGCAACTTAATTCAACGTGCACATCCAACTGTGATCTCCATGAAAAAAATGGCATTTTGCAGGAGTTTGCATGGAATGTTTAATCTCTCCATCACTCCTGGTAGGAACATTACTTTTTGGGTTGAATCTACTAAATGAAATACTCAGAAACTACCAAATAGGAGCTTGAAGTGTGGTGTGCTCCCAAGAGGTGCACAGCTTATAAATTCTTCAGAGTTGACTTTTCTAATGTTAGTCATATCAAGTAAATCCTTTCCTAAAAACCTATTTTCATAATCTGCAGTCTAAAACTGGGGAAAGTAAGGGCTTAAATGAGAAATGGGAGGTCCAGCCTAGAGCTGTCATCTGCTGTTGTATCGTCTCACTACTGGCAGAACAGAGGGATGGAGAACAGAAGGCACAACACTTCAAACTCTGAAACTGGCATGCACACTTTGTTACACCTTGAGTCCAGAAGGTCCTGTCACTGAATTAGAAAACTGGTATGTGTGATGATCATTTCCTAATTCTTCTAAGGGGAAGTTGTGCTTTGTGGAAATTGGCCTGGTGGCTGTCACTCAGCTCCTGAGTTCATGTCTACGATCAGTGAAGTCCTTAAGGACAATGAAAGGTAATTACTGGAATACGAACACCTACTAGAATGGCCAAAATAAAAAATACTGACAATGCCAAGTCAAGTATGTGGAGCAAAGAAAACTCTCAGACATTGCTGGTGGGAGGGAAAAATGATTCACATACTCCAGACAAATAGTTTGACAGTTTCTTATGAAGTGAAATGTACACTTTTCATATGACCCAGGACACCTACTCCTGGGTGTTTATCCTACAGTCATGCAGATGTCACACAAAAATCCACACATGAATATTTATAGCAACTCTCTTCATAATCATCAAAAACTTGAAATGACCCTTCAGCAGGTGAATGGATAAACAAAGTGTGGTTTGTGGTATACCATAGACTATTTCTTATCAGTCAAAAGGGATAAACTATTGATACTGGCAACAATTTGAGCAAATCTTGAGGAATTATGCTGAGTGAAAAAAGCCAAATCCCACTAGGTTTCCTAGTGTATGATTCCATGCGTGTGGCATTCTCTAAGTGGTGAAACCACAGTGACACGAAACAGATCAGGGTTGCCAGGGGTCATAGTTGGAGGGAAGCCGTGACTGTGGATGGCAGGGTGAAGCTTGGAACTGTGCTGTGTCCTGTTGTGGTGGTCACAGAAGCTGTGCATGGGATATGTTTACAACTGTCCACCTAAAAGTTCACTTTTACTGCATGCCATTTAAGAAAATTAAATTACAAAGTTAAGAATAATCCCCTTAGTGTCACTGGAAGACATAGCAGAAGGTACAAGGGGAACTGTAATCCAGTGGCTGAGGGGCACGTGCACATGTGCACATGCATGTGAACAGGTACACGTGTCTGTGAACATGGACATGTGCCTGCAGCATGGAGGCGTTGCCCATATTTGAAAACATAGCTCAAAAGCATGCTTAGAAAGTTCTTCAATTTTATGTATATAAGTAAGTAAATGAATACTAGTCTATTTATTATAAAATACCTTTGTTCTTTGGTGAGCTGTTCTGCAGTTATTATCAGAGAGAGAATCCTGGTAGATCCCAGTGCAGTCCCGGAAGATTCGTGATGTTTGGCAGTGCTGTGGGAGGGGGTGTGGTTTTTGATAGTGTCAGAGGTGGGAGTGCCTCACAGAGGGCCTGGGTGGGTTTTGAAGGAGTTGGGGACCACCTTGTGTAGGAGGGGAGAGGGACTTCCATGCATAAGGAGAAACCAGAAGTCCCCACACCTCGAACTTGAGGATAGGAGCCTGGGAGGGAGACTGAAAGCAGATCACACCACATAGTTTGCATCCATCTTAGAACCCTTGGCACCTTCAGCAGTGGCAGGATATCCCAAATAAATAAATGCCTTCCCTTGGGGTTTTGCGACCTGCAACAGCTATTGCTAGAGAACTTCTTTGATATTCCAAACAACGGATCAGCAAGATCTGCAAGGCAAGTATCAGTGGGTTTTTCTACGGTGAAGGAATAAATCTAGCCCTGCTTCTGGCTCATGTTGATACCCGTATCCTGAACCCTACCCCATCCCACTCTCCCAGTGGGGCAGACCTTCTTTTTGAGCATCAAAGACAGCAGGCTCCAGGCTGCAGTGATTGCTGAAAGCTACCAGAGACTCCGTGCCACCAGCCCCCACCATCTGACCACGTCCGCCTAGCCCTGGGAATGGGAATTTGCAAATCCTTGGTTTATTTTATATACTTCACTTTATCTTAAAATGGGTTGGCATTTATTTGGGCATCTGGGCATAGTCCAGGACCACTGCCAGTACACATGGCCCATTTATGTAGATTACAAAAAGGTGCCCCTTCTGAATAGACAAAAGAGCTCCCAGCACTGTTGGAACAGCCCTGGCCACTAGAGAACATCTTGGAGAGCTGAGCATGGGGTGAATTTCAACGCTCAGCCACCTGGAACCAGAGACCTGGGATTCCTGAGGCCACAGAGACTAGGGCCCTCTGTCTTGTCTCTCTGCTTTCTTAAGTATGTTAGCCCTCATTTTCTTTCTTATTGTCCCAAAGTCTCAAGATCTACCTCAGTTATTATTTTTCATTGGGAAGAAACAAGACAGCTTGCCCAGTGGGCTCCGAGTGCACAGATGTTGTATTACCATTTGCCTGGACCGAGCAGCCCTTTTCTGTGGGATTTTGATCTGTCTTCTACTCAGTACTTGCTAAACCTCACCCCAGTCTTCCTGGGCCTTGTTTCCCGTTATATCAGAAACATGAGAAGTGGCAACAGAAGAGGTGGCTTCAGAGATTGTTGGGGAGTGACAGGTGGGGCACAGGGATTTGGGCAAAAACAAGCTGACTCAGTAAGACTGACTTGTCCTCACTCAGAACTCCATTTGCTCAGTGGTGAAGGTGAGGATGAAGGGGGCTCTGTCTCTGTCCCCAGCTCAGTTCAGAGGCAGGACTGTCCTTCAGTGGAAGGCCCATTATTCAGGGGAGGCAGCCATGTCCTGGGTCTCAGTAGCTGCCTACAGTAGTTTCCTCTCATATGGGAGCCTATAGCCCCTTCTTTCCTGAAGGCTGATAGGGGTCTGACCCAGGGCCATCCCCCTGGGATGGGCTGCCTGCGACACAGCTAGGTTTGTACCACCCCAGGTGAAGCCAAGCCGAGGGACAGCTGCTGGGGGTGGGAGGTTTGTGTGTGTGTCAGTGGCACCACGTGGGGGGGCCCGGAGCCCCTCTTTTCCAGCCTGTTCCTCACTGAAGATGGGGGTAAATGTGTCAGGCCTTAGCTTCCTTCCTCCCCTTGGGAGAGGGTGGCTTTCCTCTGGTGTTGACATAAAAGAGGTTGATGCCTTATTTTCATCCACCCTGATCAGGTAGCTCATCTCCTTTCTCCTGAAGGCAGGCCATTGCCTCTTCTTCCCTTGTCTTCTACTGTATGGGTTTGCTTGGGCTGTCATAACCAAGTACCACAGGCTAGGTAGGCTGAACAACAGAAATTTGTTTTCTCACAGGCTGGAGGCTGGAATTTCAAGATCAAGCTCTCTGCAGGATTGGTTTCTTCTGAGGCCTCTCTCCTTGGCTTGTAGGCGGTTGTCTGTTCCCTGTGCATTCACATGGTCTTCCCCTGTGTGTTCTAATATCCTCAGCTTGTAAGGATAGCAGCCACATTACATTAGGGCCCACTCTAATGATCTCATTTTTCCTTAATTACATCTTTAAAAACCCTGCCTCTAGATATAGTCATGTTCTGAAGTACCAGGAGTTAGGGCTTCCATGTATGAGTTTTGCAGGGATGCAATTCAGCCCATAACAACTGATTCCTTAGAATCTATTACTTATCTGTCAAAAGATATCCAGGATTATTTAGTTCACATAATTCTTGGTAACTAATAAAGAACCGACAACATATACAAATGGATGATATTTTAGCTGGCTCTCTAGAGAGAAAGTGATGGCATCAAAGATTTATTTAGCACACATGTGTTGAGCATGTTTTGGGCAGGCAGGTGGTTCCAGGCTCTTCACATGTATCATCTCATTTAAATCTTCATTTATGTCAAACAAAGTGGTTCCCTGAGTGCCAGTGATGGAGCTGTTCCAAGGTCACACAGCTGACATTTGAACTGAGATCCACATTCCTCCTGGCTGCACCCATGCTTGCTTCCAGCCACAGGATCACGGCCTCAGGGCCACTCTCCTTGCCTCCTCTCCATGAACACTTCCACTGGACTGAGGGTTAGAAGTTTCTTTTATTTCATTCCAGCCAGCCTTTGCTTCAACAAGTCTATATATGTATCTGAATCTGCATCCCCTCTTGCTCACAGAATCCCATCTAGACTGAGGAGTGGATTCTCCCTGGCTGGGAGGAAATGGCATGAAAAGTGAGATTAAAGGTACATAAAACAAAGGGGTTTAGAACAGACAACATATATAGCAGGTGAGCACAAATACTTGGCCTTTATTGGAGGAACAGAAAGAGAAACTGACCAGGACTCTGTGCAGGCTGATCAAAGGGAAAAGAAGCAAAACTGAATAGTCCTCAGAAAGAGGAAATGGCCCAGTAAGGCTTTTTCTAAAAGACCTACCAGAACTTACCAGCAGTTTCCTTTGTGTTTCCAAAAGCTGTTGCAAGAATGTTTGTAAACAGCTAATTCAAGTTATTCAAGTTTGTGCTCTTGAGTGCTAATGCCCCTACACTTCTGTACTTGCTTCATCCCCAAGAGTCAGATGGGGCTTGAAGAGGGCCATTTTGAGGGCCAGTGGATGGCAGGGAACTAACAGAAGTGCTTCTTGACTCATCTTCTCAGGCCAACTTGCTGTATTCCAGTTCTTGAACTGCTATAGACACTAGGAGTGATTCTTAGCTTAAACCCCAGGTTTGAATTGTCATGATTACAGACTTCACCTGAAATGCAGGTGGGCCCTGCGGCAGGTTCCCCACCATGCCGCAGCCCATTGCACTCACCTACTTTTCACTTTTATGTTCTGCTTCTGGCTCATGGTTTGCTACCAGTTCCATATGCTGTGGGTTGAGTTTGTTCTCCTCAGTGCTTGTCCCTACAGAAACAAAGAACTGAAAGGCAGAGACACAATAGCAAAGTAGAGCGTAAGTTTTATTAGAATACACTCCAAGAGAGTTGCAGGCCAGAGTCAAGGTAGACCAAGGCTCTGAACTTTTAGGGGAGGGTCTATTTATCATGTCCTAGCCCGGAAGCACTTCTTTGATTGACAAGGTGAGGTCATTTGATTGACACTTCTGGTTATATACCCATTCCTCTTGATGAGCATGTCTTTTCCCAAAATGCACACAGAAAAGCCCATGGTTAATTACAGGGCAGCAAAACTGCAATTTTATTTTAATGAGATTATGATGAGGTGTGGTTTGGGTGGGTCTTAGTTTTGTTCCATTGTGCCTTCATTGTGATCTGGTTGGGACCAGTTTGGTCTGGTCCTGATAGGCAAGAAGTTAACTCCCTGCAAAGCCTTTGTTGTCTTCATGTGGGACCCCCTCCCTGGGTTGAGTTTCAGCAACTTTTTCCTTGAACCTTATCTTCCCCTTCCCCGGCTGCTATTGTCTATCATTCTACCTAACACCTAGTCTTACACATTGTGAATCCAGGTGGGGAGGGATAAATTCTCACCCAGGGCGAATTACCTTTGAAGCTGAAATCAGTCAAAGGGTTAAATAAAGTGGGAGAAACCCGTTTATTGTTTACAAGCAGTCTGTCCACTTCTGCTCTCCCATGTCTCTCGCAACCGGCTGTAAAAAGGGACTCTTCCAAACCTCTCTAGTCTAGATATACCCTGGCTCCCCTTCACCCTTGTAATCACCTACTGATATGGAGATAGGCTACTTCTCTCCATGCCTTGGAAACACTTATTGATACAATAAGGCCAGGCAAGAGATTCTGGAAATACTGCAGTTCTACCCCCACACGCTGTCTTACCAATACGCTGATAATAATTTTCTCTAAGCTACTTTTCAATGCCCTTAAACCTTCCACTAAATTCAAAAAAAGGTAGCCTGGTAAACTGGCAAGAAGTCTACATTTGTGCCCTTTCATCGGCTATTACAAATTTATTTCCAGTTAAACAAGTTGAGAAATGTAATTAAGCACATGGTTGATGGTAACAGCCAGCTGTGACTGCCAGAAAAACAATAGGTTCTTTAAAGGTGCCAAGGACTGATATTATGCATCTTCTGTGGAAACCGTATACACTTCACAATTTGGAGCCTTCTGTGTGCTGCCTCATATCTTCAATCAAATTATTATATCCCAGAAATATGCATAAGGGAAATGATTCTACACATTTTATGGTGGGTTGTTACTTGTAGCAGTAATTGAAGTACCTTTCCACTTATGAAAGTACTAATTTTATTTGCTTTTATTGCTTTTCTAGATGCAATTATTTATTTAGTGTTGTTTGGCTTTATTAAATTATGTTCACTATAGAAACATCATAAAAATGTATGAAAACAACACATCAGCCAAGCCAGCCTGGTGACCTGTGTTGAGAAAGCTAGCATTATTTTTCATATCCAAACGTAATGGAATAACTTAAGAATAAACAGATAATCTACACTAGAAAACAATGCAATTTCAAGGTAATAAAATAAAACACCTGGACAATATGATTTCATAAATCTTGGTTCTAAAATTTACATGAGTTGGGTTTTGCATTGCTTATTTGAGGACACATGGCGTTTCTAAATGGAATCGTTATAAAGTGAAATGTAATTAAACCAAAATGCAAGATGTAAACAGGATTTTTGTTGGTTTGTACGAGATGGACAACTAAGAAGCAATATAAAGACTTTTGGTTCAAAAAGTAAGCAGGAGGGTCTCATCTCCATTAATGTTCTTAATTTTGGAATTTAAAAGGAGTCCATTTGTGAAGGTCACTTGGCATTCGCCCCTGATCAGTAGGAACTGGCTGTAAGGAGTTCTTTACACACTCTCTGTCTTCTTGCTCCATCTCTATTATGATGCTTCATTTCAAAAGAAGAGAGGCTTTCTGCTTTTGGCATTTTTATAAAGGAATTTAAGTTGAATGTAAGTGGTTTATTTGTTCTGAGTTTTAGTGAGATAACCAAGGTTTGGGGGTGGGGAGAGGGAGGCAAAATCCAAACAAAACAAGGATAACAACCAAAACCAAAACCCAGAAAACAAAAGCAGGGCTGCTTAACTCAAAGACATGGGTCTTTTATGACTTTTTAACTAGTGACTGACTTTTGTTTTTCTAATTATGAATTTTGATTAATATGTTTAATTAATGTGTAAACACAAATGCCTATTACATAATTCTCAAAAGGTTATCAACAAATGTATACAATAAAGGGTGGGCCTCCCTCCACATCCAGTTTACTTCCCTGGGGGAAGCATGGATACCAGGTTCTGGTTGTTCCAAGCAGGTACGAAGGATTGTCCAAGCATATGAAATATACACATGCATATTTATTCACATATGCACATATTTACACAAATGATAGTAAAACATACAGTACACATATAGGTCCATTATTTTTAAAGACTACATCATATTCTCCACTGTATGAATGCACCAATCATCCACTGATATCTGTTTAACTGTTTCCAGATTTTTGCTTCTATCAATAATTACTTCCACCACCAATACACAAGAGGATCTGTTTCTTTGGCAACATTTTTTTTTTTAATGTTTGTAAACCTGGAACACAAAAACTGATATCTAAGTGATTTTAGATCTTGATTCTTGACAGGTGGAATCTCAATTCATATGTGTAAAAATATATCCTTTGTATATCCTTTCCTGTGAACTGTCTGGCCCTGTCTGTTATTCTTTGCTTAATTTTCTAATGGACTATTGGCCATTATCTTTGTTGAATTGTAAGGCCCTTTGACATGTGTTGCAAGTATTTTCCTCATTTTTTTTCAGTTATCCTTTTATTTAGAGAGTATTTTGCCATATATTATATGAAAATGTACATATCTTTTTTCTATTGCTCCTGAACTTTGAATCATACTTTAAAATGCCTTTTATGCCCAGAGGTTATTTTTAAAAAATTTCCCCACACATTCTTCTAGCACTTACATGAGTTTATTTTCCACATGGAAAATGTTAGTTCATATGGAATTTATCTGGTATAAAGAATGATATAGGGGTATGACTTTTTTTCCAAATGGCTACCCAAGTATTCCAATATTATTTATTGAAAAATAATGTTTGAGTTATTTTCTGGATTTTCTCATCAGTCCCACTGATAAATATGTCTATTCATTGCAACTTTATATTTTTAATATCACTAAAGTAGGATTGCCAATTATTCTTTTGACAATAATAACAAATCAATTAATAATATTTAATTAATTAAATTTATTCATTTATATTTTTATTACATAAAGTTGACATGTACCACTGTGTAAGTTTAAGGTGTACAGTATGTTACTTTGATACACTTATACATTATAATATGATGGCCAATGTAGTAGTATTTATCACATTACATAGTTATAGTACAATATTATTATCTATATTGGTTATACCTTGCATTAGATCTCTGTTTTACTTACCACTTGTTACAACTTTGTGCCATTAAACAACATTGCTCTTACCAACCCAGCCCAAAGCCTTTCTTTGGTAACTACCATTTTATTCTCTGTTTTTTACAGGTTTGTCTTTTTTAGATGCCACATATAAGTGATTCCGTACTTGTCTTTATCTGACTTATCTCACTTAGCCTAATGTACTCAAGTTCCATCTATGTTGTCGCAAGTAGAAGAATATCTTTCTTTCCCATGGGATAGTATTATATATGTATATGTACCACATCTTTTTTATTCATTTATCCATTAATGGACATTTGGGTTGTTCCCAAACCTTGGCTGTTGTGAATCATGCTGCAACAAATGTGGGAGTGCATATAATCTCATTGAAAATCCTGTCTTGAAGATGGCGGCATGAGAGGTGAGACAGAGAACTCCTCCCCAAATATATAATATGAAAATATAGTTAATACAACTAATCCTAAAACAGCAACAGGAAAGAAGGTTGCACCAGACTGCATACACCTGGATAACAGAGCAGACCTCATGAAAGAGGGTAAAATATCAAAGCCTTGATCCCGTGGGACCCAAGCCCTTTCCCCACCCCAGCTCACCGGAGGGAGGAAGAGAAAGGGAGTGGGGAGCAGGTGGAAGCCTAGAACTGCTGAACATCCAGCCCTGGAGATCTGCTTTGTGAGCACTAACCTACATTGCATGGTGGTCTGGAGATTAGTGGGGTTGGAAAGCTAAGACAGGCAGAATACTTGGCAGACTGAGATTCCAGCTGTTTGTGGAGAACAGGGATCCACATCTGGCTGCTCTGGGACAAAGGAAAAGCGGGTAGTCTGATAGGCTTCCTAGGAGTGAGAAGGCTGCTAAAGGGGCAGGGTTTGCACAGAGCTTGCTGCTCAGGAGAAGGGATAGGTGGCAAGGTTGTCTGGGCATGCTCTGCCCAGCAGGTTGGGAACTTTAAGGAGCTTCAGGTGCTCCACCCCTTAGGCTGGCTGCTCAACCAAAAGGCCCCCCACTATGATATACAGTCTTCTGCGCCTTCCTCCTGGCCTGCTGTCACTGCTTACAAACAGGCAGTCACTGCCCTGGCAGCAGACCAGCCAAAAGGAGGCCCTGCCTATGACAGCTATAGACCAAAGCACAGAGGCTTACACCTGTGTGATAGGTCCACTGTCTCTGACAGTGGAGGCAGGCACTGCAGCTGGGAAGCAGGGAACACTGCTTTCTCCCCCCCAGGCACAAGCACCACTCCCCAGCGAACCCTGACCTCCCTCCAGTGGGTGAGCAGTTCCAGAGACTAGAGCTTCTGGGCACTAGAGGGTGCCACATAGAAATATGAAACGTCAAAGGAACCTGGTTCAGACCAAAATCTCACAACCCCCAGAAAAAGGGCTAAATGACTCTGAACTCACCAATCTTCCTGAAAGAGAGTTCAAAATAAAGATAAAAAACCTGCTCTTGGAGGTACAGAAAAATATTCAAGAACTCAGGGGCAAATTTAGGATGGAGATTCAATCATTAAGAATTCCATATCTGAAATGCAACATACAATGGAGGGATTTAAAAGCAGATTAGATGTAGTAGAAGAAATGGTAAATGGAATAGAAATTAGGGAAGAAGAATGCAAAGGAACTGAGGCATAGAAAGAAAAAAGGATATCCAAGAATGAAAGAATACTGAGAGAACTGTGTGACCAATCAAAATGGAATAATATTTGCGTTATAGGGGTACCACAAGAAGAAGAGAGAAAAAGGGACAGAAAGTGTCATTGAGGAGGTAATTGCTGAAAACTTCCCCAGTCCAGGGAAGGAGATAGCCTCTGAGGCCGTGGAGGTGCACAAATCTCCCAACACAAGGGACCCAAGGAAGACACCAAGACATATAATAATTAAAATGGCAAAGATCAAGGATAAGGACAGACTATTCAAAGCAGCCAGAGAGAGAAAAAAGATCACCTACAAAAGAAAGCCCATCAGGCTATCATCAGACTTCTCAGAAGAAACCTTACAGGTCAGAAGGGAGTGGCATGATATATTTAGTGCAATGAAACAGAAGGGCCTTGAACCAAGAATACTTTACCTGGCAAGGTTATCATTTGAATTTGAAGGAGGGATTAAACTATTTTCAGGTAAGCAAAAGCTGAGAGAATTTACTTCCCACAAACTACCTCTACAGTGCATTTTGGAGGAATACTCTAAACAGAAGTATTCCTAAGCTAAATAGCTGTCACCAGGGGAAATAGAATCATATAGCAAAGTAGAACAATTAATTACTAAGCAGATGCAAAACCAAACCAACTACCCCCAAAGTCAATCAAGGGATAGACAAAGTGTACAGAATATGATACCTAATATATTAAGAATGGAGGAGGAAGAAAAAGGAGGAGAAAAAAATTGAACACTTAGGTTGTATTTGTAATAGCATACTAAATGAGTTAAATTAGACTGTTAAATAGTAAGGCAATTACCCTTGAAACTGGTAATCACGAATCTAAAGCCTGCAATGGCAATAAGTACATACCTATCGATAATCACCCTAAATGTAAGTGGTCTAAATGCACTAATCAAAAGATGTAGAATCACTGAATGGATAAAAAAACAAGATACATCTATATACTGCCTACAAGAGACTCACTTCAAACCCAAAGACTTCTTCATACACAGACTGGAAGTAAAAGGATGGAAAAAGATATATCATGGAACTAACAGGGAGAAAAAAGGAGGAGTTGCAGTACTTGTATCAGACAAAATAGACTTCAAAACAAAGAAAGTAACAAAAGACAAAGAAGGACATTACATAGTGATAAAGGGGTCAGTCCAACAAGAGGATATAACTATTATAAATATATATGCACCCAACACAGGAGCACCTACATTTGTGAAACAAATACTAACAGAATTAAAGGTGGAAGTAGAATGCAGTGCATTCATTTTAGGAGACTTCAACACACCACTCACTCCAAAGGACAGATCAACCAGACAGAAAATAAGGAGACAGAGCCACTGAACAATGTTTAGAACAGATGGACCTAACAGACATCTACAAAACACTCCTTCCAAAACCAACAGGATACATATTCTTCTCAAGTGCACATGGAACATTTTCAAGAATATATCATACACCAGACCACAAAAAGGGCCTCAGTAAACTCAGAAAGATTGAAATTGTGCCAACCAGCTTCCCAGGCCACAAAGATATGAAACTAGAGATAAATTACACAAGGAATACGAAAAAGCCCACAAACACATGGAGGCTTAATAACATGCTCTTAAATAATCAATGGATCAATGACCAAATAAAAACAGAGATCAAGCAATATATGGAGACAAATGACAACAATAATTCAACACTGCAAAGGCCATGCTAAGAGGGAAGTATATTGCAATATAGGCCTACCTAAGGAAAGAAGAGCAATCCCAAATGAACAGTCTAAACTCACAATTAATGAAACTAGAAAAGAAAGAACAAATTAGTCCCAAAGTCAGTAGAAGGGGGGACATAATAAAGATTAGAGCAGAAATAAATAAAATTGAGAAGAATAAAACAATAGAAAGAATCAATGAAAGCAGGAGCTGGTACTTTGAGAAGAAAAACAAAATAGATAAACCCCTAGCTAGACTTATCAAGAAAAAAAAGAGAGTCTACAAACACAAACAGAATCAGAAATGAGAAAGGAAAAATCACTACCGACACCACAGAAATACAAAGAATTCTTAGAGAATACTATGAAAAATTATATGCTAACAAACTGGATAAACTAGAAGGATGGAGAACTTTCTAGAAAAATACAACCTTCCAGTGCTGACCCAGAAAGAAAGAAAATCTGAATAGAGAAATTACCAGCAAGAAAATTAGACTGGTAATCAAAAAACTACCTAAGAATAAAACTCCTGGACCAGATGATTTCACTGCTGAATTTTATCAAACATTTAGTGAAGACCTAATACCCATCCTCCTTAAAGTTTTCCAAAAAGTAGAAGAGGAGGAAATACTCCCAAACTCATTCTACGAGGCCAGCATCACTCTAATACCAAAACCAGGCAAAGATACCACAAAAAAAGAAAATTACAGACCAATATCCCTGATGAACAAAGATGCAAAATATTCAACAAAATATTGGCAAACCAAATTAAAAAATACATCAAAAAGATCATCCGTCATGATCAAGTGGGATTCATCCCAGGGATGCAAGGGTGATACAACATTCGAAAATCCATCAACAAAAAGAAGGACAAAAACCACATGATCATCTCCATAGATGCTGAAAAAGCATTTGACAAAATTCAACATCCATTCATGATAAAAACTCTCAACAAAATAGGTATAGAGGGCAAATACCTCAACGTAATAAAGGCCCTATATAACAAACCCACAGCCAAGATCATACTTAACAGTGAGAAGCTGAAAACTTTTCCTTTAAGATCAGGAACAAAAGAAGGATGCCCACTCTCCCCACTTCTATTTAACATAGTACTGGAGGTCCTAGCCACAGCAATCAGACAACACAAAGAAATAAAAGGCATCCAGATTGGCAGGGAAGAAGTAAAACTGTCCCTATTTGCAGATGACATGATATTGTACATAAAAATACTAAAGAATCCACTTCAAAACTACTAGATCTAATATCTGAATTCACCAAAGTTTCAAGGTACAAAATCAACACACAAAAATCTATTGCATTTCTATACACTAATGGTGAACTAGCAGAAAGAGAAATCACAAAACAGTTCCATTCACAATTGCATCAAAAAGAATAAAATACCTAGAAATAAGCCTAACCAAGGAAGTGAAAGACCTATACTCTGAAAACTACAAAACACTCATGAGATAAATCAAAGAAGACACCAATAAATGGAAACACATCCCGTGCTCATGAATAGGAAGAATTAATACTGTCAAAATGGCCATCCTGCCTACAGCTATCTGCAGTTTCAATACAATCCCTATCAAAATACCAACAGCATTCAACTAACCAGAGCAAATCACTCTAAAATTCATAAGGAACCACAAAGGACCCCGAATGGCCAAAGCAATCCTGAGAAGAAAGAATATAGCTGGGGGGATTATGCTCCCTGACTTCAAGCTCTATTACAGAGCCACAGTAATCATGACATTTTTGTACCAGCACAAGAACAGACCCATAGACTAATGGAACAGACTAGAGAGCCCAGATATAAACTCAAGTATATGTGGCCAATTAATATACCATAAAGGAGACATGGATATACAATGGGGAAATGATTGCTTCTTCAACAACTCGTGTTGGCAAAACTGGACAGCTTCATGCAAGAGAATGAAACTCGATTATTGTCTAACTCCATACACAAAAGTAAACTCAAAATGGTTCAAAGAAGACCTGAATGTAAGTCATGAAACCATAAAACTCTTAGAAAAAAACATAGGCAAAAATCTCTGGAATATAGACATGAGCAACTTTTTCCTGAACACATCTCCTTGGGCAAGGGAAACAAAATAAAAAATGAACAAATGGAACTATATCAAGCTAAAAAAACTTCTGTAAAGCAAAGGGCACCATTAGCAGAACAAAAAGTCATCCTACCGTATGGGAGAATATATTTGCAAATTACATATCCAACAAGGGGCTAACATTTAAAATATATAAAGAACTCACATGCCTCAACACCCCAAAATCTAAATAACACTATTAAAAAATGGCCAGAGAATATGAAGAGACACTTCTCCAAAGAAGAGATTCAGATGGCCAAAAGCCATATGAAAAGATGCTCCACATCACTAATTATCAGGGAAATGCAAATTAAAACCACAATGAGATATCACCTCACATCAGTAAGGATGGCCAACATAGTAAAGACTAGGAACAACAAATACTGGCAAGGCTGCAGAGAAAGGGAAACCCTCCTACACTGTTGGTAGGAATGTAAACTAGTTTAACCACTGTGCAAAGCAATATGGAGGTTCCTCAAAAAACTAAAAATAGAAAAACCACTTAACCCAGGAATTCCACTTCTATGAATTTACCGTAAGAATGTAGCAGCCTGGTTTGAAAAAGACATATGCACCCCTATATTTATTGAAGCACTATTTACAATAGCCAATAAATGGAAGCAACCTAAGTGTCCATCAGTAGATGAGTGGATAAAGAAGATGGGGTACATTCTACAATGGAATAATCCTACCATTTGCAACAACATGGATGGAGCTAGAGGGTATTATGCTCAGTGAAATAAGCCAGGCAGAAAAAGACAAGCACCAAATGATTTCACTCATCTGTGGAGCACAAGAACAAAGGAAAAACTGAAGGAACAAAACAGCAACAGACTCACAGAACCCAAGAATGGACTAAGTTGCCAAAAGAAAAGGGACTGGGGATGGTGGGGGGGAAGGGAAGGATAAGGGGATTAAGGGGCATTAGGATTAGCACACATAATGTAGCTGGGAGAGAGCGGGGGAGAGCAGTATAACACAGAGATGACAAGCAGTGATTCTATAGCATCTTACTACCCTGATGGATAGTGACTGTGATGGGGTGTGTGGTGGGGACTTGATAATGGGGGGAGTCTAGTAATCATAATGTTGCTCTTGTAATTGTACATTGATGATAGCAAAAAAAAAAAACCCTGTCTCCATTTCCTTCAGGTGTCTACCCAGAACTAGAATTGTTGGATCATATGGTAGATTTATTTTTAATTTTTTGAGGATCCTCCATCTTGTTTTCCACAGAGGGTGGACCAGTTTACAGTGCTTGGGATTCCCTCCTGGGTCCCCTTCCCTCCGCATCCTCATTAGCTTCTGTTGCCTCTTGTCTTCCTGGTGATAGTCATTCTAATAGGTGCAAGTTGATATCTTGTGGTTTCGATTTTCATTTCCTTGATGATTAGTGATAATTGAACATCTTTTTACATGTCCATTGGTCATTTTGGTGTCTTCTTTGGAGAAATGTCTAGTTCTTTTGCCCACTTTTTAATTGGATTCCTTGCTTTTATGTTCTTGAGTTGACTGAGTTCTTTGTATATTTTGGATAGTAACCCCTTAGCCATTACATGGTTTGAAAATTTTTTCTCCCATTCTGTAGTTTGTCTTTTTATTGTGTTAAATCTTTTGGTGTGCAGAAGCTGTTTAGTTTGATGTTGGCCCATTTGCTGATTTTTTTTCTTTCATTGTTTGTGCTTTTGGTGTCATGCTTAAAAAATTATTGCCAAGACCAGTATCACTGAGCTTCTTCCCCACATTTTCTCTCAGGAGTTTTATGGTATCAGATCTAATGTTTAAGTTTTTGATCCATTTCAAGTTAGTTTTTGTGAGTGGTATGCGATAGGGGTCCAATTTAATTGTTCTGCATGTTTTTCTCCAGTTTCCCCAGCACCATTTGTTGAAGAAACTATCCTTTCCCCACTGGGTATTCTTAGCTTCCATGTCAAATAATAGTTGACCCTATGTGCCAGGGTTTAATTCTGGGCTCTCTATTCTGTTCTATTGGTCAATATCTCTATTTTTATGTCAGTACCATACTGTTTTTTGGCTATGACTTTGTGTTATAGTTTGAAACCTAGAATCCTAATAGCTCCAGCTTTGTTCCTTTTTCTCAGCATTGTTCTGGCTCTTTGTTGCAATACTATATTTCTGTACTCTCAGTTATAATGGCTCCTCTTTCATTTCTAATTTTATTTATCTGAGTCTTCTTTTTTTCTTAGGTGTGTAAATTTTGTTTATTTTTTTAAAGAACCAGCTCTTAGTTTCACTGATCCTTTCAATTGTTTTTCTGGTCTCTATTTCATTTATTTCCATAGATTCTTATTAGTTCATTCTTTCTGCTGACTTTGGGCTTAATTTGTTCTTTTACTAGTTATTTGAGGTGTAAAGTTAGGTATGTTTATTTATTAATATATGTATTTATTGCTATAAACATTTCTCTCAGAACTGCTTTTTCTGTGCCCCACAATATCTGCTATGTTGTATTTTCATTTTCATTTGTTTGGGGATAACTGTTTATTTCCTTTTGTTTTCTTCTTTGACCTATTCGTTGTTTAGAAGTGGGTTGTTTAGTTTCCACATATTTGTAAATCTTCTCACTTTCCTTTTGTTGTTGATTTCTAGTTTCATACCACTGTGGTCAGAGAAGAGAGTTGGTCTTATTTCAGTCTTCTTAAATTTGCTAAGATTTATTTTGTGGCCTAACATTCCTGGAGAATGTTTCTTGTGCATTTGAGAAGAATATATTTTCTGCTGCTGTTGGGTGGAATGCTCTCCATGTTTATTAAGTGCATTTGTTCTAAAGTGTGACTCAGTTCCAACATTTCCTTGTTATTTCCTGTCTGGACAATCTATTACTGATAGTGGGTTATTGATGTCCTCAGCTGACGTCCCCAACAATTAATATATTGTTGTTTAGTTTTCCTTAAGATCTGTTATTAGTTGCTTAAGTATATTTCAGTGTTCATTCATTGGGAGCATATATATTTACAATTGTTATATCTGCTTGATGTATTGAACCCTTTATATTTATTTGATGACCTTTATCTCTTGTTACTGTTTTTGGCCTGAAGTTTAATGTTCTGTCTGATGTAAGTGTGGCTATGCCTCCCTTCTTTTCATTCCCTTTGCTTGGAATATCGTCTTCCACCCTTTCTCTCTGAGCTTGTGTGTGTCTTCTGGCTGAAAGAGTCCCCTATAAACAGCATATAGTTGGGTCTGATTCTTTAATACATGTAGCCACTCTGTGCCTTTTGATTGGTGAGTTCAATTCCATTTACATTTAAGGTGATTATTGATGTGTAAGGATTTGCTATTGCCATTTTACTTTTACCCTTCCAGTTATTTTGCTTTTCCATTGTTTCTTTTTCCTTTTGTTTCTATCTACGTTTATAAGTTGGTGGTTTTCCATGATGAATTGCAGTCTCTCCTTTTTTGTTTTCTGTATCTGCTCTAGATTTTTGCTTTATGGTTACCAGGAGTTTTACATAACACATCTCATAGAGAAGATGACGGCGTGAGTAGTTCAGAGGAAATCTCCTCCCCAAAACATATATATATATGAAAATACAATAAATACAACTATTCCTAAAAGAGACACCAGTGGATGCAGTACAACAGCCAGGATACATCTACATCGTGAGAACTCAGCATCACACAAAGGGGGTAAGATACAAGCCATGGCCAGGCGGGACCCAAATGCTCCCCCACCCCAAAACCCGGTGGGAAGAAAGGAGTCAGAACAGGGAGGCAGTGAAAGCCCAGGACTGCTAAACAACCAGCTCTAGAAATCCACACCCGGAATGCAGACACAAGGTACACAGGGTGCTGGATATTAGAGAAATGGAAAAGCAAAACCTGTGGGCAGGTCCCTGCAACTGGCGCCCCTGAGACAAAAGAAAAGCAAGTGCTTTCTGCAAGTCTTAAAGAGATAGGGACCCCATAGCTGGAGGAAGTTGTCCCGGCAGCTGGAAATACCAGGGAAACTTAGGCTCCCTAAACAGAGGCAGTGCAGCTCCAAAGCCCCTCACAGCACTAAGCAGCCTGCCAGTCATTCCTCCAACTGGTGCAGACCCTGACACACAGGCCCAGTAGCAGGAGAGTGGCAGTGTATGCCAGGGACGGCAGCGCCGGAAGGAACTGAGAGCAGATCCGCGCGCCGCAGGAGAGGCTTGTGCTAGCCTGCAGCGGTATGACTGAGCAGCCTGGGTGTGGCTCGCATGCACCGGCGGCAGTGAAGCCAGAGCCTGGTAGAAGCCTGCACGGAAGAGCCCTGCACGCACCTGCAGTGGAGCCAGAGGGAGCAGGCAGCACACAGCAGCCGACCGGAATCCCAGCCCAACACACAGCCACCCAAGCCAGACCCAAACGCTGCTGCTGCCACACAGCTGCCCAGCAGGGTCACCACTAGCACGGAGAAGCCCACCTGGCATGCCTGCCACTCCCCGCAGGGCTCCATGCTGCTCTGATGGACACCCTGCCCACAGCAGCTTAGGGGACTAACTGGGTGGCTGCTCCAGGAGTGCAGGTAACCATCACAGGCAGCAGAGAAGGGCAAGGCATCCAGCAAGCAGGAAAGGACTTTCTTCTCCCAGCTGACATACCCGCAACCTGCCTACAGCCACTGCTATCACCATGAAAAGGCAAAAAAATCTGGTCCAGTCCAAGACAGTTACACCTGAGAAAGGATCTGCAGAGGCAGACCTAACCAGTCTCCCTGAAAAAGAATTCAAAATAAAAATCATAAACATGCTGACAGAGCTGCAGAGAAATATGCAAGAGCTAAGGGATGAAGTCTGGAGGGAGATTACAGAAGTGAAACAAACTCTGGAAGGATTTATAAGCAGAATGGATAAGATGCAAGAGCCCATTGATGGAATATAAACCAGAGAACAGGAACACATAGAAGCTGATGCAGAGAGAGATAAAAGGATCTCCAGGAATGAAACAATATTAAGAGAACTGTGTGACCAATCCAAAAGGAATAATATCTGCATTATAGGGGTACCAGAAGAAGAAGAGAGAGAAAAAGGGATAGAAAGTGTCTTTGAAGAAATAATTGCTGAGAACTTCCCCAAACTGGGGGAGGAAATAGTTGCTCAGACTACGGAGGCACATAGAACTCCTGAGAGATGGAACCCAAAGAGGACAACACCAAGACACATAATAATTAAAATGGCAAAGATCAAGGACAAGGACTGAGTATTAAAGGCAGCCAGAGAGAAAAAAAAGGTCACCTACAAAGGAAAACCCATCAGGCTATCATCAGACTTCTCAACAGAAACCTTACAGGCCAGAGAGAATGGCATGATATATTTAATGCAATGAAACAGAAGGGCCTTGAACCAAGGATACTGTATCCAGCACGATTATCATTTAAACATGAAGGAGGGATTAAACAATTCCCAGACAAGCAAAAGTTGAGGGAATTTGCCTCCCAAAAACCACCTCTACAGGATATCTTAGAGGGACTGCTCTAGATGGGAGCACTCCTAAAAGAGCACACAACAAAACACCCAACATATGAAGAATGGAGGAGGAGGAAAAAGAAGGGAAAGAAATAATCCTCAGACTGTGTTTATAACAGCTCAATAAGCGAGGGAGGTCAGACAGTAAGGTAGTAAACAAGCTAACCTTGAACCTTTGGTAACCACAAATCTAAAGCCTGCAATGGCAATAAGTACATATATAATCACCCTAAATGTAAATGGACTGAATGCACCAATCAAAAGACACAGAGTAATAGAATGGATAAAAAAGCAAGACCCATCGATATGCTGCTTACAAGAGACTCACCTCAAACCCAAAGACATGCACAGATTAAAAGTCAAGGGACGGAGAAAGATGTTTCATGCAAACAACTGAGAGAAAAAAGCAGGTGTTGCAATACTAGTATCAGACAAAATAGACTACAAAATAAAGAAAGTAACAAGAGATAAAGAAGGACATTGCATAATGATAAAGGACTCAGTCCAATAAGAGGATGTAACCATTATAAACATATATGCACCCAATATAGGAGCACCAATATATGTGAAACAAATACTAACAGAATTAAAGGAGGAAATAGAATGCAATGCATTCATTTTGAGAGACTTTAACACACCACTCACTCCAAAGGACAGATCCACCAGACAGAAAATAAGTAAGGACACAGAGGCACTGAACAACACACTAGAACAGATGGACCTAACAGACATCTATAGAACTCTACATCCAAAAGCAACAGGATACACATTCTTCTCAAGTGCACATGGAACATTCTCCAGAATAGAACACATACTAGGCCACAAAAAGAACCTCAGTAAATTCCAAAAGATTGAAATCCTACCAGCCAACTTTTCAGACCACAAACTAGAAATAAATTGTATAAAGAAAGCAAAAGGTCACAAACACATGGAGGCTTAACAATATGCTCCTAAATAATCAATGGATCAATGACCAAATTAAAATGGAGATCCAGCAATATATGGAAACAAATGACAACAACAAACACAAAGCCCCAGCTTCTGTGGGATGCAGCAAAAGCAGTCTTAAGAGGAAAGTATATAGCAATCCAGGCATATTTAAAGAAGGAAGAACAATTCCAAATGAATAGTTTAATGTCACAATTATTGAAATTGGAAAAAGAAGAACAAATGAGGCCTAAGGTCAGCAGACGAAGGGACATAATAATGACCAGAGAAGAAATAAATGAAATCAAGAAGAGTAAAACACTAGAAAAAAATCAATGAAACCAAGAGCTGGTTCTTTGATAAAATAAACAGAATAGATAAGCCTCTAGCCAGACTTCTTAAGAGAAAAAGAGAGTCAACACACATCAACAGAATTAGAAACAAGAAAGGAAAATTCATGACTACAGAAATACAAAGCATTATTAGAGAATACTATGAAAACCTATATGCTAACAAGCTGGAAACCCTAGGAGAAATGGACAACTTCCTAGAAAAATACAACCTCCCAAGACTGACCCAGAAAGAAACAGAAAATCTAAACAGATCAATTAGCAGCAACGAAATTGAATCAGTAATCAAAAAACTACCCAAGAACAAAACCCCCGGGCCAGATGGATTTACCTCGGAATTTTATCAGACATACAGAGAAGACATAACACCCATTATCCTTAAAGTTTTCCAAAAAATAGAAGAGGAGGGAATACTCCCAAACTCATTCTATGAAGCCAACATCACCCTACTACCAAAACCAGGCAAAGACCCCACCAAGAAAGAACTACAGACCAATATCCCTGATGAATGTAGATGCAAAAATACTTAACAAAATATTAGCAAACCAAATTCAAAAATACATCAAGAGGATCAAATACCATGACCAAGTGGGATTCATCCCAGGGATGCAAGGATGGTACAACATTCGAAAATCCATCAACATCATCCACCACATCAACAAAAAGGACAAAAACCACGGGATCATCTCCATAGATGCTGAAAAAGCATTCAACAAAATTCAACATCCATTCATGATAAAAACTCTCAACAAAATGGGCATAGAGGGCAAGTACCTCAACATAATAAAGGCCATATATGATAAACCCACAGCTAACATCATACTGAACAGCGAGAGGCTGAAAGCTTTTCCTCTGAGATCGGGAACAAGACAGGGATGCCCACTCTCCCCACTGTTATTCAATGTGGTACTGGAGGTCCTAGCCATGGCAATCAGCAAAACAAAGAAATATAAGGAATCCAGATTGGTAAAGAAGAGGTCAAACTGTCACTATTTGCAGATGACATGATATTGTACATAAAAATCCCTAAAGACTCCACTGCAAAACTACTAGAACTAATATCAGAATTCAGCAAAGTTGCAGGATACAAAATTAACACACAGAAATCTGTAGCTTTCCTATACACTAACAATGAACTAATAGAAAGAGAAATCAGGAAAACAATTCCATTCACAATAGCATCCAAAAGAATAAAATACCTAGGAATAAACCTAACCAAGGAAGTGAAAGACCTATACCCTGAAAACTACAAGACACTCTTAAGAGAAATTAAAGAGGTCACTAACACTAACAAATGGAAACTCATTCCATGCTCCTGGCTAGGAAGAATTAGTATCATCAAAATGGCCATCCTGCCCAAAGCAATATACAGATTTGATGCAATCCCTATCAAATTACCAACAGCATTCTTCAATGAATGGGAACAAATAGTTCAGAAATTCATATGGAACCGTCAAAGACCCCGAATAGCCAAAGCAATCCTGAGAAGGAAGAATAAAGTGGGGGGGGGGGATCTCGCTCCCCAAGTTCAAGCTCTACTACAAAGCCACAGTAATCAAGACAGTTTGGTACTGGCACAAGAACAGAGCCACAGACCAGTGGAACAGATTAGAGACTCCAGACATTAACCCAAACATAGATGGCCAATTAATATACGATAAAGGAGCCATGGACATACAATGGGGAAATGACAGTCTCTTCAACAGATGGTGCTGGCAAAACTGGACAGCTACATGTAAGAGAATGAAACTGGATCACTGTTTAACCCCATACACAAAAGTAAACTCCAAATGGATCAAAGACCTGAATGTAAGTCATGAAACCATAAAACTCTTAGAAAAAAACATAGGCAAAAATCTCTTGGACATAAACATGAGTGATTTCTTCATGAACGTATCTCCCCGGGCAAGGGAAACAAAGGCAAAAATGAACAAGTGGGACTATATCAAGCTAAAAAGCTTCTGTACAGCAAAGAACACCATCAATAGAGAGAACATATTCATAAATGACAGATCCGATAAAGGATTGACATCCAAAATATATAAAGAGCTCATACGCCTCAACAAACACAAAGCAAGTAATCCAATTAAAAAATGGGCAGAGGAGCTGAATAGACAGTTCTCTAAAGAAGAAATCCAGATGGCCAACAGGCACATGAAAAGATGCTCCACATCGCTAATCATCAGAGAAATGCAAATTAAAACCACAATGAGATATCACCTCACACCAGTAAGGATCGCCATCATCGAAAAGACAAACAACAACAAATGTTGGCGAGGTTGTGGACAAAGGGGAACCCTCCTACACTGCTGGTGGGAATGTAAAAACTAGTTCAATCATTGTGGAAAGCAGTGTGAAGGTTCCTCAGAATGCTCAAAATAGAAATACCATTTGACCCAGGAATTCCACTTCTAGGAATTTACCCTAAGAATGCAGCACTCCAGTTTGAAAAAGACAGATGCACCCCTATGTTTATCGCTGCACTGTTTACAATAGCCAAGATATGGAAGCAACCTAAATGTCCATCAGTATATGAATGGATAAAGAAGATGTGGTACATATACACAATGGAATATTACGCAGCCATAAGAAAAAAACAGATCCTACCTTTCACAACAACATGGATGGAGCTAGAGGGTATTATGCTCAGTGAAATAAGCCAGGTGGAGAAGGACAAGTACCAAATGATTTCACTCATATGTGGAGTATAAGAAGAAAGGAAACAACTGAAGGAACAAAACAGCAGCAGAATCACAGAACCCAAGAATGGACTAATAGTTACCAAAGGGAAAGGGACTGGGGACAATGGGTGGGAAGGGAGGGATAAGGGTGGGCAGAAAGAAAGAGGGCATTACGATTAGCATGTATAGTGCTTCGGGGGCGCGGGGAGGGCTGTGCAACACAGAGAAGACAAGTTGTGAGTCTACAGCATCTTACTAGGCAGAGGGACAGTGACTGTGGAGGGGTATGTGGCGGCAACTTGGTGTAGGGGGGAACCTAGTAAACATAATGTTCTTTCTGTAATTGTAGATTAATGATACCACAATAAAAAATAAAAATAAAATAAAAACATCTTATAGATAAAATACTTCTTTTCCTGCTAATAGCAATTTATCTTCATTTGCCAGTAAAAATTCCATCCTTTTACTCTTCTCCTTTTTTATTTTTTGATGCTGTGATTCCATCACCAAATTATAGCAGCTGTAGTTGTTTTTAATTATCTTTTCCCTTAAACTTTATGCTATATTTAAGAGTTTAATATACTATTCTAAAAAATAATTACAGTATTCTGACTATTTATTTCCTTAATCAGAGTTTTGTGTACTTTTGTCTTTTTGTTTCAGCTTGAAGAGCTTTTCTTAACCTTTTTCTTGGGCAGGTCTAGTTGTGGTGAATTCCCTCAGCTTTTGTTTGTGTGGACCTTTTATTTCATTTCACCTCTGAAGGATAACTTTACCAAATAGAGTATTTTTGGCTGGCAGTTCTTATCTTTCAATATTTTGAATATGTTATTCCACTCTCTCCTGATCTGTAGTTTCTGCAGAGAAATCTTTTGATAGCCTCATGGGGGTACCTTTGTAGGTTCCTGTCTTTTTTTCTCCTGCCTGCCTTTAAAATTCTTTATCATTGACTTTTGACAGTTTTAATATAGTGTGTCTTAGAGAGGATCTTTTTGCATTGAGATAATAAAGTGTCCTGTTAGCTTCATGGACTTGTATATCCAGTCCTTCCTCCCTCCCTCCCTCCCTCCCTTCCTTCCTTCCTCCCCTTTTATTTCTTTCTTTTTTTCTTCTTATCTACATTTAATCTTTTATTTAAAATTTGTTTTTCCTTTTTAAAGTTGTTTTCCTTTTAAAGTTGATATTATTATTTATTTAAATACATTCACTGATCCCCTCTTCCTTTCTTTTCCTTCTGGGATATTCATTATTCTTATGTTGACTTTTCTAATGGAATCAAATAGTTTCTTGAAAGATTTCTTATTTGAAAGATTTAAAAAATCTTAGTCCTCCATGTGAATCATTTCCATATTTCTATTTTCTATATTTCTATCCTCAAGCTCACTGATTCTTTCTTCCATATGATCTGTTATTTTCCCAATGCATTCTAATGCATTCTTCATCTCATTTATTGAGTTCTTCAGCTCTAAAATGTATTTGGTACTTTTTTAGAATTTCAGTCTCTTTGGTAAAATACCCCTGTTCATTAACTTTATTGCTGGGATAATTTTATTGCCTTCAAGTGTTCTTGTAGCTTGTTGAATTCTTCATAGCAGTTATTTAAAATTTTTTATCAAATTAGATCACAATATTCAACGTCTTTGGGTTTGGTTGCTGAAAAATTGTCATTTTGTTTTTGTGATATTGTATTACCGTGATTTTTCATGGTGTTTGATGAGAAGGTTTTCTGCCACTGCATTGGAAGTAGAAGCACCTTTTATACTCAGGCAAGGTTTTGTTTACTCTGATTCTAATAGTTCAACTGGTTGGTAGTTAGGCGCCTTCCTTTTGTTCTCCAGAAGGTGGCGCTATAGCACAAGTTTTCGGTTCTTTTTGCAAGAGCTGATTTGCCGCTAAGACTTGGGAGTGTGGGCATTAAAAAAAAAAGGTGGTGGCAGAGTGTGGGTGGGTGCATGGCAGAAGTTACGTAGTCCTTAGGGCTTTGGGTGTGCCTATGCCCCAGTAGAGGGACTCTGTAGAGGTCTGCAGGTGGTCCTGTTGCCTCCTTGGGCAGACAGCAGGAGAGGCTTTCTTTCAGTTCCTTTTGGTCTGCCACTTCCTTTTCCTTTCCCTTCCCCCCAGTCACAGCAATCCCCCTTCAGAGACAGCAATTGGTCCCTCAGGCTGCAGTGCATGTGGCCAAGCAGACGCCCCCCAACTCCTTGCCTCCATCTGCCCCTTCTTCTCCCAGAGGGCTGTGCTGGCTCACTCCTGGACCAACCCGTGCCTGCTCTGCCTTCACCTCCTCTGCCACCCCAGCGCTGCTATCACTTCCCTTGCTCCACAGCCTCCTCCAAGGTTCAGTCCGCCCACTTTCAGGTGCACAGATGGATGGATCTCTCTGGTATGCTGTGCAGAGACGCTTTTCTTCTTTTTTTAAAAATCTGTTTGTGGACTTCCAATTAGTTGTAAATCGAAGGGGAGAGGAAAAAAGGAACAACTCGCACTGTCATGATGCCGACATCACTCTATTATAATCCACCAATTCTTTATTTCAATAATGTTCCTTAATCTTGGTAAGAAAATATAAAAAATATACACCTGTGACTACTTTATTCAAAAGTTGTTTATAACAAACATGTTAAAATTTTTATTAAATGCCTTTCCAGCATCTATAGAGCTGACCATATTTTTTTTTTATCATCTATTGCTACAGTGAATTATATTGGTAGATTTTTCTAGTATTGAGCCATCTTTGCATTATTGGAATAAATCAACTTGAATATGATTACCTATCCTTTAATGGGCTTCTTCATTTTCTCGGAGTAAATTTGACTTAAAATTTTTGCTAATGAGATTGTTCTAAAATATTTGTTTTTCTTTTTTTTTTTATGCTCTGGAGCAATTTAATTACATTGGAATTATCTGTTCCTTAAGTGAATTTCTTCTAGAAATTCTCTTATAAAACTGGCTGGGCTGGGTGTTTGAGAAAGAGCTCTTTGGCAGTATTTCCTCCCTTTTTCTTTCTTCCTTCCTTCCCCCTCTCCCTCTCTCCCTCTTTCTTTCTTTTCCTTCCTTGCTTTCTTTCTTCTTTCCTCTCTCTGTTTTTACCCTCCCTCCCTCCCTCCCTTTTTCTTTTATTCTCTTTCCTTGTTTTTTGATAACAATTAGTAACACTCATATTTCTCAAAGTTAATGTTTATAATTATATTTATATTTTATAATTTTTAAACATATATTTATATGTGTATAATTAATTTTATAATTATAATTATATTATTCTGGAACATTACCCATTTTATCCTGTATTTCAAAACTTTTGGCAGTAAGTTGAGCAAAGTAATTTTGTTAATTATAAAAAGATCTCCTTCATTTACATTAGATCCCCTTTTTCATTTCCTATTTTATTCATTTATGCCTTTTCCCTTTTTATCTTGATTAATTTATTGTTCCATTTGTTTTGCTGGTGTTTTCCAAGCACAAGCTTTTTGATGTTTTTATAATTCTGTTTTTCTTAATCATACAGTCTGGTTTTAATTGCATTGGTCCTTCCTTCCACTTTTCTTTCATTAATTTTGTTTCTTTTTCTTCTACTTGAATTGAATGCTTGATCCATTGAACTCATATTGTCTAATGTAAATATTTAAGGCTATGATTTTTCTCATAGTACTGCATTCTTTACATAGTATTTTTTTTATCCTTGTTTTCAAGATATTTTGAAATTTTATTTTTTTATAGGTTAAGTCATTTAAGAAAATTTCTAGGTAGTACTATTCTTGATTTGTCATTAATTATATGATATTTTGACTCATATCTTTATTTTTTCCTTTTGATCAGACACTACTATTTACATTATTTTTACCTTTCAGAATTAAAGTATGCTTTGTGGTCTAGTATTTAACCATTTTTTATTAGTGTTTTATGTCTCTACTTTAAAATAAATCATAGTGTCTCTTTGTAGGGCACAGTGTACCATATAAGACAATGAGACCTCTATTACTGTGTTATTTAGGTTTTGTATGTCCTTGTAAATTTTTGTCCATTTGTTCCCCTTTGAATTCCCTAAATGCAATGAAAATGCGTGTCTGATGAATGAATGCATGATGCAGAACTCCCTGTGGTCAGCTAAAACTGTGTTGTGTTTTGTCTTCCCAGCCAAAGATTGCTGAGGAAAACTTGACCTATGCTGAGCTGGAGCTGATCAAACCGCACCAGGCTGCCAAAGGCATCCCCGCCAGCACTGTCTATGCCCAGATCCTCTTTGAGGAGAACAAGCTGTAACGCCGTCCCTCTTCCGTGGTCCTATTTAATACCTGCCACCCTGGTTATTTATGAAACCTTGGAAACAAAGTCCTTATTTTTCTATTTTCACTTGTGCCTTCTGTGTGGTAGGGAGCCCCGTGCCAACAGTATTCTAGGTACCTTTAAAGACAGATACAAGGTACAAGTTTTGAAGGCTCCTCTCTGCAAAAGAGTAGGGTCCACACCCTTTGGACAAATCTCCCAGGACAAGACTTCTCTGGGTTTGAGCCCTGAGGAATAAGAACTCTGATTCTGAGAGCACCCAAGGAGATTCTCTGCTGAGCCAACTTCACATTTTCTTCTTTCTCTGGGTCTTAATTTTTATTTTTAAAAATCTTTTTAAATCTTAATTTTAATCTTCTGCTCTTTCTGTATCCCTGATATCAAGCTCATAGTATATAGCTAGAGGAAATGCCATTATAGGCCAATGTGTGAGATGGTAGATACATAGTATCTGGTTTTCAGAGGATTAGATAGTATTGCTAGGCTACCCAGAGCAGAACAAACTGCTTATTGCAAGCAGTCACTCCAGATAGCATCTCTTGTTTTAAATAGATGCACTGACCCTCATGATTTAAGGGCAGATTGTAGGGGTTCTGAGGTCTAGGCCAGCAGTGAGTAGTCTCTGAACACCCCCATGCCTGTTTCCCTACCCAGGATCACCCAAGGCCATGGAACAGGTTAGAACACCATTCTAAAGGGTTTCCACCCCTTTGGCAGGGTGGACTTATGCCAATATAGAAACTAATATTTCCCACGAAGTTCTTAAATTCTTCCAAAGAAGCAGGGAAATTTGCCATCCACTGGAGGCCTCTTGGAACTGTTAGCAACTCTAATCGAATGTCTACTTGTGTGAGAGCAAAGTCTTTTACCTGGTCTCTCCTTGGTAGGAGAGTAGGAAGTACAAGCTGAGCTAGAAAAGTATGTCTTCGGGTCCCCATTCTTGCAAAGTGCCTTGTCCAACTCAGCTTCACATGCAAATCCTAATGGGCTCAGGTCAGGGGAAGCAGGGAGGCACGGCATATAAACGTGGGGAGGTTGTGCTGCAGACTTGAAATCCAGGATCGCCCTGAAGATGGATCCATTCGGGAAGGCAGCCATCTTGTCAGCTGTGTTGTGAAGGACACTTTCATGTGAATGTGCCCTGGTTGGTTACTTATTGCACACTACAGAAATCGTTTGGCTTTGTAATGGACCGTGTACATATGGTAAATTATATATTTTCAACACAACCTTGAGTGCAAGTTGTGCCCCTCTGTATAGCCATGTGAACTTGGTTGAGTTTTTCATCCCTGAATAATCTCAGACTCATGTTTATATAAAGGCAACTTAACCCCTCATAGAATTCTTGTAATGGGATTATGAATATTGCAGGATTTTGGGCACTATCAAGTGCTACACACGTACACTGTTAACATTCATGCTAAAACCAGTCCCTATTTTCAAATGAAAATTCCTTTATTATTTAATATTCTCACTGCATTAGCATTAAAAAGTAAATGTTCATTTATGAATTTAGCTCCACAGTGATACTCCCTAAGATTCACAACAGCTTATGAGTGCCTCTTTTGGTTGTTTGGAAAGTGTCCAAATTGGGAGCAGGTATGATGTTCCAGAGGCACAAATAGCCTGACTTTACAAAGAGGAAGTCATTCTCTCCAGCCTACACCTGAATCTCATTCCCTCCCTCTCTGCAGATTTCAAAGGTAATGAATAAACCACACAGCTTTTGAGGAAGGAAGACCACTTGGAAGAACTCCCTGACCTTCCCAGAGCCTGCTTTAGGAGAGGTGGATACCTGGCTAATATACCATTAGTATCGGAATGATCATGGACATCCTATTTTATCATGTCAGTGTTCCAGCGGAACAAGGTTGTATGATATTTTGAGGAAGGAGGGTGATTTCCTAATCTGCATGAAGAGTCCAACAGGAGGGCCAGGTGGGAGTGGAGAGTAGGACATGTGAAGAGGAGATCATAGGGAGAAAGAAAGAAGACAAAAGGCCCCCTGCAGAACTGATTTGAACTTCAATCACCCCAAAACATCCCCTAAACTCAATAGGAGCTTAAGACCATCACATACAGAAATAAGCACATTCTACTAAGAAGAGCACACGTTTTCTTAGAGCTGGTAAAGTACACTAGTCTAACCAGTAACTGTTATAGATTTAGTGACTCTTCAAAACTCCAGTCATAGTGGCACATATCCACACTAAGGTGTGTGAGCAGGGGGCTTCCTGGCCATGAGTATAAAAGGAGGCTGCAAGACCATCACCTCCTACTGAAAATGCTTCCCAAGGGAATTATTGAAGCATCTTAGCAGAGATTGCCCCACTGTTATCTCCAGAAGCAAACCACCCAAGTTCTGCTCACAACTGGAAGCAGTGGGTGATTTGTACCTGGCGCTTCTTTGGGATGATAAATCTTGATGTTGTCATAATAAACCTAAAAAGTGAGTCTCCTCATTCATTCTCTATCAAATACACCACTAACCATGCATTGATATTTCTAAAGGTAAGGGGAAACATATCATTCAAATAGGAATTAGGATAGATTCTTCAACTTATTTTTACTATAAGTAACTGTGGGAACAATTATAATATAAGCACTTTTCAAAATGGACAATTGCTTGTACATTTAAATAAAACAAGAACCCACCGCTGAGAATGCAGTGGCTCTTGTAGGCAGAGTGCAGATACTCAGACTCGGTGGTGACTTTTAGTCTAGGCCAGGCACGGCATGGCATCATCCAAGGAAGCAAGGAAGTGGAAAAGGGGATCTCCAAGCCCTGAACTGAGGCAGCTGTGTACGGTGAGAAGAAAGGGTCTGTGTTTCTTTGAGATCACCTCTTCATTAAAGCATCATGATTCTGTTAGCCCACAGAACAAGTAAGAAAAAGCCAGGCCTACCCTTTCTGATACTTGCTGACATGAAAATGATATAGGACACTTCATATTTTTTAGTGCTTGATGGTCATCTGGCTCATCCCACACATCATTAAGCCTAAACACTCACTTGGGGTGAGAACACTAAACCAGTTGAAGCTCTTAGGGACTCTCCATACCCTTGTTCATCATTCAGCCTTTGATGTGCGTGACTATAACCTTGGCTGGTAGAAGAATGGGGCTCATGCCCCAGGCCACAAAAGAAAAGATCCACAGCAGGCATGAGGCCTGGTCTGGGCTAACTGAAATCCTCGGGAGAAAGAATCCATGTTCCCCTTGGGCAGCTCATCTAGGAAACCACATATCACATGTGAATACAATTGACCTCACCTGCCAAGTGGAGAAGCCTTGGAGAAAGCAGTAGATGTTGAGAGACAAGTAGGGAAGAGAATGTTCTGGAAGCACAAAATCCCACCTCTCAGCCCCTAGAATGCCCCAGACTCCTCTTTCAGATCTCTTTTCAGTTCAATAAACTACCCCATTTCCCCCATCTAAATCCTGGTTTTCCTCAAACTAGTCAGTTTGCAGCAGAGAAAATTCTGACTAATAGGTACACATCAAAGTTGCTTCCCAACACTGGAAGCAAAAGAACTGCACTGAGTGTCATGCCCAGAAGCCCACTTACATCATGTCCAATAAGTTCCAGTGCACTTGCAGCCGCAGCTCCTGCTGTGCTCAGCACCTTCTCACTGAGTGGGCCCTCCCGGGGCTCTGAAGATGCGTGTCTCAATGGAGAGGGGCCATCAGGCATCAGGACTGAGGCTTTTCTAATGGAGTGACCCTCAGGTTGGGAGTAGGGATGCCCGCGGACCTGGAGTGGTTCTAAGCAGCAGCAGGTGAAGGGCACAGGGCAGAGATTCAAATAAGCCAGGTCATATGGATGTTGGGGGGCCCTTATGTGCTAGCCCGAAAGTTTACAGGGTGTCTGCGTAGAACATCATGTCTCTCCAGTACCCTTGACCTAGGATTCCAGGGTCAGGGTTCATCCAGTTCTGCATCATTTGCAGCCCAATACAAGGTGAGGCATCCACATGGTGGGGTCTTGATCCCCAAACCCACCCCCACACCATACACTGAACCGAAGCTTTTCACTGGGATGAAAAACAAGAAATTCATGGTTAGAAAGAAGGGTCTGTCTTCAGCGTGGACAATTGAGCTTGGACTATAGTGGTGTGCCCAGATGAATAGGATAGACTAGTGCTCCCTAAACTGTAATGTGTTCATGGACCACCTGGATCTTGTTTAACTGTGGATTCTGGTTCAGGAAGTCTGGGTGGGACCTGGGGGGTCTGTGTTTCTAACAAGCTCCCAGGAATGCCCATGCTTCCAATACCTGGACCACATTTTGAGTGGCAAGATGTAAACTGTTGGGAAATGTGGATCTGGAACCTCTGGTAGGTTGGGGATGTCATCAGAATTTGGGTCACAGCTGAAGAAGCCTTGATAGTGAGAAAAATCCCCAGGGAGAAGCAGCTCAGAGAGGAGGGGAGGTGGGGAACACTGTTGCTGGCAGGTCCTGAAGCAGGCAAGGAGCCTGAACAAGACCAGAGAAGGGCAAGTGATCAGGGCCCTGGACAAAGGTGTGTCTGGGAGTTTCTTGAAGGAGGAAGGTCTCAGGAGTGTGAACTCTTCAGAGGTCAGGTAGAAAAGAGGCTAAGCTTTTGCTCCTTCAAATTAATTCAGATTGCACATTTAACACTTTTAAAACAATCTGTTATGTAGGAGAAAACAATTCCCCAAGTGCACAAGGCTGATAGACTTTTACACCGAGCATGCGGGTGTTTGGCTCAGCATATTTTCTCCAGAGCAATGAGTGTCTTTCCATAGGGTGGCGATTTGGAGACTCTTAATTAATGCAAAGTGTGGGATGTGGGGGTGGCCATTGCAGTTTTCGGCTCCTTCTGTTGTCATTGATAAAAGATGACTTGGTGCCTGCATTCTAATAAACACAGCTCGATTAGCTCCACACTAATTTAGTGTCTGATTGTTAAATGTTAATGTACTGCACCCTATAGTTTTAAATAGAATTAGAGATGTTTACAGCTTTGGTTAAATGCACCTTGTTCTTCCACATTAAACTTTATTACAAGTATCCTCCATCAGCAAACAGGAGAAAAACTCATTAGTATCTGGTCTGTGTAGGGGCCATAACTGCTGCTGAAAGAACCAGTGTTCAGTTTTCCTTTATTACAGCATTCAAGCTGGTGGGGTGGTTGGGTGTGATTGCTTCCTGTTTATGAGTTTGGTTAGGATCTCAGACTCCTGGGTCTATGGGGAGATCTTAGGGAATCCACAGATACCTTGGAATTTTTATGCAAGAAGTATGTGTTGTGTCAGTGAGGGTCTGATGTTCTCTTCGATTTTCTAAAGGAGCCCATGCTCAAAAGATGGAACCTTTAGAGATTCGATGCCAAGGTCCTAACTGCAAGGTCCCCTAGGAGCATCATGACGAAGCCTGTCACTTTATGGCTGGGGAAACTAAGAAGTTGGGAAGGGACCTGCTAGTTGGTCCCTTGACCTGGTAGAGCTGTGCTGGAGATGGGCTCTTGACTGCCAGCCCGGAGCACCACCCCATGCCTCCCCCACCTGCATTACTGATCTTGGCTCCACAAAGCCTATCTGATCCCATTCTTCTCCTGGCTGGGTGAGGTCTGGCCTCTTACAGGGCTAGTCTTTCAGCCAAGTAAAGATTGGTGCTGCCCAGCCTTCCCCTTGGCAGGACCTTCTCCATCCTTGTCCTTTTCAGCCCCCCACCCTCTGTTCCCCAGTTCTACGGTCCCCAAGTATTGCATGCCCTGTGACTGCACCCAGCTCACCTCATGGCCAGCTTGGCATTCTTAAAAATGCCTCATCCCTGCTTGGTTTCCTTTCCTAGCTTCCTGGGGGACTTCTCCACCATGTATCCCCCTCTTGTTTTATCTCTTTAGTATTTCCCTCACTCTCTGAAGTGATGGGCATTTCCCAGGCTGGGCAGGCTGCCTCTCAAGCCGTCTTCTCTTGCTTTTTCCTCTGCATCTGGACATCTGCACTTAGGGTGCTGGCTGCCTTCATCCCCTAGCGCCCAGCACAGCTCTGCCCAAGCAGAGATCATTGCTGAGTGTGTGTTCTAGTGCAGAGAATATTTGATTATTCTCTGCACCATTTCACATAGGTGTACCTTCCCTTCCTGAAACTGACTCCCTGCCTTTTATGACACCGCCTCACCTAGTTGTACTTCTTGCGCCTAAGGTGATCTGTGTAATTGCCTTTCCTCCACTCAGCCCGTCAGTGATGGTTTGCTTGAAGGTTCCATCTTATGTCTTTCTCTTTACTTCCACACCTGTGTCTCTGGCCACTCTCCAGCTGCAGCCTGAGGACGCTACTTCCATGGGTCCTGTTAGACCCCATTCTGAACTCCATGTCTACCCACCAGCCATACCTCTCAGAAGCCGCTGTCCCAGACTGGCCACATCATAAGTGTCCCAGCCTCCTAGTCCCTAACATCCTGTTTAAGATCGCCACCATTAATCTCCAGAGACTGGCAACCTGGTGTCATTGGAGAGGCAGGCTGTTAGCAAGGACAATGGAATTGCTGCTGACTTTTATTGAAAAATACCAGGGGTCAGATATCATGCTGAGCACATTTTCTGTGTTATCTCATTAAGCCAATACTGTTCTATCCCAATCTGCCGATAAAGAAGCAGAGGCTTGGAGAGCTCAGGTAGTTTGCTAAAGATGACAGAGCCAGGGTTGGATTACCTCCTGCGTTCCTCCCTCGTATGACAGGCACCTACCCCTGTCTCCATCCACACGGCTCCTGCTTTCCGTCACCTCTGATCAGCTCCCTCAGGGACCACCATGTTCACCCAACCTGCCTTCCTGCCATCTCCTCCATCCCTCCAGAGGGATGCCTCTGAAGTGCAGACTGGCCAGTCACTCCCCTGCCTAAAATCCTGTCCCAGCTGCCCATGGGATGAGGCCCGGCCTCCTGCGGCAGTGCAGGCCCTGCATGACCATGTCTTGGCAACCTTTCTGCTGCCCCCCAAACCCGTTTGCTCGGCCTAAGTGGCTGTGGGGCATCAGAGCAGCGAGAGGCAGCTGCTCAGTCCTGGGCATAGGCCAGTACTGCAGGTCTCCGAGCTGACACTGAGCCGCTAGGCACCCATGGGCAGCTGCGCAGCTCCAGCTTCAGCAGCATCTAGAGCAAGAGGCCTGAAACAGGAGGCCCAGGAGGGTCACCATGCTCCTCAGTGGCACAGACACAGCGGCTGCTTTGGTAGCAACCTCCCGGCAGCACAGTGGGGCAAGCTCTGGGGCAACCTCCATCTAAGGCAGTAGGGAGAGTCCTCCACTGTCAGGAGTGTGAGGGGTTCTGCTTACACAGACAGGGAAAGCACAGCCAGGACTGGCCATGGGGAGGGCCACATGTAGCCCCCCTGGGCATCTGCCATGTATCAGTGGGGAGGTGGCCAAAGGAAGGCCAGGGCACAACCAGCCAGGAGAGTGCCGCTCAAGTCATGCCTACTGTGGAGCAGCAGGCCTTCTCTGCCCCAGCCACCAGAAGGCAATGACATCGGGGAACACCACCTTTTATAGGTGTGGTGACTAACAGAGACTTTTCTTTTACTGAATCCCCCCCCCTTTTACTTGCTGTGTGTCTTCGAGAAGCTCTCTGAGCTCTCTGATTTGCAGTGTCCCATGTGAAAAATGGCCAGGGCCAACAAGATTGAAAAAGTTAGCTTCACATAGTCATGATCACCAACCCTGCACATGGGTCCAAAGGTCAGCTGGGGATGGACAGGCATGTGGAGAGCCCCCAAAGGGGACCCAGGCCCAGGGAGCGGGTGCCACAGGCCCAGGACTGTCTAGCCTCAGGACTGGCTCTGCCAGCAGCTTCCTCTCAGCTTACACTGGGGGTCAGAACATCTGCTGAGACCCACTTGGCCCATGTGAAACATCGGGCACAAGGCCAGGTGCAGACTTACCCCCTTTTCTTGCTCCTGGGGCCTTCTGTGAGGCTAGACAGTTAGTCTCCGGCTGACTAGTCTCTGGCTCCTGGCCCTGCTTCCCTAGCACAAGGGTTCCTTCCTGTGGATAACAAATGATGTTTTTTTCCTCCCTAGGAAAGAGTTAGCCCCACTGAGGACAGGTCCCTGTCTGCTTTGTCACCACACTGTCCCTGCAGCCTGTCATAGAACCTAGAATCCATCTGCTTCTCAGTATTTAGAAAGGGGATGGACAGTGGAGGACAGTGAAGGGACTTAGAACACTTAAAAAATACACACCCCATATGGAAGGGGTTTGTTTTCCTATAGATTTTGTTCTTCTCTAAGGCATCCAAACCCTGTGCTCGAAACCACATTATCCAGAACTTACACAACTCAGCAAAAAGACATTGCTACATTTGTCCTGTTGGCAGCCCCCTTCTGCCAGATTCCAGCTGAGACCAGTCTGCAATGACATGCTGTCTGGGGGGGTGACATGGCCACAGTGACTGGCAGTGCCCTCTGGCTGTGGCCGGGCCTGGCAGGGGCATGATGGGAATCCTGGGGTATCTAGCACCTCAGAGACCTTACAGAGATTCCACTTTTTTGGGACAAGAAGGAGCTGGAGTCTTTCCCAAGAGAAGCACTGGGCCAGGATGAACCGGGAGCCCAGCCCAGGGCTGGCCCCACAGGACTTCCTGGTGGCATCTGGGACCACTGCTGTCAGAAGACCATAGCTGAGGTCTTGGGTCTGGTGGAAAAGTCCTCGATGTCCTAGAAAGATACCTGCCTCAGTCTCTAGTTTCAGACTAATGTGTAGAGGTGTAGAGAATGTTTTATTTTCTCAGATGAGATCCCAGCTCTGGAACAAGGTAGTGAGAGTAGTTTATGTTTGTAAGTTGCTTAAACTTTTCAAAGGAAGTCCTGCTGTATTTCTCCCCCAGATTCAAAACATTTTTTTAGGCTCTGAGAAAGGGCCAGAGGTTGGTCTAATTTCTGGCCACTCTGGTCTTTCTCCACTACTTAACAAAAGCACAGGTGTCTCCTGCTGACCCCCTACACCCCAGCCTGGCTCATCCCTGTCATATTCCTCTTCTGTGTCGAGTCGCCTTTCATACCCCAGTGACGTCACGTCACCATCTGCCCTGTTGCATGTTCCTTTCTCCTCTTAGTAACTCAGTGTGACTCTACAGCTCACATAATGACACCTGGCAAAAGAGAGAAATAGGACTTTTACCCATAGATGAACCCAAGTAAGACAACCATAAAAAGATGACTTTGCATCCTGTCATTTGAGCTTCCCAGCATGCTGCCCTGTGTCTCCTGCAGTATCGATCACGCAGTAGGATCCATGTTTCTTTACTTTGTATTTTTTATTTGCTTTGTGTTACGTAAACGTAAAGCATACGTAACACAAAATGTACCATCTAAGCTATTTTAAGTGTACCGGTCAGAAGCATTAAGTACATTCACATTGTGGCGCAAACATCACCACCATCCATCTCTAGAACTTTTTCATCTTCCCAAACTGAAACTCTGTACCCATCAAACAATAACTCCCATACCTCCTCCCCTGAGTTCCTGGCAACCTCGTTTATACTTCCTGTCTCTATTTGACCATGCTAGGGATCTCATTTCAGAGGAATCATTCAGTGTTTGCCTTTCTGTGACTGGTTTACATTACCGTAATGTCCTCAAGGTTCATCTGTATCATGGCATGTGTCAGAATTTCCTTCCTTTCTAAGGCTGAATACTGTTCCAATATGTATACATTGCATTGTATGCATACATCGTATGTATACAATGCTCATCCATTCATCCATTGGTGGACTCTGAAGGTCCTTCCACCTTTGGTTACTGTGAATAGTGTGGCTGTGAAGGTGGGTGTACGAATACTTGTTGGAGACTCTGCTTTCAAAGGATGTGTGTGTGTTTTAAGAAGATTTTCCTCATTGCCCAGCAGAAGACTTCACACAGATGGAGTGCCCGGTAGATATGCCTTGGCTGACTTGTGGCCGTTTGTCCCCTCCCTAGAGTAGTGGGCCCCCTACTGGTGAGAGGAAGATGCCTTTGAAAGTGAAGTTTCCCTTTGAGGGACATTTAGAAGTTGTGATATATTAACTCAATGATAGCCAAGGATATAATTTAATACTAAATTAGGTATCTAATTTGTAGTTAAGAACATTCTATTTAACTTAACAACTGGCCGGGGGGTGGGGTGAAGTGTCTTGAATGAGAATCGGAGAAAAGCTGCAATGTTGGTTTATGTAGTGGAACATGCCAGTAAGTCATGCTGGCAGAGTATAGTTTGAGATCTGTCCCTGATTTGGGGCCTTTCCGGAACCCCATGTGACTGATGAGGGTGGATGGGCTCTGAGGCCTCGCGAGGATGACGAGCACCCCAACAAGCCCCTGCTCTGCTGGCAACCAGCTCTACCGGAAGCCAGCGCCCCTGTTCAGCAGAGTCGCCATCCCGGGAACTGCTGGATTAAATCCATCTGCCCGAGTCATCCAGCTGAGGCCACCATTGTTTCTCTTCTTTGAGAAGAACCCTGAAGGTATGAGGACCAACAGGCTGGTGGAGGGTCAGGATGTGGCAGAAAGATGGGGTGTAGTGGGGTTAGGCACTGGGTGATATTCTTAAAATTCTTGAGACTTTAAGCATTTTTCTAGCCGCTTTCTTAACCTCTCTGATGCTTGGTTTTCTCACCTATGAACTGGGGATGTTTCCTCTTGAGATGGTTGCAAGGCTTAAAGGAGCCAGCATGGTGAAGGGCTAGCAGACTCCTGGGGCAAGCTCAGTGCTTGGTAAAGGGTGGTCGGTGAGAGTTTTCCTTCTCAGCCAGCCAGCCACACCCCTGGGCCTTCACTTGAGATGGCCTCAATTCGGCATCCACAATGTTCTGACAGCAATGGCATCTTGAAGAACTCCCATGAGGATGAGACACAATTGCACAGGAAACACCGAGGCAGGGGCTGGCACACAGCAGGCGGAGAGTCAACAGCGATGCCACTCCCAAGGCTGGCAGCAGCTCTGGGTGACAGGGGCTCTCCTCTGCTCCACATGTTTAATGGCTACCTTGGGCCTCTGAGGGGCTGCAGGTGGGAGTCCCCCAGCAGGCCTCTGCTCAAGCGATACTAATTGTGCCAGGGAGAACGGCTCACTAGAGTGGAAAATAGTCCTCATATATCTAGCTGAAGACGATAATGACCTTTTAAATAACAGAAGCAATTTTATTTCAATACCTCAATTACTCTGAACTCTGAAATGTCAAAGTGCTCGGCACTTTCAAAATAGCTTAATATAGACATTTATAGCACTTAGACACAGCTAGTTTCTTATCTAACCTAATTATGTGTTGTACAGGAAATGGTGAAGCTCACCATCTGTGTTATTTTTCACAGGGAACCCCACGCACAGCCCTGGGCTTGGCCAGAGTCTGGCAGCTGGTATTTCTCCCCAGCCAAGGATGCACTGTTCTGGGAGAAGGCATGATGAGGCCTGGCATCAGCCGCATGGTGATGTGGGCCTCCCAGCTTGGTTAAAGTCCACAGCACTGTGCCCAGACCCCAGGAATGGCTGGTACTCCCAGCTGATGGCAGCTGTGGTGAGGCTGCCAACCTGGGGAGGTCCAGCTGTGGTGAGCTGGTTACCAGGCCTCTGGCCCCCTGTAAAGGCCTTTTCCCAAGAGGGGCCCCCTCCAGGGGACCAGTAACAGCCCCTGGTCCCATTATATTTCCCACTTTTTTTCTTTGTCTCTTTTACTCCCTGTTCACCTCAATTTTCCACCATGAGGCCTCACTCCTAGTCCTGAGCCAAGCATCTGCTGGCCCCCAGGCCAAGGCAGCCAGGACACTATGTGGCCGGTGGTACTGCCTGAGCTCTGCCCTCCCAGCCTGAGGCCCCTCCCAGCCACAGTGGGCTGCCCACACTCACAGTTCATTATGTCTGTCCTTGGCAGGACACTGAGAAGACACATTTATAGAACTTTCAGAGGCTCCTTTTGGTGCAACATTTGTCGTTCATTCAGTCATTCATCACACCTTCATGGAGTACCCACATGGGACCAGCTGGTCCAGGCAGTACAGACAGAGATAAATTAACAGGCCAGTATCTCTGATCCTGAGGACCTCACAGATGCTTAGGGAGTTGACCGGGAAATGGGAAATTTCAATACCAAGCTGGGATAGAGGCAGAGGGGTAAGGGCCCGGGATGAGTCTAGCCTTGGGCCAGCGGTGCTTTGGTGCAGGCTCTCTGGCCCCGGGATCATCTTCTCCTGCAATCCTAGGAGTCCTTATGGGAAGAGAAGGGACAAAAATCTCATGCCTCCCCTTCCCCCAGAGGATGCTGCCTCACCCAGACCCAGGACACTCCTGAGCGAGCTAGCCCACAAGGTGCCCACTGGGTCCTTTTCACAGCTGTGCATCAGCACCTCCCCTGCAGCAGGCCCTGGGCTTGGCTCTGGTGTTCAGAGAAGAAGCAGTCATGGTCCCTTATCTTGGTGATGGCACAGTCCAGGCAGAGGGAGACAGCAAACAGCAAAGTGCCCACCCACCCTTCCCTGTGCCACATACTATCCAGATGTCCTGTGGAGCCCATGTAAGAGAGCCATGCTGCATCCTGGGAGAAAGAGCAGGAGAGTGACAGGGTGGGCCACATCTCACAGCCAAGGAAAGGACACTGGAAGAGACTGAGAGGGGCTCAGCGCTGTTCTGACAAGACCCAAAGCTCTTCACTGTAACACAGTGTTCCTGGTGAGATAGACTCAGCTGAATTCAGGCTGCTTCTGCTTGGATTGGACACTGGGTTTCTCTGAGCCTCAGTGTCCTTAACTGTAAGACATGAGATGACGTGAGATAACATGCATCTAGGGCCTCCTCCCTTCAGTTCCCAGCTCCCTGAAAGGTGTCCCTTAACATCAATATTGAGTGTCCCTTGATGTCTCATTTCACAGGACACAGCTCCTCACTAACTGTGATCTCATTTCTTCTTTGTCTGCCTCCATGACTAGGCTGTTAACTCCCTGACGGCAGGCACTTATCTGTCTCATTCACTGTTGTATCCCGGCACAAAGAAGAAGAGGTGCCAGATAAGTAATTATGAATAAGTGTGGAACGAATTGGAAGGTGCCTGGCAGAGGGCGACACCATAGTGAATTGTTTAGAAATACTTGCAAGCCACTTATTGACCCTAAAGGGGTGGGCACTCCAATGGGATATTGTGGGTGTGCTCTTCCACCCCTGTGTGCAGTACATGGGTCTTCTGCACATTTCTGAAGCCCTGCATCTGCCCCGAGGTGCTGGCCCAGTGGTTGTAAATTGAGATGGGTCCTGGAGCCAGTCTAGTCATTTGCAGGAGGCAGCCTGCAAAATAAAAGCTATAGGAAATGGCAGCAGCTGTTGCAAACTGGAAGTGCTACCCAAAACTCTCAAGGCATTCAAATGCAAAATAATGATGGGCCCAAGAAGACACCTGCAGGTTCTACTTGGTCCCCCAAACTGCCAGTTTGTGACCCTGCTATAGTTCCAAGTTCCCAAAGATCACCACTACGGAGACTGGAAGCTGGGTGCCCCTTCCTCTAGGCTGCCTGGAGTAACCACGACTCACTACTCTGAGCAATAAGTGGCCAGGTGCACAACTGGCCAATCCCTTGGTCATCGTAGGCTTCTGAAGAGTCAAGGCCCCTAACCCTAGTGAGCAGGATTATGGTCACTCTGCATCATGGGACCCCAGGGTCCCCAGGCTTCTCCAGCCTGTGGTTCAGGTGAGAAGTGGGAATGACCCACCTACCTGGGCTGTGTTCTTACTGCACAATGGCATCCAGATGGGACCCCTCAGTTATTTTAGTAAGTCATCTGGGAGTGTCATGTGTCCCCAGGATAAGACCCTAGGAGTTCCTCTGCTCCAGTTTCCCTGTAGGTATCACCCCCAGCCTCTTGAGGACCCCCCTTCCCTATTGACCTGCTGCCTGAGGCCCCTGTGCTTGTGTCCCTTAGGCTCACTGTGTTTCAAGCAAAAATGAGGAGAAAACACCTTTCCCACCCTGGAGCTTGCTCTGCTGCCAGGGTCTTCCGCAGGGGCCTTATGCCGAATGTCTCTCCATGCTCCTCAGGTAAGGGGCCCCAGGTACTTGTCCAAGAGAAGGCTTGGCAAACTGCAGCCAATTTTGCCTGCAAGCTAAAAATAAGGTTTTCACATTTTTAAGTGATTGAAAAAAATAAAAGGAAAAATAATATATTGTGATTTGAAAATTATATGAATTTCAAATTTCAGTGTCCATAAATAAAATTGTGTTAGAACAAAGCCACACCTTTATGTAATTATGTATTGTTTATGGCTGCTTTTACATGAAAAGGGTTATCTTTCTAGAAACTGCCAAACTGTTTCCCAGAGTGGTTGTACCATTTTACATTCCTACCTGCTGTGTATAATTTCCAGTTGCTCCTCTTTCTTGCCAATACTTGCTACAGGCAGTCTTTTTAGTTTTAGCCACTTTTATAGCCTTTGGCCTATCATTTGGTTTCCATTTGCATTTTCCTGATGATAATGATACTGAGCATACATTTTATGCACGTACTAGTCAGCCAGTTATCTCCTTTGGTGAAGTGTCTATTCAAATCTTTTACATTTTGTTTTTTCCTGGGTTGTTTATTTTCTTATTATTGAATTTTGGAAGTTTTAAAATGCAATGTGGATACAAGTCCCAGATCAAATATGTGATTTGCAAATATTTTCTCTCAATCTGTGGCTTGTCTTTTATTTTGTTAATAGTATCTTTCAAAGAACAGAAGATCTCTGATTTATCTACTTTTTCTTTAATGGATCATACTTTTGGTGTTGTATCTATGAAATCTTGAATACCCCAAGGTCACAAAGGATTTTTCCTAAAAGTTTAATTTCAGATTTCATCTTTAGATCTATAGTTCATTTTAAATTAAGTTTTCTTTATGGTGTGATGTGTAGATCACAGTTCCTTTTTTTCTTCTTTGCACATGGATACCCATTGTTCTAGCACCATTTGATGAAAGGACTGATTGTCCTTTCTCCACTGTATTGCCTTGACATCTTTGTTGAAAGTTAGTTGACCATATGTGGGTCTGTTTTTGGACTCAATTCTGTTTCATCAATCTGTCTGTCCATCCATGGCCATAGCCCACTGTCTTGATTACTGTAGCTTTCCAACAACTTCTGAAACCAAGTGATGTAAATCTTCCAATTTTATTCTTTGTTCAAAATTTTTAGGTTATTCTAGGTCCTCTGCATTTCTGAGTTTTAGAGGCAGTTTGTCAATTTCTACCAAAAAAAAGCCTGCTGTAACTTTGATGGGGATTGTGTTGAACCTGTAGATCAATTTTTGGAGAATTGACATCTTCACAATATTGGGCCTTTTGCTCCATGGCCAAAGTTTATGCCTCCACTTATTCAGGTCTTTCATTAGCCCCAACAATGTTTTTATAGTTTTCGGAACTTGCACATCCATCTTTTTGTCCAATCTATTGCCAAGTATTTCACATTTTTTATGAGATTCTAAATAGTACTGACATTTTAGTTTCAATTTGTGATTGCTTGTTAGGGCTGAGATTTCCTGAAAGATTAGATGTGGGTGTGAGGGAGGAGCATGCTCAGAGATGTCTCTAAGCCACTAGTAGGAAGACGTCTATCCTTGACAGTGGCCAAGCAGACACTGGATATTAATAACTATATTGTAATGATAGTGATTATATTACTGAGAACATCACATGTTCCTGGGATAGGATCTCCCAACTCACATGCATATTATGAAATCCTTACAACAACCCTGTAGGATCTATGATTCTGGCTTTACAGGAGACACCAAGGGACAGGTAGATTAGCCAAGTTCCCCAAAGTTACCCAGCTCATGAAAGGAAGTCAGGCCTTGAACCTAGAGGTCTGCCTCCAGATGTGAGCCACAGCCTAGTGCCTGCCCCTCTCATGGTGCAGTGGAAGGCATTCCTGGGCCACCTGTGGAGATGGGAGTCGCCACCCCACCCACCCACACCTGCTAACCCAACATGGACAAAGGGACCTGAGCTTCTCTAGAACATCTGCTGCCTGGGCCAAACTCAGTACCTGACCCAGGACCTTGGGTAAGGATAGCATCTCCTACAATGTGACTCAGAGACCCCAGAACCATGAGGTGGTTGTAGGGGTACATGGACAAGAGGTAGTTTTAGTTTTCATCTATTTTTTGTATTTATATTAGAAAATACACAGACTACATCAAACTTCTACTTTCATACACATTAAGGCTTAGCTGAGGTTAAAGGTAAAAAATGAATGAACTTAAAGACATATTAAGATAACTAATAGATAAAGGTGGCATAGAAAAATCTGGAGGTGGTAGGGGAATGAGAAAAACTCAGGAAACATTTGAATGAGGGGATGATGCCTCAGAGAGAGAGAGAAGAGCAGAGAAAGTCATTATTCTCTTATCAGGCCCTGCCTGAGAAACCACATTAATGATGATGACAGTAATAATAATAATTAGCATTTCCTGAGCCCTTGCCCTGTGTGAGGAACTTTATATACATTGCCTCATTTAATCTGCACAACAGTTTGTGAGGTTAGTGATTATTACTATGATTTTACAAAACAAGAAGAAGAAAGGACACCTTGGGCTGGGGGCGCCAGGCCCCAAAAGCAGAGGGGATCCTAAGTGGGGGTCGCACAGCCTAGCTCTGAGAACTCCAGCTGCAGGTGCAAGGCCTCCTGCGACCTGAGCCTGAAGTCGGAGAAAGAACTTCGTGGTCTTGGGGATGCCTCCTGCGGCAGTGAGCTCCGTGTTGCAGAAGGTATCCAAGTTGGTCTATCCTGACACAAAGATTATAACCCATTTAAAAAAATTCTTCCAAAAGCATCTGCACCCATTCTTCTTCCTTTGTTTTGTTACAAGGGGGAAGGGCAGCTGCCTGTGGGATCCCAGGCATCGGAGAGGAAGGTGGGGCGCTGAGCCCCCGGGGCCGCAGCCAGACTGCCTTGGCTCCATCCACCATGTCCCCTAAGGAGCATTAGGCCATGTGGTACTGCAGACAGGGTGCTCCGGCCTGGAACCTTGGCCAGGTCCCTTCCCTTCTCTGGGCCCTGGTTCACACATCTGTAAAATAGCATTTTGAGGGTCTGTGTGACCCCTTATGGCCATAGACTCTTAGGCATCGGTGTTCAGACTCAGCCTCTTTCCACTCAGCCCCAGCCAGGCTGAGAACAGACCCTCTGTGGATCCTTGGGTGATGATAGTGAATACATGAATGAGTGAATGAACAATTGCATGGATGCATAGTTAACATGAGCCATCACTCAGATATCAGTAAGAACCACTCGGTGCAGACAGCAGGGCTGTAAAGTGTGCCCTAGGGTGCAGATCACTGCTGAGTCATTGCAGATGATATATTTATAATGAAGCATTTCTGGCAAATGGCAGTAAAAGGCCTTAGACAAGGGGACTATCCATGTCAGCCCAATTTGGTAGCAAAGATCTTAAGCCAGGGCAGTAACAGTGTCCTCTGAGCTTTGAGGGATTTGGAGGAAGGAAACAATTTGGAGATTCCTCCTGTCTACCGTGAAGCCCATGAAGGTGGTGCAGGCAGCAGCCCATAGAAATGAAATGGAAACACCACCCTATGCATGAGCACACACACACACACTCACACACCAGACACATACACACACACACTCATATATACATTCACACACACTGGGCATATGATGTGTACCCAGACCTTACTAAAACTGATATTGGCTTGATTTAGAGAGATTCGATTTTATGCTAAACAAATTTCATCAGAATTTTCATATGAAGAGTCTATGCCTCCCCAGATGTGCCCTGCTTGGCTGCATGCTAATGTGGTCAAATCCAATCTCCGAGTTCTCTGCAGGTCCCATGACTGGGTTCTCAGGACTCCACTCCTGGCTGCTGGCTGAGCCTGAGGGAGGCAGGTGCTGTCACAATGGGCTTCTAGGTACATGGAGCCCAGAGCACAAAGGAATGAAAATGGAGAGCCAGCTTGGGGCAGCAGGCTGTGTCCCCCAGGAGCCAAGGCCAGAAGGACCCAAAGGACCCTGGAAGCTCAATCAGTGGCACAGTGAGCCCCATGGGGCCCTCCATGGGCTTCCATTGTTGAATTTCAGTCCATTCAATAGAAGCAATTCGCCTATCATGCACTGAGGACCTACAGAGTGACTCAGGCCCTTGGGCAGATCATCATTGTCCCGGGTCTCTAAGAAGTCCAGGGAGCAAGGTGCCCAGACAGCAAGTAATACAAATACAAGATGCCTAGTTGAATTCTAACTTCTGAAAAATAATGAATACTTTCTGAGTATATGTATGTCCCAGGTGAACACAGGCATGTCCAGATGGAAAAGTGGGCATGGCTTGAGCATTACCGGCACCCACTGTAGGTAAAACTTCTTCCAGAGGAGTGATGGGAATGCACCCCCTGATCTTGTGCTCTCACTGTATGTTCTGGAAAACCCTGCTTTCCTCTCTGCAATTAGAGGGATGCCCGCTGCACAGGCTCTCTTCCCAGGCCTCTCAGAGGACGTGGTGAGCCAGCGGAGAAGGGAGGACAGGATGAGCCCCTCCATGGTCAGTGGTTGGGAAGCAGCATGCATTTGGGATAGGGGGCAGAGCTGAGGCTTTCTCCAGATGGGAGAGGCAGCTTTGGCCTTGCTGGTGGGGGTGGGGTGGGATGGGAATCCCCTGTTGTCACAGCAGAGGGGCGGAGGTGGGGGCTGGCCTACAGTTATTAAGAAGTTGTCAGGGCTTGGCTACCGTCTCAGGCTGAGCAAGTGAAGTCAAGTGGAACATGGGTTCCTCAACCTCAGAGGCCAGGGAAGCCCCTTGCTCCTGCCCTGAGACTGCAGGGGGTGGCAGAGGACAAATGCTTGCATCCTTACACTGTCCTGTCACTGTCTTTCCAACATCTCCAAGTGGGAACCCTGGAGCCTGCATCAGCCTCACCTGGGAGATGGACAACATGTGGCTTCTGCTCTTGCCAGGACCTGGACTTGCATTCCAGAATATTGCTTAACAATGCCATCCCTGTGTGGGCATCCCACTCCAGCCTGATAGACCCCTGGATGTGACAGCGTGTTCCCTGTGTTTTTTCTGTCTGTCCCCAGCCCAGGCAGGGAGCTCCTCTGTGCATAGACAAAATGGTTCTCTGTCCCTGAGGTCCTGGCACAGGGCTTGGCTCATCATGAAAAAATAATGAGGAGTGAATGAATAAGTGATATGTTTAAATACTGCATCACGTTGGTGGGGGTGGCAGACTCTTGCTTGCTTCTTCCCTCCATAAAATCAACAGAGATGATTTTAATCTCATGGCAAGCCATCAGGCAAACACCAGATTCAATTTTACAGATGCAGAAACTGAGGCTAACATTGGCAGAAAGAGGGACTCCAGAGCCCTGCTCTTATCCACGATGTTCACTGCACATACCTGTCCTCTGATACTGTGCTGTGGCTGGACAGTATGGCATGGCTTCTGCTCTGGGTTCCCCTGGTCTCTGCTGGACAGGCCTGTGCCCATGTGGCCTTCACACCTAAGTTCAGCCTGCCAAGTGCTCGTAGCCTCTTCCCTGGTTGCTCCTCTGAGGGGGGCCTTGGGGCCCAACCTTCTTTTCCCTCCCCACCCCTCAAGCTTCTGCTCTGGACTTCCTTCCACCACTGACAACTGTTGGGGCTCCCAGCCCTGCTGGCCAACTTCTGAAATACTGAGGCCAGCAGGAGCCCCCTGTCACTGGAGTTGCAGAAAACCTTTGGACTGTGGGCCTCTGCTTCACCGGGGGCTCTTTTTCTTGCCCCCATCCTGGGCCTCCTCTGCTTCCCCCAACTCCCCAAACCCCTCACACGCTACTTCTGACCCTGCTGGAGCCAAAGTATAGCCAGGTTTGTAATGGGGACCTTGGGTGGCCCTATCCCCTTCAGGATTTGCATGCAGAGCAGCTTCCCTCCTCTGGGTATGGGAGAGCTGGTTGTGCAGGAGCTCGCCAGAGGCCTGCGGGGAACACGGGGGGCTCCTGCTTTAGTGCCGCTAGGAGAGAGGTTGCGTCCGGGTGGTCCCCAGGTTGTCCCTGATGTAGACACTGGGGCGTGCTAATGGTGGGCCTTTCTTCTGCATTCCTCCTCCACGTTGTCCTGCTCTCTCCTGCTCTCATAGATGCCTCCACTGCTCCAGCTCCATGGATGGCATCCACTGTTTCACCTCAGGTTGCTGGCTTTGTCCCCAGACACATCCTGGGTGTGACGCCCACCACCTGATTCCTCAAAATTCCTCCCACCCTCGTCTCTTGGTTTTGCGTCCCCCACCCATGTAGGCTGCTGCCTGGATGTGCTGGCACTCAGAGCTGTTGGTCACTCCCAGAATCACCAACTCAGAAATGCCTGTCACCATGGCTCATTCATTCATCTGCATGTACATACCCTTGAGCAACACTCTGGGAGCACCCTCTTTGTGGCAGGCACTGGGACACATCTCTGGGGTCAACAGTCCATCTCTGCCCCCAGCCCCCGCTCACCCTGCCCCCTCACTGGACTCTAGCCCACAGCCCTAGGGCAGCAGCCTGCCCTGCTCTGCCTCCCCCTCACCGTCTTTGCCCACAGGTTCTTCTGGCCTCCAGCCCACCACGCTGGGTGCCTTTGCGGATGCCACTCACCCCTCCCATAACATCCTGCTCTCCGTGTGGACATGGCCAAGTCACAGCTGCCCTTCCATCTTGTGGGGTCACCTTCTTCTGCAGCTGAATTATGTTATGAGCTGAATTATGTCCCTCTAAAATCCATATGCTGAAGTTCCAATCCCCAGTACCTCAAAATGTGGCTATTTTTGGTGATAACATCTTTAAAGAGGTAGTTAAAGTGAAATGAGGTCATAGGGAGGACCCTAACCCAATATGACTGGTGTCCTTACAAGAAGAGGAAATTTGGACACAGATACACACAGACAAAAGAGTGTGAGGCCACCGGGGCAGATGGCTGAATACAAGCTGAGGAAGGAGGCCTCAGAAGAAACCAGCCCTGCTGACACCATGATCTCAGACTTCCAGCCTCCAGAGCTGTTACAGCCCCCGCTCTTGTGGTCCTTTGTCCTGGGAGCCTGGGCAGACTCCTTCAGCCAGAATGTCACCTATGCCTTCCCTAGGGCATGAGATGTCTCTCTTTTTAGCCTTTTTACCACAAGTCACGTTTGTTGACACAGACATCTTAGCCCCCAGACTCCAGCAATAAGTCCTTGCCCTGTCTCCCTTTCCCCCATGAATGGGGAATCAAGGTTTCTGGAAACTCTCATTGAAAGAATGTTGTAAGACAGCCTCTGGTTGGCAGGCCTTTCAGCCCCTGGTAGGTGTTGGGATGGTGTTTTGAAACATGACAGCAGGCTCAGCCTTAATATTCATGATCCTGTTTCTTGGCCTTCCTGGGGAGTGGTGCCCTCTGCTCTTCAATTTATGGTCCTTCAGTGCAGCCCAGACTGGCTAGGGGATTGCAAATGGGCTGTCTGCTAATAGCACATGCAGACAGTATGGGAGATGGCTGATTCCTGGCCCTGGGGTCAGATACATGCTCCTCTCACCCAGGGAGGGGTGCTCTGGACCTGAGAAGCATCTCCACCTCCATCTTCCCTTTGCAAAGACCTTGAAGTTTATAGATAGAACACTATTTCCTAACCAACCCTCACTTGTTATTTTTGACATAGCTGCATACCACCTCTATGGTCTTAAGATTTATCTTTAAACTGACCCACCACCCCTGGAATCCAGATCACCCAGGCCACAAGTCCATTTTCTTTTGATCACCAGGCCTGAGCTTCATCAGTTGGGGACACCCACCAGGGGCTCTGCAGGGCTTGGAGAAGTATGAGAAGGACTGGTACTCTCTGGAGAGGAACCCTCAGGGAGGAGAGCTGATGCTGAGGGGCTGAGCTACCCTAAATCCCTGTGTACCCAGCTGAGCTTGATTTCATTGAAGAGGTAAGTGAATTTCCTTTCAAAGAGAGCTGGGGGTGGGGAGAAGCCATGAGGGTGAGGACCTTCAGTGTCCAACAACTGGTCACTCAGAGTGACCGGGCACTAGAAGGTACTGGAATTCCTCAGAGGGATCAACTAGCTACCCTACCTGCCAAGTATTTTCAGATGGAGAACAAATGTCACACAGCAGTCCAGACTTTTCCAGGATGAACTCCAGCTCAAAATTAGTATGTGTAGGAACCTTGACCTTCAGGTAAGGATGGGTCCTAGGAAGAGCCTACCAAGTCTGAGCCTGCCGTGGAGAGCAGAGCCAGGCCAGGCACGTCCAGGCAGGGTGAGTTCCCTGAGGCTGACTTCCCTATGCCTGCAATGGGCAGCCCTCACGTCCGTGTCCTGTGGCTCTGCCATGGGAGCTGAGCCTCCTGACTGTGGCCCCTCACTCTCCATGAGCTCCTGTATGGCAGGCAAGCCGACAGGAGGAGACCAGTTCCACACAGGGAGGCAGGAGGTGCTGAGGAACCCTCTGAAGGTGGCCTGTGCTTCCTGCCTTTCTAAGTACGGAGATGCGAACTGCTGAGTGGAAAAGGGTGGTGATTGAACTCAAGAGCCCTCTTGCATTTGGAAAATAGTTGTTTTAATAAAATAAAGACAATACAATATGTCCCTTTAGTCACTAGTATGTGACGCATTTTTTTTTCCGTGTAATAAGCCCTTGGAAAAGGTGAGTCATTGTGATTTCACATGCAGCTTATCAGTGAGTTGTGCCTCCCAGCACACTGCTAGCAGGACCCCTATGTGTGCTCTCATCCTTTTTATAAAGCACATCCTTGTGCGATCCAAGGCCCCAGTCCCAGCAGCCCCGTCCTCAGGGCCTGTGTGGAGGGAGCCCGGGGAGGTTCCTCTACACTCCAAACACTGAGTCAGTCCACATTTCATCTGGTGCTGTTGCCCCTCGGGTGCTGCTAAGCCAGGGTCTCCACCGTCTCTTTCTTCCTACCCTTCTGCAGACCAGCAGAATATTCTCCCCTTCTCATCACCAACCAGGAGTTTGGTCTGGTTTCTTGGGAAGAGAAAGAACAGACAGGAATGTTAGAGGCAAGCCTGGGAGTCCCACTACCCCAGCTAGCACTCAGGAACTTGTGACACAGGGTGGGAGCTCGGCCCAGAACCTCATGGATCTGTACCTGGCCTCCACCTGAGGCAGGGGCAGGAAGGGAGAACTGGAGGAAGTTCTGACCCCAAGGGGAACTTCTGAACCATGAGGGTGTGGTTCCCACTGAAGCTATATTCTAAGATGCCTGGGCCCCAGGGCACAGGGTGAGACCCTGACTTCTCTCCAGCACCTCCTGCTGCCTCCTGTCCTATGAGAGATGCCACCCGTCTCCCAGCCAGACCAATGGCAAGTTTTCCAGCACAGATTTAGGGCTCTGGACTTTCTGGCTCTATCCCCATGCCCCACCCTAACCCACCCCACTTCAACCCAGCATCTAGAACACCGTATAGTTCCCACCTCCACGGACCCTAAGTAACTCACTCCAGGGCAGTGAGAGAGAAGGGAAAGCACCTCTCAGAGGACCACAGAGCTCCTGAGACCACACTTCCTAGTGTGTGAATCAGGTTAACAACAGTGAGTGCCATCAGTGGGTAATTTTGAAGAATAAAATAATGTCTATCAAGTGTAGTATCTGACACTTGACCATGCTAGCTTCACTTACAGCTCTTAAAAGGCATTTCTATAATGCAGGATAATCATCACACCAAATGTTAAAATCTGTGGACCTCAGGAAAAAAGTCCCGCTAAGAAAAAATTACAAAGCAGTTTTTTTCCCCCCCCAACAAAACAATTTTGAGCAATGTTAGGAGAACAACAAGATCTCCAGTGGCTTAGGTTTGTGAATTTGCACATGGACTTGCTAACTCTAAACCATGGCACAACCTGTATTTTGTGAATATGTCTGTGCCCTGTGTCATTCATCCTAATCCTCCCTTGAACTGTAACCACAACCCCAGCAGTTAATTCTATTTGGTGGTGGTGACCTTTGGATTTATGAATTCATGGATATGCAAGAAAATGTGTGTATTATAAAACATTTCCTGTGGTGCACTACATGGCCACCTGGCCTGCATCCTGTACTTGAGTGGGTCCTTACCGTAGTGAGCCACCTTCTAGGGCGGGGGGCGAGGGCTCTCCTAAGGGTGGTCACAGCGCCCTCTGCTGGATGCCTGGAGAAACCAGGTCATGATTACCTGGACACAGCCAGAGCTGTCACCGCAGGGCTGGTCTTGCTGGGCTTCCCTGTCAAAGAGGCACTGACATCCAGCTCTCGACATAGGGCAAGATTCTTCCCCCACCTGTGGCCTGTGGAGAGTGTGCGAGAGGATAGTTAGAGAATCCAAGCAGCCTAACGCATATGCATATGTTCGTCAGCACACAGGGCTACAAACATATACACACATATTTGTATTTGTGGTCAGCAACTTGTTAAATTGAGGGGGAAAACATATTTAATCTTGGCTTGTGCTGTTGCAAAAAGGGCTGTCCCAATTTAATTTGCAGGCTTCGATAGTTGCATGTGCTGACGTGCTGCGGTATCCATTGTGTACCAAATTGGATTTGTGTATTATTGCTTTCTAAATTGCATGCCTAGTTCAGCAAAATTGTTCATCAGTGTTTACTGGCTTTATGCTTAATAAGATGCCCCACAATACCTGCTGCCAGGATGTAATGCAGCCTGTAATTGCCCAGTAAAAATGAATTACATAAAGTTGGCATTTTCAACTTATCTAAATCCTCTCACGCCACAACCAAAAATTAAATGCTGAGAATGTTTTATTCAAAAACTGTAACTCAATGATTGTTACTTCACTCATTTTAATGCCTGCATTTGGGGACAGACAATAATTCCTTCAACATGGAGGGTGAGATGGAGAGGCATCAGTGGGCTGTGTCCCTATGAAGTACCTTGGTTTAAGTCAGGCCAGGAGTGATACAGCTGTCCCAACAGTCCCAGGGTAGTTCCTTATGTGCACAGACAGGCTTATGCACCAGGAAATGCATGCACATTTTGTGTTTGTGTAGAAGTCCAAACAACAAGGTTTTCCAGAGCACTTAAAAATTGTACCAGGTTGAGTCCAAATCTATGGAATGATTCCTAAAATAAATTGTCCTAAACTGAGTTGGTCCTTGCTGAAAATGACAAATAAATGAATTCCAGGCAGAAATTAGATTGCATCTGCACACAAATGGAGTATTCTTAATATCTTCAAAGATCTCCTTTCTGCCCCGTAAGACATTTGAGGGATTCAGCGATATATACACCAATAGAATGTGCAAATATCCATGTGTCATGCCCAGTACTGTTCCCTGTCCAATAAAACAATTTTGAGCAATATTATGAGAACAACAAGACCTCCAGTGGCTTAGGTTTGTGAATCTGCACATGGACTTATTAACTCTAAACCATGGCCCAGCCTGTTTATTATGAATATGTCTGTGCCCTTGTGTCATTCATCCGAATTCTCCCTTGAACCGTAACCACAATGCTGGCAGTTAATTCTATTTGATGGTGGTGATCTCATGCAGGTCAGGACAAATAGCAGGGGAAGGATGTGCATCTGGGGTTCCTGTTGGCCTGAAAACATCTGGTAAGTTCTCTAGTCACCAGAGTGGTGTACTAGGGGAGAAGTCTCTCATAAGTCTGAGAAAATTATAATGATGACCTGAATTTTGTTGAACAGATTCTTGTCTGTGTCCATGATTTTTCTGTTATCAAGTTAGGAAGTACCTCCATTTGACATAGGGGCAAGCTGAGGGAGGGGCAGAGAAATGGCTGGGGACAGAACTGGGTCTAGAGCTTTTTTCTGCTTTTCATCTCACTTCTCTAGACCCCATTATCAATGAATACAACCTCACCACAGCTGTTGGCCCTGAGAAAGAACCGGTATATCCCCTGGGACTTCTAGAACCAACAGAATGTCTCTGAGGTGCCCTTTGTTCATCTGTCCTTCCGTCTCCCTACCCACCCATCCCGTCAGCATTCTTGCTCAGACATCTATCATCAACAACCAGTCTGAGCCAATGCCTTTGCCTGCTAGACCTCGACAACTTCAGAAATTGAGCCAAAGACTGAAATGGTGAGTGCTCGTGCATTTGTACCATAGTGTTGCTCAGAGGCAGGCTAGGAATAAGAAACCTGTGTTAGTTTTCTTTTAAGTGGGTGGAAGTAAGGGAGAGAATTTGGCCTGTGCTTGCCAAGGAAGTGCTGTGAGTTCCCTGGGATGCACAAGCCCCACACATCTTCCTTTTTATGCTGAAATGGGCTGATTCCTTGTGGTCCCAAAGGACTCTGGAGATAGCAGGACAAGTGAACTGAATGGGGTTGTAGACCGTTGTGGGTCACTGCTCTGAGTCAGCCCAGTTGTGGATGAGGGCTGTCAGACGGTGTTACCTTGAAGGAAGGGATTCCCACTGTAGAGCCCCTAGCAGAGGGAAAGCAGATGTTTGTGCATGCTTGGTGGGAGGGAAGACTTCATGGAAGGATGACTAAATGAATCACTGAGGTGTGTAGTACATTCTAGAAAGGAAACTAACTGAAAATGGCTACTCTTCATAAGGCAACCCTCAGCAATCTGGAAAATTCTCCCCTGTGAATGAAAATGGGTCCTGGGATGCAGAGCAAACCCAAGGGCTCATGAGGACAGAATTCTCCCTCCACGGCGACAAGTTTGCCTTCATCATGGGTGCTAAAAAAGATTCTGAGTTCTGAACCGGAGTCTTTGATGAAGACAGAGCTGAGAAAGAAGATTGGCTGCGCTGGGGGAGGTGGATGGCAGAGGCCACTGGGAGAGCCGTGCTGGAAGAGGAGGTGATAGCTCTGATGGTGAGGTTCGTGCTTGTGCTCACTGTGAGGGGGGTGGTCTGGTGGGTTACATGGCAGTACCTGCAGTTGAGGCTATCCTGGCAGTGGTTGGATCTGGCTGCAGAAGCGAGAACGACAGTAGCAATGTGCTCCTGGGTAACTGTGGACAAGTTATGGGACCTCTCGGTGCCTCAGTTTCTTTCCATCTCAGATGGAAGCCATAGTAGTATGTACCTCATTGGGTTCCCGTGAGAAGTAAGAGGATACACAGGACGTGTGCACGGTGGAAACTGCTCCTGGTCAGCTCTCTCCCTCAAAGCTCCAGAATAGTGGCCATGATGGTGGTGGCCAGTGGCCATGATGGCAGAAGGTAGAGCAAATTTTCTTACCTCAGTCCCATCCACCGCCACCCAGAGGGCTTTGAGCCAGAAGAGTGGTTCATTTAATTTGGTACACACCAAGACTCACCTGGGAACTTCTTAGACTTGGAAAGTCTAACAACCCCTAATCTCTTCCTGGGGTTTAGGGTAAGAACAGGACCCAGAGCTACATTTTTAATAAGGCTCCTGGGCGATGCTAACAGGTGACCAGCAGACCCATTCTGAGGAACTTGCCATGAGAAGAGCCACAGTCAACAGTGCAGACCAGGGTACTTTGCAACCACTTCCTCTCCCCAGGGAAAGGGCACTGACCCTCCATGCCCCCTCCTCACTCCTGTCCTGCAGCCCAGTTAATCAGGCAAGTAGCCAGCTGGACCCCCACTTTGGACTGGGGAATTTAGCATTCAATAGTCATCCAGGCAGATGAAGAGCATCAAACCAAGCTGTGTGATGTGGGTCCCCCTTCCTGAAGCTCAGGAGTCCCTGATGACCACTGCCACCACTGTTCACACATCTGAGGAGCATCCCAGAGCTCACTGGTCCCTGCATGATGGGCCCAGGACTCAACATGGCTTCTGCACCCTGCTTCACATTCCACCAGCAGCTGCAGTAAACTGTGTTTTTGTTCCCTCAAACTTGGCACCATCTCGGGACACTCTATGGCCTCCCAGGGTTCTGCAGGCCTGGATGGAGCTGCAGGAGAGGAAAGGGGAGGGATGGCTGAGCAACACAAGGATGCCCTGCATCCCCAGTCGGGCAGGTACCTCTTGGGCTTGGAGGCTGAGCCGAGGGCTCTTCTGGTGCTGCCTGTCTGGGAACAGACATCTTCATGTCCTCAGTCTTCCATATCTGTCCAGAGAAGAGAACAAGCCATGGGCTGGGGAAATGATCCTGTCTGCAGGCTTGGCCCATCCCAGCCCCTCACACCTGGGGGACCCTGAGAGAAGCTGTAAGGGCATGGTCCCCTTTCACTTTGGATGTTAAAGTATTCTCTGGGAAAGGGTTGCTTAGGCTTCAGCTGAGCAGTTACAGCTTGGATGAGTTCACTCTGCTCCCCTGTGTCCGTGTGCACCTGTCCACAACCCCTTACCTGTGGGGACCAGACTCAGCAGCCAGTGTATTACCATTTTGCTTGGCAAATGTCCTCTTGTCCCTCTACCACCATCCCTGGAGGTCTCCCTCACCACTCAGCAGTGGGGCCTCTCTGTCCCTTGTGTCTGGCCTTTGGTCCCAATCCCTGCTGTGAGTGTTCTCAGGCTGACTGCATATGGCTCCTCACTTGCTGAGTCTGGATATTCTGTTGCCAAAGGACAAGGACCAGCCTCCACTTAATGCTCCTGTGACCTTTACCCTGGGCCATCCCAGGAGCTCAGTTACCACACTGAGTGAGGGAGAGCTGAGCGCATGAAAGACTGCCAGTCCACTGTGGGCAGGCCCACCGAGGAAAGGCACTTGCTGCTCGGGCTGCTCCGACCGACCCACAGTGGACACCATGCTCCATCAAGCCCAGACCTTCGTGACCTCCTCACATTCTGGCCAGCCCTCTGCAGAGACCCTGTGCCCCTCACGGTCACAGATGGGGCTCTGTAAGGGGGCTCTTCAGGGAGTCCTCCTCTGCCTTGTCTCTCCAGTCCCTGCACCCTGGCTCCTCAGCCTGCATAGCCTTCCCCATGTGCTCTGACTTTCCTCATCCTCAGGACTCAGATGAAATGACACCTCCCTGATGTTTCTCTGTTGGAAATAAATCCATCCTCCCCTTGGAATACTACCACATATTCATTCTGCTTCCTGAAGCATCCTCTCCATGGATAACGTGAGACTTGGAGTGTTGACACCCCTGAGGGCAAGGCTAAGTTTAGTCATGTTGGCACCCAGAAAGCTTTCATAAATGTTTGTAAAATTCAGTGGGTCCTCCTCTGCCTTGTCTCTCCAGTCCCTGCACCCTGGCTCCTCAGCCTGCATAGCCTTCCCCATGTGCTCTGACTTTCCTCATCCTCAGGACTCAGATGAAATGACACCTCCCTGATGTTTCTCTGTTGGAAATAAATCCATCCTCCCCTTGGAATACTACCACATATTCATTCTGCTTCCTGAAGCATCCTCTCCATGGATAACGTGAGACTTGGAGCGTTGACACCCCTGAGGGCAAGGCTAAGTTTAGTCATGTTGGCACCCAGAAAGCTTTCATAAATGTTTGTAAAATTCAGTGGGCATCTTCACAAATACCTTGTGGCATTCAATTGACATTCCCTCCCATAAACTGTCCATCTCAGTTTTTTTAGTAAGCCTCTTAAGTGTTCTCAATTTTACTCATTCCTTCATCTTTCCTGTTAGTCTCAGAAAAATCTCCTGTACTTTGTTCTTCCCATGATCTTCCTCCCATCTCAACATTTCTGTTTCCTTCTCTTCTTGGTTCCTTGATGCTGTCCTTCTCCATGGCCCTCCTCAGAAGACCCACGACACTCTGATTATTATCCTAACTATAACATGGACCTCATAAATGTATTTTCTGTTCTCTCTTCTCTTCTAGGATATGAACATCTTGAGGACACTACGTATAAACAGCATATACTATATATATCCTATAGGATAAAGAGCCTATTTATCATTAATCTCTGTGTCTCCTGTGGCATATATGAAGTGCTTGTCATAGTGCCAGAGTTCAGTGAATGTTGGGATGATGGATAGACAGATAGTTGGATGGACAAGTAGTTGGGTGGATGGATGATTCATGGGTGTATGGATAATAGGTAGCTGTTTCTCTGTTGGAGATGTATGTAGGTATGGAAAGAAAGAAGGAAGGAAGGAAGGAAGGAAGGAAGGAAGGAAGGAAGGAAGGAAGGAAGGAAGGAAGGAAGGAAGGAAGGAAGGAAGGAAGGAAGGAAGGAAGGAAGGAAGGAAGGAAGGAAGGAAGGAGGGAAGGAGGGAAGGAGGGAAAGGTAAAGAGATAAATACTTGGGTAGGTGATTAGATGTATTAATGTGTGGATGGGTGAATGGATGAATGGAAGAGTAGACAGAAGGATAAATGGACACAGATGGAAGGATGAATGGCTGGATGGATGGGTAGATATAGAGATAAATACTTGAATGAGTGGATGGATGGAAGGTGGATGGATGGGCAAGCATGTGAATGGATGAGTGGGTGACCCAAATATCTCTTTTAAGCACTGGGCTATGTTATTATGCATTTGGCCATTCAGCTTTCATACCTTGTGACAATAAATTTTTATTCCATTATATAAGTCTATGTGTATATAAAATTAGACCTATAACTTTATTTATTGATTTTCTTTTTGGTGGAAAGAGCCTTGTCCTTGCCATCACTTGTTGTAGGGACCTCATCTGAAGTGCAGCCTGCAGATGTGGAGCCTTGGAGGAAGTGAGCAGAATGGAGATAAATGCATTTCATGTGCCGTGCCCTCCTTCTGCCCGAGACACACCTACCCGGACCATGCCATCTTGGCTCCCAGTGATGATGACATGGCTTGTGTCCCACGCTGGTCCCTCCATCACACAGCAACAGGTTATGGCTCCTTCAGGGCCCCAGGCCGTGGTGATGCTAGCCAGGGGCCGACCATTGACATTCCATAGAGACAGGTGGGCTCCCGCGCAGGAGACGATAGTGCCCTGCAGCCGTGAGAGATCACTTAACTCCAGGCTGGCCTCACTGCCTGCCCATCTGCCACTTGCTTAGCCACTGAATTTGTAAAGCCAAGCACCCCCAACCTGCTGTCTTCTGAACACTAAGCAAGGCACTCCAGGACTTCCCAGGACACCATTTCTTTGCCACTGACTCACAGGCCCGCTGTAACTTTAAGTCCCCGGTCCTCTGCACACTGTAATCACATGTTTGGATACTGCTTTTCCCAACACAGGCTGACTGGCTCACCCTCTGGACTCCTCCCACAGCCTTCTCCCTGGCACAGAGAGACCCAGTCTGGAGGCTTCCCTGGCTCTGGACATGGGGCCTACACCTGGCTGGCCAAGCCCATCTCCATTAGGAAGCTTTTGACATCACCTGACAGAGGATAGCCATTCCAATGATTACATGTGGTTTGTAAAATTGGACAATTTCCCTCTGGAGGGAATTCTGAGGAGAAATTTCCCCACTGCTCCTCTTGAAATGTTTGTCCAGAGTGTTTGTGCCTCAATTTTGTCTCTTTTGCAGCCAATGGTGTGGCAGCCTCTGTCACCAAGGACTCACAGAGCCAGCAGGGGCCATGCCTTTGAGCTTTGTCCTAACCACAGGGGTATAGGGAGCTCAGTGCCCTTCCACACGCCCCTGGCCGGGCTCCATCATGTCCTGTGCTGACTTTTTCAGTAGAACCTGCCTGAGCTCAGGGACCATGTCTGATACATTTCTGCTCAGTACCCAGTGTGGGCCCACCAGACACTCAGTGAACTCAGTGGCTCCAGGCAAAGTTGAGTTCAACAAATTGTTGTCTTGATATCAGTCTCTTGAGGTCTGGGGACATCATTTTTGATGGGTTTTATATCCTCCCATATCAGGGGCTTAGTGCGTTCCTCAGTACATCTACCATTCATACCTTCACCCTCATCCACCCACCTATATGCTGTCTATCCACCCATCACCCCTCAATGTGCCCATGCACCCATCCATCCATCATCCTCCATCTGCCCATGTAACATTCATCCTGGATTCAAGCCCACCTGGAGCACTATTTTTGGCCAAATTTGGCACCATGAGGCTTTCCCCTTTCCCCCTCCTTCTGTGATGCCCCTGCCCACCCCATCTATACCCTGGGTCCCTGGGCTTTCTGTGAGCAGATGTGGAGCCTTTGATCCTCAGGGAGCCACATGCTCCATGATGGGGGTTCCAGCCTGAGAGAAACTCCACACTGAGATTTAGATACACATTTCTCCAACTCCCTCCCTCTCTCTCTCACACACACACATGCATATGCACCAGTCCCTGGCAGGCTCATGTTTGGAGGCCAGCACGGAGGAACTAGCAGAAGCACTTCCTGCTGTGGGGATCAGAGGTACCTGCTGAGTCAACACTGGTCTTCAGTTAGCAGCCTGAATTAATCAGTTAAGCCCAGCACATCCCTCACCTAAGCCAACTTCCTGCCCTAGCTCCCTGGTGCCCATGCCAGGACAGACACTTCCCACTGCCCCCAGAACCCTGAGGGAGAAAAATAAAAATGACACCTAGACCCAGATGCCACACGTGTTGATGGCTCCACACTGTGCTCCACACATTTGGGGCTTTGACATTCTTGGGCGGCCAACATGGCTCTGCCCCTGGGTTTTCTCCCAGGGCACTGTCTCCCATGTTGCCATGCAGGCTTGTGGTCATGTCAAGGACTCAGACACTGAGAGAGGGGCCTCACCGAGATGTCACTGATGGCGATTGCAGAGACACCCTCATGGTGGGCGGGCAGGCGGGCCACATGGGTGAGGTGGTCAAGGTCCCACAGGATGCAGGTGCAGTCTTGGGAGCCACTCACCAGGAGGTTGAAGGTGACGGATGCTGCCAGGCATGTGACAGCTTGTGTGTGTCCATACAAAGCCTGGGGACAGGGGACAAACCACAGGTTGTGTGAAGGAGCCTTAATTCAACTACTCAGGGATGCCCCACCCCCCTTTTAACTGCTGGGCCTCAGATAAGGAAGCAGAGATTCAGTATGGGTCAGTAATTCCGAAGTGTGTGGTGTATATGCATGTGTGTGTGTGCATGTGTTTATGCATGTGCATGTGTGTGTGTACCTGTGCAGGTGTGTGTGTGCATGTGTGCACACATGTCCATGGCTGGCCTCTCAGTCCATCCATTTTCAGGGGTTGAGTTCCAGCTGAGGAGAATCAGCAGTCCTTTCATCATAACCCAAGCTGGGACCAGAAGCTCCCTAGGCACTGTCCTCCCCTACATTTGTCTTGCACCCCAAAGCAGCACATGCCACTATTAATGTGCAAGGGCACTGATTGGCAAAGTGTGGTGTCCCAGCCAGTAGGATAAACATCATCTGGGAACTTGTTAGAAATTCAAATTCTTGGGCCCTATCCCAGACCTACTAAATCAGAAACTGGGGTGGGGCCCCACAACTAAGGTTTTCACAGTCCGGCCAGGAATTCTGCTGAACAGTCACATTTGAGAATCACACTAAGGGAACCTCAGAAACACACTGGGTTCATATCCAGTCTGGCCACATGGCAGCGGGTGACTCAGGGCCTCTGTCCTGGCCCTGGGGCGGCTTGTGCAGGGCCTGGCCTGTCTTGTGGGTGGCTATGTGTCCAGATCTGGCCAAGGGTGTTGCTCCCTTGGGACATGTTCCTGGGGCGCTGGGGTGACCTGCGGGCACCCTGGTACCCCCAGGCCCACAACTGCTGGTAACAGCATGGTTTCTGCCACAGCTGTACCAAGGCTGCCAGGTGAGCCTGATATGAGAGCTGCTGTGCACACATATGCCTGGGTCTCTGGAATTGCCAGACAAGCATGGAAGTGGTGTTCTGAAGTGTGATTACCTGGGCCTAACTAGTGGTGAACCTCCACCCTCAGGATAGATGAATGCTCACTCATTTGGGTTAGTGAAGCTGGGTGTCATTTTTCAAAGCTGTCTCTTTGCCTGGTCACAGTAATTACAAATTTGCCATGAATTCCCATTTGTCTTCAATGGATCCTAACATGGTACCAACAAGACAGTGCTGGCAAAGTTCTGTATCTGACCCATGGAAGAAGATTTAGGCCATCTTAGGAAAATGGAAACTATCTGAACGAATAGAGGAAAGCAGAGAATTTGACAGGAACTTTCTGATTGTCTTCCCAGAATGAACTGATTCTGATGACTAAGTTCTTACAGCAGGAGACACGGTGACTCCAAAGAGTACAGGCCCCATGAGTAAGTCCTGAGGATTCAGAGAGAGAAGCTCTGAGCCCTTGAACCTTTGCATCTGTCCGTTAATGGAGCCAAGCCTGCCACTTTCTGAGGGGAGGTACTGGAGAGTGAGGTACCAGCCCATACTTGGGCACTGCCCACCCCCCGAAGGCCTGTTGCCTCCTGCCTGCCAGGAAACTGAAGCACCACGAGGCATCCAGCCACCCCTTATCTGGGAAGGCTGAGGAAATCAGTGAAGAAGGCCAGCAGTTTTGAGTGTGTTCTTGACCAGCTCTTTGTTTTCTCAGAATATAGTAGTCCCCTTTATACATGGAGGGATACATTCCAAGACCCACAGTGGGTGCCTGAAACTAAGGGTAGTACCAGACCCTATATATCTGTTTTTTCTATATATACATACTTATGATAATAATTTATAAACTAGGCACAGTAAGAATTAACAACAATACCTAATAATTAAACAGAACAATTAAAACAACATATTGTAACAAAAGTTATGAGAATGTGGTCTTTTTCTCTCTCAACTCATCTTAGTGACTTTCCTCACCTTTCTTGTGATAATGTAAAATGATATAATACCTTTGTGATGAGATGAAGTGGGGTGAATGATGAAGGCATTGTGATGGAGCATTAGCTACTATTGACCCTCTATCAATACACCAGGAGGATCATCTGCTTCCAGAGCACGGTTGACCACTGGTAACCAAAACCTTGGGAAGTGAAGCCATGGATAAGAGGGGACCACTGCAATATCTCTCCATATGGCCAATGAAAATAACTTCACTGTATCAACTTATACTTAACTAAGGCAGAAAAAGAATAAAATAAAAACCTCTGAAAATAATTCCTCATGCTGGATACATCATAAGATGGGTAATCTTAACTAATTGTCGGTGGCACTGTAAAGCTATCGAACCATTTAGAAAGCATATGTGACTGCTAGGAAATTCTACTTCCTGCAATTTATTTTAAGGAAGCAATTAATCAGAAGCAAACGGCAATCTATGCAAGTTGTTTTCTGCAGCACTACTTAAAGTTAAAACTTGGAAGTAATGTAATTGCCTAATTTTATAAGAAATGGTTTATTAAACTGTGGTACATTGACATAACAAAACAATTGAAATGTAATTTTATGGAAATGGAATGATTTGGGACAATTGAAATGTAAATGATATAGATAGCAGAAAAGCTGAAACAATTTGATAGGCTGGATGAAAACAGAATAAACATACCTACACAGTGATCAGAATGGTATCAATATGATATCTGGGGGTGGCAGTCTGCAACAATGAAAATTTATAGGGATTATAGAGAATTGTTCAACTTCTAAGTGAATTCGAAATTTGTCTTTAATGTTGTAATATCTTTAAAAATAAAACACTTCAAAATTGTTTCTGAAGCTATTTAATGATGATTTCTCTGTCTACAAGTCAGGGATGGATGCCTCCTCCCTGAGCAGCTGGTGGTCTGGGGGATCCCCAAGGCCATGTCAGAGTCTGTAGGTAAATGATAAAGTGTGTTATTTGATCTAGGAAATAAGAGCGTGTGGGATTCCCAATGCCTTTTTCTCTTGATTTAGAACTAGAGAGGATGATAAATTACATTTCTATGTTGTCAATACCAGGCTTTTACAGTGCATCTTCACTTCTAAAAGGGACCTTGGAGCAGTGGTGGGGGTTGTCTTCCTGGCTCCCCAGGACCCACTCTGGGATCAGCTGAATCTGCTGCCATCCCAAGTGATGCCTGGGAGACAGGAACCCTCCGCAGAGTAATGCACAGTCTCTTCACTCAGGTCCTGAATTAAAAATCCAGCCCCCCTACCCCCCGACACAGTAGTCAATGAAAAGGAACATGGAAACCTCCAGAGCAACCTGAAAACACAGAAAGGCAGGAGTTCGAGGGCTGGCTTTGGTCTGAGAGGCTGGCTGAGGGCAGCAGGCCCTAGGCCTGCAGAGCTGCCTCCCAGCAGATGCCACAGTCCCGGCTCTGCAGGAGTAATCAGCTCCCTCAGCCCTGACCCATGATGCCTTCAGCTTCTGCTGCTGAGGATCCACCATGTACCACGTGGGTACTGGGGGTGGCTTGAAAAGCATCCAGAGAAACCCACTATCAGTTACAGTGAAATATGCTCAGGTTAGGAAATCTGGTCAGTGCTGAGTTTTGTATGATTAATCTTGTTTTTTGTTATCTTGAGGCTACATGGCTAAGAAGCAGATGAAAGGATGAGTTGCATTTTAGAGTCGAAGTGTACCCTAGTAATATTTCCAGGCAAGTTCAAAAGCACACAGGCAGAGAACGTGCATGGTTTAGAGATAGACAAATCTAGATTAAAATGCAAACTCAATGTTTCTGAGCCTCAATTTCCTCACCTGAAAGGGGGAATAATAGTCCTTGCTTGAGAAGATTAAAAGTAATGTAGAGTCTTAAGTAAACAGTAAGTTTTCTTAAGTGGTAACTCTGCTTACTATTATGAGTAATGGTGGCTCATGAGGTAGGACAAGTACAAGTCCTCTGTCCGCTGGTTGGTTTATGTTCTCCTCCTGCCACAGCCACTGCTGGAAAACAGGCATGCCTTGTTTGACTGTGTTTCACTTCATTGCATGAAGGTCTGTGGTAGCCCTGCACTAAGCAAGTCTATTGGTTTTCCAACAGCATCTACTCACTTCACACTAGTGTCACACTTTGGTCATTGTCACAATGTTAAACATTTTTCATTATTATTAGTTAGGGTGATTTGTGGCCAGTGCTCTATGAAGCTACTATTGTAATTGCTTTGGTGTACCACAAACTGTCCAATATAAGACCAAAAACCTAGTCAGTAAATGTTGGGTGTTCTGGCTGCTCCACCATTCCCCATCTCTCTTCCTCTCCTTGGGCTTTCCTAATCCCTGAGGCACAAAAGAATTGAAATTAGGCCTCTTAATAACCCTACAGAAGATTATTGAACATTACATGTGTTCAAGTGGAAGGAAGAGTCTCACATCTCTCACTTTAAATCAAAAGCTCAAACTGATTAAGCTTAGTGAGGAAGGTGTGTCAAAAGCTGAGACAGGCCAAGAGCTAGGTCTCTTGCACCAAACCGTTAGCAAGTTGTGCATGCAAAGGAAAAGTACTTTAAGGAAACTAAAAGTGCTATTCCAGTGAACACACAAATGATAAGGAACTGAAACAGGCTTATTGCTGATATGGAAGAAGTGTTTTGAAGGGAAGATTAAACCACCCACAACATTCCCTTAAGCCAAAGCCTAATCCAGAGCAAGGCCCTAACTCTTCTCAATTCTGTGAATGCTGAGAGAGGTGAGGAAGCTGCAGAAGAAAGGTCTGAAGCCAGCGGAGTTGGTTTATGAGGTCTAATGAAAGAAGCTGTCTCTGTAACAGAAAAGTACAAGATGAAGCAAGAAGTGCTGATGTAGAAGTACAGCAAGTTATTCAGAAGATGTAGCTAACATCATTAGCATAGTTGGCTACACTAAACAACAGACTTTCAGTGCAGATAAAACAGCCTTCTATTGGAAGAACATGCCATCTAGGCCTTTCAAAGCTAGAAAGGAAAAGTCAAAGCCTGGCTTCAAAGTTCCAAAGGACAGGCTGACACTCTTGTTAGGGGCTAATGCAGCTGGTGACTTGAAACTGAAGCCAAAGCTCACAGACCATTCTGAAAATTCTAGGGCCATTCAGAATTATGCTAAATCTACTCTGTCTGTGCTCTATAAATGGAACAACAAAGCCTGGATGACAGCACATCTCTTTACAACATGATTTACTGAATATTTTAAGCCCACTCTTGAGACCTTATGCTTAGAACAAAGATTCCTTTCAAAACATTACTGCTCAGTGGCAATGCACCTGGTTATCCAAGAGCTCTGATGGAACTTCACAACAAAATTAATGTTGTTTTTATGCTTGTTCATACAACATCCATTCTGAAGCCCATGGATCAAGGGGTCATTTTGACTTTCAAGTCATATTGTTTAAGGAATACATTTGTAAGGTTATAGCTGTCATAGTCAGTGGTTCCCTCAATGGATCTGGGCAAAATAAATGGAAAACCTGGAAAGAATTCACCATGGGAAGATGTCAAAATGCCAACATTAACAAAAATTTGGAAGAATTTGATTCAACCTTCATGGATGACTTTGAGGGATTCAAGACTTCAGTGGAGGAAGTCACTGCAGATGTGGTGGAAACAGCAAGAGAACTAGAATTAGAAGCAGAGCCTGAAGATGTGGCTGAATTGCCACAATCTCATGATAAAGTGGATAAGGAGTTGCTTGTTACTGATGAGCAAAAAAAATGGTTCCTTGAGATGGAATCTTGGTGACGATGCTGTGAAGACTGCTGAAATGACAATAAAGGATTTAGAATATTGCATGAACCTAGTTGATAAAGCAGTGGCAGGATTGAGTCCAATATCTTAAGAAGTTCTGCTGTGGGTAAACTGCTATCAAACAGCATCACACGCTACACAGAAATGGTTCATGAAAGGAAGAATCAGTCAATGCAACAAACTTCACTGTTGTCTTATTTGAACAGATTTCCACACATATTCCAACCTTCAGCTACCACCACCCGATTAGTCAGCAGCTATCAACATCGAGATAAGACCCTGTACCAGCTAAAAGATTATGTCTCACTGAAAGCTCAGATGATGGTTAGCATTTTTCAGCATCAGGTATTTAAATTAAGGTATATACATTTTTTTTAGACATACTGCTATTGCACTCTTAATAGACTATAGTATAGTGTAAATATAACTTTTATATGCACTGGGAAACCAAAAAATTCATTTGACTCTTTTTTCTTACAATATGTGCTATATTGCAGTTGTCTAGAACTGAACCTGAAATACCTCTGCTGTATACCCACAGTCTTTTATTTTCTGGATCTATGATTTTGGACAAGTTACTTAAATTCCTTGCACCTGTTTTTTTTACCAGTAAAGTAGGGATGATAGTGGTACCTATTTTACAGGGTTGTTGAGAAGGTAAAATGAGGCTATTCATATAAAAGTGCCTGTGGCAAATGCTCAAACATGTTCTCTAGTGCAAGGAAACCGATCCACTAGCCCTCCTTCCATCAATGATATCTCTCATTGAAGTGTGGGTCTCCATGGGGGCACCAGCTCTGTGTGCTTGTCTGTCAGATCCACCCATGAGCATGAAAACTGCCCTCATAGACACAAGGTAATGCATGACAGAGCCATGTGCTACCCTCGTCACCTCACTGAGGTCTCTGTTCCTGAGGGAGCTGGGATTTCAGCGCTTGGGGATTTGGAGCAGCAAGAGCACCACCTGTCCCAGGCACTGTTCTTGCCTGAGGCATCATACCTGCTTGAGGCGCAGGCCTCTTGGGCGGCCTTTGGTCATGCTGAGCTCCCACACACACACCACAGTGCTGGCCCCAGAGGTGATGATGATCTCGGGGGATGGGCACACAGCACACAGGCAGCGGCCCCAGGCGGCCAGATTCTCGAACATCATCAGGATCTGTGGGAGACACGTGGGATGCACACTGATGCTGATGCCACGGGGCCTGGGACAGAGTGACAGAGGAACGTGGGCAGGCCTGGATGCTGCTGGCCTGTCGGCGTGCCATGGGAACCAAGAGATGTGTCACTTGTTCAGGACCCCAGCCCTGGTGACAAAATTTAAGTTATCTGGGCCTTTCTCCAAAGAGTTTATACTCTAGTGGGTGGGGAGAGACAAGTGAGCAGGTGGTGAGGGGGACACCATGAAACCCCGTTAGCACAGTGAGCATCAGGGTCTCTGTCTGCCTGGGGAGGAGGTCAGAGACAGCTTTCAGGAGTGGGTGACATCTGGAAAAGGCTTCTGGCTGCCTAATGAAGGCAGTGGGGACAGGCTAGGGAGGGTGCAGGAGAGCTTGGTGGGCAGAGAATTCATGCAATGAGATAGGGTGGGAGGGAGGGAAGCCAGGGTAGGAAGGGGGACTGGGAGGTGCCTGAGGCCATATCAAGAAGACAAGATAATAGATGGCCTAAAAATGGGGTGGACAACCAGTAACCAGATGGCTTGCTTCTGGTGCAGGCTGAATGCTCAGTGTGCATCCTTTGGGTCTAGGCCATGATGGGCTGGAGAAGCCCCAGGAATGCTCACTCAGGCTGAGAGTCTGGGCAAGCTCACAGTGGCCAAGTGACTAGCCAGCGGGCCCTCAGCAGGTCACACAAGCCCCCTCACTCCCCAGCCACAGGCACAGCCACATGGAGGTGCAGGTGGCTGTGTCTGCTTCGGGCTCGCCCACTTCCTGACCCCCTCTGCCCCAGCCAGAGGGAGGCCCAGGCTCTGTGGCCACCCTGCTCCCACTCACCTTGTCAGAGCCATAGTTCCCTAGGCAGCAGCTGAGGTCATCGAAGCCCCAGCTGAAGGTCCTGTTCCAGAGAGGGGGCAGCAGCAACTTGTTCTTCTCCACAGCCAGGATGGTCTTCTCAGTGGGCATGATGTGGCCGATGGCACCTTTGGGGGATTCTGAGCCTAGAGAGAAAAGGTACATATCTACCCCCCAGTTAGTATGGTGGAGTGCACAGGTCAAAGGACAACAAATATATCTGTTAGTTGGGCCAGAGAGGAGCCCTGGGCAGGCAACGGACTTGGCAAAGCACAGGCCCAGCTGGAGCCATGCATCAAGGCATCCCACTCTCAGCCTCACTCCAGGGGTAACCTTAGACCCTGGCCCTGAGCCAGGTGCCTTCTCCTGACTTAGCACATATACCAAGTGTGGCCATGCAGGTGTCCAGTGTCTCTTAAGGGCTGAAGGCAGAGGAGGAGGCGCTGAGGCTGTTGGGGCAGATGGCACAAAGCCACGAGAGCCTTGGGGGCTCTGCTCTTCGTGTTCCCCCTCCCCCCCCAGGCACCATACCTAGCAGGGTGGGGTGCCAAGGATACAGCTCTTGAACTTCACGGGGAACAAAAGGGCACATTGCAAAGCCCAGCAAATGCAACCTTATACTCCTTGGGGCCAGAATGTTGTTCCATGTAGTGGGATTTCCCAGAAGTGGTGCATGGCCCAGGACAGACTTGATACACACAGGGCTTTTCTAGGAAGTCGCAGGGAAGCTACTCACACCCTGGCCATCTCCCCCAGGACATGTGCTTTTGGCGAGGGACTGCAGGCCACCTGGGTTTTCAGGAGCAACAGTGACTGCGGTACTGAGGAGCAGAGGCTGCAGCCTTCCCTTGGGAAACCTGGGACTTCCTCTCTCAGATGTGGAGGGGAAGTGAGGAGGACTGTGTGTGTATGTGTGTGTGTGTGTGTGTGTGTGTGTGTGTGTGTGTGTGTGTGTGTGTGTGTACATGGACAAGATAGAGGAGTGTATGTCTCAGAGAGACAGACAGGTGGGTCTTAAGAAGTCAGGGTTGAACATGGGTGTGCTGGACACTTCAGAGCAGAGGCCACCCAGATTCCTGCCTTTACTGGAGACCGCCATCAAAGGCCCTGCCCGGATCCATGCCCCTGAACCTCCAGAGGACTGCAGTTACTGAAGGGACAACCCTGGGACAGGACACCAAACAAAGCAGGACCAGGTAGTCACCTTTGACTGTGACCTGGGAGGGCTTCAGCGTCTGCAGGCAGTAGTAAAAGGGCTGTGGGTGGCCAGGCAGGCTTGCAGGTATGGTGACATCCTTTCCAGGGGAAGGCTTCCCCATGGTGGTCCTGGCTGGGTGGGGTTTCGTAAAGAGCTGGAGAGGCAAAAGGACAGACACAAACCACACAGGTCACCAGGGCATCTGGTCAGATGAGCTGTTCCCGTGCAGGTCACAGCTAGTCAGAAGAGGCATCGTTCCTGTGTAGGTGACAGCTGCACCCCTGCTCTGGGCACTGTGAGCTGGGCTTGCTGCTGCCTGAGCTGAGCATAAACAGAACCATCTGGTTCAACCCTTTGATGCTGCAGATGAGGGGCCTGGGGCTCCAGAGAGGGGCAGCTACTTTCCCAAAGTCACAGTGAAGGGCGAGCAGAAGTAGTCCTCCTGGCTGCTAAATCCATCTCCTCCAAGCTGCTTGGGGAGAGGATGAGGTCACTGAGGAGCCCTGAGCACCCGGGAGAGCCGCCTTTGTGTCATGGCCTCAGAACAGCCCTCTTCCCGGCCTAGATGATGTGCCTCTCTTCGTCTGCTTGAGCTAGGGCTCTTGCTTTATTTTTGCCTTCCCTTTACAAACTCTCTGCAGGCACATCCATCTGGGCATCAACACAGAATTCTTTAGCAGCATTCATCTGAATACCAAGAAGCACGGGCAAACCTCATTAGTGGCCTTTCTTGTTCTCATTTTTCTTAGATTTCTACTGTCAAATTGTCCCCTTGCCAGATTTCTTTTGCTGCTTGGCAGGCAGAGTCTTTGCTCTTGGGCCAGAGCGTGCCACTGAGGCTGGCTCCTGCTCGCCACTCGCCCACCTGACTGGGCTCCTGCCTGGCTGGGCTGCTTTCTCCAGCCGCTGGGCACATTCCTCTGCTCCCAGGTGGAAGCATCCACAGTGGAGGCGGCTGCGATTGGAGCTGGCCTGTGCTGGGCACACGGCAGGGTGGGGCTCATGGGGAAGCTGGAGGTCTCAGAGCAGCCTTGGCTCAGCTGCAGCCCTTGGTTAGAGGCGGACTATCTAGTAAAGCTGGGTAGGTGATCAATGCAAATTGAAATCAGAATGATGATTTTTAAATGAGCAGTAAGGAGTGTTCTTCCTTTCATGGCAGAATAACTCTTAACACCACAGGCTGGGGCCCTGTAACAACTTAGCAGACACAGTCCCTTAATGGAACAGGGCACAGCCTTGAAGCACTTTGATGTTGTCTCAAGGCTGGAGCCACTTGAAGAATTCTAATTCTGTTGATTATTTAGAAATATATTTTTAAAAACTCATATATCACTGAGTAAAATCAGATTTTCAATTTGTGTGCATGCCATGATCACTGATGTGAAAATATTTTTGCTTGTGGACAAGAACTATGAATATATAATACAGGACACAGTTGCATGGTAGTAGCTACTATTTTGAGTTATTTCATTGCTTTATCTGAATGATTATATTTTTTTAATTAAAGGAATAAAACCATTAGGCTATTCAAGCTTCTTTCCTGAAATTCTCTCCTTTCTACAAAGTCTTCCTTGGCCAAACCCACATTTCGATGTGGCTCCATTGTCCCAGTCACCCTCCAGCCCCTCCATGTTCCCCTGACCTGAGAGTGGAGCACACCTGAGCATGTTGCATAGTGCCAGGTAAAAAAGGATGTTAATAGTTTTGCTGTTATTAGTTTTGCGCTAATTGTGAGATAGGCCCATCCAAGCTTCATGGTTACATGTGGGGAAGGCCATTGCCCAGGACAGTCTGGGACCTGGCTGGGTTTATGTAGTCATTTCCCAGTGGGGCTTCTGACTGCCCAGACTGGGACCCCAGCTTATGCAGCTGTGCTTCTGAACGCAGATGGTTGTGCCCAGGGATAAACGTCTCTACACTGAACTTAAATTTGAGGATCAACAGGGCTGGGATCAGTTAAGTAAGTGTGTAACTTTCTTGCACACCATTCATCAGGATGCCAACATGGTCACAGTGTCACATTGCTACATAACTACCCTGAGGGGGTGGAGCCAGCAGAGCAAAAGGCCCGTGTGAGATCCATGCAACTTCACCAGGCGCGCTGGAGGCAGAACTTAGATACTCCTGGTGCTCCATGTAGTAGGCATTGGAGCCAGCCAGCTGGGCTGGAGCTCTGCCTCTGTCACCCGCTAATGGTGCAATTGGAGGCAAGTTATTTAGCCTCTCCAAGCCTCAGTTTTCTGATTTGTGAAATAATCATTCCTATAGCCAGAGCTTATGAGAGGAATCAGTGAGGTAATCACACTAATAACTAATATTTGTTGCTAATCATATATCAGGCACTTTCAAGCCCTTGATGTCTTGACTCAGAATCTTCACAGCAACTCTGTAGGATAAATACATATATATAAATTAAACCCTGTGGATTTATTGCACTATCATAAGCCTCACAGATGGGGGCAGCCTTCATCATTATCATTAATGACATCATCATCTACATCAACATTAGCTGATAACTGAGGGTCCAGCCTTGAAATTGAGGGTGTAGGGAGATGACTGGACATGATATTCCCTCTCCAGTCCTCTCTCTTGCTCCTTTCCCAGGAGAAAACGTCCTCTCATTTTCAAGCTCACGCTGCACACCGTCTTTTGAGGAAGCAAGACAAAGGACACGGCACATTGTACCTGTTTGGGCACCTGTCCGAAGTTGCTGACGAAGCCCAGGATGGTGCTCCTGATCAGGGGGTCACTGATGCCGCTGAGGTCCGTTTTGTCACCATAGAAGTAGGGGTGGAAGGTATTAACAGCCTCCATTGCGGCTGACCCCTGCTGCTTGTACCCAAAAATGAGATCTATCCAGTGGTGGAGGTTGGCACTGACAAAGTCACTTTCCAAAGCCTGGAACCAAAACCCAAGAAGCATGACATACACAGGTTATTCTCATGAACTTGTGTGTCCTCCGCACACATCAGGAGTGGCACATGCATCAGGTTGCTGGCTCTCCACAGGGAAGGTGAATGGTGCCTCCCTGGGCTTGATGAGCACAAAGTGGGCAGACGTGCAGGCCCCAAAGACCACCCATTTCCTGCCTCCAGCTAGTAGCAAACAGATAGGACTATTCCCACCACTCTGGCTCAACCACTCCCTGAAATAACCATGAGGTTTGGAATATCTGTGTCATTCAATCCATGAGTGACATTTAAATGGAAGAGAACAGATTGAAAATAAAGCCTTGGGCCTGTTGAGATCTGACAGAGGAAAAAGGGAGGCTGATTCTGACAGAAGAGTGTCAGGAGGTTGAGCCTGGACAGTGGCAGCTAGGAGAATGTGCTCTGGAGCATATTGTCCCCAGCACTGCCATTTATGTTCCTTAACATCTCTGTTCCTCAGTTTCTACATCTGTTAAATGGGGGCAATAATGGTACCTTCTTTGTGGGTTTATGTGAGGATTAGGTTGTGTCTTTGCCTGGTACACAGCGAGCTCCATGTAGTGTTAGCTACAGTGATTACACTTAGCACCTATCAGGAGCCAGGCATTGGTTTGGGGTTTTAATGTGTACTGCCTGTTCATATTAATACCAGCTTTTGCTGGAAGGCACAATTACCCCACTTCAGGCTTATGTGTGGTTTTGAACCTACTGTCCCAGTCCCAACTTTCAAGCCTCAGAACCCCAAAGGGGGCTTCCAGCCTTGCTGTGCAGATCTTATCTCATCCCAGTACTTAGAAATGGGTGTGGGGACCTTTTGCAATCATCCCTAGAAGGAAAAGGATAGAGTCTACCTTTGAGGTGCAGCTCAGTCAACATGAATGTAAGCTTCACTGATTGGGGCACTTCTATATTGTCTAGGGCATGCAGGGCAAGAACATTTCACCCATGTATCTAAGGGCCAAGAGTGTGATGATCCTGAGGGACATTGTGCCCATTTACAGGCTCACTGTTCCCAGACGGGAGGACAAGAGATTTCTAGACTCAGCCACAGGGTCTTGCTCTAAGCTTAATTCCTCTCAGTAGATTTAAATCTCACTCCACTCAGGAACACAGCTTCCCCTTGAAGCCAGGTTGGCAATATTTCTCAACAGTTGCCACACTTGAGCAAAGGGAAATGTGCAACAGTATTTGGACATCCCAGTTTACCTGAAAGATGGTGCATGTTTTGCCAAGGAGAGCCCAACTTCCAGGCTGGGCCTCTAGACCTGAAGACATTCATTTGGGATTGTCTGGGCTTCCCTTGCTGATCCTCTGCCAGAATATGCAGCCTTATGCCGGGGCTTGGGGAAGTCAGGTCACCTGTGCCAGGTAAGTTTTCTGAGGCATATGGACAAAGTGGCTTCAAGAAGGCTACACTTGGGTCATGACTTAGGAGTTGTGATGAAAGTTATAGCTCTTCCAATCCTACTGTTTGGCCTGCAGCACACCTAAGAGCCTTCTTTAGATGTATTAAAGCAACTGTTGGTGACAGCAGAATGGTCACTGATACCCAAGGGATGACCACAGGCCAGGACAGCTGACCCTTCCTCTGGGCCTTTTCTTTCTATCACTTCAAAACAAACACATTTCCCATTTTTTTCAGGCTCTTTTGGAACATCCCTTCCACCTCCTTTCCTTAGGTGAGGCCTGGATCTCCCTGACCTCGAGGGGCAGCTACTTGCTCGATTCTACCCCGTGTGTCTTGGGGGCCCGCAGTTGGGGTGATGTTCTCCTTCATCCTCATTGCCACCTCTAGGCCATTATTCCTGTACCTTCTTATTAAAAGAAGAAAAAACATTCCTGCTCCTTTGGGTTCATGAGATTTAACTCTAACCCCCACACACACCCCGTTGTCCTCACCACTGGCATTTACCACTCGCTCTTCTCCTCATTCACTGAAGAAGCTGAATCCTGGCCACGCCTTTCTTTCCTCTGCAAGATCTGAGTGAGTGATTTCAGTCTCATATCTCTCAATCCCTTAAGCGCCACTTCTCCAAGGACTTTTGTATCCACTCCAAATAAAGTTTCTTATTCCCACAGACACCCTTTAACCTGTGACAGCATCCATAACTGCTCCATCTTCAGAGTCTCTCGGTCAAACATCCCAACTGGTGACAGCCACGTCCTCACCCTGATTGTTGCACTGCTTCCTGGCACCACGCTTCCCCCTCACCAAAGCTCCCAGTGCTTTTGCTCCTCTATTTCTTTACTGCTATCGACACATTCCTGCGTTCAGCCACATCTTGATCCAGCTTAGATTTAGTGGCCCATCATTTCAATAGCACTCTGGGCAATATGCCTCATTCTGTTTCTGAATCATGTGTACTTCTGTCTTTCACGGCACTCTGGGCAAACTCAAACATTTTCTGTCTTCATGCCTTCATCAGAGTGTCTGGAGGATATCATGCCAAGGGGCACACTGATCATCCTATCATATTTGGTCACTAATTTCAAATGGAGACTGAGCAATGTCAGAAGACACAGGTATGTTTCTCTGGTCAACTCATGCTCAGTCACTCCACATAACTAACATTTCCTGTGCTCTCCTCAACCCTGACCCTCCTCCACTTCAGCAGTTGATCATACCTCCCACTTCACAGAGAAAAACAGAGGCCACCAATTAGAAACTCCCACATTTTCCTGACAGCACATATAAACCTGCCTTTATCCATCACTCCCTGACTTCCCTCCCACCTGTTCAAGTCAAGAAAGTATCCCACCTGTTACCTAAAGATAAACCTATACCTGTGGTTTGGATTCCAAATCCTCCTGCTTTCTCAGGAACTTACTATTCCTTTTCTTACATATTCAAATCTCTCTTTCCTACTGGCTATTAAATGTGTTTATTAGAATTAAGAAAAATAAAACCTTAACGTTCTTCTAACCTCCCATCTTCTCCATTTTCTCCCTATGTTCTTTCCTTCACAATCAGAATTTTTGCTACCCATCCTTACCATGTTATTATCATTCCTTATCACCATTTCCTGATCATCATTCATTTACTTTATTTCTCCATGTGGATTTGAATTACTATCTAGTGTCCTTTTATTTTAGTATAAAAAACTCCTTGTAGTATTTCTTGTAGGGTAATTCTGCTAGTGATAAATTTTGTCTTACTTATCTGGGAATGTCTTAATTAATTTCATTTTTGAAAAATATTTTTGCTATGGAGTCTTTCAGCACTTTGAATATGTTTCACCACTGCCTTCTGGCTTCCAGGGTTTCTAATTAAATATTAACTGTTAATAATATTGAAGATAACTTGTAAGCAATAATGTTGCTTCTCTCTTGTTGCTTTCAAGATTTTTCTTTTGACTTTACGCTTTGACAGTTTGATTATGATGTGTCTAGGTATGAATCTCTTTAAGTTTATCCTACTGGGAGATTACTAAGTGTCTTTGATGTATAAATTAATGCTTTGCATTAAATTTGGTTTTTTTTTCTGGACATTATTTCTTCAAATATTCTCTCTGCCCCTCTCTCCTTCCCTTCTGATACTTGGAATCTGGGTGTGTTGGTATACTTGGTGGTGTTCTTGGCTCTACCCATTTTTCTCCATTCATTTTCCTTTTTGTGCTGCAGACTGGATAATCTCAAGGGACGTATCTTTCAACTTGGCTGATTCTTTCTTCTGCTGCTCAAATCTGCTGCTGATTCCTTCTAGTGAATTTTTCATCTCAGTTACTATACTTTTCAGCTCTGCAATTTCTATTTGGTTCCTTTCTACAATTTTGATCTCTTTATTGATATTTCATCATTATCATACCTTCCTTTGTTCTTTAAACATGGTTTTTACTTAGTTCTTTGAATATATTTACAATAGTCAATTTAAAGTCCTGTTCTAATAAGTCCAAAGTTTGGCTTCCTCAGGGATAGTTTTTAATGGCTGTTTTTTTCCCTCTTTGTATGGGCCATATTTTCTTTGCATGCCTCATCATTTTTGTGGAAAATTTGACATTTTAAATAATATGAAGTGGCAACTCTGGAAATCAGATTCTGTCCTCTCCCCAGGGTTTGCTGTTATTGTTGATTTCATGACTTTACTGAACTAGTGTTATAAAGTCTGTATTTTTTTGTTGTATGTGGCCACTGGAATCTCTGCCCTGCTAGCTTAATGGTCAGCTAATGATTGATGAAGACTTCTTTACATGCCTGGAACCAGTGAGTCTTCTAGTCTTTGCCAAGGGGTTCTGTGGGCATGTTAGAGAATGGTTTCAGTGCTTACCTAGGTAGTTTAAAATAGTCTTTACCTCACATCCTACTTGCACTAAGCTTCAGTATCAGCCAGAAGTGAGAGCATAGGACCATTTTAGGTCTTTTTTGAGCATGAGTACTGCATGTCTCTCCTTTGTAGCATTTCTCACTTTTCCTTGTTATTTGTGTGGTTATTTGATCAATCTGCCTCCTCACTAGACCACTGGCATTTGCAGGTAAGCCTGTAGAGTGACTCTGCTCACTCATCCCAGACCAAGAACTTTCCTGAGAGTATCAGAAGGTATGGCTGCCGCAACCTGAAGATCAAGTTCATCTCTGATCTAAAACTCAAGACCAGTGATCTGTGGGAGGGATAATTGCTGTTACTGCTCATGAATTGCTGGGGGCAAAGATAAACCAGGGAGGAATTTTCTTTTGGCAAAGGGAGGAGGACAAAGGAAAAGGTCCATCTTTGTTGTTACTCATCAGACCTGCCTTAGATTTTTTTTCTTTTTAGGTATAATTTACATATAAAAATTCACCCTTTTAAAATGTACAGTTCAATGTGTTTTGACAAATGCATGTAGTTATATAACCACCACCATAATCAAGATATAGGACATTTACATCAACTTAAAATGTTCTCTCTACTCCTTTTCCATCATCCCCTATTTCAGACCTTAGTGACTACTGGTCTGTATTCTGTCCCTAAAGTTTTGCCTTTTCCAGAATGTCACATAAATAGAACCTCCTAGTATATAGCTCTAGGTTTTGGCTTCTTTTAGCTTAGCATAATGCTTTTCAGATTCATCCATGCTGCTCCATGTATCAATAGTATATTTTTTTCATTGCTAGGTAATGTTCCATCATACAGATGTATAATTTGTTTATACATTACTAAGTGGATGGACATTTGAGTTGTTTTAGTTTTTTACTAGTGTGAATAAAACAGATGAATATTTATGTACACACTTTTCCATAGACATGTTTTAACTTTTCTTGGGTCAATACCTACAAGTGCAATTGTTGGGTGATAAGCAATTTCATGTATCTTCAACTTTATAAGAAACTACCAAGCTTTTATTCCAAAGTGGTTGTTACCATTTTGCTTTCCCTGCCAGTAATATATGATGAATTCTGGTTGCATAACATCCTTGCTTAGTCTTGATTTTATCAATATTTTAAATTTTAGCCATTCCTATGGGTTTATAGTTACATTTCATTGTGGCTTTATGTTTCCCTGATGACTAATGATACTGTACCTATTCTCATGTGTTTACATTAACCCAGGTATTTGATCCAGGATATGTGTCAAAAAATGGCCTCTGGCTTCTACCCATATCAGCCTCTCTGGGAATAGGCCAAGTCTTCCCCAGTCCTGGCACATCCTTCAGCCAGTGGGCACTCTGTGGGGCCCCCAGCCCCCTCTCCAAGCTATGGGTATGACCCTGCCTGTAGGGCTGGCTGAACTCACTGACTTGCCCTCCAGGGTATCCAGCCAGAATCGGAATTTGCTCTCCCTGATGATTCCCACAACACACTGGCACAAGGACAAAGCCTAATGGAGCTTTTGGAAAAATCCAGAACCCCAGCCTTTTCCTGCCAACCTGGGGCATCAAGCGCAGCCTCTTCTCTGGGCTCTCCAGAGATAAAAGCCTCTGTAATGCTTGTCACTCGCCCTCCACTTGCACAGAAAGCCTCTGAGGAGAATGAGATCTTCATTCAGGATTCCAGGGACTATGCCATGACCCTGTTCAACTCACCTGTCTGTGCAGGCTGATGAATTTCCGAGGGTCCCCATCAGCCCAGGGAGGGAGCTGCACATCCCCCAGCACTGTCCCGTCCTGCATGCAGCCTGAGTGAGATGATAAACAGTAGGGCTTTGAATAAGTGGGAGTGCACACTGGGCTAGGAACCAGGGGCTATAAGCTCTGTGCTGCCCAGGACTGTGGATTCTGTACAGATCAGGCGGTGAGCTGGGTCCCGCACAGACCACTCTGCTTCCTGCCTTCACTGTCAGGAGTGTCCCCGCCTTCATCTACCTGGAATATTGTGGCTTGGTGTCCACATCTTTGACCCCTCCACAAGGCCCTCTCTGCTTCCTGGGAAGTGTCTGTGCTTGATTCACAAGTCATCTAAGATGATTGTGGGGTCGTCACTGTTTGCATGCTTCCCTTGCCACTACTCTATGCCTTCTCATCTGGGTAGGAAACAGTAAGGAGAGAATAACAGTAACAATAAAAGCAATCATATTTTGAGCACCTAACTCTATGACAGGGCACAATGCTAGATGTTGACACACATTGTCTTATATAATCTTCATTCAACTCTACAGTTCATGCATTTTCTCTCCATTTTTAAAGTGAGGACAGCAAAGTTTTTAGACGCAGCTTCCCCAGACATTAAGAGGAGCCTGGATTCAAGCCCAAGTCTCTCTTCTACCCATTAGCTGCATAACCTTGAGCTTATTGCTTAATTTCTTTGGGATTTACTTATCCTACCTGGTACCTCCCAGAGCTAGTATAGAGATTAAAAGAGAAAATACACAAAAATTGCTTAGGAAAATTCCAGGCATATGCTGGTTGCTCAGTTAACATTAGTTACTGTCTTGCTTCAACCCTCTGGAACTTTCATAGAATAAACCTTCCTCTCCTCTAACCCAGAGAGCTCCTCTAAAGCCACTGTGGTCTTTCTCTTCACTCAGCCTCAACTCCTCTGCCACTAACTCAAGCATGTCTTTCCTGGGGACCAGAATAGTACAATCCTGCTGAGTCACTCTTGAACCATTTTCCTACCTTCTTTCCTCATAAAACTTCTTAGCATCAGACATTAGTTCACTTACTTAAGTGTCTGCATTTTCTATCCCCTTTCCTTACCCCAGTACAGAATATAAACATCTTCAGGGAAATCCAACCCAGGAGACCAACTAAATACCCAGTACCTAAAAAATCTCTACACACAGTAGGTGCTCAATAACCCCTTGTTTCCCTGATTTCTCTGAGGACACTCGGTCCTTGGCACGTGGGCCTTTTCCACAGCTCAGGTCCGCCCCTTGCCTCAGAGAGCCCTGCCTTTATTTCCAAGACAGAGATGCTGTTCTCCCTCCAGCGCTTGTCTCATGCCACTCTGGCTGCCTGACCCTCCTCTTGGCTCCACCATCCCTGATTTACTCCCTTGCCTTTTGTATTTGTCAGGGTTTCACCCCTGATGTGTGTGAGGCACCTGAGAATCTGAACCCTGCTCAGGCCACCAAGTTGCAGAGATCAGACTTGCTGGGCATGGGCTTGGGCATATTTAAAAATATTCCATATATATTCTGGCTGCAAACCACTGCAGAAGAGGTGAGAGCCTGGGGCAGGGACTAGATCTCCTTGCTCATGCTCCCCTGGGTCTGCCCTGGTCTAGCTCAAAATGTGTGCCCTCTATGCTGTTTGGGGGAAGAAGGAAGGCCCCAAGGAAGGGGAGCTCTGGGGCACCAGGTGTGTGCTGGTGACAGTTCATGAGTGCCCTCCACAGGGTGGGCGATTCTACCCCCTGCTTCTGGGTAGAGGTGCCCACACCCTGCTCCAGGCTCTGACCACACAGCCTCACAAGTCACCCTGACATTTGCAGCGGAGGCTCCCAGGGTACACACAAAGGACCAGGGGACCTCCCCGCTGGGGCCTCCTGAAATTATTTCAGAGCAATAGGTTAGATGGTATGGGGTGGGACCCAAAAAAAAAGAGAAAGAGCCAGCCACCAGGCTACTCACACAACTGTCCTTGGACTTCATCCAGCCATCTGTCCCTGGAGACTCAGCTCATGAAGTTCAGGTTAATCCATTTATTGGATGTGGAGGAAAATGGGGCTAGAGGGTGGGGGCTTGCCCAAGGACATGCAGCAGGGCAGTGCCAGGCCTGGCTCTTAGCAGGGGCTCCTGCTCCCTGGGTGACCCTCACTGCTGACTGAGGCCTGGGGACCCTTAGAGGAAGGGTCATGGGTGGGACCAGGCTCAGAGCTGACCTCACAGTCTGGGGCCCGGCATCCCCAACCACACTGGTCTGGTGAGGGGCCTGCTCAGCAAAGACATCGATAAAGTTGATCATAACAGATCCACATTGGGGTAGGGAACCCTGCACTGCCTAGCCCACCCTGGCCTGGCAGGGGCCTCCACTTACCAAACTCCACCGCGTTGCAGTTGGTTAGGAACTCTGGCAGGTAGAAGAACTCTGGGGTCAGCTCCCTGACATCACTCATGTTTTCTCTGGAGGCCGACTCCCATGCATTCTTCATGCTGTGGAACATCCTATCTGCCACATCGAAGCTGCCACCCTGTGAGGAAAAAGGGCCACCATGGTCAGTGTTGAGAACTCAGGCTGGGAGGGCACTGCTCTGTGGGTCTCTGTTGGTCCAATCTATCTCTGAAGCACAGGCTCTGCCATTAGAACTCACTCGCTCTTACACACATAGCCATTCATTAGCCCACGTGTGCCTGCAATGATCTCTGCATGCAGCCTTCCACTCTGCCATTCCCGGAAATGTGCACCAGCAGTTCTACAGTGGATGCATGTTTGGAAATCTTGGTTCAGATGAGAGCCAGGAAAACCTCAGTCATTTGTCTGAGTGTTACCCTGCATTTGCTGAGGCCAGCTCTGAATCCCACATGAAGACAGGATGCTCAGAGCCAACTCTCAGACGCGTGGGCCAGACTCTCCGTGTGAGGGTCAGGGGAAACTTCCTGGAGAAGGTGACCCCTGGTGAGTCTACCAGCCTGGCAACAGAGAAGATGGCAGGATGCTCTGAGCAGAGAGCGAGGCCTAGGCCAAGAGCAGAAGTGGAAGAAAGCAGGTTAGGGCAGAGCCCTGGTCGAGGATGGCTGGCTGGAGGTACACCAGCCTTCAAGGTCATGGAGGTTGGTACCTGGAGACAAAATGTCTGCACCTCCTGCTAAGCCAGCCTTGGTGCCAAGAGCCATTTCCCCAGATGGCCTGATCTAGTCCCAAGCATGGCAGCTAGGATGGGACCAGGTAAGACTTCAAGCAGATTCTTTCCTGGAATTTCCTACTGCTCTCATCTGAATTGTCAGATCTCTTCAGCTAACATTACCTTTATTCATCAGGTGGTTTTGGGGGGTGGTAGGAGGTGGAGAAGTCCCACTTGGAGGAAAGAAGAAGCTCAGAAAGAGGGAGCAAAAAGTTTCTGAACCTGGGTTTTGGGTCTAAGTACAGATCTGCCATGGAAACACCTTCCCCCTGGGACTTGATAGCTCACTTGCCCCATCAGGGCTGGACCTTGCTTCTGCCAACTTCCACAGCGTGGACATGCCCTGAAAACAGATAGGTGGGACCCAGAATGTCAATGCCCTTCTCTGGTCCCATCAGCAACAGTCACCTTTCAGAGACTGCGGTTGCCTGGCAATGTTTACCTAAGGAAGACTTTGGGCAGCTAGAGTGGTAGACGAAGGGTAAGGAAGGGCACCGGCCTTCTCCTGACAAGTCCAGTCCGTGTTAGGCACTTTAGACATGTGTAGATTATCAGTTCTAATCCTCATAGCTGGTGCATTAGGGAGGAATGGGTATGTCCATTCTGCGGACCAAAAAATGGAGGCTCCTCAATGTTTAGGCTTTTTCTCATCGAAGCAATGACTGGCAGAGCTGGGGTCAAACCCACAAATGCAGCTCCAAAGGGCATACTTTGCCCTTATGCCAGTTTCCTGAGGGAAGCTCTGGGCCTGGAGCGAACTTGATCTACTTTATGTGGGCAAAGAGGACTTGGCTCTTTCTGAGAAGGGAGAGCTCGCCACACAACTGAGGTAGGACACACCTGGGGATCCTGCGGTTCTGGTCAGTTTTCCAAGTCAAACTTGAAGATCCAGTGAGATCCAAGGGTCATCCTCTGTGCATGGACAGGGACCCCAAGAGACCCAGTTACCTCTGGGGCTGCAACCAAACTCAGGACCCGGGCAGCTTGAAGATGTGGCTTTTTTCCAAGGTCACTTTGCTCTTGGTTGAAATTAGGGGATAATGCCCACCATCAGATTCAAATTGAAGTGGAAGAAAAACTGGAGGGGAGGAGAGTGTTTCTAAATAAGTCCACACCTAACAAGTCATTCATGGAAATGTATTATGAGCTTTGCATATTTAGTCTACAGCCAGAGCCCTATGTCTGCAGGAAATTGATGCCTTCTCGTCGTCCCAGTTTTTCCTTTTGCAGCTTTTATGAGTGCTGATGGTAATCTCCTGAGAAGCAATATGATTTGGTAATAAAAAGATTACCTGTATTAAATAAAAATAATATATACATAGGAAATATTGTTAGTGCTACAAATCTGGTTAAAGATATTACCACCAAGAAAAATGTTATTTTTTTCACAGCTGTCTAATGCATTTTAGCAAAAGTAATATCTTTAAAACTTAAGCCTGTATTATTTATAAAGGAAGCAATAACTGATTTCCCTATTTTCTATATTAATAAATGTATTTGCATACATTTGTTTCAAAATTAATGGGTTTTCTCCCTTCTGCAATACAAAAGAAACACCAAATTCCCTAGAAGAAAAAGTGAAGCTGTTTTGTTCACGTATTGTAAGTCTGCAGGCTGACACGGACTCTGGTGGCTGCCAGCAATGAGTCCCAGCCAGGACCAGATTCTCAGGGAAGGGAAGAAGGAGAACAGGGAGAGAAAACAGGAGCACTGAACCAGGAGAAGGAGGGAGGCGGAGAGGCACAGTTAAGGTTTACCGAGCCCCTTCAGAAGGAAAGTCCAAAACAAAATTCAGTCTGGAGGTTGGGTGGAAACAAAGTGATCAGAGAGAATTACTGAGCCAAGATTTGCTCCTACATCTCTTCTTAAAATACTCTTGAAGATCAAGAATAATGAATCCTATGTGTATTCAAACATACCAAAATGGAAAATAGCAAGGGTATTGTCAACAAAGGAAGCACCTCTTGTTGTCAGAAGACTTTCCCATGTGACACCACACCCAGAACAAGGCAGCCAGGGCAGGGGGTTTCTGAAGCAAATGGTCACTGCTTTTGAATGTTTGTGCCCAGCTCACACGTACAGGCCCCAGAAACATATTCGGAATATTAAGGGCTCAGAAGCAATATAAACCTAGATACCCTCTTCCTTTAAAAGACTTGAAGAGGTGCTCAGCTTTGCTAAGAGATGAATGAAAATTAAAAGCAAAATCATCGGGGGAAGAACTGTCTGACAAGGCCTGCTGCTGGGTATTGACATGAGTTAAAATCAGAGAAAAACCCATAGTTAAGGTACACTGATTAACACTGGAAACACCCTTGAAAGGAGGGCTCTTTAGTGAAAGCACCACTAAGGACACAAAATCTGTGTGTACCATGTCCCTGGATAAGCATTCGATTACAACATTCACAAACTTCTCTCCAAAATGGGTGGAGAAACTATACTGAAAAAAAAAAAGCATTCAAGTCTTAACCCAGACCTACAGGAAGTTCTGTAGCTGCATGTGCTCAAGGACTCTTAACACACAGATATTGTTACAATATGTGCTAGAAAGTCTTTTCTTTCTTCCAGGTAGGACTGATCCAAATCAACCCACCATCACATCCAAATACGGGATGGGGTTTTATGAGCAGGCTGACAACTCATTGTCAGGCAGATTTTCTTTCCAGTAAGTTAAAAGTATCCCACATTAAACAATTAATTTACAGGACTCTGTTGGTCCCTTGGTGGATCTAAGTTGCTGGCAGTTGTCCATCAACAAGGCAGTGTGTGCTGAGAGGGGAAAGTATCTTAGCTTTGGCACCACACTGACTTGGGTAAGAATTTCACTAATTAGTGTCTGACCCCCATGCCATCCTTGGCAAGCCTTGGAGGATCGCTGTGTGTGTTAGCATGAGTGTGAGTGCGTGTGTGCCTCCTCGGCGCCGGGCATGCAGGAAGAGGTGCTTGAGTGAGCCCCACCCCAACGCCCCTTGCCCATCAGACTAGGAACTGGGGAGCAATCCTGGGGGGTACCCCATCTCAGTGTGTTGTGGGGAGGTAACTGAGGGCTCAAAAATGAGAAAGAAGAAGGATTTAGAAGCAGAAGGTGGAGAATGGGGGACTGAGGAGGGGTGGGGTCCTGGGACAGGGCAGGGGAAAAGAGCAGGTGCACTGGGGCAGTTTTGAGGCAAAAGCACCCCCGAAGAGGTGAAGGGACAAATGTGTGCAGGGAAGAGAGTGCTGGACGTGGCCCCCTGCAGGCTCCCCCAGGAAGTCCCAGGCTCCAACATGCTCTCTGTGAGCTGGTCTGCGAGTCTGGCAAGCCCATGAATCAGGCCAGCTGCATTGTCAGTCCTGCTCTCCATGGAGGATAGGCTGACCCCAGAGTAGCCATTAGCTTTCCTTCCTTTTAGCCAACAAATAAAACCCACAAAGGCATTTTGAAAAATATGTTGTCTGCTTTTAAGGGAAAGACAGTAGACATGTATGGAAAACTTAGAAATAGCCAAACAATTCTCATGCTGTGTCTCACTAAATCCTCACCACCTGCTGAGTAAGGGGCTCTTTTAAAGGAGGAGGAAAGAAGGCCCCATTATTCAACACTACCAATTAGAAAGTTCTAGATCTGGGACTCGGTGCCAGGTCTGCCTGACTCTAGTACATGTGCCTTTCTAATACTACTCTTTGAGTCAGTATAATAATTACACCTTCATTTTGGACACAGCTCCACTGGGACCTGGGGGCTGTCCCCCTCAGAGCTCCCAGGCCAACAGGTCCAGGCAGGCCAAGTGCTGCCCATGGTTCTCAGCTCTCTCTGCAGTTAGCATATGTCTTACTTATATCAAAACCAGCCATCTCACTTCAGGTGGTTCAGGAAACCCTTTCCCACTGCTGGGAACAGCTGACTGCACATGAGCTGTGACTTAATTAAGGCAGCACTTCATTTCAGTTTCTTATTAAATACAGCAGCATCCCGTACTCTCCCCAGGGCCAGGCTGCCTTGCTCTGCCCTGCCAGCCTGGGTCTGGTCTCAGACCTGAGGGCCACTGGTGGCCCTCCCGGGGCAGAAATGGGGGCCTGCGCTGTGGCCTCGGCAGCAGTGTGGCCTTTCACTTGATCAACTGTACGAAGACTCATAGACATAGGCTCCAGGCAGGAGAGATTCCTGAGAATTACAGCATCAGGGGAGATAAGGCCCTGGCTCCTGCCTGACAGTAGTCTCACAGCTTCAAGGGAGTGAGGTAACTGAGCACACAACCCTTGTGCCTGGGCCCCACTGCCTGCATGTGTCACCTCAAGCCACACTGCCTATATACCCTATGCTCTGGATTGTAAGAGACTATCATTATAATAATGGGTTTGGGGCAGAGAAACAAACATAGCAACAACGGAGGTATGCATCAATTTTAAACTGGCCCAAACTCAGTAAGATTTAAACATGAAGTGTTAAACACACCTTCCACCCAGGAATCAGAATGTACTGCGCTGCAATTCTTAGGCTGTGTGTGAGCCCCTCACACTGTCCATGTCCTTCTGCATGGTGCCCAGTGGAGGGTCACAGTGCCCAAATTCTGTGCCTGCCCCAGAGCTGCATCAGACCACAGAGGAGGCACAACATGGGCACAGCTCTCCACACCAAAGATGCTTCCATGGCCAAGCTTTTGAGCAAGCATGTCACTCTGGTAAGAGGCAGAGTTTATTTAATGGAGAATGGAAAAGCACACACTTTCTTATGCTGCCATTTGAGCACACACTTGGCTCTGGAAAGACCTGGAGTTCTTGCTTTCCTTCTCTCCAGAGAGATGAAGAAGGCCTTGCTGCCCAGATTCTGCATCCTCTCTACCTTTCTCTTCCCCAAACCACACTTACTCCAGGGTTGCAGATATAGTGAGGCTCTTCTGCTTGTCACCACACGGGGTTCTTCACCCTTTGAGAAGAAAGGACTGCCCCTAAGGAGGCAGGGTAGGGCTGGAGGGAAGAGCCTGGCTTTGGGAAGATGCCAGAACATTTCTAAGGAGGCCTGGGAAGGCCCCAGGATGCCCAAAGGGGAGTCAGGCATGTTCCCCAGATGGAGCCTTCATACCTATTCCCCTGGGAGATAAAGTTCATCTTGTATTCTAAGGAAAAAGCAGAAGATGGTTGGTTCTTCTGCTGGTTCCAAAGGCTTCACTTGGAAGTAGGGAGGTGAAACCAATTCAGAAGCACACACAGAGAACCCAGATGATTTCAACTGGGATGGGCCAATATGGCACAGATTTGAATCCAGAAAAACTGGGAGTCACATCAGACTTCAACATGGGAGTCAAAAAGGCTCAAGCTAATATGACTACGTTTGTGTCGCATAAAAGCGTATAAAATTGGTTCTGATCACAGTTTGGACCATCTCAGATCAAAGTGGCCTGAACCCAAAATTCTCATGGGTTTGCAATACCTGTTTCTTCTGGCCTGTGCCATCTTGGAAAGCTTTGACTTAGGCCAGACTGTCTTGAATCAGCTTAAGCCAAAAGGGACCAGCTTGAGCAAATTCTCATGGGTTGCAGAGGGAAGAAGGGAGCTATCAATGATGGATGGCCTACGCAGTGTCAAGCCCTGAGCTGGAGGCTTTGCCCATATTTCCTTATTTAATTTCAATAGCCCAGTGAGATGTGTCTAATTAACCCTCATTTCCAGGGGTAAAATAACTGGCAGAAGACTTCGTATCTATGAAGTGGCAGAGCTGGCATGTAAATCTGGCTGAATCTGTTTCTGTTTTACTCTGCCTCCCCTCCATGGGAGAGGACCTTCAGTAACAGATAGAGATGGGTTTTCATGCATTAGGCTGAAGGAGCTGGGGAAGACTTCTCAAGCACCCAGTGGCCCCTAGATGGAAAGCTGTAATGGAACGCATCACCGTCATCATTAACAGTCATCATCATTGCCTGTGGATTAATGAGCAACATCTGGACACAATTCCTGGCATGGCGTACAGCTCCGGGACCATTTGTTCTTCAAATCAAACTTACTTAAAATGCTTGTTGCCTGAGAAAGGCTCAAGGGAGACACACTTATTATTTTTGAGTGAATTTCCAGGGACGGGGGTTATACAATGTCTAGACAATCCATGCTTTCAAGGAGAGAGAAGACTGTGTCAAGAAATAGAAGACAGGAGGGTTTTTGCTCCTTAGTGGAGAGAGCGCCTTGACCTTGCCTAGCCATTCCTGCCCAGGGCCCAGGAGTTAGCTTTGGTAATAATCCAGGGTCTCTCAGGGTCAAGGTCATCTGAGTGACCACAATGAGTTACCTTGCTATTGAGGTTGGACCAAACAATACAATTCCTGGAACACTACTTGTGCTGTGCCTTTGGTGAAGCTTCACTGTCAGGATAAGTCCTGTGTGTTATGTAGCCTGTCACCGAATACAGCTCATGGCCTCCTCTCCACAGGATACTTGCAAAGCCTGGGCCATGTGCTGTATTTGCTCTGGGGTTGGCTGAGCCAGCTGACTGCAGCTGGGCTATCAAGAGCATTCCCCAGTCAAAAGCTATGGCTCTGTGATAACATGGGAAGCAGGACCCCAGTGATGAGGTCAGAATGGGAAGAGAGAAGAACTTCTCAGCTGCCCAAAGGGGACTCAGGCCAGCAATCCCATGTGCCTTGGACACTACCACCCACTCAGAGTGAGATTTGCTCACTTCCAGCTGTATAGGGCTGCCAAGTGAAACACAAGAAAGCTCAGCTAAATTTGAATTTCAGATCAACAGCAAATACTTTTTTAGTATAAGTCCTTGTTCATCTGAAATTCAAATTTACCTGGGCATCCTGTATCTTTATTTGTAAAATCTGGCAACCCTAAGCTGGCAGGACGATCTGCTAGTTTGAGAGGACAAATTGGTTAGCCTCTTTGCCTGGTTTAGTTGTTATTTCAGTATTCAAACATTTTGTTTGTCCTTATAAGCCTTTTGGCTTACACTTAGCATAGCTGTATGCTTTCTGATGGCACAAGCCATATTCTTTCCATTCCTTCTACTTGCTGCTTGTTTTTCTAAATCTTTGACCACCTACCTTCAAGTCTTCAAGCTTCCTGCTTTTTCTTTGCCACTAAAACCTATTTATGTTAATTTTTCTTCCCCATATCTCAGTCTTTATTTTTTAGATTCTTTTTTTTAATCTGCAGTACTGTTGGGCAGACATGTGGGTGTAACTGAAGAAGAGCAGCCTGCCTGGGAAGGATGGCCCTGAATCCTGCAGCAGCATTAAGTGGGAATCCCTGGGAGAAGACTGGATTTTTAGCAGGGGGCCCCACTCTTAGTCCATGAGATACAGCTTGTGTGTGTGTGTGTGTGTGTGTGTGTGTGTGTGTGTGTGTGTGTGCGCGCACGCAGGTGTGCCTGTGAGAATAGGGGGGTGGGGGAGCTCACCTGCAGAGAACAGAAGGCCTGAGTGAAGGGCGGCATCCGGACCAGGTAGGAGGCGACAATGATGGCTGAGGAGTAGTGGGTGCAGTAGTGGCACTGGGCTGTCATGTCTCCTGCAATGAGAGGACATGCCTGGTTGACTTCCCTGAGTGCTGCGCTGGCTGCAGATGCTCAAGCTAACCATGCTTAGGTGTGAACAGCAGGGCCAAGCCCTGCTCGAGAGAACACATGCAGCCAAGAGTGCCTTGGTATTCTGCCCACAAGTGTCATTATAACTGGGCTGATAGCCACCACCCGTGACAAGCATATTCACAACCCCCAGCTGCACCCCCAAGTCCTCAGTGGTCTGCCCTCCACAATGTGGGCAGAGCCAGGTTCCGGGAAGGCTGTACTGAGGATTCACAGGCAGGCATGCTCTGGTCTCTAACTGAAGGGAGACCTGGAAGCCCAGCATGCCTACACTCCCGCCAGCTATGATTTCTCCTCCTCTTCTCTTTAGAACAGAATCCCCTGTGTGAGGAGGCAAGACTCGTGAACTCAGGGACATCCCGGTGAGCGTGGGGATACAGGTCTCCTCATTTTCAGAGGGACCTGGGGTCAGAGGTACACACTTCTCCATTTTGCTTCTTCCAGGTTCTGGTGGAGCCAGAACATTGAGGCAGAAGTTGCCAATGGCCAGCAGAGAGTGAGAGCCATGCAACCACCTGCACACCCTCGTGCATGCTGTGTGCCCTCTGCACTCTCTCCTTGAGTCTCCACAGAGCCCCTATGAGTTGGTGCTGTTCATCACCCCCATCTAGTAAAGGGAGAAGCCAGAGTGCAGCAGAGAGTTGCTCATGTCAGTAGTGAGAGGCGTGTCTGGCAGGTGGCATGGTCAGCCAGGGCCTGCCTCAGTTTCCCCAAATGTCTGCTCAACCATTTCGCTGCCAGTCCCACACTTTTGGGCCTTCAGGAGTTCTCTAAATCAGAGTTGTCTGGGATGTTGCTGGATGTCCTTGTGCAAGGGCCTGAACTTAGTGTGCAACTCACATGCACACCTGAGTTGAAACAGTAGTGAACAGTGCCACAGGCCCCACCTGGGACACAGCTGGAGAGCTCTGGGGCTCCTCTGGCCTGTGCCTATGAAAAGGACCCAGCCATGGGTGGCTGGGGCACCGCACCTGGGCAGGGAGGCTGCGTGGGGTCATACTGATTGAACTTTAACCTCAGGAGGCGAAAGCCTGCCAACCCTCCAACCTCCTTCCATCTCTCCTGAGGAAATTTGGGTGCCAGCCCCATGCAGAGTGGGGGTCTTGGGCTGCATGAGTGAGCCTCCTCAAAGTGTGTTCTCTTTGATTATCAAGGGATTTTTCCATGGCTCATGGATGGACGCTCCTTATTTTAATAGTTATATGTTTATTTCAAAGTGTTTGAGAAAACCAGCTTAGCTAATATCAAACGCATGATAGAAACACTGTTTTAAAAAACACATTCCCTTAAGTTTAAGAAGTGAATAGACTTAAAGAAATACATTAAGGCAGTGGGAATAGAGGTGGCATGAAAATGTGGCAAATTGTAAAGGTGATGTGCAGATGTTCCAGAACCAGACGGATGCACGCTCTGCCATTCAGAGGCTCTGATGTTAACTGAGCTACTTGAACTCCTGAGTTTCCTTCTTTTCAAAAAGGAGTGTTGTACATAGGAATGTAGGTTGGCCTTCGCCTGGAGTATAAAAAGTGCTGAATGAATGTTACTTCCCTCCATCTTGCCTGTGCCTAGGTACAGCGGTGTTAGCTCTTAGCAGGATAGTTTTGCAAGGGTGGCATGGACCAGTGGATTAGAGAGCTCTCTATTCAGATGCAGATGTTTATAGGCTAGGTGATGGCCTAAATAGTTATCAACCATCACATCAAAGCATTCAGATGAACAGCATGGCAGAAAAACCCAGGCTGAGGGTCTACCCACCTTCAGTCTTCTCAACTTCTTTAAACCTCTGGATAAACTTCAGCTTCCTTTCCTTGGTCTGAGCTCCCATGGGCTTTGAAAGATCCCGGAAAGTCTTGGGATTTGTCAAGTTCAATGTCTAGAAGGCAGATGTGCAGCTAAAGTTAACTCCCCTTAGACCCTCCTGTGCCCCGGCGAGACTTCTGGAGCCACGCTCTTTAGTTTTATGGTTTTCTTTATTGGTTTCTTGTCATTTGGTCTGACCCCCTTCTGGTGATTCGCAGACGTGCTGGGGTTTTATGGCCCCAGAGCCAGTGATCCACACAGACTTAACAGGGGAGAGAAGGAAAATAAGAGGAGGGGGAGATTGGGCTCACACTGAACCTGTTCCAAGCTGATCCAGATCAGAGCGTCACCACCAGGTACTGAAAAGAGACTTTCAGTAGAATCCCTGCTGTCTGTGAGGCTCTGGGCTGCTGCCCTCCTGGGGCAGTTTACTCAATTGGTCAGGGCCCTTGCCTGGAATCAAATTGATTTTTATGAAGTCAGAGTTACATGTTTGGGGAGGAAATGGGGAAGAGCCTCATTTTTCTGGAGGCCCTCTCCCTTCTGGGCAATGAAAGCAGGCCACGTCACCCTTCCACCACCTCCCTTGGGAATACACAGAAGAGGAGACCGGAAGCTTTCAGGGCCAGGTGTCCTTACAGATGTTTGCTTTTAGCAGAGATGTTCTGCTTGGTGGCAGAGGAGCCAAGTATCCTGTGGGGTTTCTGTGTCTTTACAGAACTTGTTTCTTCATCCCTCTCTTCCTTTTTCCTAGCAGCTCCCCTGGGGCAGCTGGGCCTGCCACCATCCCACACCTGCAGGAGCTAGCGGGGCTAAGAGCGAAGCAGGCACTCCTAAAAGCCTCGTGAGTGATGGCATGCACGGAGAGCCGTGCTCTGCTACAAGCAATTTTGCCAGTGCAGAATGTGGCTTCATGGTTACCAGATCTTCTGATTCTCCAAAAGATACTGGAAATCCTGATTTTTATAAGAAATCTCCCATTTAAAAAATGTTGGTAAGTAATCAAAATCTTGGGTTAAATAGAAAGGGGGGTGGTAAACCACTCCTTTGCCGCCTGTAAGTTAAAGCTAGGATTTGCAAGTCTCATTTTTGAAATACCTCAGCCTCAGATGGATCATTAGTGCAAAAAAAGTAACATATGGCTGGTGAGAAAAGTTTCGCTGCAGTCGATATCTTAATTGGGGATGGCAAGTCACAAAAGACCGAGGTGCCCTCTTCCAAATCCTGGGGGCCATTCATCCTAGGCAGGACTGGCCAGGGCTGGTCTGTACCAGGAGCCAGCTACCTTCCGCCCTTTACACACACAGCCCAGCACACCTCCTGATGGCCAGAGCCCAGGTGGCCAGGACACTGCTTCATAGCCTGATTGTCCCCAACCACGTCACCGTGGTCCAGCTGTGCCAATGTTTCTCCTCCTCCCTGCCCTGCCTGCTGAGGTCCAGAGGTAGGGGCCACAAGAGCAAATGCTCTGGCTTTTCCACCAGCCTCCCCTCTTCCCACATGTCTTAGCTCAGATCCTGGGTGAAGCTCACCTACCATCAACTAAGATACTGAATTCAGGCTATGGACTCATAGTTCATTCTCTTTGGCCTCTGGGTCTCTGGGTCTCTCTCTCTTGCTCTCTCCTATCTCCCCCACCCCCAACCCTGCACATGTTGATTCTAGCAACAAATTCCATGGCCCACTTCATTAGAAGGACCAGTGTTGGTCCACGGCAGTATCCCAGCAGATGGGTATCAGCTGCCTTCCTTAGAGTAAGGAAGCCAGGAAGCTCTTTGGGATGCACTCTAGCAACTGTCTTAGTCACACTGATCATAACACAGGTGGGGCTGGGTAGGAATGCAGGCAGCCGGACTCCAAAGGCCTCCTCCAGGGCAAGGGACTGAGCACAAGGAAGCCCTCAGGCCCAGGTAGACTGAACCTCGCAGCAGAGGCTCTGCGGGCTAATACAGGGTGCTCTGGTCTTTGGTCAGAAAGCCTCAGGATACCTTTGCAGTGTCTGTGTAAACATGGTACCTGTGAGGTGTAGTCAGCCAGGACCCAGGGGAACACTGGATATTGCATGTAGTCACTGTAGGTCCTCCCGGCCAGGGTGTTGAGGTGCATGAGATACTCAAAATTGCTGATGTCCCTTTTCTACCAGAAGAAACAAAAATAGGTAAACCCAAACACAGCTGATGTCTTTTTTGGGGGGTGTGGGAATCTAACTCTCAGCCCTCTGCAGGAGACCCTCCCCGTGCAGATGACAGTGGGCAGCGTGCACCTCTGTTACTCCCCAGGTGCCTTGTACCTGAGCCAGGCTGTTTGAGGGAGGCCACAATCACTTCAATATGAGCTAAAGCAAATATAGTCAGGAAGCAAAGTTGGCCAGAAAAAAAAATACAGCTCAGCAGTCCAAAGCCTAGGGTAAAGCACTTTTGTGTTAACTGTTGGGGTGATACTCAAAAATTGATTAAAATAATAGCACAAATGCTGTGGGTGAACTCACTGCTGACACCTTAATATTTAAAAAATAAGTTGAAGGGACTTTGCAGTCACTGGGAGAGAGGCCCTTACCAACAGGCTGGCCTGTTTTCCTCTGGGACTTTAGGAACTTTCTTTATCTTGTCCCTGCCTCTTGGGATAATACTCATTCTCAGGGCCTTTAGATATGTGGTCACAGATGGAGTCTGGGATTGTATTTGGGGAAAATTCATCAAGACCAAGCGGTGAACAGCTGTTATCTCTGATATGCACCTGCAGGCTCTGGTCTCTCCTCTCTTTGGCCCACTCCTTGGGAAAGGAGTTTGGATGTGCATGGCCAAGATTTAATTTCTTGTTGCTATGTGACCTCTGGGGTTGGCCCTCTTGGGGTCCCTTTCTCTCCCTGAGAATCCTAGGCTGAATGCCAGTTCACCCAGGATGGGAGTCAAGTGTGTTTTCCCAGGATAAGAAGTGAACACTTGTGCCCCTGTAGGGTTGTGTCCCTGTGTACACCTTCATGGACGGAGCATGTGTATGCCCATCGGGCATGTGTACACACACATGCACACACACACAGACACTACCCAGCTCTGACTCCAAGGCTCAAGAATCAACTTCAGTCACTGCGATCTTGCCATGGAAATATTGCAAAATTTTAAAATTGAAATTAAATTTAAAAAAAGCTAAGATGCTTCCTGATTCATCCTCATGCCTTCTTTCTCCATCACTGGAGCCTGAGCTATGTGATGATTTGCATCCCCAGACAGCTCCCTCAGAGCCCGTCTTCGGAGGGGGTTGCTGTACCTGCCACCGCTGCAGCGTGGTCCTGTCAGAGCCGGGATGTCTCCTGTGGGACAGAGAGTGATGGTGATGACCAAGTATCTCAGCGCAATAATGGGGTGGGGGATGGCATTTCTGGGGTTTGTGGGACCAGCACAGCCAGGAGAGCCACAGACTTCCCTGGGCACACAGCTGCTCTCTCAGCCAGGGCACCAAGATGATTATCCAAGCTTTTCACACCCCCACCCTGCTGGAGTCACTGTTGCTGCTGCCTTAAGTGTGGGCTGTGGAGAAGTCCCAGCGCCATGTAGAAGCAGGCTCAGGGCCTCACCACCCCCAGTAGATTTCCCACAGCCACACCTTGGCCTTCTTTGCCCATATGAATATAATATATTGACACATGAATATAATATATGTATGTGGTTAAAACATGTAAACAATATAGAAGGCTATGAAATATAAGTCTCCAAACTACTGCTCCATCTCAAGAAGTCTCCACAGTTAATAGTTTCCAGAGGAGTCTGATCCACATGCCGTCTATATGCCTACACAGTTTTCTAAAAAAATTGACAAGGCATGGGGTTATCTCACTGCACAGGCCTGCACCCTGCCTCACTGCTTTAACAGCACGGTGGAGATACTTGCGTTGCTGTATGGCATGGGTTTTTACAGCAACAGGAGGCCACTGTGCAGAACAGATAGGAACTGGCCGAGTCTGCCCCTGAGGTGGACTTCATCCTCATCAATGATATTTCCCTGACTGCCTTCACACATAAATCCCTAAAAACTTTGTGAGCATATCCATAAGATACGTTTCTGGCAGCGATTCTAAAAAGCATAAACATTTTCAAGTTTGCTCTATGTACTGACAAATGGTCCTCTGAAAAGGTTGTACCAACTTATGTTTCTACAAATAAAATCAAGAAATACACAAGGAACCAAAGAAATACCATTTAGACCAATGTGGTAGGGAGGAATGTAGAAGCTAAGCACCATACAGTGGTAGGAAGGGGCTTTCTCATGGGAAACGTGCCTTCTGCTCAGTAGGGATTTGAAAGCCCAGTTCCTCAGCCTCTGTGGCATCCCTTGTTCTTTTCTAGCTCTGCTTCTTTCTCCGTCTGTCTCCTTGAGACTCTAATTCTACTCCCAAGATAAGGACTTTGCTTAAGGTGGTCCATCAAACCAAACCAAACCAAATCACGACTCCACTTTCCAGTTAGGCCCTCTGCCTCAGTCCTGTTCAGGTACATAGAGACCCGACCCCACAAGCATTCAACGTTCCACCCATGTGGACGGCAGCAGGGTCCTCTCTCGGGACAAGATCTGGCTTCCCAAGTGGCTGGTGGAGCAGCGTGTCATCTTCTGGCCTGAGCACTGCACCACATCGAGTTCCCTGTCCCTCCTCATCACTCCATTCCTTGGTAGATTTTCTATAAACAGGAAGCACCTCCCAGGCTGGGGTTTTCCTCTTCTCCCCCAGGAGAGAAATCCTTGATTTGGTCCATTTTATCCAGGCAAATAACAAACAGAGGTAGAATGTGGTCAAGTGTATTGCTTTAGCTTACAATGTCTCAAGTGAAGACTTGGTTCTTCTGCGCTGTCTGTGAGCCTACCCACCTACCCCAGTTCCAGAAGGCAGGCTGCTTTGAAGGCTGTGAACTACGGCAGAGCCCAGGCTAGAGACAGTGAGGGGCGCCACATTGAAAAGGACTGTGCTGAGCCTTCTTGAGGATGTGGAGTAGAGCTATAAGGATGTGGAGTTAGTAAGGCAAAGCCTGCTAATCACGCTGCTTTACTTAGAAGTGGAGTGGGAATAAATCAGCAAAATGTGCCTGTTAGGTTCCAGGATACAAGGGCCAGAGTTCTAGAATGTTACCTGTGGTCCTTTGTGACATTGCCACCAGATGGAATGGTGTGCAAAAGATAAAGGCATTTCACCATCTTATTCCTCATTTCATCAGGTATAAGCTCTAAGAAGGATCCATCATTTTGTTACCATCAGAAAAGGATGCCATTACCAACAATGCCAAGATACCTGACAAAAGGTGAGTTCTACTTTTTAATTTTTTTATTTTGATACTGTTAATGTACAATTACTTGAACAACATTATGGTTACTAGACTCCCCCTATTATCAAGTCCCCCCAACATACCCCATTACAGTCACTGTCCATCAGCATAGTAAGATGCTATAGAATCATTACTTTTCTTCTCTGTATATACTGCCTTTCCCGTGTCCCCCCCCACACCCTCCCCCCACTACATTATGTGTGCCAATTGTAATGTCCCTTTTCTCCCCTTATCCCTCCCTTCCCACCCATCTTCCCCAGTCCCTTTCCCTTTGGTAAATGTTAGTCCATTCTTGGGTTCTGTGAGTCTGTTGCTGTTTTGTTCCTTCAGTTTTTTCTTGTTCTTATACTCCACAGATGAGTGAAATCATTTGATACTTGTCTTTCTCTGCCTGGCTTATTTCACTGAGCATAATACCCTCTAGCCCCATCCATGTTGCAAATAGTAGGATTTATTTTCTTCTTATGGCTGAATAATATTCCATTGTGTATATGTACTACATCTTCTTTATCCACTCATCTACTGATGGGCACTTAGGTTGCTTCCATTTATTGGTTATTGTAAATAGTGCTGTAATAAACATAAGAGTGCATAAGCCCATTTTCAAACTGGGCTCCTGCATTCTTAGGGTAAATTCCTGGGAGTGGAATTCCTGGGTCAAATGGTATTTCTATTTTGAGTTTCTCCACATTCTTGCCAACATCTGTTACTGTTTGTCTTTTGGATGTTGGCCATCCTTACTGGTGTGAGGTGATATCTCATTGTGGTTTTAACTTGCATTTCTCTGATGATGAGGGATGTGGAGCATCTTTTCATGTGCCTGTTGGCCATCTGATGTGGCCATGTGCCTGGTGTGGTGTAAGTGTCTGTTCAGATCCTCTGCCCATTTTTTAAATGGATTATTTGCCTTTTGTTTGTTGAGGTGCTTGAGCTCTGTATATAATTTGGATATCAACCCCTTATTGGATATGTCATTTATGAATATATTCTCCCATACTGTAGGATATCTTTGAGTTCTGCTTTTTAACGATTTTTTAAATATCATATTAATCTGAAGGCAATTACAGAACACTTGAAATGGTTTCTGTGAATTTTGTAAATATCTGGTAGTTAAACCATTTCTTTGAAAGCTGATAAACTGCATTGTTCCCTCATTATAGTGTAAGTTTTAGATTAAACAAGGTGCCCAAGATGGCCTTGGCTCTCCAAACCCCTCCTAAGGTCTGGGAAGGTGGTGTGAGAAAGAGCACTGGCTCTGGAGTCAGGAGAGGCTGGGTCCCTATCCTGCCCCCACCACCTGACTGTTCTGAACTGCTGTTAACCTCATCCCACAAACATGGCTGACTGCACCTGCCACAAAGGTGTGTAGCAGACAGCAAGTGTGATCGGGGGTCTGGAAAAGGCTAGCACAGGTGTGTGCACAGGGCTCCCCCCATGGGCATAATTCTAGTGGATATTGATGCTGTTCCAACAGTAGGGTCACTTCTTTTCCACTCTGAGAGGAAGAGAGGTGTGGCATAAGAGTGAAAGCTTGCTTCTTGCCAAGACCTGTCCGGGCCTGCCAATACCTTTCTGTCTAATCTTAGAATAATTGTGCCACCTGTGAATTAAACCACCTGCTCTCTCAACCCAGTGGTCAGCAAGTGTGAGGAGCAACTCAGGGTTTGTTATGGAATCTATAGGACAAGAGTCCAGGCCTCCAGGCAACTTGGAGTTGAGAAGAATGAAAGGACTCCAAGTCATTGAGCCTAGGGAGTTACTCTGCCAACATGAAGGTGACCTAGCATGGTGGGCCCTCAGAGGCCACCCTATCAACCTTCCAGCTCCCCAAGAGAGGTATATAAACTCCTCTGGATGACTTCCAAAGATGGGAACACTATCTTCCATCACAACTTTGTGGGTGGTCAACTGCCAGACTGGGTTCAAATTCTTCCTTATTTTGAGGTGTGATTTTTATCCATGCTTCTTTTCTAATCAATGCTATGTCCCTCAACCCACTGAAGAGCTTTAGAAGCTCCAGGGCTGCTTTCCCATAGCCTTGGGCCTTCCTCCTCCAGCACTTCTGAGCCCTTGGTTTGTCTCATCATCTGGCCTTTGATTCCTCCCCCTTGAAGTCACCTATTAACAGCTCCGCTCTACCTGAGCCTGACTCCCGGATAAGCCAGAGGCATAGCCCAGGACCTTGCATCTTCCCTATAGTGGCTAGCAGAACAGCTTGTAGGGGACCTTCAGAGAGTGGGCTAGCCCAGGCCAAAGGGCATCTGCCAGGGGTATCATTTAGCTGGAGGCTGCATCCTCTCAGCCAAGGAAGGAATGGGATCTAGGGGGTCTCTGGTTCTTAGGCACCAAGAAAATAACCCAGCAGACATCCAATGAGGGCCCACAGGGAAAGCAAGCTCCTGACACACTTCAAAATCCTGCTGCCACTCAATTCTCCTGTGTATTTCCCATTTGCAAAACAGGAGGACATGGTGAAATAGGGTAGTGCGTGACTGAGAGGCATCAAAAACAAATCACAGTGAGAGGAAAATTCACTCATCTTGGCAAACAGGAAACTCCTGTCTGCTAATGGGTCTGGCTATGTCCAAGGACAGGGCAAGCACTGCCCACTGTCTTGTGCAGCCTTCCACCTGGGTGAGGCTCCAGGATGGGTAGGAAGCACATGTGCTCAGTGATGCCAGGAGGCAGTGTGTGGCACGAGCAGTGTCTCCCATGGAGAGCCAAGAGACTATTGTTACCAACACATTCCCTCTCAGAAGCAGATTTTTTTTTCCAGGAAATCCTTGAAGAGACAAACATTCCTGAAAAGCAGACATTCCTGCCTGTCCTAATAGGATGGTGACCCTTTCTATTATATCTGCCTGACTTTCTCCAGTTCTCTAATGTGTAAAAATCTTGCATACAATTCTAGACCTAATAATAATAATAACAATAAATACAATTGTCTAATGCATTACAGACTGAAAGACTTTTTGCTGGTTGTCTAATTTTCACAAGGATCCAATGAAGTATCTCCAGTCTCCATTTAGAGATGAGGAAATGGAAGTGTTGGGTGAGGGAGTTGCATGCAGACTAGGGACATTCACGATGGCTTGCTGGAGCCACCCCAGGGCCTGTGCAGAGCAGGTATCCAGGAACGTCCAATACTGGGCTCTATATACAAAGCACCTGCTGGGGCCAAACCTTAACCCTGAGCCTGACTCTGAAGACAAGCTCATTCCTCTGAAGGCAAAAAGAAAGCAAAAGCAAACAAACACACCAACAAAAAATCTTAGTTCTGGCAGGATAGAAGGCAATACCTCACAAACTAGTAATCTGTGTGTATATTTGGAGTTAAAAAATAAGTATTAGATAAGTTCCCAAATTATTATTGCAAACCCATGCCAGAAGCATGCTGTAGATGTATTAAATATCTGGGAGGTTACACAACATGAAGTTACATCCAGATGCTGACACTGACTGGCTAAGTCTTATTAGGTTTTATGTATCTGCATTTTAAACATAGTTACCTTCTTGCACATTTTTTTCCTTAAAATGTTGATTTTATTTTTGCTTATCTGTTTTATGATTTTCATATTATTTATTTTCTAATTTAAAGTATGTACTTTTATGAATATTCCAATTAGAAATGCACTAGGTTGTAAGATTTCAGGTAATTTTAAATGTTCTACTTACCTTCATTTGCCAGTTAATTTAAACGCATTTATTGTCTAAATTAAATGATCTATTTTATTTCAGTTTTGTATTAAAACAACAGTGGTGTCCATGTATTTAAAATTTTTATAGTTAGATATATCTTTTTTTTATTTCAACTATTTCATTTGCTTTTTTGTACTTCCAAAAATTTGTATTGCTTTAGTTAATTTTGCATTTCATATTATTTGTAACTATTCTGTTTATTTCTTAATTCTGCCTGGGTAGTGCAATTCAGAGTATTTTTATTTTTTATTTCTATACACACTTTTTCTACAATGTTGTTTCATTCTTTGAATAATCATTTAAATATTTAACTTTTTGACAGTTTTCTCAATTTCTGGGAATTTAAAGAAAAAAAACAGAACAAAAAGACTGTAAATGCATAAATACATTCATTGCAGCCTTATTTCTGATGGCACCAAATTAGAAACCACAGGAAAACAAAGTCCACCAAATTCAGTACTACACAGTCTTTCAAAATGTAGTCTTTAGAAACTACATATCCACATGTGACATAATATTAATCAAGAAAAAAATGACTATAGAATGGTATGAATTTTATGAGCATGATAGTCATCTGATTTAGTAGTATAAAAGGGGTACAAAGAGAAAACTGCAAGAAATAATTAGATTCAAATAAATGAAACGGATAAAAAGATGGCCCTCTCACAAATCAGAGAGCTGAAAAGCTGTTTGGAGAGATTAAGAGGAAGTTGAATGATATTTCATGAGATTCAGTCATATAGAATTAAGACATTTGTCCCTTAAAAGAAGCAAACATGGGGCCGGCTCAAGATGGTGGCATGAGTAGGCCAGTGGAAATCTCCTCCCAAAACCATATATATTTTTGAAAATACAACAAATACAACTATTCCTAAAAGAGAGACCAGAGGATACAGTACAACAGCCAGGCTACATCTACATCTGAGAGAACTCAGCATCTCACAAGGGGGGTAAGATACAAGCCGCGGCCAGGCAGGACGTGAGCACTCCCCCAACCCCAGCTCATTGGCGAGAGGAAAGGAGTCAGAGAGGGGAGGGAGTGGAAGCACAGGACTGCTAAATAACCAGCCCTAGTAATCTGCACCAGGAGCACAAACACGCATTGCATGCTGCGCTGGGTATTAGAGAAACAGAAGGGTAGTGTCTGAGATGGAGACTGCAAGTGGGTCCCCAAAGCCAGCTCCCCTGGGACAAAAGAAAAGCGGGCACTTTTTAAAAGTCTTGAAGGGACAAAATCATCCCAGCACATTCAGCTCAGCAGGCTGGGAATCTTGAGGAACTTTGGGCTCCCTAACCCCCTGGGGGGTAAAGCAGCCCCTAAGCCCCTCACGGTGATAAGCAGCCTGCCATTCGTTCCCCTCAGCCAGTGCTACAAGCAAACCAGCTGACCTGCCACAGCGGTGGAGCAGAATACAGCCCCGCCCACAGCAACCACACAGAGTCTCCTCTCAGTGCACAGATAACCGGGACAGGTGGCGGAAGCCAGAGCAAGGTCCAGAAGGCATGAAGGGGTGCTGTTCTCTCAGGAGAACACACCCAGTACAGCTGTGACCTGCCACAGTGCTCTAGGCTAGCCTGAGGGTAGCCCTGCCCACAGCAGCTCAGGATATTTTCTCAGAGTCTGCTCCTGGTATGCAGGTAACTGGCACAGGCAGTGGAGAAGAGCAAGGCCACCAACAAACAGGAAAGGACTTTGTTCTCCCAGCTGACACATGTGCCACCTGCCTGTGACTACTTCTATCACCATGAAAAGGCAGAAGAATCTGGTCCATTCAAAAATCACTCAGACCATCGAAGACAGAGGGCCTGGTGAGATAGATATAATCAATCCTCCTGAAAAAGAATTAAAAATAAATGTCATAACCATGCTGATAAACCTGCAGAGAAATATGCAAGAGCTAAGGGATGAAGTCTGGAGGGAGATAACAGAAATGAAACAATTGATAGAAGGGCTTAAGACCAGGCAGGATGAGGTGCAAGAGACTGTTTATGGAATAGAAAGCAAAGAACAGGAATACAGAGAAGCTGAGGCAGAGAGAGATAAAAGGATCTCTAGGAATGAAAGAATATTAAGAGAACTGTGTGACCAATCCAAGCGGAATAATATTCACGTTATAGGAATACCAGAAGAAGAAGAGAGAGAGAAAGGAATAAAAACTGTCTTTGAAGAAATAATTGTTGAAAACTTACCCAAGTTAGGGAAGGAAATAGTCTCTCAGACCGTGGAACCCCACAGATCTCCCAACACAAGAGACCCAAGGAGGACAACACCAAGACATATAATAATTAAAATGGCAAAGATCAAAGACAAGGACAGAGTACTAAAGGCAGCCACAGAGAGAAAAAAAATCACACCTACAAAGGAAATCCCATCAGACTATCATCAGACTTCTCAACAGAAACCTTCCAGGCCAGAAGAGAATGGCATGATATATTTAATGCAATGAAACAGAAGGGCCTTGAACCAAGAATACTGTATCCAGCACGACTACTTTTTAAATATGAAGGAGGGATTAAACAATTCCCAGACAAGCAAAAGTTGAGGGAATTTGCCTCCCACAAACCACCTCTACAGGGTATTTTAAAGGGACTGCTATAGATGGAAGCACTCCTAAGGCTAAATAGATGTCACCAGAGAAAATAAAATCACAGCAAAGAAAGCAGACCAACCAATACTAACTAAAGGCAAAAAATAAAATCAACTATCCACAAAAACAGTCGAAGGAAATGTAAAAGTGTACAGAATAAAACACCTAACATATAAGAATGGAGGAAGAAAAATAAGAAGGGAGGGAAATAAAGAATCATCAGACTGTGTTTATAATAATTTAATAAGAGAGTTAAGTTAGATGGTTAGATAGTAAAGAAGCTACCCTTGAACATGGGTAAACACGAATCCAAAACCTGCAATGGCAACAAGTACATATCTATCAATAATCACCCTAAATGTAAATGGACTGAATGCACCAATCAAAAGACACAGATTAATAGCATGGATAAAAAAGCAAGACCCATCGATATGCTGCTTACAAGAGACTCACCTCAAACCCAAAGACATGCACAGACTAAAAGTGAAGGGATGGAAAAAGATATTTCATGCAAACAATGGGGAGAAAAAAGCAGGTGTTGTAGTACTTATATCAGACAAAATAGACTTCAAAACAAAGAAAGTAACAACAGATAAAGAAGGACATTACATAATGATGAAGGGGGCAGTCCAACAAGAGGACATAACCATTATAAATATCTATGGGCCCAACACAGGAACACTGACATATGTGAAACAAATACTAATAGAATTAAAGGAGGAAATAGAATGCAGTGCATTCAATTTAGGAGACTTCAACACACCACTCACTCCAAAGGACAGTACCACCAGACAGAAAATAAGTAAGGACAGAGAGGCACTGAACAACACACTAGAACAGATGGACCTAACAGACATCTACAGAACTCTAGACCCCAAAACAGCAAGGAACACATTCTTCTCAAGTGCACATGGAACATTTTCCAGAATAGACTACATACTAGGCCACAAAAAGAACCTCAGTAAATTCAAAAGATTGAAACTCTACCAACCAACTTCTCAGATCACAAAGGTTTAAAACTAGAAACAAATTGTACAAAGAAAGCAAAAAGGCTCACAAACACATGGAGGCTTAACAACATGCTCCTAAATAATCAATGGATCAATGATCACATTAAAACAGGGATCAAGCAATATATGGAAACAAATGACAACAGCACAGAGCCCCAATTTCTGTGGGATGCAGCAAAGGCAGTTCTAAGATGAAAGTATATTGCAATCCTGGCCTATTTGAAGAAGGAAGAACAATCCCAAATAAATAGTCTAAAGTCACAATTATTGAAACTGGAAAAAGAAGAACAAATGAGGCCCAAAGTCAGCAGAAGGAGGGACATAATAAAGATCAGAGAAGAAATAAATAAAATTGAGAAGAATAAAACAATAAAAATATCATTGAAACCAAGAGTTGGTTCTTTTAGAAAATAAACAAAATAGATAAATCCCTAGCCATACTTATTAAGAGAAAAAGAGAATCCACACACATAAACGGAATCAGAAATGAGAAAGGAAAAATCATGACGGACAACACAGAAATACAAAGAATTATTAGAGAATACTATGAAAACTATATGCTAACAAGCTGGAAAACCTAGAAGAAATGGACAACTTCCTAGAAAAATACAACCTTCCAAGACTGCCCAAGGAAGAAGCAGAAAATCTAAACAGACCAAATTGAATCGGTAGTCAAAATTGAATCAGTAGTCAAAAAACTACCCAAAAACAAAATTCCCGGTCCAGATGGATTCACCACTGAATTTCACCAGACATATACAGAAGACATAATACCCATTGTCCTTAAAGTTTTCCAAAAAATAAAAGAGGAGGGAATACTTCCAAACTCATTCTATGAAGCCAGCATCACTCTAATACCAAAACGAGTCAAAGACACCACCAAAAAAGTAAATTACAGACCAATATCCCTGATGAATGTAGATGCAAAAATACTCTACAAAATATTAGCAAACCGAATTCAAAAATACATCAAGAGGATCATACACCATGATCAAGTGGGATTCATCTCAGGGAATGCAAGGATGGTACAACATTTGAAAATCCATTAACATCATCCACCACATCAACAAAAAGAAGGACAAAAACCACAAGATCATCTCCATAGGTGCTGAAAAAGCGTTCGACAAAATTCAACATTCAATCATGATAAAAACTCTCAACAAAATGGGTACAGAGGGCAAGTACCTCAACACAATAAAGGCTATATATGACAAACCCACAGCCAACATCATACTTAACAGTGAGAAGCTGAAAACTTTTCCTCTAAGATCAGGAACAAGACAGGGATGCCCACTCTCCCCACTGTTATTCAACATAGTACTGGAGGTCCTAGCCACAGCAATCAGACAACACAAAGAAATACAAGGCATCCAGATTGGTAAAGGAGAGGTTAAACTGTCACTATTTGCAGATGACATGATATTGTACATAAAAAACCCTAAAGGCTCCACTGAAAAACTACTAGAACTAATATCTGAATTCAGCAAAGTTGCAGGATACAAAATTAATACACAGAAATCTGTTGCTCTCCTATGCATTAGTGATGAACTAGCAGAAAGAGAAATCAGGAAAACAATTCCATTCACAACTGCATCAAAAAGAATAAAATACCTAGGAATAAATCTAACCAAGGAAGTGGAAGACCTATACCCTAAAAACTACTAAACTGTCCTAAGAGAAATTAAAGAGGACACTAACAAATGGAAATTCATCCCATGCTCTTGGCTAGGAAGAATTGATATTGTCAAAATGGCCATCCTGCCTGAAGCAATGTACAGATTCAATGCAATCCCTATCAAAATACCAACAGCATTCTTCAATGAACTGGAACAAATAGTTCTAAAATTCATATGGGACCATAAAAGATCCTGAATAGTCAAAGCAATCCCGAGAAAGAAGAATAAAGCAGTGGGGATCACACTTACCCACTTCAAGCTATACTACAAAGCCACAGTAATAAAGACAATTTGGTACGGGCACAAGAACAGACCCACAGACCAGTGGAACAGAATAGAGAGTCCAGATATTAAGCCAACCATATATGGCCAATTAATATATGATAAAGGAGCCATGGATATACAATAGGGAAATGACAGCCTCTTCAACAGCTGGTGTTGGCAAAACTGGACAGCTACATGTAAGAGAATGAAACTGGATCATTGTGTAACCCTATACACAAAAGTAAATTCAAAATGGATCAAACACCTGAATGTAAGTCATGAAACCATAAAACTCTTAGAAAAAAACATAGGCAAAAATCTCTTGGACATAAACATGAGCAACTTCTTCATGAACATATCCCCCTGGGCAAGGGAAACAAAAGCAAAGATAAACAAATGGGATTATTTCAAGCTGAAAAGCTTCTGTACAGCAAAGGACATCATCAACAGACCAAAATGACATCCTACAGTATGGGAGAATATTTTCATAAAAGACATGTCTGATAAAGGATTGACATCCAAAATGTATAAAGAACTCATGCACCTCAACAAACAAAAAGCAAATAATCCATTTAAAAAACAGGCAGAGGATCTGAACAGACACTTCTATAAAGAAGAAATTCAGATGGCCAACAGGCACATGAAAAGATGCTCCACATCCCTCATTATCAGAGAAATGCAAATTAAAACCACAATGAGATATCAGCTCACACCAGTAAGGATGGCCACCATGCAAAAGACAAACAACAACAAATGTTGGCAAGGATGTGGAGAAAGGGGAACCCTCCTACACTGCTGGTGGGAATGTAAACTAGTTCAACCATTGTGGAAAGCAGTATGGAGGTTCCTCAAAAAGCTCAAAATAGAAATACCATTTGACCCAGGAATTCCACTTCTAGGAATTTACCCTAAGAATTCAGGAGCCCAGTTTGAAAAAGATACATGCACCCTTATGTTTATTGCAGCACTATTTACAATAGCCGAGAAATGGAAGCAATGTAAGTGTCCATTAGTAGATGAATGGATAAAGAAGATGCGGTACGTATACACAATGGAATATTATTCAGCCATAGGAAGAAAACAAATCCTACCATTTGCAACAACATGGATGGAGCTAGAGGATATTATGCTGAGTGAAATAAGCCAGGTGGAGAAAGACAAGTATCAAATGATTTCACTCATCTGTGGAGTATAATAACAAAGAAAAAAACTGAAGGAACGAAACAGCAGCAGAATCACAGAACCCAAGAATGAACTAACATTTACCAAAGGAAAAGGGACTGGGGAGGATGGGTGGGATGGGAGGGACAAGGGGGAAAAGGGGCATTATGATTAGCAGACATAATGTGTGGTGGGGGACATGGGGAAGGCAGTATAACACAGAGAAGACAAGTAGTGATTCTATAGCATCTTACTACGCTGATGGACAGTGACTGTAATGGGGTATGTGGTGGGAACTTGATGATGCGGGGAGTCTAGTAACCATAATGTTGCTTATGTAATTGTAGATTAATGATACCAAATTTAAAAAAAAGAAGTAAACATGGCTTTTTTCCCTCTTTTGGCAATGTCCATTTCCAGCAGTTGCCATGGGAAGCAGGCTCTGCCCTGGTACTATGACCCTCCCCACCACACCACAGGGGACAAAGGACAAAGCTCACCTCGGCCAGCCCAGATAGCCCAGCCCCAGGCTGGGAAGCTGGCATGTCCTGGACACCCTTTCAGCTGTGTTCTTTCACCTAGCAGGCCACCGTCAAGCTTATGCTAATTAACTCCAGGTTTCAAGTCTCTTGTTGCCTGGTGACAGAGTTTCACAGCTGAGCAGGAGGAACTGGAATGAGCAGGGTAAGTTTTTCTCTGGTGGTGTGGTTGCTGTGCATTTATTGATTTACTTCAATTTTGCCATACAACAAACTCTTCAAACTTTGCTTTTCTCTTTACTCCTTTGAGTAAGCAGCCGGTTCTCCTGAGGTGCTTTATTTGCAAACCCTAGATTCGAATTAATGCATTACATAGGAGAGGAGGACGCTGGCTCTGAGTCCCAGGCAGGAAGTGCAGCTAGCTGGGGACACAGCAGGTACTCTTGGGTGCCGGCCATAGGCAAGCTTGGGAAGGTTGCTACACAAGGCAGTGGGAGTTTGGGGTCAGGCTTGATTCTTTCTCTAAAGTCTGAGTCTCTCTGAGCATTTTATTGCTGGTGGGTATCTGAACTGCTTCTTCACCCCAACTAGTTATGCCTCTAGGGAAACTGCAGTGAGGATACTCATTCACTCAGGAGGCTAGAGCCTATTAGGGAAACTTCAGCAGAACCCACTTGATTACTGCTAACTCAATATGGTTTGGAGCACAGTCTGTCTTTGGAGAAGTCTGGAGGCAAACGCCTTTCAGGAATTATCCTGAACACTGGAACCCACTAACAAGTGGTTAAGTCCTAGGCTGTGCTATGCCTTGCAAGGAAAGACTCTTTATGGAGCATACCACAACACACTCCTATTTTCCTATTTCCTTGACAGCTATAACAGGAAAATGTAGGCACCCCTAATTCTAGTCTTTGTGACTTTGGACAAGCTACTTGGCCTCTTTTTAGCCTCAGTTGCCACATCTGTCCAGTGGCAATCAAAATCAATACATCAAGTAGTCATAAGAGTTCCTTATAATGTCTGTAAAATGCTGCATGGCCCACCTCGTGCAACCCCTTCCCAACTCTCTGGCCTCATCTTTTGCCCTCTCTTGCTGCCCTTGCCCCAACCGCCCTGCATCTCCTGTCTCTCAAACACCCAAGCTCCTCCTTGCCGTTAGGACTTTGCACTGGATATGTCCCCTTACTGGCTGTTCCTCCTCACGTCCTCCTGGTGGCCTCTCTTAGTGTTCACCTTAGAGAGGACTCCCCAGCCATCTCAGTCTAAATTAGCTGTCCCCTAATATTCTCTTCCTGACACCTCACATTTCCCTTTCACCTCTTCAAGCTTTATTTTTTGCAGAGCATTTACACCTGAAGTGGTCTCAGATCTTTCTGTTTTGTTTTTATTGCTTGATCTGCTTTCTCCTAAAACAGGAGTTTCATGAGCAACACAATGTCTGTCTTGCTCACTGAATTCTTCTGACCTGACCCTGACCCATAGAATGACTCAAATAAAAATTGCTGAATGAAGGAACAAATGAGTGAATGAACAAGTGAGTAGCTTGGGCTGTAGCCAGTTCTAGAGGTTAAAAGTGGACAAAAGCATAATTACTGTCACAAGTTATTAACATTTTTTCTTTTATTGCTATTAATATTATCAATAGGAATTTGAGTGTAAAAATGTTGCAAAGACTTTTGTGATTGGAAATCAGCAAAGATTGTCCCACAAGTCCTATATCTGGGGTTAATGACCAGTGAGGAGTGTTCTGGGGGTATTAATTTGAGGGGGGAGATGATCAATATGGTGTTATTTGGTGAATCTATCAGTATTTTTTAGCATCATAGAGGCACTGACTGCAGGAGCCAGATTATCATTCATTGAGTATCCACTGCACAATTGATACTTCATGGTCCTCATTTCACTTATTCTTCACAACAGCCTGAAGTTTTCTAACCATTTTGCAGATCAGTAAAGTGAACTCATGAGGAAAACGAGGTTGGAAGTGAAGGTTGGGGTACAGCCTAGGTCTATTTGCCTCAATTCCCTGCATCCTGTGCTACCCATGTGACTGCCTCCTATTGAGTATTTTTTTACAGAACAGGAAAGGAACAGGCAGTGGCTAATTCATGGGCACCTACCCCTGTTTGGGAAATGCTGAACAGCTGCCCTATGCTATACAAAATGCAGGCTGCCTTTATGGCCATCGTTCACATCATTCCTAGCAAATTACATATGTTGCTCAGTCATCAAAAAAGGGGTCTCTTACTTATGATAGTGTTAAATGCTTCAGTAATAACTTCAAGTAAGCCTGATAAAGACTCAAGAGGAAAAGGAAATCTGAATTTAGGAAATATTTCTACAAAAAAAAATTAAGATTCGAAGACAACATTTTTTACACAGGTGTCTTACATACAACTAAGGAGCCCAAAACTACTCTTTTGCACCCTTTAATCTAAAATATCCCTTTAAAAATTAGACCATGGTCCTTCCAATGCCCTTCACCTCTGGATGGAGTAAGTTTAGCCACTATTTAAATCAATATTCTCCCTGACATTGCACCATATTGCAGGTCACCCACACATAAGGAGCTACACGGTTTTTATATCACAGTCTTCTGTACTTGGCTGAGGATTTCCAGTGTGATGGAGGGCTTGCTCCATCCCGGGTATCTCTGGAGGGAAACAAGAATGGCTGTCCAACGCTCCTCACCCAGCACCCCGTCTAGCAATGCTGAGCATGGCCAGGCTGGCAGACCACTCAGTACAGCGTGTGCTGCCTCAGACAACCAGACTGTCCACCTTCTGCTGAGTGTGCACATCTGTAGTTGGGAGCGATGCCCCTCGGGTGCTCCTCCCCCTCCTCCTGCACCTGCCGCCAGGCAAATCAACGTTCTCCATTAGCAACCATCCCCACTGCCGCCATCCCATCACCAAAGCTATTTATCACCTCTCACCTCTATAGCTTTTTCTACAGGATCTTTGCACTGCCCGCAGGAATCTGAGGCTCAGAAAAGGACTGTATCTGGTTCAAGTTTCCATGTTAGCAGAAAGTGGTAAGTCAGGATATAAGTCAGGCTTTTCCACCTCCAAAACTCTAACCCTAGACATGTGTGGTCCCTTCTTGTCTTTGTCCCAGGAAAATTTCCTCAGATTCCCCTCTTTGACCCAAAATCTGCTGAATATTTTTAAATCTCTCTCCTACACACACACACACACCATTTTAAGGGTGGCTTGAGTGACTTCACAGAATTCATGTAAATGAAAAGAAAGTAGAACTTTGTGTGTGTGTGTGTGAAAGCATGTGTGTTTGCAGCTTTCTTTTCTGATTAGGATATTCACTGAAAAAGCTATAAAAGGGTGTGATTCAGTCTATCAGTTAGAAATGCTTTTTACTGAAAGTTCAGAAAACTAACTGTAAATTACACGTATCTGGCTTCTCTAATAAGAAGTTACAAGTAAACAGCTGCTGATTGACTTATTGTTCATTCATTCAATCAATAACTATTTCAAGGGCACCCACACACACAAAAATAGATTTCATTTCTGTTTAACATTTATTTCATTCTATGACTACACTGTAATTATTTCATCAATTGTCCATTGTTAGATATTGAATTGTGTCCGTTTGCTTTTATAATCTTAAATGTCACTGCCATAAACTTATTTATACAGAAACTTTGAAGGGAGTGGCATCTTGCTTCCTGGCTGCCAGATGCCCCTCTCTTCCTGGGCTGTCTCACCGCCTCCTCAGACCTCTAGCTTCATCCTCTCTCTCCTTTGTACAAGTCCATTCTTACTTCTGGGACTTTTCTTTCCCCTTGGCCTAAGCCAATTAAAACAACTTCATTCATGACACTACCAACCCTGTTCCCAGCCTACAGCTACTTATTCTCATAGACAAATGACTCATCACATCATTAAATGCATCTCTTTGGAAAGCCTTCCTGTCCTCGAGGGGCACCTGAGACTGGGTCCACACTCAGTGACAATAAATATTTGCTGTGAAAGTGACAAGTTTCTCCCAAAGACTTCTCCCTTAAAAATTATTCTGTATATTTTAGAAACCCTTTCAAAGTGGAAGGAGAACAATGGGTCAAGTTGATAATGTAGCAGCTGAATACAAGCTGTGAAACTGGAGACAAAGCTGATCCCTTTCTGAAGACACAGGAACTGGACTTAATGAGGACTGACCTTGTTAAAAATTCATTCATTCAACCAATGGCTACTCTACTGAGGGCCTACTGTGCGCCAGGCACTGAGTGTTTAGAGTCTGGTGGGGGAGGAAGGGGACGGGATGCACAGTAAAAATAAGCACGACAAATAAGTCCACTATAAAATGTATCTGGGTGAAAGCACAATGGGAGCACACAGAGCATGGATCCATGGATGCTGGGGTCAGTTTGCCTCACTAACTGGGCGTCAGGGTAAGCTGAACTGAGAAGGTGAAACTTAACCAAATCCTTGAAGAAGGTGTCCTGGTCAGTCAAGTAAATATCAGAAGAATCTTCTAGAAGAATGAAGCAGCTGGAGCAAAGGCCATAAGGAGAAGCTTGCCCGGCATGTTGGAGGAATGGCTGGGCCGGGCGGCTGATGTGGAGTGTGAGGACAGGTGGTGGCAGCCCTTCAGAGAGGCCAGGGGCAGGCTATGGGCCACCAGAGGACTCACTACTTTCCTGCAGTGAAATGGGACACACTGGAGGGCTGTAAGCCAAGGAGTAACATGGTGGCATTTGCTGTGACAACAGAAATTCTCTGGCTGCTGTGTTGAGAACAGACTGCACAGGAGCAGGAAAACAAAGCAGGAGCCTACCGATGCCTCAGGGTCAGGCTGCCATCTGTCTCCAGCAGAAGCTTCAGCGGGGAGGGCAAGGCCATATCTGCGAGTACCCTGGGGGAGGGTGGGGACTGGCCTTCCAGCCTTGATGCCCTGAAGATTTTTCTCACAACAGCTAGAGTATCATTTGAAAATTAAGCCAGATCATGTCTGCCATCGTTTTTTCAGTTATGTCTCTGGCCTTCCACCTGTCCTTCCATCTTCTTCCCTCCTCACCACCTCTTGCTGTTGCTCCCCCCGCCTCTGCCACAGAGCCTTTCTGCCTGATGTTCCCTCTATCTGAAATGCCCTGTATCTCCCTGAATCCTCACTTTCTTCAGTCTCTGCTCAGATGTCTCCTCACAGGTCTTGCCTGGTCACCCTCGCCAAAAGAGCAGCTCTCCACAAGCCCCTTTCCATTTTGTCCTTTTGTCCCGACTCTCTTCCTAGCACTCATGGCCACAGGGCACTCATCACACATTTGCTTTTGTTCATCCCTTCCAGAACATGAGCAGGTCCTTCATTTTGTTTGCTGTGTAAGGCAGCACCTCACTCACAGAAGTCACCCAATTCATATTTTTTGCTGATGAATGAATAAATTCAAAATGGCATGGGAGGTTTGGCCGTTCCCTTAGGGTTGGTCTCCAGGGCTCCCCTTCAAGGTGCTTCACAGTCTAATGGTGGGTGGATTTACAGCAAAGCTTTCCCCAGTGCTGGGGGCTATGAACAGCAGAAGCGGGGACCACACTGGGACACCTTCCAGTGTACTGTGTCAGGGTACTCTAGGGTCTGCACCAAGTCCACCCCTCAGCAGATCTCACTGAGGCCGGATGGGGTCATGGTGCAGAAAGAAGGCACACTCCCCTGGTGTTAGAAATGGCATAAAACTAAATGTGATTTATTCCCAGAGGAATTGATGGTTGAACAAAAGGGTATTAAAAAGAAGCCTACATGTACCAGGGAGTCACTCTGGCTGGGAGGGGGAAGGGAGATAAGATAAAAAAGAGAGGGCTGTGCATCTCTTTGGAAAAAAAGAAATGCAGAAAAAGTTTTAAACCAGCCAATGAAATTAAGACAAATGCAAAAAAAGACCTAATATAGATATAATATGCTTAGGTGATGTCCAGGAAAGAATGTGAACCCTGTAGTACTCAGCCAATGAGGAGGGACTCGTGTGCTAAGGAATAAATTGCTTGTTGTAACCGCCCTGAGTGTGCTGCTTACCAGACACACGATCTTGCAAGACTGGCACTGAAGCCGCGCTCTGCTGTTTTCTTTAACTAAGTTTGGACCAGTAAGTGTGTTTCTCACACTGGGCACTTGAGACGAATGGCCCCTGCACTCTGCAATCCTGGGGACCTGTGCCCTGGAAGAGCCATGTCTCTCTGTCCTCCAGGATAAAGTAATCCGAAGTCTGTACCTAGAGGGGCAGAGATGCCTTAGTCAGTGAGGATCCTAGGCTGTGGGGCCTGCACCGGGGTACTATCCACTTGGAATCCTAGAGTCCTGCCTCTACTGTTGATGATAATTATGCTCCCCTATCTGTGCCACTGGTCTCCTGCCTACATACAAAATCACAATATAGGCCTCCAAATCCTCCTTGCCCTCACGTCCCCTTCAGAAGTAGCCACTTTATCATCACATTTACACAAGCAGGAGATGAAGCTCAGTGAGGCTTAGAAGACTGTCCTGGGTCACCCTGTGGTAAATGGGGAGGGGTGGTAGCCCTTTGGCCTCAGGCCCTGTAGTTTTCGCCCTGCAAGCCACTTCTCTGAGCCTGGTCCCTTATCTGCAAAGGAGGCTGTGGCTATGGGGAGAAAATGCAATAATGTCTGTCTGGCAATTGCAGTACGTAAACCATGTTGGTGGAAATTGAATTAACGCTCACCTCTGGGGGGTTAAAGGTGCCAGGACTAACTGTGGTTCTTCTGCTTTCCCGTGAGTTGAGGTTGGATTGTGTGTTTTGAATGTGTTAGTTGATGAAGAAAGCATTTCTAGTCTGTTAAACTAATAATCTTAATATTTTATTTTAATTGTAAGGCACCTATTCCCTTTTGTTCCTTTAACAAATCCAATTAAAACAGAGTATATTCAGAATTACAAAATAGATGCTATTAAACCAATAAGAAATCATAATCTTTTGTTATTGGGCCATATGACCCCCTGGGAACTTTTGCTCCAAATACAAGTTGAATTCTTATTATCCGCCAGGGGGAAGAGGGCAGTTTGACAGATAAGGGCTTCCCAGACAGCACATGTGCAGAGTCACACTGGTGGCATGGAGAAGTAAATAATATTCGGGGTACACAGCGCTGCACATGCTGAATGTCCCAGTAAGGTACTTAGAGTGTTGATCAAATTAACCAGATAATTGCCAAATGAAGTGAACCTTATAATTTCCACGTAGACACTCGCCACAGTTCTTCCATCACAAGGAGAATGACCCACCCAGAAGCCCTGAAATAAGGCAAGTTGTGTGAGCTTAGATAAACCACCCTACTCCCTGCTGCCTTATCTTAACTCAGCATTCTTATCTCTGAGTGAGAAGAGTATTCCTACCTCAAAGGACAGTTGTGAGGATGAATGAAATGCAAACAGGAGATTGCCCTGTGGAGAAGAAGGCATAGTGTGCTTGTAAGGACTGGTGTAGAAGGTATGTGGGGGGCCGCGGGTGGAAGGCATCATCAGACCAACACATGGAGATGGCCTATGGGCATAGTGCAAGTGGATCATACAGGGGTTAGATTCAAAGTGAGCCCATACGGTGAACATCAAACTTCTGGTGGCCTGCATACAGCCTCGAGGGGCCACTGCACAGCCAGCAGGCCCCGGACAGAACAGGGCTCTGCTTCTCTGGTGAGCATCTGGGAATGCAGTGGGCTAACTTTCCAAGGCTCTGCTGAATTAAAAACCTGTATCTTTACACTCTTGTTGCATTCACTGTGGCAAGAAGCGCACACCATAGGGGGGCTCCGCAGGGACTGGAAGAGCTGAGGAACGACAGAGTCCTGTCGCCATAACTGCCCACGTGAGGCACACACCTACTGAGTAAACCAACTGGTGGCATTATTTGTACCCTTTAAAATGTTTCTTTCTCTCATTGTCTCCATTAATGCTATTAAAATATCTGTAAAATTCATATTATTCAGATATATACACACATATATGTATCTAGGAATATAAGCTCCCTGCATATTGGCCCCTGCAGTGAGCAGACAATGGAATCAAGCTGAAATGGTTCCTTCAGGGACCCCGGTTTGCATGTGGTCCTTCCAAAAGGTCAGTAGGTCATCTGCATTACGGACCCCTACAGGGACTTGGGCCAAAGATTAAAGCTCCATCTCCCCCCTCTCCATCCAGTTGGCCAGCTGCCTCAGCCAGGGTGGGGGCACTTCATTTCCCTTTAAGCTGCCCACAGGTGAGTCCCGCTGCACCTCCCTGGCACTTGGCGCTCCCACTGCCAAGTTAGAATGGACCTGAGAGAGTGTCTGGCCACCCAGAGGCCGAGGACTCCATGACTCTCCTTGGTTCCAAAGTTGGAGAGCCCAGAGGAGATCCAGAATGGCAGCATACCTTTGCGGGGACATGGGGAGCAGGCAGCCTCAGTTTTCTGTTATAGAAGTGACTTTTGCCCTGAGAATGCTAGGATTCCAGAATGCCTTCCCCTCTGTGGAGTACTTGGGGGCAGCAGTGCGCCCCGCAGGATGAGGCATCTCTCACAGCTGGAGCAAAGCAACAGAAGGAAGAGAAGAGAGGCAGCAGAGCGTGGTGGAAAGATCGTAACTTAGCTTATCAGACACACGTAGGTTTGCTGTGGCTGTGTGTGGTGTCTGTGTGACCTTGGGAAAGCCATCTGACTTCCCTCCACCTCAATTCTCTTATTTTAAAAATAGGATTGATACTTTGTGTAGTTGTTATGGAGACTGGAGATACAGAAGGGTCTGACCACACATTTGCAGCACTTACTTTTTATAGCAATGTCACCTGAGTGGATGATGTTGAGTGGCCCTTGATATGACAGAGTGTTTCTGAAACTGATGTCAGAGAACCCCCATGGCCCTGAGGTCCCTGTGAGACCCCACTCCTGATGTCTGAATCTTTCTCCTGCCTGTCATTGTCATCTCTCCACCAACTCTGCCAAGAGTCTGGTGGAGCTATTGCTATGAGCGCCACAGAAACCTTTCTGCCTCTAGTCTGTCCCCTTCTTGGCAATCTGTCCTTCTGCCCACTGGAAAGAGGGGCTCAGCAAAACACAGCTGGGGGCAATAGTTGAAAAAATAAAAGCCTTTTGTGTTTATAGCCCCCATCAGTCTATACTCCTCCAAACCAGATAACCCTGTAAAGCAAGTAGCAGAGCACACAGTTACTGGCCCACAACGAGCACTGTGGCAATTCTTTTCCCCAGAGAAGACTATGCCCAAGTCAAACATTAGTGCCTATTTTGGAGGACTGGCAGAGGTTCTGGACATGCCCACTCCACAGATACCTGAACAGTGACCACCCACATCTGCACCTGCCATGTGGCTTGTCATTACAGGGATGAATTTGAAGCCACATGGGAGGTCATGGCGAGGTGAGGTGATCCTGTTCCATGTCTAATGAATTGGGAGAGAGAATAAATGCAATGCTTTTGAATGAGTATGTTTCTTGAGGGAAGTTTGCATTATTTCCCCTTTAGAGATGGCCCACAAGCAAAAGATATTTCTTACCCATATGGTATGAAGCTTAGCCCCAAATTCTGGCTAGGGTAAAACAGCAGTGACTTTTGGGCTCTCAGTTCTACCATGTTTCTATCCTGTGTCTCAGTGCATCAGCCAAATGAATGAAGTACAGTGAGGTCATGTTAGCAAGATGTTTAGGCATCAGATATATACAGACAAAGTCAGTCTTACTTCACATTTCCAAAGAAGACATACAGATAGCCAAGAGGCACATGATAAGATGCTTCACATCAATAATCGTCAAGGAAATGCAAATCAAAATCATAGTAAGATATCACTTCACACCAGTCTGATTGGCCACTATCCAAGAGACAAGAAATAACAAGTGTAAGCAAGCATGTGGAGAAAAGGGCACCTGGCACCCTCCTACACTGTTGGTGGGAATGTTTCAATTGGTGCAGCCACTGTGGAAAGCAGTATGGAGGTTCCTCAAAAAACTAAAAATAAAAATACCACACAACCCAGTAATTCCACTTCTAGGAATTTACCCAAAGAAAACAAAATTTCTGGTTCAAAAAGATATATGCACCCCCATGTTTATTGCTGCATTATTTTCAATGGCCAAGATGTGGAAGCAATGAAAGTGTCCATCAGTGGATGAATGGATAAAGAAGATGTGGTACATATGCACAATGGAATGTCATTCAGCCATAAAAAAAGGAAGAAATCCTGCCATTTGTGACAACATGAATGGACCTAGAAGGTATTATGCTGAGTGAAATAAGCCAGGTGGAAAAAAACAAATACAATATGATTTCACTTAAATGTGGAATCTATAAACAAAACAGACCAAACAGCAATAGACTCATAGACATTGAGAAGTGACTGGCATTTACCATGGGGTAGGGGTTGGGGCAAGTGGTGAAATAGGTGAATGGGATGAAGAGGCACAAAATCTCAATCATAATATAAATTTGGCACAGAGATGAAAATACAACATAGAGAATATAATCAATAGTTCTGTAACATCTTCCTATGTTGACAGTAACTACATTAGTTGGGATGAACATTTAATAATGTAGATAACCTTTGAATCACTATGGTATATACTTGAAACTAATACAATATTGTATATCAACTATACTTCAATAAAAAAAAACCTCTTGGAAAAAAATGTTAGTCCTACTTAAAAATACAAAGACACATGGGTGTGAAGCACCAGATAAATTCTATTATCACAGAGATGATAGTAATCTTACAACTGAAAATGCTCACAAATATTTTGATGGCATTAAAATGTAGGTTGCCATTACATTTTTAATTTAGATATCCATGGGGTGTCCCACCATGCTGTTTGATTCACAATGGCTAGATAGAAAAATTAATTAGAAATTAAAGTCAAACCAACTGGTCCAGTTTTTCCAAAGTATAAAAACTGATTGTATAACACAAAAAGATACAGTACATCTAGAAACTTCTCATATCTGGGCTCTAAGCTGTTCATGTGAAATGAAATCTATTATTTGTGTCTCCGTCCATCCATCCATCCATCTGTCCATCCATTCATCTATCTGTCCATCTATCCATCTATCTGTTTATCCATTTACATCTTCTTATATAACTGCCAACTTCTTTGTGTGGATTGGTCCTACTCTGACATTTAAGGATTTTATGAATTAATAATAGCAGGCCATCTGGTCAATTTTTGTTGTATCAAAAGATGATCTTTTTCACACTTCCTTTGCCAATACTTACTCTCTTATTTGATGGACAAATCTGGGCAGAATGCTGACCATTCCTAGTTGAATGAGAGAAGGGCTGTCCCTGGTCTGTGGGGGATCCTGGCACTGTCTGCTTCTAGTGGCACTCAGCAGCTTAGAGGGTCAGGATAGACCCTGGGCAACACAACACCCCTTGCCCTTCATGTCCAAGAGCAAAGGTGTCAGCCAGTTAAGGTGAGGAGAAGCAGGAAGTGGGTGGGGGCAGATCGTGCTTCATCCGGCCTGGGACTCTCTGGGGACCCAGACCTGTTGGGGAGGAGGTGAAGTGCATTACCCCCGCCAGCCCCTACTTTGCCTTGCAGGTGATTAACAAGCAGGCTCAGAGACAAAGGGCCTGTTGGATGGAAGCTCCTAGGGATAAGTACTCTGTAGACAGCTCTATGCTGCTTCCTCCGCATCATTCGTCAGAGCTGGGGCATGGCTTATCCAGTATGGGTGGGCTGCAGGGAGCAGGCTCAGCTGGGCCCAACCTGCTGGGTCTTCAGTCTACTGGAAGGACCCTTCCCATCCAGGGCCCCTCTAACCCATGCTTGGTGTATTTGCCCTCCTTGAGCTGAACTTTATCTTATACATAATACAAAAGACAGCTCAGGCTTTTGTGTGCTCAAGGGAATCTGGTGGCCAGAAACAGTAACAAATCTAGATTTTAGCCGTTTGAGCTAGGGACTGGCCCCATTTATTGCTCACCTGTGTAACACAGAGGCTTGGTATGTAATAAGCTCTTAATATATTTACTAAATGAGCAAGTGAATGAATGCAGAAAAAAGCAGTTGGACTTGGCTTAAACTAATCCCGAAGGACTAATAAGGATCATGGACAAAGAAAATCTTACCATTTTTCAGACCATGGGATAGAGTTGCCAAATAAAATGCAGAATTATTCAATGTTTGGGATCTGTGTATACTCAAAATTACCCATTGTTTATCTGAAGTTCAATTTAACTGGGCATCTCATAATTCTACTTGCTAAACCTGGCAACCCTATTATGTGGAGAAGTCATTGGTAAAACCTAAGGTCAGACAGAACATAGACTCCCCTGACCTCAGTCCATCGTTTTTTTTTTAATAAAGATTTTAACTCAAGTGCAGTAGGACAGTTTTTCACACACGTCACTTTGTGCATAGCAGTTCCCTACAGTGTGCACATGTGTGACATGCATATGCACCACAGCAGTGCCCACATGGCACCTATTTAAATGTCCTTTATCAGGCAGAATAGGGGTGAGTGGGAACATAAAAATACTTGACTTTCAAGCCGGACTGAGCAAGCAGCCATGGTGAGAGGGACAGAAACAGAATATTGAACCCCAAATATTTTTAAATAAAAAAAATTTTAGTTTAGCTACAGTAAAATTGCCCTTTTATGTATAGTTCTCTGAGCTCTGACATATGTACAGCTTCATGTAAACCACCACCATAGTCAGAACACAGGCAGTGCCAGCACCTCAGCAAGTTAAGTCATGTTACTTCCTTGTAGTCAGACCTTCCCCACCCCTAATCCCTGACCTACCATCGATCTGTTTTCTGTACCTATTGTTGTGGCTTTTCCAGAATGTCATATAAATGGACTCATTCATTATGTAGACTTTTGAGATGGACTTCTTTTACTGGGCAAAATGCTTTTGGGATTCATCCAAGTTGTTGCAAGTATCAGTAGATCCATCCTCTTTATGCTCAGAAGTATTCTATTACAAGGATATGCCACAATTTCTTTATCCATCCACCCACTGAAAGACTCCTTTTCTTCTGTTTTTAGTAATTATGAATAGAGCAGCTATAAACCCATGTGAACAGGTTTTTGTATGATCATACATTTTTACTTTTCTAGTGTAAATCTTAGTTGGGGAACTCATTCATATAAGTATATGCTGACTTTTATAAGAATCTGCCAGATTTTTTCAGATTGTAGCATTTTGAATTCCAGACAGCAACACAAGAGAGCTCTAGTTACTCCACACCCTTGCCAGATCTTTATATTATATCAGTTTTTATGTTATGTTTTGCTTTGTGTTTATTTTAGACATTCTAATAACTGTATAGTAGTATCTGACTGATTTTAATTTGCATTTCTCTAGTAACTGAAGATGCTGACCAAGTTTTTGTGGGCTTATTTGCCAACCACATAACTTCTATGGTGAAATGTCTTGCTAAAGCTCTTGTTTCAGCACTTTTTGTTTGTTTGTATTGTTTGCTTTCCTACTATTGATCTTGGGTTCTTTATAGATTCTGGATACTTGTCTTTTGTTGGATATGTGATTTGAAAATATTTTCTTCCATTCTGTAGCTTGTCTTTTCATTCTCAATAGTTTTTCTTTTATATAGCAAAATATTTAATTTTGGTTAAAGTCCAATTTGTCAATATTTTCTTTTATGGATTCTACTATTGCCTAACTAAAGGTCATAAAGATTTTCTCTTACTTTTTTAGAAGTTTTATGGTTTTACATTTTATATTTGTGAGTCGTTTTGAGTTAATCTGAGTTAATTTCTTTAGGTTGCTATTCAATTTTTACATATGGGTAACCAATTATTCCATTATCATTTGTTGAGAAGTTCATTGTTTCTCCCTTATCATCCTTTTAGTGTCTGTGGGGTTTTAGTCATATCCTCACTTTAGTTACTGTGTCTTCTCTCTTTTTCATTGTTAGTTTATCTAGAGATTTATCAGTCTTATTAATCCTAAAAATAACCAGTTTTTAGCTTCATTGATGTTCTCCTTTCAATTTTATTGATTTCTGCTCTTGTTTTTATTATTTTCTCCTTGCGCATGCTTTTATTTAGGTTTATTTTGCTCTTCTTTACTAGTTTCTTAAAGTAGAAGACCATACAACTGATTTTAGATTATTCTTATTTTTTTAAATGTTCCTAATATGAGCGCTGAAAGCTATAAATTTCTCTCTGATCACTTACTTAGTTGCATACCATAAGTTTTGATATGTTTCTATTTTCATTTTTGTTTAGTTCAAAAAATCTTCTAATTTCCCTTGAGATTTCTTTGGTTCATGGATTATTTTTAGTATGTTGTTTAATTGTTAACTATATGGAGAATCTCCAGTTATCATTCTGATACCAATTTCTAATTTAATTTCATTATTTACAGAGAACATCCTTTGTATGATTTCAATTCGCTTATATTTGCTAAGGTTTGTTTCATGACCAAGATCGTAGTCTATATTTGTGAATGTTACATATACACTTGAAAAGAATGGGTATTTTGTTGCTGCGTAGAGTGTTTTATGGGCCAACAATTAGATCCAGTTAATTGATCGCAATGTTCAGTTCTTCTGTATCTGTGCTTCTCATCTGTGGGTAATTTTGCCCCCCAGTGAACAGCTGGCAATGTGGAGAATTACTGGCATTTATTGGGTAGAATCTTCTGGCCTTCTGCTGTTAAACATCCTTCGATTCACAGGACAGGCCTTCTGCCCATCACAACAAACAATAAAGAATTATCTGGCCCAAAAAAGTCAGTAGAGGCAAGGCTGAGAAACCCTGTTCCTTGCTGACTCGATTTGTACTATTGATTAATGAGAGATAAGTATTGATGTCTCCAATTCTATTAGAATAATAACATATATTTTATAAATAAATCATCAATCTATATTACAGATTTGTCCACTTCTTTCAGTTTTATCCATTTTTGCTTCATGTATATTAAAGTTCTGTTGTTAAGTAATAGACATTTAGGATTTTTGTATCTTCTTGGTAAGGGGTTCCCCTTTTATCATTATGTAGTATTCTCCTAAATTGCAGGTAAATATTCATGCTCTGAAAAATACTCTGATATTAATAAAGACACTACAGTTTTCCTTTAGTGTTTGCATAGTATGTCCTTTTCCAAGCTTTTAGTTTAAATTCCTTTAGTTTATTTAAAGTGAACTTCTTATAGATAGCATATAATTGGGTCTTTTGTATTATCTATTCTGATAATTATGTTTTTAATTGATGTGTTTAAGCTATTTTCATTTGATATAAGTGTTCTTGTTTGTATTTAGGTTTGCCATTTTAATAGTTATTTTCTGTTCCATTTCCCTTTCCCTGCTTTCTTGTAGATTTTTTAAACTTTTTTCTTACTATTTCATTTTAATTTATATACTGAGTTTTTAACTATGTCTCTTTGTATATTGTTTGAGTGATTGCTCTGGAGATTAAAATATACAAACTTAACTTTCCACAGCCTACTTAGATTTCATTTACCTCTTCAAAAGCAATGTAAAAGGCTTACCTACCCTACAGGCCTCATTAACTTCCCCCATCGTCTAGTTGTCTTATGTATTTCATCTACATACATAAAAACCCCATCAGACGGTGATAAATTTTGCTTTCAACTGTCACTTATATTTAAAGAACTTAGAGAAAAATAGTCTATTTTTCCCCAAAATTTACCATTTCCATTGCTCTTCCCTTTATTCTCAAGTCCAAGTTTCTCTCCATTATCGTTTCCCTTTCATCTGAAGAAATTCCTTTAAAAAACTCCTTTTATAGCAGCAAACCTAGGGGCAAATCCTTTTATTTTTCATTCATCTGAAAATGTCATTGCTTGGCTTTCATTCATCAAGGATGCCGGCATTCACTCTCCGGTGACCCTTTTTTTCTTTCAGCACATTTTCTCCAGTACCTCTGGCTTCCATGGTTTCTAACGAGAAACTTGTATTTATTTACATAGTTGGATCCTTGTAGGTTATGTGTCATTTTTCTCTGATAAGTTTTTTTCTTTGATTTTGAGCAGTTTGATTATGTCTGAGTGTGGATTTCTTTGAGATTATTTATCCTGTTTGGAGTTCAATGAACTTCTTTCATCTGTAATTTTTATGTTTTTCCTACTGTTGGGGAGTTTTTAACCCGTTTTTCTTTCAAATATATTTTCTGCACTACAGTTCTTTTTCTCCTCCTTCTTCCAGGACATATGTCTATATTGATATTGGTTTCTTTCTTAGTAGGCAATCACAGGCTGCAAGTTCTGACATAACTTCTGTAGATTCTGCGGTTCTAATATCCGTTCAGTTGTCAAAAAATTTACAGTGTTATTCATCAAATCAGTCCCTCCTGTTGCCACCCGGGTGCCAGTCTGGAACCTGCACAGTGGTCTCTTAGCTCAGTTCTCAAAGCCTTTGGGCTCAGTGTTTGGGATTAGGCACTGACGACCCTGTTCAGGGTTTTTTTCTACACACAGGCAGCTCAGGGCGCACCCTGGAGTTCATACACAAGTTTAGTAAACTCCCTCCTCTTTGCAATCTCCCCAGTACTTTGTGGTTCCCAGGAGTGGCTCCACCTCCTTGATCTTTAGGAGTTTTGCTTTCTAAATGTGCTGTATACTTCCTGCCACTGTTTCTGCCTTCAGGGCCAAGTGGCAGTAGGATAGTGAGGAAAAAGCAGACTTCATGCTCTTGGGACCAGAGTTTGGTCAGGAACCATGGCTGTCCCCTCTCAGAGTTGTAGGTGCCTGCCTGGCCTCCTCCAGTGATATAGGCCCGCCTGGGGCTGAGGCAGGAGAGAATGGAAAAAACAAATCGGGAAAACCCAGGAGCTCTCCCTCACTCTCCCTGACCCAGCAGGACCCCTTTCTTGATCCTTGGTCAGAGAGGCTTTCCTTGGAAAGCTTCCTGTCACCACTAGTGCAGAGTTGGTCTTACTTTTGAGTTACTTCTCCAGGCTGTCTGGTACTATTTATCTTCAGAGTCCTCAGATAGCTGCCCCATTATGTTCTGTCCTGCACCCTTTGTGACATTCAATGGGTGGGACAGCTTACAGTGCACTTACTCCATCCCAACTATGACTGGAGCCCAGTTTTCACTTTTAAGCTGCTTTATCCCCACTGGGTTCTCAGAGCTGCATGATAATAGAACCTTTAATACCAGTGAGCATCGTTTTGTCTTTGTAACCAGCCACCTGTGCCAGAATGTGGTTGCCAAAGGCTACGTTCGGGGTACAAGGCCTGCTTGAAGGAAGATTAATGCTGCTGAGAGCTGAGATTTACTCTGGTTTGCTATGCAGACTCTATCCATCCTGGGAGGCTCTGATCCTGTAGGACTTGCACAGGGTGGGACCTTCTTACCTTCAGTTAGGAGGGGCAATGCTGTGATTTATTTAGCATGTGAAAGACAATTTTTTGCCTACTCTCTGACCCTGAGGATTATTGAGGAAAATATGATAAGCTCATATAGCCCGATAGCTGGTGGTGCATCATGTGTTATATAAACTTGGCTCCTGATAAACAGCCTGAATGATGACGTGTAGAAACCACATAGCCTGTCTCCCGCCCACTCCCATGGGGAGCCAGGAGGAGTGCAGGCTTTTGTCTCCTGAAAGCACGCTTCTCTCTGGTGTTGGAGCTTGGTCCAAGACAGAAAATCAGCAAGCTCGAAGCACTGAGTTTTAGAAAAGAGGCTCTAGAATACGACAAGATAGCTAACATCTGCTTCCTTGCCATAGAACTTTCTCACTCCAGAGTCTCCTCTCTTTATAATGGGGATAATCCTACAGATCTTACTTTATTGTCAAGGATTAAAATCAGCATATGGAAAGTTCCTGACAATAACAAATAATAGTTAATATTACTCAAGCTCTTACTCTGTGCCCGGCACTGTCATAAGCACTTTATAGTTCAGGTAGTTTACATTCCCTGAGAGCTCTATAAGGAGGCTGTTTTCACAAATGAGGAAACTTAGGCATTGAATCTTTAAAAAAATCATTCATGGTAGAAGTGGGCTTCTATACCAAGCCTACCAAGACCAGAATCTAGCCATCACTCTGTATATTTTACTTCTCTATCCAGCAGTCAGAACTATTATCACACCTGTGGGTGGAGAGATGTCTACAGTTGAATTGCAGTGTTAAGGATGTGAGGGGAGGAAGGGAAGGAGGGAGGAGGTAGAAAAGGCATAATTCTCTTGTAAGTTCTGGCAGGCTCAACTCTGGCTCCCTCTGCGCCCATGGACATGGTGTAGGGACATCCTCTTGCTTATGGGTTGAGCTTGACTTTCCTGTGGCCCTGAGGTTACAGAAGCCAAGCCCTGACAAGTTCCTCTGGGAGGCTGGAGAGGTGAAATACACAAGTCATTCTTAACTCCCATCCGATTCCCTCATATCCACCCAGGCTGTGTTGAGTTTAAGGACTCAGCAGCCCCATTCTAGGCACTCATGGAGAAAGCTAAAAAAATACCAGATTTATGTGAAGGTCTGGGAAGTGGCAGGTATCCAAGAAGACACACCATGCATGTGTACGCTCACATGTGCACACATATCTTTTGGGGGAGGAGGGACATGTGAAAGTCCAGAACAATGGAGAGATGGCTAAGGGAATGGCACAGCCAGAGGGCACTGAGCATCCCTCAGCCCAACCTGCTGCCCATTTTACATCTGAGAATACTGAGGTCTGAAGAGGGCATTCAATTTGCTGAAGATCTTTAGCTGGGTTCCATCCACGGACACCTGAGTTTCTTTCCATACTCCTCTTTCTCTCCTTTTAACTATTAGAGGGTAAAGCATCATAATCTGGGGGGAGTCCAGGACCCTGAGGTCATCTTCTAACTAGATATTTTTTCTTTTCTTATCAGAGTCCATCTTCTAGCAGTTTCATGTGACTTTCCTCAAACTGATCACCAACTAAACAAAATAACCCTCCTCAAACATTTAAAGGAACATGGCTAAAGGTGGCAAACGCCCCAAAGGCAAGAAGATCACCCTCAATGTGGCCAAGAATTGTATCAAAATCACATTTGATGGGAGAAAACGCCTTGATTTGAGTAAGATGGGAATTACCACCTTTCCCAAGTGTATTTTGCGATTCAGTGACATAGATGAGCTGGATCTTAGCCGGAATATGATCAGGAAGATCCCTGACTCAATCTCCAAGTTCCAGAACCTGCGGTGGCTGGACCTGCACAGCAACTACATTGACAAGCTCCCTGAGTCCATTGGCCAGATGACCACCCTGCTCTACCTCAACGTCAGTAACAACAGGCTGACCACCAGTGGGCTCCCTGTGGAGCTCAATCAGCTCAAGAACATCCGCACCATTAACTTAGGCTTAAACCACCTGGACAGCGTGCCCACTACGCTGGGCGCCCTGAAGGAGCTCCACGAGGTGGGCCTCCATGACAACCTGCTCAGCAACATCCCCAAAAGTATCTCCAAGCTCCCCAAGCTGAAGAAGCTCAACACGAAGCGAAACCCCTTTCCAAAGGCAGAAGAGTCAGACACATTCATAGATTCCATCAAGAGGCTGGACAACCTCTACCTGGTGGAGGAGAAGGACCTGTGTGGGCCTTGCCTGAGAAAATGCCAACAGGCCCGGGACAAGCTGAACAGAATCAAGGGCATGGCCATGCCAACGCCGAGAAAGGCCAACTTTTCCAGTTTGATCTCACCCAACTCCATAGCCAAGGAGTCCCAGAAAGATTGGAGGTGACCTGGACCCTGACCTTGAGGCAGAAAGGGAAAAAGGAGGGAGAGAAGATAGCAGTAGCTACATCCACAGGCACTTGAGGGATCCCCCCTTCCTGAAATAGCTCCACCAGTCAAGCCCATAAAATACCTTTCCCTACCTCCTTGGCTTGTGATTTTGTTGACTGAAGGCTTCTAGTTTTTGCCATTCCATGTTTCTGTCTTCTCTGCATGCACATACCCACACATCAAGGAACAGTGAGTTAGAAGGGGGCCCTTCATCTCACTTCTCCTGCCTTCAACCCATACCCAGGCAGGGACCAAGGCCAGCACACCCTTAGTCTCATTATCACATGTTTCATGAACACCTGCCAGCTCCCAAATGTGGAGTTCATTCTATGGGAATGTTTTGGCTCAGGACTACAAAGGTCAGGGATCTCAGAACATGGGTTAGGAAGAGGGCATATGGACATTTAGTCTTGGAAAGAGGACAAAATTGGGCCATAGAGATGGACAGATATTATCATTAAGTACTGGCAGGCAACATCTTAGATTCAAAGCAGTACCTTTCTCTTATCTGTGCTTGCATAAGTTGCCCTAGGGGTTTCCCAACTAAACCTGCAGGCCCTTGACTGGCTGTGAATGAAGGAGGTTGCACTCCCATATTATTACATCCAGTGCTTTTCCTGACCCCTGTGGGAGTAAGGAGAGAATGGGTACCTCTGTGGGTTGGTGCAGTCACAAAATAAATGCCTCACTAGGCATTGTGCTAGGTGTGCTGGGTGCAGAAACTGGACCAATGGGGGAAAGCTTGACTTGCTCTGTGCTGCCCAGAGGGAAGACCAGTTGAAAGAAGGCAGGGCAAAGTGTCATTGTCTGAGGAGGTTGGGAGACTGGGGCCAAGTGGTGTGCAGGGATGGCCTGGCATAGAGAAAAGCCAGAGATTCTGGAGTTGGGCACTTGTGAAATGAGAATAACACCTGCCTCCACTCTAAAGGCTGTTTGCATCTCAGCAGATAGCACACCAAGCGAGCACTCAACAGCAGTCAGCTTTCTCTAAGAACTGGGGCTTGGTGTGTCTCAAAGCTGAAATACTGCTTTGGACAGTGTCCCTAGTCCCATTAGATATTTTGGCAGGATGACTGTGGTAGAGCCAGTCCTCCCAGGAGCTGAGAATCTTCTCTGTACCTATCACTCACACCTTCATACTGCCTAAGAGGGTACAGGAAGAAACCTTCAGGGAAGTTTGTTTTATTGTTTTATTTTTAATTAAAGTTTTTCTGCATTGGTGGTAAGTTTTATAGTGGTCAGTGGGAAAGCACTAAGAAATAACCACCTCTTCTGCGGGACTAGCTTATTTCTCTTTTATGTTATAAACCATAGTGGACTGCACACTTCATTTCTTCACCCTCACTGCTTACTCTCCTCTGCAATGCTCAGTTGTGACAACTCTGTTATATTTATAAAATCTCTGAAGTTAGGGATTCAAAATTCCCTTTGCAGTTATCCCCTTAATTAAATGTTTTCCATTATAAAAGTAACAAAGCCATAACATAGTTTTAAATATAACAGTTGAAAGCATCACAATTCTATAGTATAAGTCAACTATAATATTGACAGATTTCCTTACTAGTTATTTTTCTGTGTATATTTTTGTATGTAGTTAAAATTACAGAATTCATGTCATGTTTATCCTGCTTTGAACTCATGTTGTTACATGGCCTTCATAACCATAACACAAGACATCTGTGAGACAGTTAGATGTGGATATGTAGAACTATAAGTTACTGGTGGGCATTTAAGTTATTTTCAGCTTTCCACTAATAGAAATAGTATCATAATGACAGCCTGTATGATCAAGATTTTTAAAACATTTTGCAGTATTTCCTTGGTATAATTTCATAATTGCAAATACTGTGTTAAAGGATATGTTTTTAAAAAATACTTTTGGATACAGGCTATCAGGTAGCTTCTAAAAAGTTTATAGACATTTATATATCTACCAGTAATATATTAGAGAGCCTGTTTCACTACATCCTTGCCACTATTGAGTTTTTCCTTCATTTAATGTCTAAAATGATTCATCAGAAGCCTTTCCTAAGATGAATGGTGCACTCATGCCTGTGAAGTGCATGGAACGTCATGCCTTGGGCTCAGGAGCCACCACTGGTATGTTGGGCCTTGAACATGTCTTTAAGGTAGCCATCCTGCTCCTTCAGCTACTTCATCTCTGTCCCAAAAAGTCCAGAAGCCATGCAAGGGCATATGATCCACACAGAGAGTGGTGGCTGGTTATCCAGACACTGCCCATCTTCCCCCTTAAGACACTTTATCTTTGGATTTAGCATTCCCTGCTTAGTCACTCAAAAGGTTCAGCAAAGAGCAGGAGTTAAGAACAAAGATCTCCCTGTGCCCTTAGGGAGGATCTTGGTCTAGACCCTGGATTTCCCCTTGCTCGCCCTCCTGCTCCAGCACAGCACACATCCCCACCGGGCTTGGTCCCCCCAATCCTTCTCCAGGAGCCTCTTGTGGATTCACTGGCAAATGAGTAGTTGGCATGTAAGATGACATTTATTCACCATCCTTGATCTAGGTACTTTACTATGCTTGCATTCTTAAAGCTGTTTCAGGAAGGGTTTTAAGTGCACTGAACTTCACTGGGATTGAGAAATAAATGGACAAGGCGCTTTGATTTGTCACAGGATACATTCACATTACACAGCTTGTCAGGCAGGACACCTGGCAGCAGGATGAAGTGCAGACCAGAAATTGGGATCACTTAGGAGTCCCTTTCTACTGTCAAGGAAGAGGTTTGGTGTAGATGTTTTCCTTCATGCTCTAAAATATCACAGTCACCTTTACTTCCTGGAAATTGTATTAAAGCCTAAAAACACTTGATAGGAAAATCATGGGGTTTCTGTTCCCTCAAACAGAATAAAAACCCTATTCACACTAACCCAGTGATCACCCTCTCTGAAAGCCAAACATGATCTAGATGACCCCTGTGTGACCTCTATACTTGTTGTGCTTCCCCTTTGTGACCTGGAAGAATTGCTCAGCCTCTGTGTCTCCATCCCTAGGATACGCTCACCATCCCTAGGGCACTGTATGGCAAAAATGTGAAGACTAATCAGCTAACAAGAAAAAACACCTCTGAAGAAGAAAACCTCTCAGTTAGGAGAAGAGAGTGGCAAGGAGAATATTCTGGAAGTCAGGAGCTCTGGTGCTGGCCAAGCCACTGACTTGCTTCTTAAATTCACTTTGCCTCTCTTTTTGCTTTAGACCATCTGTGTGTGAAATGACTTTGGGAAGATGTTTGGTGTGTCTTTTTTTTAATGTATATGAAGAAATGATAGATATAAATTATAGATGAAGTCAAGATTTAAAATAAGACTCTAAGATTTTAAAGACTTCCAGTCTCTACACTTCACTCAAACTGGCAAAATCTTAATACCAGTCACCTGTGATAAGTTAGGTATGTATAATTCACTATCTTGGGCAACTAAAAGTTATGTAAAAAATGCAAAGAAATATGCTCAGAAGTGCTACAGATAAATCAAAATGGAATTTTAATGAATCTTTCAGTAGTGGTAGTCAGGAAAAAGATAACAGAGAAATGAACAACAGGGAAAAAATAGGAAACAAATAGGCAGACTTTTGTCCTAATGTTTTAATAATGTAAATAATCTTCTTCATATGGCCCTAAACAAATAACAACCATACTTGCCTCAATAGGCAAATGGTTGATGGTTAAACAAGCCCTGGTCCATCCATATCATGGAGTACAACTCAGAAATTGAAAGGAACATACTATTAATATGTGCAATAAGTTGGATGGATCTTAGTGACATTATTCTGAGTAAAAAAGGCCAGTCTCCAAAAGTCACATATTCTATGATGCCATTTATAGAACATGATCTAAATGACAAAATGATAGAGATGAAAAACAGATCAGTGGCTGCCAGGATTCACGGTTGCTGAGGGGCGATAGAGGACAGGCATGACCAGAAAGCCGTAGCACAAGAGATGCATTTGTGCTGATAAAAACAACTGCGCATGTGGATAGGGGTGGTGGTTACATGAATGTACACATATGATAAAATGACGCAGCTCTATGCAGACATGCTGGACCAATGCCAGTGTCCTAGTTTTGAAATTGTCCAATAGTTACCTCATATGTAACTGTTGGAGGAAATTAAGAGAAGGCTGCCTGGGTTCTCTGTGTATTATTTTTATAACTTTCTATGAATCTGTATTCATTTAAAACAATCTTACAGCCTAGATGGAGCAATAAACAGATCCTTGTATACCTGCCAAGTGCTAATTTATGAGTAACTGAGGCAAGCTTGAAGTTCCTCAACCATTCTGAACAGTTAAGGCATTTCAGGAGAAACAGCATCTTAACCTCAGTTTACCAGACTCATCTAAAATTATCCACTATTGATCTTGTCCTTAAAGATTCTGGAGAAAGATGTTAAAATAATTAAAAGAATATGCATGGCTTCTCTATCGATGTCCCAGCTTCTCTGGTGGTGCTTTGGGCTTGAGCAGCAAGTGGGGTTGGGAAACCTGAAGCAGTGAGTTTCTCCCTTCACAGTTCTGGGTTTTCACACTCCTGCTCCCTGTCCCCCATGGAAACCACATGACTGAGCAGAGCTGGAAGGATAAAGGGGGTAGGCTTAGTGCAAAGAGCAGGGATTAATTTAGACTTCTGTATAGAAATGGGTCTAAAGCCACAGCTAAGAAGAGAGCTAAGAGGAAACGTGACAAGAAACCTGAAGAGTTACACAGATGGGACCCAAAACCAAGGTCTGTATGACCCAGGCAGAGCTCACTATGGGCCACTGACTCTGCTGCCCATGGTCCATTGAGCCAACCATGGGAAAAACTCCTAAACGCAGGGGCTTTGGTAACCCCACCAGGGTGCTAGTTCACCTCTGACTCCAGACCCTGCCCTAGAGCCCAGGGTCTGAGTTTTGCTGTCTCTACCATTGCCCTCCCAGGGCTGTGCTGTACCAAGAAGGCCCAGGAGCATGTTTCCCTACTCGGTGGTGGAGCTGAGCTGTCTTGTTAATCAAAGTTATCACATACAGTACAGAATTTTAGCCTCCCAGTTAGTCACAGTTTTGACCTCTGGAGGGTAGGACTGAAGGAGCACAAGTGAGGAGAAAGGGTACTTGAATCTTAGCTCCCATGCTGCCCACAGGGGTGCCTCTGGGGTGTGACTGGTTCTCATGGAGGATCATCTTCTATGGGAATTTATAGCATCTTATGGTTGGTTTTCTAAGTTCTGTGCATTTCATTATTTTTCAAACATAATCTATAAAAGAAACTTAACAACACTCAACCACAGACCTTGCCCAAAACGAATTTCATTCTGAACACATTTAAATAAGCTACACAATTGAGAGGGCCCATTTCAGAAATTACAAATGCCCAGATGCACCCAGGCCCCAAATATAAGTGCTGCCTCATACCCAACAGCCTCCTCCAGCCCAGGTACACTTTTGCCTCGATGACGTGGCTAGTGAGCACTTCAGACCTTGTCAGAAATCACAGCTTTGGAAAGATGCCCATTTAAAGACATGTGCTGTGCACAACAGAGATTTAAGAGAGGAAGCGTCACATAGGCTTCTAGCCTTGTATTTTCTGAGTCTTCTAAACTCTGGGCCCAGTATGAACTGACATTGCTGGGAAGCAATATAACTGAGCCAGATCATGCTAGTGCCCTAAAGAAATGTCTGGACAGAAATAAGTCCAAATATTAGGGCCATGCTTTTTCAGAGAATCAATGTAGACAATTACTTTCTGTGGTGTTCTTTTTTTCATATTTTATAAAAAGGGAATTGTCTTCTTTGGCACCCATTACCCTCAGACAAGGACAAATTTGATATTCAGTTTACGAGAAAATATGCTTCAGAAGAAAAAGTACACAAAACCCTCTGTTTCTTGTTATCTGACACTGAAAGATGGTCTAACCCTGAACAATTGTTTTGTTTTTCTTAGTTTTGGGACAATTAGAGTAACTAGGTTGCTCCAGGTACCTGAAGACATCTATTTTTTTCTCCTTTAAAGGAGTTTTAGGGTAATTTTTAAAGAATCATTGTACTGTGCATTTTTCATTGGGAAGCTGTTTCAAACCCTTGTGGAAGTATAACCTGAAGTGGAAAAATGTGTGTTTATTCACATGTGCATTCTCAGCTAGCTGCCCTTTCCTGGAACTTCAGCTATCCATCCTAGTTTTCTGACTCGTCCCCCTCACATCTCAGCCCAGCCTTCCTGTGCCTCACATCATGGAGCTTTCTGGCTCACAGACACTTATCCAAGGGGTCTAGCTGGCTTTGTGTTAGAAGCCCCTGTAGGCTTGCAGTGCCTTGTACCCCACAGATGTCTGGTTATATTACCATGCTGCCTTCAGAATGATCTAGTCTTGTGCAATGGACAGGCACAGATGGATTACAGATGCCAGATCCATCCAGGCTTTGCAAGTATTTTCCACTTGAAATCCAGGCCCACATAGCATCCTTGGAACTCAGTTATGAAAGTTCCCATTGTCACTGAAACTCAAGGCAAAACTCTGGTACCCAAAAGCTCTGGTTTTGTGCATGTGGGGGATGGCCTGCAGAGGGGCCAAATCAGCCATCAAGAGCTGGGGGCTGAAGAGATGAAGCACAGGCCAAATGTCTTGGGCCAATTGAAAACCCTCAGAATGGACTGCACACCTCCTTCAGAAATGAGAAGCTCATGTTTAGCAGTGTATCCAAAAGGCAGCAAGGAATTTTTCAAGACTTTTTGTATGAACTGGGCATTGCCCTTGGTTATTCAAATGGCAAATGACTGAAGCTGTTCTAGGCATGGGTCAACAGCCAGCCAAGCCCCCCTATGGCTGGGGCCACCGTTGCCTTCCCTCCCTGCAGCTCCTGAAGGCACAGTGTGGCTGATGGGGGAAGGTCTGGAAAGGCTGGATGCAAAAGAGCTGAGAGCTCAGTCACCTGTTTTCAATCAGTTGTTCCATAACCATGCCCCAAATACATAGTAGGTGATATTCTAAAGCTAAGCAAAGGGATTACAACATTTATCGAGCACCTACTATGAGAGCAAATCAGTTTGATCTTGAAGTCAACAGCTGGCTGCGGCAGGCAGCATAGTCTCGCCTCGTGCCCTGGCTGTTTGGGTGGTCTCCAAGCCTGGGACCAGGGCTCCCACTGGGGCTCCCTCACTTTGTCAAAGCTCACCTTCCATGAGTTTAGATAAGCATTTCTCTGGAGCAATTTTCATTTGACCCAATTGACCCCAGCGGCTTTCCTATTTTATACTCCCCAAGGGTCTCTGCGCAGGGAGCTGCTCTGAGGCTGTGCCCTGAAGGCATAGAATGGCCCTGGAAGATCCTGTTCTGGTGGGCTCAGATGATCAGGATGGAAAAATAAATACAATGGAAATAAAATCAGCACAGAGACCAGCTGTCCCACAGGTGCAAGGTGACACACGGGTTTGGTATCTAAGGTTGTCCTTGTGGATGACAGAGGAGTAACTTCTGCACATTTGACTCATCCCAAGCAGAGAATGATCTTTTTGCCACCTGGCAGTCATCTTTTGTACAAATCCCTCAACTTAGTGGCCAGAGATGAGGTTTCACTTCTGTTATGCATTCTTCCCTCTGCCCTCCTCTGTCTGTTCTCTCTCTGCCTGGGGCTGAACTAGATCACCTGTGTGGATGAACGGGTGCACTGCTGGGAAAGAGCACCTCTAAGACTCTGACAACAATGGAATGGGAATGGACAGAGGGCAACTCACAGCTGTAGGGACAGTTTCTTGACCACTGAGTGATACTACATAATACATTTGTAAGAAGGTGATCTGCAGAGACCAGTGGGGTTCGGTGAAGTTACTTATGTCAAAATTTACTCAAGAAGAGAAAGTTTCAGGGAGAGAGAAAAATGGATGAATGTTGTGGGCTACGGAGCCATCTGTATGGAGCAGAGGATGGCCATCTGCTTTTGGTGACCCCTCTTGTGTAAAAGAAGTTTGATTCTCTTGGGAGCCGCTCTCCTCTCAGTTTGGTCTATGTTGTTGGGTGTACTGACCCTACTTGCAGAAGGTGCATGGGCATAGGACCCTGAACTGGCCTATGAAAGCACTTGATGGGTGCTACTCAACTTGGGCAAATGAAAACCACTTTGGGGATTTTTGCTAACATTGCCAGGCCAAAGCATTCCTTGTGTGGCAGAATTTCTAACTGACTGACTGTCAGTCAGCCTGGAGCTGTTGGGAACTTTGATGACATTATGGAAGAGCCTGCTGAGAACACAGCCAAGCTAGAGGGAATCCTCACTATGAGATGGAGAGCCAGAGCATCCTATGGACTTACTGAGTCCAGAGGTGCAGCCATATCTAGAGCCAGGCTTTTTCTTATCTTCAGGTATGTGAGGTAATGAATCCTCTTTTTTGCTTCAGTCAGTTTATACCAATTGTGCTGAAACATTGCAAAGAAATCCAATTGTGGACATTAAAGTTTATGTGAAACATAAATAATATGGTTTCATCAGGACTGATACTCACAATTAGGGCTGTACCATCACTGAGTTATTGAAATATGCCATTCCAGTTGGTAAGCAAGTATACTCCCTTCAGTGGCCCGCAGCTACCCAGACCTCCTAGACCATCCCCTGGCATGTCCTGTACTTCCCTACAATCTACCAACTACAGGGTTACTGCCTGACAAACAGAGAGCCTTTGCTAGCAGCCACTCCAACTGGTCTTTTGAAGGTCATCAGTGCCCCGTGTTGCAAAATTTAATTGTCTTTTCTCAGTTTCTGTCTTATTTGGGCTTCCGACAACTTTTCATCATCAACACGGTTGTCCACTCTTGAAACCCTTTACCTGGCTTCCAGGACGTCTTCTATACCTACAGTTCCTCCTACCTTTCTAGGTACAACTTCTCAATCTCTTTTGCTGGCTCCTCCCTATGTCCTTAACTTCTGAAGCTTGGCATGCCCTAAGGCACCAACCGTAAACCTCTTTTCCATGAACACTCATTCTCTTGGTGATTTTATCCAGGTTTGCAGCTTTAAATACTACTTCATATTTACATCTCACTGTTAAACTCCAAATTTATATATTCAATGGCCTACATGATATCTCTACCTGGATGTCTGATAGGCATCTTGAAATTGATATGTCCAAAACTGAGCTCCTGATATCCATCACATTCCCAAATAATTCATCCCGTGGTCTCTTCCCCATTTATTTTCCAACTGCTCAAGCCCAAGTTCTTGCTTTTATCCTTATGTCCTCTCTCTCTCACATATGCATACTCCACAGTTGATTTGTCAACAAATCCCATCAGACATACCTTCAAAACATGTCTATCATCCAAGCACCTCATGCAATCTTTGCTGTCACCCCCTGACCCAAGCCACCAACATCTCTCACCTGGGTTACCACAAAAGCCTCCTAACCAGTCTCCCAGCTTTTGCCTTTGACCTACTCTGGTCTGTTCTTGACAAAGAAGCCAGAGTGATTGTTGAAAAATATAAACTAGGTCACATCATTTCTCCAATACTTCCCGTTGATTCACACTAAAAGCCAACACTATTACAAGGAGTCCCCCAGGCTTCCTTGCACTAGCCCGTTACCTCTGGCCCCTTGGCTGCCAGCACTCCAACCACTCTGGTCTCTGCCCAGCCCACTATGGTCCTCCTCAAGGCCTTTGTTTTGCTTTCTCCTCAGACTAAAATACTTTTCCTAGTATCTGCATAACTTGTTTCCCCACACTGTTCAAGCCTGAATTCAAATATTGCTTTCTGGTAAGGGTTTTCCTTACCAAGCTAAGATTTCACTCATTTATCTCTATCTACTTTGTTTTTTTGTACTTGTACCTATAATCTAACATGCTTTATATTTCACTCATTTAAATAGTTTTCTGTCTATCTTCCTCATGAGAATATAAAAGCAATAAGGACAGAGGAGATTTTGAGTATTTTGTTTGTTGTTCTGTCAAGCAGCAAACACCACATGTAACAAACTATCGATAAATAATTTTGAATGACTTGGTGGTACCCATTCCATAGTCATTACAAATATTTTGAATGTCACTCCTGGGACACCCCTGTGCACCATGTCTCCACACAATGCTAGGAAAAAACCACAACCATCTTCCTCTATTCTTATTCCTAACTGATTTAAAAGCACTTACTCATCCTGAATATGCCTTCTGGAGAACTGGGTACTTGTAAAGGGGGTCTTGGGAAGGGGATGTAAGCATTTTATTGCCTGGGAAAGGCATTCCATATCATAGCTTCATAAATTGCCATCTGATTCACACACCAGCATACATTCATTTAGCTGCTGACTTTCAGAGAGTCTCAGAGGAAAGACAGACCTGGGATCACTCATACTCTCAGCTTAGAGGCCTGATGCTAAGGCCTTCACGGGCCACCTGCCCCACCCACCATGGGCAGAGGGCTGCTTCCTGCTATTTTGGTCTGAAAAGGTCACAGAGCATATGGGATCTCAAGTCTGTTTATAGAGGTTTACCAGGCAAAAGGAATATCAGGAGTAGGATGAGGGATGTATGGGGAGGGAGAGTAAAAATAAAAGGGGGAGACAGGTGGATGTGCTCTCTGCATGACGTTTTTACAGTAGATCAGGCACATGGGGAAAACCAAAGCGAGGCCTGCAACGGCCCAGAGAAATTGGCTGGGCCCTCGCTGAACCCTTACCTTAGACTGAGGGGGTCCTCTGTGATGCCTTTTCCCTTCAGGCTGGGCTGGAAAGAGCAGAAGCTAAACAAAAAGGGAAAGAATAATTCTATCAGCAGAGTCAAGACTCTTCTGCCACCAGGGAGACATTTTTGGTGCCAGGTAAGAGGGTGGGTACATTCTTGCCCCTTCCCTGCCATTATGCCCCCAGGTTGTGTACACCAGACCTCTGAGGCACCCCCTCGGCACCCTCTGGCCTTACATACTCGGCCTTAATAACAATAAAACAATAGCTACAATAAATGCTCTGTGTTTTAGATCCCTCCTCTGGGCCCGGCATGTGACATTTCCGTTTCAGCAACCACTGCTGTACCCTGGGGACAAGCACCATCTTAAGGCTCCTTGAGCAGGCTGGGATATGGCTGGGTGACATTCACTGCCTTGCGCTGTGGATGTGTGAGACTTAGATTAACTGTGACAAGCTTTGTTTAATATACAGAAATCAACACTGGGGGAAAAGAATGTGAGGCTCAGCATTGCATGTCTACTTCTTCAGTTTGGTCTGCAATGGAACTTGAAGACTTTAGGAGGCAATGTAATAGCAGGCCTTGGAAGAACCTCAAAGGAGCACTCAGTCGATGCTGGCACAGCCTCTCCACAGGAGCTGTTTTTCTCTATTCTGGCTCTGCCTTTGGACCCAGCAGCTGCTCATGGTGCCAGGGACTGGTCAGGGCCAACAGGAAGGCAAGGCTAGAACCTCTGAGCACAAAATGGGGCTTCCCAGGCCAGGGGTATCAAATCACTCCTTGGAAATTCCAGCCCAAAGTGAAGTGGAACATAACCATCCCCAGACTTCTGCATGGTCTGTTGATGGCTAGGAATCTACCGTCCTTTCTATCCCTGTCCCTCCTCAATTCTTTACAAATTTATTTATCTATCACTTTAATGACAATAACTAATCTACTAAATAGTGATTAGTATTAAAAATTTGACACTAGCTGAAAGTTCTTAGATTGATTAATCTACTTGGAGGAAGAGAAGTTAAACTAAAATAGCAGGCTTCTCTCTTTAAGGAAGATGATGTTCCATGCTGAAGTGGGAAATCAGTTGTTTGGAATTCTTTCTGGTGAAATATGAAATTGGAACAACTAGAATTGGCAACTGGGATCAAAAAGAAAGATTAAGCCAAAAAAATCTACTTGGAAAATTAGAAAATAAAGCCAGAAAATTCTGAAAGGCCCATTAAACAGCCAGTTTCTTAAATATGCATTTGCACAATTTTTCTCCTGTCAGTCATTACTGTCCTAAACATTTCAGCCCATAAAATGGAGTCTGTTTTCCCAGGATTTAGGGAAGGCACTTCTATACCTTTCACTATGCTTTGTTTCATGATTCAACAACTCTGTGAGTCAGTAAGTTCTTCCTTGTGTCTGACCTAAATCCTGCTTGCTGTGAGATGAGAACAATTTTCCTGAGATCAGAGCTGAGCAGTCTCTGTTCCTCTGCTCTCCATTCATGATAAATTTCCTCAGAGGAGGATATTCAAAGCCTTACCTTTTGAGGACCTTATCCCGGTCACTGTTGTGAAAGACAAGAAACTTGGAATATCCATTTCGGAAAAAGACCTCCAGGGCAATGTCCTATAAAAAGAAACAAATCCCTTTCAGTGCTCCTGAAGTTTCCTGGAATGGAGATGGCCCCAGGTGAAATGGCCACTGGCAGTAAGTCATTTGGTTCTCTGTCACCAGCCCTTCCTGGTTCATCCTTCAACCTCCCACAGGGATATGAAGACCTTGGTGACAATGTTTGGGTCTCTCTGGAACTGGTACATGGGCAGGGGGCCTCGGAGTTCCTTTGGCTGAGGCAGGAAGCAAGAGCCCCACGCCCAGGACAAGCAAGGAGCAGACAGAGGGAGGACAGTGCTCAGTGACATCTTCAAATACTTTCACTTCCAGGTCACGGGTTTGGTTTCATGAACCGGAAACACTGGTCACCTTACCAGAAACACTAGCTCAACTGGTTGGGTGGGTGCAGCAGCCCCCAATCCGTGTGGTTCCATATGACCTATAGACTTGAAGGCAGAGGGCGCTTCACTAAGCCAGTTTCATTGAGCCATTTGAATGTGGCTATGCTGACATAGCAAGGGTGTTTTATTAATGCCTAAAGGAACTCTGCACAATTCACTCTTTTTTTCTTTTCCCTCCTCTGTCCCTCTCTCCCTCCCATCTATGGAAATAACAGACTTGGAATAGCCACAGAGAGCATCTACATGTGGGATGAGCCTGAGATAAGATAGAGGTGGAGAGAATTCCCACAGCTGGAGGAAGGGGTTAGGTCTGGGCCTACAGGAACAGATGGGTGGGTCGGCCTCAGAGATGCTCCATCCACCTACAAAGTTTGGTCCTGCTTAATCCCGCTGGAAGTGCACTCTTCAAGTCCAGCTCACGAGGCTCACAGTTTCTGTAATGATAATACAGACATCTCTCCTCTGCGGGTGCACATGAGATCCCGGGGCTTTCTTCCCCACAAATAGAAATATAAATACCGTACAAAGTAGATGATGAATAAAGACTATGTGGCTTCCCCCAGCAACCATGAGTGCCCAGACTCTGACTTTCTCCTGAGAGAATTCCAGAGAAACAGGGGCCTTGCTCACAAAGCTCTCTCCAGCCCCATCCCACTTGGCCAAGCTCACAAGGCCTTCTACTTCTGGCTTCCACCGCTGTCAGGCTAACCAACCATCTGGAAAGAATCACCATTTACTGGGAGGAAAAAGCCACTTACTTTACCTCTTTTCTATTATACATAACTATAAGGTAGACATATTCCTTAAAAAAATAGTTTTTGAGGACTTACTTTTGCCAAAAATTGTGCCAAGTGCTAAATTTGTAATGGTGGGAAAGATGAGACATGGTCACCTGTTCACTGAAATGGAAGTCTGGAGAGGTGCCCAAATGTGCTCTAGTGGCAGAACCGTAACTGGGACTAGACCACGCTGGCCACACAGCCCAGCAGCTTCAGGGAGGGGCTTCTTCCATGCAGCGCTTTCTAGCTCACTCTCCTTGCAAAGAAGCACACTAAGGTCAGGCAATATGAGAACCAACGTTTCGTGGTGAAATCACTGGAGAAGGTGGAAGAGAGATGGTCAGATTCCAGCAGCTTGCTGGACCCTCGCAGGGGGGAAGCTAATCCTTTCTAGAATCAGCCCTCCTGAAAGGCCTCCCTGAGTTTCAGTTGCAGAGAAGAGCAATGAGGCCTCCTGCAGGAGGCTCACTTGATGAATTACACACCCAAAGACACATACAAATGAAAGGCACCTCTGTTACTAGGTTCACTACGGCTAAACACTGGCCTTAGTAGAACAGAGACCAGGTGGAGAAGTGGGGGAGGGGTCTGGGCCCCTCCCTCCCTTCCTACAGGGGTGGTCCCTCACCTCTTCCTCTGCCACGCCTGGGAGGCTGAGGGCACCCATGAGCTTCCCTGGGTGAGGTTGCCCTGGGGAAGGCCAGCAAGGGTTCCTGAGTTCCTCTTCCTTCCTTTGCTACTAAGGCGATGCTTGTGAACTGCATCCTACACCTGAGGCGAGAAGCCTTAGGTAGTGACTAGGGCAGGGCTGTCCCTCTGAAGGGGCTCAGCTCTGTTAGCACCTGGTGAAACCTTGAAGGCACTGGGTGGGGTTCTGGGACCCTCGCTGGAGGGGACAGTCAGGGGGTCTCTAAACCACATGGCCAGGAAAGGACCAGGAGCTGGGAGACAAGTGAGGCTGTGGGAAAGGCAGAGGGGAGGAGCGGCAGAACCAGGCAGATGGGCACTCAGCTCTCTCACCAGCTCTGCCCTGAGGCAAAAGAGCTGCCCTGTCCTATATTTCCAAATCTCTAAGGCAGCTCTGGGACATGCCAAGGGGAAAATGAAGCAAAGAGGCTGGATCTTAAATGATACAAGCAGAAAGAGAAGGGTCCAACAGCCAAATGGCAAGAATGGGAGAGAGAGTGAATGAAGTGGGAACTCAGGCCGGGGAACGGCCCAGCATGGGCCCAGGGAGTCACAGATGTGTCCCAAAGGGCGCTGGCCTGTGCACAGGTGTGAAGGGGTCACAGAGGTGTGTCCCTCACATTTGGAGGCACTGGAGCAGCTGTCCCAGGAAGGGATGGCTGTCCCTCTTCCTGCTCCTGAGGCTCACCTGCAGGAGGAAGCGTGCCAGCCGGAGCTCCCTGATTTCACCATAGCTGTGACGCTGGCACAAGTAATGGTCAGAGGACCTGTCTTTGCTGCACATGTTGAAAATGAATGGATCGCTGATGCTGAAAAGGAAACAAGACATGCAGTGAGGGTGCGTCTGGCGGGCTCGGTCCCTTACCTTCCCAGGGTCCCACCTGAGCTTCTGGGGACACACTGGTAGGCTGCAGTCACTGCTGACTAGGGTGCCAGCACCCACTGAGCTGCTAACCCCTTCTGAGCACCCGCCAGTGTCAGCCCTTCCCTGAGGGCTAGGGTGGGACATCAGCCTCACTGGGAAAGGGGTCAGCAAGGCCAAGAGGCAGCCTCCAGGGTAGACAGTGGCACCGGCTGCAGGGGGTGACTATAAGAAGGCTCCCTGGGGTTAAAAATGGGTCAAGGGGTGTGGGTAAAATTTTAACATTTCCAGAATATCTGGCCAGGCTTTAGTTCATTTGCGTATCCTCAGGAGTGGAGAGAAGTTCATCTTCATATCAATGGGTAATTACCTGGGCAACCAAGGGTGTGTCTGAACCTGACAGGTTAAGGGGAGGGGCTGGCTTGCTTGCTGGCTTCTTTCAGAGCAGAGGAGAAAGATGACTCTGGACTGTAGTTTGTAAGCAATAAACGGGTTTTAAACTTTATTCCTCCCTTTGACTGATTTCGGTTTTTAGAGGTATTTTGCCCCAGGATTTCCTCTCCCCGGATTTGCAAGGGGTTAGGGAAAGAGTGAAAGAGATACCCCAGTTATGTTTGGAGAAATTTCAGACCACAAGGGCTTCCCTCCCTCCTGGAGCTTCCTGCAGAAAGATGGAAAGTTTCCACAAAATACCCTGTGTCTAATGTGCTCTTGGCAGATGGAGGCCACATGTGGACCAGCTCTCATTTGGGGCTTCATCTAGCATAGCATGGAAGGAAGCAGCAGACAGCCCCAGAGCCCCAGAGGGGTGCGGTAGCCAAGAGCATTGACAGGCTGAAGGCAGTGACCACAGTATCAGCAGCGGGTCCAGAGCCCTGCGCCAGAGCCAGGGGATCAGCCACCTGGAGGTGAGGCCAACAAGAGCCCCAGCGAGGCCAGGCACCCTCTCCCAGAGGACAGAGTGACCCTCCTTGGGAAGAGGGACAGGAGAGAAAGGCTCCATGAATTTGACTAAGATTTGTCCTAAAGAGGACACTTTGTGCACTGAAATTAATGGAAATACTGAAGGCAAATTCTGGAGCGCTAAGACCCCCACCCTTTAAGATCCAATCACCACCGACCAGATGGTCAACCACCCCTTAAGATCCAATCACCAACGCAGAACACACCCTACCCCTACTCCTTAAAAAAGAGCTTCCTCACCCACGAGCTACTGCTCCCTCTCTCTGGGGGCAGCCATTTTCTCTTTCAGATAATAAAATCTCTTGCGTGGGCCCATGTCTCCTGAGTCATTCTGGGGTGAAGGCGCGGTGAGATACCCTTTCAAATACATCTATGTAGACAGGTGAATTTTTTTTTTTACCACTAATTCAAAGAGTGACTTGAGAAATAAATTTGATTTCAGTTATAGACAGTTACACTTCTGAACTGAGTTTCATGGCAAATTTAAATTGTGCACATGACTACAAAAGCTCTAATCAAACACCCCTTTTAGGACATGAGAAACGAAGGCCTCCCAAGCTCTCTAGCTCTCAAGGAGCCTGTGTGTCAACCACAGACCCAAAGAGCCGGGAGCTGAGAGCCCCGGCACCAGGGCCAGGCTGTGGGGATGGGTGAGGGGGTGGTGTTTACAGCTGAGTATGGCCCTCACCACCCAGCCTCCAGGGCAGGCCGCGGGGCGGGCCTCGGGCCACACTCCCGGAGAAGCAGGGAGAGAAGTCAGGCTGTCACACAATCAAGGGTCAGTGGGGGCAGCCTGGCATCTGTAGCCCTCAGAGCTTAGACTCACTCGCTGTGCAGAATGGTCACTGCTAGGAAGGAAGGCTACCCATGCAGGACACAGCTTAAGCCATTGCTTAGCCCCTGCACAGGCAGACCTCAAGGATGTGGACTCAGGCCCTCTGCAGCTTCATTTGCCCCTTAGAACAATCCTATTAGGTCCCCTGCTCTGAGCCGCATTGCTGTAGGCTTGATCAAATATAAATGTGGCTTTGGTTCTGGATGCTTAATTTAAACCTGCTCCTGGTCAAGGCCCTTTGTCCATTATTAATATGTTCATCTGGGGCTAAGGTGAGCTTCCTCTAAGCTCCACTGATTCCCAGTGGGGCAATGATGGTAATTCTAGTTCTCACCCTTGGCTTAGGTCAAACAAAATCCCAGGTCAAGGTAGTAGAGGAAATGACAATGATGACATGCTTGCAGGGAACACCTCAGATGCACATTTGGTTGGTTTCTTTTCCCAGCAGGCTATGAGTGAGTTCAGTGGGGCACAGATCTATGCCCATGGCTCTCCATCCTCCACGTCTTCCCTGGAGCTCTGGGCGTGCTTGCTGAGAGGCCTGGCGCCTGTCATGCTCCACAGCCTGCCAAGAATTTCCCTCTCTGTTGTTTAATCTGACACTCACAACAAACTCTTGTGTTATTACTATTCCCGTATCAGAAATGAGGAAACTGCCTTCCAAAGGGGAGAAGGGACTTTTCCAAGGTCATGTGCAACTGGATTCAAGTCCAAGTCTTCTAACTGAAGCCCAAGCTCAGTCAATGCAATTATCTTTCTCCTCTAGGGAGGAAAGGCTTGCTGGCATTTTCAGGGCTCTACCTCCCAGCTCCCTCCTTTCAGTTTACTCTCTGCTGACTGATTCTGCAACCCAGAATTCTGAAACACTGCTAGTATGAAGAAGAATATTCTGGAAAATGTTTTTATGAAGGAGCTTTTAAGAGGAAAGTAGTAATTTTTCTCCCGCTTTTAGGGATCAAATAACCATATAAGGCAAGAATGCATGGACAGATTCAAATTCTCAGGGAGACTAAATTATAAACAACATTATTGTGTTCACTGATGTAAGTCCAAAGTGGAATTCTGTCTCCTGCCGCATAAGGGACATAGCTGTGACTGGGGTTTCTTGCCAACACCATACTCTACATGCTCTGTACATTAAATTGGAGCTCGGGCCCTTAAGGTCAATGAGTATAAAGAAGTAGCTAATCCAAGTTCTTCTTCAGTTGGAGCTGTAGCCATAGTTCACAGGATGCTGTTCACTCTTTTGCATATGGCTACCATGATACATGCAAATTATCCAGGCTGGTCATAGTGTAACTTAATATTCATACTAGCAAAATCACAGTAAGCTAATTGATAATCATGATATTGCTTGACCTCGTCTTTGATAGTAGAAGTAGATTTCAGTCTACCATATTTCAAGTTATTTTTGAAGTTTTCCAATTATTGACAGAATTCATGCCTGAAATGTATACTCTGGAATTGATACCCACATTAGAAGTTACACAATTATTGTCAGAATTCATATTTCTGACATTCACTAGATCACAAATGGTAACAGACTTCATCTGTATCTGACACATCTCTTTGCATCTATGGAACCTACCACAGTGACTGGCACAAGACAAATTTTCAGTAAGTATTTGTTGAATTGAATTAAACAGACAAACAATGCCTTTAAAATGCTGACTTACCTGGAGTAAATATTGGACACAAAGACAGACACACAGAGAGGGAAGATCATGTGAAGACACACAGAGAACGTGGCCCTGTGACTAGGGTGATGCACCTGCAAGCCCAGGAATACCAACGGTTGCAGGGAAAAATCGGGGCTTCAGGCGGCAAGGAAGGATCCTCCCGCAAAGCTGTAGACAGAAGATGGCCCCACCAACACTTTAATTTTGATTTTCAGGCCTCCAGAACATAAGGAAATAATTTTCTGTTTTTTTAACCTACACAGTTTTTGGTACTTTGTTGTAGCAGCCCTAGGAAACTAATAACAGAGAGTCACCCTGTGCGGCCAAGAGGGGGGCTCCCACCAAAAACAAAAATAAACCTTTTGGAAACATGCTTAGTTTTTGAGGAACTCTCCGAAGTATACAAAGTCCAATCACTGCTGGAGAATTCGCAGTGTTCTTGAGTTTTATTTGGGATATTTTTATGGTACATCAGAGAGGCTCTTTGAAGGTCTAATGCTCAACTGTACTCAATTTGATGTCAGTCTTTTAAAGAAACATTTCAGGGTTGACTTAGCTTTATTTTTAACTGACTTATTTATGTATCTTCTTTAGCCTCCATGGTCAAAAGAAGACTTAATCCCCATTGATCTGACATGATCTAATAGCCTGTCTCTGAGAACTGTATCTCCATGAATGCCAGCATTTTCTTAGGGCAGAAGATAAGACCACAGAGAGAAAGCACTGTCTGGTTAACAAATACTTCTTTGAGGTATGGTGACTAAAATTACTTATACAATTCCCAGATGATGTGCCAGTGTAGTAATTTGTTCTCACTACACTCCTACTTGCATCCTGGAAAAGTACATTTCTGGACATGGGAAGTCTCCTTTGTCATTGCAAATTGAGTGAGTACAACCTGACTACTGGGCTTCTATTAAAAGTGCAGATACAGTCAATTTGATCATGATTAGATGCATCTCATAAACACAATTTACCTAATCAATAAGATCTTATCTAACACTAACTCGATTTAAGTCAGAGCTGGTCAGTGAAGCAATGGATTATGCAAGTCATTAGACAGCATGCCATGCATACAGGTAGAGTGGAAAGCTTTCATCAGCTCTCAAAAAGGCAAGTCTCAAGACCCATTGTCCATATTGATCAGTATCAATAAAACATGAGCAATAAGATGGGATGAGTGTGCCAAGTATTAATTATGTTCCTTCTGCCTTGGAAAAGCACAGAAGACTCACAGCAATCAGTGAACGTTTGGTATAAATAAAAGATGGAAATTAGCAGAAAGAAAAATGTCAAGCATTTTAAAGCAAATCTAAACCAAAGGAGGTGGGCTGACATCCATTCTCCCACTCTCCTTAAACTCTACTTCCTGACATAGCCTGGAGATGATGTGACAACTGGGAGTTAAAATTATTAGTTATTGTCAGGTAAGACTCTGGTTCTTCTGTCAATAGTCTAACAGTGGTTCTCGAAGTGTAGGCCTGGACCAGTAGCATCAGCATCAGTTGGGAACTTGTTAGAATCTTAGGCTCTACCCCTGACCTACCAAACTAGAAACTGGTATGAAAATTAGTTCCAGAAGTCTGTTTTAACAAGCCTTCAGGTGGTTTGATGTGAATAAGTTTGAGAGCCACTGGGCTGAGCAGTTATCTTGTCATTATTTGAACCTTTGCTAATCAGAAAAGTCAAGAAATCTCTATCCAAATTTCTTCAAAAGAGATGATCAAGTAAAAACATACAATTTAGCAACAGAACTTCCTGGAAGAGTACTGACAGTCAATTTGATTTTGAGTGGTTGTGCTTTATAAACACAAGAGAATTAATCAGTAAGAACTGACTGAATCCAAATAGACCAAATACACTTGATTATAAAGAAGAACCTCTGAATTATCTGGCAAGACCTCTGGTATTAGTGTAGAAATGACTCCTCAAATTTCTCCATAAATGTCACTCATCTTTAAAGACCTAGAGCTTAGCCCACATCCATAACTCACCTTCCCTTACCACGTTAACCTCACATCACCAAGTGTGAACCCTGATGAGTACTCCCTGTCATATGCTGTCCCAGGATGATAGTATTCTCCAGACTTTTTCCATCAGACTGTTTATGCTGCTGATTGACTCTTGGCCTTACTCAGCATGAAGGGGCAGTTTTACATAGAATGAGCAATCAACAAACTGTGGAATGAGTAAGTGGATTGGTCTGGACTCAATCACCCAAATAATGTAAGAAGAGATCATCTTTGTCTGATGTGCATTCCAGCTCAGGACAGGTGAGGAGTTGCCGCTCAGTGAGCATTCCAGATTTTAGCCTTGGAGAACCACAGTCATGGCTGCTTGTGCCTTCAGGTTTTCCTGTTTCACCACATGGTCCAGTTTCAGGCCCAAACCTAAACCCACAGTAGCAATAATGTGGCAAGGGTTGGAGGGTGGGTGGCTGAAAAGGTAGGTGAAAGCTCAGGGCAGAACCTGCTGGGAGAAGTGGAACTCACTTGGATAAGCAGTGGCGGGTGCAGTAGACGTCACCCACGGAAGAGAGTGTGAAGTTCTCACAGATGTAGAAGTGTTGGTGGCCCAAGAGCAGGACACCTTCAGAGACTAGGTGGCCCTGCACGATCACCAGAGAGTGCTTCTGCGTCACCTAGAGGGAGAGAGTGCCAGAGTCAGGCTGTGTGCATGTGAATCATGCCCATCATTCTTATGCAGGGCAGGAGGGCAATGACCGGTCACCCACTAGGCACTTGGAGGTGGGAGCAGCACCCTGTAAGAAAGGCAGAGTCACTGTCCCTGAGCTGCCCTGCTTTTCACAGTGTAAACAGCACTTGTAAACCGACACCCTGTCTGGTTATTTAATTCACCCAAGGCCACCCAACCCCATCAAGGCATTTGGATGGGTGTTCACTGCTGTATTAAGCATGTTGACATTCTCTCTCACTTTAAGCCTGTCCACACCCCATAGACAGGCAAAACATTCCTCAGTTAACAGCAGGGAAAGTTTTTGAGGTATAAGGTGAAGGAACTTGTCCAGGGACCAGGTGGTAAATGGCTGAGCCGGGACAGGGACAAGGCCTCCTAGAACCACAAGTGGGAGACTGTGCCTGCGAAGCCAAGGTTAGTCCAAGGTGTGTGCAGAGGAGGCACGTGCTCTGCCCAGATGCCTCCTTTCAGGCTCCAGCTCAATTCCTTTCTGAAGCTGGATATGTTGGCAGCCTTCCAGAATCTTCTCAGTAATAAGACCATCTGGCCAAAGGTAATGTCCCCTTCCCCACGGCAGTCAGTACCGCAATGGCCAATGCAGATAGCAAGGGCCAGACCCTTTGGGTCAATTCAGGCCAACTCTGAAGAGCCATCCCAGAACTCACGCTCCAGGGGAATCAGCTGAGGCCCTCACTGAGTCTACATCAGAGTCCTACTGCTCCCTCTACCCAGTCCTGTGACCTCACTTCCAATTAACTTCTTGAGTGCGCTCATAGCTGGCTTCCCAGGGAGCCTGGCCTAGGAAATGTCTTTGAATGGTCCAGAGTCTGTCATGAAGGACTATGTGGGTCCTCATATGGAGTAAAGGACCTCATATTTCTGAAGGAACAAGTGAGGGAATAAATGAATTCTAGTTGACAGAAGCCCAAATGCACCAAGAGTAAGGCCAAGGCCAGCATTTTCTCATGGTAATTCTGAGCTAATTCCAATTACAAGAAAAGGGGAACTGGTATTTTTTGACTACCTACCATATCCCTATTGTAAACATTTTATCCATATTAACCAGTATAATCCTAACAAGTGACAGGGACATTTTACTATTGGGGAAAAGAAAGGGAGTACCGGAGGATGAGAATCTTACCAACGATCAATTACCTAGTAAGTGGCAGAGACTGGGATTGAATCTAAGCTCCTTACTCACTTTTGTGAGCAAAGGTGAGGCTTCAGTGATGAAACCCAGAAGGCAGGCCCTGAACACCAGTTCCCCAACTCCTGCACCAAACTGGATTAGTCAAAGTCAGGGTCACGAACAGAAAGTGATGACTCATCAAGGGTTTTGTTCAAAGACAGCATTAACCATGATGGTGAGGACTAGCCAAGAGTCTTGGTTCCTAGAACCCCAGCCTGCTGCAGGCAGCTGGCTCTCCTGGCCTCTCCTGCCCTCAAACCACCTTCAGAGACACAGTTCAAGGTGGACTCATTTCCAACTCCGCTCACTCATCCAGAAGGTCATCTATTCAACATCTTGGGATTTGGTACCTACGACATGCCAGGTTTTGGGGACAGAGCCTACCCTCATGAGACTTACCATCCAGTGGGGGAAGATGGATAGCAGGCATACACATCAACCAATAAACCATTACACATTGTGAGACATGCTGAAAGAGGACAAACAGGGTGATGACAATCAGGCAGAGAGAAATTTGGAGGGGACACTATTTTGGACAAACCCTGAGGCTTGAAGAATGGAAACAGGGCAGCTGTGGGAAAGCCTGAAGAAGAGCTTTTCCAGGGAAAGGACATCCAGTCCAGAGCCTAGAGGCAGGAACGGCAGATCTGGGGGCAGAAGGGAGGTCCACGCAGCTGAGATGTAGTTGGAAAGCAAGCTTGCCTAGATCACAGGGGACTTAGATGCCTTGGTGAGACTGCTGGGCTTTATTCTGGCTGCAATAGAAAAGGGTTTCTTCTGAGAGCTGATACTGGCTGCTTGGTGGAGAGTGGATTAGAAAGAGCTGAGTGCCTGGAGGGCGATCTGGCCATTTCACTGTCCTGCGGAGGGGCGATGGTGTGGGATGTGGCAGTGGAGAAGTAGGAGGGAGAGAAGTTGGACTCCAAACAAGAAGAGGTGGAAGGAACAGAAACTGCTACTGAACAACTGTGGAGAAAAAAAAAAAGGAAATATTGGGATATTGGGGATAAATGTCTCCTTTGGGATTTAAGCATGAATAGAACCCTCTACTTTCCCCGGAGGTCTTCCCCAGAGGCAACTGGCATCACTACTGTATGGTATCAAAGGGTAGCAGAGTTACCAGCCCAAAATATGCCTTGTGGCATACAGATTATTTTGAGTTAAAGATGCTTGAAAAACAGCAGGGACAAGAAGGGAGCTCTGGCCTTCACTTTTCTTCCCAAATTCAGGGGCTAAAACTCCCAAGTGGAAGGAGTCTTCCCTATGCCAGGAGGAAAAGAACATTCTTATCAAAGAAACAGGGAGTCCAGACAGAGAGAAATCTGTATAAACCCTCCTTGGTAAATGAACCCGTATCTTCCTTTAGCCTCCCTATATATTTAGTTGCTTTTTCATGTTTACTACTCTTTGTGCAACCTAAGCTCTTAGGCCTAACCACTTTTTAGGTATTTATTTTCCTGTGAAGATTCCCATGTTCTAGTAAAAATAAAAAAATTTAAACATAAATCTTTTCTCTTATTAATCTATCTTCTGTCAACCTAATTCTCAGGCCTAGATGAGACCTTAAACGGTAAGGGGTAAGTCTGACCTCTCCTGCAGTATGTACTTTTAAGGACATTCTTCAGAATTCGTATACTCACTGTTACCTAGTTTTTTCTCTTGATGGCCCATTTTGGAGACCCCTCCAACTCACTTTTTAAAGAGTTGTCTCATCAGTTGGTGTGGACTATTTGCTTGTGTGGCTGTGTTATAACTTACTTGACCAACCCCACTGATTTAGTTTGTTTGCAAATGTGTTGACATACAAGTGATCTGGCAGTGACCATCCTTATATGTATGTCACTTTGAACACACAAGCAAATCTGAAGGGTCAAATCCCAGAAGTAGAATTATAGATCAAGGGTGTGGGAATTTTAAATTTTGATTTGAGTGCCCCTCCTGCAAGGTAGCACTGATTTAACACCCCCATCAGCACTGTTTGGAGGGTTATGCTAGACTGTTTAACTTTTTCTCTTCTACTTTTATACAGAGAAGACTCCAACCTCAAGTCCATGTGGTGAGATACAGAGCCATGGCATGAGCTCTGGCGTATGCACCTCCACAACCTGTTCCCTCCTTGTGACCTCCACCCTTGTGCAACCTCTGTGGTGTCAAGAGCAGGGGCTGGGGCACATTCCTATGGTCTCCTGGTGTTTTCCTTTGGGGAGAATTAAATAATAACCAGAATAAACCAAACCACAAGAAAAATGCCTGGTGAGAGCTGGGTTAATAGCTTAAAAATTGATTCTGCTAGAAACAAATGGCATTTTAAAAACTGGAAAATGAACCCAAGTGAACTATTACCTGCTCTTCCATTTAAATTAGCCCTGGGAGGGCTCCATCCCCAAGTTTACTCATGATTAAGAAATCCCTCATGCTATGAGTCTATCGATCACTTTAGAAAGAATGGAACTTCTGCTTCATAAGTAGAATTTTTTTTAAGATTGGCTAGATGATTTATTATCATTCCTGATAGATGGGTAAAAAAGTATGTGGCCACACCTGGCCCTGTATATGATAAAGAGCAAATTGTCTGGAAATCCAAAAATGCTGGAGCTGAAGTTAGAGAGGGGCATCAATCTGCTGGACATCTGGACATCCCAAGGAAGCCCACACCAGCACGCTGTTCTAGAGTCAGGCCTCAGTGTGCACATCTGCAAAAGGGGAAAGTCCACTAAGTGCCCTCTGTGGTTCTTTTCAGCATTATTGACCTGCAGTTTAGTGAAAGGCCCTAATTTCACAGGGGCAGAGCTGTTGTATAAGACACCCAGAACAGAGCTGACATGTACGTTCTCTTACGTTTTTGTGCAAAATCTATTGCAAAGAAAGCTTTAGCCCTGCTCACATGTATCATGTGTCCTTTTTATACATGTTCTGCTTGCCTGACCTTGCTGTCAGTACATTCTGTTATACATATGGAATATTCTCATTTTTTAAAAAAGCATAGATTGCTGAGACAAAGTTAAGTGTCAAAAGGAGAGAGACTATATATATATTATATATGTATAATCTATAAAGATAGAGATAATCATACAAATAATTGCATTTATGTTGGTTATAAACTGTTATCTACTTTTTCCACCTTGATCACTTAGATGGAGTATCCAGTCACACTAGCAATCAAAGGAATCTGTATTAAAACAATAAGGAGATGCTGTTTTTTATATATCAATTTGGCAAATATGAGGAGAAATATGTGTGGATCTTTTTGTGTCAGCTCTTCTTTTCAGTGGAGACAAGGAGCACGGATGCCCCCTGCCTGCCTGCATGTGCCACTTCTGAGTGAGGCAGCAAGCAGCCCTGCCTCCTGGCCTTTCTCTGCCAGCTAGGAGGGGACCACATGTAAAGGACAGAAATTGCACCAGTGTGATGTGAAACATATTACAAATCCTGAAGACTGTTTAAAATGCAGTATCTGGCATGAGCTGCATTTATGAAGGATCTGTCTGCTTGTTGGAGACCGATTGAAATTGGAGCATGTTTCTGGGGTGGCTATGGTAAAATCTGGACTCATGGATCTCAGACATTCATTCGAAGAATTAGTATGTATGAGAATCACCTGGCCAGCTTGCTGAACTCCATATTCCTAGGCTACATTCCCAGATGTTCTGATCCAGCAGATACAGAATGGAACCTGGAATCTGCCTTTTAATAAGCAGCCCAGATGATTCTGATGCAGGCAATCTGAAGATCAAACTTTGAGACACTGACCCACAGACACCATCAAGGCCATAAAAGCCGAGGTCTCATCTCAGGGAAGCACACTGCACATTACTCACTCATTCATTTGTTCATGAATTAATTGACAAACATGTATTGAATGTTTAGTGTATGCCCCATGCATTGCACTAGGTACAAAGGGAGACAAGGCATGTCTTTGTGGTGCTCATGGTCAAACAGAAGAGAAGGAACATTAACTGAAGAGGGTGCATATGCACTCTGGGGGCAGAGCGGGCTGCCTGGCCCAGATAGGGGTGTGACAGGGAGGGAATGGCATCAGAGAAGTGGTTCCCAGGGAGGTGGCCCCATGGCTGGGGTTAGGAGTTAGGAAGATAGAAACAGTTAAGAAGAAGAATGACAGGAGAGGATCATTCCAAGGCATGATTTCAAGAACTGGAATTCCAAGGTGCCACTGGCCGTGTTTGGATATCATAAGCAGGTTGGTATAACTGGAAAAAAAAGTCGGAGGTGTGTGTGGGGGGATGGGGATGTGTGTCTGCATACACGTTTAAGGGTAAAAGGAGGCCTCAGGGAGGCTGTTGGGAATGGCCTTATGACAAAGTGTGCCCCAGAGAGAGTCAGAGGTGTTAAGTGGAGATGACACATGCATCTCTCTGTTTCAGAGAGTCAGTTGCTGTGATTCACCTAAATGGAAAGATGCTACATGAAAGGTTAACACAACTCTTCATCTATAAATGGCCTCAGCTCAAAACACCTTCAAGAGCCTGATGCTGCGCTCTGCTGTCGGGAACCAAGATAACTGCCTTTGCTCTGATTCTTGTCTACCAAAGTCATGCTAATATTTTAGATGGAGCTTGTATAAAACAACAAAAAAGAAGTTTAGTTTTTCAGGTAATTAAAGAGAACAGCACACCAAAAACAATTCTCATTTGATTCCGACTCTGGATGGGATCTGGAAGCCCACTTTACCAAGTGGAGCATCACGTCTGAGAGCAGCTGCATGCAGGGGTACAAAGGACCGTCCCCAACAGCACAATGGCTGATTTGGGACCACGATTAACATGCACTAAATAAACCACTCCTCACATCAAATGGAGCATTTGCAGAGAAATGTGTTTGTGGTTTTAGAAATCATTAATCAATGACATAAAGGTGACACAGAGTATTAGAGAGGGGCATCAATCTGCTGGACATCTGGACATCCCAAGGAAGCCCACACCAGCACGCTGTTCTAGAGTCAGGCCTCAGTGTGCACATCTGCAAAAGGGGAAAGTCCCTTTTACTGTCCCAGGTATTGCCGGAGGTGATCAGAGCTTCAATGTTCACACAAAGAAACCAGTTAATCTGCTGCGTCCTGGAGCTCCAGGTCTGCCTGCTTCCCCCAGGGCCATTGGGTGGTAACAGGTCGCCCAGAAGCCTGGAGGAGATTCCACTCTGAGAGTCTCCTGGGCTGAGCCTGGCAAAGGCCATAAAGCCAGCACTTCTGAGACGGCAGAGCAGGAGAAGCCAAGGAGCTGTCCTCTTGAAGGCAGGTGCTCCTAGGTTTTCTGAGCTTGGGAACACATCTGCCTCACACCCCTGTTGTGGGTGTGCTTTCACTTAGAAATTTAGAAAAAGCAAAAGGCCCAAAAGGTCTTATGGACACATGTGAATTAGGGAATTCCCAGCTTCCACTCAATATTTGCTACAAAATGTCTGATCAGAGGCAAAAAATACCAGCTGGAGAAATGCAGAGAATACCCTCTTGTATACACACACACACACACACACACACACACACACACACACACACACACACACAGAGTCATATGCTCACACAGTCACACACACACACACACACACATGGTCACACACCTGCTGTGGTGAAAAACTTGTCTGTATCCTTGCTTGAACACATTCTTGGTTCAAGTGTCAGTGCAAAAATATGTCCTTGACTTCCCAGGGGCTAGGCAAGTGCAGGCGAGCGGGTTGGCACAGTCTTAGCATGCTGTGTCCCAGGCAGAGACACCCTGGGTGGTGAGGGACCTGGAGGGCTGCACGGTGGGGGGCACCTGGAGCCACCATCTCTAAGCCTCGATGTGGGAAGGCTGCTGAGGACAGGGTGGTGGAGAGCTTAGTGGAACTTGCCTAACACAGTGAGTTAGGAGATAGTGGAGAGAGGGAAAAAGTCACACAAGCCACACATACTTAGAGTAAGACAAATCTGAGATCAAATCACAGCAATTCCAGTTAGTAGCCGCACTAGGCCCTGTTTTTGCCATCTTCAAAAGGGAAATGATAAAGCCTTCCCTGCAGGGCTGTGGTGACACTAGATGAGAGGATGTGTGCTCCAGATGTCCGGCTATTAACATGTCTACCAATGACAGTGATAAACTGCAGAATGAGGCTCTGAGTCCAGGCTGAGCACTTGTCCCATGCCAAGCTGTCCTCTTGGGTACAAACTGTTGGCATTTGCCTCCCTGATGGTGGTAGATTTCCCAGTCAGCCAGCTAGCCCCTGCTCAGCCATGCCACACCTGTTCCCAGAGGGCTCCCCCCACCCCTCAGGCCAGGTCCTGAGGCGCCTAAGAGCAGACCGGGCCACAGCTGCAGGCGGGCTGCCCATGGCCAGAGCCCACCCTACTCCTCTGCACACCTGCCAGCTCCCTGTCAATGGCTTCCTGACACAGTTGTGCTCTCTGGCTCAGCAGGTCTTTCCAGAGTACAAATGCCATGTGTCAGGAAAGGGAGAGACAAGGATAAATCCAAGCCCATCCCTACCCTTGAAAAAATCACAGGCAGACTTAGAAATAATTAGGGAGCCATGTAATAAGGAGGATGAGGGCAGCAAGTGAGGAGAGCATTATGGGACGCCCAGGGCTAGGAGCATGAGGGCGCTGGGGAGAGGCCTCCAGCTGCAGAGTGTGGGAAGCAGATGTGCAGGGGCTGCCAGGATCTGGCTGCTGGAGGTGTGAGGAGTGGAGAGGGCCAGGCCCTGTAGCCCCATCAGCCCCATAGCAGCCGCGGTCACTCCACAGAGAGCTCTCTAGTCTAGACCTGGCTCCACTCTGTGGCCCTGGGCTGCTGTCCTTGGGTTCTGGGACCTGCTTCCTCTTGCTCCTCCCTGCCTCGCGCTTTCAATCCAGGGGCCTTCCACTTCACTATGCCGTGATCCAGGCCCCAAACCCAGCGACTTCTCTCTTTCCCACAAAACTTTGCATTTTGTAAGGCTTCTGGTCTCCTAGGGGGCTCCATTCCAGCAGGTCAGGGTTCTCATGGGTTCTTCTCTGACCCTGTCTCATCCTCCACCATCCTGGCAGGACACAGACCCACTCAGGCCCCTTGAGTCTGCCATTCTGCCCAAGCACTCACCACAGCACTTCCGCACCCTGGCTGCCCTTTTGTACCAGAGGCCAGGTTGCTCTGGGGCCGCTGCAGTTTTGAATCAGAACTCAGAGCTCTTCATGGTTTGTACTGATAGGCCCCTACTTCATCAGAGCCACAGCTTAGGTACCAGGGTACGTACCCCACTCCCCTTCTTCTTGGAGCAGGAGAACACACCCTAACATGCTATTAAAGGAAGAACAATGGCCACAGGGACTGGAACAGATACAACCCACCAAGGGCTGACCCCGAGCCAAGCACAGAGTTCTGGGGAGCAACACACAGCACCTTTTTGATCTTTGACACAAACTGGCGAGTCAAGGAACATAACCCGTTTTAAAGATAAAGGAAATGAGGTCAGAAGTAGCTCCATTACTACCTGAAGTCATTGGACCTGTAAATGGTGGGGATGGGATTGGTGGGTGGGGTCTGTACCAGGTTCTGCCTGGAGTCTCCCCCCACCCCACCCACAGGGAGCCCCGCCAGTGTGGCCCTGGCCACTCTTCTTCTGGGAGCAGGTGATCTGGTAGGTTGGTGGCATGACCCAGGAGAAATTCAGGCCGAATCAGGAAACAACTTCTCCCACAATTTATCATGAAACCAGAGGCAATAAGCACAACCCAACAAAATGAATCAAAACAACTCGTGCTAAGTACAAATGTCCAGATAATGTCCAGAATCACCTTGATCTTGGAGCTGTTCCTGGGAGCCAATAGGGCCTCCCACCCTTGGGCTGGCCCCTCCTGGCAGACAAGGGGACACCAAGTATTAAGCAGAAACAGAACAGCTCCTGTTCTCAGCCCCTGCTGCGTTCTGCATGCTGCTCCTGTCTGCACAGCCTGGAGATCCTGTACCACAACAAGCTACATGTGGTGCTTCTGACAGATTCCCACTGTGCAACATGGAGACAAGACAGACTGAAGTTTAAGTACAAGACACGGGGGAAGTATATGAGAGCTAGGCCATCTGCAGAAGCTCTCCTTGGAAGGTGAGGACATGGATTAGGTGGGATATTGGCCCTGAGTGAGACTAAATGTGTCAGGCAGTATTCTAAAGATACCCCTCAAAGCCTCATCCATGGCAATCCCACCAAACACTAAGCTAGGTGCTGCTTGAAGAGACTTTGCAGATGAAATTAAGGTAATGAGTCAGCAGACCTTAAAACCGATTATCCTGGATTATCTGGTAGGTCCAATGTGATCCCATGAGCCATTGGCCACATAGGAGGAAGATGGAGGAGTGGGTGGGAGAGGGAGGCAGAGGGGAGGTGAGGAAGAAGGGGTTCAGAGAGTAGAAGGGCGAGAAGGGTTTGGGCTGCTGTGGCTGGCTTTGATGATGGAATGAGGGTAGGGGGAGCATGTGGCAAGGGATGCAGGTGGCTCCTAGAAGTAAGTGACAGCCATCCGGCAGCCAACAAAGAGACAGGAGCCTCAGTCCTACAGAAGTGTGGAACTGAGTTCTACCAATGCCTGAATAAACTTGGAAATGGATTCATTTCCAGAACCTCTAGAAAGAAATGCAGCCTTGCCAACATGTTAATTTCAGCCCTGTGTGACTAAGCAGAGAATCAGCTGAGCCCTGTTGTGCCTGGACTTGAGACAGTAAATGTGTTGTTTTAAGTGACTGAGTGTATGGCAATAATTTGTCATAGCAGCAATAGAAAATTTGTATAGGAAATAAAACCAAAGTATTGCCGTTGATCTCTTCTTATCAAAATGATGAAAAGAACCAATATGGAGACAACATACAATCCAATATTTCCTTGCCCTGTCAGGAAAAGTTGGAAGGGATGGCTGGGACTTGATGACTGTTTAATATGAATCCTTAATAACAGGTTTCTTACCTTGGCACCATAGACATTTTGGGCTAATAATCCCTTTCTGGTGGAGAGTAGGGCTGTCCTGAGCATTATGGGATGTTCAGCAGCATCCCGGGCCTCTGCCCACCAGATGCCAATAGCATCTTCCCCACCAACACATGACAAGTGAAAAGGTCTTCAGACACTGGCAAATTCCTAGGGGCAGGTCAAGTTGCCCCTTATTGGGAATCACTGCTTTGTGTAATCTTTTAAGGGCATAAGGCAAAGAAAAGTTTTTATGGGAAGAAAGAATTGATCACTTAGCTATTTCCTCAATTAACTACAGGTTTATTAAATATCCATTCACCTATAAGAACATATTGTATATTGTTCTTTGATATCCTTATATTTTTGTATTGATATATTCTCAGCTGTTATCAGCTGTTAGTCCTCAACAACTGGATATTATGACCATATACAGACATGTATACAAATTCATACATGTGTATATGTACATGATATGTATATGTTTGATATCCATTTTTTACAATTTCACAGAGTAGACATACATTACTTCCATGATCAAAATGAAATGAACATGAATTTAACAAATCTCCATTCATCAGTATTTACTGAACGGCCACTCCAGGCATGCCTAGGGCTAGGCACCTGGCGGCCCCTCCATGAAGAAGCATCAGTGCAGTAAGAGAGGCAGACAGGTGAGGTGGTGATGGATAGCCTGTGTGACAGCAGCAAGGATAGGAAGTGATTTGGGGGCCAGTGGAGACAGGGATGAGGGAAAGACCAGTACTCCAGGTCTCAGAGAGGGGAATGGTCAAGATCGGCTTCACAGAGTCAGCTGCCAGGAATCTGGGCAGGGCACTGCAGTAGTCAGCCAGCATGAGGGAAGTTGTGGTGGTGAGATGTGATGGGTCCTTACAAATGTACTCCATGCCTGAAAACTTTGGGTTAAGCAGGCATAAGAAGGACAATGTTGTTACAGGACTGTGTTGCTTGAGTTCTTACCCAAATCTGCAAGCAGCTAGGTGACTTGCTGTAAGTTCTGCCGCAGTCCATTTGGCCAGTGCTCATCAAGCCAGCCTTTCTATCCAAGCTCTGGCAGGAGCAAATCCCAGCTGACTACCCTCTGGGAGTCTCTGCAAGGAATCTGCCCCTGGGAAGGACATGCTTCCATTTCTGCACCTTGCACATGCCCATCAGAGGCTCCCTGAGCTTGTCATCGGCCCTGGAAACCCAGCCTGCTCACTCTGTGGCACTTATCACCGTTATCTCCCCGGCAGCCAGACTAGTCCTCAGCTCCCATGCTTCCTTCCATCTCTGTGTCATTCCTGTGTGGCTTGCCAGCCACCCCTCCCTATGCCTTTGTTTTGCTGGGACATCTCCTTCACTTACATCCCACACAGCAGAGTTAATCCATGAGACTCAGAGATCCACCCAGCTCTTAGACCACTCACTCTCTGGAAAAGGAAAAGAATTAGTCTTGATGAGCTACCTCACATGTGTGCAGCTCTGAGCCTTCTCTTTGCTTTCATTATCTCATTTATGCCTTGCAAGAATTGTGGGAATGGTTGCAATACAGTCCATATTAAAGATAAGAAAACTGAGGCTCACAAAGGTCAGATAACATAACACTTAGTATGTGGTCAAGTTGGAATTTGAGCACAGATCTGTTTTACTCCAAGGCATGTCCTTCATCTTCCCCACCATACATCTGCCCAGGGACCCTCAAGGTATGGAATGGATCCCTTCAAGATGATCAGGCTTCAGGCAAGGGGCCAAGATGCTAACTACAAGGTGGTCAAGAATTCTAAATTTGAAACTGGTCTTCCAGGTATTATAAAGGTCAGTGTAGGAAGTTAGAGCACATTTCATTGAACAGCTTATTAGCTTGACTTATATCTTTTAAACATTTTCATGCAAGGCATGTGAGCTTGCATTTGTACGCTTGCTCTGAGCCCACAAATTTAGGAGTATGCATAATCTGTTTAGCTCATTGATTTTTTCATAGTGAAGGAAGATAATATCTCCCATGCGAGTGACGAAACTGTAGTTCTCTCCTGTCTGAAAATCTTTAAAGAATGATTGCAATGAGCTGTGTTACCTTTTCATGATCAACAAACTCCTGCAAAATCACTTGTCTTTCCCGACACAGTTCCAAGAAATCTTCGGAGTGCAGACTCTCATGTAAAGCAGGGAAGAAGGTCAGCTGGGTGCAGTCCACCCCCACCTCATTTGTCTTGCTCTCATCCTTTGATGTCAGCTCATCTGCAGCAGCATAAAGGGACACCCATCATTGGCATGAGCCACCTGACATCAGGAGGGATGGTGAACGGCCTGGCCTGAGTCACCCAGGGGGACTGCAAGGTTTCAGAGCAGGCAGGAATTGTGTGGCCTCAGTGTGACCCTCACTGTTTCTGAAAGTGATCACCACCCCTCTGATCCTCTGGTGACCCTTTTAGGCTGTTTCATTCAGGAAAGTGTGCCCAGGCCTGGCTGTCCTGCAGCTCTCTAGTGACCACAGTGAGACATCTCAGAATTCACCCTCATACATCAGCAAATCAGTTCCCTAGAGGGTCATCCAGAATTTGCTTTTTCTGATCTTTGTTCACTCCTTTAAAAGAGTAGGAGCTTTTCTAATTATGGGTGGTGTTTTTTTTTACTATCCTCTTATCGTAAAAATAAAAGAAAACAACTTGGAAAACCCATGACACTGTGTGAGATAAAACAAGTATCACCGGTGACCCAAGGCACTGGCAGTGATACCAGCTCCCGTTAGGAAGCACTTCCTCTGGATGTGTTTGATGATGTTGTTTCCTATAGTCCTATCTAGGTTAGACAGTTGATCTCATCCTCACTTCACAAATGGCAAAACTGAAAGAACCTAATTACTTTGCTGAAAGTCACATGGCTACTGAGAACTAGAAGCAGAATCTGAACCAAGTGCCTTTGAGTCCAGAGTCTGATCTGTTAAGCTCTGGGCTGTTTGTCCTCACTGTTCAGTTTGGTTTATTTAGTTCTGTATCTTATCTTGAGAAAGTGAGAGAGAGACAGAGAGACAGAGAGACAAGACCATCCTGCTGTCACAGCCCAGGATCCTCACGTCTGCACTTTGTTACTGTAGACTGGCAAAATAGCAAATTAATTCAAAACTAGGTCCCGAGTTGCTAAATGAGACAAATTTGGTCAGCACAAAGATGCTGTCATGTGATTAAGGATATCACACTGGTTGCAGCCTAGGAGACAATGAAACTCAGACAGGGAACATCTGAAGCAAAAAGGCAGAGTCTGGTAGAAATGTACAAAATCAGAAATAGTAAGTGTGTGTCTTTGTGTGCATTTGCGTGTTCATTTGGATGTATTCATGCCAAAATGACCTCTGAAAATAACCTAGGATATTCAGCAAATCAACTCACCCAAGTTCCTCCATGAGAATCATACGAAGAATAAGCATAGACATAAAAAAGGATTCAAAGTATTTTTTTTAGTATGGGAAATAATAATAACTATTGTATCCATCATTTTCATAATGAGAGAGTTTAGTGTAGAAAAGTATTAAATATCTATTCTATCCATTTTATTTTCCTCTTGTGTGTTTTATTTTCCTTCTGTGTGTTTTGTGCCACAAGCTGAGAATGTGTCTGCTGTGTTTGGGGGCACTTTTAAGGTTTTCCTGATACAGCAAATTGACAAGATACTTCCCCTGAACTATTATTGTTGCAACCATAATATAAAAATTTTCCTCCGATCAAGTGTCTAGGTATGGAAGTTTCCTCTTCTCTCTGGAGAGCACAGTAATGAACAGTCTTAGCACTGTCTATCTAGACTTGCAACATTTTCTTCCTCAAAAAATATTAATTTTGTATCTTTAAGAATATATTAAATAAAGCCAAGAATCGGTTTAATTATTAAATGAAAAACAGATAAGCTGATAAACTGAATACCTTGGTTTTCAGCATCTGTTTGAGAAACATCACCATTTCTGTGTTGACTTTCCTGAAATGAAACCAGAGAAAAGAGAAATTAAATCCTGGCTATTACTTCCACAGATTTACAAATAGACACACTTTGATCCCTTCAAATCATGGATATACTCAAGTATCAGAAGGAAGGGGAGAGAAATACTAAGTCCTAAAGGACCACAATAAAATGCAAGTATCAATGTTCTTGAGTCAAAGGGGAAAAAACCCACAATCTTCCATTAAGTAGATTTACAGTAATTACCAAAGATGATGCCAAAAGGGATTACATAGCATCCTGGATGTCTGTGGCATGGGCCAACCCAGAGAGAAGACCAGAAACATGGTCTGGAGATGGACCCAAAGACCAGGTTTCACAGCCAAATCTTTGCCACTAGCAAAGCGGGCAGGCTACTTATTTTTCCTGTCTCTAATACAGAAAGGTATTGAGGGAAAAACAGGATATGCCACTGGATATTTATTGATAATATATTAAAAATTCAAGTGTTTGCTGAATAAATGACATGTAATTTTTTCATTAGGTTTTATAAAGTATTTAACATGGACAAAAGATTCTGAGGTTACTGATGAAAGACTAAACCCGCCATTGTAACTTGAGAGGAACATGGAAGGAAATGTCTTGCGTTCCAGTGTTTGGAAGGCTGCCTTTCAGAATATCTTAAATCAGGATTGTTTCATGAGGATATGAAAGACTACTAACAGATTTTTCTATATCGACTCCCAATCCAGCTGGTTCCCCATGCCTTTAAAAGGCAAAAATGTGAGTTTGACAACCCAGAGTTCAAGCTTCATTGCGGCAAACTCCCAGGGACTTCCCAGATTCTGTTGCTTGGACTAAGTGGGTCACTGGATCGAATTTGCAGTAATAGCTGAGTTCAAGATATTTCCTTCGTAAAGCTGGTTACAGGATTTGCTTGGATGGTAATGTGTACAGAGGTGCTGGTTAAGACTATTCCGTGACAAATACCTGGGTGCAAACAGACAATGGCCATCACGTGGCTCTTTCCAAACACTGGACTTCTGTGCATGTCAGTGTGGTACTGGGTCTGTGGTGTAGATATGAACCACTCGCTTTTCATTTGCTCACTCATTTATTCATTCATTAAGGCTGTAGTTATAGTAGCCCTTCTATGTATGTGGGAGGGGCAGTGATTCTTCTTTTCTGTTAAATGGCATCAAGAATAAATTACAGCTCTCCCACACTTAACCACACACATTCTCTCTGCTACCTGCTCAGGCTACAGCACACCTGGTGAAAGCAGCATGAGATGGAAAAACTATGGCGACACTTCCCTACATACTCCTTGTCTCAAAGCACCACTGTCCCACTGCATCTAACTCTTACCTTGACCCTTCCTGGACTCAGGGCCTCCAGTGGAGACAAGCGTCTGATGCGCTTCCTCATGCGAGCGGGTCCTTCTCTCCAGTCCAGTTCCCACTGGGAGCAGGGTGTGACTTCTGCTGGCTGGCCCCACAAGCCCAGCTCCCCGAAAAGCTCCTCCTGGATCCTAGCCCAGGCGTTGGCAGCCTTGATGTTGCCACATCTCCGCCTCTGGAGATCAGAAGCACAGTGTCACCCCTAGACACATTTCCTCATGGGCCTGGGCCCAAACCTCTTGGGTGGACAGACCAAGACACCCCCATAATTGTTTGAGAAAAGTAACTCCCTATATAGGCAGCTCAAGCATCCTCAGGGTGAGTGTATACTCTCTGGAGCCAGGACCAGGCCAGGGGAAGAAATTGGGTCCTCACCTTTGAGACCACTTAATCCAGGTTGGGGGAGGAGAAAACCATTGCCTTTGGGCCTTCAGAGCTGCATGACTGCTGGGTGCTGCCCTGAGAGCAACAGATCCCAAAGGTCCTGACACTATTGTCAGGGGTCATTGGACAGCTATTTTATAAATTGGACACAGACTCTCACCAGAACCCCCACCCTTCAAATGCGATTCTGACAATATTCCTTCCAGTGTCTGGAGTGGAGGTGTGGGAATTAGCAGACATGCCCACAATAACGGCAGAGTTGAGCAAGTCACTCCTGTCTCTAGACCGCAGACTCCAAATGTTAAATGAGAGGTTTAGACTAGATCATGTTGAAGGGTCTTTCAAATCCTAATATCATAGGATTCTAGAATATTCATAGAAGCTAAAACCTGTGATACCAATGAAAATAATCTCATGTAATATCTATGAAATCCTCATAGTTTGCATAGGTGGCACTTGAGTGTTAACACCTGCTAAAGTATAATACAAACTTTTTATAAAATATGTCGACACCCTTAAAACTGCTTTTGTTTCAGACATCATCTGTCAAGGAAACATTTCAGTTCAGCTTGGAATGCAGAATCAACTTTGCCTGCAGAGTGAAGCTTTGCAATTATTCAACTATTTGATGGTATTTGCCCTAAATTTTAATTTTTCTGAAAACTGAGAGGTGAAAGTATTAATGACAATAAGCACAGATCTTAACATAAAGAAAAAAGTAACTTATTTTCATGCATCAGGCTGAGCCCCTCACCCGCTGTGTCTCGTTTCCTCTACCCAGTGAAACTTGGCATTTGTAAATAATTTCCATCATCCTCATGAAGAAACCAATTTTAGGAGAGAAGAAGTAGCTTCTCTGAGGACCACCTGGTCACCAAGGCGAGATTTAAACCCAGCTGTCTGCTCTCACAGCCTTCGCTGAAACCTGCATGCTGGATCCCTTTCCTGGGGGCCTTCTATCATGGTATCAACTCATGACTTCTGCCACTATTACTTCAAAGACTGGCAGACTTAGATCTAGGCTCCGCAGATCTGGACCATTTTGAATAGATAAATCATTTTCAGAACTTAAAAACTCCCATGAAAATATAGCAGATAATCCAGTGCTTAGCATGTCATCTTTGGTGTTGGTTGAAACTTGAGTTATCATCACATTTCTGCTATTCACAAGCAGTTTAAGCTGATGGAGCTTCAGCTTCCCCATCAGTCGAATTGGTTAAGATTATAACAATAATAAAACCATGGGTTTATGTAAGGATTAAATGAGACAATATCTGCAAGAATTTTATATGGTTCCTTACCCAGCATAAGCAGTTAGTACGATTATTGTGAAAAAGCAAATCCTATTTCAAAACAAGATTATTTTGTTTCTCCATGGTTCTTAAATTCATATCTAAAACAGTTACAGCATTTTAAACAACAATCTAATTGGTTAATAAAGAACTCCAGGAAAATAATAACTGTCCAAAACATTTTTTTATAGGGATTTGGTTATGTGAAATGAACACTTGTTTGGGGAAAATATTTCAGCTCCCTGGAGATTTTGTAGTAGCACATGTCCATAGTAGCGCACTGAGCTTCACAGAGGTTAAACAATCCCAGGTTGTTGGGTTGTCCACCCTGGACTTCGAATTAGTCTTTTAGAGCACCCCCTCTACCCCAAGGCCCCACCTGTGTGACCTAGTGGCTCACAGCTGCCTGAGTCTTCATCATGTTGGGTATCTGCAGCCACACAGGTGTGTGCCAGCTGGTCAGATCCCTCAGAGATGAATGACTGGGTAGTCCATGATGCAAAGCTACAAAGTTTTCCCAGGACAGAGGATATGAGATGACTGACAACAGGAGCTCTGAGTTCTGGAACCTGCAAAGTGCTCTGCACATTGTGTTTCTGCACAAAGTAAGGACCTTGTTCAAACCAAAGCTCAAGTGGGCCAAATGCCATACCAGACACTCAGAGGCAGAGATTCTGGTATGTTAAAGGCAGCTATGATTTTTGGATAACAGAAACTCTTAGGTAGGATGACTGAGGTATTCCTCTGGGCAACCAGCTATTCCCTAATTTCAAGCTTTTTTGGTGGGGCTGACTCTGCCCTGGCTTCAAGGTTGAGTGTCACCCAAGACTGACTAATCTGAGGGGCAGAGAGGGGTTATAGGATAGGCTAGTGAGTATCATTCCCTGGTATTGAGAATGATGCTCTCGGGAGCTCATACAGTGGAGACAGTACAGAGAGGTGGGTTTCTGGGTATACATTCAAGGCCACCTACTTCCAAACCAAAGCACCTTCATATGCATCAGGGGATGTGCCCCATAGGGATGATACAGCCTCAAGCATGCAGCTTGGAAATGAAAAATTTTCTCTACAAGTTAGGAAATGGTTCCCCATCCTTTATGTGAACCCTGTCTAGTTCTACAATGCACCTGGAGAGCAGAACGTGAGTTTACTTCAGATTCATATGCTTTCTCATCCAAATGCTCTGGTGCATCAAACATATTAATAATCTCATACATGTGTGTATGTATATTTATGTGAACATGTGTGTGTGAGCGAGGGAAAGAGAAGAGAGAAGAGACAGATTCTTAAGAGCAGAGTTTGAATATGTGGATTAAGCTCTTGAAGCCTACACTTCCCCTGGATTTTTCAGTAACACAAAATATTTCATTTGTTGCCTAAGCCAGTTTGAGTTGCATTTCTGATACTTGGCATCTGAAAGAGCTGTGACAAAATCTTAATTGGGTGCATAGAGACTGAGCAAGAAATGGCAACAGCCTATTGGCTCCTAAAGAGCCCAAAAGAAAGTGCAACAGAGCAGTGCTCCTCTTACTAAAAGAAAGGCCATTTCTGGGGTGGCAGCATCTTGAAAAGAGCTTTAACCAACAAAGGCTGTAAAAAAAAATAGCATAGACAGAATATGATGTTTCTGTAGATTATGTGAGGACTCAATATCAGAACAGGATGGTCTGGGGATATAACAGAGTGGGATCAGAGCAACTGGACCACAAAGAAGAGGACAAATATAGTTTGGAAAAGGCAAACGGGAAGGTGGACAGGGTAGAGCAGCAACTGTTTTTGCCTCTGGAGTGATGAGAAATTTGGGAGACTGAATATTAGAATTGCCCAATTTGCTGGTGATAGAATGATGGGACATGATAATGTGTGGGTTAACTTCCAGGGCACTGGGTAATGTTATCTTTTCATGCTGTGGGCTCCTGCCATCTCCAGTGACTTCGTAGTTGTGGGCAAAATGCCAAGTTAGAGAAATCTTACACAACCGATTACCAAGAGCCCTGTGGGCCAGGACTCCTGAATCTCATTGTTGCCACCCTCTTGGGTAGACCTCTTTGAGTGCACCTGGGGCAAGCTGTCCTTGAAGAACATGGCAGGTTTCAGAAGCCTAATTTCTTTCCAGAATTTGAGCTTGACTTTAGAAAAGAGGTGGAGCAGGGCCTGCACTGGCAAAGTTCAAAAACTTTAAAAAAGGAGGGTACATGCTCCAGAACCATTTGGTGATTACCTCTGCATTCCTTTAAACTTTGAAATAATCTGTCTTAAATGTTTAAACACTCGGAAAGTATCCTTATGAATTAGCCTTAAAGTGCTGATTTTCTTGAAAATACCTCAATCAACAGTAAAACTGTACAACTTTCTCAAGTACTGTCTGAACTCTCATCAGGCCCACTGCTGAAAAGGAGCCAGGCTGACATTCTGGAGGCTGGATCCATTCCCTCTAGGCTCAGAGCCTCTGCTGAGGTTCTATCCTTCCCATGTGAACTTTCAATCTTGCAGCAGAAACTCTTGAAATACCACAGAGCACATCTCTCCTGACCACAACCAAATTGTCCAGGCCCTCCCAACCAGAGGAAGAGAAATGGTCACACTCTTAACTGGATGCAGATTGGGGAGTTTAGATACATAACATCCACTACCTTGAAATATAACAAATGCAATGAGGATGGCCATAAGTGAAGGATGCAATCCTAAAAATTCATCTTAGTTTTCCCCCAGTAGCAATTGAGTTTATTAGGCATATTGCTAGTCTTGAAAGAAGTATGTGAATACAAGTGGTGGGGTGTGCAAGGACCTGTCCAAAGGGCACGTACAACACCCAATAAACCGGCAAAGCACCCACCCAGCTGTGCAGTGCAGTCAGCAACGTTGGGGGTAGATAGGTGCCCATAGTGACAGTTTCTTTGAACTCATTTCTCAATTCTCCAAACTGACAGTTTGTGAAAGAGTGGCCAGCTTGTGCAATTAGAGAAGCCAGACATGCCTGCTGATGGCTGTGCCAGTAGCATGTCCTACACCTCCCCAAACCTGTACCTTGTCTGATAATTGCCTCTGTCTTTACTCACAGGATAGCTCAGAGGCTGTGTTCCTAGACTAAGTGTTTCTGGGGTACAAGCTCCACAACCCAAGAATTTCTATTCCCAGCGACACATTATAGGCTCTCAAAGGAACTTATAAGGATGGAATTTAACCAGGTTGCTTGGCTTAAGTTGATCAGAGCCTATTTTATTTCCTCCATTTGGGCACCACTGTTTCCACCATTCTTTGACCCTTCCCCACACCCTAGTCTCACCCAATGGTTCTTTAACTCCACTGCTCCTCTCTTCCTAGTAGGACATCCTACTAAGAAGTATTTGCCTCATCATCTTCTTTGTGGAGACTTCTTTATTCTTAGGCCCTCTCTTGCATTTTAAGAACCTTCAAGGCAGAGCAGTGCTACTATAATCTCTGCCTTTCCTAGCCTAGCACAGGTGCTGGAACAGAGAAATTGTAAAGTAAGTAATATAATTAGTAAGGTTTTAATACTGTATATTGTGTTCTATTGTTAGCAAGCATTTTTTAAAGTTTTCATTAAAAACAGCAATTAAAGAGTAAATTCTTAGCCATTCCATAACCACTTAAGGGATAGCTATTCCCTGCCAGCCAGTATAGGTGCTCTATACTTGCTCTTTAATCTCACAGGTAGGCAGGATTATCCCATTTTGGAGATGAGGACCCTGAGGCTCATACACAGCCTAGGAAGTGAAAGACCTGAGATTCAAATAGAGTTCTCACAGCCATGACACCCAGTGCTCTTTACCTAGATGGTGCAGACATCACACCCGCAAAAGTGTTCTTAATATCTAAACCTGCCCTCATCGTGGCAACCACTGCATTTAGGATTAAAAAGCAAAATCCCCATCGTGGTAGCAAGCCCTGTCTGCTCAGGCCCTGCCTCACCTTTACCCTCACCCTTTCCAGCTCAGCTCATTCAGTCACTTCTTACAGTTAACGGATGACAAACAGCTGTCTCCTGACTAAGGCTCTTCATGCATACCTCCCCCACTCCCAGCCAAAAACACTTCCTCAGAATACTTTAACCCATATTCTTCCTTCTGCAGATCTCAACTTAAAGGTCACTGTGCTAGAGGGTGCCTCTGATCAGCCCAAATTAAATGTGTTCTCCATTATAACTTCTCCTTGTTTCTGTATTTTCCATGTCTATTGCTCATCACAAGTAATAAAGACCTACTTACTTGTGCAATTGTTGAATGTCTATCTCTCCTTTAGGTTCCCTCACTGAGAGTAAGGCACATGTCTGCTGTGTTGAAAATTGTGCCCCTAGCCAACAGCACAAGGTGATATACCTATTTACTAGTGCATGAATGAGTAATTGAGAGGTGGACACACTGTCTTTCTCCTCAGCTGCTGACAGTGTGTGTACAGATCCATCACACAGTTCACACAAGTGGGACTGAGTCACTGATGACCAATCATTGACTTAGCCAATCTAGAACTCCAGCTGGAGGCCATTCTGATTCTGTCACTTCAAATTCAAGGTAGATTCCAGTTCACTGTGTAGAGAAAGGAACTGTTTTGTTTCTTACTTGTATATGATCTTTGTATAAAGATGCATATAGTTCCTGTCCTCTTCTTCTGTAGTTCTCGATACATGACACAAAATTCTGAAAAAGAAAGAAAAAAGTCACAGCTTAATGATAATTGTGATTTTAGATAAGAACTTATATATTCTGACCAACTGCCAGGGAAATAGCAGCTACAGGATTTGTTGGTCAGATCACTCACAACCTCATGAATAAAGAAAGACTCCACCTATGCTTATACACTCACATACACACATAAGTGTTTTTAGGCTACTTCCCCTTCTGGCTATGATGAGCTAGCTCATAGCAGATCTATCTTCTAAGAATAATTAGAAAAGAGATTGAGTAATCTGCTTTAAGATAGCAAACAACTACTAAGAAAGCCAAGATGTAAGGAGCCGAGTTTGTAGAGAAAAAAAATCACTGAGATGTGCCCAGTATCTGTCCTTGTTGGTTATTTTTTTTCTTTACCCTAGAGCTATTTGCAAGTTTTCAGATAGCACAAGAGACTGAGAAGCTGAGAAGAAAGTGGTGGCTAAAAGGAGAAAAGCTTAACACAACTTTTGGCACTCTCGGGTGGCTAAAGAGACAAAAATTGGAGAGCGGCTCCATCACGGCATCCAGGACCTAATGGACCACGAGTCTGGCAATAGGAGAGTAAAGACAAATAAGCCCAGATTTCTGTACTGATGTTCCCCTTTAAGCTGCTGATTCATAAGCAGTATGGGGCTGCAAGGTAGAAAAGGTAGATTAAGCTTCCACCAGTCACAGTTTGTAGAAGCCAACAAGAGCTGGGTTTCAGTGGGGCTATCTTCTGGGCTGCACCACAGGATAAAGGTAGACTGGGAATAGACCAGGTCTTACAAAGCTGAAACTCAGCCTCAAAGTACATTACAGTGATCTTCTCTGACTCAAAGACGTGCCAGAAGACAAATAAAATTCTTTCTGGAGAAGCATCACGTCTTGTCAAGCCTCTAATTGAGAATTTTCATACAAAAAGCTTGGTAGTCAAGCAGAAAATACTAGACATACCCATAAAAAGGACCAATAGAAAAGTAGACAATAAAAACATACCCACATGTATCCAGATATTAGTTATCAGACATGGACCTTAAAATAATGAAAGTAGAATGCTCTAAAAAAATGTAATATGGAGAATATTGCAAAATGTGTGGAATCTATGAAAAATAACTAAATAAAAATTCTTAATCAATAAAATGAATTAATATTTCACCTCACACACTGAGATGCATTGCTAGCAGAACCATACTAAGCAAAATACTAAAGGAGCTTTTTGGTAGAAAGAAAAAATGATATGGTAGTATGAAACTTTGGAATGATTATGAAGCTATGGAAATGATAATTATGTTAGGATATCTAAATGAATATTGGCTGCTGGAAGATAGTAACTATAGCCATGTAAGGGTTTTGAAAAAAATAAAGCATTAAAATATGTGAAAAAATAGCAGAAGATGGATGGGGTAAATGAAATAAAGTACACCAAGTCTCTTTAATTAAAAATTTAGAAAAAGGGATCGACTTACATTAAAATCTAATAAAATAAGTGTGCATGTTGTAATTTCTAGAGCAACCAACTAAAAACATTATAAAAGAATCTGTAACTTTCAGCTAATAGAAGGGAAGCAGACTAATTTAAAATAGTTGCTAATATGTTGAAGGAAGAAAAAAAGGAACAAATAACAGATATTACAAACAGAAAATGAACATCAAGATGGTTTTAAATTAAAAATATTAATTACATTAAATGTAAATGGACTGAATGCTCTAAATACAAAATAAGCAGAATCAGAATGGGATCATAAAGCAAAACTTAAGTAAATGCTGCTTAAAAGAGACACCCCTTGAAAATAAGGACAGAGAAGTTGGAGATAAACGTTTGGAAAAAGATAAACTGTACAAACACTAACTAAAATAAATCTGGTGAAGGCATACAACTGTCTCATGAAGTAGCCTTAAGGTAAGAATTATTACTACATAAAGAAGGATGTGCCAAAAGGATAAAAGGGTCAGTACACAGGGAAAGTGTAAGTTCTAAATGTGAAACATGAAATAATAGCTTCAAAATATATAATACATAAAATGACAGAACTAAAATGAGAAACAAGCAAATCTACAATCATAGAGGAAGGTGTTAACTCATCTCTCAATAACTAATAGAATAAGCTGACAAGAAAGAGATACAGAAAATTTGAAGAATAGAGAAACTTGATCTAATTAAATGTTTAAAAAATGCAGAATACACAAATAGAACCACTACTAAAATCTACCACATGACGGAACATGAAGCAAATGTAAAATAATTTCAAATGGCTGAAGTTATACAGATTATATTTTTCTGAACCTCATGGAATTCAGCTACAAGAAAATATCAAAAAGAAAATCCTGAGATATTTAGAAATTAAAAAATAATATTCTAAGTAGCCCATAGGTTAAATAGAAATCAAAAGGGAAATTGTTAGGCTGGAGGAAGGAAAAACAAGGACATGCAAACAGAACAGAGATATCATGAAAGGAGAACAGACCAGACCGCAAGGTCCGTGCCTTATATGGAAAGGGGACAGCTCTTCCTGAATTCCATCCTTCTGATGTGCCAACTAAGACCCGGATGTCACCCTCCTCCCTCTTGAAAGGAAAAAAGTTTCTAGTTGTCTATTATGTCACCTTTAGCCAATCATACCTCTCCACACCCCCTAGGATAGCTTGCTCACTCCTCCCCCTCCTAACCCCTTATAAACCCCCACCTCCCTGACAGGGTGTGACCTCTCAGGCCTGTAATACTCAGGCCACATCACCCGGGAACTGGCTTCAAATAAACTGCCTGGCCCTTTGTTGCCCCTCATCGCCTGCTTATTTCAGCTAGAATTTATCTTACAGAAATTAGAAAATATTTTAGACTAAATGAAAATGATGAAAACACACTTGATAGAAGTAAAACTTCTTGTGGGAATATATGTAAATCATGAATGGTATTTATTAGAAAAAAATAAGCCTAGAAATTAATCATATAAATCAAGAAATTTGGAAAACAATTTGAGACCAGGAAAATACATTTAAAATGCTCCAGAAAGTGTGATTAAAAAATAAAGAAAGCAGACAAACTTACCAGGGACAGGAGAGATGAAAGGAGATATCATTCCAGATCCCACAAACATTTAAAAACTCATATTGAGACAGGGACTGTTGGTGTAGTCAGAGTAGAGTGAGGGCCTCAGGAAAAAGCAAGGCAGAATATTTGCAGAGAAATGTAACTACATGCAAGGAAACCCCCTACTAAAACTCTGTGTTAAACGTTCAGCTCCAGAGTCATTCTTCAGTGAGATCAGTTGGTATACCCTCAGATAAAGAAGAGTAGCACATGTTTATTTTATACTAATCATTTATAATCATGTGCAAGATTCACTTTAACATGCTAAAAGGCCCAGGCCTATGTGCTGTCTTTCCTCCTTCAGATCTAATGAGGTGATTTTGCAAACTGGGCAAACTAATTTAGCCTGCAAGCCCAGCCATAACATAGTAAAAGGCAGGAAGGATTCCACCTTAAAGATAAGATTGCACTTAACTTACTCTTTAGCAAACAATACCTCACCTCAGCCCACCTTGGGGTCAGGCTGAGCAGGTGGCCTTGTTTCATATGCCCCCAGACCAAGATGCTGGTATCTCAAGGAGAAATCAACAGAGCAGAGGTTACTTGTAAATATCCTAGGACCACTTAGTAAGTCCACACTTCTAAGCTTTTTTTCATGTTCTCAAAAAATTCTCATCTGCCTATAAAACCCCTAGACAAACGCACCGACCCGGACTCTCTTGTCCCCTCCTGGTGTGAGCCAGGAGCTCTGTCCTTTCACGTTATTTCTAAATAAAAGCTTGTCCCTTGCTCTCTTACCTTGAGTGTTTGTGAAGCTCAATTCTTTGGCTTCGTGAACAAGAACTCCGACATCAATATGAATAATGTTATGCTTACACTTTATGAAACTTGGATGAGCTAACACATCTCCAGGAATACACAACTTACCAAAACTGATACAAGAAGAAAGAGAAAATATGAATTGTCCACTGCCTATTATAGAAACTAAATCCATAAATAAAATTCTTCCCTCAAAGAAAATTTCAGGCCTGAGCATAAATGGGCACTGGTGGATAGAGAAAAAAACTTGGGAAAATAAAACCCAAATGGAATCAACAATACATAAAAGCATTATGTATCATCACAAAATTGGGTTCCTTCCAAGAATATAAATTTGCATTAACATTGAAAACCATTCATTGTGATTCACCACATTTATGAATTAAGGGAGAAACATCAAATGATCCTCTCAAAAGATGTAGAAAAAGCATTTCATAAGTGCAATAACCATTAAGAATAAAAAGACTTAACAAATTAGGAAGGGAAGATAACTTCCTTATCTGATAAAGGATAGCTACAGCAAATCTGAAGCAGATACTATTAGTTTTGCTCTAAAATCAGAAATGAGCCATGAATGTCTACTATCACCATTTCTTGTCAACATTTTAATGAGTATTAACAAGTGGAATGGAACAAAGAAAAGAAATAAAAGGTATTAGTTTTGAAAAGGAAGAAATAAAACTAAAATTTCAGAACAACTAAAAAGGAATAAAAGGTATTAGTTGTGAAAAGGAAGAAATAAAACTAAAATTACAATAAACTATTCTATATATTAAAAATGCAAAGATATCCATAGATAAAATATTATAATTAAAAAGAAAAGTTAGGCAAGGCCCATGAATACAAAACCTAACTATATGCATATATGCTAACAACAATTTTTTTTAAACACAAAAATTTTTAATTATGTACTAATTGCTTTAGAATTAAACAGTATCAGATACTTAGAAATAATTTAATGAAAGATGTTCAAAGATCCCTCAAAGAAAACCATAAAACACAGTTGAGAAAAGTTAAAGACATAGTAAATAGAGGGATACACCATTTTCAAGGTTTGAAAGACTCTTGAAGCTGTGACTTCTCCCAAATTGATTCAATACAATGTCAGGTGAAATCCCATCAAAATTCTTTTTTTTTAATGAAATAGAGTAAAAATTCTAAAATACACATGAAGATGTAATGAGCTAAAAATACTCAAGGCAATTTTGAAGAACAGAATTGAGTGTCTTACATGATCAGATATCAATTGTTATCATTAAACTATAATTATCAAGTACCATAGTGATGTAATAAAAAGACAAAAATAACAATGGAACAGAACAAAAGATCCAAAACCCAACACCAATTAATATGATCACTTGATTAATGACAAAGGTGACACTACAGTAGAGAAATGGTATTTTCAATTAATGGTACTGGGTCAATTTGATATTCACATTAGAATGCAATGAAACATGACCACTACCTCAATTCATGCACAAAAAGCATTCACGGTAGGAGCAAAGCTAAGGAAATAGCTCCAGATGTAACTCACATCTATAAGAACAAATAAAGAGAAGCAAAAATGGTAAGTTACATAAAAAACTATAAATATATAATTGTTCTTTTTCTTCTCTCAGCTTATTGAAAATACTTAAAATTACCTAAAGGAATAATCATAAAAATGTATTGTTGGGTTTCTAATATTTGTAGATGTAATATGTATAACAATAATACAATTAAAAGGCAGAAATGGATTAAAGCTATATAGGATTAACATTTCTCTTTTTCACTGGAATTAAGTCAGTACAAATCTAAAGCTGATTCTGATGAGTTAAGATGTAGATGGTAAGTTCAGAGAAACCACTAAGGAATAACTAAAAAAAAAATAGTGAAAAAAAAGCATTAAAGAAATGCTACATTATAAATATATTCAGTCATAACAGAAACAATTTATGTTGTTAGCATATAAAAATACAGTTAGGTTTTTGTATTTATAGACCTTGTTGAAGTTTTATCTTAATTATAATAGTTTATCTATGGATATGTTTTCATTTTTAATGTACAGAATGGGGTTTATTGTGAGTAATTTTAGTTTTATTTCTTCATTTTCAAACTTTATGCCTTTTATTTCTTTTCCCTATTCTATTGCAAGGTATACTGCATTATAATACATTCAATTAATGCAAAACAAAGCAGTAAAAGAGGAATAAGAGAAACAAAAAAGGCATGAGATCCAGAAAACAAAGTGTAAAATGACAGACATAAACCCAACTATGTCAATAATATAAAATATAGATGGACTAAACAATCCAATCAAAAGGCCAAGATTGTCAGATTGGACAAAAATTAAATAAGATCCAGCTATATGCTGTCTAGAGGAGACACTTTTTAGATTCAAAGTTACAAATTGAAAGTAAAGTTTGGAAGAGATATATATATATATCATGCAAACATGACTACAAGAAAGCTGAAATGGAAAACAAAAGACTTTAAACAAAATAACGTAACTAGAGATAAAGAGGGATATTTTATAATGAAAAAGGGTGACTATCACAAACACATGAAATTATAAATATAATTAATAACAGAACATCAAAATATATGAAGCAAAAGAAAGAAAAATGGAGAAATAAACAATTCAGTAACAATTGGAAACTTTAATACCTCATTTTCAATAATTAATAGAACAACATGGCAGAAGATCATCAAGGGAATAGAAGACTTGAATAACCCTATGAACTATTAGACATAGTAGACATCTATAGAACACTTCATCCAAAGACAGCAAAATATACATTCTTCACAAGTATACATGGACCATTCCCCAGGATAGACCATATGGTAGGCCATAAAAAGAACCTAATTAAATTTAAAAGGATATAATATAAAGTTTATTCTCTGACCACAATGAAATGAAATTTGAAATCAATTAACAGAAATAAATTTTGTAAACTCAAAAATAAGTATAAATTAAGCCACACACTCCTAAACAAGCAGGGGGTTAAAGAAGTATTCCCTTACTCAAAAAGGAATACTATGAGATGAATAAATATAAAGGCACAATATACCAAAATATATAGGTGGTAAGTAAAGTAGACCATAGAGGAAAATTCATAGCAGTAAAAGTTTATATTAAGAAGAAAAGAAATATCCTAAATCAATGTCCTAACTTTCCACTTTAAAACACTGGGAAAATAAGAGCAAACAGCCTAAAGCAAGTAGAAAGAAAGAAATGCTAGACACAGAAAAATATTTGACAAAATATAATAAAATTTCATGAAAAAAGAAAATGCTTAGCAAACTAGGTAAGAGAACCTCCTCAAACTGATGAACAAAATCACACACACCAAAAAAAAAAAAAACTAAAGTAAAAAACCCCCAACACAGCTAACATCATACTTAATGGTGAAAAGCCAGATGTTTTCCCCCTAATATCAGGAACAAGACAACAGTGTCCACTCTGACCACATATAGTTAGCATTGTACTAGAGATTCTAGACAAGGAATATAAATAAAAGGCATCAAATTGGAAAGGAAAAAGGAAAACTATCTCTGTTCAAAGATGGCATGATCCTACAATAGAAAATACCAAAGAATGCATAAGTAAACAACTAAAACTAATTAATGAATTCAACAAGGTTGCAAGCTACAAGATCAACACATATAAATCAGTTGTGTTCCTATACACCAGTAGGGAACAATACAGAAAGGAAATTAAGAAGGCAATTGCATTTACAACAGCATTCAAAAGAACCTAGGAACAAATTTGACCAAGAAGATTGAAGACTTATACATTGAAAACTACTAAACATTGTTGAAAGAAATTTGAAAAGACCTAAACTAATGGAAAGACATCCTGTAATTATGGCTAAGAAGACTTAATACTGTTAAGAAATAAATACTACCCAAAACAATCCACATATTTAACTCAATCTCTATCAAATTCCAATGGACAGTTTTGTATGAATGGAAAAGGCAATCCTCAAGTTTATATAGAATACAAGGAACCCCAAACAGCCAAAATAATCTTGAAAAAGAAGAAAAAAATGGGAAGATTCACACTTTCTGATTTCAAAACTTTCCGTAAAGTGACAGTAAACAAGACATGGTGGCACTGGCATAAGGAGACATATGTAATCAGTGGTATAGAATTGACAGTCTAAAAATAAAATCATGTGTCTGTGGTCAACAGGTTTTTTACAAAGTTGCCAAAAACATTCAATGAGGAAAGAATAGTCTCTATAACAAATGGTGCTAGGAAACTAGATAGCCACATGTAAAAGAATGAAGTGAGACCCTTACCACAAAGCTATACAAAACTTCAGGTAAATGAAACAAAGACAAAAGTGTAAGAGCTAAAACTATAAAACCCCTAGAAGAAAACTCAGGGGTAAATCTTTTTTACATTTCAGTTTTGGTGGTCAGATTAAGATTTTATAATAAAAGCACAAACAACAAAATAAATAAATTGGACTTTACTAAAAAAATGTTGTGATTCAAAGGGTACTATCAGGAAAAAAAAAGACAACCCACAAAATGTTAGAAAATGTTTGTAAATCATATATCTGATAAGGAAATTATATCTGTAAAATATAAGGAATTGTTACAAATCAATAGTAAAAAGAAAAATCACCCAATTTAAATGTATAAAAGGTATAAGTAGACATTTCTCCAAGGAATATACACAAGTGGCCAATAAACATGTGAAAAAAATGCTTGACTTTGTCATTGGGGGAATGCAAATAAAATCCACAATGAGATAATCAATCTAGTATAATGGCTAGATTTCAAAAAAATATATAATAGCAAGTTTTGACAAGGATGTGGGTAAATTGGAAATCTCCTACCCTCTGGTGGGAATATCAAATGGTATAGCCATTTTTCAAAACAGTCTGATTGTTCCTCAGATGAGTGGTCTATGACCCATTAATTCCACTACCAGGTATATACCTCAGGTAAATGAAAACATATATCTAAAACATGTACTTGGTTGTGTATTGTAGGATTATTCATAATATCCAAAAGATTGAAGCAACCAAATATTCACCAACTGATGATGGAAAAACAAAATGTGGCACACCCATACAATGGAATAGTATTCAGCCATTCGGTATTGACACACCCACAACATGGATGAACCTTAAAAACATTAGTCTGAATGAAAGAAGTCAGTTTCAAAAGACAATCTATTATATAATTCCAGTTACACCCATAGAGAAAGAAAATAGGCTAGTGGTTGCTTGGGAATGGGGAGATGGCAGAGAGAGGAGTGATAACTAATAGTATGGAGTTTCATTTTGAGATTTTGAAAATGTTATAAAATTGACTGTCATGATGGTTACATATATCTGCATATGCTAAAAACCACTGAAGTGTATATTTTAAATGGGTGAATTGTATAGGCATATGAATTATATTGAAAGAAAGCTACTGTGAAGCAACAAAGAAATATTTATGGAACTGAAAAAAATAAGAACTGTAATCTCATAATATAGACTCCTGCCAGGAATCAGGAAGATCTCAAGCTGAATTAAATAAAACAAACAACAGATGCTAGCAGTGAGATGACAGAGATGTTAGAACTATTTAACAAAGACTTTAAGGCAGTCATCATAAGAATGCTTTACCAACTACCAACTAACAAGATGTCTGAAATGAATGAATAGGGAGCCTAAGTCAATAAATACAAAGTCTCATCAAATAAATAGGAGACATAAAGAAGAATTAAATGTACATTTTAGTACTGAAAAATATAACTGAAGTAAAACCCAAAAATAACAAAAATATAGATTTTTTACAAACTTTAATGGATGGGCTCAACAGCAGAATGCAGAGGACAAAGGGAAGGGAAGAATCAATGAATTGAAAGACGGAAAAATAGCAACTTGTCATTCTGATTAACAGAGAAAAAATAGGATGAAAAAATAACAGAACTCTAGAGATATGTGAAAGTACAACAAAAGATTTAACATTTGCGTCATTAGAATCTCAGAAAGGACAAAGAGGGAGGTGCTTAAAAATTAATAAATAATGGATGAAAAGTTCTGCAAATTGGCAGATAAAAAAACTATAGGTTCAAGAACCTGAACAAAGTTTAAACAAGAAAAACCAACAGAAATCCATGTCTAGACACATTATAGTCAAACTTCTGAACACTAAAGACAAAGAGAAAACATTGAAAGGAGCAAGGTAACAATACCTTACCTACAAGAGAAAAGCAATATGAATGACAGTAGATTTTTCATCCAAAATCATGGAGGCCAGAGGAATTGACACACTTTTCAAATTCTGAAAATAAAGAACTGCCAATCCAACATCTTACATCCAGCAAAAAATATCTGTCAGAATTGAAGGGGAAATCAAGACAATCTCAGATAAAAGAAAATTAAGAGAATTCATCACAGAGATGTAAGAATGGCTAATGGAAGTTCTGTAAACAAAAGAAATGATAGAAGAAGGAATTGTGAAATATCAGGAAAGAATAAAGAATACAGTATGCAAAAATATTGATAGATAAAACAGAATTTCCTTTTCTTCTTGAGACTTCTAAATTATTGGTGGTGGTTGAAGCAAAATTATAACACTGCCTGATGTGATACTAAATGAATGTAGAATAAATATTTTGAATCAATTATATTATAAATGGGGAAAGGTGAAAGGAGGTAATATTTATACACTGCATTCAAACTGGAAAAATTATATACCAGTGGATTCTAAGTTACATATACATATATAATGTAATCACTAGTGCAACCATTAAAAAAGATATACAGAGATACATTCAAAAACAACAGATAAATCAAAATGGAGTTCTAAAAATTGTTCAAGTAAGCCACACTTACAGAATAGTGCACCAATAATAGCAGAAGATGTATTCTTTTCAAGGCCTAAAAAACATATACAAAGATAAACTACATGCTGGGCTGTAAATCAAACCTCCACAAATTTAAAATAAGTGAAAATATACAGAATATGTTCCCTGACCATAAAAATCAAGCTATGTCAGTACAGGAAATCTCTAAACACCTGGAACTAAAAAATATACTTCCAAATAATCCATGGATCAAAAAGGAAGTCTCAAGGGAAATTTCAGAAAATACATTAAATGAAATGAAATTGAAGACATAATATGTTAAAATTTGTGTTACATGGCTAGAACACTGCTGAGAAGGAAATATATGTCACCAAAGTTATACATTAGAAGAGAGTAAAATTTTGGAAAGCTTGAACAGACCAACAACAAATAAGAAGACTGAATTAGTAATCAAAAACTTTCCAAGAAAGACAATTCCAGGTCCAGAAAGCTGAACTGGAGAATTCTAACAAACATTCAAAGAAGAATTAATATTAGTTCTTCTGAGTTTCCAAAAACTAGAAGAGGGAAAACTTCCAAACTCATTTTATGAGGTCAGCATCACCCCAATACCAAAGCCAGGAAAAGACCACAAGAGAAGAAAACTATAGGCCAGTATCTCTGATGAACACAGATGCCAAGTCCTCAATAAAATACTGGCAACAGAATTCAAAAGCACATTACATATACCATGACCAAGTGAGAATTCCCTGGGATGCAAGGATAGTTCAATATATGCAAATCAATCAATGTGATACATCACATTAATAGAACAAAAGAAGAAAAACCACATGATCATCTTAAAAGACACAGAAAAAGCATCTGACAAAGTTCAACATCTATTCGTGATAAAAATTCTCAAAAAAATAAGTGTGCAAGGAACTTACATCAACACTTAAATGCTGTATATAAAAGCCCACAGTTAACATCATAATCAGTGGGGAAAACCAAAACCTTTCCCTCTGACCTCCAGTACTAGGCAAGGATGCTAAGCAGGTAGATTCTAAATGGTCTCATCACCAAAAAAAAGGTAACTGTGTGAGGTGATACATTAATTACCTTGATTGCGATGATTATTTCACAATGTATATGTGCCTTAAACATCAAGTTGTACATCTTAAATATATACAATGTTACCAATGTTATCAGTAAAGGTAAAAAATTAAAAATTTTTTCAATTAGAAGATAATGTTAAAAGTAAATGAAAGTAGAAAAATTAAGGAATTAATTTAAAAATGTTTATCATAGAGCCTCTCATGGAAAAAAATTAAAATTCTTAAATCAGTCATCTAAACTCCTACTCAAGAAACTAGAAAATAGAGAAAAATAAACCCAAAGCAAGCAGAAAGAAGGAAATAATAATGATAAAATCAGAAATCAATTAAATAAAAAACAAAGACATGGAGAAAACTATTGAAACAAAATCTGGTTCTTCGAGAAGATCAATAAAATTTACAAACTTGTAGAAATACTCAAAGATAAAAAGAAAGAAGGCACAAATTACCAATATCAAGAATGATATAGAGCCTACAAATACAGACCCACAGACATCAAAAAGATGATAAGGAATACTAACAACAGTACACACATAAATGTGACAATTTAGTTACAATGGACAAATTCTTTGCAAAATACAAACTACCACAGCTCACCCAGTATGAAACAGATCATTGGAATACATCCAGAACTGTTAAGGAAATTGAGTTCATAATTTAAATACTCCCCCAAAACAAATTTCCATGTCCAAATAGTTTCACTTGAAAATTTTATTAAAAATTTAAGCAAGAATTAATGCAAATTTTACAAAATATCCTCCAAAAAATAGAAAAGGTGGGTATGCTTTCCAATACATTTTATGAATCCAGTATTATCTTATACCCTTATACCAAAACCAGACGAACACAGTACTAAAAGAGAAAAATATCCTTCATAAGAGAGATGCAAAAATCCTTAACAGAATATTAGCAATACATGGATTTAGCAGTACATGAACAGACATTTCACTAATAAAACACACAGATGGCAACTAAGCATGTAAAATATGTTCTACATTATTGTCTATTAAGACAGTGAAAATTAAAACTACAATGAGATATCACTACACACCCATCTGAAAGGATACAATTAAAAAGTGTTAACACCAAATGCTGGTGAGGATACAGAGAAGCTGGGTCACTCATACATTGCTGTTGGGAATGTGTGTTATAGCCACTCTGGAAAAGAGGTCAGTAGTTTTTAAAAATATCTATGGATATTTTTCATCTACCTACTATCCAGTAGCATGCCATATATGGAGTATAAGCATACCAAATGACCCACCAATTCACTCTTAGACCCCTGGGAATTTATCCCAGTGGAATGGAAACTTATACTCACACAAAAACCTGTACAGAATGTTTATAGCAGCTTAGACAAAAACTGGAAACAACCCAGATGTCCTTCAACAGGTAAGTGGTTAAACAAACTCTGACACATTCATACCATGGAATATTTCTCAAATATAAAAAGGAATGAACTGTTGATTCCTGCGACAATATGGATGAATCTGCATGGAACTATTCTGAGTGAAAAGACAATCCCAAGAGGTCACATACTATATATATGTGATTCTATTTAAATAACATTTTTAAATGACAAAATTATCAAAATGGAAAACAGAATAGGGATCATGAAGGACTAAGTTGTGAGAGTGGGAGAGAAGTAGAGAGGCTTTATACTGGCAACATGAGGGGTTCTTGTAATGATGGAAATTTTCCTGGTTGTGATATAGTGCTGTACTTTTACAAGATGATACCATTGGGTGAAACTGGGGCCAGGGTACATGAGGTCTCTGTATAATTTCTTACAACTGCTTATGAATCTATAATTTCCCCCAAAAAAAGGGTTTGAGTCTTAAAAAGACATCGGTGTTTCTATGTTTACCATTCAAAAAAAAAGGTATTCATATCCAGAACACACAAATAACTACTATAGATCAATAAGGGAAACAAAACATAAAAATTGAATAGAAAATGAAAAAAGGAAACATTGAAAAGGTACTTCATAAAAAAGGATGTCCCAATAGCCAATAGACATATGAGAATGTAGTCAACCTCAACTGTCATCTGTAGTACACAAAACCACAATAAGAATGTCCAAAGTTCAAATAGGCCAATAATATCAAGCTTTGATTATGATATACAGCAACAAGAACTTTCTTACACTGAAACTGGTACAATCATTTTGGAGCATTGTTTGGTAATGTCTTAAAAAGTGACTATAAACATACCAAATGACCCAACAATTTCCCTTAGATATATACCCAACAGAAATTCATACATATGTGTTACAAAAGGCACATGAGAGAATGTTCATAATAACAGCAAATGGGAACAATGCAAATGTCTATCAGCAATAGACTGGATAAATAAAGCATAATATATTTATATATTAAATACTCCATGGTAATGATTTTTAAAGTGTGACCCATGAAACCCTAGGGGTTCCATCAATCCTTTCAGGGAATCTGTGAAGTCAAAACTATTTTCAAAAGAATTATAATTATTTTTGCTTTTTTCACTAGGTTGGCATTTGCATTGATGATCCAAAAGCAATGGTGTGTAAAACTAAGGTCATAGCTTAATTGAGGCATTGGGACCAAGTACAACAATCATTGCATGTACTCCTCACCATTAGGAACCCACAGGGGAAAAAATATTTACTTAAAAATGTCATTGATGAGAAGGGACATTCAAGATGGTGGCTTGAGAGGTGACATAGAGAACTCCCCCCAAAACCACAAATAGTATGAAAATTTAGTCAATTAATACAACTAACCCTAAAACAGCAACAGGAAAGAAGGCTGAACCAGACTGCATACAGACCTCAGGAACAGAGCAGACCTCAGGAAACAGGGTAATGTATGAAAGCCTTGATCCGATGGGACCCAAGCTCTTCCCCCACCCCAGCTCACTGGCAGGAGGAAGAGAAATGGAGTGGGGAGGGGGTGAAAGCCTGGGACTGCTGAACACCTAGCCCAGGAGATCTGCTTTGTGAGTGGAAACCTAGGTGCTCTGGATGTTGGGGAGCTTGGACAGTGGAGTACTTGAGAGACTGAGATTCTGGCCATTTGTGGTGGAGGGGATCCACATCCGGCCACTCTGTGACAGAGGAAAGGCAGGCGGTCTGAGAGGCTTCCTAGCAGAGAGAGGGCTGCTGAAGGGGAGGGGTTTGCACAGAGATTGCTGTGCAGGAGAAAGGGGAGCTGGACAAGGTTGTTTGGGTCCACTCTGCCCAGCAGGTTGAGAACTTAGAGGAGCTTCAGGTGCTCCATCCTCCTGGCTGACTGCTTATCTCCAAAGCCCTTCAATGTGACACGCAGCCTGCCAAGCCTTCCTCCTGGCCTTAGAGCACCTGGCAGTCACTGTGCTGGGGTCAGGCCAGCCAGAGGGAGGCCCTGCCTACAACAGGTAGAGACACCAAGAACAGAGGCTTACACTTGTGTGCTCAGCCCACTGGCTCAGATACTGGAGACAGGTACCACAGATGGGAATCAGAGAACAGATCTTTCCTCTGCCCAGGCACCAGCTCTGCTCCCCTATGATCCCCAACATCACTCTAGGGGCTGAGCAGCTCCAGAGACTGGAGCTTTTGGGCACTAGAGGGCACCACATAGAAATGTGAAATGTGAAAGGACCTGGTTCAGACCAAAATCTCACAAACCCCAGAAAAAGGGCCAAATGAAACTGAACTCACCAATCTTCCTGAAAGAGAGTTCAAAGTAAAAATCATAAGCATGCTCATGGAGGTACAGAAGAATATTCAAGTACTCAGGAATGAATGTAAGACAGAGATTCAATCATTATGAAATTTCATATCTGAAATGAAACATATAATGGAGGGATTTAAAAGGAGATTATATGTAGTAGAAGAGATGGTAAATGGAATAGAAATTAAAGAAGAGAAATACAAAGAAGCTGAGGCACACAGAGAAAAAAGAATCTCTAAGAATGAAAGAATATTGAGAGAACTGTGTGACCAACCCAAACAGAATGATATTCACATTATAGGGGTAGCAGAAGAAGAAGAGAGAGAAAAAGGGATAGAAAGTGTCATTGAGGAGATAATTTCTGACAATTCCCCAATTTGGGGAAGGAAATAGTCTCTCAAGCCATAGAGGTACACAGATCTCCCAACACAAGGGACCCAAGGAAGACAACATCAAGACATATAATAATTAAAATGGCAAAGATCAAAGATAAAGACAGACTTTTAAAAGCAGCTAGAGAGAGAAAAAAGATCACATACAAACAAAAACTCATCAGGCTATCATCAGATTTATCAACAGAAACCTTACAGGCCAGAAGGGAGTGGCACAATATATTTAATGCAACGAAGCAGAAGGGCCTTGAACCAAGAATACTCTATCCAGCAAGGTTATCATTTAAATTTGAAGGAGGGATTAAAAAATTTTCAGATAAGCAAAAGCTGAGAGAATTTATCTCCCACAAACCACCTCCACAGTGCATTTTGGAGGGACTGCTATGTATGGAAGTATTCTTAAGGCTAAATAGATGGCACCCAAAGGATAGACAAAGAGTACAGAATATGATTCATAAGATACAAAGGATGGAGGAGGAAGAAAACGAAAAAGGAGAGAAAAAAAAGAACCTTTAGGTTGTGTTTGTAATAGCATATGAAGTGACTTAAATTAGACTGTTAGATAAGTAAGGGAATTACCCTTGAACCTTTGGTAACTATGAATCTAAAGCCTGCACTGGCAATAAGTACATACCTATCGATAATCATAATGGGCTGAATGCACCAATCAAAAGACATAGAGTCATTGAATGGATAAAAAACAAGACCCATCTATATGCTGCCTATAAGAGACTCACTTTAAACCCAAAGACATATACAGACTGAAAGTAAGGGGATGGAAAAAGATATTTCATGCAACTAATAGGGAGAAAAGAGCAGGAGTTGCAGTACTTGTATCTGAAAAAATAGGCCTCAAAACAAATAAATTGACAGAAAACAAAGAAGGACATTACATAATGATGAAAGGGTTAATCCAACAAGAGGATATAACTATTATAAATATCTATGCACCCAATACAGGATCACCTACCTAGGTGAAACAAATACTAACAGAATTAAAGGAGGAAATAGAATGCAAAGCATTCATTGTAGAAGATTTCAAAACACCACTCACTCCAAAGGACAGATCAACCAGACAGAAAATAAGTAAAGAGACAGAGGCACTGGACAACATATTAGAACAGATGGACCTAACGGATATCTACAAAACACTCCATCCAAAAGCAACAGTATACACATGCTTCTCAAGTGCACTTGAAACATTTTCAAGAATATATTAGATACTAGGCCACAAAAAGAAGCTCAGTAAATTAAAAAAGATTGAAATTGTACCAAAGAGCTTCTCAGCTCACAAAGGTATAAAAGTAGGAATACATTACACAAAGAAAATGCAAAAGCCCATAAACACATGGAGGCTTAATAACATGCTCTTAAATAATCAATGGATTGATGGCCAACTAAAAACAGAGATCAAGCAATATATAGAGACAAATGACAAAAATAATTCAACACCACAAAAATCTGGGGGACGCAGCAAAGGCTGCACTAAGAGGGAAATGTATTGTAATACAGGCCTACCTCAGGAAAGAAGAACAATCCCAAATGAACAGTCTAAACTCACAATTAATGAAACTAGAAAAGGAAGAACAAATGAGGCCCAAAGTCAGTAGAAGGAAGGACATAATAAATATTAAAGCAGAAATAAATAGAATTGAGAAGTCTAAAACAATAGGAAGAATCAATGAAAGCAACACCAGGTTCTTCCAGAAAATAAACAAACTGGATGAACCCCTAGCCAGACTTATCAAGAAAAAAAGTGAGTTTACACACATAAATAGAATCAGAAATGAGGAAGGAAAAATCACTATGGACACCACAGAAATACAAAGAATTATTAGAGAATACTATGAAAAATTATATGGTAGCAAACTGGATAACCTAGAAGAAATGGACAACTTCCTAAAAAAATACAACTTTCCAAGGCTGACCAAGGAAGAAACAGAAAATCTGAATAGACGAATTACCAGCAAAGAAATTGAATTGGTAATCAAAAAACTACCTAAGAACAAAACTCCTGGACCAGATGGTTTCAGTGCTGAATTTTATCAAACATTTAGTGAAGATGTAATACCCATCCTCCTTAAAGTTTTCCAAAAAGTAGAAGAGGAGGGAATACTCCCAAACTCATTCTACAAGACCAACATCACTGTAATACCTAAACCAGGCAAAGACACCACAAAAAAAGAAAAATACAGACCAATATCCCTGATGAACATAGATACAAGAATACTCAACAAAATATTAGCAAAGTGAATTAAAAAATACATCAAAAAGATCATCCATCATGATCAAGTGGGATTCATCCAAGAGATGCAAGGATGGTACAACATTCGAAAATCCATCAACATCATCCACCACATCAACAAAAAGAAGGACAAAAACCACATGATCATCTCCATAGATGCTGAAAAAGCATTCAACAAAATTCAACATCTATTCATGATAAAAACTCTTAATAAAATGGGTATAGAGGGGAAGTACCTCAACATAATAAAGGCCAGATATGACAAGCCCACAGCCAACATTATACTTAACAGCAAGAAGCTGAAAGTTTTTCCTTTATGAACGGGAACAAGAGAAGGATGCCCACTCTCCCCACTTTTGTTCAACATAGTTCTGGAGGCCCTAGGCACAGCAATCAGACAAAACAAAGAAATAAAAGGCATCCAGATTGGCAAGGAAGAAGTCAAACTGTCCCTGTTTGCAGATGACATGATATTGTACATAAAAAACCCTAAAGAATCCACTCCAAAACTACTAGATCTAACATCTGAATTCAGTAAAGTTGTGGAATACAAAATTAATATACACAGAAATCCATTGCATTCCTATACACTAATGATGAAGTAGCAGAAAGAGAAATCAAGAAAACAATTCCATTCACAATTGCATAAAAATAATAAAATACCTAGGAATAAATCTAACCAAGGAAGTGAAAGAATTATACTCTGAAAACTACAAGACACTCATGAGAGAAATTAAAAAAGGAACCAATAAATGGAAACACATCCCATGCTCATGGATAGGAAGAATTAATATTGTCAAAATGGCCATCCTGCCTAAAGCAATCTACAGATTCAATGCAATCCCTATGAAAATACCAACAGCATTCTTCAATGAACTAGAACAAATAGTTCTAAAATTCATATGGAACAACAAAAGACCCTGAATAGCCAAAGCAATCCTGAGAAGGAAGAATAAAGTGGGGGGGATCTCGCTCCCCAACTTCAAGCTCTACTACAAAGCCACAGTAATCAAGACAATTTGGTACTGGCATAAGAACAGACCCATAGACCAGTAGAACAGAATAGAGATTCCAGATATTAACCCAAACACATATGGTCAATTAATATACAATAAAGGAGCCACGGATATACAATGGGGAAATAACAGCCTCTTCAACAGCTGGTGTTGGCAAAACTGGACAGCTACATGTAAGAGAATGAAACTGGATCATTGTCTAACCCCATACACAAACAAACTCAAAATGGATCAAAGACCTGAATGTAAGTCGTGAAACTATAAAACTTTTAGAAAAAAACATGGGCAACAATCTCTTGGACATAAACATGAGCAACTTCTTCATGAACATATCTCCCTGGGCAAGGGAAACAAAAGCAAAAATGAACAAGTGGGTCTATATTAAGCTGAAAAGTTCTGTACAGCAAAGAACACCATCAACAAAACAAAAAGACATCCTATAGTATGGGAGAATATATTCATAAAGGACATATCTGATAAGGGGTTGACATCCAAATTATATAAAGAGCTCATGCACCTCAACAAACAAAAAGCAAATAAGCCAATTAAAAAATGCACAGAGGAGCAGAACAGACACTTCTCCAAAGAAGAAATTCAGATGGCCAAAAAGCACATGAAAAGATGCTCCACATCCCTCATGATCAGAGAAATGAAAATTAAAACCACAATGAGATATCACCTCACACCAGTTAGGATGGCCAACATCCGAAAGACAAACAACAACAAATGTTGGTTAGGATGTGGAGAAAGGGGAACCCTCCTACACTGCTGGTGGGAATGTAAACTAGTTCAACCATTGTGAAAAGCAGTACGGAGTTTTCTCAAAAAACTCAAAATAGAAATACCATTTGACCCAGGAATTCTACTCCTAGGAATTTACCCTAAGAATGCAGGACCCACTTTGAAAAAGACATATACACCTCTATGATTTTTGCAGCATTATTTACAATAACCAGGAAATGGAAGCAACCTAAGTGTCCATCAGTAGATGAATGGATAAAGAAGATGTGGTCCATATACACAAGGGAATATTATTCAGCCATAAGAAGAAAACAAATCCTACCATTTGCAACAACATGGATGGAGCTACAGGGTATTATGCTCAGTGAAATAAGCCAAGCGGAGAAAGAGAAATACCAAATGATTTCACTAATCTGTGGAGTATAAGAACAAAAGAAAAACTGAAGGAACAAAACAGCAGCAGACTCATAGAACCCAAGAATGGACTAACAGTTACCAAAGGGAAAGGGATTGGGGAGGATGGTGGGAAGGGAGGGATAAGAGGGAAAAAGGGTCATTACTATTAGCACGTATAATGTAGGGGGGTGACATGGGGAAGGCAGTATAACACAGAAAAGACAAGTAGTGATTCTATAGCATCTTATTACATTGATGGATAGTGACTGTAATGGGGTATGTGTTGGGGACGTGATAATAGGGGGAGTCTAGTAACCATAATGCTATTCAAGTAATTGTACATTAATGATAGCAAAATAAAAATAATAAAATAAAATTTTTAAAATGTCGTTGATGAAATAGTACAAATTATTAATTTTTTTAAATCTCCATCTTTGAATACACTCTTAAAAATAGTGTATGTGGTAAAATGGCAAGTATGCATCAAGCACTTCTGAACAGCAAAAAATAAATGGTCATTTCAAGCAACAGTACGTGTGTAATTGTGAGAGTTGTGAGCTGAACTAGTTGCTTTTGTTGCATAACATCACTTTTATTTGAAAGAATGACAGACAAAATTATAGTTATTAAGACTTGAGTATTTGTCAGACATTTTTTTGAAAATGAATGAAGGAAACCTGTCATCTCAACTGGCAGTATTTGCTGCCAATGATAAAATTGAGCTTTCAAATTTCAAATATTAGAATGTTGGAAAATTTGTATCTCCCTCTGTGAGTTTAACAGTTTCCAGTAGCTGAAGATTTTTCTGATAAGATTGGTGGTGACATGAATATGATTTTTTCATATTGCATAATGAAGTGTGTCAACATTTGGGAAACTAATATTCCCAATGCATGTTGCAAAATTATTTATGGGTTAAAATAGTGACAAATATATCAATACACTCAAGATGCCAAATAGAGAAATATATTTTAAAGTAACAGAGTACCAAAATTTCACTGATCAAGGTCCAAGTAACCTTTAAGAAACTACTACTTGTTCAATTTTGGTGTAGTATCAAAGAAGAATATCTATAATTTTCTGAAAAGGCTATTAAAATACTTTCTTTTCTAACTACATATCATGGGAGGCCAGATCTTCTTCATATATTTCAACCCCTCAAAATATTATAACTGATTGAATAAAGAAGCAGATACAAGAATCCAGCTGTTTTCTACCACGCTAGACAGATATTAAAGAAATTTACAAAATTTTAATGCAAAGCTGCTTTTTTTAGAACTTTTTGTTTTGAAAAATTTCTTTATTCATTAAAAATGCTATCTATGTTTACACATAAAATGGGTTTGTTACTGTTATTTTTAAATGAATTAGGGCATTACTTTAAAAATTCTGTTTTAATTCTAATATGGCAACTATCAATAGATACAATCTACAAAAAGAAAAGCTTTTTGGGGTCCTCAGTCATTTTTAAGATGGTAAAGAGGTACTGAGACCAAAAAAAAAAAAAAAAGGTTGGGAACTATTGCTCTACCATTATGGAAGTGAATAAACTTCAGGCAATGACATGGATAAATTGAACAAATATAGTTTGGAGTAAAATAAGTCAGACAGAAGAGTATGTTATTTTATTTATAAAACAGTAAAAATGAAGAAAACTAATGTATATTATTCGATGTCAGGAAAGTGTCTACTTTTGGGGACAGGGGCTGGTGACTAGAGTGGGACATAGAGTTGGAAGGATGCTTTTGGGGTGCCATTAATGCTGTATTTTTTGTCTGGGTAGTGGTCACGTGTTCACTGTTAAAATTCTTAAATTTGTATGTTTGTGATTTGACCACTTTTTTCTATGTATGTCATACTTCAATAAAATACAAAAGTGTTTATTGGCAAAGACTCAAAAAATATGAAAACAATATAATTTAAAAACTCCAGTTACTGTTTTGGAGTAGTGGGAATAGGGTGATTTCTTTTTTCTTTTCTTTTGCAAAATTCTCCTTATTGCTGTTTACACATGTTTATAGTGTAAACATGTACAAATTTATAAGTAAAGCAGTCATTGTGCACACTGCAAGTGACATAAAATGCTGACAAATTTAACTAATTTTAGTTCTAAGGCAAAAGCCCTGGTTTCTTTCTAATATGATGCTTTGGAGACACTGAGCAGAAGAGAACTCTAGGGGAGCACTTGGACACAAAGCAGCTTCTACCAAATAGCAAGTGTGTTATCTTGCTGAAGAGAAATGGACCTTTGTGGATAGCCCTGGGGGGTTAACTGGGACCAAGGCAGGGAATTTCAGGCAGTCAGACTTCAGCAAGGCAGATGAAAAGATAATTCAGACTTTCATGTTTTTCTGAGTGTTAAATGAGAGTGTGGGAGGTGGAAAGAGTAGAAGTCCAGATACCTTGGTTCTTGGTCCTTAGTAGCCACAGCATATGGGCAAATCACTCAGTATTTCTGAAATTTGATTTATCATCTATAAAATGAGGTTAACAGGACCTACCTCCTTTGTCTGTTCTGAAGAGTTATTATGAAGATACAATGAGACAGCAGAATGAGAGCACTTTGTAAACTGAAAGGGGTCACCCAAAGAGACTATTTGGATATAAGTCATGGATAAGATCAGTTGAAAACAATGACCTAGCAAGATGGCCCTTCAAAATTAATGGTTATAGAAAATGATATATGAGTTCATCTATAAATTATTTTTAGTCTTCAAATAAATAGTCTGTCTATAATAGCCATAGCTGAAGGCTACTGACACCCTAACTCAGTTACTCTACTTTTAGCTTCAAATTTACTCTCTGTTGTTAAGTTGTCCACCTATTATTTTTCAGGCACTGGATCACAAAGATGGACCCCATATCTGGTTGTGCGGAGCCTAATGGAAGAGACAGATGGTTTTGAGCTGGCTTGGCCAACATTGAGACAGAGCTATGCACCAGACACAGTGACATAGGACACAGTAAGCACACAGAAGAGGGAACGTTGGCATGAATCATGTTCAGAGAAGGGTCTCTGTTTGAAATGTTGCTTTAGCTGAATCTTGAATGAAAGAATTTGATGTGGGCCCATTAGCATTTCTTTTATTGACGTATAGTTGATATACAATGTTATATTGGTTTCAGGTATACAGCATAGTGATTTGATAGCAATGTACATTACTAAATGCTCACCACGATAGGTGTGGTTACCATCTGTCATACAAAGATATTGCAATATTATTGACTATAGTCCCTATGCTGTACTTTTATCCCCGTGATTAATATATTTCATAATTAGAAGTTTGTACCTCTTTATCCCCTTCATCTATTTCCCCACCCACCAGTCTTTTCTCTGTGTTTATGTATTTTTTGATAACTCAACTCTGGTAGCAATTTGAAGGATGAATTTTATGAAGGCAAGACTGGAAGCAGGGAGCCCCCTTAGGACACTATCATGGCAGCACACAAATGAGAGTTCAGTGCTAGAGTGGGTGAAGTAGAAGAGTCAAATTCTACAATTATAAAGAAGGTAAAATTGGTAGGAACTGGTGATTGTATGAGATGGTAAGAACTACTCTAAAATTTTGGGTTTGCCTAATTGAGTGAATTAAGTTACATAAAATAAGAAAATTAAGAGAGATCACAAAAATAAGTGACAGAGCACTTCTAAGTGATGTGAGGTCAGGCTGATTTTGAAATGTCAAAGGTACAGATGGGCATCCGTAGAACAAAGCTCAGGTGAGAGGTGCAAGATGGTAATAGATGTGTGAGTCATGAGCAATCAGGTGATAGATAAATCCTGAGAGATGGTAAGATCCCTTGTGAAGAGTAAGTCCAGAGAGGATATTGATGGGAAGAAATTAGAAACCTGGAGAACACTACGGAAGTTTAGTCAGGAACAGAAGATTAGAGGGTTTTAAGGAAAATTGGAAAGAGAAATGTCCTGAAAGTCAGGTGCTGTTTAAGCATAGTGAATGCATCAGAGAAGTCTTGTAGGATGAGGACTGAAAATGTCCATTGGACTTGTCTTTAGCAACTGGTCATTCTGAATTCTGATGAAGGTAACTTCAGCAAGTTATTTCAGAGTAGATAGCAATGAGTCACCTAGAAATTAGGAAATACAGAAATGGAGACAATGAGTATAGACAACTCATTCAAGAAATTTGACTCTCAAGAAAAAGAGGTGGGTGTAGGGTCATACGATGTAAAAGGAAGGATACCACTCAAGCATATTACTAGGCTGAGAGGAGCTCGGCAGTAGATAGGGGTTGAAAAGCAAAGTAAAAAAAAAAGGTCACCAATGGTAAAGGTTCTAGGGCTACGAGAAAAAAGGATAAGATCAGCAGCCTGTGTAGAGGGTGATCTGAGCAATGGGGAAGGGGAGAGGCCCCCCATGCTTGGAGGCTGGAGAGAAGGGCTTGAGGATGGGTCCAGATGCGGACAAGTGTTTAAGTGGAGCACTGGGAAGCGAGGTGGTTCACATCTGACAGCTTCCAGCTCCACGGAAGAGTAGGGGGCAAGATGGTTTCTGCTTCCTCTGAGAACTGAGCAGGGTCTGGAACAGAATGGTGAAGGTTTGGAAGAGTGGATTAGGAGGATAAGGGAGGGAACTGACCAAGGACATATTTGTGGAGTAGGTATTGATAATCCAAATATTTGCTATCTCTCGGTCTGTTTTCTCAGTATTACTCCAGTTAGTTAACATGCACATACACTTTATAGCCAACAGAGTAATATCCATATGCATTATTAAATTTGATATTTAGCCTCCTGACAATCTATATTATAATTATTCCCATTTTTACAGAAGAAGAAACCAAGCACATAAGTAAGCATGAGTAGCTCCAGCAATACAGGAAGTTGCAGTGCTGCTGAAGATGAGTTCTTGGACTCGGTCACCATGCACATCTCTTCCACGTGCATTTTCAGTCTGTGCATCTCCACTCTGTGCATCTCCACAATACTAAGCAAACATTACTTTCTTACTGGCCCTTGAGACTTTTCATGCTCTGAAAAGTTGTCACATTCAGGATGTGGAGACAGGAGGACGATTTGGGTTGTTTCAAGGGCAGAGGCCCATCTGCCTGAGCAGCAGTGAATGTGGTACATTGATCAGGGACAAATTCAGAGCAGAGCTCTGCATCACTTATGGAGCTAAAGAGCCTTTGCTTAGCAACTGCCTGTGTATTACAGAGTTTGAGAACCTTTGAAGTAGAACAAAAGGCCTCTGAGGCCATTTGGAGATGTGCAAGGGAAGCAGATCTGGTTTTAGGGCCTATGTCCTGCTCACCCAGTGCCCCCTCAGGGAAGAGTTTAGCTATAGGATACAGTTAAGATCTTGGAAAAGGGGAACAGGGCACATCCCACCTAGAGAGTCACCTGTAAATGAGCTAACCTCAGCTTAGTGGTGCTCGCCTTTACCAGGAGCAGCCCTGGGCGGGCCAGCTGCTGGTCACCCTTCTGCCCAGGTCGTCCCACAGGAAGGGCCCACTGTCCACTGATGACAGCCATTACACTTGATTGTTTAAAGCATCATTCGTCATGTAATCACAGTTGTGTGGTCTCACAAAAACAAGAAAGGCCAAAATTTGAAGGCTGAAATCAAATCCTCAGATCCTGCTCAAAAACTTTGTGCCAAGATGATAGTTATAGGTCCTGGCCTCTCCAGCCAAACACTGTCGGGGACTTAACTCAGTGGTGAGAAATGCCAAGTCTTCAGCAGCACTGTGTCTGCCATGTGCTGATGCATTATACGTCTCATTTTAATCCTATCACTCACCATTTTCAGTGTTAGTAATTTATTCCAAGAAAATTGAAAGATATATACACAGATGTTCACTGGACAACATTTCCCACCATCCTATATATAGCAGTGCAAAATGAAACAATGCAAATATCAACACATAGTGGGATGGTTCATCCTTATGAGAGAGCATTATGCAGCCACCATAAATCATGCTCTCACAAAGGGCCACCACTCCTAGTCTATACAGCACTTTCATGCCCCTTTTGTGAAGACATCACACTGGACCTGAATGGATGGCTTGAATAGTGGAACAAAGTTTGGATTTTAGCTTTCCCCTGCCATCTGGCCAGATCCCCTTGCAAGCAACCTACTCAAGCAATCACTCACTGCAGCCCTGGTATCAAAACCCATTTACTAACAGGGGACCAGCTTTTTGATATACTGAGATTTTTTAAAGGAGGTTAGAAAATAGTATGCCAACAGTAACAACAATTAAATCTGTGTAGATTTGCACAGAAGAGAAAAACTGAAAGAAAATACAGTGTGCTAGTCATTAGTGCTGTTTGCCAAGTATGTCCAGTTCTCTCTGCCTATAGGTACATGACATGATGGCCCTTCTTGCTACCTTTGAGCTAGGTGAGGCCGGGGAGAGGTGTGGAGAACCTTTAAGGGCTCATGAGCAATTTGCTAAGCTCCTTTTATAACTGCCATGGCAGCCCTCACGGTTCTCAGTGATGGCTGCTCCATGAGCCAGGGTTGCTGAGTGAGGTAAGGCACAGTGACGCAGCCAACTCACAATGTATCTGTAACACAACTGAGTAATGAACCTTTGTTATATAGGCCAAGTAGAGCTGGGAGTGTTAGTTACTGCCACATAACCTAACTTTTCCTGAATAATCACACTCGCTGAAAATGTTAGGAAGGGTTATAGTGGAATTGTAATAAAACACATAAAATTCATATGGATTCCTATTCGTGATGAGTGAAAAAAGATCGAGAGCCATAGTGAAAGCAAGTGTGAGATCAATTAAACACTTTGAGCAAAAAACTAGAACAATTAGAGCAACACAATAAATAACAGGCTTAATGGATTATAGCCCAAATTATAAAATAAATATGGATGAGTCCTGACTGATAAAATAAAAGAGTGAATAAATAAATTAATTGGGGGTGAGGGAGACAAGCCATCCTTACAGAAGAATTTCAAATATGTAGATACTTTCCTCTCCAGGAGGCAGAGCTTAATTGCTTACACCCCTTCAGGGTGGGCTGTGCTTAATGATTTGTTTCCAAAGAACAGAGTGTGGAAAGGGAAAAGCAGTCACTTTACAGTGGAGAAATGCCACCGTGACCACATGATGAAGGCTGCCATCACCAGAGATGGGTTACATGGGTTCATGTGCTGCAGGCTAATTATGAGAAAAATATTAAGCAAACCCAAACTGAGGCAAATTCTACAAATATCTGATCAGTACTCCCCAAAACTGCCAAGGTCATAAGAAACAAGGAGCATTCCGAGAAATTGTCACAGATCAGAGGACACTAAGGAGACATGATAACTAAATATAATGTGGTGACCTGGACTGTATCTTGGATTAGTGGGAAAACTGGAGGAAGCAAAGTCAAGTCTGGGGTTTAGTTAGTAGTAATGTACTGATGTTAGTTTCTTAGCTTTGACATACATGGTGGTAATGGGAGATGTCAACAACAGGGGAAATTAGGTAAGGAGGATATGGCAGTATTGAATATGAATATGAAAAGCAGATGAAAGGTATTCCCAAATTTAAAAAGTATATTAAAAACTACAATGGAATTCTCACAACCCTTCCACCTAAGCCCCATCATGAAACTGAGATGGAAGGTAGGTCCCTGCTCTCTCAGTTGGTCACATTCCCACATCTTCCATGGATAAATAACTCACTGTATTGAGTGTAACTTTCATGTTTAAAGACAAATAATTTGGTGCAGATCTTATTCCTCCAACTGCACACATCAACCACTGCATCAGACATATAACAAATAGTAATTGATTCCCAAAATGGTGGAAAAGCTGCCCAGTGGGTAAACAGAAGGACGGTACAGAATTCACAAAACCACAAATGGTTCCATTCTTGAATAACTGAAGGGAACTTTAGGACTATTGTTGACAACTTGATTTCCATTTTATGAATATTTTTTAGAACGTAACCTCATATAACATGACTCCACTGTACACTGTCTTCTTAGTAATTTTCTAAAGTTTCTAAATGTTCTCTAATAATTCTATAAGGGAAAAGCAATAACCATGCTGTTTGCTTTTAAGGTCAAATCCAGGTTCCTTCAAGATCTGACTTTTCTGACCAGAGAGACAAGTGACAAGTTCAAGTTAAATTCAGGAGATCTTCCATTCATCAAGGCAGGAGTGAAACTGTGGGTATGGAAGAGACTCCCCTACCCCTGTTCTCACTGAATCACACTGACCACTAATCGGTTGCCTCTCCTCCACTTGTGGGGGGTGAGAGGATGGAGGGTCTGATTAGCAGTGCCATGTCTGCTGGTGGCAGTGAGAAACAGGAGAAACCATGTCTAGAAGACCACGTTGTAGTTACAGTGTGACCAGTAATCACGAGCAATACGCTTCTCTTTCCCAGAGCACCTCAACAGGGTGCCCAGGGCAGAGTGTAAGCCCTGCAGAGGCGGCACTCCACACTACAGCAGCTGGTTTCCCACCAGCACTTCCCCACCCCCAATAGAATAAAGCTCCTTGAGGACATTGCCTATCTCTGTTACCAAGGGACTGGCAAATGGAGGCAATGTAAAAGGTTTGAGAGACTGAAATGAAACTCAAACCCTCATCACTCCTCTGGGCAAAATTCTCTGCAGCTGGTCATTCTCCTCCCAGAGAAAAACAATCCCATGGTTGGGATTAATGAGACCCAACAGGGTCCATTGACACTTCCGGGTCTGCAACAGATGAGGGTCAGGAACTGGGAAGTTCTGCCCTCACCCCCAACACCACGTTTAAACCCATCAGAAATTCAGTATTTTCCTGGTTGTGAAACATTCAGTCAATAGATTACCTACACAGTTTTCTATTATGCCTTCTCCACCTAAGGTTGACACATCTACCTTTAAGCATAAGTCCTTAGGGAAGACTTGGTTTAGTTAGATGATAGAAGCAGTTAATGAGAAAACAACTGCTTTCCCTGTCTGTTGGCAAATCACGTATAATAATATCTGCATGTGCACCTACAAAACGTTAGCAGCCCGTTATGAAGAAGGAACATGTGCCCAGTGACAGAACGTCCTCATCATTGGCTGAGGGGTCTTTGCAGGAGCTTTGGAAGACTCAGGCCAGGAAACAGTCTTTCCTCAAAGTGCTCAGATAATTGCACTTTTCTCTGCTATGGAGATACAGCCCCTGGATTCTTAATGAATGTCAAGCAATACCACACTAACAATCATATTTCCAGCAACAATGACAAACAACTGGTGCTCAGAGTGGGTGAGGAGGGACCAGATCACCACAGTGCAATTCATCTCTTGTTAAATTCACTCAAATATTAATTTCTAACATGAAAGGTGCTTTCTAATTTGTCTTTTTTGAACAGTGATGTTTTTATTAAATTCAATCGTCATGAGTACATGGAGAATGACTACTTAAAAAAAAAAACACCACCACTCCAAGGTAGCAAAGGACAAAAGCTCTGGAACTGCAGGTTCCGGGCCTCCTCAAGGAAGCCACCCTCCCTCCTCTTTGCCTCCTTCTTGGTGTCAGAGCTTCCGTGAGGCTCAGATACATGGGAAGTGTCACCACGCTGCCCTCGCCTGAACTCAGCCTGCTCGCCTTGTGTTTCTGGCACTCTTGACCCCAGAGGTAAGGTTCCTGGAGATGTACACTTCCTCAGGAAGGGACAGGAGGTTAGGAATTTTGGGAAGGGGTTTGGATAAGAGATGAATGTGAGGCTCTACCACAGAGGTTTGCAACCCATGGAAACCTCTTCCCCTGAACGTGTACTGGGACTTGGGGTTGCTGTTATGGACTGAACTGTATCCCCCCAAAGCCCACATGTTGAAACCTTAACTCCTAGTACTTTAGAAGGTGACTGTATGTGGGTATAGGGCTTTTAAAGAAGTAATTAATTTAATGAAGCCCTTAGAGTTGGGCCTGCTCCAATGTTGGTCAATATCCTCGTGAGAAGAGGAGATAACAGGGATGCTCTCAGTGAGAAGACGGCTCTCTGCAAGGCCCCTTGGAAGAAACCAAACCTGCCAGCACCTCGATCATAGAATTCCAGCCTTCAGAACAGTGAGAAATAAATGTCTGTTGGTGAAGCCCCCAGTTTGTGGTGCTTTGTTACGGCAGTTCTGGAAAACAAATACTTCTTTCACTCTAAATAATGCCTCGCACTGAGGCAGCCTGGACCCTGCACCTGACATTCCAAAGAGAGGTAACAAACTGGGGCTGGAGGTTCTGGGGAGGAATCCTTCTTTGGGCTCTGAGGAGAGAGCATGTTGACCCAGACCACCCCATAGCTGCCCACCTCCAGAGCAGAACCCTAGGTGGCTACATGGGGACACACCAGGAGCTTCCTGAGGGCAGCCCTGACCACATCCCTGCCCCCAGGATGCTGCACACACCTGCTGCCCTCAGTTCTATTGGGGGTCACACTGGAAGGTACCAGTAGGTGCTCACCATTGGGCAGCATGTGGCCCACAGGAACCTAATCAGCACTAATCTTTCACCCTCTCTCAGGCCGGGCACTCATAGATATGGCTGTTGTGAGTGGAAATTAGCTGTGGTCATGGCAAGGATGGAGAAGGCTCAGCAGGCTTTCAGAAGGGGCAGTGCTCTCAAAGTACAGGAAAAGCAATTGGTCTGATGGAAGGGGAGGCTCTTCTGAGTGGAAAGAACAACATTTGCCTGAGGGTGGAGATGGGAGAAGACAGGGTGTGTTATGACAAAATATGGCAGTGGCCTGATTAGTGCAAAGCCTCTGTGCAAGCCTGTAGCAGGAGACAAACTTGGGGGCAAACAGTGAGGATCAGCAGCGTTGCACGGTGGCATAGGCCTGAGTCCTATCCTGGACATATGGGAACAGATGATGGATTTTGATCAGCGACGTGACATGGGCAGATCTCATCTTTAAAAACTCATAGTGTAGGTGGCCTGAAGGTGTGATGGGGCAGAGTAAGCTGCTGGGCAGGGACTGTCTGCTTTGTTCTCCATAGGACCCTGGTCTCAAACACTTCTACCTCTTGGCAGAAGCATAACTGATGGGTGGGGGATAAATGTATGAACTATCTTGCCTCCCACTCCACAGTGACAGCCAGAAAGCTAGGGAACAGTGTAGATGCTTGACTGTAAGTCTTTATAGACTCCATATTTATGATCTTAATCCCCTACAACTCATTTTCTTCTATTATTTTTCCTGATCTCATTTCTTTATCACATGCATCCTCATCTAAAAGTGCCATAAATCCTCTAGGGAGTGAGTCAGAATATAAATAAATATATGAAGTTAAGTTAAAGTGGATATGATATTCCAGTAATACCAAGCCAGCAGCTGACACACTGGGCAGAGGGTCGGAACTATTCTTACACCTGGAGGCCCTTCCATCACCACCAGTCTTCCATCACACTCTTCTGTCTCCTCCTCTTCCCCCTCCTTCTCCTCAAATATCAGATCTAACTTCTCCAGGAAGCCCTACGAAGGCCCCCTTTCTTCTGGGCACCTCTTGAGCCTTACACCTCTTGTTATATTGTAATTATTTCCCCACCTAGGAAGTGGGAATCTCAGATCCTGGCCTCTGCCTCTTCTTGTCAGCATCCCCTGGCTTTAGCCCAAAGGTCTTGGGTATGGTAGGAAGTCAGTGAATGTGTGTGGAGTACTGAAGGAGGTACAGCTCAGAGCATGGCTATTTAGTGGATGAGGGTGAGTGGAGGTATAGATTCAGATGCAGATGCAGCCAGGATATGGACATATTTCTGCTCCTTTAGAGAACTTGGAATGTACTTGATGAGTAGCTCTTGCCACCATCCTCCTAGACCAGCACCCCATTTGGTCTCTGCCCCATTTATACAGACCTCTCTCTGTTCTCAAAAATACAGACACTTTCCCACCCTCAAGACTTGGCACTTTCTTGGAGCTCTCATTCCCCAGATGTTGGATGGCTACACTTTCCTCTCAGCTTCCTTATCACTTCCAACCTATGGCAATCATGAGCAATGTCCAGCACATCACCTATTTCCTTCAGATTATATCACACTACCTAACATCTTCTCATCTGTTCCCTTTGCTTATGGTGTGTTTCCCCAAACTGACAGCAGACATCTCATCTGGGGCCCATTCAGTGGGAACCACAGAAGCCCACGAGTCTGGAACCACCTGCAGGAATTGATCCAACACGTGATTGCTCAGTTGAACTTTTGTTTTACTCAAGAACCTAGGCTCCTTCCTTTATCAGCCCTCATTTTACTGGTAGGTAAAGACTAGTAAAAAAAAACTAGCCCCCAAAGAGCCCTGAGCCTTACTCCAAGGCCAGCCAGGACCAGACTGCCCTGCTTTCCTCTGCTATCCTCACTGCCTCCTCCACACTCAGCCCCTCCGCCCTCTTTGCCAGACCAAAGAGTCAAGTTTGATCCACCCCCATCAATGACAACAAATAGAAAAAATGTTCAGAACTTCCTGTTCTGAGACTTTGAAAACCTTTCTTAATTAACCATTTCTCATAATAGATGGGTCCCAGGGTGAGAACGTGGCTGTAACTCACACGGCAGGCACCTGGCTCACACAGTTGGGAGCCTGGGGCCTAGCGGGTTGTGAATGGCAGGGGTGCCTCAGGAGGGCCCCACGCTGATTCTCCACTCCACAACCATCTGCCATTTTATCATTTATGTAGTTTGGGACACTTCTGTCTTGTGAACTCTAAAGCATTTTTGCATTGATGAATATATTTAAGTTCTAAATATTCAAACATAGGGAAGCAAGCAAATGAAAGTGTATTTCTCCCATCCATAAGTCACAATTTTTAAAAATTGAAAGCATTTCATGAATGATGATAACCTTCCCCTCAACCACAACGGCAGTTTCTGGAATGCAGGTATACCTCACGTTAGGAAATCCAAAATACAAAAATATGAGCAGTGAAATAGATTCCTAAGTATAATTAGCTTTTAAAATTAAGGCTGTCTTCAGTTTTCATAAGGATTCAACCCAGGATTTCTTCAAATTGCCAGGTTCCTAAGTTAATTTCAAATCTGTTTTAATTTACAAAATCTTGACTATATACATTTTTGTCAGAAACCCATCTACTATGATTCTTCCTAGATGTCATCTAACTAGAGAGATAAAAACCAGGCTGCAAGGATCTTTAAATATAGAGACTATGTGTTACTCATTTCTATATATTTTATCAAGTAATGCTATGTCTGTTTAATAAATTCACATGTTGCTGAATTGTATACAATGAAGTATTTATGCGCATTAAAATATTATGGGTTGAGCTGTAGACTTGGATCTCAAGTTACTTTGGGATATTCCTCAAAGAGAGGTATTATATATCACAAATTAACACAGTTAGCCTGATTCTGTAATAAAATAAAATACTATAGAAGAGAAAGGACAGAAAATCAGTCAGTAACTAGCAGGAGGAGGTGAAAAGATCAATTAACCTTTTCAGACTGGATCTTTCTGTTTGAGTAGAAGTCTTTGGAGAAGGAACTGAGGCCTCATCCCAAAGCCTTCTTAAAACATGATTTAGATTCTATGTGCCTTTCAGTGGGAAGTGATCATGACCTTACGTAGAGAAAACTACATAGATTTTTGGAGCCTGCGTGACCTCAGTGCCTGCTCTCTTGAAGAGGTTTCAAGCTATCACCTTGCTGCTAAAAGCAACCCAACTTTAAACCCATTTCTTCTGAAGGACCAAAAAGGTGCTCAAAGAGGTGACCCTGGGCTGCTCTCAGGTGGCAGAGCTCATGGTGGACTGCACTTTTGTGGAGCACAAGGATGGCGCCACCCCTTAGTGTCAGCTATAGACAAAGAAGTGTGTGACTCTCAGGAGGCAGTCCTACAAACCAGCCATAGGAGGAAGTGAGTAACTGTCAGGAGTGATCATTCATTTGTTGCATGACTTTGCATTCTTAATAAGTCATGATATAGTAGACCACATGTTAAGGCAAATTTTAAGAATAAACAGCTGAGGGGAAATTCTGGCAGAGAAAATTTTATATGCTCGCTGGGTTAGGTACTTGCTACCTGTTAGAAGGTCACCATGACCCGATTTTAGCAGCCAGATCCTTTGCCCAGTCTCCAGAATCTCTGCTAGCCTCACTTCCATCCTTTGCATGCATTAGAAAGAGGAGTCACCCCTGGACAGACAGATGAGAACAAGGTGCCCTTCTTCCGGTGGATACAGACCACACCATAGCTCATAGCTTGCTAGCAGAGCTTGGAGAGAAGTCAGAACCTGCCCCCAGAACTGCCCATCTCCACGTGGAACCCTGGCCCTGTGTACATCAGTCCAGTCGGCTTCATGTCCACCACCAATCACCATGCAATGATGTTTGCCAGTCATCTGTCCCAGGAGACCAACCTCTCTCTGCCTGGACTGTGAAGATGTCTGCACCCCCAGGGATGAGTGGAGAGTGGTTCAGTGGGCTCTACCCATGGCCAAGCACTGACATCGGCCCTTTCAAGAGGACAAGGGACAGTCTTCCTTAGGCCACTGTGTTCTCTCTGCATTTATTTGAGATCCTGTTCACACAAAACTGAGGCCTGGATCTAGCACCACCCAAATCTGTCACTGGAAAAAATCATCCAAGAAGTAATGAAGGAGAGTCAAGGTCACGAAGAGAGCCTTGTCCTGCTCACTGAACAAGTGACATGAGCTGGATGATCAAACGGCCCAATGTCCTCCTGCGAGAAGAGGTGGCAGCAGGCATCACGTCCACTGAGCTCTCACAATAAACTGTGAGCTTTAGTAAAAATGGGCATTCTAGGATTTGATCAGGACCATTTAAAGAATGAAAATGTGGGGTTTTGGGGCATGGTGGCACCTGTCTTGGGAGCATCCTTTCCAGCAAGTCTGGGGACTCTGTGATGTTTTAGAAGGGTCCTCACCTAATAAGGTTACTGTATTCAACACATCATGCTCATTCCAGTTATAATACTTCATCAGAAACCAAGGGGCTGCCCTAAAATAATAGAAAATGTGAACTTAGAACCAAAGATGGCCAGACCACAAGTTTGATCTGTGCAGCTTCTCACTTCCTGTGTACATAGGGGCATGTGTGTCATCTGCTCTCAGCAAGTCATCGATTATATTCCCTGAATCTAACCTGACAGAAAGCATGTGTTAAAAGATTTAACCTAACATGCCATTAAAAGGCAAACTCAGCTAGAGAATTTAAGTTACAGAACGTTTTCAGAAAAAAAAAAAATCAGGGGTGGACACAAACATAAACACACATGTGAAATAACATGATCAGCTAAGAACAAACGCATGGTAGCAAATATATATACTGAACACTCTGGGTTGTATAATACCACAACCTCACAGTGATTTCAACACTGAACACCAGAATGGCAACTTTGATATATACCATTAATAGCAAAATATCTGCTTTTGTTGAAGAAAAAAACAAAAACTGTGTTGCTCTAAGCAGTTTTGAAATGAATATCTGATTCAAAACTTCCCCTGTGCACATAATTGCATGCTAATTTACATTTTAATTACTTCCTACAAAATCAAAAGCATTTGTTGACAGTAGAACATAATGTCAGCCTCACAGCATACTGTTGGTGGATGCTTAATGAACTTAATTAGATAATTAGTGGTGTTAATTATCCTTCTACTATGAAGATAAAGATGTCTCACAAATGATGCACTTTGTGAAGCAACATCATTAAAGGTATCAGTGTTTGCTTTGTTCATTTACTTCTGCTTTTCAAACTCCTGTAAAAAGGACTTGTGATAGACAAGTTATATTTAAGATTGCCTTCAAAAGGAAAAAAAGCCAGTGTCTCCATCAGCCTGTCATTGTCCTTCCCCGTCCTGCTAACCTTGAGCAGGGAATGCTGCTGCCTCTCAGATCCTCTGCTGTCAGGACCTACTGTCTGTGTGCGGGGTATCATTCAGACCAGCTCTTTCCTACTCACTTTTCATTGCTGCAATGAGTGAGTTCTAACATGAATTGTTTGAAGAATGGGGTGTGTGTGTGTGTGTGTGTGTGTGTGTGTGTGTGTGTGTGTGAAGAGAAGAGAGGAAATGAATCAGGGCACCCTGGTTGAGTGCCTAGACCACAGGAAGTAAACCTAAAGGGCTAATTGTCACACACATGCACTTGGCCTGGCTGCATTTCCACAACCCTCCAGTGCTGTGTCCCCACCTCCATCATTAGGATGCCTCGCAGCTATGGGACAGTCCATTCTGGATGTGGTGTTGGAACACAGCTGCCAGCAAGACCAATGGCTGTGACACATGCCGCATAAACTTTACTTTCCATTGAAGTGAAAAAGGAAACCACAGAGGTTAAAGAAATAAGATAAAGGACATTATCATTTTTCTCTTTCTTGCCCCCAAATACCACTACAACTAGAACATAACAGAAGTCCTTTCTAGAAATAATCCTAGTCCAGACACCCTGTGAAGAGCTCGAAGCCCAGCCTGGGGAGATGACATTACTTTGAGGGTCAGTTATCTCAGGAAAAGCATCAGGAGAAAATAAGCCATTGGCAGCCTTGCCCACAGCAATTTAAAATTAAAAACAAAAAACAAGATTCCATTTAGCAGAAAGTCTTAGGAAGAGTGTTCGCATCAGTACAGCAATTTACACCTTTCAAAGTCTTTTTTTTTTCATACTTTCATTTGTTTGTGAGTGGTTTTATTCCTCTAACAGATAGTCCCACTTAATTACTTGCTCACAAGACTTTTCCCATTGCAGAATACAACTGGGTTTTCCACAACAGAGTGCTGTGATTTCTCATTAAGTCTGTGATAAGGAGGATAGGCAATAATACTATGAAATACTGAGAAACCTTTCATAGGGGGTAACCACCTTTACCATGGTGAGCATTTTGTAATGTATATAATTGTTGAATCACTATTTGTACCTCTGAAACCAATATAACATTATGTATCAACTGTGCTTAAAACAAATAATGCTTAAAATACTTTTTTTAAAAGCCCAGGATTTCAGGTTTTCTGAATCACTCTCCTCTTTACTATGGTTTTTCAATGGTTTTGTCCCTCTGGGTCACCCCTCTCTTGCCTTGCTGACCTAGGCTGCCTTTCTGCCCTCCTGCCAAGCCAGTGAGACTGTATGACCAGGTTCTCACATCTCTCCAGGTCCTCTTATCTCTTCAAATTTTAGAAGTCCTTGCATGTCTTAATTTTCCCCCAAGTTTAGGCCACCTGCTTCCCAACATCTCTCTTAAAGCCATATTCATCTCCTGGGAAATTCTATTCTCTCTTGTCCACAAATACCATGCTGAATTTACAACAAGTTTAAGTAAAAATAGTCTGTGTGACAACCTTTTGAATTTCAGATTTTTAAAAATTCCTACAACCTGTTTAAGATTTTTGGCTTTAACTCTTTTACAGAAGATCATCTCTGGAAATTCCAATCTCTATTTTCAGTCGCATTTTGACGTCCTCAGCTATTAGTCTCAACTCTGTCTACAACTTACTTCCCCTTCCTTTCTATTTTCAAAAATCTCCTCTCAGCCCTGGGGCTCTCCTGACTCGTGGGCTTTTTTCCCCAGTGACCAAAATCCAAGGCTTTCCCCCTAAGTGCCGTTCACCCCAGAAGGCCCAAGTCCTGCACCGGAAAGTGCCGTTTCCTGGTCTGGCCACGCTCTCCCTCCTGAACCAGGCGGGAGGTTCGCTGCGCCTCCTGGTGCGATGCGATGCCTTCAGCCTCAGCAAGAGGGAAAGCGTCCAGCAGCAGGAGACGAATGCAAAGCTGCTGGGAAGTTCCCAGAACTGCTTGATCACTCCCACCGTGACTGCTAACGCCTCCCAGTTCTGCACACTTACTTCCTTTTCTGCAATTTGTATCTGGGTCTCATGATTTCTTTAAAGAGAAAATAAGTGTACAGAAACATTTACCCATGAAATGATACAATGTCTGGGATGTTGCTTCAAAATTATGCCATTCCAAGGGGGAAAGTGGGTAGTGATAGAGATGAAATAAGATTGGCCATGAGTTGAGACTGTGGAAGTTAAATGATGGATAGACACAGGGGGATTCATTTCATTATCTTCTTTACTTCTATCTATGGTTCAAAATTTCCATGATGATTTTTTTCCCCACAATGATTTTTTAAAGAGTAAAAGAGGGTAAAGTGCTTAGAGTAGAGGACCAAAAATATCATTTCCCTTGCCAGGGACCTGAGTCAGGGTTGCCCTTAATATAGCTGTTATTCAGTTGCCAGTCTCAGTCAGCGTCTCATCTCCACCAAGGGCAGAGTGGCTCTGTGGCTGGGGGTGGGTGACAGTAGGCCTGAGCACACACTCAGGGAACGGTGGATGGTAAGACCACAGCCACCCTGAGCACAGGAGTTCAGCATCTGAGCTCTTCAAGGCCCCCAGATGTGGGCACTGATAATCTTACGGGAGGCTCTGGTGTGTGGGGGGGGCCAGGGCTTCTCACTGGACGGCCTTTAAAGGACTTCAGAGGCCTTGGAGCAAATGTCTAGTGTCTTTGTGTTCTTGCCAGGGCAGACAGAATTCTTGCAAAATGCCTGTCTTTGGCATTTCAGAAGCTCCAGTGTGTCACCTTCTGGCTTCTGGTGGCTTCTCCTCACCTTCTATTACTTCTCATACAACCCTGGCTTCCCTACATGGGACATTTCAACTGTAAAAACAGCAACTGGAAGCGTGTCCAGCTATCTCCACAGGCCTCAAAACAAGGCAGACCCTAGGCATAGCCCTGCTCTATGGGACCTTGCTCCTCTGTAAGCCCCATTTGCTGGGAGGCTGGTGTGTGGGTCTCTCTCCTCAGGTAGGGTTCTTCTGGCCCCTGCATGGGACAGCCATCCATACAGGTACGGTTGATCCCAGGAGGAAAGTGGGATGAAAACCATCATGCTCTGCTGAACAAGACACAAGTCAGGTGATTGTGCCCAGCCAGAGGGCTCCTTCCCTTCATGGGCTAGAAGTGGCCCTGCATCCTCAATTCCCTTCCTCTGATCTTTTCCTCCCCATTCTCTGCAGAGACAACAGAACCATCAGAATCAAACACCTCTCACCGTCCCACACCAGTGGCCCTCTCTTCTCACAGCCAGAGCCAGGGCCTCTGTCCCTGATGGCCTTCTTGTTTGCTCATCCCAGCCTTCATTAAACAGTATCCTCTCATGTGTTCTTTGACTTCCTCTGCTCCAGCCTCCACTGCTGCCCCCATCATGTCCCACCTGAATGATGCCACTGCCCCCAGCTTGGCCCCATATCAGGGGCGTTAACCTCCAGTCTAACAAACAGAAACAAGCCAAACCCTTACTGCTTACACCTGCAGGCATGTCTAACACAGGCCATGGTGCCATCCAGACCTGGCCTCTGTACCCATCCTGCCACCTGCAGTGCTCACACTGTCCTCCCACTCACAGGCCCTGAACCCTCTCATCCTCATGGCCACATCCCACCCAGCCCCCAGCTCCTGTGCCTATGCACCTATTTTCTGTTTGCTAATGCTAAAAAAAAAAGCGGATGACATAGCATGCATTTTGGAATAATTTTGGATTAACGGAAAAGCTATGAAGATAGTACAGAGGGTTCCCGTGAACTCCTCATTTTGAAGTGTTAACTTTATACATTGCCATGGTGTGTCTGTCAGAACTAGGAAACCAACATTGGTGGTTGGTATTTTTTCAACTTGCTTTTAAACAAGAAAGTCTGCGCCTGAGCAGGTGAGCTAGGAAGAGGAATGGCTGGCTGGAGTGTACCTCATGGATTTCACTAAGCTGAGGGTGCACATGATGAAGTGGCTTCCCGGACGCCTCAGTCGGCCTTTGGTGGCCTCAAGAGAACATGAGTTCCCAACCTCTGTCTAGCAGACTGACACCCACTGCCTTCCCCTGGGTAGAGACAGCGACTTCACAGTTTGGTTCCAGAAGGGCCTGTGCTGGGAGTCAGGGGAAGAAAAGGAAGAAGTAACATTTATCCTATCAGCCTTGCCTCCAAGTTCAGCTCACCTACCACAGAGAAAGCATTTTCTACTGCAAATGAAGATAGGTAATCGGCATTAGGACTTGTACATTGTATGTCTCACTCCAAGGAACAATTTATCAGTGCTAGAGAGCTGTCAGTGCTGACATGATAAGGAGTAACACCGAATGAATAATGTTTCCTCCAAAACCAACTCCTTTAATTACAAGCCTCTTCTTTCCAGAAGAGAGACAGAAGATGTAGAAACACCAATTTCATGCACTTGTGCCTGAATAATGTCTCCATGCTGCTTTTTCCAGATGGCGACCTTCTCACTGGAGGGACTAATGATGTGGGCATATTTAGGGAAAAACCAATAATGGAGTCTTTAACCTTCAACGACAAAAAGCGTGTTGTACAAAATGTTCCTTGGGATACATTAGAAAATATCAATTACATTGCTCACTGAGGTGTAATCAGCTGTAATAATCAAAATTAATTTTTAAAAATAATTAAACAGACCCCAGGGCAAATAGTTGATGATCTTATCCTATGACATCACAGTGTACATATGTACCTGAGAGGTTGTGCCTTCTGTTAGCAACAAAGGCATCTCACAAGGATGAGTGATGGATGCTGGGTTTGAAGGCTGGGGAGTTTCTTCCCAGCAAAAGGAGGGGGCGCGTTTTACTCCCTCGCTGCAGCAGTTCCATACGCATTTTTTAAGGACCTCCAGGGCACCAGGCATTATGCCCAGCCCCAACGGAGTTCCTGGCCCAGAATGTTCTACAGCAAAGATGCAGTTTATTTTAAAAATAAAAACATAGTCCACTTTGTTTCAAAAACTGTTTGTCTTTAAAATGTCCACGGATATTATAAGCTGTAGTAAGGACAAATAAATCAGGTTGAAGGTAAAATAGGGCTCAAAGAAGAAGGAAGAAGCCTGGGAGAGGGGTGTATGTATCTGCATGCATGCATGTGTACATGTGTTATGCAGAAATGTATCCCCCTAGCTGTGTGCAGTCTCAAGAGTTGGGCCATGCTTATCTCTCCAAGCTCCTGAGAGCCCAGATCAAAGAGGAAAATGTCGCAATGACAGAAGTCCTGCTGTTCACGAGTTGCTGTAGAAAAGCCCAGTTCTTCCTGGTGCTAAGAGCCACAGGAGACGTTCTCCCCATGGTTGCCCTCTCCCCGCTTTAGTCCAGCTTTTTCTGGACTGGGACACCCCAGCACACACCTGCCTTGGGGCCTTTGGTTACCTGACGGTCCTCTATGCTTGACCACTGTTTCCCAGAGAGACACAGGGAGCATGTCTTTCATTATTTTTCTTACTAAAACAGAGAGGACTCTGACCACTTCTATCTGAACAGCCCACCATCCCTCTCACCACTTACCCAGCCTGATTTTTCCTTGTGGCAATTAGCACCTGCAACATTTCCAAATTTCTTTACCTGTTTATTATCTACCTTCAACCCCTTCAATGCAGTCTCCATGAAAGCAGAGAATACCTAAGTTTTTCTCTATTCTATAACCTCAGTGCTTAGAGCAGGGTACACAGTAACCACTTATAAAACATTTGTGGAGCAAATGAATGAATGAATGAGAAATTGATATGGAAGACATGTTCAGCAGCCTGCCTTCACCACAGACAGAGCTAGTTTCAAACATTCTTTCTTCCAGATCTCTCAGTGTGAACCAAGAACAAACTTGTAAACCCACATGGCACCAACATTATAGTCTACTCAAGCTTCTTTCCCATGAGCCATTTTGCACCCAGTCTCTTCAGGACTCAGAGATGGCTGAGCTGTGACAATGACAGTGACCTGGGAGGGGGAAGGCTTTGGAAAGAGGCAGCATCAATAGCCTGCAAGAGTTCCCATAAAACGCATGTCCCTGACCAGCATTCCAGAGTGCCTTCCCTAGCTCCCCAGCTGGACTGACCTGACTGCCTGCTGACAGTGCTAACTTGGTCAAGGAGTAGAAGGTCCAGGGTGAAGCCAAAGGAAGAGGGGCTGGAACCTTCCTGCCACTAAATGACATTGGTCAGGAGAAAGTGCTTGAGCACAAGGTGGGGATGCCCCAGCTTCCGGAGCTCAATGCAGCTATATCACATGTGAGATGGTCTTCCCTTTGTCAGGGAGTCCACAAGTAAAATGGAATTTTTAAAACTGTCTTCTCTTTATAAAGCTTCCACATATTTTAGTGTAAACAGAGCATGCACATTCCCAGTTGTAAGTTCAAGAATCAAGGCTCCAAGAAGTTACAGAATTTCCAAGGTCATGCTCAGCAGCACAGAGATGGGAGAGCCTATCTTCACTCCGCCACTTCCTTGACTATATTTAAGAATCAGTTCCCACATCTGTACACTGGAGCTAATAATAGCTGTGTGGTGCAGCTGTTATGAAATCTGAGTTATTTACTCACTCAGTCAGCCAGTGAGTCTGTCGACAAACTTACTGAGCAGCGTTTTCTACAAGCCCATGCACTGAGGACACAGCCTATTCTCAGTTCGGAACACCAGGTGGCCAGCCAGCCCAGTCAAGCTCATTTCCTATCTTCCCTTCTTTGCCTGGGTTCTTTCTCCACATGTCCTAAAACCTACTATTTCTGAATTTGGAAAGAAGAAAATCTCCTTCTCCCAGTTGCCTGAACAGTTGAAGGCAGCCCGTCACTCCTCTCTTCTCTCAGACTTCTGATGACGGTGTCCCCCCATCAGTCACTGACCACAGTGGACAACAGACTCATGGGGGACAGGAGGGCTCAGACCAAGCAGGTATGTGAGTAAATGGGCCCTTCTGACGATGCCGGCCAAGGCTCCAGACATTGTGGAACATAGACACTCTCATACCTCCACCCTTGCTGTGCTCCAAACTCCTTACCACAGCATCCACGATCACAAAAAAACTGTCAGTGCCACTGAATTTTAGGAGGCTGTGTTATACATCTTAGGAGAAATGGATTAGAGAAGGCTCATGGCCCCGCTCCAGTCAGGAGGACCCACTGCCGCATGTCTGAGCATAGCATCCATGTTTCTGTCCCCACTCGCTAAGCCCACACACTCAGCTCCTACTAAACTATGGGCTAGTGCTCTCTCAGCACACCTGACTGAGAAAGAGAATGGGAACAAAGATCCATCCGGTTCTTAAGGCCATAAGGAACACATGCTCTTGGTGCTCAAGGGGAGCCCATTTTCACTTAAGTTAAAGCTAGCCTAAGAGCTGGCTGCCCTAGATGCAGCCCCATCAGGGAAGCCATATGCATACCCTTAAACACTCAGAAGAATATGGAATTGAATGGCATCTAGTGACCACAGAAAAAAGAAAGACAGGACTTACAGGGTCTGAAGCAAATGTTGATGCTTCTCTAAGGAAAGGGGAGGTAGGGAGTCTTGGCTCACCTGCGTCTTGAACTCAGGGTCCTTGACCTGTCGCCCAGGCATCAGCCTCATGGCTGAGGATAAGCTTTCACTCCACAAAGCAACTTTATTTTGGTGTCCGACATTTGAGCGATTGGCCAGCAACTTCTTCTCAGATGCTGGGGACAGGGAAACAAAGACTGTCAGAGGTGAAGTTGAGAAGGAGAGCACACACTATTTCTACAGCTGGCTTGGCTTTCAAAGGGCCAGCCAGTGCACAAGTCCTGTGTGCCTGCCTCCACAGGAAACAGCCCAAGCTTGGCAACTTCTGACCCGGCTTAGACTTCTAGCTCCACAGCTCATTGACTTGCAGTGAGATGTTGGACAAGCTAGCTAAAGTTCCTGAGCCTCAGTGTTCTAGTCCTATAAAATGGGAATAAAGTGTCTAATCTCATTGTGATATCATGAAGAATAATTAAAATTATGTGTTTTAAACACAGGCATTGGAATATAGAAATTTTTCAGTATTTGGTTGTTGACAAAAAGAGAGCCACTTGTAAGTTTTAAGGTCCATCTCATTTTATTTCACTCTAAGTACATGGGTGTATATGTCCTATTTTACTGAACTTTTCCCTGACATGGAATCTGACATTTGACTTTAAATTATACTTGTATGCACATAGATAGGTACATGCATATTTGCCGGGGCTAATTTGGAAAACTCATGAAATAAAGGTTCTATACCACTAGGCCAACTGAGATTATATACATGGAAATAACTAACTCTTGAATTACTATGAATTTTGCAAATGCTGGAAGACTTAAAAGAAACTACGTGAGCCTTTATTTAAGAGGAATGACCTCCTTAAAAACAAAATTAAAACATCATTCTTAGTACTGACTAATATGAGGGTGAAAATGTTAAGTCACTGATAGAATGCAATGAACATTAATACCTTTGGGATGAACACTTTCACTTGGAATATGCATGACTCGGTGTAAGGTTTCAGAGCTGGTAGCTGAACATCAGGCTAGGACATAGCCTAAGCTCCAGAGACAAGGCTAGAGCTCTGATGTGGTGTCCCCTCCCTCTAAGCGATTATTAGAATCTGCTAAGTTGCTTGGCACTTCTGGCTTTCCTTTCACCCAAGATGAAAGCAGTACTCATTCTCATGAGGTTTCAGTAATGTGAATCCCACCCACCAAAGGGATGAGAGAGAAGGTCTGGGTGGTAAAAGCTCTGGTTAGAAAAGGCTCTGGGCCCTGAGTGGAACCTTGAGGAGTCTGGGTCTATGAGAACCAGAAGTTTTGTTCCCTGGAGCTAAGTGGATAGAGACCTAGGTAGTGCTGCCAAGCCTTGAGCATTGTCTCCTCCCAGAGTGGGGTAACCTCTTCAATCTTCACTTCACTCTCTCCAGGTTTCACAGAGAGATCAATCTTGAAGGTGTCCTCCAGCTCCTTCCGCCTCTGTGCCATAAGCTGCTGCCAGAGAGTCCGTACTGTCTTTTGAATGTTGTGCTGGACTAACAAAGAGAGCACATCACATAATCAGATTTTTGGGAGAAACCTTAGTGCTTCTCCCAGAGGGGCCAGGACATGGTGTATCATGGCTGCTTGTACTGCACATCCTTCTTTAATATAACCCCAGCTCGGCAATCTCCAGCCAGAAAGTAATTAGTATATAGAGCCACAGCACCAATGACAACACTACCAACATTCATGTGAGCTGGGCTATCCTCCAGCTCTAACTGCCCACCACCAAGTCCTGCCTGCCTCATATGCCCAGAGCTGGGAAACATGATGGATGGGCTCAGGGAGCCTCTCCCCCGCCCCCAATTCTGTTAGATACCAAACAGAAATACCTATGTGAGCTCTAGGTAACCAAATAGCTCCCCGAAAACAGCTCCTTCCCACCTCACCTTATGTAGGCCCCTCAGAGGAATGGACACCAAACCCAAAACTATAACCAGAGGCCAGTACCCAAGCCATTCTTCTTTTACGGCACTGAATTTGCCCTGATATGGAACAACCTACTAAATTAATTCTACCTGTTATGCCCCACAACTATAATACCCTGAACTATGCCTAAATTCCCTTGGACCTTGGACCACTGAGTACTCCTCTGATACCAGCCTCTATAGTCCGTTTTTCTCACTCAAGGGGAATAAACATTGTTCAGTCTACTCAACTAGCCAAACCCAAAATACAAATGTTCATGTTGTAATTAACACTGTGTCAGAGCAAATTTAAACTCACAAGATTTTTAAGCACTGGCTTAAAAATGATTATACATGACCAGAAACAAAGGCCCTTATGCCTACTCTCTGTTACCTCAAAATATCACAAGGTAAGTGGCACAGTCAACAAACCAAAGGGTGCAAGATTCTACCACTGATGAAGTTTCCTAGATCAAGAGAGAGCAATCTCTTGAACACATGAATAGGCTGCTTTTTTCTTTTCTTTTCTTTTTTTAACAGATTTCCAATCCAAAAATCAGATGGAACCTTGTTCCCATTCTTTACCTTGACTTGATAAAAGCAAATCCAAGAATATACTCCATCAAGCTAGAAATCTCATAGAAGAAATGAGTTTATTTACTCCATGGCCATTTTCTAGAGAAGAAAGCTGAGAGATAGCTAAGTAGTGGCTCAGAGTAGGTGAATAACAAGCCAGTTTCCAGGTCTAGTGGTCTAAAGGAGAATTCAAGGACCACCTGAGAAATGAAACCCACTTACAGTGGGGTTCTCTGGAATTTTAGGAAGTCTGCCAAGTTCTTAGTCTAATCAAGCCCCACAGAGATGAAAAATGCAATCCTGACAGTTACCGCTCTCCAGCTCTTCTCCCCAAAATGAATAACAAATAAAATGTACCATCACTCAAACTTGGGAAGTCTTCCCCACTTTTTTCTCTCACTTCTTCATTTGGAGAAAGAAAGACTTGATGATAAGGAGTCATTCTAGGCTTGGGTTCCAATCCAAATCCTTCTGGATAACTAGGAAACAGGAGATTTTTCATTATAAACTTGAGTTTCTTTGAGAGAATTCCATTGTTCTTTATTATAGATAAATAGCCTCCAAACTCAGTACACAGTAATATGGAAAAAGTTGACAAATGAAGTTAAAGCAAACAACTCATGACAACTTCCACAACAAAGATTATACAATAGCATCCTAGAAAATAGGAAAACACCTTTTTTTTTAATTCCCATCTTATTAAACCCACTCTATGCATCCAGCAAGTCCCCTGCACCCTCTCCTGGTTTCTCAACCATCAAAACCGGCCATTTATTTTTGTAGACTCCCATTGAACTCTGCTTTTGTTTAGCACAGATCCCAGCCCTTCTGGAAGGGACCTGGGCCAGCTTCATGAACCTGTGACCCATGCAGCTGCATAGGGTCTGCATTCAGAAGGTGAAATGCTTGGGCTCTGCTATCACTGGCTGGAAAGTTTTAGTAGTTTCTGAACAAGGGCCCTGCATGTGCATCTTGCTGGGGCCCCACACACCATGTAGCTCGTTCTTGGTGGGCACAGTGGTGTTTATATTAGACTCCCCATGAGCTGTATGCTCTGGGGCTCTTAGTCATGTTCATGTACACATGCCCCCTTCTCTGGGTCCCGTCTGCTAACCAAGAAAAGTAGACACTCAATATGTGGTTGTGTATTGAACTGAAAATAACAAACAAGGATATGAAAAAACACCAGCATATGAGAATGTCCATTCCTGAAATTTCTAGAATAAAGTCCCTATGGGTTTGGAGACCTTTCTGCTAAAAAGAGGGATACGAGGAGTGTGATTTCATGAAGCATGAAAAATCCATTAGCATTCTGCTCTTCTTATCTTTACTTCCAGTAAGGATGGGCCTAATTCTTAAAATACAGAAAAGAAAGAAGAACCTCCCAATTTAATCCACCAAAAATGGATTTTTTTATTTCAAATAAATAAAAAGGCAAGTGCCTCCCCTGGGCTAGGGCTGTTTTCCTGTGCTTCCCAGGGAGTTTTAAGACAAATAAACTCTAGTGTTCAATAGTCAACTTGACAGGATTTGGGGGACATTTTCTCAAGTAATAAAACATAATTTAGACTGTGATGAAGACAATTCAGAACAAGGACAAGAAGAAGGTGTAATATCCCATTGTCCTCTTTTCCTCCACACTAAATATGGCTCATTATTACCATGTCATATTCATAGATAGTGTGACTACAAGGCCATGGTGATACATCCTGTATATATACTGCCACAGAGAAAAAGAGAAAGTGTGCATACACAGAGAAATTGAATGTATTTTTAAACTTTGGACTTCAAGAAAAGGATTTAAATATTTAATCTCTTTTCATTACTATTCTTACACAAGTGTGCTTATGGATGTTACCTTATGTCATAAACTGTGTGTATACATTTTTTTTGCACAAAAACCATTCCTAGAGGGGTGGAGCCAAGATGGTGCCAGGAGTAGAGCAGCGGAAATCTCCTCCCAAACCACATATATTTATGCAAATATAACAAAGATAACTCTTCCTAGAATAGAGACCAGTGGACACAGGACAACATCCAGACCACATCCACACCTGTGAGAACCCAGTGCCTTGCAAAGGGGATAAGATACAAGCTCCAGCCCGGCAGGACCTGAGCGCCCCTCACCCCAGCTCCCGGCAGGAGGAGAGGAGTCGGAGCAGGGAGGAGTCAGAGCGAGGAGGGAGAGGGAGCCCAGAACTGCTAAACACCCAGCCCCAGCCATCTGGACCAGAGCGCAGACACAGTGCATGCGTGGGGTCCTGGATACTAGGGAAACAGGGCAGCAAGACCTGTGAGCGGGTCCCTGAGGCCGGTACCTGGGGACAAAGAAAAGTGAGCATCTTTTTTTTTTTTTTAGTTATTTATTTAATTGTTTTTTCTTTTATGTGAGTGCTTTTTGGAAGTCTTAAAGGGACAGGGACTGCAAAACTGGACAGAAACGTCCTCGGACACTTAGTCCAGCAGCAGGGAATCTGGTGATCTCTGGGCACTCTAACCCCCTGGGCAGCAGTGAGCACGGAGGCCCCTAACAGAGATAAATAGCCTCCTGGTCGCTCCCCCTCCAACGCAGCTCCACCATATCGGAGCAGCAGCCCGAGGCAAGCCACACCTACAGCAACAGCGGAGATAAACTCCATAGCAGCAGGGAAGGAATCAGAAGCCCTGTCTGTGCACAGCTGCGCAGCACAAGCCACTAGAAGTCACTGTTCTCCCAGGAGAGGAAGGCCACAAACCAACAAGAAGGAAAGTTCTTCCAGCTGTCACTTGTGCCAGCTCTGCAAACTATCTCTATCACCATGAAAAGACAAAATTAAAGGCAGACAAAGATCACAGAGTCAACACCTGAGAAGGAGACAGACCTAACCAGTCTTTCTGAAAAAGAATTCAAAATAAAAATCATAAACATGCCAATGGAGATGCAGAGAAATATACAAGAGCTAAGGGATGAAGTCCGGAGGGAGATTACAGATGCCTGGAAACAGATTACAGAAGTGAAACAAACTCTGGAAGGTTTTATCAGCAGAATGGATAAGATGCAAGAGGCCATTGATGGAATAGAAACCAGAGAACAGGAACGCATAGAAGCTGACATAGAGAGAGATAAAAGGATCTCCAGGAATGAAACAATATTAAGAGAACTGTGTGACCAATCCAAAAGGAACAATATCTGTATTATAGGGGTACCAGAAGAAGAAGAGAGAGAAAAAGGGATAGAAAGTGCCTTTGAAGAAATAATTGCTGAAAACTTCCACAAACTGGGGGAGGAAATAATCGAAAAGACCACAGAAATACACAGAACTCCCAACAGAAAGGACCCAAGAAAGACAACACCAAGACACATAATAATTAAAATGGCAAAGATCAAGGACCAGGAAAGAGTTTCAAAGGCAGCTAGAGAGAAAAAGGTCACCTATAAAGGAAAGCCCATCAGGCTATCATCAGACTTCTCGACAGAAACCTTACAGGCCAGAAGAGAATGGCATGATATATTTAATGCAATGAAACAGAAGGGCCTTGAACCAAGGATACTGTATCCAGCATGATTATCATTTTAATATGATGGAGGGATTAAACAATTCCCAGACAAGCAAAAGTTGAGGGAATTTGCCTCCCAAAAACCACCTCTACAGGGTATTTTAGAGGGACTGTTCTTAGCAGCTCAATAAGTGAGCTAGGTTGGGCAGTGAGATACTGAAGAGGCTAGCCTTGAACCTTTGGTGGCCAAGAGTCTGGAGCCTGCAATGGCAATAGGTACATATCTTTCAATAGTCACCCTAAATGTAAATGGACTGAATGCACCAATCAAAAGACACAGAGTAATACAGTGGATAAAAAAGCAAGACCCATCTAAATGTTGCTTACAAGAAACTCACCTCAAACCCAAAGACATGCACAGACCAAAAGTCAAGGGATGAAAAAATATATTTCAGACAAACAACACAGATAAGAAAGCAGGAGTTGCAGCACTAATATCAGACAAAATAGACTTCAAAACAAAGAAAGTAACAAGAGATAAAGAAGGACATTACATAATGATAAAGGGCTCAGTCCAACAAGAGGATATAACCATTCTAAATATATATGCACCCAACACAGGAGCACAAGCATATGTGAAACAAATACTAACAGAACTTAAGGGGAAAATAGACTGCAATGCATTCATTTTAGGAGACGTCAACATGCCACTCACCCCAAAGGATAGATCCACTGGGCAGAAAATAAGTAAGAACACAGAGGCCCTGATCAACACAGTAGAACAGATGGACCTAATAGACACCTATAGAACTCTACATCCAAAAGCAACAGGATATACATTCTTCTCAAGTGCACATGGAACAGTCTCCAGAATAGACCACATACTAGCTCACAAAAAGAGCCTCAGTAAATTCCAAAATATTGAAATAATACCAACCAACTTTTCAGACCACACAGGTATGAAACTAGAAATAAATTCTACAAAGAAAACAAAAAGGATCACAAACACATGGAGGCTTAACAACATGCTCCTAAATAATCAATGGATCAACGAACAAAATAAAATAGAGATCAAGGAATATATGGAAACAAATGGCAACAACAACACAAAGCCCCAACTTCTGTGGGACGCAGTGAAAGCAGTCTTAAGAATAAAGTATATAGCGATCCAGGCACACTTGATGAAGGAAGAACAATCCCAAATGAATAGTCTAACATCACAATTATCGAAACTGGAAAAAGAAGAACAAATGAGGCCTAAAGTCAGCAGAAGGAGGGACATAATAAAGATCAGAGAAGAAATAAACAAAATTGAGAAGAATAAAACAATAGCAAAAATCAATGAAACCAAGAGCTGATTCTTTGAGAAAATAAACAAAATAGATAAGCTGCTAGCCAAACTTATTAAGAGAAAAAGAGAATCAACACAAATCAACATAATCAGAAATAAGAATGGAAAATTCACAACAGACTCCACAGAAATACAAAGAATTATTAAAGACTACTATGAAAACCTATATGCCAACAAGCTGGAAAACCTAGAAGAAATGGACAACTTCCTAGAAAAATACAACCTTCCGAAACTGACCAAGGAAGAAACACAAAAGATAAACAAACCAATTACGAGCAAAGAAATTGAAACGGTAATCAAAAAACTACCCAAGAACAAAACCCCCGGGCCAGACAGATTTACCTCGGAATTTTATCAGACACACAGAGAAGACATAATACTCATTCTCCTTAAAGTTTTCCAAAAAATAGAAGAGGAGGGAATACTCCCAAACTCATTCTATGAAGCCAACATCACACTAATACCAAAACCAGGCAAAGACCCCACCAAAAAAGAAAATTACAGACCAATATCCCTGATGAATGTAGATGCAAAAATACTCAATAAAATATTAGCAAACCGAATTCAAAAATATATCAAAAGGATCATACACCAAGACCAAGTGGGATTCATCCCAGGGATACAAGGATGGTACAACATTCGAAAATCCATCAACATCATCCACCACATCAACAAAAAGAAAGACAAAAACCACATGATCATCTCCATAGATGCTGAAAACGCATTTGACAAAATTCAACATCCATTCATGATAAAAACTCTCATCAAAATGGGTATAGAGGGCAAGTACCTCAACATAATAAAGGCCATATATGATAAACCCGCAGCCAACATTATACTGAAGAGCGAGAAGCTGAAAGCTTTTCCTCTGAGATCAGGAACAAGACAGGGATGCCCACTCTTCCCACTGTTATTTAACATAGTACTGGAGGTCCTAGCCATGGCAATTAGACAAAACAAAGAAATACAAGGAATCCAGATGGGTAAAGAAGAAGTTAAACCGTCACTATTTGCAGATGACATGATATTGTACATAAAAAACCCTAAAGACTCCACTCCAAAACTACTAGAACTGATATCGGAATACAGCAAAGTTTCAGGATACAAAATTAACACACAGAAATCTGTGGCTTTCCTATACACTAACAATGAAACAATAGAAAGAGAAATCAGGAAAACAACTCCATTCACAATTGCATCAAAAAGAATAAAATACCTAGGAATAAACCTAACCAAAGAAGTGAAAGACCCATATCCTGAAAACTACAAGTCACTCTTAAGAGAAATTCAAGGGGACACTAACAAATGAAAACTCATCCCATGCTCGTGGCTAGGAAGAATTAATATTGTCAAAATGGCCATCATGCCCAAAGCAATATACAGATTTGATATATATAACCTTTCAAATTACCAGCAACATTCTTCAATGAACTGAAACAAATAGTTCAAAAATTCATATGGAAACACCAAAGACCCCAAATATCCAAAGCAATCCTGAGAAAGAAGAATAAAGTAGGGGGGATCTCACTCCCCAACTTCAAGCTCTACTACAAAGCCATAGTAATCAAGACAATCTGGTACTGGCACAAGAACAGAGCCACAGACCAGTGGAACAGAACAGAGACTCCATACATTAACCCAAACATATATGGTCAATTAATATTTGATAAAGGAGCCATGGACATACAATGGCAAAATGACAGTCTCTTCAACAGATGGTGCTGGCAAAACTGGACAGCTACATGTAAGAGAATGAAACTGGATCACTGTCTAACCCCATACACAAAAGTGAATTCAAAATGGATCAAAGACCTGAATGTAAGTCATGAAACCATAAAACTCTTAGAAAAAAACATGGGCAAAAACCTCTTAGACATAAACATGAGTGATCTCTTCTTGAACATATCTCCCCGGGCAAGGAAAACAACAGCAAAAATGAACAAGTGGGACTATATTAAGCTGAAAAGCTTCTGTACAGCAAAAGACACCATCAATAGAACAAAAAGGAACCCTACAGTATGGGAGAATATATTTGTAAATGACAGATCTGATAAAGGCTTGACATCCAAAATATATAAAGAGCTCACCCATCTCAACAAACAAAAAACAAATAATCCAATTAAAAAATGGGCAGAGGAACTGAACAGACAGTTCTCCAAAAAAGAAATACAGGTGGCCAACAGACACATGAAAAGATGCTCCACATTGCTAATTATCAGAGAAATGCAAATTAAAACCACAATGAGGTATCACCTCACACCAGTAAGGATGGCTACCATCCAAAAGACAAACAACAACAAATGTTGGCAAGGTTGTGGAGAAAGGAGAACCCTCCTACACTGCTGGTGGGATGTAAATTAGTTCAACCATTGTGGAAAGCAATATGGAGGTTCCTCAAAATGCTCAAAATAGACTTACCATTTGACCCAGGAATTCCACTTCTAGGAATTTACCCTAAGAATGCAGCACTCCAGTTTGAAAAAGACAGATGCACCCCTCTGTTTATTGCAGCACTATTTACAATAGCCAAGAATTGGAAGCAACCTAAGTGTCCATCAGTAGATGAATGGATAAAGAAGATGTGGTACATATACACAATGGAGTATTATTCAGCCATAAGAAGAAAACATATCCTACCATTTGCAACAACATGGATGGAGCTAGAGGGTATTATGCTCAGTGAAATAAGCCAAGCGGAGAAAGAGAAATACCAAATGATTTCACTCATCTGTGGAGTATAAGAACAAAGGAAAAACTGAAGGAACAAAACAGCAGCAGAATCACAGAACCCAAGAATGGACTAACAGGTACGAAAGGGAAAGGGACTGGGGAGGATGAGTGGGTAGGGAGGGATAAGGGGGGGGAAGAAAGTGGGTATTATGATTAGTATCCATAATGGGGGGGGTGGGAGAAAGGGGAGGGCTGTACAACACAGAGAAGACAAGTAGTGATTATACAACATTTTGCTATGCTGATGGACGGTGACTGTAGGGGGGTTTGTTGGGGGGGACCTGGTATAGGGGAGAGCCTAGTAAACATAATGTTCTTCATGTAACTGTAGATTAATGATAACAAAAAAATGTAAGAAAGAAAGAAAGAAAAGGGGGATTACTCCCTGATAGGATAAAACTAACTGAAAATCAACGATTAATGCATGCTTTAAATATCCTTAATTTTGATCATTTAAAGGGTGTCAGATGATCAGCTATGGAAGTACATTTTTCTGATAATATTCCTTTCTCTTAAAAAAAATCAGCTCCTGTTTGGTGATCTCCAATAAGTTCTTCACAATGGTATAAAGGGCATATCAAAGTGTGAGCAAAGGGTTTGTTTGTGTTTATACAGAGGATCAAAGCCTAATTTGGCTACCCAGATAACGAATTAAGATATGATATGAAGAAGAACTTCCAACATCAACATTCTCTGGAAGAGTCATTCCAGAAGATGATCATCAAAAAACTTCAACAAACATCCTGGTGCTGTTGCAGTTGTAGCTGCATTCATCCCACCGGTTCCTGGACTTGCCATTGGAATGAAGGAGATATCTAAGCTGGCCTGTGCATACAGTAAAACAACAAATTTGACTGGATCTATACTGTTGGAATTCAACCAAGAACTAGGAGAATTGCAAGATGCAGCTCTCCAAGATCTTGCGACTATAGATGATCTACTGTTAAAAGAACATATGGGATGTGAACAGTTCCCAGGAATGTGTTGTTTTAATTTGTCTGATTTTTCTCAAAATATTCAAATTCAGTTAGACAATATCCATCATATCATTGGTAAGTTTTCACAAATGCCTAGGGTGCCTAACTGGTTTTCTTGGTTTCACTGGATATGGCTGGTAATTGTAGGTCTGCTTTGGTTATGTAGCTGTATTCTTATTATGTTAATATGTGCACGCAATTTAATTAGTAATTTAAAACCTATACACGCTTATGTTACACTACAAGAAGATATGTCAAAGGAATAATCAATCTTCCCATCTTTTCTTCAGTCTGCTACTTCTATAGCTTCTCTTCTTCCTTCATAATTACAACCTCTAAGTAGAATTCGTGCCTCATATAGAAATTACCGAGTATCATAATTCTTCCAAGTGGTAAAGATACCTCAAGACAAATGCTGGGCATAGAAGCCACAGGGCATAAATCTGCAAAAAAGTAAAGAGCTAACCTTTTCGAACAATATTGCTTCTCTTTCACTTACCAACTTTATATTTCCCTGTATGGCCCCGGAAGATGACTGGTTAGCCAGAGACGGGTAAGATTCCTCAAGGGAGGAACAACCTAAGACAGGCACAGTCTCAGGGGGACCATCAGATGAGAAATTGGGGGTCAACAGAGGTGAGGCTCAGAACCTCACCCCCCCTGTTTGAGAGAAATCTTCTGCATCTGTGGATGTTTTGTTGCCCTTGTCTAGCTTGGATTAATACTTAGTCTATAGGCACACACCTGATCATCTACATTTGCTCTCTTACAGCACTAAACTATGTTTTCTACCTTTATCTTGCATCTACCTACCACTTCAGCATTTTATTTAAAAATAATAATAATAATAATAATAATAATAATAATAATAATAATAAGGGAGAAATGTGGGATTCACATATAAATCAAGTATAAAAATCAAACGAATAATCATAATTGACCTGATTGTTTATAGTTCATGATGCGTGATCAAAACTGAAAGTTTCTGTGATATGACTGCCCTTGCACCGTTCACCATGTAAGAACTTATTCACTATGTAAGAACTTGTTCACCATAGAAAAACTTGTTTGTTATGCTTCAGAAGATTGGAGACTGTTGAGAATTAGGCTTGCGGTTGATTAATGATTGTGCCTTGAGTCCCCTATACAGAATTTTATTGTTGTTAACAACCATATGATCAATAAATATGAGAGATGCCCTCTCAAAAAAAAAAAACGATTCTTAGGTTGCATGATATACATTCCTAGGATGCATGTTATACATTTTTCTGTTCTAAGACTGCATGTAACAAATGTTAACATTTGTAAAATCTGGCTGCATTATAGAAATCAATGTGTTTATTTAATGTTGCAGTTTTCTGCCCCCAAAATTAAATCAATTCTCTTACAACCTGAAAACTGTGGAACTGAAGTAAATTGTTATTTCTTGATGCTTCAAGCTGCTCAGTCACATGAACAGGCTTGAGGATGACTTATTATATTATCACACACTGCACATAATTTGGACAACCAGGTAAACAAAAGGACTATGTCATTTACATCGACTCAATCAAGTGCTCCTCCAAAGCTTTCTTCTCTGCATTGACCCCCGGCTCGCAAGGAAGCAAGGGGGCAGCTCTTACCTTCTCGAACTGAGCAGCAGAAGACAATGCATGAAGCACAGGAGGAAGCTGACATTGGGATTGTAGGTGGCCAGGATGACATCCCAGTGCTCCTGCACAAAGCTCAGGACACTGAGAAGGCCGAGGCATTCAGAAAGCGACTGCTGCGGCTTGGAGAGGCAATGAAGAATGACTCTATTTAAACTGCTGTATAAAGCACTGGTGATGGTGTCCTTTTGAGAAGAGGCATTCTCGATGACCTGTGCCATAAATAAACACACGCACACAAACGGACACACACACACACACACACACACACACACACACACACACACACACATACTTGTGAGCACTTTGTGAGTTTAGACACTGACCCAGTTAAATTTGAAAATGATACAATCTCAGATTCTTTTCTGTATTATAAAAGTGACATCTAAATTCAAAAAGAACCACTTTCCTCTACCTTTGAGCTTCTATTTAAGTGCATGATTACTAAAGGCAATTTGAACTTCAGGAATTATCAAGACCTTGTGTTTTAAAAAATTTAGTTTACCATAGTCATATGGAAAATAGATCTGGGGACCCGAGACTTCTGAAATACTGGTAACAAGTTGACATTCAATGTGTAAGAACATGCCATTAATACTGTTTAATTTTTAATATGTGTTATTAGCTACTAGTAATAGTTATGTATAGAGTGGTTACAACATTCCAGGTTTCATGCTAAGCATTTTTGCAAAGATTTGCATATATTTATATATATTGCCTCTTTTAAATATTATAACCACATCATAAAGTGGTGGCATTAAGTTTGTCCTACCTCAAAAGGGATAAGGAGGCTGAGGGACAGAGAGGTTAAGTGGTCAGCAAAGGTCAAAGCCCCAACAGACATACTCTGAACCACCATATCATCTGAGGGAGACAGGGATCCAGTGAATTTTAGTGCATGAGAAACTTAGGAGAAGGCAGAGGGTCCTGCCTTGTAGCCTTAACACTGACTGCTCTACCATCTGCTTGGCTTCATTGCTTCATTGCAACTCGTAGGTTAGTCCTGGAGATCTAACACAGTACAGAATGAGTGTAGACAACAGTCCTGTATCATAAACTTCAAACTTGTTGAAAGACCAGATCTAATTGATCCCACCACAAAAATAAAAGATAATTATTTTCCTGATAGAGGTGTTAGCTAACACCAGGGTGGTAATCATATTACAATATATAAATGTATAAAATCAACACATTGTACACCTCAAATTTATACAGTGCATGTCAATTATATCTCAATTATTTAAAAAATTGAAAAATATTTAAAAGAAAAGAATCCATAGAACAGAAGTTACATGCAAAATTTTTCAGTCTACTTGATAGGTTTCTTAGAATTTCATAGGTAATGTAAGTGTTTATACAATGAAGTTAAGTTTTTATTTAAATCTGCTGGAATTTGGGAGTCATATTTTTTTCATCCTTCTGTTCTGCTCCTAAGTGGGTCAGACCTTTCAAACTGAGGTTAAGGGTTGTGAGAGTCCCAGGCAATGAGCAGGAGAGAAGGATGGTGGATGTGGGCAGAACTGAGAGTCCTGGGGACTGGCAACCACACCCCCGCCCCACTCCAAAGACACGCTAGCCCCAGTGGTACCCACCTTTTGGTATTAGCTCTGAGAATTTCCCTTCCCTACTTGGAGCTGCCAAGAATGACACATTTGTATCCTCCCAAAATGCATATGCTGAAACCTGCATTCCCCACTGCGATGGTTTAGAGGTAGAGTCTCCCCCATCCATGAGAAGATGGAGCCCTCGTGATAGGATCAGTTTACTTAAGGAAGACACAGCGAGAGCTTGCTTCCTCTTCCTCTCCACTATGTGGAGATGGCAGCCAACTGCAGACCAGCAAGAGAGCCCTGACTGGACACCAGATCTGCTATGACCTTGATCTTAGACTTCCCACCCTCTAGAACTGCGAGAAATAAATGTTTGTGAAGTCATTCAGTCTAGAGTATTAGAGCAGCCCAAACTCACTAAGGGTGGGGCTCAGCAGTGGCTCTCATTCTCAGTCTAACTTACTGAGAGCCTAATTGCAGTCCCACTAGAGCCGACAAGGTATTTCTCCCTCTTGCAGTTACTTTTGAAGGTGCATCTGAATGCATTCCTTTCAGGCTTGCCTGGAACCGTGCACCAGTCAGACTGGCTATCACTCTAGGTATGGTGCCTAGGTCCGATCCTGGGGTCTCTGGGTGGCCCACACAGCACTGGGAGCGCTGATGTCACCCTCCTTAAGAGGAAGAAGAGTGGCTTTCCCAGGGTCTTAGGCAAAGGATGCACCAAGAGCTGCTGGCAGGAGTTGCTGGAGGCAGATTTCTCCTCAGACAAAGTGCCCCCTGACAATCACAGGTGTCTAATGGCTGGAACTGCCTTGGACCATAGTGAGCTCCTCATACAGGGAGGGTCCAAGGAAAAAGCGAATGGCCACTTATAGGGAAAGGTTTCCAGAATGAAATGGGGGGCAAGGAGTGGTGAAAGGATTTAACTCAGAACTTTGAGAGTGTGTGATTCTGTGTGTGTGTGCACACATGCCCAATAAACAATATGTACACATGTACACACACATACTTACGTCTAAGGGTGTACCTATAGGCATGAATTTTCATGTATGGGCATTTATGTAGATCTATCTGTAGAGAAAGAACACACGCAAGAAGAACAGGACTAGGTAAAAATAAACTTCCAGCCTCAACTTCAGGAAGACCTCAATATGACAGATGGAGGTAGACATTAAAGGGGAAAATAAAATAGGCCTTTTGGAGATAAAAACCCTTTTGATCCTTTGTTGATAAGGAATAACAATAATTAAGATTAAAACAGCAATCACAAAAAATACCCAAAGTGGGGGTATAGAGTCTAGGAGGGGACAGAGCTCAGGGACCAGCACAGGGGCTGCAGCTCCCAGTCACTGAGACGGGTCTCAGGTGTCCTGAGGTGAGAGCCTTGCAGGATGCTCAACAGCCACCATGTGTTACTGGGGCCATAAAGGGCCTCTGTCTTCCACCCATCTCAGATTCTATGTCCAGAAAGTTGGCAGCATATCATACAAACACTGGGTGGGTCAGCAGTAACTTCCTTGCCACCATGGCCAGCCCAGGATTCTTACCAACATGATGTGCTCTGTGATGAAGAGAAGGATGTGTCTGGGGTCTGCTGAGAACATCCCACTGTACAATTTCTCCACCAGCTTCTGGGTGAAGTGGGAAATGTTTGTGAGTGAAGGAGCAGTAGCAGCTTCTGCCGTCAGCTGAGGCTCTTTACTGCCTGGGGGAAGTTAGGGCAGTGAGGAGACAGACCAAGTTTGAGAAAACATCAGAGTTTCTTCCTTCTTCCACAGCAGTCTCCGAGACCCTCATGGTAATCACCCACACCTTACACAACCTGTGTGCCCCACTGGAACCCTCTGTACACCTTACCTCTCAGAAGATGGAGTCTTATACACAGTATATGCCCAATAACACACATTATTTCAAAGTAAATGGATCTTAATCTAGTCAGTGATAGAAATAGAATGGAGAGAAAGCAAGTAAGGGGCATTTCTTCCAGTGGCCATTTGTAAAGAGGATAGAGGAGAATTTAAGGCTTAAGGTAAATGGGAAGGCCATATTAGTGACCCAAGGCTCTGCTTCTATGTGGGGCAAAGAATTAAGCTGTAATTGCACTCATCTGTCCACTCACCAACACAGCAGGCACTGTGCTCAGATGGGGATGCGATAACCTCAGCTAATCGCTACAACAACCCTCCAAGTTAGCCACCACTGTCCTCGTGCTCATACCCAGGCACCTTCCCAGTCACACCACCCTCTGGTGACAGAGCCAAGAGCAGACCTGGGACTCCCAAGTTCATGCTTTTCACCACTCTAAACCACTACACTGCAGACTCTCCCCAGGAAAGACCAAACATCAGGACTTCCATGTCATGGGGCAAGGAGGAGTCCGCAAGATGAGTCCTATCACTAAGGATTCTGTGGCTCAGAAACCACAGAGAGGACTTCCGTTGAATACTGTCGGGAAGGAACTAAGTATTCTGAAGGAAGCATCAACATGAACCTCTTAGGGGCAACAGCAGCATCTTCATTTAGGTTCATTCATTTAAGAAACATTTGCTGTACCCAGGCATGGGTGCAAAGGATAAGACAGAGCCAAGAAGATAAGACTAAGCAGAAGAATGCTAAATCCAGTTGATATCCTGACTTCCCTCATGGGGAGAGCACAATTCTATTGAAGCTAGAGGAGAACTGTTTTTAGCACAGAGGACAGAAGGACGTTCTGTCTCCAAAGACAGAGGCAGGGGTGTCATGGAACGTAGCAAGCATGCCTCACCTGGACAGGGTCAGCAAGCTCTTGCTGTGGATTCATGGAGGCACGGCCACACAGGCTGTGGGCCATGCTTCAGTCAGTCCTGCTCTAGGGGGCTGGGTCAGTGACTGGTGCATGTGCTGGCTGTCCTGCTCGGCTGTCGGTAGCTTCGCGTCATAAACAGTGAGAAACAAGACACCCTCACTCACCTCTAAGCATGAGCATGTTGCCTCTGCTCAAGTGAAATATTTCCATGGTGGAAAGCAGAACCTCAGACTGGAAGTCTCGCTTCTGTTGGCTGGTAGCATTGTCTGGAGAAGCCTAGAAGACACCCGGGACTAATACAGGAGCCCCACGGCCACCACACCCACACAGTGCTCTCCAGGCCCCCTTGCCTGGCGGGTACATTAATGCCACAGCTGCCAAGAGCATGGGCTGCCAACAGTTCACAGCTGCCCTTCTCCAGGGTATTGCCCACTAATAAGCAAGCTGTCTCACCCAGGAGGAGATTCACACTTCCCAAGGGGAGAAATCAAGTTGTGGGGGAGGGGCTCACAGCCAATGACCACCTGGCAGGTCCCTCAAGGTGGGGCTAATTCTGGGACGTGGATAGCACACCAGTGCTCCCCTTGGTGTGAGGCTGTGACAGAGACCATTTCCTGGCTATCTTCTCCCTCATCCCCTTCCTGCTTCCCTTGAAAGCTCTGCCCCCAGTAAATCATTTTCACAAAAACCCTGCCTCAGACTCTGCTTCTAGGGACCTAGCCAAGACCTGCCGACACCCATCTAATCACTCCCTGGTTGGTGAGCTCCCTGCTCTGCCCGGGCCTGCTGGTCCCAGAAAACTCCCTCCCACCATCTAACAGCAGTCCCAGGACACATTCCAAGCCCAGCCAGCTGGTCCCGGCAGGCCTGCGTGAGCTCTCACACTCTTCCCCAGACACACCTGCCCTTGTGGTGCTCACACCTTCCCAGCCGGCACCCACAGCCCACAGCCCAACAGTACCCTTCCCAGCGCACCTCCAGAAGCACCTCGAGGGGCAGCCACTGCTTGGGGTGTGGGGCCACAAGCAAGAGCTCCCTCAGGAGCAGCTGCATGAACTCCTTCAGATGCTTCCGGGTAGGATGTGACCTGGCAGGAGCCTGTAGACCCTCCGCAGGGCCGCCATCTTCAGCTGTAGCCCCAGGGCTATCGCCATCCTGTGCAGACTCAGTCACGGTTCCCTATAGACAGGGAACCCCAGTGAGAAGCCAGCAATGCCTCAAAAAGCCTTCACATATACCTCTGAGGTGGGCATGGGTGGGATCTCATCAAACCCATTAACACGTAAGGGAACTGAGGCTCCAAGGAGGCTGGCAGCATGTCCAGAGTCTCGTGGCTCAGAAAATGGTCCACTGGGGTCTCCAAATCCGAGATAGGTGGGGGTCATGGAACGAAGCTGATCATGGAACAAGAAAGCCTGCAGTGCTCAGCGATGAAGCCCAGAAAGTGTCCTGGACAAGCTGCCTCTCTCCTCAGAGCCACAGCTCCCCATCAGTCACATGGTGACAATAAAAAGGGTCTCACAAAGATGAGGGAGGATGCAATGGGAGAAGAGTGCACATGGCGAGACCTGGCCCCGACACAAGGTCCCGAAAGCCACCTCTGCACTTACGGTGGAGCCCTCACCTTTCCTGCCTGCCAGGCTCTGCTGATGGTGACAGGACCCTCAGGTGAAAGCGAAGTGGGACTTCAGGGAGTCCTGGCGACCAAGCCCCTGTGGCACGTTGGCTGTCACTTTCTCATTTTATATTTTTAAAAATATGGGGAGATAAATGAGATAGGCTTATTAGCCCACATATGTCCAGGAGGGCACAGAGATGCAGGGAGGCCAAATGACATGGCCAAGGACACCCAGCTGGAGACTCCTGGCTCCCATGAGCTTTGCGTGCGCATTCATCTGTTGGCACCTCCTTTTGCCCATTCATAAAATTAATGCAGCTATTCTTAATTAAGCCATAAAATGAATTTAATGGCACCTAGGGAGGTGGTGACTGCATTAATTAGCTCCGTGCAGCCTTGACTGGAAAGATGCCATGTAAATTCACAGCAAATCGAAGGGTTTTGGCCATTGGCCTTCTGCATGAAAAGGATCTGTCATGTTTTCTGTGCAACAAAGGCCTTTTGAAGCTGACTGGGAGCTGGGACAAGGCAAGGAGGTGTGGGGATTAGTGCTCTGGAGCTGGATCCAGGAGCCCTCAAACAGGGCCTGTCTTATCCATGTTCTGCTGGGGAGGTGACTTTGGGCCAGGCCCTCCCTCAAGGCAGAAACCATTGAGGGTGGGGAGGAAGAGCCCTGGGTCAGAGTGTGCTTGGTGGCTGCTGGTGGGCAGCCAGCTGGAACCCCGACTCAGCAGGTGACCAGCCTGGCCCAGGGGTGTAGGGACTGAGGCGGTGATCTGGGCTCAGAATGTCAGGCCATGGACTCCAGGGCCCAGCCCCCTCCTGATGGCCCACTCTTTAGGGGGGCTTTTGTCCTTGCCCCTGCCTGACCTCTGTATGGGGATCCCATGCTCTGCCCCACAGGTGCCACCTCGGCTCTTTATTGCATGTTTTCCTACTCTTACTTTTCTTGTTTCTTACTTCAGTTGCCACTAACCCATCAGACCATTTTCTAGTCTTTTATTACAACTAATTACTTTTAACTTTTATTTGGCCATTTCATTTTACTTCAAACTGACTAGATGGAAAGAACATGGGCTTTGGGGTAAGGGAATGAGGTTTAAATCTTGTGTCTTTCACTTACTAATCACATAAACAGTGGCACATTTCATTCTCTCAACCATTTTGTGAGATGGACCTTGTCACCCCCACTAAACCTGGAGGAAGCTGGTCAGCACCGCTTCCCCACTCGGAATCTCCCTTTCCCTTTACTACCACTGCCTGGGAAGGGGGCCTGTTAGGGTACCAGACTCAGGATAGCTGCAGGTGTTCAGTAGATGGAGGCTGTCAGCATGAATACAATTATAGAATAGATGAACTAAAAAAGCAAGTTTCTTCACTCATTTGGTCATTAGCAAGTAACTGCAGAGCTAACGCGACATGCTTACTGTGCTTGGCATGGTTTCTAAAACCTCTGCCTACCATGGTCTACCTGTCTAACATCTTCCTTCCACTGAAGCTATCGATCTGCCAACAGGCACTGCTAGCTCACTCCCCCTGTCTGGGCGCCAGCTTCCTACTCCACCAAGGTGGGGGGTGTCGAGCGGATTTCTCCCCTTCCTTCTCCTACCCCTGCCCTTCACACCTGTCCTTGCTGGCACCTCAGGTCCCAGATGCTCTTAGCTCCCTGAGTCTCCTTGGCCTGCTGGACTGGCTCTAGGTCTCATACTCACACCTCTTCCCAAGCCCTTTCTCTGCCTCCACACCCACACCTTGCCCTGAAGATCCAGTCTGTCTCTCTGCTCCCACAGCCCTGCTCATCTCATCTAAGATCAGCAGACCCTCTGACTGAAGGGATTTCTGAGTCGTGGCTGCAAACAGGACAAGTGTCTTGAGAATAAAAGACAGGATGGTCTTCCAGTTCTGCCCTGCACCTGTCTGATGCATTGGCCATAGGTTTCCTGGGATGGAATTTGTTGTTTCGCATTATCAGTTTGTGGATATTCCATAAAGCACTGGATTCAATTCACCATCAGATTTCTCATCACTGAGATTCCTAACAACTCAAAAAAGTGTTGAATCTTAGAGCTGAAAATTACCACACGATGCATTTCAGTCAAGAAAAGGAATATTACCCAAGTTTTTTACTTGATGTTTCAGCCAAGTTGCCTTAAAATATATTTAATTTGGGGGGACAGGGAGGAATTTTGCCCTTTGCTCTTGAAGGACGACGATGCATACCCCTGCTCTTATTCAGTCGGGGCAATGGTGTGTCCTACCTTGTGCATTCCCACAGGGAAGGTGACTGTGGCCAAGGTCTGGAGGAACTCTGGGGCCCGCCAGGCTGGATCCTGGGGGTAGGTTCTGTGCACAAGGCCGAGGAACTGCAGCATGCTGATGGGGAAAGTCCTCTCCCAGGGGCCATCTTCAGGACTTGTAGGGGGCTGAAAGCACACTTTATGAGAGGCAGTGCAGGGGAGCATGACTGGGGGTGCACAGGAGCCAAAGAGCTTGAAATCTAGGGACAAGACCTCCTTTCTGGGACTCTCAACAGGACACTCTATTGCACAACACTGGAGACTATGGGATCCTGGGCATTAGTTGCAGAAGGGCAATATGTGCTGGCATCATTCTAAGAGCTTCACACATATTCTTCTTCCTGCATCATAACAACCCACTGAGATAGATTCTACCTTTAGCCCTGTTTCACAGGGGACAGACAGAGGCACAGAGAGGTTAAGTAGCTTGCCAAAGGTCACCAGTGGATCCAGGAACTGAACCCTAGCAGTCTGGCTATAAAGTCTGGCTGCCTTCCCCATACTGCCTCCATGTGATTAGATGGCTTCTGTGTTCAAGGAACTTGCTTATCAGGGTTGATTCTTGCCAGCCTTGCCTGGCCCAGAGCTAATGCTCCCAGCTATAGTCCCTACCCTGGCTGATACTTGGACCAGCCCTGTCAGAGGTTGATAGAGCTTGAGGCGCCTCTTCTGCTTCAGTCAGGGGTTGCAAAAGGATTGTACTGTGCAGAGCTGATACCCAGTACACTGCAGGGATCTGGTACCTGTTTGCCTCCATTACCATAACTCACCATCAGACACATGGTTGATCCCCCATTTCTGCTACACACTAGGGTCCCACCAGCTTCCTGGAGCCAGCAGTGCCCAACCACTCTGTCTGGAGACTGACTGTCATCCCCGTGTGTCCAGGACAGTGAGGAATGGGTCTCACCTGGCTCATGGTGGCTTTCAGCATTTCCAGGAGCAGCAAGGCCCCTTCAGAGCACAGCCCAGCCCGGAGGACTTCTTCCCTGTGGTGCTTCTGCAAAAGCCACTGAAGCATGGCATCCAGGCTGTCCTGAAAGGGGAGGCAAGGCTGTGCAGAGGCCTGCAGCTACACACCATGGGCTTGGCTCTCCAGCCAGTACATCATGTTCCCAGGTGGCCCCAGTGGGAAAGGCAAGATGGCCCAGGAGCTGTCCTGGCAACCGGCTTTATGGGGAAATTCAGCCTCCTTGATGATACATCAGGGAAAGTCATGCCTCCAAGAGGGTGCTGAAGACCCTCTAGCAACTTCTCTCCAGTTTACTTCTTTTGGTCTGACATCACAAATACTCAGTGTTGCAATCAAGTTTAGTGAAGTGTGAGATTATAGAAGTTGTAGGATGAATTGAAGGGCTTTGGAGAAAAGTGCAGAGTAAGGTGGAGAGAGCATGGGGTTGGCAAGCAGGATGCTCTGACTTTGCCTCTTTAAAAGCTGGCCTGATGCAAGCTATTCAGCATTTTGGCAGTTCAGCTTCCCTCTCTGTGAAATGAAAATTACATTATCTACCCCATGGGATTATTATAGATATCAAGCAAAATAAAATATGTAAAACATCTATGACAGGTCCTCACACTCAGCAGATGTTTGTTTCCTGCAATACTTTCTTGGAGAAATAAAAAGATGGGGCTTCAATGAATTTAGCATGGCATAAGTAAGAACTTTATTTTAAAGTGTGCTCTATAATGCTATTAGCATAGATCAAGATTTAGGTAAGTTAAATATAAGAGTGCACAAGAAAAGTGAACTTTTTAGACTTCTATTTGCAAAGCCATGCCACTCCATCCCATCCCCCATCTCAATTCAGTGCAGTTTAACTCAACTGAAGACCCAGGAACAATTTCTGAGTCTGCTACTTGTCAGGTGCCTAGCAAGGTGGGTAAGAGGTGGGGTCTGTTCTTGAGGAGCTCAGTATCTAAGGAGAATGGCAAACACACCACTGTGTTAGGGCCACCTAAGGGGAAGGCATGCTAAGACACAAAGGAGGGAAATGTTCCCTCTGCCCAGTGGATCTAAGCAGGAGGTGGCATCTGAGGGAGGACCAGGCATGTGAGGGTGGAAGAAGAGCTCAATGCAGCACGAGGCTGGGAAGCACAAAGCAGCTGGTCTTGTCGAGGAGGTGACTCAGGCTCCCAGCACGAAGGGCAGGTGAATGAGGAGATGCGCTGGGGTCAGTCACCCAATCACAAAGGATCTTGATGGCGACTATGGAGTCTGAACTTGATCCTGCAGGAATGGGAGCCAATGAAGCCTTGGATTTGGGGTGAGTGAATGAGTGAGTGACCAAATAGATGGTGAGAAGGTACATACAGTGCATGTAGGCTCCTTTTTGGAGAAATTTGGCCAAGGAAGGACAGGAGAGTGATAATGGGACACGGCTGGTCCAGAGTGTGAATCAAGGGGGCAGCTTCTGGTTTGGGAGGGACATACCTTATTGCATTATTAGTCTGTGAGGGAAGAATGGTGAAAAGGAGATGCTGAGAATACAGAAGAGAGAAGGGCTAACAGGGCAGGGTCACTCAGGAAGAGCTGCAGGAATCCAGCTCGGCCTTGAGCAGCTGCCCTTTGCCAGGAACAATAAGAGAAGGTGATGAAGAGGGTCCTGGAGTAAACAGGTGGCAGAGGGCAGGGTCTCAAGACAGTGGTCCCCTTAGGGGTGCCTCCACTCCCGGTGCAAGGTAAGTCATCTGAGCAGAGGGTGCCTGGGGGGCAGAAGACTCAAGAGCTATACTAGAATACAGGGAAAGAGCAGGGGCATTACTAAGGTAAAGGAACATGATTTTCTGAAGGTGTAAACTAAGGCTTTAAGTCTGTGCTGGCAGCAATTTGCCTCCCCATGACACCCCACCTGTGCCCAGGACAAAGATTTAAAAGTGGGACTGATAAAAATGGAGACCTGCTGGGAGGGATGATGGGAGGCAGAGGCAGTCGAGGTCTTTGAAGAGCTAGCCACAGTGAGGGAAGTGGGTCAAAACATAATACAAGTTGGAAAAATGGAGGGAGGTAAAGGAGGACAGGCTGAGGCAACCAGACGGTCTTGATCACATGGGCTTAGTAAACCAAATGTGTCATTCCTCCCCAGGGGCACCCCAAGAACCTACTTTGGGCCTGTCCATCAGCTCTGTTAGTGGCGTCTGAAGGAAGAAGGTGGACACGATGAGGTAGACTTCTGGAATATGAACATGGTGGGCCAGAAAGTCCTTCAAGACCCGGAATCCAGGAAGCAGGCAGGAGTTCTGGTCAGGCATGGGAGGCTGGCTCTTCAGGTTATCTATTGATCAGGTGGAAGGGGCACAAAATCCAACTGAGAACAATTGTTATTGCTTCTGGTCAAGGTGGGGATTGGACACATGAAGGATTCCCTGCCATCTACCCATCCCACAGAAATGCTGCAAAGCAATACAGGTCAGACATACATACCCACAAGAAAGTGCTGAACATGAATTCCTTTCCCCATTCCTCACATTCATACATTCATTCATTTAAAAATGGATGCTTATTTAGTGCCTACCATCTCAGAGGTAACAAGGCAACTTTGCATTAAGCACTAAGAACTTAGCCCCAGCCCCTCACCAAGTACTTACAGTGTCGTGGGAGGGGCAGGCATTAAGGAATGAAATACCCAAATAAAGGTATGCTTGTGAATTGTGATAAGTACTATGAAGAAAAGCAGTAGAGGCAAAGAGAGTATAACAGGGGTTCCCTAATGCAGGAGGGCCTCCTCCCCTGAGAGAGCGGCATTTGAGCTGAGACCTGAAGGATGGAGCCACAGAAGCCAGGAGAGCCGCACTGGTGTTGTGGGTTGGGAGAAACATCCCAGGAAGAGGATCAGAGCTAAGGAGGCTTCCAAGAATGGAAAGAAGCCCCTAGGGTCTAAAGAGCAGTGAGGTCATAGGGGGATCCTGAAAAGGAAGTCAGAGGGGGCTGGGGCCGGTCAAGGGCCAGGGGTCAAATTGATCCTATTGCACAGAACTGTGAAGGTCCCAATGGGGGAGGAGTCTTACAAGCACTCTGCCCCCTGGAGACGCCGCACACTCACCCATCACAATGTCCACACCCTCGGAGCTGCGTTCTACCCAGGATCCTGCAGACAGGCCTTCTTTAAATCTCCCTCGGAGGGAGGGGCTTGACAAAAAGTGCAGCAGCAGCTTCAATCCCAACACAGTGGTGCTAGGATGCAGGTGGCCCTGGACAAATAGCAGGAACCAGTCAGGCCCCAGGTTCAGAAACATCTCTTCCTTTGTCCTGAAGGGGCCAATAAATGCAATAAGTTATCTCTCAGTCCATGAGCAAATGACATGTCCAGAAAACATAAATAATGTTCACCCTCACCAGTCACCTATGAAAGGCAAATTAAGGTTAACATCTGGACACCACTCAGCAGAGTGCATCTTACACTGTAGAAGAATGGTAAAGTAAAAGGCGGCAAGGTTGCTGTGAAATGGATGAATTTGTCCAGTAATGGCTGAAGTGTAAATTAGCCAAAACTTTTCAAGGCAATTGGCAACTATGCATCAATAGATATAAAAATGTATGGGCCCCTCCATAGCCCTACTCCACTAATACTCATACTTAACAGTGACTAGCCACCTATCTAATTACATCAGCATAGTCCTAAAACTCATAATGGATATTTAATGCCCTCTTTAAATACATTGGTTAAAAAACTTTAATGGAATATTACAATATTTATGCATCTATGTTGGTTTAGGCAAAAAAAGTATATGTTTAACTGTCACTTTCAAAAATGAATTTTAAATGGGTGAGTCTGGAGAACAGAGACTCGCTAGAGGGACCTGGACAGCAGTGAAGTAGGCAGCCAGTCCTCAGGGGCAGTGACTCAGGCAAGGAGAGCCTCCTGAGGGCCAGGGAAAGTGCATCTTTGCTGGGCATTGTTTGCAGCACCAGCTGCCAGACTGGGCATGGTGAGGGTGTGACTGGACTGGGTGTCAGAAGACTGTCCTCTCTTCTGCCCAGCCTCTGTTTATATAACTGGATGACTTTGTCAGCTCTTGATGAGCTCTGGTCACTCTCCTTGATGATGAAGGTGAGGATGATGGAGATGATAAGGAGAACGGTGATGATGGTGGTGCTGGTGCTGGTGGTGATGACAGTAACCATTAGCTGAGGGAGTATGTATAGCATCCCAGGTCCCATGCTCAGGGCTGTCCACATAATAATTTCCAAGTATGGGCAGGTACTATTTTTAGTTTCACATGGATGAGTAGAAGTGAGGCATATAGGGCTTAAGGAACCTCCCTAAGATCTCAGGGAGCAGAGCTGGGATTTGAACCCACAAGGTCTAGACATCGAAACCTTGGTGCTTAAGCAGTATACTATATTCCCTTTCCAAAAATGACAAAGGAAGGGACTGGACTAGTTCCTTTCCAAGGCATCTTCCAGTTCTACCATGTTTTGATTGTAGAATGTAAAGACTTTTAAAACACTGTTTTACTGAGGGGTGACTCCCACCCTACTCTTTCCTCCCCCAAACACACACAGACTAAAATGTCACCTCAGCAAAAGCAACACTCTGGACAGACTTGCTGAGCGTAACCCACTCAGAGCAAGGAAGTGTCTGGCACACAGTAGGTGCTCAACAAATGGCTGCTGACTGAAGGACTGAAGAGTTAGAGATAAAGCAGGCATCAGCAAGAGAGAGCTAATGGCACTTATAGTTACACATTGTTTTGAAAGCTAACTGAAGGCAGATACTGCTTTTTTCGACTTGGAAAAAAAAACTAAATAACCAACAGCACAAAAGAAAAGAATTTGGCAAGCCTTTCTCTTGATAGATGGTATTTAGGCTAACCATTTCTCCATTCTATTGTTTGCCAAGTACAGGACGTCAATATCAGTGATTGTCACAACTGCCAAAACAATAACAATTACACTATAACAGTGGTGACAAAAGGAGTTTATTGTAATTATACCAAATCTGTTTTGAGTTACTCATGCCCATTAAACACTTGCATCAGAATATCTTAAGGCAAGGTTTGCTTTATTGGGTGCAGAGAATGTAATTTGCTTTCTGACTAGTGCAGGGAACACATTGCAGAAAACCAACTTGGAAATGCTAAACTTTTCATTAAGAAAAGGTTTTAATACCGTACCCTGTGTGAGGGAACCTCGTGCCAAATCACTCTTCCTGGAGCTACTTACTCAGAGGACAGATGAAGTTGGGAGGAAGATATTACACTGAGCAGCATCTCCAGCAACTGGTTTCTGAGCCAGATTGTCCTTCCAGATGTTTGGCTTCCAGCTACAAAAAAGAAAATTCAGATTTGAGAGAAAACGGATGTAAAGAGACATAATGTTTGCTGCAGTAAACAATCATATTCACCAAATGCTTAGTTCACGGGGAATCTGGTACGGATGAGATTTGAAATTCTGGCATCCAATTCTAGACTTCTATGCAACGCTTAAACAGAATTCAGGAAATGTTCCTAAAGTTCCCTTTAAATAGAGATGTTTTTATATTCCTTATGCCCAGAAAAACTTTAAAATGATAAGGTCCAATTTACCTTCCAGTAGAGGAATTATTTAACTTATCATAGGCTGCAACATTTCTTGAGCACCTCTATGTGTTATCAAAGACATTACACAAAGCACTGAGAACAGAGCGATGAAGATTATGGTCCTTAATCTAGGTTCCTACTCTCAGTTTGCTTCCAGGCTAGGCATTTGCCATGTAGATATTGCACTAAAAATAAGAGCTTGAATTGTAGAATTCAGAATGCAGGCCATTTAAGAAGCAGTTGGCTAAATAAACTCACAGAATGGCCCATTCCCTTGATTGGCCAGTTATTTTACAACCAATTGGAGCACAGCCACCATACTGAAGAAACAGGACTGACAAGGCAGCTTGGGGAAGTGGAGTCAGTATTTCCTTCTAGTTGGATTCTGGCTCCATCTCTTATCAAATTCCAAAACTCTCTGAGCCTCATTCCTCATCTGCAAAATGGGAATAGTAATTCCTACTTCTCAGGCTTGATTGGAGGAAAAGAGGCTTTTAGATTAACACTGCCTAAGAGAATCTTTTGCTATGATAAGAATGCTCTATATCTGCCCTGCCCAATGCAGTAACCACCAGCCTCACATGATTATCAAGTTATACTTCATGTGGCTAGCGTGTCTGAAGAACTGAATTTTTAATTGCATTTAATTTAAATTAAATAGAATTGAAATTGAAATGGCCACATGAAGCTAGAGACTCCCATCTTGGACAGTGCAGATCTGGAGGACCCAGGACAAAGCCATCAGTAATTGTTCCTTTCACACCTGCCCTAGCAGAGGGAATACAGAACACTATGTAGGTGCTGTCCTCCCTCTGGTTGGGAAGAGAAAAAGATGCAAAGAACCAAAACAAATCACAAAACCAGGCACTAGAGAAAGTCTAAGGGCTTTAGGAGCACAAAAGAGGTGACTCAACCTGGCTTGGTAGGACAGCAAATGGCTAATCTAGTCAGGTGAGCTAGGGCATTGGGGGACAGGGGAGGCATTCCTGCCAAGCAACAGCACATACATGTAAAGCATGGATGGAGGACAGGCCATCACACATTAGATTATGCAAGTGCTTCAGAGTGCTGAAGTCAGGGTTGGTCAGGGGAGCAAGGGTGGGAGAGATTCAACCAGGAAGGAAGGCAGGAGATGCAGCAGGAAGGATCCCACCTGCTGGTCTTCAGGAAACTGAGTTTTATCCTAGAAGCCTTGGAACATTCCATATAATTTGATTTGATATGTGAACCTATGCATAAAATAATGACCTCACAAGCCACTACTTAGGAACAACAGCCCAGATGGAGGTCTCTTCTCCCTCCTTTGCCTCAGTTCTTCCTTCTGCAAAATGGCCCCAGAGCATGTGGCCCTCAGACTGCCTTCAGGCTGGTGTCAGGGAAAGGTCTTCTCACCAGGCACAGAGGGGTCCAGGGCTCCGTCCACACAGATCTGCCTCTCATTCACTGATGAAGGCTTCAGGGTATACACAACAAACAGCCCGATTCTTAATGCAGAGAAAGAAGAATACACTCAGTGGTAAGCTCAGCCTTTGCTGAACATACATGACAGTTGTCTATACAGGTCCAAATGTAACTTCAAGGGAGTGTTTAAGGGGAATCACATCATTCTACAATCAAAGCAATATTTCCAGAGACTTTTAAAAATGTCAGGATTCATCAGAGTAGTTAACTCTAGCTCTACCAGATCAATAGAACAGACAATGATGAGGACAGAAAAGGCTAAATATCACAGCAGCTGGGAGTATCTTTTGGGAAGTCTGCAAAAAGCAGACATGTTAGAACATCAGCTGGTTGATCTGTGAGCATCAACTGTGCTCATGGAAATTCTTGAATTCTTGGCATAGTAGCTATGTCCAAGCACCAGTGAACAAGGACCACACAGCCCTGCTGGGGAGTCTATCAGATCCACTCCTTTGTCAACTCATCCCAGAACAGAAGCCCCTAAAAACGCACATGTGCTGGGGAGTCTGTCAGATCCACTCCTTTGTCAACTCATCTCTGAACAGAAGCCCCTAAAAAGTTCCCAAGAAATGGAACCTGCCATGACTTTGATGGTAGTAATGCTGGGTTAAATGTGGTCATGAGACAGTGAGGGCCTATATTCTCTTGTTAGATAGTACCAAGTGTCAGCCCCTCCCCCTTGGCACAGTACCTGAGAAAGTCCTGGATGCTGAAGTGGCCCCTCAGCTGACAGCCCAGAATGGCAATAATGGTGGGGATCTTGCAGGGGGTGAGGCCCGGCTCATTGAAAAGGAAGACGAGTTTGGGTATAAGTTCTGCCTGGTGAGCAACTTCAGCATTCCGGGGTCCTTCCCTGGTGAGTCCAGGAGAGAGGCAGTAAAAGCTTTTACTGGAATGAACCAAAGTTGCTGTATTTCTGCTAAAAAGGTTTCCCAATCCAGGCTTGCTTCATGGCCCTCTGATTCCAGTGCTTTCTTGGCAACTCATCAAAATGCTGTCAGACACCCATCGAATATGTGTCTGCCAAGTGCTAGAGCAGCTCAGGGATGAGCCTTCCCTCCCTACCCGCTCTCCCCCGGAAACTGCCTTCAAAGACAACCCCCAATTATTGATTTTTAAATTCCAAGCCTCAGGGAAAACTAATGCTGGTCTCAGAAAACTCAGAACAAAGCCAGCAGATGCGTGTGAGACCGCAGAGCACTTCCCAACAGCCAGAAGCATGGGGCCCACGTTGAGCCTGTCTGGGTGTGTTGCTCTTCCTGCTTGCCCCAAACCGCAAAGTGGATGAACACACTGCTGAGAGTAAAAGGGGTGAAAGAATTCAAGCATCCACATCCCCCTCCTCAGGATAATCACAAGTCCAATTTCTAGTAAATTCTATGCCCCTAAACAAAACAGCTCCCAGGGTAAATGCCCATCTCTTAGAAAACAATAGGTACAGAAAGGGGAAAGTGATGGGAAAAAAAGGCAGAGGAGGGTGAATTGGGATGGATTGTTCTTCTTGAACTGTTCTTGCCAGTATAAATATGTTAAATTCTCCCAAGCTCCACATTTTGATATACTGGTTTGATACACCAAACCAGTTCCGTGTGCAATTTGTATTCATGGACTCAATAGGGAAGGTGTGTACTTATCCACCTATAAGTACCCACTGTCTTTGGGACTCTTTCCTATCCCAGTGCGGAGCACCTGCTTTCCTGTATTCCTTCTCCACAGGACTGTGTCTTGTTCTTCTTTGAACTTCCAGCACAAAGAACTGGGTGTGAAATAGAATGCATTTGCCCTTATTCTGGTCACATTCTGATCTGTTCCCCTGGTTTTCTTTAGGAACAACCTCTTTCTAATTCCCCTCTACCTTCTCCAGAGGTCACACTAGGGCCTGGCTACCTGACCCAAGATGGCCCAGTGAGACTCCATCCTGTTGCTGGGACTGCCAAGAAAGAGAAATCCTTTCTGCTGAGTGAGGGTATGTTGTGAGGAGCTGTCCAGCAGCCATTCTTACTGACTATGCAAATGAAGCCAGCCTGGAAAAATCATACACAAGATTGGTGACAGATCTCAGATAAAGTGATGTGAGAACCATCCAGCCACATATGAAGATTTGTCCATTCAAATGCAAGAGTCAATAAATTCCCTCTTTCTCCTCCTTTCTTTCTCCCCATAGCCACCTTCCTCTTTCCTCCCTTTCTTCCCTCCCTAAGTTGGTTTGAGTTCTATATCTGTCACTTGAAACCTGAAAAATCCCTGAGTAACTAAAAAAGCAACTTGGAGAAGTCACTTAGAGGAAGCAGGAGGCAAATGGGACCCTGAGAAGTGTTTTCCTTTTCTGACCACAGTTACTGAGCCCCTGAGAAGGTGTTAATTTCCAGAGCTAGTAAGACCCCTCCCAAGACCCCAAATCACCAGCAGAGAAAGACTTCTCCCATGTATGCGACCCATATGAGAAGGACATTGCTATAGACTGAATGTTTGTATCCCCAAAATCCATATGATGGAAGCTCCATGGGGTGGTATCTGTAGGAGATATCTTTGGGAGTCAATTAGCACCCTTATGAAAGAGATGCCAGGGTTCCCTTACTACACCCACTGGATGAAATCGTAGTGAGAATGATCTATAGCCATCTATAAACCAGTTAACCAGCCTTCATCAGACACCCTATCTGCTAGTGCCTTGATTTCAGACTTCCAGCTTCTAAACCTGTGAGAGTAAGTCTGGTGTTTGTAAGCCACCCAGTCTATGATATTTTGTTATAGCAGCCCAAACTGATTGAGACAGACATGCTGACACAGGGAGACCCAGAAGTCTGTGGTTACTGAGCCTGCTCTCTTTCTCCCTGTTAATGGCATGAAGCTGTTAGTTCTAACCCCCAGACTGCCAAAGCCCATCCTACCTTGGTGATCGGAGGATTTCCACAAAATGGGAAAAGAGGGAGAACTCCAGGTTGTCTGCAGTATTCATCCAGAGCTGGAAGACAGCATACACACAGTGAAACCAAGGTGTATGGGAAGAAGGATTTCTAGGCAGTGTGAGCAGTTCAGGCACTAGACACGCTCTCCTTTGCCTTGGAATCGCTAACACAATTTACCAGCTCTGGAGTCACACCAGCTCTCCTGACACCTAGAACATAAAGGGCACCTGCCCTGAGGGAAGCTCATGCACCATTCCTCCGCCCCATCTCTGCTGCTGCCTGCGCTTCACTGTGGTCTAGATCCCAACCAAGGACACTTGTAGTCACCTATGTCTGCCCAGCCCTGGACCCTGCATCCCATGTATCCACATACCAGATATCTCATCCTCATTGGATCCAACAAGGCAACACCAGTCTTCCCATGTTAAGAGTTGAGAAAATAGGCTGAGACTGACCAGTTAAGTTACAGGACCCATTCACCACCACAAGGGGTAGGAATGGAATGAGAAACTGGGTCTCACCTTTCTGGTTTGGTACTACAGCCACTATACACCCAGCTTGTGCAGGCAACACTTTCTTCAGTTCCTGTATCCATAAAACCTGCAGCACAGCACACATTCCCTTCTCCTTTACAATGGCATTATGAGTGCTAGCAGACATGAAATGCACTGAGATTCTGAGAGTGAAGTTTATCACTCAAGTTGTTTTCATTCACAGTAAACAAAATGCAGCTCCTAACCATCCTTCTGGGGCAAAGATGATGGCAGCCTTCTTGTCTTGTTTCTACTTCCCTTTAGAGAATTCTGCTATTTCTTATCTCTAAATACTGATATTCCCGAAAGCCCAGATCTAAAAGATTCAGATGTGGGATTATAAGAGTATGTCCATATAGCAGCAAAAAGAGCCCACACTTCCAAATGAGACCATTTTCTGGAGACAAGAAGTGCCATAATGAGTCCTAAAATGATACCATTATCTGTCTGTATTTAGTAAACAAGAATGAAGTTCAGAAAGACTAAGTAACGTGCCTGGCACCCAATGGTTTTTAATTGGCTGAAGCTGGCTTCAAAGCCTGGTCTGTCTGACAGTGGAGCCCATTCTTGTTCTTCCTCCTACAGGCATCTCCTGAAGTCAGTGACCTATAAGGTCAATAATCAGCCTCACTTGAATCAAGCAGGTGGCCATGGCTCCATCCTTTTACTTAAGAAGGAAAGCAAAAGAACTTCAGTGGACACAAATTTATCAGGAGACCCATGAAGGCAGAGACCATCCCTCTCTAGTCTCAAGGCCTAGCACCACACGTGCACATAGTGGGCACTTCATAAGGATCCATTTTAAAACATTTTAAAAAGTGAATGCAAAGTGAATCTAAGTAAAATAAATGTATTTTTTTTGACCCAGCAACAGGATGATGAATTTTCAGCCCCTGCAAGCACAGCCATGGCCCAGTACACAGAGAGGCAAGGCAGCTACCATCTGGGAGAGCTGGCATGGGCCGATGTGGCTCCAGTGGGGTAGGGGTAGGCAGGCAAGTCACCCAGCATACATGTCTGTAAGGCTTCAAGAGCCTTGCAAACTTAGAATATTCATTCATGAAGGCAGTCATTGAGCAAATGATACACCATGCTCAGCACTGGGAGCCAGGAGAACTGAGGAAGTAAGACATGAACCTACCAACCTGTGTGCTCTTGTGCTCCTTACCTTTCCCACAAAAGCATGCCCCCATTTCCTTTCTGGCGCATTAGAACAATAAGAAGTTACTGTGGCATATTTGAGGCTGCCTAGCTCTTTTAGAAATTACATAATACCAAATATATGAACTAGGGGAAGCATGAACAAGTGAATCTTTTGGTTATTTTTGGCACATAACCCCTGTACTGAGGACTTCACTGAGACATCTGACTTAGATTTCCTTGAAGAGCCAATAAATAATGTGCCAAATTCTGTTCTTTTCCCACCCCTGGGACTATTCCCTCTCAGAATGAACTGGCCTGTCCCACCTTCAAGAAACCAAAAGCCTCAGACTTGAAAACCCTCAACTTTCTGTCTCTCCCTACTTCTCACCTCTCTGTCCCTCCTCTCCCTCTCAACTGTCTGTCCCAGTCTTTCATGGATTCCACCCCTTTTCCTGAACCTACTCTGTTGTCTCCACACAATCCCTCTTATTTAGGGATTTGTCCCATCAATAGTTGATTGGGCTGCTGGTATTTCAACCATATTTTTTTTCTTTTATTTATTTTTAAATTTATTTTGGTCTCATTAATCTACAATTACATGAGGAACATAATGTTTACTAGACTCCACCCATTATCAAGTCCCGCCCCACATACCCCAGTAGAGTCACTGTCCATCAAAGTAGTAAAATGCTATAGAAACACTACTTGTCTTCTCTGTGTTGCACAGCCTTCCCTGTGCTCCCCCCACATTATGTCTGCTAATCGAAATGCTCCCCCTTTTATTCCCCCTTATCCCTCCCTTCCCACCCATCATCCCGAGTCCCTTTCCCTTTGGTAACTATTAGTCCATTCTTGGGTTCTCTGAGTCTGCTGCTGTTCTGTTCCTTCAGTTTTTGCTTGGTTCTTATACTCCACATACAAGTGAAATTACTTGATACTTGTCTTTCTCTGCCTGGCTTATTTCACTGAGCATAATACCCTCTAGCTCCATCCATGTTGTTGCAAATGGTAGGATTTCTTTTCTGGTTATGGCTGCGTAATATTCCATTGTGTATATGTACCACATCTTCTTTATCCATTCATCTACTGATGGACACTTAGGTTGCTTCCACTTCTTGGCTATTGTAAAGAGTGCTGCAATAAACATAGGGGTGCATCTGTCTTTTTCAACCTGGCTGCTGCATTCTAGGTTAAATTCCAAGGAGTGGAATTCCTGAGTGAAATGGTATTTCTATTTTTAGTTTTTTGAGGAACCTCAATACTGCTTTCCACAGTGGCTAAACTAATTTACATTCCCACCAGCAGTGTAGGAGGGTCCCCCTTTCTCTACAATCTCACCCACATTTGTTGTTGTTTGTCTTTTGGATGGTGGCAATCCTTACTGGTGTGAGGTGATATCTCATTGTGGTTTTAATTTGCATTTCTCTGATGATGAGGGATGTGGAACATCTTTTTATGTGTCTGTTGGCCATCTGAATTTCTTCTTTGGAGAACTGTCTGTTCAGCTCCTTTGCCCATTTTTTAATTGGATTATTTGCTTTTTGTTTGTTGAGGTGTGTGAGCTCTTTATATATTTTGGATGTCAACCCTTTATCGGATCTGTCATTTATGAATATATTCTCCCATACTGTAGGATGCCTTTTTATTCTATTGGTGGTGACCTTTGCTATCCAGAAGTTTTTCAGCTTGATGTAGTCCCACTTGCTCATCTTTGCTTTTGTTTCCCTTGCCCAGGGAGATATGTTCATGAAGAAGTCACTCATGTTTATGTCCAAGAGATTTTTACCTATGTTTTTTTTAAGAGTTTTATGGTTCATGACTTACATTCAGGTCTTTGATCCATTTGGAGTTTACTTTTGGGTATGGGGTTAGACAGTGATCCAGTTTCATTCTCTTACATGTAAGTGCCCAGTTTTGCCAACACCAGCTGTTGAAGAGGCTGTCATTTCCCCATTGTATATCCGTGGCTCCTTTATCATATATTAATTGACCATATGTGTTTGGGTTAATATCTAGACTCTCTATTCTGTTCCACTGGTCTGTGGGTCTGTTCTTGTGCCAGTACCAAATTGTCTTGATTACTAGGGCCTTGTAGTAGAGCTTGAAGTTGGGAAGCGAGATTCCCCCAGGTTCATTTTTTCTTCTCAGGATTGCTTTGGCTATTTGGGGTCTTTGGTAGTTCCATAAGAATTTTAGAACTATTTGTACCAGTTCGTTGTAGAATGCTGTCAGTATTTTGATAGGGATTGCATTGAGTCTGTACATTGCTTTCGCAGGATGGCCATTTTGACAATATTAATTCTTCCTAGCCAAGAGCATGGGATGAGTTTCCATTTATTAGTGTCCTCTTTAATTTCTCTAGAGAGTGTCTTGTAGTTTTCAGGGTATAGTGCTCTCACTTCCTTGGTTAGGTTTATTCCTAGGTATTTTATTCTTTTTGATGCAATTGTGAATGGAATTGTTTTCCTGATTTCCCTTTCTGCTACTTCATCATTAATGTATAGGAAAGCAACAGATTACTGTGTATTAATTTTGTATCCTGCAACTTTGCTGAATTCAGATATTAGTTCTAGTAGTTTTGAAGTGGAGCCTTTAGGGTTTTGTATGTACAATATCATGTCACCTGCAAATAGTGACAGCTTGACTTCTTCTTTACCAATCTGGATGCTCTGTATTTCTTTGTTTGTCTGATTGCCATGGCCAGGACCTCCAGTACTATGTTGAATAACAGTGGGGACAGTGGGCATCTCTGTTTTGTTCCTGATCTCAGAGGAAAAGCTTTCAGCTTCTTGCTGTTAAATATGACGTTGGCTGTGTGTTTGTCATATATGGCCTTTATTATGTTGAGGTACTTGCCCTCTATACCCATTTTATTAAGAGTTTTTATCATGAATGGATGGTGAATTTTGTCGAATGCTTTTTGAGCATCTACGGAGATGATCATGTGGTTTTTGTCTTTCTTTTTGTTGATGTGGTGGATGATGTTGATGGATTTTCGAATGTTGTACAATCCTTGCATCCCTGAGATGAATCCCACTTGATCATGGTGTATGATCCTCTTAATGTATTTTTGAATTTGGTTTGCTAATATTTTGTTGAGTATTTTTGCATCTATGGTCATCAGGGATATTAGTTTGTAATTTACGTTTTTTTGTTGTGTCTTTGCCTAGTTTGGGTATTAGAGTGATGCTGGTTTCACAGAATGAGTTTGGAAGTATTCCCTCCTCTTCTATTTTTTGGAAAACTTTGAAGAGAATGGGTATTATGTCTTCTCTATATGTCTGATAAAATTCAGTGGTGAGTCCATCTGGCCCAGGCATTTTGTTCTTGGGTGGTTTTTTGATTACCAATTCAATTTCGTTGCTGGTAATTGGTCTGCTTAGATTTTCTGTTTCTTCCTTTGTCAGTCTTGGAAGGTTGCATTTTTCTAGGAAGTTGGCCATTTATTCTAGGTTTTCCAGCTTGTTAGCACATAGATTCTTGTAGTATTCTCTAATAATTCTTTGTATTTCTGTGGGGTTAATTGTGATTTTTCCTTTCTCATTTCTGATTCTGTTTATGTGTGTAGATTCTCTTTTTCTCTTAATAAGTCTGCAAGGGGCTTATCTATTCTGTTTATTTTCTCAAAGAACCAGCTCTTGGTTTCATTGATTTTTTTTCTATTGTTTTATTCTCATTTTTATTTATTTCTTCTCTGATCTATATTATGTCCCTCCTTCTGCTGATTTTGGGCCTCATTTGTTCTTCTTTTTAGAGTTTCAATAATTGTGACTTTAGACTATTCATTTGGCATTGTTCTTTCTTCTTTATATAGGCTGGAATAGCTATATACTTTCTTCTTAGAACTGCCTTCACTGCATCCCACAGAAGCACAGAAGTTGGGACTTTGCACTGTTGTTGTCATTTGTCTCCATATATTGCTTGATCTTTATTTTAATTTGGTCATTGATCCATTGATTTTTTAGAAGCATGTTGTTAAGCCTCCATGTGCTTGTGGGATTTTTCATTTTCTTTGAGTAATTTATTTCTAGTTTCATACCTTTGTGGTCTGTGAAGCTGGTTGGTACAATTTCAGTCTTTTTGAATTTACTGAGGCTCTTTTTGTCACCTAGTATGTGGTCTATTCTGGAAAATGTTCCAAGTGCCCTTTAGAAGAATGTGTACCCTGTTGCTTTTGGGTGTAGAGTTCTGTAGATGTCTGTTAGGTCCATTTGTTCTAGCGTGTTGTTCAGTGACTCTGTGTCCTTACTTATTTTGTGTCTGGTTGATCTGTCCTTTGGGGTGAGTGGTGTGTTGACGTCTCCTAGAATGAATGCATTGAATTCTATTTCCTCCTTTAATTCTGTTAGTATTTGTTTCACATATGTCGGTGCTCCTGTATTGGGTGCATATATATTTATAATGTTTATATCCTCTTGTTGGACTAACCCCTTTATCATTATGTAAAGCCCTTCTTTATCTCTTGTTACTTTCTTTGTTTTGAAGTCTAATTTGTGTGATACAAGTACTGCAACACCTGCTTTTTTCTCCCCATTGTTTGCATGAAATATATTTTTTCCATCCCTTCACTTTTAGTCTGTGTATATCTTTGGGTTTGAGGTGAGTCTCTTGTAAGCAGCATGTAGATAGGTCTTGCTTTTTTATCCATTCTATTACTTTGTGTCTTTTGATTGGTGCATTCAGTCCATTTAAATTTAGGGTGATTATTGAAAGATATGTACTTATTGCCATTGAAGGCTTTAGATTCATGGTTACCAAAGGTTCAAGGGTAGCTTCTTTACTATCTAACTGTCTAACTTAACTTGCTTATTAAGCTATTATGAACAGTCTGGTGATTCTTTATTTCTCTCCCTTCTTATTCCTCCTCCTCCATTCTGGACATGTTAGATGTTTTATTATGTACTGTTTTGTGTTTCCTTTGACTGATTTTGTGAATAGTTGATTTTATTTTTTGCCTTTAGTTAGTATTTGGTTGGTCTGCTTTCTTTGCTGTGATTTTATTTTCTCTGGTGACATCTATTTAGCCTTAGGAGTGCTTCCATCTAGAGCAGTCCCTTTAAGATACCCTGTAGAGGTGGTTTGTGGGAGGCAAATTCCTTCTACTTTTGCTTGTCTGGGAATTGTTTAATCCCTCCTTCATATTTAAATGATAATCATGCTGGATACATTATTCTTGGTTCAAGGCCCTTCTGTTTCATTGCATTAAATATATCATGCCATTCTCTTCTGGCCTTTAAGGTTTCTGTTGAGAAGTCTGATGATAACCTGATGGGTTTTCCTTTGTAGGTGACCTTTTTCCTCTCTCTGGTTGCCTTTAATACTCTGTCCTTGTCTTTGATCTTTGCCATTTGGATTATTATATGTCTTGGTGTTTTCCTCCTTAGATCCCTTGTGTTGGGAGATCTGTGGGCTTCCATGTTCTGAGAGACTATTTCCTCCCCCAGTTTGTGAAAGTTTTCAGCAATTATTTCTTCAAAGACACTTTCTATCCCTTTTTCTCTCTCTTCTTCTTCTGGTACCCCTGTAATACAAATATTGTTCCATTTGGATTGGTCACACATTTCTCTTAATGTTCTTTCATTCCTGGAGATCCTTTTATCTCTCTCTGCCTCAGCTTCTCTGTATTCCTGTTCTCTGATTTCTATTCCATTAACAATCTCTTGCACCTCATCCAGTCTGCTCTTATGTCCTTCCAGAGATTGTTTCATTTCTGTAATCTCCCTCCTGACTTCATCCTTTAGCTCTTGCATATTTCTCTGCAGGTCCATCAGCATGGTTATGACTTTTGTTTTGAATTCTTTTTCAGCAAGATTGGTTATATCTATCTCCCCAGGCCGTCTGTTGGAGGTTGTGTGGGAGATTCTTGACTGGACCAAATTCTTTTGCCTTTTCATGGTGAGAGAGGTAGTTGTAGGCACGTGGCGCATGTGTCAGCTGGGAGAACAAAGTCACTTCCTGCTTGCTGGTCACCTTGCCCTTCTCTGCTGCCTGTGTTGGTTACCCAGACACAGGGAGCAGCCTCTGGGTTAATCTCCTGAGTTGCCATGCCAGGGAAGCCTTCAGGGTAGCCCAGAGCCCTGTGGGGAGTGGCAGGTGCCCTGGGTGTGCTCTCCTGTGAGAACGGTGCACACCCTTCGTGCCTTGCCCCGGTCTCCTTTTTCTGTGCCAGGCAGCTGTGCGCCAGCAGCAGCCTCTGGGTCTGGCCCACATAGCTGTGCACTGGGAGGAGACTCTGGGTGGTTGATGTTGGTGGGGCCGCTCTCTGGCTGCTCCACCACAGGCAGGGCTGTGCCGGCTGGTGGGAATGAATGGCAGGCTACTTATCACAGTGAAGGGCTTCAGAGCTGTGTTGTCACCCAGGGGGTTATGGTACCTGAAGTTCCTTAGGATTCCCAGCCTGCTGGGCTGACTTTGCCAGGACAATTCTATCCAGCTGTGAAGCCCCTGTCCCTTTAAGACTTTCAAAAATCAGTTGCTTTTATTTTGTCCCAGGGGAGCCGGCTGTGGGGACCCGCTTCCAGTCTCCATCTCAGATTTTACTTCCGTTTCTCTAATATCTGGTACACCATGCAATGTGTGTCTGTGCCCCCAGTGCAGATCACCAGGGCTGGTTATTTAGCAGTCCTGTGCTTCTACTTCCTTCACACTCTGATTCTTTCCCTTCCAATGGTGAGCTTGAGTAGGGGGAGCACTCGGGTCCTGCCAGGTCATGGCTTTGTATCTTACCCCCTTCATGTGATGCTGAGTTCTTGCAGATGTAGATGTAGCCTGATTGTTGTACTGCATCTTCTGGTCTGTTAGGCGTAGTTGTATTTGTTGTATTTTCAAAAATATATACGGTTTTGGGAGGAGATTTCTACTGCCCTGCTCATACCGCCATCTTGGCTCCTCTAAACCATCTTTTTTCATTGCTTCCTTCTCCTCAGAATTACTATCAGACCCAAGACTCTATCTTAAGTCTTGAAATTCCCTCCCCTCTACTTTTTCCTCTCTTCCTTTCTTCTTCAATATCCCACTGACTTACTCTCTACCATCCTCCTCTCCACTCTTTACCTCACTTCTGACCACAGTATTTACTTTCCACTGAGTCTGTCAGTGACCTCTGAGTGACCTCCAAGTTACCTCTAAGTACAGTGTTCACCTCCCTGCCCTTACTTTACCTGATGTAGGCAGACATTTGGGAAACTTCTCTTCTTTTTGGAATTCTCTGCTGCGAATCTTTAAATTTCATTTTATTTTGTTTCACTCATTTTTTTAGCTCCTGGTTTTTATTGGTTCCTTGTTTTCTTAACCCCATCCTTAAAAGCACCTGCTTACCTAAGGGGAGAGTTTGCTGAGGGAGGGACTAAGTGAGTCATTCCAAGGCCAAGTGGTGGGAGCGTCATGGGTTCCCACACAGGTCATTCCTGGCTGGAGCAAGGACTCCTTGGAGCCAAGCTGCCTGAGCATGACCACAGCATCTCAGAAGGTGTGGCTGTGCAGCCAAGGATTGCTGTCATGTTTACTAGTGCTGTGGGGCCACTGTGCTCACCTCCTTTCCTGGCATGCACATTCCAGGCCTTGGTGGCTTCCTGCACAGCCCTTTCATCTACCTTCAGATCCAGGTCCAAGACATTCATCCTGGACTGATTCAATGAGCTAATGTTTTATTCAGGATTTTTGTAGTACATTTGTGAATAAGACTGGCCTGTACTTTTTCATTTCCTGTGCTGTCCTCTTTTGGTTCTGATATCAAGGTCAGCTCATAAAATAAGCTAGAATGCTCCCTTTTCAGTTTTCTGGAAGAGTTTATAAGGCTGGAATAGCCTATTTCCTGACTGGTAGGGCTTTCCTATGGATGCCCTGGGTATGGACTTTCTCTGTCAGTGTTGCTTGGTTGTAAGTTTTTAAACCAATGAGTCCATTTGTTTGATGGTTATGGGACCATTTGAGTTTTTCTTTTTTTTTTTTTTTGAGTGAGCTTGGAAAACTCAAATTTTCCTGGAGATTGTTCAAATGAGCTAAATATTCCCATTTACAGGCACAAGGTCTCAGATTCTATTCTCTTGTGTCCTTTCTGACTGCTCTTTGCTCCATAGTTATTTTGCTCTCTCCTTCCCAGGATAATTTAGTTGTGCCTTCTGTCTATTTTTGCTTTTCCAATCCCAACAGATTTGTCTGTTTTATGAGATAGTTTCTGGCATTGTTGATCCCTTCTATGTGTGCTTCTTTCCTATTTAACTTATGTTCTCATCTTTATTTTTTCCCTCCTCCTTTCTGTGAAGTTTGTTTTTGTTTGTTTGTTTTTGTTTTGGAGTTTTAGCATTTTCCTGTTTGTTTGTTTTGGTTGCTAACTTGTTGATCTGAAGGCTCTGTTCATTAATTTAAAATGTTCTCTTTTCTTATAATCTAATTGATGGCTATAAATTTCCCTCTAAGTCCAGCTTTCGGCAGCACTCTCCCCCAACAGTGTTTTGATATTTAATGTTTTCCTCATCACTCAGTTCTAAATCACTGCTCATTTGAGTGAGATTTATTATGATCCTTACTGATCCTCCTCTTTATCCCCCTGCCTTTGCTACAATTCAGGTTTCAAAATCTTTACCTGGATTTCTGAATCTTATGACCAATCTCCCTGCCTGGCACCCTTGTCACCAGAGTAATAGGCCTAAGATAAAATTCTAATGTATCATTCTTAGTTAGCATTCTCAGGAATCAGCAGTTCAGCAAAACTTATCGCCATTCTGAAAATTGATTATAAAGCCTTATCCTAATTCAACTTTGATCATTTGTTCTAAGGAAATTTTTTTAAAAGTGGGGGAAATGTAGGCACTAAAGGGCTACCTATGATACATTCATTCATAACAACAACATAGAGGGGTAACCTAAGAATTTAACAATACAGGAATGGTGAAGGAACCAGGAACTCTCTACAAGACAGACTGCATTTTGAACTTAGGACAACACTTGTAAGACTTGATCATACAATTTTTTAAATGTTTATGTTATGTGACAAAAGGCAGGACATACCTACACTATGATACTACCATGACTACAAAAATACATATATATTATGTATGGAAAGTACAAAAAAGGGAGGCATTCAAAGTTGACAACATTAGTCTGGATTGCAGAAATAAGGGTCTTTCCCTTGCTTTTTTATAATTTAGAATATTCTATAAGGGCACATACTATTTTTCATTAAGAAAACCAGTGTTTAAACTACTTGCACAGACTCCAGCTAGAGTGCATGTTGTACAGCTTGGCATCTGCAGCCTGTCTTCTCTCCCTGTCCCTCCAGCCTCACCTCTTCCTGCAACAAACACACTTGCAGGACCTTCCAAGATACTTGCTCTCCCAGTGGCTGCTGTCACCCCTACAGGTGTGCACATAGCCTGCAGTCCACCTGGAATGTTCTCCCACTGAATGTATTCTGCCAGGCTCAGCCCCACAGTTCCTGATCCAGAAATCAGAACTGACTGTTCTCTCACTCCCACTCTCAGATGCCATGTGCCCACCTCACTGTGGCATCTAGCACATTGTAGTGTCACTTTTCTGTGTCCTGGGCTCAGGTGGCTGTGTGGAGAGGCTGGGTCCTGGTTATCACCATGTCTCCAGAACACCACCAAAGTGTCCAATCCCAGTAAGCACTCAGTAAACGATGCTGTGTGAATGGATCAATGCACCTAAAGTTCTGTGCAATACTCCTCAGCCTCGAGCATGCCCTCAGCAGCAATCAGCCATCCCTTTAAAGGAGCATTTGTAAACAGCAAAGCACCATCCAAAGGAATCTGGGTATATGTCTTTACACCCTCATGTATATGGTTCTCTACCATTTTTAAATCCTTTCCCAGATACCATGTGCTTTGATCCCCACACCAGCCTGTGAAGGAGCAATGATATTCTCCACACACAAGAGAACTGGAACTTGGAGAAATCAAGAGACTTGTCCAAGACCACAGAGCCCACTGGTGGCAGGATTTCATTGTAAACCAGGGCCTCTGGGTTCCAAAGCCTGGCTTCCAAAGCCTTTGAGATTTTCCCTCTCACTACTGTTATGACTAATGAGGAAGCTGATCTGCTGGGTTTAGAGCACACACGCACACACACACACACACACACACACACACACACACACGGTCCTTTAGGGCTAATAGCCAGTCTCCAGATTACCTCAAAATTGCAGAGGATGTGCTGGAAGACACCAAAGTTGGTGACAGTAGATGGCCCGAAGCCCAGTTCTGCAGTGCCAGCAATGGAGAGGATCAGCTGAAAAGTGCGGTGGTTCAGGAGAGAGGTCTTTTTACTCAGGAGAAATGCCAGTATCTGAAAAGGTTAAAACACAAAGCAATTTCCTCATGAAAGCATCATTAGAGCTCTCTCTCCTTCATGTGCTGGTTCCCACCAGCACCCGTGGTCAGCCCAGTCTGAAAACCCTGTGCTCTCTGGGGCTACCTCCTTGGTTTCCATGATCTCATAAGAAAAACAACCAACGCCTGTGGCTGCGTTCCCACCAGTATCCACTTTTCTGTACCTGCAACCTGACGTCTCACTAGGGACCCTCTGCTGCCTCCTGAATCTCTTCCTTGGGGTTCCAGAATGCCACTCTCTCCTGGTTCCCTCCTGCATTTCTGAGTGCTTGTTCTCACTTTTCTTTACTGGATCCTGCCTTCATAGCCATCCCATAAATGCTGCAGTATCACCAGGAAGCCAGCAGGAGCCCAGTCACACCCAGCATCACTTCAGGCCGTGGCCACCAGATATGCCATTCTACTGTGCCGGGCCCCAGAAAGCTAACAACATGCAAGCATCCATACCAGGGAGGCCCTGGGGTCCCAGTGGCCACACCCAACTCGAGACTAATAAGATAGATCCCACCTAGCCTCGTATCTGTTGACTTCGGTCACACCAGAGTCCGGCTTCTTAACCATCTATTGGCACCTGGGTTCTCACCCATTTCATCTGGATTCTTGGCTTCTCTTACCCATCTACTCCCTATGCCAGCTGACATAGTCCACTCTCCCTCTCTGTCCTCACAGAATCCTCTTTCTGTGTATCACTGGGAAGCATTGTTTGTTGTTATGGACTGAATGTTTGTGTCCTCCCAAAATTGGTATGTTGAAACCCTATTCCCCAATATGATAATCTTTAGAGGTGGGTCCTTTGGAATATAATTAGGTTTGGATGAGGTTGTAAGAGTGCAGCCCTCATGAATGAAATTAGTGCTCTTTTACGTCACAGAGAGCTTGCTTCCTCTGTCTGCTCTCTGCCTTGTGAGAATATAATGAGAAGTTGGCCATCTGCAATCCTAAAAAGGGCCCTCACATAACCTGACCCTGCCAGCACCCTGATCTTGGACTTCCATGCCTCCAGAACTCTGAGAAAATAAATTTCTGTTATTTGAAAACCACCCAGTCTATGCTATTCCCTTCTAGCAGCCAAAACGGACTAAGACGATTGTGAACAGCAAATACTCAGTATCTTTTCAGAGTATTCTGGTCAGCTCCTGAATACATCTAAAATCTGACCACTCTCTGCTTACCACCAAGACATAATTAGGATGGCTGAAAGTTGCTTGAGAAAAGTCATACATTCAGGCTGACTGGTTTTCCAAATAAGTGTCAAATGTCAAATTAAACACTAGGGTCAGGACCCCAGGAGCCATTCAGCTTCCCTTCTCCAGAAGTCATGCTGGAGGGAATGCCCCCTGGGAACACTGGAGCTCCTCCCTGCTCCTTAGGGATGACAGCCACCTGAGGAGTCACAGGCTCAGATGGGAAGGCAGATTACCTGGTACCCACGGACATGCTGCATTAGGTGGTCACACATGGCGTTGCTGGTCAGGACCGAGTGCAGGACTTTCACAGCTGCATACATGGTATGGTCATCCATCGCTAAGGAAATGAGGCCCAGGAGAATGGCAGGCCCGCCAATGAAGTCCAGGCTGCTCGCAGCAGGGCTGGAGTGGAACACCCTTACTCCTGAGCAGGACAAAAGGGCATTCCATCAATACCACAGCTTGATGGCAAGGCAAGGCCCCTGGCAGCATGCTGTCATGGCCACTCACAGCAAAGGGGCCTGTGCACAGGAGACATGTGAAGACGAAGGTTTTGGAGATCTTCCGTCACTAAGGGATCCTGGGCTGAGTCCTTTCTGGGTCACCAGAAAGCTGAAACATTTCAGGGGGTTCCAGACTGCTGCCCTGTAACTCAGTCCAGAGTGCCAGATGAGCCAGAGGCCCTCTGAGCTTCAGTTTGCTGGCTACTCTGACGGCCACTGGCTCTTGTCTGCTCTTGGATCCTGAGGGATTGGATCCTTGCACCAACTCACTGCTTTGCTCTTGCGTAATTCCCATTGCTTCTGTCAAAAGGCACCACTGTGCTCACTAGATGGACTCCCTTGTGCATAGATGCCAGCCTGGTTAGTAACTGAGTGAACTGACACCTATACAAGGTGGGAGGCCAACTTTCTGGCAGGGTCAACTCCCCAGTTAGCTCTCACCGTCCTGACTCCCCAAAACTCTCCATGCCACCTGCCGCTCAGAATTCCCGTCTACATGAGTACTGTCAGTCTCAAGCCTTCTTCCCAAAGAAGGTTCAGGTCCTGACCTACCAAGTTGGCCCACAGCCACAGCTCCAATGGTTCGAAGACACCCTGAGAGGTGGTCAGCACAATTTCTTAGCAGGAACACAGGCATGGCATTGTCACGGGATGAAATGTTCATCTAGAGAAATTGAAAACAATCAGTCCTAAGAAACTTTCCTGGGGAAAAACAGGTCTTGTTCATGAGGTCCTGAGCGGCAGGCACCCCGAAACCTGGCCCAGTGCTGATAAGTGAAGGTCAGAGAATGAGCAATGATTGAACCAATGTCAAAGGGACTAAAACCAGAATTCAGGTTCACATGTCCTGCCTCCCAGGCTGTGATTTAATCACCAGGGAGCAGCTTCAGTTACACAGTTGCACCCATGTTCCACATGCTCACAGTCAACAGTTATCAAGGGCAAGAAGAACCTGAGGACAAATGGAGGTGGGAGAGAACAACAAAGGCCAGGCTGCCTCCTTCCCAGTCTAGGGTTGTCCAGCCTCTACAAGTCCTGGGAATCCTGGCCTCCTCAATCAGAAGGTGCTCTGCTGGTAAGGCACAGCTTTGGTGCTCAACGGAATCTAATCCCTGATCCCTCCTCCTCAATAAGAGAGGTGGTCCTCTGTTAGGGTAGAGAGAAATGTAAATAAATTAGCCGAAATTCATCAGTGGTAAGCAAAAGAGCTCTTTATGCAGGAATGAGGAAATAGTAAATCTAATGGCATCTTCATTTCCAAATGCATCTGCTTGCTGCTCTGGAAATTTGCTATTTAAAATAAACACAGCAACTTACAGAATGGAGTCAGGGGGCCAGTAGCACCCAGTAAAGGGAAGCTCAATAGTGTTCTCAGTGTCACAAAGGTTTTTAAAATATTCTGTTTGTCCCTGCTCTACCATGAAGATTGAGGAGCACCTACTTTCTTCTCTGAAAATTATAAACTAAATGTTTAGTATCAGGGGCTGCTAATGAGTGGGGAGGCTTAGGATACTTAACCAATGACATAGGAAGCACACCTGTGTGCATCTGCCTACACATGCACAAACGTGAATTAGTGTTCGCTTAAGCACTGGAAGCTGGAGCAAGCGATGAGATCATGATTCCAAAAGGGGGAAACAAGTGACACTGGGAGGCATACCTCCTTGGCGATCAGGCGGCTGTCCACCTCGTTGTAAATGTTTCTGATGTCCGCAACACTGGTGAGGGAGGAGCTAGCTATGTGAAGGCCAAAGGAAACCTTTTCCTCTGCAACCAGGGGTGTCACTTCCATATCAGTGTCCTCTCCTAAAACAACATGCCTTCAATCATTTTTCTTTTCACTTGACAGAGAAGGAAATCAACCTTCAAAGAGCTACACAGCAGAGTAATCATTGAGGGAATGTTTGTATGTGGTTTTTTTATGTCACATGTTTTGCCCCACCTGTGCTTCTGACACTGATAGAAAACTGGATAAACCTCACGAGTTAACCCTGCTATAAAGTAGAAGCTTCTAGCTGTGAAATCAGTAGAACCTGAAACATCTACCAAGCATATTATATAGCCTTGCTCCCCAAAACTGAAATGCTAAGTAATACGAAAGCTGAACTACACAGAAGGAAACCTGCTGGGCTGAAAGCCCTAAGATTTTCAATGAGCTGCATGCCTTGGTGAACATCCACTTGGAATTAGTACCCTGGTCCCTGAGTCAAGAGGAGCCACATGTGCCACTAGAGAAGCACAGCATGAATAGAGAGTCAGTGAAACTATGACTTGAGACCTGATCCTGTCACATTGCTCTAGCCAGTGCCATTTGCTAGAGGAAATGGAAGTTTGAAGAAGATATGGGGCCTGGAGACAGAACACTCAACAGCACTCAATTGCCCTTCACTATGCACAAGGCTTCCGTGCATAGATTCATCTGTCATTCTTCCCAGATGGGAGCTGACCCCCTTGGCTTGACGGAACATAGAGAGAAATACTCCCTACTTGAACAGCCAACAATCAATAATGAAAATGTGGATGTTTTGTCTGCCTGTTTAATAATTGAAGACAACAGTATACTTTAGTTAAAAAGCTTCTTCATTAAAAGGAATATAACTTATTTATCTCATTCTCTCCTCTCTTTCTTTGCTGATGGTATTACCTACCTATTCACCTCCATTATGTATATGCTTTGGAGTTGAAATCTAAAGGATATTGTCATTTCCTTTTCTGCAACATTTTCTGTTGGGTTGTAAATATATAATGATCCAATTACAGAGGTCTTCCCTAATGACTGACCTGTGCTGAGTTTATTCTTTATAAAGATGCCATAAATAACTGGATGTCCATTTAAAAAATAATATCAGCAAAATCATTATAAATCAAAACACTCCAGACCTGGGGCATGCACAGCTTGGAAGTTACCACAGTATCTTGGGCCAAGTTTGTTGATGACTTCCAGAGCTTCCATGGAGATGGCTTCTTCGAAGAGGTGCGCAGAGCCAAGGCGCCATGTCAAAGATGACTTTTGTTTCCAAACTCGAGGGGTAGCAATATATCCATAAACATCCATAAATGAAGATGGATCCATTGAAAGGAAAGGTCCTGGTAAGGCCTGAATGTACAACATCTGTTGAAATGGAAAGGAAAGAGGTGGAAGGGAAAGGAAGGTGTTTAATCAAATAAATAGATATGGATACAAAATGATGTACCTTATTGTCCTCTCAATGTATAAACTTATTTTATTTAAAATTATTAAAAAGATAACTTTAAAGCTGAGAAGCAGTATAGCAGAATACTTTATAAAATGCTGGCGGAGTGAAAAGATGACACTGCCTTTGGAAACAAATCTGATAACAAATATTAAAAGCCATTGAAATGCTCATTTTTTTTGCCCAGTCATTCCAGTAAGAACCTAAATGTCCAGTAGGGGCACATTAATTACGTTTTATGTATTAAAAATAATTATAGGCCTATCAGAGTGGAAAGGAAGAAGTAAAACTCTCTATCTGCAGATGACATGTCCATGTAGAAAATATCAAGGAATGTACAAAAAAACCCACTTTCTAGAATTAATAAGTGAGCCCGGCAAGCCCAATACACTATCAACACACAAAAATCAATTGCCTTCTATAAATTTGCAATGAACATGTAAAACTCAAAATATGAAAAACAATACCAATTACAATTGCTCAGAAGACAATGAAAAACTAAAACATGTATAGTATCTGCATATAAAAAATTATAAAAAGATGATGAAAGACATCAAAGAAGACCTATATAAACAGAGAGACATACCATGTTCCTCTGGATGGGAAGACTCAACATAGAAAGATGTCATTTCTCCCCAAAAAGATATATAGGTTTAATGTAATCCCTATCAAAACCTCAGAAGGCTCTTCGTAGACACAGATGAGCTATTCTAAAATTTTTATGGGAAGATGGTTTCTAGAAGAGCTTTAACAAATGGCTTAACTCTTTTTTTAAATAACTATTTTCTACCCAATCACTACCCAATATTAAGGCTTTTGTACATCTATAGTAACTAATATAGTGTGGTATTGCTAGGGTTATAGTCATATAGATCAATGGAATTGCAGATGGATTCCGGAAATAAAGCCACACAAATATGCCCAACTGATTTTGTGACAAAGGTTCACAAGCAATTCAACAGAGGAAGGATGGCCCTTCAACAAAGGGTGCTGGAGCAGCTAGATGTCCATAGGCAAAGAAATGAGCTTTGACCTAAGCCTCTCATCTTATACAAAAAAGTTAACTTACAACTGATCACAAACTCAAATGAAAACTAAAAAATTTAAGAGAAAAGGAAGCAGGAGAAAATCTTCAGGATCTATGGCTAGGCAAAGAGTTCTTAACTGGACACCAAAAGCATGAGTGGTAAGAGGAAAATTTGATGAATTATATATACTCCATCAAATTAAAAACTTTTATGTGCAGAATCCCATGTGAAAGAGGATGAAACACAAGCTATAAACTAGGACAAATTATTTGCAAATCTTATCAGAGGACTTGTAGCTAGACTATACAGAAAACTTTAAAACCCTTTAAAACTTAAGATTAAAAAATAAAAAAATCCAATTTGAAAATGGACAAAGGACATGAACGGACATCACTGAAAATGATATACGGACGGCAAATAAGCACATGAAAAGATGTTGAACCCCATTAGCCATTAAGGAAACTCAAATTAAAAACACAATGAGGTATCACCACCTATCTATTAGATTGGCTAATATGTAAAATAGTGACAACATCAAACACAGAGAAACTGGATAATCAACCATTGCTGGTGGTAATGTAAAATGGTACAGTCACTGTGGAAAATAGTTTGACAGTTTCTTATAAAACTAAACATGTAATTCCCGAAGACCCAGCAATTGGACTCCTAGGCATTTATCCCAGGAAATAAAGACTTAAGTTCACACAAAAACCTGTAGCAGCTTTATTTGTAATAGCCCCAAACTGGGAAAAACCCAGAAGTCCTTGAATGGGTGAATGGTTACCTATCCACACCATGGAATCATACTCAGCAACAAGAAGGAATGAACTGTTGGCATTTGGAATAACTCGAATGAATTTTCTGAGAATTATGTTAAATGAAAAATCCAATCCTAAAAGATTTACTGTCTGATTTCTTGTATAAAGCATCCTTAAAATGACAGAATTTTAGGTGACTGGTTGCCAAAATTAGGAACAGGGGTGTGGGTGGGGCATGGGTGGGAGGTGGTTGTAGTTACTACTTTTATAAATGGACAACACAAGGTATCTTTGCAGTGGTGGGAATGTTCAGTTACCACAGCAGTAGTGGTAGATGCAGGAAACTACACATGTGATAAAATTGTTTGGAACTAAATACACAACATAAGGGCAAGTAAAACTGGGAAATCTGAATAAATGAGCAAATTGTATCAATGGCAATATTTTGGTTGTGATACTGTTCTGTAGTTTTGCAAGAGAGTACCATTGAGGGAAACTGAGTAAAAGGCACATGAGATTTTTTTCTACTATTTTTCATAATGACATTTTAGTCTACAATTATCTCAATAAAAATTTCAATAAAATCACAAATTTTAATTTGTGGTTATATGTTATTCTAAAATTATTCTTAAATTAAACATAATTTAAGAATAACAGATAATCACAAATTAAAAATAACAACTTCAAAGCCTGTGTAAATAATTTTTTAAATAATAATATAAAAGTTAACTAAGCAATATGCAAAATTTTCTGTGCAATAAAGTCCCAACTATTTTTATTTAAAAGGAAGAAGCTGAAACTACAAATTGTGGTAAGATGGAAGGAATGTAGGTAATCTTTCTTTTCTCTATTTTTTGGTTATTTCAATGAGTTTATATTATTTTTATAATGACTATTAAAATCACTATATACATAAACATGTATATAAATAAGTTTCTAAATATGAGAGCACACATAATTTCAGAAATACTCTTTTTCTCCCTACCAATTAAATGAAATTTTCAAATAGAAATAAACCAAGTTTTTTGGTCACTGGGCATGCCTGGAATGAGGTGTGCTGTGCTCTCACTCCCTGCTGCCATCGTCTGGGGCAGAGACTTCCCCTCTTTTCCACAATGAAGCTCTGCCCCACTCCTTCAATCCAGCTTCACCTCTTCCCAAATTCCTACTGTGCATACGTGCTGCACCATTCAGATTGATTTTTTAACATAAGATGTCTCAAGTTGCTCAATGCCACATCCTTTTGCTCAATTCAGGCTGTTAAAATACTCCCCACTTATCTAAACTTAGCTTATCTTCCCTTGGAAATAAGAACAAAGTCTCTAACATTTGAGAACAGTTGTTAAACCGGGTCATACTTAACCTAAGCTTTCCCATCTTATTCTTGCCCAGCAGATGCCTGTCTCTAAACCGAGGCATTTGTGTTTATCCCAGTTACATCTCACTTGCTGATCTGGAGCCAACCTGTTGAGATCATCTTGGAAAGTCAATGTGACAGCCACGGCTTTCAGTCATTCACTGTGGCACATCTCTGCAACCCGGAGACATCGCACCACTTTCAGCCTCCTAGTGGACTCTGGTTTAGCTGGTGCCGTGGGGTCCAATGTTAATCCATGTTCCCATTCACTCAACTACATCAGCCAGTCCATGTTACTCGTTGTGGCTGTAAATTCAATTCAATTCATCAAGTACTTATTGCACATTTAGTATGTGCCAGCCCCTGTGCTAGGTTCCAGCAAGGTCCAAATAGCAATAGGACATGCTTCTTAGAGTCCAAAGTACATGAACTATTTCACAGAATACCCACCTATTCTGTGAAAAAGACAGAATATCAACCTATTCTGCAAGAGAAGGAAAAAATGAACCCACTCTGTAATCATGCCTAAGAAGATATAAACACACTGGGCAACCACAAAAGTAACCAAAGTAACCACATTTCCTATCCTGCCTATCATGAGTGACTACTGCTTCCTCTCCAATGATCATTCTCTTCCTTCTCCATTCTTCCGACCTCCTAGATAAAGTTTGGAACAAACATAGACACCGAATTATCTCTCTTTCTAACAACATCCAGTTCAGACCAGATTGACTTCTATTCTTTGAACCCTCCCAAAAATAACCTGAAATAAGCCCAAATCCTATAAAATCCTCTCCTTGCTCATTGTTATCCCATGGGATAGAGAGCCTCTTTATTCTGCAAGTTTAGTAAGTCTAACTCCTGTTTTGTACTATCTGTACACTCCTAGAGGTATTTGGCTGGTGGGCATGGATAATTCCGAGCACCTAAAACACAGAGGTGTGTTGGAGGACCTGTTTTTTTATGCTCCTGCTAAATCTTCCTGGTTACACAGCCTTTTTTAGTAGGACAATTTTACCAGAAGATAGCAACAAATTCATTTTTAGGTGTTCTACACGATTTATGTTGTTCTAATCTAAAGATTCCCAACCTAGGGAGATTTTGCCCCCCCAAGGGATCACTTCAAAATGCCTAGAGGCATTTTTGGTGGTCACAACTGGGTAGACAGATATATTATGGCAGGTAGGGGGCCACAGTTGCTGCTAAGTGTCCTAACATACACAGTATAGGCCCCATGACAAAGAATTATAAAGCACCAAACTATGGAAATGAGAAGCCCTATTTGTCTGATGTTCTGCATTCTGGTTGCATATTAGGATCATACAGGGAGCTTTGAACACATTACCAAACTGTCCCCACCCACAGAAGTTCTGCTGTCATTGATCTGGGGGGAGCAGCCTGTGCAAGAGAATGTTAAAAAGACTTTCCAGGTGATTCCAGAAAGCAGCCTAGGTGGAGGTGCTCTGTCTAGAACCTGGGTAAAATCTGGCTGTGTCTGCCCTCTGTGGTCTCCTGGGCTCTTCTCTCTCTGGCTTCTGTGCTGACCTCTGACAGGCTGCTGGAGCACAGCTGTCAGGTCTCTCACCTCCTGGCCTACTCTCCCTTATACCCCTGGACTTCAGATGTTTCTAAAGGGCAGTGACGAGATGCTTCCTCCAGCTGTGTGTTCACATTCCATTATCTTTTCTGAGTAAGGGACTATCCTTTCCTCAGCATTCTTGCTCTAGACCTGATAAGACATGTTGGTGTCTCTGCAAGCTCTGGTGCCTTGCTCCTAAATATAGTGTGCAGACCAGCAGCATTAGACTCACCAAGGAGCTTCTGAGAAAAGAAGGACCTCAGGCCCTGCTCAGACCTCCCTGGAGAATCCATCCAATCCTTAAAATGTGACAAGCCTTGCTCTGGCCACTCAGAGATTTCCATTTTCTTATGACTATTCCTACCATCAAAACAGTCATGACTATATTCATGTCCTTGTTTTACCTTCCACTCTGGCTGTGTGACTTTTACTCCACTTTCTGAAGATGTCCTTTTTTTGCCTGAGCTCAGCCAGTGTTCTGGACAGCAAGGGGGCACTTTCACTGGAGACCGCACCCCACCATCAATGAGAACAAAGAACTTCTCTGAGGCCCCTCCAGGGGCAGTGCAGCCAGAAGACAAGCATAGCTCAGGGAAACCGCCTCACCTTGGCTGAGCCAATAATCTGTCCATCCAGGTAGGTGGAAATAGTACAGTTCCTTTTCATATCCTTGGTGACAACCACAGCCAGGTGATGCCACTGAGCACAAGCCAACAGCTGCCCACACCTGACCCGAAGCTGGCGTCCAGCAGAAGGCTCAGGGTCGTCCTCTGGTTCCATGACATCTGGAAGAGAATACAGACCGCACACCTTGCATGTGTGTCTGCTGCAGCCGCCCAGGAGAAGGGGGCCTCATGCCCGAGCAGCCAGGGCCCAGCCCCACCTCAGAAAATAATGGCAATGGCTGCTTTCGTTACTTGAGGTCCTGCTTTGTGTTAGCCACTGATTCAAGGACTGTTAGAAATGTTAACATTTCATTTTCATGACAGCCCAATGTGGTAGGTGCTATCGTGATTCCCACTTTACCATCCTGAGGCACAAAGAACTTAAGCACAGAGGATTCAGACCTAGGAGTCAGATTTTGTAGTCTATCCCGCACTAAACTGCCTCCACAGTGATATGAATTTGCCAGCAAAGTACTGACAGGGAGGAGAAATAGGCAATTATGCTGTATTCCAAGAAGACCAATCCTTCTGTGAGTTTTGCTATGAAACAGTGACACTCTCAAGGCACACGAGAAGAGCAGGTGTGGCCAGGACACATGGGCTGGCCATCTCAGATGGATGACCTTAGCGAGTCAGGCTGAGCTGTACCTGGCAGAGCCAGCACCAGCTGCCAGCAGTCCTGCAGGAAGGTTGGGCCTATGGGCACTCATGCCAAAGCCTGCTGACTTAGCCCCATGTCCCCCAACTGCGGGGATACCAGCTTTGGTTCTCAAAACCTTACTTACCCAGAGGCTGAAATTCTTTCTCTTCTGTAGACACAACCAAGGAGAGGTCATCTGGGCAGAGACTGACAGAGAAGCAGATGAAGGGCTGCTCAGTCCTGGCCAGGTGGCGCACCACAGTTAGGAAGCGCAACGGGTGGCCCTCAGTGACTGTGCCATGCCTGCCAATCAGGAACCAGCAGGAGAAGGTCAAGCCCCCAGGTGGAGGGAATGACCTGGCAGTGCCTAGAGTCAGAACACAAGCACACTCTCAGATTTTGACCACGGAAGCTTTCTGGGCTCATTGTGGTTCTGATTCAACCCAGGTGTGGTCTTACTATGTGACAGCGCTGTGCCTTACCTGACCCATGCCCACTTTATGTTAACCTAACATGACAGGATGCTCTTGTCTCCTTATTCAAACTCTCAGGAGTAAGTCCTATTCCTGCCAGGACTTGAGTCCAGATCCTCTAAGACTCTCCAGTTCTGTCCCACCTATTATTCCATGCCGTGAGATCCAACACCATTTGGCCCACTGGTCAGCTGCTCTAAATCCAGGCAGTGTGTTATGTGGGGCAGAGGACACTGGCCTAACTTGACTGAACCTGGCACAGGGAAGTCTCCACTCTAGGGAAATCCATGCTCTCCCCCCACCCCATACAGGGTTGACAGTGTAGGCTGAACAAGTAGAATCAGACATGGTGGCCTGTGCTGATGGCCTGGTAATGCAATGGCACCTCCATACCCAACCTTCCATAGAAACCCAGGCCTGGCTCTCCTAACAGGGGGTGCCTGACTCAGGCAACACTGGGCATGAGTCCTGTCCTGCCCAGAGAGTTCTCAGCTCAGTGCAGTCCTGTGCAAAGCCTGCCAAGGCCTGGGTTAATCCCCACGTGAGCCAAGGATGGGCCTATTCCTGGATGGCCGTCAACATGAATTCCTATTCCTCTCTAAAGAGAGCTGTACGGTGGGCTGAGGTGTCTATTTCAGCCTTTGTCAGTCACCAACAAATTGAATCAACAACCAAATCACCCACTAAGCCCATCAGAGCTTCCTGAGTGCCCACTATTTGCAGTGCTGTGGGCTGGGTTCACAATAAACACACAATAAACAGGACACCCCTGCCCTAAGAAGGCATGAAACCCCAAAGATGGCTCACTACAGATACACCCGACCAAGAAAAGGCTCATATTTTCTTGAAATGCCATGTGGAAACATGAAATTAAAGCTTCCTAAGGACTTCCTCTCTAGGCAGGATGAGGATAGCTACCAAGATAAACACCCTGAGCAATACCTACCTGTTCCAGTGCCTCCAGAGACCAAGTACTCAGTGCTGGTCCCCATAACCGTAGACAGGGTTGGAATAAACAAACATCTGGAAACAAGAGAGTGTCTCAGATCATTGAATCATTATCCAACCTCTGGCCATGACATCTCCACTCTGTCCCTCTGCAGGGGCTTCACTCCCTCTTAGATCATGAGGCCCCATGGACAGAAAGTAGCTGATGCTGGTACCATGGCCCTAAGAGAAGGACTCTACACTGGAGGCTGGAGGAGAGAGCATTCCAGAAAGCAGAAACATCAGGAAAAAAAGAGGGTCCTGTCCCTGCATGGCTGGGGACACTGCCCCTGAGAAGCCATTGAGTAGATGGGTTGCCCACGACCCAGACATTTTCCTCTGTTGGGTGCTGAGAGCTGATGGGACTGCAATTTTGTAATCATTATTATAATTCATCAGAGGCACTGGGAAATTAGTAAAGTTGACTTCAAATATATGAAAGCTTGTCATACCCATAACCTTCCACGGACATGTCAAATTCCACGAAGGAGGGAGCCAGGGCCGCCCTCTGAGGCTGCAGGTTGCGAGGGGAGGTCATGGAGATGAGGCTCAGGGCTGTCTGGAGGGCGGTAGCTGAGTCCTGGGATGCCCCCGCAGGCCTCAGGGCCTGTGTGGCTGCTGGGTGCAGGCCTGCACCCGGTGTAGGGCCCTCAACTCTTACTGGTGCTGCCACCTGCGACCCTAAGGCAGCAGGCAAGAGAAGAGATGCATCTGCTCAAGCATTTCCACCCATCTTCTTACAATAGCTCTGACATTTCTGCCAAGGCCCCCACAGAAGACTCTGTGGAGTCACTAGGCATTTCCTAACCACCAGGAGGATGCTCTCCTGGGCCCTCCCGCCTGGATCCTCTACTGATTTAATAACACTGAACGTTAGTGACAACCTGCTTCTCCTACAAGCTTCTCCCTTTGATCCTATAATCCCTCCTCCCTTTTAAAACACACCGTTTTCTTTCGCTGTCATTGGCTTGTCCCACTGGCAGTCACTCCCTGGGGCTTTGTCCTCCACACTCCTAACAGCCAGTCTCCTTGACAGTTCTGCTCCCACCTCCTGCTGCCAGCCATGCCTGACTCCCCTTCCTCGCTTTGCAAGTGGGCCTCCTGGCCTTAAAGTCCTACGTGATCTTACATTCAGTGTGTATGCGGCTTTTTCTCCAAGTTGGTTCTCTGAACCAGTATTATCCCAGGCCTGATCCACCCAGTATTTTGGTCTCTTGAGCCCCTAACTCACCCTTGAGCTGGGAGCTGAGCCAAAACCTGTCACTGCACCGCTTTGTCCAATGCAGCACTGTCATAAGGAAACCCTCTCGCTCTTTCTGTGATCTGGGCCCAAAGAGGTCAAGTATGCTTATACCATCACCTATCTTATATGAGTGTACAGGGCAGCCTCTTTCCAGAGAATCAGGTCTTCTCTGGGGACCACCAATGCCTCTGCTTTTCCTCAATTGCTCCACTGAGCAGCAGGTCAAATCATTTAAAAAATCTGTCTGCTTCCACTGTTGTAAAGGATTCCTTACAAGGAATGCATATTCTCTTTTAGTTCCCATTAACCTGCCCCTGCTCTTTCCTCTGGCCTCACCTGAGCATGCACAGCTCCCTCGGTGCACATGAGAGGAACTGAAGATTTTTGTTGCAGCCGATGGAGGAGGGGGAATTCCAAGTCCTAGAAATTGTCTATATATTATAATATAAGAGAGAAACAAATGAAGACATTTTAGGGGTGGAAGTTTCTCCAGCTTCATCTGAACACTGTCCTAAGTCCCCACGCTCCCTGGTCCCCTCCTCACGCTCTCCTCTCTCCTCAGGCCATGCAGCAGTGGGGAGTCCCCACCCTGACACCCAGGCCAGAGGGTGGGTGAATTTAGATGCTTTTGACTTAACTGGTGACCAGCTAGGAACCTCAAACTGGACCTTGAGAGGGAGAGGAATTTCTTGGAAGATAGCCTTGACATACTTTGTTTTCAACTTTCTAATGGAATTTACTAAATAGCTGAATTAAGCACGGTGGCCTTGTCTGACAGCTGCATGTCTAGAGGCTGGCCTGGCCCCTGGGTCACAGGCATGCTGGCTGGAGAAGTTGACTTCTGTGGCCATTTTACTTGGTGCTGTATGTCAGCAGGGACCCAGCAGGCATGTGACCCCTGGATGCCACCCTCTCTGCGCTGAGCCAGGGTAGGGTGGCCTCGCCAAAGGTGCTTAGGAGACTTGACCTCCCTCCTGCAGCCTCTCTTGCCTCTGTCCTGTGCACCTTCCCTCCTGGCTCTGCTCTCAAGGAAACACATAGCTTCATGCAGGGGCTGTGAGTTGAAGGCCTCCACAAGAGACAATGGGACACTGCCTCTGCCAGCCTCCACGTCCCGTCTTGTGGGCCAATCACCCTGCAGTCCAGCCCCTCAGACAGTCAGACCCTCACAGCCTCCTGTGTCCTTCCATGGAGGACATCTTCAGATGTGGAGTTACTAACTTTCCTGGCCTGCTCCTTATGCCTCCACCAGCTCTGCTTCCTTGAGGCCCTGCCTCTTTACATCCAGTCTCCTGACTGCGGTCCTCCTGGCTCCATGTAGCTCCAGCCCTCTCCACTGAGCACCCCCCTAGGACACTATTCCATATTGCCAACAGGTCCCTTTATTGTCCCCTCTCCCCCAGACCATCACCCCTATGGGAAGGCTATGTCTGCTTTGCTGGCCCACACACTGCCCACAGGGACCCTGGTCTTGCAGTGCCCAAGGCTGGGAGGGACCACACTGCAGAGGGCAGAGCAGGCATGGGGACCCCTGTTCCTTCTACACCCCTAGTGCCTGAGGCTCGGCAGCATTTAACATGGGGCACGCCATACCTTAACACATCTGGTTCGATGGCTTGGGAAGCAAGCTTTTCAAAAATCCTGATGAGGCCCGAGTGTAAGGGGCTGCTGCCAGTGGTCAGGGCCTTGTGGCAGGAGGTCATGAGGGTCCTGAGCATCCCTGCCTCACACATGACCTGGCGATTCTTCTCCGATTTTACCAGGGACTGGATGTGACTGACCACGGAGCACTGGATCTCCTTTGAAAGCTATGAGATAACCAAAGCTGGTGGTGAGCCCTTGAGATCAGAATACTTTGTGAGAGGCTTTGATGGGCTGCTGAGTAGGCCTGGACTCGGTTGTGAGGCAGGGAGACTGCGCCCACACAGCCTGTTCTCACTGCATGCTACCTGTCCCAGGTGTCTGTGGATGCACCCTCATTACCCAATGGCAGGCCTGGAGGCCAGTCTATAGAATCAGCTGCCAAAGATGTAGACAGCTTAAAACTGAGACCACAAACTGGCAGGCAAGAGGCTGCACCTGCCCCAGAGATGGGTGGTATGTCGGAATTTATTTTTAACTTTTAAAAGTCCAGCAATTTTATGTTAAAGTCCAGATATGTGGCCTCAGTCAAAAGATAGAAAGACCTGGTCAGCCAGATGTGGGTTTGCAGTCCTGTGTTGTCATCCAAAGGCAGCTGGAGTCAGACAGTGGCTGTCCCGCCTGTGGGCCCCTCCTCCCAGCTGGCTGTGCTCACTCGCAGGGCCTATGTTTGAGTTCATACCCCTTGGCATGCAAGGTGAAGCTCTCCTGGAGTGCAGGTCTGCAGGAGGCCCCCCTGTATACTACTGGCTGTGGCGGGTACAGCCTCCTCATCTACATGGATCAAAGTGCATGCAGAGTGTACCAGCCACTAAGGTCACAGCTTCTGGGGGCAGCTTCGCTGACACCTCCCCTTCAGCCCCCAGGGGTTGTCTCCTTCCCTCCCACCCTCCAATTATCCTTTGTCCACCTCTCCATCCTAAACACACCCTGCCTTTCGGACAGCTGTGTTCTCATCTTACCCCTGCTAGATTTCAAGTCACTTAATTCTCTATGTCTTTGAAGCCTATAGGGTAGGACACACAGAGTTGGCTCACTAAATATTTGAACCAAATACATGTTTTTACAATCTTCTTTTCTTCATAAAAATATAAACCCCTGGAATTCCCAGCCCTCTGTGCATATAGACACAGTTTCAAACAGAGTGAAGAGGGGGCATTCCTTTGCAAAAACTCTTAGGACTGTCCACATTCTCTTTTACTGTGGTATAAAATGCTGCCTGAAGTGAGGGAGATGCCAGTTAGAGCTTAATGGAGTTCTCCTGTAGTGCATGCTATAGGGGCCACCCCAACCTCCTGCTCCATGTGAGTGCGCCCACCACAGCTGCGCCTTCTCTGTGTGGGAGCTGCCCACCCCCCATGGGGCCCCCACATGCATGTTTGTGCATGCACACACACACACATTTGTGCACACATGTGTTCACACAGAGATAGATGCATGTACACACATAAATATACACATACATACATGCCTGCACACAAGTGTATGCATGTGTGCACATATACATGTGCATATGCATACATGCCTGTGTGAATCCACACATGAATATACACCACACACACACCACAGACTATAGCCAATGAGGCCATACCTTCAGTATCTGTGGTGCGATTCATGCTTGAGAGCCACATCCTGTGGGCTCAGGCTAAAGCTAGAACTCAGCCGACAGCACCTTCTCACTCAGCTCCTTCCCAGGCAGCATCCTGCTTCCTTTGCTTCCCTTCCCCTGAGTCACTCCCTCTACAGATCTGATGTACCTGTGCCTCTGTCTTGGACCCCACTTTCTGAGAACCTGGCTCGAATCCCTAGCATGCTTTTCATACTGCTTGCCTTTACCCTAGTTTTGGTTGCAAACGAAGAGATCTATGACAATGTAGATTACATCGAGGTCAGTCCACCAACGTAAAGCCAGGAGTAACCATAAGCCTTTATTTATTTGAATAATCTCCTTCTTTGAGGACTGGCCTCTGGTCCCATCAAGGCACAGACCATCTATTATTACCCATACCCCCGACTGCCATGAAAACCTTTTGGGCTCCTCCCCTGCTTCCCTTTCTTCCTCTTCCCCCTGTCCCTCATATAAGTATTAACTGCCTCTTCAAGGTCAGGCTCTGGAAAAAGCTTTAGGCATTTTCTTTTTTTTTTTTTTTACAGCCAAATTGCCTTATTTTATTGGATTTTTCAATAAAAATACCAGCCATGTCAAAGTTTCCATGCAAAATCCTAAAAAGCATAGCAGATCTGGATCAGATGGGGTGGGCATAGGGAGCTCCCTCTCAGGTTTTGAGGTGGGTTGAGTGCCGGGGTGGTGGAGGCTGAGGAGGCTGAGCTGTCACCTTGATGGGGGTCTTGGCTGTGTCCTGGGTGCTGGGTGGGGTGGGTGGGCAGCCGCCAGAGGTGAACAGAGCAGTCAAGGTATTCTGGGCATTGATTGCACACCTATGGCTCACGGACCTGGTGGATGGGCTGGGGTTCTTGGCTTTCTTGTATTTCTGCAGGTTCTCAAAGTGAGCCAAGGACTTGCAGTGGGAAAGCTGTGCCCCTGAGTTGTTGTGGTAGAAAATGTGGCAGATGCAGCAGATGTAGCCCATCATGGGCACCAGGAAGTCCATACCGTATGCAGTGTTGGGACAGTAGCTCTCTGAGCCTTTCTACTCCTGTATAGATATATCTCTGAACCCCACCTGCTTGCAGAATTCCTCCTCAACCTCAATCTCTTCTTCTTCATCCTCCTCCTCCTCCTCCTCTTCTTCATCACCCTTGAAGCAGCCCATGGCATCCACTGTGATGAAGTGGTCCTCATCTTGGCCAGCTAACTCTTTTTCAAGCATCTTCAGCTCCTTGGCTTTGTCCTCGTGCCCCTGGGACTTCACATGTTCCACAAACTTGCGGGGGAATAAGACACTGTCAATGCTCTAACGGGACTCGTGGACCACAGGTGAGACACTCAAGGAGACAGTCTCAGCACCAGGAAGCACACTCTCTAGCAGAGAATTTCCAGTGTCTGGGAAGCCAGGGGTTTCTCACAGTCCCTCACAGAGTTCACAGAGCTCCTGGATTCAGAAGGGAATCCAGGCTTAAGGGCCAAATTTTGCCCTGTGATGAGAATATTTCCTGGGTGTTTAGGGTGTGCTGGAACCTCCTCCTAAGCATTTTGACATGTCTAGATTATGCAATCCCTGTGAGGAGTTCTAGGAGGGAGGTACTATTATTATCCCTATTTTATAGATGAGGAAACTGAGCCCAGGGAAGAGAATTGTCAAGGCCACATAGTGGGAACTGAGCCTGGCCCATGCTCAGAATCACCTCCTTCCATCATCTCTTCCTCACAAGTGCAGTGATTTGGGGCCACCCTGATCAGAGGTTCAAGAGTATATTTGTATCAGCAAGGGACAGCAATCAGTAAGATGGCATTCTTTCACAGGCTGCCAACACTGTTCTGTAGCATATGTGTTCTAAGGGTTAAAATATATAGGGAATCATATTTATACCGTTTATCATCAATTTTTAGATTTTTTAAAAAGTCTAGAAATGAATGGATCAACAACTCACCATCCCATCCTCCCACCTGCTACCAGGTGCACAGTACCTATAGCTCCTGCCTCAAAGTGATGGCATTCACTTCTGCACAGTATCTTCAGTAACATTTTCAACTTAAAATTGTAGACTATTTTAATTTAGGGTTAAAGTTTAAACTGCATTAGAATGGTCTTTCAGGGGGATTGCTCCCATGCAGGATTTTGTCATTCTGAAATGTCATCATTTTGCCAATGTCATTGATGTCAAGGAGAGATATCATCATTCAGGGAAGATGGACTGAGTGTTTATGCTCCCCCAAAGTTCATGTACTGAGACCTAATTTCCGATGTGGTGGCATTTGGAGGTGAGGACTTTGGGAGGTGCTGAGGTCATGAGGATAGAGCCCTAAGGAATTAAATTAGTCCTCATAAATGCTGAGGTCATGGGGTAGAGCCCTTACAAAACAGACCCTGGAGAGCTCCCTCTCCCTTTGTGCCATTTAGGGACACAGTAAGACGGGGACCATAATGAGGAAGTAGGCGATCACCAGACACCATCAGCCAGAGCCAAGATCTTGGACTTCCTAGCCCCCAGAACTCTGGGGAATAAATGTCTATTGTTTCTAAGTCACTCAGTCTATGGTGTTGTGTCATAGCAGCCTGAATGGACAGAGATAGTCTCCCTCCCTGTCACGTGCTATTGGCACAGCCAGCATGACCTGGTAGACAGACAGACATGTGCAACCCAACAGGGACCAGGAACAGAAGGTAGAGATGCCAAAACCACTATGCACTTAACAATTCCATCACCTACACTGAAGAGCTATTGCATGTGGAGCTGCACCTAACCTCTTTGACTCCCTTCCCCTGATGCTTCCCCTGCCGCCCCCTGTGGAGCCTGCACCTCTGCCTCCCTTCTCCATCTGGCCCCCAACAGAAAGGGAGCTGCCACCCTCTTGCCTCAAGCTTTCCCTCTCTCAGAACTTGGATTATCGGGTAACTGAATCTTCTAATGTGGGGGGTGGGGGAGCTGGGGAAACAGTCTGTATGAAGCAAGATGCAAAAATAACATCACAATGTATTATTAATAAGAATTAGAAAAAAACGTCTACAACCTCTAGTTTTTATTATCAGCACTTCACTTATTGCTTTGGGGGCTTTTGGCTTTCTGTTTTGGTGTTGTTACCTTTTTTTCTTTTTTTCACCAGAAAAGGAATACTGAATAAATATCTAAATATGCGAAAAAGCAAAATGAAAGGAAAAAAAAGAAAGTTTTCAAAAGGGAGAAATGCTGATCTTGTCTAATGATGCCACAAGTTTACTCCAAAACTTGCTCAATACTCCATAATGGAGGAGGGAAAATTGATCGTCCTCATTATCACTGCGGCTCTGTCAATACCAGTATTGCCTTGTTTTGAATAAAATGTGCTGTTTTTTTCAATGTTGGTTCCAGTAAAATGGGGTTTTAGTGAAAATATGAGCAGTAGCAGGAAACCAGTCTGGTTTCTCCCCTACAAATGGATTGATTTTCCTAACGCACATCACTTCTAGGGCAGGAAAGGGGATGGTGGTTCAATTAGGACCCAGTGGTGAGCACGCTAGGTCACTAGGCTCAGCAGGCTGGACCTGCAAGGCAAATTATCACAGAACGATTTGCAGTGTGGCCTAAAGAAGTTTTCTGCTTTTTTCACTTTACAGTCAAGGCTTCAAGCTGTGGGTGTTTATTCTTCTTTCTCTGTCTCTTCCTACTTTTTCCCCTGGTCCAGATGAATATGGTCTGAGAGCCCAATGAGGACTGGTGGCGTGTGGGCTTGGGGTATACCAGTCCACTGCGTGTCTTCTGGACATCACACTGTCCTGACCTAGATGTAAAAACCATCAGATGACCAGCATATTCCAGAAACTTACAAAGAAGTCGGGACTTCTACCAGCTACCTGAATTTGGGTTAGTCACTTGTTCCAATTCGGTTGACATGTTCTTTATTTGATGGCTTAGAATAGAGGAGATAAAATTTAAGTGACCTCCACTCTTCAGGGACGTCACAATAGGGGTTAGAGATATGTTTTATTTGATAAGTTGTTTTGTTTTTATCTTTGCTAACTTAGAATTAATTCTCTCTTTATATGGTTGTAAAGTTTCCATTTTGCCACTGTCCCCACCAGCCTGACATACTCCTTTGTGGTGCCCAGATAGCTGTGTAGGCATGGGAGTTTATGATCTCAGTTTAGATGTAACAGGGTTCAAATCCCATCAAATCAGTAGAACTCATGTCTGAAGGCATGGCTTCCCTGATGTACCTGTATAAATTCTCAACTAAGACCAAGATGCATGTGGGTGCCTACCGCAATTCTTCTGCTTATTTTACAAATTCCATATGTATGAAAGCCAATGCTTCCTGGTGGCAGAAGCCTAGGGTCTTGTATTTATTAAGTATTTGTCTCTTTCCCATTCCCCCATTGGCACAGCCTAACATTCTTTCCATTTGCTGAATATTGCATGCCCTTTGACTGATGCCTGAAATTGGGAATATCAGTTCCAACCCCATCCCTTTGCTGAGCTCCTGCTTATTATTCAAGAGACAATTTGCATGTCCTCTGACCCAGAAAACCTTTTCTGACTTTCCCAACCAGCACTGTATCCATGCTTCAATCATTATAAATATCACTCTCTGACAGCTCTCTCTCTACCTCTCCTATTGTCCAGCCCTTGTCCCCACCACACAGAGAACTGCTGCCCAAGACAATGATTCTTCCGCCTTCTTTCTCTAGCACCTGTCTCTGTGTCTCAACTACAATAGCTGCCTTGCAAGTGCAAGCACAGATACGAGATGTTCTAGAACACAGGAGGTGCATCTAACTGACAGGGCTGACAGGCCAGTCAGGAAAGGTGATGTGCCAGCTAAGCATTGAGAAGTAATGAAGAGAGAGCCAAGCCAGCAGGGGCAATAGTTCTTCTGGGAAAAGGGACAATATGTGCAAAGGTAAGAGGGTGAAAGTGAGTGTGGCCTTTCAGGGAAAAGCTGGGATCATGGGCAATTGTCAGTAGGGTTTAATCACTCTCTGCATGCAATTCCTTCCCTGCAACAAGCCTGTGGCCAACCCTGAGACCATCACCAGGGAAACCAGCTTGTAAACATCCTCCCAGGAGAACAGGAGACTGAAACATCTGTAGGGAGTTTCCCTCTCCCTGGACGCACACATTCTCCCTCCACAATAGCCGGATCGTGTGAGCAAGGGAGCCCAGTGGAGGATTCCGTGAGGCCCAACACAACCTGACTGGAGGTCTTCCCACTTCTGGCTGGGACTTCCCTGGATAGCTCAAGAAGGAAGTAATTAACTTACCCTAAGTGTCTCTGTTGCTTTGGCCAAGGTAATCCACTGACCCAACTCTTTTATTAGAAGAGATTTTTTAAGCAGATTGTTATTATTGTTGTTGTTGGCAGATTTCCATTCAAAATTGTCTGGAGGAGGTTTCTTGAATGGGACTGTAGAGTACTGTCTCTTGTAAAGGTGAAGTATCTATTCCCAAACAACTGTGTTGTTTCCAAGTAAACAAACATTCACATCCCTTCACCTTGTAGGCACATACAATATCTACCCAAGAGTAGGTTTGCACACTGATTTGACCCTAACTAATGTACAGACTTCAGTTAGTTACTTATTTTCTCTAAGCTTCAGTTTCCTTAGCTCTAGAATGAGAGAAAGGGAAATGTTCTCACTGGTATGTTGTTTGTGGGTCAATACAAACACCCTCTATGGTAACACTTTTTCTTAGAGGATGCAAGTGTTTTCAGGATATTAACCTATTGACAGAAATTCAAACCAGGAGGTCCTCTCTGGAGAAAGAGGACAAGAAGTGGACTCGCAGAGCACCAGCTAATCCATAGTTTTCAGGAAAGTCAATTGAAGCCATTGACACTGTGGATTGAACACTGGGCACCCATCCCATCCTGTCTTAAGCTAACCTCTCAAAACAGAGAGGAAAAACTTAGAACTCATGGCTCTGCCCTGCACAAGGAATATCCAAATTTAGTAATTGGCACATAATATTTGCCATGAACTACACCTAAATGGGTTTGACCGTGTCTGTCATCTTGAGAGGCCAGGTGGGGTATCTCAGGTGTATGCAGCCTAACCAATGGCCACATTCCCAAGCCACGGACTCTCAGAGCAGGTGAGAATGATCAGGGTCATCAAGTCCATCTCTAGTCCAGATGCTAGATTCTCTCCATTGTGAACCTAACACCCTGCTTGGAACTGTCAGAGTAGAGGAACTCACAGCTGCTCATCTGGTTTTGGCAAGTTTGTCCTTATATTAAGCCCAGTTATTTGCTGTTTAACTAACTGGTCCTTGCCTGTCTTCTATTATTCTACCACTGGTCAGCCAGCAAGGTTTTCCCAGCTCTCATTCTGCCAGTGTTTTTTCTCTCTAGGCTACATGCCCTGAGATCTCATCACTATTCCATGCACGACTAAGGAGGTTTCTCAGGCTCATCGCCATCCTGATCTCACCTCTGGACAAACACAGGGGTTGTGTGCTCAGGGATCAGTGGGACCATCGCTTCCCTCTACCTGGGCACTATACTTCTATAAATATAGCAGCAAGTAGAATTCACCATAGCAGTGTCCTCACCCCACTTGGGACTATTCCTGACCATGCACTAAACCCCTGGGACACTTTCACATATTCTATTCTCTTTGCCCACCCAGTGTGTGTGTGCATTAGACATGAGCACAAGTCTGATTATCTCTGCTGGATTTTGACCCAGTGGATTCTTGTCCATTGCTCAGGCTGGTAAGAACCCTTCACATTTCCATTTTTTCATCCAATGGTAACACCTCCTTCCAGCTATATGCCGTCTACCATTTGAGCTTCACTCAAATTCACAGATCAAATGCAAAACAGGCAGAAGAGAAGACTCCATCTTTTGATTCATAAGTAGATATTAACACACAGTTCAATATCAATTTTCTGTTACTATTAATGCTATAATACCACTTGGAAATAAACCTAAATGTATTACCTTCCATTCACAATTTCCAAAATTACATAAAACATAACCCAGAGTTCTAAGACTACAGACAGCAAAAAGTAGGAGAGAAGGCTTGGGGGCTTGATGGAGCCAGCATCTGATGAGTACCTACTGTGTGCCAGGCACTGCACTAAGTCTTGTACAACTATGCTCTCCACTACTCTTTTCAGTAGGGAAATATGATTATGAGGACACTGTGACTTGAGGTTACATCAGTTTTCTGAAGTCACATAGCTAATGAGTGGCAGTACTGGCACCCCAATCCAGTCCTTACTCCAAAGCCCATGATTTTCCCAGTGTCAGGCATTTATTACAAGACAGGGGCCTTAGATTTCATAAAGTTCATAAACTGATGGTTTATAGAAGTTGTATATAGTGAGTGTAATTTGGTTTTGCTTCTGTTTTATTTCCCTCTGCTTAAGTATATGCCGCCTCACCAATGAGTACCTTCAGGCAGAGTGAATACCCTTTCCTGTAGCCACAGGCCTCACCACTCCCTATTATTGACACCTACACATTTCCTCTACCTCTGTGGCCCCAAGACATTGAATCTGAAACCCCAGTGATCTAGGCCAAATCTGAGTAGCTGTATCTGAGGTGCAGAGATAGGAAGTGGCCTAATAAGTCATAGAAATAATGATGATAAAAGGCACTAGATACAAGGTCACCCAGTAACTGGGCCAGAGCTCATCCTATCCAGCTGTAACTTCCTCCCATGATTCTGTGTCGATGGCAGTGTGTGCTTTTCATCTTCTTCCTCTCTATGCAAGATTTCCTTGTTTGCTCTATTTAAGAGGCTACCCTAAAAAAATCACCTGGATTTTGACCAGGATCTGAGATTTTCCCATTCAGGAACAATAGAAATATTTGAGGGATGGGGTTCAGTATGAAAGAGCATAGGACACATAAAAATTCAGCATAACTGGAATTTCTTCTGTGTCGTAACTACGCAAAGCAAGACTCCTCCTTTACCAATTTCCTTGTTGGAGGAAATGGCTTTTCAAATAGCTACCCAGGGCTATTAATGCCATCAATATTTTAGTTATTTGAAACCCATATGATTAGTTCAATGTGGTTAAAATGAAGGCTAATTCCAGAAAATGGCACCCCTTTCTAAGTTAAAGTACAAATGAGTTGATAGACAAACGTAGCCCCAAGCCTGATCTTCTTTCTGTCCTATCAGACTGAAAGGAGGTTTGCGTGGCAGTAGAATCTGGAGCACAGCAATAATGACATGAGATGCAGACTGACCATAGACCACAGCCTCTCTGATGCCCAGGTCCGATTATGTTCTTCCAATAGCCTCCTGTGGCTGCCAAGTCCATACAGGAAGGCCAACGGGGCCCAGAGGCAGGAGGTCCAGGAGCCTCTTGTCAGGGACGTTCACCACCTAGCAACAGCATCAACTCTTCACTTAATTGCTACGAGTTTCAAGTCCTCTTCTGCAAAGTGAGAATTGATAACCACCTTGCAGGGTCATTTTTAAGATTGAATGATAAAACCTGTAGAGTTTTGTCAACTAACAGAAGTGGCTATGTCACCTGGCAAGTGTTTCCCATACTACAGAATATGTTCTGCTTGCCATTTAATCCTCACAATAATGCCACAAGGAAGATATTATTGTCCCTCTACTAAAGCAAAGAGAGTTAAGGATCAAAAAGATTAAATAGTTTCCCATGGCTCTGTGACTATTAAGTGGCAGAAGTGAGATTGGACTAAAATTTGTTGTCCTCAGATCCTGAGCTCTGTCCTCTTACAGTGGGAGCTCATTCAACATAGTGGTAGTGATGGTGATGGTGATGAGGATGCATGGTAACCCAGTGAAGTGCAACTCTCTCAGTGTGGTATTCAAGGCCTTTCATCATATGGCTGTGATTGACCTTTCTGGCCCCACTCACTGCCTTTGTAACCACATGGCCTATCCTAGCCCAGCTGAACTCTCTGAAGTCCCAGTCATCTTATGTGTTCTTCTCCCTGTGTCTAGGCATCTCATCTCTCCCATCTCTCCCTGACCAAGCAAGCACATGTCTTTTCATTAAAGTCTAGCCCCAGTGTCCTCATCTCCCTGTGGCTTTCCCTCCCTTCTGTCCAAGGGCCTCTGGACATACCTTTGTTACAGCCATCAGAATGCTGTCTCAGTATCTTCTCAGTCCTCTACCCACCCATCCTCAAACTCAGACTGTGGTTCCTGTGAGATTCATCTCTGCATCCCAGGGGCACCTAATAGGGGTTTAGCAATTATTCATACAAGCAAACACATCACACTGGTTGCCGCAACACAGGCTGAGTTCCACTTCTGCTAAACTGGGTCTGGGCCCCACCTCTGAAGTGTGGTCATCATGCACCCAAGCAAATAACCCTCTGCAGAAAGCAAATAAAGACCACGACACGGGTGGGAGTGGAGAGCTGCTTGGGACAAAAGCCCTCCGGTACTACACAGAGTCCTAGCCACAGCCATGTCCCCTGTGGCTGCAGAACACACTGGAAAGAAGGAATGTCCTTCTTCCCAATTAATTATTTCTTTCCGTGGCTAACTCAGCTCAAGAGAACTGAGCTGGATCCCATTTTTGCCTTGGGCTTACGACAGCAACATTCACAGTAAAATTCCCACAGTCCAATTTTAATACTGATGATGACACAAGAGTCAAAAAAAAAATTCAGCTGGATTGTCTGTTTCCAAGAGCAGCTGTCAGTGCTAGCATTTTGAAGCAGGAAAAAAAACATCTCTTCGTTTTGAACAGAACAAATTTAACAAGGCCACAGTTAGAAAGAAACCAGACAACCTTATATGTAGTTACTTAAGTTGTTGCTTCTAAAATGATATTCATTCCTTGGAAAGTCATCAGTTTCTCATCTGTAAGGTAGGAAGAACATTTGAGAAATCTAAAGTGGGTGAGAGTGTAGGGATTGCCGGGGACCATCAGGCCAGCCTGAATGGAGATGAGTGGGGACTCACATCCCATCTTTTTAGTAACACTGCCATCTACTGAAACTTCCTGCTCCTGTCTCTGATCCTCAACAAGCAGACCTGAAGTGGGTTTTGTTTCAGCATTTTCTTGAGTGGTCTCATTTCTCATTTGATTTACCATTCTATTTGTTGTTATAAGGTTTCCCAACCATCCTTCCAGAAATTAATTACTATAATTATCTAACTTTGAATAGCTCCTGACTTGGCATCTGTAGAAAATATTTGAGAAAATGTACCACTACATTTCATTTGCGTATTTGAGAGACAGTGAGGAAGAATTAGACTTTTCCTAAATTATATACTGTGACCTGAACAGTGAAACAGGATCCCATGAAATGGAGCTCTCATTTGCATACTTAGTGGTGTCAAATCACCATCACAGGATGAACAAAAGTTCTTCCCCAATCACTAATGTGACAACTCATGGAGATTATCTGAAATTTATCCATGGAGTTTCCAAGCACAAGGAGATGGAAGAATGGACAGGCCACTGTCTGCTCTGCATCATTTCATCAGCCACTGTTGTGATGGAGTTTGGCATCATACATCCATTGGCAGCTATCAGTTTGACTGCTAAGACCACCCAAACCACTGGCTCAGTTGTTCTCATTGCATGTACATTGCATGGTACAAAATACAGCTAAGGAAGTCAGACATCCTCACAATGAGGCAACTACACCTGGAAAAATGAACAATCCAAGACTTGCATGGCCATGCATCCTGCAAGAGCCACTACGGTGAGAGACCCATTCATCAGACACATGTTGACCTTGAGCCTGGGGGTGCTCTCAGATCTCCCCCCTCCAGCTCCATGACCTTAGGATCTCCTGAACCTCAAACACCCTCAAATGGGGAGATTCTTATGTACATTAATAAGCTATTATGAATATTGATGAAATAACATTCCTGGCATAGAGGTAACCCTCATTGTGTATTAGTTTCCAATGTGCTTCAGGCAGGTCCTTTCTTGGATACCAGGGTAAAGAAAGTAAGGTCCCAGACTTTAGATAACTAGAAGACATATGAATGACTAAAAGGCATTTGAGTTAGGGGTCAAATATTTTTATCCATCAGTTGGTTGCTTAAGGCAAGTACGGTGTCTGGTCCTTAAAACTGGCCCGCAACAAGTCCCTGCCTCCTGCACACACATGCTGCCCCTCACATCAGTAGTGGGCACACATGCTGCTTCCTACTGAGTCTAAGCTGAACTTGTGACTCACTTGGACCAAAAGAATGCTGTGACATCTAGGGCTAAGCCTTAAGAATGCCTGGAAGCTTCTGCTTATATGCCTTTGGAAGCTCTGAGCTGCAATATGCCTGCTGGAGAGTAGGTGAGGCCATCAGAAAGGGCCACATGCAGCTAGAAGTAAGGCCTCAGACATATGATGCAGTTGAGCAAGCCCAGGAATCCCTTGTAAGGTGCCAGCTCTGGGAGTAAACAGACATGTTGGGTCAGCCCAGCCCAGCCCACTCCGTGTGGAGCAGAGATGGCCTGTCCCTGCTTGCCTGCTGTAATTCCTGTAATTCCTGATCCATAAAGAAAGAACTACATGGTTATCGTTAACTTGACTGCAATTTGTTTCAGCAACAGCTCACTAGAAGAGCAATCAAACCTATTTTATCTCAGTCCACTGCTTTTCCATAAATGTTTAAAAATATAAGTGCATGCCATTTCACAATTAGAGGTCCTGTGCATTGGTTTGATCATCACCTGATTATGACACTTCTCAGCAGAGGAACAGGAACCGGAAAAAGGATTTCAGTTACAAAGGGACTTGGAGAGACAGAACTGGTTTGTCCTTTTTATCTCCTGTACCAGATGCTACCCAGTGTTCCCATCCCTGCACATCAAGGCTTTTTCTCCCCTACTCCACTCCCTCACTGATTTGGAGGGCTTGCAATATTCTTACCAAGCCACTGTTATTTTCAGGCTATGATTAATAATGCCACTAGTTGTTATTCCTTCCCAAAACATAGTGCCTCCTTTAACTCCCAGACACAGTAAAGCTGGACGCTTATCCACTGACCCTCGTTCTGTCTGTAGAAGCCACTGCTGTGCAGGGGAAACACCAGACTACCTGCCACCAAGTAGGACCACATTTAAAACTGGGAATCCTTCAAAGTCATTTCAATTATCTGGGCCTCCACTTTCCCACTGGTTAAAATGGAGACCATAATACTCCTGACGAAATTCCTATAAGGACAAATAAACAGGGCCAAAATAAACCAGGTCTCCCTCAACTCTTCCAGTTCTTTTTTTTTTTTTTTAGTATCGTTAATGTACAATTACTTGAACAACAATATGGTTACTAGATTTCCCCCATTATCAAGTCCCCACCACATACACCCCACCCACTACAGTCACTGTCCATCAGAGCAGTAAGATGCTATAGAATCATTACTTGTCTACTCTGTATATACTGCCTTTCCCATGTCCCCCCCTGCTACATTATGTGTGCTAACTGTAACACCCCCCTTTCCCCCTTATCCCTCCCTTCTCACCCATCATCCCCAATCCCTTTCCCTTTGGTAACTGTTAGTCCATTCTTGGGTTCTGTGATTCTGCTGCTGTTTTGTTCGTTCAGTTTTTTCTTTGTTCTTATACTCCACAGATGAGTGAAATCATTTGATACTTGACTTTCTCCGCCTGGCTTATTTCACTAAGCATAATACCCTCTAGCTCCATCCATGTTGATGCAAATGGTACAATTTGTTTTCTTCTTATGGCTGAATAATATTCCATTGTGTATATGGACCATATCTTCCCTATCCATTCATCTATTGATGGACACTTAGGTTGCTTCCATTGCTTAGCTATTGTAAATAATGCTGCGATAAACATAGGGATGCATATGTCTTTTTCAAACTGGGCTCCTGCATTCTTAGGGTAAATTCCTAGGAGTGGAATTCCTGGGTCAAATGGTATTTCTATTTTGAGTTTTTTGAGAAACCTCCATACTGCTTTCCACAATGGTTGAACTGGTTTGCATTCCCACCAGCAGTGTAGGAGGGTTCCCCTTTTTCCACATCCTCACCAACATTTGTTGTTGTTTGTCTTTTGGATGTTGGCCATCCTAACTGGTGTGAGGTGAAATCTCATTGTGGTTTTAATTTGCATTTCTCTGATGATTAGTGATGTGGAGCATCTTTTCATGTGCCTGTTAGCCATCTGAATTTCTTCTTTGGAGAAGTGTCTGTTCAGCAACTCTGCCCATTTTTTAAATGAATTATTTGCTTTTTGTTTGTTGAGGTGTGTGAACTCTACATAATTTGGATGTCAACCCCTTATCGGATATGTAATTTATGAATATATTCTCCCATACTGTAGGATACCTTTTTGTTCTACTGATGGTGTCCTTTGCTGTACAGAAGCTTTTCAGCTTGATATAGTCCCACTTGTTCATTTTTGCTTTTGTTTCCCTTGCCCAGGGAGATATGTTCATGAAGAAGTTGCTCATGTTTATGTCCAAGAGATTTTTGCCTATGTTTTTTTCTAAGAATTTTATGGTTTCATGACTTATATTCAGGTCTTTGATCCATTTTGAGTTTACTTTTGTGTATGGGGTTAGACAATGATCCAGTTTCATTCTCTTACATGTAGCTGTCCAGTTTTGCCAACACCAACTCTTGAAGAGGTTGTCATTTCCCCATTGTATATCCATGGCTCCTTTATCATGTATTAATTGACCATATATGATTGGGTTAATATCTGGACTCCCTTTTCTGTTCCACTGGTCTATGGGTCCGTTCTTGTGCCAGTACCAAATTGTCTTGATTACTGTGGCTTTGTAGTATAGCTTGAAGTCAGGGAGTGTAATTCCCCCTGCTTTATTCTTCCTTCTCAGGATTGCTTTGGCTATTCGGGGTCTTTTGACGTTCCATGTGAGTTTTAGAACTATTTGCTCTATTTCTTTAAAGAATGTTGAGGGTATTTTGATAGGGATTGCACTGAATCTGTAGATTGCTTTAGGCAGGAGCAACTCTTCCAGTTCTTTATAAGAACTTCTTTTTTCCATTTTTTATTGAAATATAATTGATAATACCATATTGGTTCCAGGTGTACAGCATAGTGATATGACTATCATATACATTACTAAATGCTCACCATGATAAATGTAGTTGCTGTCTGCCAGTATATAAAGATACTGTAATATTTTTGGCTATGCTGTACTTCCATTCTTTCTCAGAACTTCTAAAGTACATATTCTCCAAATTGAGTGGACTTATATGGGATTTGCCTCATTCTGTTACTCAATGCTTTCATCCACACACGTTTCCCTCCCTGAAATGCAGCCATTAGTTCTGCCAGGACAGGAACATGATGAGTCACCTTTGACCCTCCTCTCCCCAACCCTTGTATTGGTTCATCTCAGGGTCTCATGATTCATCACTGAACAGATCTCTTGACTCTTTTCTCTTCACACTTTCCTACAGACACCACCCTAATCATACCATTTCCACATGACACCCAAACCACAGACATGGCTTTCTAACTGCTGTCCCACTCTCAGGCCATTCTTCAAGCTACAGACAGAAAGGTACTTTTTAATATAGAAACCTGATAGTGTCATCCTCCACTCACTTGGGAGAGGCTTCTTGTTGCCCTGGGGTTAAAGCTCACAACTTGCCAGGACTGCATCCTTCCCCTGCCTGCGCTTCCAACACATTCCCTGCTCTCCTGCTCTGCTCCCATTCCAGCTACCTGCCTCAGCCTCCTTCCCACCTGGGCCATTGTTGTTAATCTTTCTGAGCTCTGCTTAAATGCTACCATCTATGAGCTGGCTTCCCTGACCTCCACCTCTTCATCTAACTTAGATTCAATTAGGTCTTCCCCCACCTGCATTCCCGTTATTCTCTCTCAGCATCCTGTTTTTTCCTTAGTATCACTTGTCATAATTTGTAATTGAATATTCATTTGAAGACTTATTTATTTAGTCTGCACTGTCACCATGTCCTGGTTCCCCCCCACCAACCATAGTGCAGCACACGTTGGCCAGTGTCCATCTCATCAGCCATGTGTGTCCTGCACAGAGCTCCTAGCCAGGATCACAACCAGCACCCATGAGACGGATGAATAAATGGGAGCAAAGGATTTCTGGTCCCACCAAGGCCCAGTGCTATATTCAGCACCCAGGACTGGCCTCATGAAGATTCAATCATTTTAGTTGGTTTCTGTTTGGCTGTACATTTTAGGTCATTTCACCAACAGAAGTGATCTGTTTTAAACAGCCTTGGAAAGGTGGGTGGCAAGAGCTCAATCAAAGGTCTCAGACACACTGACACTTCCTGCAGGAGGTGGTAGTTCTGCTGATGCATGGTACCAAGTGCAAAGGGAAAAGGTGTCTCTGGCTGGAAGGAGCTTAGAAAGTCAGTCATGTGAACAAAACAAATACATATGCTCGTCAGCAAGTACCTGGGGTTGATCTTTATGGTACAGCCGAGGCAGCAGCCTCACCATGATGCACAGGACCCCCGGGTGCATGATCATGGTGTCACCTTCATCCACCCTGTAGAGAGAGGGGAAGCAGGGTATCAGACTTGGGCCTTCCAGTCTCTTCTGCTTCTGCAGAACTTTCTGGTTCTTTCAAAGACAGGCCATGATACATCCTCAGTCTATTCTTTATTATTTAAATGACTTTAAACTAATTAATTTGAGTCTAATTTTCTCAACTGTACAGTGGAACTAACAATACCTTACATTCCACATAAAGATCTAGAATAATGTTTTGTGCACTAAGGTACAGTGCTTGGCTCATAGTTGATGCTCAATGGAAGTTAGTTCCCTGATCCTCTCCCTTCTCTCCAGATATGGGGGAGATGGAGAAACTCTCATTTTATATTATACACACAGGCTTCTGGATCCCTTCAAGATAGTGTAAGGACACTCTATTCTGTCCTAACCACTAAATGCAACTAAAAACCCAGATAGAATGCATGAGCAGCGCTTTCAGGACTCTGAAAAGAAAACAGCAGCAAAGGAGGAAATCAAACCCAAAGCACCATGCACCTGGCAGTGTGTTTTCTGGGCCCCCCACTGCCACCCCCAACCTCTGCCCAGCATCCCTGATACAGTCTTAGAAGGAATCTGACACTGGAACTGTGCACCAGGTACAGACAGGAAAGACAGATCTCTGACAAAAGACCTCTATTTCAGGTCTGAGAAGTGGGAAAGGAGGTTCCTACAGGTTCCAGAGCATGGAGGAGAACCCCTGGGACTTTCTTTGTTGGGTTTCTACATTCTTCCTCACCCCAGCCTCCAGGCAACCCCACAGCAGAAGCAGGCAGGCAGGTGTCTGAAACCAGGGAAGAAAACCATTCTCTCTGACCAGAGGAGATGTGGTTCCAAGAGTGTAGACAAAATCCCCACTCTTTCATCTCTCTTTCTCCTGTCCCTGTGCAGCCCCAGAGATAGATGCAATTGTGTGGAGTACATGACATAGCAGGGAAACTTAAGCCCCAGCTTTCTAGATAGAGAAGAAGGGAGGGACTTCTGGGAGCCTGAACATGTTGGGGAAATGATAAAGAGGAGGCTGAGGAAAATGAGACTGTTAAGTTCTGTCTCAACCTCTGGGCTCAATTCTGAGCTGTATATCTGTGGGTCTGACCCTAAGTCATATTCCAAAGGCTTTGATCGCTGAACACAGGGGTAAATAAACACCTGAGACTGGCCACTGCATGAGGTAAGTAGGGGATAGATAAAAATATCCTGTAAAGTCTTTTGAAAACTGAACTGATAGTGGACACACAGTTCAAAGAAGGTGGGTAAGAACTTGTGGTCTGAACTAAAGGGGTCGACTGCCTGCTAAAACAATAATCAACATTCTCCAGAAGATGCTGATAGAGCTAGGGTTCATAACATTCAAAATGTCCAGGAGACAATCTGAAGTTACTCAGCATAGAACAAATTGGGGAAATCCCAGTATCTCACATAGAAAAAGATGATTAACAGACACCATTCTGAGATGGCACAGATGTTGGAATTATCAAACAAAAACTTTAAAGCAGTTATTATTAACCAAACTGCAAGAAATAAGGGTGAATACTATTGAAATGAATGAAAAACTGGAAAGTTTCAGTGAAGAAATGGAGACAATAAAAAAGAACCAAATGGAAATTTAAGAACTGGAAAATACAACAACAAATTAAAAAATATGACTGAATGAGAAAAATAGAAGAAAAGGAAGAGAGACAAAAGAGTCCATAAATTTGAATATATATCAATAGAAACTGCCCAAACTAGAAAACATATGGAAAAGATTTTTTTTTAATGGAGGAAGCCTCAAGGTCTTGTGCAACAATATCAAAGGATCTAACTTTTCTGTTGTTGGAGTTCTAAAAGGAGAAGAGAATGAGTGTGGTATAAAAAGAAAAGATGTTCAGGAAGTTTTTAGTCATTATTTCCTCAGATTTGGTGAAATACATAGCCTTGAAGATTCAAGCAGCTTAGCAAAACCCAGACAGAATTCACAAGGAAATCCATGCCCAGGTGCATTGTAATCGAACTGTTTAACCCTAAAGACAATGAAAAATAAGTCTTGAAAGCAGCCAGAGATAAAGGCGTACAGCATATAGAGGAATAACATTTTTAAAGTGCTGAGAAGAAATGCACAGAGTCCATATCCAGCAAAAACATCCTTCAGACCTAAAGGCAAAATAAATATATTTCCAGATGAAGGAAAACAAAGAGAATTTCTTGTCACTGGATTTTCTCTAAAAATAATGCTAAAAGAAATTCTTCAGATGGGAGGGAAATAATAATAGAAAGAAACAAATAATATATCAGGAATGAATAAAGAGCAACAGAAATGGTAAATATTTGGATAAATAGACTTTTTTTCTCTTAAGTTCTTAAAATATGTGCTATGGTTGAAAGCAAAATTGTATTTGATGTAATACATGTAACAGCCACAATAAAAATAGGGGACAATAAAGGGACCTACATGAGGTAAAGTTTCTATTTTCCATTTGAAGTAGCAAAATATTAATTCTAAGTAGACGTTAAAGTTCACTATGTATACTGTGATCCTTAGAGCAAGCACTAAAAACACTAGACAAAGAAAGATGGTCAAAAATTCAAAAGATAAATCCAAATGGAATACTAAAATATATTCAAATAATCCACAGAAAGATAAGAAAAGAAACAGGAACAAAAAAGAGGGAACAAAGAAAAAAAGAAAGCATAAAATGGCAGACCTAAATCCAAACACATCAAAAATTATATTAAATAAAAGTGGCCTAGATACAGCAATTAATAGACAAATATTGTCAGAATGGGGAAAAAAAGACTACACTATATGCCCTCTATGAGAAACCCACTTTAAATATAATGATATTTGTAAAGTAGGTTAACAGTAAAAGGATAAAAAAAAATGTATACCATGCTAACACCAATCAAAAGAAAGCTGGTGTGACCCTATTAATCCTAGAGAAAGCAGAATTCACAGGAAGTGAAATGACAAGGAAAAAACAGGTTATACTTCATAATGATTAAAGTAGGCACAACATACAAAATGTGTAGGCACTTCACAATAGCACACTAAATTTCATAAAGAAAAACTGATAGCAGTGAAAAGACAAATGGATAAATCCACAATTATAGGCAGAGACTTCAACACTCTTTTCTCAGTAATTGATAAAGTAGACAGAAAATTATCAAAGATTTAGAACTGAAAACAGCATTTACCGATATCATTGACATGTACAGAGCACTCCCCAACAACTGTAGAATGCACATTCTTTTCACATTCCTGTGAAACATTTGTCAAAATGGACTGTTATCTGGATTTCATAAAAGTAAACTTCCAAATTTAAAACATTTCAAGTAAAATCATACAAAATATGTTTGGCAATCATAATGAAATTAAATTAAAATGAATAATAGAAAGATAACTGAAAAATCTCCAAGTACTTAGGAATTAAATAGCATTTTTTAATTGTGTTAAAATGCATGTAATATTCAACTTACTATCTTAACCACTTTAAATATACAGCTTAGTGGAGTTAAGTACATTCATATTGCAAATAATATATTTCTCAATAGCCTATGGTTAAAGAGAAAGTTTCAAGAGATTTTTAAAACATCATCTTGAACATAAATAAAAAAGACATCCATCAACAAACTTTGTGAGATGCTACTAAAGCAGTGCTTAGAGGAAAACTTATAGTATTAAATGCTTATATTACAAAAGAAGAAAGTTCTACAATTAAAATTTTAAGCTTTCAGCTTAAGACAGTATTTTTAAAAGGAGAAAAATAAATACAAAGAAAGTAAGAGGAAAGCAATAATAAAGATGGAAAAAATTGATAATATTAAAAGCTGAAAAACAATAGATAAAATAAATGTAAGAATCTAGGTCTTTGAAACAGTCTACAAACTGAACTACCACTAGTTAACTAGCAAAAAAGGGAAAAGATACAAATATTCAATATCGGGAATGAAATAGAGAATATTATTACATACCCACAGACAGTAAAAGGATAATAAGAAAATACTAGAAATAACTCTGCACATAAATTTGACAACTTAGATGAAATGGACCAACTCCTTCCAAGCCAGGAATTATCAAAAGTCAAGAAAGAAGACATAAATAACCAGAATAGATTATAGCTATGAAAAAAACTGAATATGTAATTAAAAGCCTTCCCACAAAGAAAACTCCATACCCAGATATGTCCAGTGGTGAATTCTACCATACATTTAAAAAATAAATAACATCAATTCTGTCCAACTACTTTCAAAAAATACAAAAGAACACTTCATATTACATTATATGAGGCCAGAATTTTCCAGATACCAAAGCAGACAAAACCAGTATAAGAAAAGAAAACTACCTGCCAACATATCTTAGGGACATAGGTGCAAAAATCCCTAACAAACTATTAAGAAATCAAAGATAACTTATATTAAATAAATAAGGCACTGTGACCAGTTGGGCTTATCCCACAAATGCAAGGCTGGTTCACTGTTCAAAAATCAGTCAATGTAACCCATCATATTAAAAAACTAAAGAAAAAAAACAAATGATCATATGCAGAAAAGTGTTTGAAAAATTCAGCATCTGTTCATGATAAAAACTCTCAGTAAACTAGAAATACAAGGAATCATCCATAACCTGATAATGGGCACCTACCAAAAAAAACAAATGAAAAACCCTCCTCGCAGACATAATACTAAGGGACAAAAGACTGAAGACTTTCTCCCTAAGATTAAGGACAAGGCAAGGATGTCCATTTTTACCATTTTTATTCAACATCATGCTGGAGGAACAGATTGGAAAAAAGCTATTAATCTGTCATGATTCATAGACAATGTGATTGTGTACATAGAAAATCCCAAGCAATCTATTAAAATAAATAATTTATTATAATATAAAATAAAAAATTAAAATTAAATTAGCTCTAGATTTCCTAGAACTAATAAGTGATTTTAGCAAAGTCTCATGATGCACAGTTACATGTAAAAATTAATCATATTCTTATATACTAGATGGTAACAATTGGAAAACAAAACTTTAAACATACCACTTAAAGTAGTGCTCCAAAAAAGATTAAATGCTTGGTATAAATATAAAAAAACAAATTGCTGGCTCTGGCTTTGTTTGCTGACTACTGCAGACCTTGAAAAAAAAACAATCACAGACCAATATAAATGGGAAAACATACTACATTTAAGAACTGGAAGATTCAATATAGTTAAGGTTTCAATTTTTGCCAAATTCATCAATTGATTTAATGCAGTTCCAACCAAAATCCCTGCAGGATTGTTTGTAGATATAAGCAAGCTGATCATTAAATTTATAAATACTAAAACAGCCAAAGGCAAGGAACTAAAATAACAAAAGCAATTTTGAAAAGGAAGAATAAATTTAGAGGACACATTAGATGGTTTTATGATTTATTGTAGAGCTATAGTGACCAAGACAGTATTAGTGAAGGGCTAGACAAACAGATCAATGGAACAGAATAGAGAGTCCAGAAAAAGCTCTGCATAAATATGCCAATTGATTTTTTTACTAAGGTACAAAGACAATTCAGTGGAAAAGGATAATATTTTCAACAAATGGCATAGGAAGAATTGGACATCCAAATGCAAAATTAAAAAAAAAAGAATCTCAACTTGAACTTCACACCTTGTATAAAGTCAGTCAAAATGGATCACAGACCCTAAAACTTTTTAAAGAAAACATAGATGAAAATCTTTGTGACCTTGAGTGAAGTGGAGTTCTTAGCTATGACACTAAAAGCTCAATAAAAGGAAAAATTGATAAATTGTACCTCATCAAAATTAAAGACTTTCAATCTGTGAGCGCCACCTTAAAGATAAATAGATGAATAGACAAGCTGCAGGCTGGGAGAAAATATTCGAATCCATACTATTGAATACACCATAGCAACAAAAATGTATGCATTATTGAAACAACAAATTGGAGAGATTCTGAAGGCCAATGCTAAGTGGAAAAAGCTAGCCTCAAAAGATTACACAGTGTACACTTGCATGTATGTGGGTATTCTGGAAAAGATGCAACTATAGGGATAGATGACTAGTCACTGGAGGTGATGGGTAGAGAAAGGGTTTCACTTTGAAGGGCCAACATTCAGGAACCATACGAGGTGATGAGACTATTCTGGCTCCTGATGATGGGGGTGGTCACGTGACCCTGCACATGAAGTAAAACTCATAGGAAGTTACCACAAGAAGAAATGACTTGTAGCATATGCAAACTCAAAAAATAAAAATAAAACCAAACAAGAAAACTGTAAATTTAATCCCAAATTACAAACACCTGATTTTCAAACATCCTGCCCACACTGCTGGTCCCACAACCTGAGGTGAGATTGTTCTTGGCACCACCAGCCCTGAAAAATGTCTAAGGTGCCAGGAGTGTTTCTAGCATTTGGTGTTAATTTACTCAGTTCAACTGAACGAATATTTATTGACCTAAATATTTTCACAGGCACTTTGGATACATCTCTAAACTAAACAATCTAAAACCCATGCTTGAGGAGAGAGGGGAGGAGTGTAGATAATAAAGATAAGCATAATAAGTAAATTATAATAACAAAGTTATTATTGTCACATAATACATATTACATTAGGATACTATAGTATAATATAGCAATATAATATAATGATAAGTAAGTTGCATAGTATGAAGAAAGCTAAGTGTAATTGCAAGAAAAAATCAGAGCACAGAATCAAGAGTGCTGGGGTAGGAGAAGGAAGCAATTAGCAATTTTAATTTGGATGGCAGGGGTATCCTTTTTGAGATGACATTTGGGCAGATTTGAAAGAGCAGATGCAGATATCCAGGGGCAAAGTATTTCACATGAAGCGAACACCAGCGCAAAAGGCTCCAAGATGGGAATATATCTGGCATGCTCAGAAAACAGCAAGGAAGCCTTGAAAACGTTTTTTTTTTTATTACCTTGAAAACAAAACTACACAGGGAAAGAAAACTACAGACCAATATCTCTTATGACTGCACATGCAAAAATTCTCAACAAAATACTAGTAAACCAAACTCAACAGCATATTTAAAGGATTAACCACTGTGACCAAGCAGGATTTATCCCAGGAATGCAAGAGTGGTTCAACATAAGAAAATCAATCCATGTAACACACCACATTAATAAACAAAGGGAAAAAACAGATGATCGCCTCAACTGACGCAGAAAAAGCATCTGACACCATCCAACACACTTTCATGATAAAAACACTCAGAAAACTAGGAATAGACAGGAACTTCCTCGACATGTTAAGGGGCATTTTTAAAAAGCACAAAGCTAACATACTCACTGGTAAAAGTTGATCCTCAAATTCATACAAAACTGCAAGGGACTCTAAATAGCCAAAACAGTATTTAAAAAGCACAAAGTTGGACGACTCACACCTCCCAAGTTTAAAACACACTACAGTGCTAGGGCAGCCAAACTAGCGTGGCACTGGCATGAGGACATATGCACAGACCAACAGTGTGGTGTGTGGCTCTGTGGCTGTAGTCCCTGCCAAAGGCCTGAGCTTTCCTCACTCAGCATGTCTGCCTGTTTGGTCTCTCCCCAAGGCCTTGGAAGGCCCTCCCCAAGCCATCTCAACCCCAGTGACTCTACCTTGTCAGTTTAGCTCAGGGATGCCCTCACCCGGGAACGCCTTGCCAAGCCCCTCCCAGACTGTGTTAGGAGCACTGTTCTGTTCCCCCCTTAATTTCTGGGGTGCCCCTATCATGGCATCCACCACGCAGGTGTAATGATCCATTCACACATCTATTTTCCCATATGAGGTAGGGCTGGGCCAGGGCTGATGTGTCCCCTTCTCCCAAATACTAACCAATGTGTGGCCTTAAGCAGGCATTCCCTGAGTTCTTGGTGCCAATTCCAGGCTCAAGTGCTGGACTCAGATAGCTCTACCAGAAAGGAAACCAGAGAGAGGGGCTGGCAAGAGCAGGTCAGCTGGAGCAGCCCTTCTGCAGCAGTGAGGAGACTGGCTCTGCCTCAGGCTGCATTGCAGTTAGAACAGCCTGAGCCGCACCAGCCAAAAACACCACGACAGGATAAAGTGGCCCCCACTACCCTCAGGGGATATGTACAAAGACCCTCAGTGGATGCCTGAAACTGTGTGTAGTATTAAACCCTATATTTACTGATTTTCCCTATGCATACATACCTATGATGAGGTTTAATTTATAAATGAGGCACACTAAGATTAATGACAATAACTTATAATAAAATAGAATTATAACAATATACATAATAAAATGTATGTAAATGTGGTCTCTCTCAAAATGCCTGATTGGACTGTACTTGCCCTTCTCCATCTCAGGATGACATAAGAGATAAAGTGCTTACATGATGAACGGCAGTGAGGTGAATGACATGGGTACTGTGATGTAGTGTTAGGCTACTACTGACCTTCTGTGGATTTGTCAGAAGAAGGATCATCTGCTTCCAGACCAGACCATGCCTGGCAGTGGGAAACTGAAACTACGCAAAGTGAAACCACAGATAAGGGGGCACTAGTGTAACGGCCACCTAAGAGAAAGGGCCCAGCAAAGCCAGGGCTGTACACGAGAGAGAACAGGCTTTGGGAAGATGCTTCCTGCTCAGCTGGGTTCTCACACCTGAGATGCACACCTAATCCCCAATGTCTTCACACACAATACACAAAACACATGTGTGTGCATGTGCACACACACCCTTCTACCCAGAGAAGCATGGAAAAGTAAGCCCAGCCCAAAGGGAGGATGTGACCAAGCAAGACCCCTATAAGAGGTGCCTGCTCAGAGGCGTGTGGCTTACTCACCAGGGAGGGGCCAGGCCATCCTCCCAGGACACCTAACTGCCAGATCCAGGACTGCTCCCACATGAAGATTCTTGACAAGTGGGGTGCCGATGTCAGGGAGACTGAGTGGGGATCCAGCACCAGAATACCCCCTAGCCTGCTTCCATTCCAGGGCCCACAGCCCTCGGTGGTAGCTTCCGAAAGTCAGGCACTAATGCACCCTGTTCTGCATAGCTCTGGTCCCAGCAAACCCCTGTACTACCTTAGAGGCATGTGTGAGTGACAACATTGGAGCCTCAGCCACTGTGAAAAAGGAAAAAGATTCAAACACTTCACCTTTACAGTTTACCAAGCACTCTCATTGGGTCTTTTGAGTTGATAGCAAAGTGTATATGCATTCAGAAAGTGAACTCTTACTGGGTTTTGAACCTGTAATGTTTACTGAGTGATTACTAGGTCCTACTCCAGAAGAACAGCAGCAGAGGAAGGTGAGGGACTGTTTAGAGTCTGAGGACATCCATTGGAACCTTATCTTGGTGTGGTGCACACCATGTTCCTATTGAAACAATCTCCCTTTATGGATGTAAGTTACAGTCTCAAGTTTAAGTTATAAGTCATTGGGATTGTTCCTTTTGCTGACATAAGGAATAGGGGTCAGCCCATGATGCCCAGTGGGGACAAGGGGAGGACAAATGTGGAGGCAGGGACTTAATCCTCAGTAGCCAATAGAGATAGGGTACCCCCTGCTTTTGAAGGGCACCTCTCTGGGCCCAGTTTAGTGAGTGGCCCTTCTAGACAGCAAACCCTGATCATGTCACAGCCCTACCTAAAGACTTCCACAGCTCCACATCACTCATAGAGTAAATTCAACATGGCCTAGTGTATTGAGCACTGGCTGGCCTGACCTGCTCCCCTCCCTGCCTTCTCCTCCAGACCCCTACTGTAGATCAGCTGCACAAGAAGGACATCATCCATCCTGGACAATGGGATCTAGTAAACACCAAAGAAGGCCAAGATATGATAAATCACAACTGCAGCCATCATTTATTGAATTCCATTGAATGATATATTAGGGTGGGATGGTGGGTGAGTGTGTGTGTGTTCATGTGTAGGTGGGGGGGTGGGTTATGTATATGTGTGGGGTACGGGGTATATGTGGTGCGGTGCAGTGTGGTGTGTGTGTGTGCATGTGTGTGTGTGTGCCGTGTGAGTGTATAGGGGGTATATGTGGTGTGCTGTGGTGTGTGTGTGTGTGATGTGAGTATATGGGGGTGTATGTGGGGTGTGGTGAGGTGTGCATGTGTGTATGGTGTGTGTATGTGTGTGTGGGTTGGTGGTCTATGTGTATGTGGGGGTATACATTTCATAGAGATTATATATTATGTATTTGGGATATCACATGTATATTTTCTGAACTGCATAATATACAACTTCCATGTTATGAACAGTGTTATTGAAATCATAGATGTTATTTAGATTAAAGCAACTCATGCTTGTGGAGAGCAGGGCACAGCATCTGGCCTGCAGTGCTCAGTAAATGGCAGGTGTTGTCATATGATATCTCCAAGTCCTCACCTCACAATAGCCCTCAAAACAGATACTGTTATTACCCCTGTGATCAAATCAGGAATCAAAGCTCAGATAGACAAAGTAACAGGCCCAAAGGCCCAACCACCAAGGCACAGAGCACGCTGGCCTGAATCCAAGGCCCATAGCTTTTGCCCTCCTTCTTTGGAGACCAGGGCCCACCTTGCACAGACAGGGTGGAGCCAAGTCACTTGTCCAAGGAAATGCTGGGTGTTGGTGGGGAGGAATGAGCACCTTGTTCCCCATGCCCAGCCCTCTGCCCTGACCTTTACCCAACAGACTCTCTCAGGAGATGCTGGAGTTTCACTTCCTCTTCTTTAACCATTAGGGAAGGTCAAGGGTGACGTATTTCTTTTAATGAGGAAAACATTGCTCTATTTATGAAATTGGTCTCTCACACATTCAAAAATTACTCATGGTGAAACCAGGATGACATTTGACATAGGAGTTATCTGTAAAGAGTCTGAGCTGATGCCATGCTCAGGTAAGAGTCCAAACTGTAAACTGCAGGCTATTGTGTCATGAGTTGGCAGATCATCCCCATTACTGTGGGAGTATCCAGAAAAAGCAGGAAACACACACACACACATGCACGCACATGCTTTGGAAGTAGACCTAGGTTCAAAGTCTTGCAATTTCATTTACTATATGTGTGACCTTTGGCCATGTGACTTAACCTTTCTCAGCCTTGATTTCTTTTTTGATAAAATTTTAGGGTGTGGGAAGAAATTAAATGAAAACAAGTGTTTAGTATTCAGTCCTCAGATCAGGGACATTCAACAAATGATTATTATTTTTTATCAACCAATACCACACTTTCTGGTGTTGACAAATACCTCCCCTGCCCTGTAAGAGCTAGTAGAATAAGTTGAACAAGATTTAACAGTGAAATTCCAAGTTAAATTGCATGCTGTCCAGGTGACTGGGGCAGAGACCTCTTCAGGAACCCTCCCTGGAATGGAGATCAGGGAACCTCAGAGAGGGAATTCTTCCCAAGACAAAAAAAGAAGAGAAGGCCTGGAACCTAGCCAAGACCTGGCTCACAAAGGACAGATGCAGTCACTGCAGCATTCCCAGGGCTACAGAAAGGCATGTTTATCCATTTGTAATAGAAAAACATAAAGAAATTGTGGCATACAATACAGTGGAATATTATTTAGTCATTAAAAAAATGAAATATTGCCATTTACAACAACATGAATGACTCTAGAGGGCATTATGCTAAGTGAAATAAGTCAGAGAAAGACAAATACCATATGATTTCACTTATACATGGAATCTAAAAGAAAACTCAAAAACAAAATATGAGTTCATAGATAAAGAGAACAAATTGGTTGCCAGAGGCAGGGGTGAAGAGTGGGAAAAATAGGTAAAGGGGTTCAAAAATTTCCAGTTATAAGATAACTAAGTCAGAGGATATAATGTACAGCATGGTGAATATAGTTAATAATACTGTACTGCATATTTGAAAAAGAGAGATTTTAAATTCTTATTACAAGAAAAAAATTTTGTAATTATGTGTAGTGATGGATATTATGAAGTTTTTTCATAACTGTTATTGCTCACAATTGTTATGGCAAAATATACTATCAAGATAAAGGACAGCATATAATGATAAGAATTTTGATTCCAAACAATGATATAAAAATTGTAAATATGTGTGATTCTAATAGCCTTAAATACATATAAACAAAAATTAACAGAAATTGACAAATCTACCCTTATAATGAAATATATTTAACATATCTTAGTAACTAATATGCCCAGCAAACAAATGAAAAATCTTAATATTTGAACAAGATGATTGAAAAACTTGTCCTAAAGGACATAAATAGAGCATTGACTCTAGCAATTGAAAAATATGCATTCTTTTCAAACACTCATGGAACATTTATGAAAATTTACTACATTTTGGGCCACAAGGACAAGTTCAACAAATTTCAAATGATTAACATCATACAGACCACCTTCTTTCAGGGTGATAAAATGTGAAGTCAGCAGAAGGGACAAAGATGGTGGTGTGAGAAGTGAGTCAGAAATCTCCTCCCAAAGCCACATATAGTACAAAAATACAGCAAATACAACTAATCCTAAAAGAGTGACCAGAAAGAAGATTGCAGTAGCCAGCCTTCATCTGGAGAAAGAGAAGATCTCACAGAAAAGGGTAAAGTAACAAACCTGTGATCAGGTGGGACCCAAATCCTACCCCCACCCCAGCTCACCTGCAGGAGAAAGAGAAACAAATCAGGGAAGGAGTAGAAGCCCAGGACTGCTAAATACCCAGCCCTGGAGTTCTAGTCCAGGAGCACAAACCCACATTGCATGGTACTCTGAAAATTAGAGGGGTTGGAAAGCAAAGACAAGCAGAATACTTGGAGAAATTGAGATTCCAGCCAATAGTGGAGAACAGGTTCCCACAACCAGCTGCTCTGGGACAAAAGAAAGGCAGGTGCTTTGAAAGGTTTCCCAACAGTGAGAAGGCTGATAAAGGGACAAGGACTACAAGGAGCTTTCTGCCCAGGAGAAGGAACAGGTGGACAAAATTGTCCCAGCACACTCAGCCCAGCCAGTTGGGAACTTTCAGGAGCTTCAGGCACTCCATCCCCCTGGCAGGCAACAAAGCCCCAAGGCCCCCCCACCACAATACACAGCCTACCATTCCTTCTCCAAGTTGGCAACTGCAAGCAAGCCTGCTGCCCCCACCATCATGCCAGGCCAGCTGGAGTGCAGCCCCAACTACAGCAGCTACAGGGGCTTGATGCAGAGGCTGCTCCCTACATGCTTGGCTTACTGGTCCTGACAGTGGAGGTAGGCACTGTGGCTGGGAAGCAAGAAAGAGCTCTTTCTGACTGGCAGGCACCGGCGCCACTCTCCTGCAACCCCTGCCATTGCCCCAGGCAGCAGGAGGGCAGCCCCTCCTACGGCAGCCACAGGCTGCTCCCTGCATGCTCAGCTCACTGACCCTGGCAGTGGAGGCATATACTATGAGTGGGAAGCAGGAAAGAGCTCTCTCCTCCCAGCAAGCACTGGCACCATTTGCCTGTGACCCCTGCCATCACCCCAGGTGCTTACAAGAGACTTACTTCAAACTCAAAGACATACACAGACTAAACGTGAAGGGATGGAGAAAGATATTTCATGCAAACAATAGGGAGAAAAAAGAAGGAGTTGCAGTACTTGTATCAGACAAAAAAGACTTCAAAACAAAGGAAGTAACAAGAGACAAAGAAGGACATTATGTAATGATAAAGGGGTCAGTGCAGTAAGAAGATATAACCATTATAAATATTTATGCACCCAACATAGGAGCACCCAAATATGTGCAACAAATACTAACAAAATTAAAGGGTGAAATAGGATGTAATGTAATCATTTTAGGAGACTTCAACACAACACTCACTCCAAAAGACAAATCAACCAGTCAGAAAATAAGTAAGGAGACAGAAGCCCTGAACAACACGTTAGAACAGATGGATCTAAAGGACACCTACAGGACTCTACACCCAAAAGCAGCAGGATACACATTCTTCTCAAGTGCACATGGAACATTTTCAAGAATAGATCACATCCTAGGCCACAAAATGAGCATCAGTAAATTCAAAAGGAGTGAAATTGTACCAACCAACTTCTCAGATCACAAAGGTATAAAACTAGAAATGAATTATGTAAAGAAAACAAAAAGGTCCACAAACACATGTAGGCTTAACAACATGCTCCTAAATAATCAATGGATCAATGACCAAATTAAAACAGAGATCAAGCAATACATGGATACAAATGAAAAGAATAGCTCAATGCCCCAACTTCTAGGGGACGCAGCAAAGGCAGTTCTAAAAGGAAAGTATATAGCAATACAGGCCTATCTCAAGAAAGAAGAACAATCCAAAATGAACAGTCTAAATTCACAATTAATGAAACTAGAATAAGAAGAAGAAATGAGGTCCAAAGTTAGTAGGAGGAGGAACATAATAAAGATCAGAGAAGAAATAAATAAAATTGAGAAGAATAAAACAATAGAAAGAATTAATGAAAACAAGAGCTGGTTCTTTGAGACAATAAACAAAATAGATAAACCCCTAGCCAGATGTATCAAGAAAAAAAGAGAATCTACACACAAACAGAATCAGAAATGTGAAAGGAAAAATCACAATGGACACCACAAAAATGCAAAGAATTATAAGAGAATACTATGAAAAATTATGTGCTAACAAACTGGATAACCTAGAAGAAATGGACAACTTCCTAGAAAAATACAACCTTCCAAGACTGAACCAGGAAGAAACAGAAAAACCTGAGCAGAACAATTACCAGCAATGAAATTGAAGTGGTAATCAAAAAATTACCCAAGAACAAAAACCCCATACCAGATGGCTTCACTGCTGAATTTTATCAGACATTTAGAGAAGACCTAATACCCATTCTCTTTAAAGTTTTCCAAAAAGTAGAAGAGGAGGGAATACTTCCAAATTCATTTTATGAAGCCAGCATCACTTTAATACCAAAACCAGGCAAAGACACCACAATAAAAGAAAATTACAGAACAATATCCCTGATGAACATAGATGCAAAAATACTCAACAAAATATTAGCAAACAATTAAAAAATACATCAAAAGATCATCCATCATGATCAAGTGGGATTTGTTCCATGGATTCAAGGATGGTACAATACTCAAAAATCTATCAACATCACCCACTACATCAACAAAAAGAAGGCCAAAAATCACATGATCTTCACCATAGATGCTGAATAAGGATTTGACAAAATTCAACATCCATTCATGATAAAAATTCTCAATAAAATGGGTACATAGGGCAAGTAACTCAACATTATAAAGGCCATATATGACAAACCCACAGCCAATACCACACTTAACAGCAAAAAGATGAAAGCTTTTCTTCTAAGATTGGTAACAAGACAAGGATGCCCACTCTCCCCACTTTTATTCAACATAGTACTAGAAGTCCTAGCCATGGCAATCAGACAACACAAAGAAATAAAAAGCATTCATATCAGTAAGGAACAAGTTAAACTGTCACTGTTTGCAGATGACATGATATTGTACATAAAAAATCCTTAAAAATCCACTTCAAAACACTAGAACTAATAACTTAATTCATCAAAGTTACAGGATACAAAATTAATACACAGAAATCTCTTACATTCCTACATACTAATGATGAACTAGCAGAAGGAAAAATCAGGAAAACAATTCCATTTACAATTGCATCTTAAAGAATAAAATACCTAAGAGGTGAAAGACCTAGACCCTGAAAACTACAAGATACTTTGGAGAAATTAAAGAAGACACCAATAAATGGAAATACATCCCATGCTCATGGGTAGGAAGAATTAATATTGTCAAAATAGCCATCCTGAAGATTCAGTACAATCCCTATCAAAATACTGACAGCATTCTTCAATGAACTAGAACAAATAGTTCTAAAATTCATATGGAATGACAAAAGACCAGAAATAGCCAAAGCAATCCTGAGAAAGAAGAATAAAGTGGGAGGCATTATTCTCACCAACTTCAAGTTCTTCTACAAAGCCACAGTAATCAAGACAATTTGGTAATGGAACAAGAACAGACCCATAGATCAATGGAATAGAACAGAGAGTCCAGATATAAACCTACAGATACATGACCAATTAATATACGATAAAGGAGCCATGGATATACAATGGAGAAATGACAGCCTCTTCAACAGCTGGTGTTGGAAACTGGACAGCTACATGTAAGAGAATGAAACTGGATCATTGTTCAACCCCATAGACAAAAGTAAACTCAAAATGGATAAAAGACCTGAATATAAGTCATGAAACCATAAAACTCTTAGAAGAAAACATAGGCAAAAATCTTTTGAATATAGACATGAGCAACTTTTTCCTGAACACATATCCTCAGGCAAGGGAAACAAAATAAAAAATGAACAAATGGGACTACATCAAACTAAAAAGCTTCTGTACAGCAAAGGACACCATCAGTAGAACAAAAAGGCATCCTACAGTATGGGAGAGTTTAATCATAAATTACATATCTGATAAGGGGTTAACATCCAAAACATAAAAGAGCTTACACGCCTCAACTCCCAAAAAGCAAATAATCCGATTAAAAAATGGGCAGAGGATATGAACAGACTCTTCTCCAAAGAAAAAATTCAAATGGCCAACAGGCACATGGAAAGATGCTTCACATTGCTAAACATCGGGGAAATGCAAATTAAAACCACAATGAACGAACACCTCACACCAGTTAGTAAGGCCAATATTCAAAAATTAAGCAACAGCAAATGTTGGTGAGGATGCGGAGAAAGGGGAAGTCTCCTACACTGTTGGTGGGAATGTAAATTAGTTCAGCCATTTTGGAAAGCAATATGGAGGTTCCTTTAAAAACTAAAAATAGAAATACCATTTGATCCAGGAATTCTGCTCCTAGGAATTTACCTGAAGAAAAAAAGATCACAGATTGAAATCACAGATGCACCACTATGTTTATGCAGCACTATTTACAATAGCCAAGACATGGAAGCAACCTAAGTGTCCATCAGTAGATGAATGGATAAAGAAGATGTAGTACATACATGCAATGGAATATTACTCAGCCATAAGAAAACAAATCCTACCATTTGCAACATAGATGGAGCTAGAGGGTATTATTGATGCTGGGGTTCTTGTTCAGAGCAGAAGAATCAACTTCACAAACAGTCAAGGTAGGAGAGCAAGGCAGAGGCTTTTATTTAGACAGAAAGCAAGAGGACAGAGTCCTGGCTCAGGCCAGGAGGGGACAAGACAGCCCCAGGGTGGTGCATTGTCTAGGGTTTTATAGGCAGTTGAGAGACAAAGGGCTAGGGATGTACACCTGCTAAGTGGTCTCAAATACTTTTGAAGAAGAAACACTAAGTTTCTTATTAGTCTTCCCGGTTATTTACAAGAATTTTACTGCTCTGATTTCCTCCTAGGATAGCAGCTTCCTGGTCTGGGAGGGTATCAATCAAGACTGCCTGCTTTGCTCCCAAGGTGGTCTGAGTTATTGTCTGTTTGTTAAGAAACTTTTTTAAAGTAACTGGGTTTTAAGATGGAATCCTTCCTGTCTTTACTATGTTGTTTTGTGCTTGCTTGCTACATTGCCTAGGTTGCAGCAAATCATTTGTTTAGGGCCGGAGGAAGAAAAGCAGCACTTGGGTAAAGTCAGAAAAATAAGTTGGACCACCCTCAGTAGGCCAATGCAAATCTCACAATAGATTATCTTGCTTTTGTTTTTTTCCAGAGGCCCTCACCCTACTCTGTCTAAGCCCATGGTCTCTGTCTCATTATTGTCAGTGGAATAAGCCAGGTGGAGAAAGACAAGTACCAAATGATATCACTCATCTGTGGAGTATAAGAACAAAGAAAAAACTGAAGGAACAAAACGCAGCAGACTCACAGAACCCAAAAATGGACTAACAGTTACCAAAGGGAAAGGGACTGAGGAGAAAGGGTGGAAAGGGAGGGATAAGGGGGAAAAGGGGGCATTACGATTAGCACACATAATGTAGCGGGGGGCACAGGGAAGGCAGTATAACACAGAGAAGACAAGTAGTGACTCTATAGCATCTTATTACACTGATGGACAGTGACTGTAATGAGGTATGTGGTAGGGACTTGATAATAGCGGGGGGATGTAGTAAGCACAATGTTGCTCATGTAAAACCTTCATAAGATTGTACATCAATGATACCTTAATTTAAAAAAAATTTGAAGTCAACAACAAAAAGATGACCAAAAATATTCTGTAACTTTGGAAATTCACAGTTCAAACAAGATTCAAGAGTCAAACTATAAGCCATAAAAGAAATTAAAATATTTAGGACTAAATGGTATTGCAAATGCAACATAATACTCATGTTACATAGCTACCATCATAATGACAGGGAAATGTATTTTTCAAAAGACTAAAATTAGTCTCCTAATCAATCAAACTAAGAAAAAGAATACCCAAATAAACCCAAAGAAAGCAGAGGAAATAATAAGAACAAAAAGAAGTAATAGAAAATTTATGTATGAGAGACAAAAAAAGCTGAAAGCTGGTCCATGGGGCGCACTAATAAATAATAAATAAACCTCTGCCAACAGTCTTTGGGTCCTGGAGGGCAGGAGGGAGAGAAGACACAAATGGAATTGTTAGGAATAAGAAGTTAAAAGGATTGTGAACAGCTTTATACCAATAATCGAAACTTAGATGAAATGGGAAAAGAAATTGGAAAAAAAACTTCATGATTGTGAGAATAAATAGAAATTTATTCTCACAAGAAGGAATCTCACAAGAAAACATCAAGCTTGTGAGGTTGCACTAGCAAGTTATATCACATTGCTAAGCAATAGAAATAGTCATCTTTATATAAATTCATCCAGAGAATAGAAGGGAGACCACTGCCCAACAAGTGTTTTGAGACTGGCATAAACCCAATAGTAAAAACTGTCAAGATGTGAGTGTGAAACGCCAAACTTTCTCATAAACAAAATCCTTTTTGAAAATTAGCAAATGAAAGCTAGCAATAAAATACATCAGGAGCAAATATGTATGTCACGTGTATGCGCAGAAGCCAGATGAGAAAACCAATTCATTTAGATGAAAGAAGAGCAATCTGATTATCTCCGTAGCTGGAGATCTGGCATCCGTCCCCCTACCACCAACCCCCAATACCGGCCAGTGGAGGCTCCCAGGGGATAAAAGCATGCCCTGGCTTCCAGCAGGCTGTCCTGCAGTGTTAAATGGAAGATGACGTGCAGAGGCAGGAGAGCTCATCACAACATTAGTGTGCACTTGGTCACTGCTCCTTTACAGGAATAAAAACAAAACCCAAAGGAAGGAGGGGTGTGCTTTGTGCTTGTTTGCTTTGGTGGAATTCTGTTATGGCAACGAAAGGAAAAAGTCATTTACAGAAAACTGGGCTCATTGAGGAGACCGGCCCTGGCCCACAGCAGTAAGAGGAGCGACGGTTGTCATTGTTGTGGGAGGTGGAAGCAACAAGAAAGCAGGAGGATCCCACGACTGTACAATTCCACGACTGGGAAGGACACTGCGGTGTCCTCGAGTCAAAGGACTTCATCCCATCCCCTGGCAGTGGAGCAGGGTGGGGTAAGATAAGACCTGGGAAGGCAGAGGCTGCCTGGGCAGTCTCTGCTGAGACTCCCAGCAGAGATGCCCAAGGAGAAGGTGAGTCCCTTAGAGGTTCTTGTCCTCAGTTTCCAAGAGAGTAAGCTTCCCTGGGTCTTGTGTAAACCAGGAGCCTCCCTGAACCCTGTACTGACTTTTCCACCAGCTCCCAGGGTAAGGGAGCTGGGAGTCAGAGTTAACTGAGTTAAAGGGAAAAAAAGCCAAGGGACATTTTTGTACACCCGGTTTGGAGTCTAGGCTTTTCACCCACTGCATGTGCACAGGATATCTGGGAAGAAACAGGAGACAGGGACACACTGAGGCCCCAGTTGCAGAAGCAGGCAGCAAAACTCTACCTCTCCTCCAGGTCCAGCCACTGCTTCAAGTAGCTTTGGGCATCACTGCTGGCTTCTCCCTTCTGGGCATCCACAGCTGGGTCCTGCCTGGCCCTTGGGGACTCCTTTAGGTCCTTGCACAGGTGGAGGGTGCCACTGGTCATGCTGTCCAGAAAGCTGAGGATCTGGAGGCAGCTCTGTATCTTGGGTGGGAGCAGGCTGGCGGAGGAAAAGGCCTCACTCAGCCAATCTGCAAATGGCCTGGCCTTTGTGTCCTCCCAGGCCTGCAGGGGGGTTCCCTCTTCCTCCAGGGCCCCAAAACAGCCCAGCAAGCACAGGTCCTCGGCCAGCTTCTCGAAGAGTCCATTCCTCTTAAAGAAGTCACCATTCACAGGGTCCAGGTGCAATGCTGCAGACAGGGCAGAGAGGGTGTGCAGGACCAGGTTCAGGGTCTGGCTTGGGGACACGGCTTGCCACGTCTGCAGCAGAGGCTCCTGGAGGGCCCCCTCCAGGTCAGAGAGCAGGGACAGCAACCCATTGAACCCGCTGGACACTCGGAAAGCAGCACGTCCTTTGGGGGTTTCCAAGATGCGGAGAAGAGACTGAAACACCAACAAGATAAAATTGAGTAACATTCAGGAGGCAGATCCTTGAGCTCCCATGCATCCCTGCCAAAGCATGCCGTGGGCTCTTCCCTGCTCAGGTCCACTGGAACAGCAAGCTACCTGAAGGGCAGTTCTAAAACAGTGGTAGGTCAATATTACCCCTCTTAATTTCAGTTTTCAGTTGCCCCTCTGTGCCTTCTTTCAAATGGCTTCTCTTAAAGTCTATGCTAATATATAGGGTTGATTTACAGTTCTGGGTGTTGGCTTAAATGCATCTCCCTCCAGAAAGCGTTCTCTGACCCCCAGCTTATACTCACTCAGGCTGAGTGCTCACAGCCACCTCTAATGCCTCAGACAAAACTCTCCTCACACTATATTGAAGTTAGTTGAAAATTGTCTCAGCTCTGGATTAGAGTGAAGCTCCATGACAGCAGGCTTACTCAGTGCTGTGGAACACAGCATGCACTTAATCAATATTCACTGAATGAGTGGAGTGAACCATCTCTTACATTGCAAAGAAGACTCACAGTGAAATTTATATAAAGCAGTTTATTATTATTTATCTTCCCCTCTGTGCAAGCATGAGTACCTCTATTAAATGAGGGAATCTACTTAAAATCTGATGTGAAAATATGTAGGAGTCAATGTAGAGAGGTAGAGAAGAGAAACGTTTAATGGAAGGAAACACATGAGCACAGACCGTGTGTCAAGTTCAGGCTATCCATAACATAGGCGTTTGAATCTACCTTTTCCGGATCGCTGAGTTTTACTGGACAAACTTTTATTTCTTTCTGAAATCAAACTTTTATTGAGCACTTACCATGTGCCATTCTTTCAGCACAGTGCAAGTACACCCTATATAGTATATATACTGCACTTACTTTGTAGAAACACATGTATTTAATGTTTTGGGTGAAAGGAAGGGAGGAAAGACTGCATTTTAAGAAGTTTCATTCTGTGCAAAAGCTTCACCCCTAAAAGTGAACTAACATATGGATGATTTTAGATGCATTAAAATAACCTTAGCCATTGGTATTTACTTATTTATTATTCTCAAAAAAATTGCACGGGACTAAAATAAGATCCAAGCATCATATGTGTGTTTCTCAGAGAGAGACCAGTGCTTATGGTTTCATTAGTAAGCCCTGAAGGGGAGGTCTGACTTATTGTATTCTTTTGGATATTTAATATCTTAGTGACACAGGAAAAGGGATTGTCTGGGCAGGCCCAGTTTAGAGTTAGTTCCAGGATGTCTTAAGACAAAGTTCAAAGAGAAAATAAAATGGACTCCCAATTGGTGGAGGCAGAGACAGATGTGCCTTAAATGCATGGTTTAGGATGACCATCTATGGCATGATACACAAAAATTGATGGACAAAGAGAAAACTGGAAAGTCAGAAAAAAAAAGGAGGGGAGGGACTAAATTGTAAAACTCACATAAAGTCAAATAGAAACTTAGTAAAGTTACAATACAGGTAATTATTAAATATGAAGGTATGAATTTTAAGGGGGGAGAAAGGTAATTTTCTAGCTCTATCCCTAAAATGTTGGTAATCTAAACCTAACATCAATATTTATCTGACCCAATATAATGTATGTCCCTAACACCCAAATTTACTGTCTAATGTACTCTGCCTCAGGAAACCTGAGCTGCGTGGCGGGTGGTCAATCCCATGTTTGGGCTTGGAGAACACAGGGTGAGCTGGGACTCAGTAAATGGCCACAGGCCAGGACCCTTTCAAAGATGAAGAGAAGGCCAAGGAGGTGCTTACAGAGCCCCCTCTGCCCCATCTACGACATTTCAAGAAATAAGAAAACAAATTTATGGTAACTAGGAGAATCTATGAAAGGCCAAAGTCCACAATTACTATCAAAATGGACAGATAATAATATAGAGTAAAGTAGAAACATTCATCCTTACCAATATAGGTCAATTGATCTTTTCCCAGTTACAGAAAAAGAAAATGAATGATTTATGGCAGCTAAATCAATGATTCCCACAATAGCTCAGGGGAACCACTACAGGGAAATTGAATTGTCGCTGTGTCTTTGAGAGCAACTCAGCAGCAGGGCCACCACTAACAGGGCATCAGATCAGAGATGTGGGATAGATTTCAGGGAAATGGGCTTTCCAGACTGCCAGAAAGATAGAAGCAAAAATGAAATACTGAGCAATAACAACTGCATTCTCCTCCTTGGTGAGGATATAGCCCAGCTAATTCTGAACTGGGCTCAAAACCCAGGGAAGTTTGACATTTGTAGTCTAGTCCTTTAAAAAAAGGTTCTCCAGAGTGGTGGTGCTCAGGGATTGTGGAAGCTCATGGTTTAGCAGCACTGAGCCTTCTAGACTGGATAAGGCCTTTCTCTGTGTGGACAGTGTCACCGCCGCTGCCTGCCCCTTCCTCCTCCCCTGGGACTCTGGGGCCAGGAGAGGTTCCAGGCAAATATGTTATGTCTGTGCCTGCCTTGTGTGAGCAACTCAGTCCTGACAGATTATTATTTCATTGACTGAGTTGTAAATGCACTGTTACCTTGAAGTATATGTAGTGGTGGTATCTCTTCCTGCCAACTGATAGTCCACACTAAAGGCTGAACATCAGGTGGGATACAGCATGTACACATTGTCTGAACCTGACCTTGTCTAGCTGACTCGTGCCATGAAAATTAAATAAATCACCTAAACTTTGGGACATTTTAAGCTCCAGGATTGTTAAACTGTATAAATTTAGATGAATGCTTTCAGTGGCTCCTAAAACCACTAGGAAGTTAAGGCAAGTGGAATGAATGAAACGCTTCTGTTCATCACATGACATGTGACAAAACAAATAGTAAAAAGGGAGAATGATTACAGGCAATCTTGTGAGCCCTAGATGACCACTAAAACCCCCTTCTTCCCTCAAGAAACCATCTTCCAATTGTCCACTTAACATCAGATACTGTTCTAAAGGACTCCATCATTCTAAGAATGCTGAGAGCAGACAGTTTAAAAAGAGACCAAACTAACAACAGTCCTTATGATCCGGGTCTCCCAGAGGGTCTGCCCCTGTAATTCCTAGATGGCTACTTTGTTGGAGGGGGCAGGAGGAAGGAATGGCTGTCCTTAACTGTTGCTTTGTTTGATTTATTAAATTCGAAGTCATTATCTAAAATGGGGGTAATCTCATTAGAATTTAGTCTGCTCTATTATTTCTTGGGATGGGGTTAATTTCATATTTGCAGAGTCATAAAGTAAAGAGTCCAAAATCCAATTACAAAAGCTTAATTTCATAGCAACTAAAGAGAAACATTTCTATCATAAAGGAAAATAAATACTGCGCTACTTCGGCAAACGATTTGTCAGGAACTGGGGGCCTAAGAGGAGGGTCTCCATTACTGTCATTCAACTTTGCATGATAATGCATCACCTCTGCCTCACAGTCTGCGGAAGGGAGTAAATTTAATCAGCTGAAGTCAAAGCAATCAGGCTAGGGTTGACACATTTCAAGAGAGGTCAGCGTTAAGCACATTTTCTCCTCCTTAACTCAGTTACCATGTCATCGCCTCTGAGTTAGTATTCCTCCACCTTGAATCTATAAAATGGATGTCTGCTGCAAAGCACTAACTATGTTAGGACTAACAGGATTTATTTCACATTCTATTATTTGTTATTCCTCATAATTTTCCATGTGTCATGCTGGAAGACTGGTGAGGTAATGTGATTAAGTTCAGAGTTGAACAGCTAAATGTATATTAGCAAATCAATCTGAATTTGTGCATAACGCGATCATGCTCCCACTGGCCAGGGAAGGGAAATTCATTTGCTTACATTATTCTTTAACTCACTTATCATTTGCCAGAATTAGGTGGTGAAGTCACGTGGGTTTCTGTATAGATATGGAGGCACTGCTGGATTTGGGAAACAACTGCCCTAAGTTGGGTGCTCCTGAAGGAATTTTCTCCTCCAGAGCAGCTGGCTGATTCCGCCTTGGGGAAGGGAAGCAAGGTGATGCCATGATGTGAATGCACTTCAGAGCCTTTACTGGGGGACAGGAGGCATGGCCTCTGAGGCCGCCCATCCCTTCACTTCCCCCTCATCCTACACCTGACTCACTTTGCAGGCACAGTGCTTTAGGCAAAGTCTGCTCTCAACTTCTAAAATAGGAGATCCATTCAGAAAGAGTTAAGTTTACATCAGAAACTTACATCAGAGTTAAGTTTCTAAAGTTCTAAGGAGCTCCCAAGATGACTCAGGCCACATGTGGATCCCATATCAGAGTTCAGCAAACACTGCTAGTTGCTCACATGACTCAGTGGCTGGAGAGTCTGGAACAGGCCCCAGGGCCACATTCCTCCCCACCACCCACTGGAGCAGCAGTGTATTAACAGCCCTGGTCCTGGCAGAGCCACAGCAGCTCCACGCACTGTCTCGAGGGCCTAGCGGCAACTTGGCAGCCAGAAGAAAGACAGCACATTGTACACAGAGTATGACTTTGTTAAATAAGCTTACACAATGTTAATCCTTAACGTGCTCCCTTGACAGTGTGATTCTGAAATGATATTGAATCTGTAAAATATCATAAAGGCTTTACATTGCTAATTCTAGAAATTCAGTCCTATTACCCAAGGGCTGACACTCCACTAAGCTGCCTCTGGGCTACAGAGCAACTCTCTGCTCTCCAGTGGACACAGAAGCCCTTGTCCTCTCCAAGCAAAGTACCCAAACTGTCCTCTTTGTGGATCTGTTTGACTTGCGACTGAAAGTCAGAAAAAAATGGGGATTTCAATCATTCATCCAAATACCTCAAGAATCCTGACTGCCTTGGCCATGCCTTCCTTGGCCTTCATCAGAATACGGCTCATGTGAATCCCGCTGAACTCACACACAGGAGAAAAAACTCAACAAGAACATGGTGAAGAGGAAAGATCACTAGGTAAAGTCACTAGTCTTTAATCAAACTCAGCTTTATCATTTAGTTTCAGACACTTTCTGGACCTGTCTCTGCTGGCACATTAAGACTGGATCGCATGAAGCTGAGGTCCTTCCTGGCTGTGAATTGCTGTGAATTCTCGATCTCTCTCTGTCTCTCCTCTCTCCTTCTCATGAGCCCCTCCATCCCGGCACCTTACATAACATGGGACTCTGGTGTCTTTCAAAAGACATTTGACTTTTCTTCTTTGTATCTTTTAATTCTCCTTCACTGATGTTTTGGCCCTACAAACAAAATCACTGCTTTGGTTCTTGTCATCTGTGACACATACAATGATTATGACCATAATGTCACTTTTGGATGGGCTTCCCATGATAGCTTAGCTGTGACAAGCCCTGCAGGCTTGGGCCACGTGATGACAGGAACACAGCCACATGGGTGTCAGAGAGTAGCTTTGTAGAGAAATAAAGTAGGTAAAAGAAACAGAAAAACATACTCTAAATGTTACAGTGGTCTTGCACAGAGATAGTCATGGCCAAGTAAGTTTGGTGGTGTAATTTGGGAAGTCATAACAACTTCAAATTTTAAAAATTCACCAATGGTCAACGGTGGCCTGGTAATGAAGCATAAGTGTGTGAGAGGTCCCCAAGTCAGACCCATGGGATATTTGTTTTTGCATCTGCTCTGTTCTTACACAGCACATGACAAAAAGAAAGGGGATTTTTCAAAAAAGACATAAGCCCTTTTAGGAGACAAAAGGAATGGAAAAGCAGGAACAGCAGCAAATTTGTGAAAGCTATAAAGCAGAAGGAATGGCGGTGCTGATATTTATTCTATCTTTAACTATTTTGAGATCATTTGATGACTGTTAACAGTGATACAACAAAAGCACATACTCCTCTTTGTTACCAAAAGGTGACACCCCAGGTTTACTTCTCCCTTTGTGCCATCTGCTCCCATGCCTTGACTGCCTTTTATGTCCTTTTCCCAGATCAAACATTCTCCCCTCTGTGAGCCCTCTCCTACATCTCTGTTCCCATGGCAGCCTGCTCTCGATGTCTACCAGGGCATTTCCACTCTGCACTGTAATTATTGCTTACTTATTATTAGCCCTAGTCTATGAGCTACCAGATGGCCAGAGTTGAATCCCTTTCACCTTTGTATCCCAGGTACTCTCCATCAGGCTTGGTGATTGGTAGATGCTGACTAAATGCTGGTCAAGCAAACGAGGCAGCTGTTTGGCCACCACTGATTCGGGCTCCACTTGTAGAGTTTACAGTGTTGCTAGGAAGTAGCCGCTTAGTGAGGACTACATTTCCTGCCACCGTTGCATCCACCTAAGTCCTGCTGAAGTTCTGCCCCAGGAGTTAGCATGTGCCCGTTCTTGGGCTGAACAAGAGCACCTTGTGCTATTCTCCATGCTTTCTCTTCCTTTGCTGGCTGGAGTAGATGCCCAGGTGACAGCTGTCCCTGACTGACACCCCCCACCATCACTGATTGGACTGTATGTAAGAAAGAAACTTCTGATGTGTCAGGCTACTGAAGTCATGGGATTTATTTGTTAGAGCAGCTAGTACTACCCTACCTGTATCATACAGTGACCAACCGAACAAATGCATGCATGGGCAAATGTCGATCACCTGCGACATGTCCATGGCAAAGCCCATCACAAAAGAGGACTTGACATCACCTTCAGGAGATCTAGTTTCAGCTGCAGCTCCCCTTGAGTGGACGAGCACAGAGCACCCACGATGATGCTCATGTACTCCTCAGTGTTGATGACCGAGAGCTGCTCCAAGATACTGAGTGAGGCTCCCCGGTACCACTCATCATCCAGAAAGATCTTGATGAAGGGTACCATGCCGTGGTCTTTCAGGACAACTGTAAACCAGACAGCACAGGGTTAGAGCAACGGGGCCTTGGCATCTGATTATCAATGACAAGGAAAGCTTTTTCTTACAACTTACAAGTTTCTTTTGCTGTATTTGCATTGTCTCTTCTGCCCTTTAAAAACTTTTTTTTTTTCAAAACCCATACCCACTGCAAAATTGGGAAGAGAAGAAGAGAAACTTTGGAGCTGATAGTGAAAAAGAAAAACTTTCTTTTGATTTCTTCTCCAACGAGAATTATTTAGGGAGAAAAATTTTTCCTCTTTTTTAGAAACCCAAATAATATTAACATTAACTAGATACACCTCTGCCTTTTATTTCCACTTAATATCCTAATCCAGGACCAATGGCAATTCTCTCTCTTCTCTCTGCCAAAATTCTTACTGAAAGGAAACCAGAATTGAAGTGAAGAATATATTTGATTCCTAGGTATTTTTTTAGAGAGGGGGTATTAAAGAAACATGGCTCATGGTATGCTTCTGTTTAAAAGTAATTCTAAAAATTTCTTCCCCAGAAATATTTAGAGTAATCACATGTAGAATAAGAACTAGGAAGCAACTGAATCATTCAAATGGCATGATGTGGATTTGAGTTGGTCAGCTCCATAAGACAGGATTTCTCGTATTACAGGCCAGGTACTCCCTACCTGGAAATCACTATGGAGGCCTGTTTGAAAGTAGATTCCTGAGCTTTACCTTGACCTGCTACTAATTAAGTCTCCAAGAGTAAGCCTAGGAATATGAATTTTAACCAGCACCTCAGGGAAATCTTTTATAGTCTAACATTAGAGAATCTTTGCCATATGAAATAATCATTCATATTTGGTATAGTTGATCTATGAGGGCCTCAGATAAAAATGCCCCAAATTACCAAACCCACTGATGTTATTGTGTTGATGCATCTGCTTCATAGTATGATATATATACATATATATTTTATGCATATTTTTAAGACATAGAAGCTGCATGATCTTAAGAAGCTAAAACAGATTTTGGATGGATGGAGCTACTAAGTCCATTATGGACTGGAAGCACATCAAATTAAGTCTCTTAGAAATGTCTCACTTTCTTTGCATTTCACAATTTTAAAAAATCACATATAGTTGGTACAGTGGGATATTAATGGATTTTACTTGAAAGGGTGAGGGGAGGGCACTCCGTGGTCTCATAAATTTAGGATATCTCTTGACTTCCCACCTTATTTAGCAACTTTAAATGTAAAACATGTCAGTGGAGGTATCTACCATACACTCAACATCAGCCAGAAACAGCCACAGCAGCTTTAGTGTTGGTCACGCCTTGGATATAGCCTTTGAACACTGACAAATCACTGGAAATTCCTGATGTTTTACGGAGCAGTGGCAGGTGCATGTGGCCCCATTCTTACCCGCATTCCGAACAGAGCCCTTCAGAAGCGTGGCCACCACTCTCAGCATCACAGAAGTTAGTTCTCTTTCTGGGTCCCGAAAGCTAAGTGTGGGCTCTGTGTTTCCTGCCATGTTTAAAAAGTGATAAAAGACATTTTTTAAGTATACTGGTTATGACCCCAAATCTCTGATTCCATCAGTTTTCTGTCTTCTTAAGGAAATGGGGATGAATGCTTCTTCTATAAGGGAGTGTGCATTCTAACTCATAAGATATAAATACACAGCCCCTTACAGCAGAGGATCTCCAACCTGAGCACATCAAAATCCCCTGGAGGGCTTATTTGTTAAAATCCAAATGCTGGGCCCCTTCCTCAATGTCTGATTTAAGAGGTCTCGGGTGAGGTCCTATAACTGCATTTCTAAGAGGTTCCTAGGTGATTCTGGTGGGGCTGGTCTGAGGATCATTCTTGGAGAACCACTGCCCTACATATGCCCCAAGCCCTGCCCCAAACTCTCCTTTGGACACTTCTATGGTTTGTTGTTCATGCCTGGAAGGGGGGATTATTAGCTCATGCTTGAGGTATGGAGATGCTTGGAAAGATTCTGGAGTAGACAAGCATCCCCATTAGATTTATAAGGGTGACCCACACCTGTGTGTTCACTGCTGAATCCCCAGTGTTGGAAGGGTGCCTGACATAAGAAGGAAGCTCAATACATATTTGAGGAATGAATGAATGAATGAATGAATGAATGAACAAATAAATAAAGGTAGTTTATTGATCAGGAGTATTTAAGAAATATTTAACAATAGAAAGCACAAAGTAAGACTGGATACATCAGCTCACAAAATGTTCAAATTCTCCCGGAAATGGTCATAAGTCTTGGAATTAGATTTAAAAGCAAAGTTAATGTCAGGCTGCTGGAAAACAACATACAACTAAGATAACAGATAACACAGAAGCATTAAACAGAGTGTGTGCAAAGGGCAATAGAAAGAAGCACAGAAAAAAGACTCTCTAAGACCTGGGCCAGAAGCCCAGATATGCAAAGATGGGGGCTCCTAATCCTTAGTCCTGATCTGATTTGCAAACACCCCACAGGGATACACGGGCCTCCAAAAGGTGTGTCTATGGCAGTCTTCCATGGAGTAGTACAGAACCTGTGAGAATATGGTGACTAACATTTCTTGAGGGCCTGTAATGCTCTAGGCATAGCCATGGGTCCTTTTTGGTATCTTCTCATTTAATTCTCACAACATTTTATGACACAGATATTATTCCACCCATTTAACAGAGGAGGAAACAAGCTCATGAGTTAAGTAACTTGCTCAGGATCACTCAGCTCATAACACTGCCAGGATTCCAGCCCAGGCTGTCTGGCTCCAATGCCCACCCTCTCCTGGTCAGCTTCTTCCTCTCAGGCAGGCCTAGGAAGCAGACAGACTGATGACTTTAGCTTGAGTCAACACTGAATTCCAAAAGCAGCCAGTGGCTAAAGAGTCCACCAGCAGTGCAGTAGGAAAAGAGGCAAAAAGGTGAGGACAGATAAGTGGTGGGTTCCTATGTCCGGGCATCCGTTCTCCAGACTGAAATCCCAGAGAAGCAGGCATGGACAGATAGAGGAACTGGCAAAGTTTTCACCCTGACTCCTCCTTGAACATGGGTGGAGGCAGAGCTTATGGACAACCTCGTGGAGTGGCCCTAGCAGGGAATGACCGTGATGTGTGGTGAGGCAGTGAGGGAGCCTAGGCCAGCACCCCTGAGTGCACTCCTGTCTGGACAGAGAGACCCTAAGTCCCATGGGGGGAACAGAGGCTGCTGAGCTTGAGAGCCCAAAGTTAGAGTAAAGGGGTAAAGTGATATTGCCAAGGAGCCCTGGGTATCTGACCCAGCAGGGCACACAAAAGTGTGGCCAAGACTCAGAGAGGCAAGCCTGGCATGATCCCTGCTACGAGTGGGAAACCAACAGGCCCGACAACCCCAAATGAGCAAAGGGGTCATATGCCAGCTGGCCTCAGACAGGTTCTCCATCCAGGACCCACCAGAGCCCCAGGCCCTCTGAGCCCCCTGTCCCCTTGCATTACCAAGGACCTATCATTCCCCCTGCTGTCTTCTCATCTGCCTACTCAGACAGTATCTAGTATAGGAGATAGCTGAAAGCTGAGAATTCATCAGGCCTGAGTTAGCCTCATCAGTCTGTTTAAAGTTACACCCATCCCTCTGACCTCTTCATGGGGAAGATCAGGTAACTTATAGAAAATCACACAGCTGTCTGCCCTGTGAAGCCATGTGCCCCAGGGGTAACTTCTCTGACCCTCACAGCACTGGGTGACCTAGGCATACTTACGTTCTCCATTATGTTGATAGGTGGTAGGTGAAGTGGGCTAATACTGACCTCCCATTCCCTGTCCTGTTTCACCCTTCATCCCCACTCCCCACCCTACCGATGCTGCTGAGAGGCACCTGACTTCCTCAGGATCTTGGCCTGCTTCCGCAGCTGGGCCAGCAGCAGGCCCAGGAGGCCCGAGTCCCTGAAGATATCAGTGAAGAGCAGGTCCCTGCCAGCTATCCTTAGGACACTCTGCAAGGCCAGAAGGGTGCAAGGTGGCTCAGGGCTCTCCTTGATCAGGTGCTGAACCTTCTTCAGGATCTCATGGGGCACATAATGCAGCTCAAATACCAGAAACTCCAGCAGCTGGAAAAAGTGCTTCTGCACTGGGGCAGGTTTCAGGGGCACCATCTCCACAAACTGCGAAATGGGCTGCAGGGTCCACTCCAGCAGGAAGAAGTTGCGGGCATTCCAAGTCCAAATGGTCCTGATGGCTGACAGGACTTCCATGCAGAGGACCGAGTTGCTGGCTTTGTGGAAAACATTTTGCAGGACTTGGAAGGCCTGAAGATTCTTAACGGTCTCCCCTAAAGATAAAAAAAGGAGTAATCCTGCAAGTCATTTCTCCTGCCCTTGCCTAGAAATACATGCTTGTATAACCATTAGAATATACCATGTGAAGTTTCTATATTCTACCCCCTATGAATAAATGTCTGTCAGCGGTCCCAAAAAGCCAGGTGTCCAGGTATAAGTACGGCTGGAACTGCATTGTCAAGATGTGGTGGCTAATTAAGCACTTGAATTATGGTCACTCTGAGTTGATACGTTCCATGAGTGTAAAAATATACACAGGATTTCCAAGATGGAGCACAAAGAAAAGAATACAAAAATGCCATTGACAATTTTTTTTATTGACCACATGCTGAGAATGTGGATATTGAGATATTATTTTGGTTATTGGGTTAAATAAACTATCTGAAGAAAAAATAACTTGTTCCTTCGTATTTTGTAAATATGTCTACTAAAACATTTAAGATTATGTGATGTGGCTCTCATTATATTTCCATAGGACAGCACTGGTTGGAGATTTGTTTTCAATAATTTATAATCAAAGGATGTTAAAGATTACTAAGTAGAGCCAGCTTCATTTCTAGACAAACTGTTAAATAAAGAAACCTTCTGAACCCTCCCCCTCTTTTCTCTCCAGCTCAAACGTTAAGCCACTTTCTTTCTTGTCCAGGTGGTACCTCACCAGAGAACTCCCTGCCTCTATCCTCCGTGCCTCAGACACTGGAGATGTTTCTGAAATTCCTCTCTGATCCAGACACTTCCCTGTGTGTCTGCTGGGGTTCATCCAAGGGCTCTTCTTAAATTAACCCTACAGCTCTGCAGCCTCTGCCCTCTGGTCTGCCCAGGTGCCTGTGCCCATTTCCTCAGACTCACCCAGATGTTTTTGGTTACCATTTCCTTTCCCAGGCTGTACTTTTTGCCTTCCCCTTCCTTTCTACCTGGACAACCATGCTTAGCTTTAAAAATTCAGTTGAATGGGGCCCTTTTGCAGGGTTTCCTAACCAATCCAGACAGAGATGACCCACCTGCCAGGCATCACCACTGTGCCAAATGCATTTATCAGCCAGTCATTGAGCAGATTATGGTTCAATGTATGTGTGACAGTCTCTACAGAGAATATTTAGGGAGCCAACACTTGGCCCATTCACAGTGGCACCCAGCATGGGGCTGAATGGCTGCTCCACAGAAAGCATTGGTACATATTTGAGAGTCTTTGCCTTCATTAAGTGAACATTTCCTCTAAATCTCACCCAAGGCATCTTTTCTAAAGAGATTTTTAAATCCACAGGTAAGCTCCCCAAAGCCATGATAGAATCGGACCTTCCTGTGTCACTGACAGATGCCAAGCATATGTTTCTTCATGAAGAAAGAAAGACCTGCACAGTGCCTGTCAGGGCATGGCACCAGTGGCTGCCTGGCACTCAGAGACATAAGGTGACCCACCAGAAGCCTCCTGATGGAACTTGAAGCCTTCCATTTGAGGGTAAGTGACACTGTCAAACACCTTCAGCTCGGACCGCCCACAGGTCGTCAACCACACCACCAGCCCGAGGAGCTCCTCCAGGTGGGGGTCCACTTGGCTCTGGGTCAGCCCATCATACCTGTGGGGACAGACAAGGGCAGCTGCCTGGGCATCCTGGAAGGAGCAGCCACCAGGAGTTTGCTCATGGCACTCCTCACAGGGATGCAGAGCCAACAGAAATCATGGGGCTGGGAAGATCCCAAAGATCTCCACGGGTTAAGCACCAAAAGGCAAGCAGAGTGCCCTGGATAAAAGTCACTGTTTGCAAACGTCAGCCTTAGATCTAAAGACTACAGATCAGAATACAGAGAAACCTGTGAAGAGTCATGGCATTTGCTTACAGGAAGGCTGCTTTCTATGGTTGCACCTCCCAAAAGACATGTTCATGTTTTGGGCACCAGCAGAGCAGAGCACTGCTAAAATGATTGATTTAATATTTCAAAAGAGCAACAAAACATCATGGGAAATCATCCGACGGAAATCATTAGCCTTCCTATGCTTCTTTGAAGGATGAGGACCTGTTCTGTTTCTTGCTACTGTGTGTAGGGGGGCTGCCCTGCTCTTCTTGAGGAGGAGGGTCCCCCAAGTCATAGTCTAGCTGCCATGCCGAGAGTAAAAATGCTTGCAGTGTGGCTTCAGGTAAGGCAGAAAGGGGAACCTGTGGACTAAGATGGGCCCTTCCTGACATCCCCAGAACAGGCTCATTTCCCCTTCCTGACTCCTACAAGAAGTCTGGAGAAAATCAACCACCCATTTAACCAAAGAAATGTTCAGGAACGGCTCTGACCCAGAACTCCATCAGACATGGTTCAGACTAACGTAAAACGTGGCATCCCCACAGGGGCATTTATTCTAGTGTCCATTTGGAGGAAAGACCTTAAGGTATTGTCATTTAATCACAACCTTTTGGAACTTTAGTCCCTCATCCAAGTCAGCCCCTCTAGACCAGAGCCTGACTATGTAGTGAAATCTGAAGCACAGAGGTAAGCTTCACCCCAAAGAAAATGTCTTTCATTTCTTTGGGGCAAACCTCACAGAGCAAACCTCAAGGGAATATATGTGACCTTGCCCTTAAGCAGTTTCCCCGAGATCAGTGGGAGTCTGAAAAATCAAGCTTTGATTTCCATCTGGTGGCTTGTCCAGTCGCTGGACTCAGCCTGAAAATGACAAGCAAGTCAGAGTGGAGGAAACTAGTCCCAACCCAGCTGAACGGCATCTTCATCTGGATTTCCCATGGGTCAAGGATTTGAGAGATAGTGGTTTATTTGGGAATTGATCCCAAAAATACTAGTAGGAGAGAGAGTCTGTGAGACACAGAGGAGCGAAGCCAGTATGGGAGCATTAGCAGGCAAGTGCCTCACTGGGCAACTGGAGTTGAACCCTCCTGGGGACTCTGGGAGGCAGAGTGGAGCTATCCCACCCAGCGGGCAACTTTGCTGGGGCTTTATCATCAGCACCTTCCAGTCACTGGTGAGGGCTGCTCCTGGGGGTTGTTGATTCCTTGGTACTTTCAGTCCCCAAGTATACAGGCAGAGGTCATTCCAATAGTCCCTGACAGCCCTCCAGGGCAGAGATGCATGTTCGGGCGTGTGGCTATCAGGCCAGCAGGCATACACTTGGTACATACCACCAAACAGACTTGGTGAAACTATTATTACAATCACCCACTAGTTCCTGAAGAAGTGGCTCCCAAATTCAGGTGCATGTTGAATTACTTCTGCAATATATCTCTATGGCCATGTTCCATGGAGATTTGTGTTTCAGAAGACATTCTGAGAAGGCTCAGTATCTCTTTCTCCAAAGCACCCCAAATGATTCTGAGAACCTAGGCTTTAGCAGTTTCTCCCCCACCAATCACAGCCACTTACCGAAGTAACACTTTGAGGAGCAGAGGATAGCCTTCTCCATTCTCAAACTCCATGAACAGAGCCGAGGAGACTGGATAGGAGCCCTTCACAAAGCCCAAGACAAGGCTCACTGCCTCGCTCACCTCGGGAGCAGGGAGAGTGTCTGCAAGCCTGTAGAGGTTCTGGAGGGAGATCTTGATGCAATCCATGCCTGCAGGGAGAGAACACACCCCTGTTGAGTTTGGAGACAATAGCTTTGGACATGCTATGGGCATTCCCTCCCCAGCCCTCTTTACATGACTGAATGACAAGACATGAATGACAAGTAACCCAAAAACATTTTTCTGCTGGTTCTTGGATCAAAAAGAAGGCTCTCCCATAAGAAGTGCCAGCCTGGAGTTGCACTCTGCAGAACCAGATGGAGAGCAGGTGAAATAGGAAGAAGAAGGAAGCCTCTTACCACCCTTGGCCCTATACCCAGCACGCAGGAGGTCCAGGTCCATTAGGTGATGGTGTATAAGACATAAGACCTGAGGGTTGCAGAAGATGTTCTTAAGGAAGCAACAGTGGATATGAGCAGAAATTAACTTAATGAGAAGTGCAGGGAAGGATACACAACTGTGTGAGAAGATGAGGGGCAAAAAGATGGTGTGTTTCAGCAAGACAGGGTATGGAGCCTGGAAGTGTGGATCACACGGGAGGGGAGGAAGTCAGGGCCAGCTTGTGTGGAGTCTGGCCACAGAACTTGGTGGTTAACCCAGAGCAGGGAAAAGCCAGAGGAAGACTTGAGTCTGAAAAGTGATGACATTAGATTTGCATTTTGAAGCATCACTGTTTTTAGGGCTCTTTCACTAGGAGAAACCTCTTCTGAGTGCCAGGAAAGTCACACCAGTGGATCAGGAAAATTACCTACAAGAAGTTGAGATAATGTAAGCTTAGTCCCTCAGCAGAGAGGCCTCAAACACTCCCCAAAGTCTTCATGCTGGACAGGAAAGCCCCAAGAGTTGTGGGTTTAGCAGGTAACCACCAGGCCAGCCCTTACTCCCCAACTTTCTCCTCAGCCCCTATATCCACGGAAACTACCCACTCCCCTAAAGGAGTGCTGGACACAATGCTCCAGTAGGCAGGCTCCACACCAAGGTGGAATTTTTCTTCCCAGTTTTGTTTTGGGCAGCTGAGAATATTGACACAGTGAGAGACCTCTACCACCAATTCATGCAGCCTTTTCTCAGGAGTCTCAGACTCTAGCCAGTTGGGGAAGCCTGGGCTGCTGAGCACCTGGGGCCCAGCTCAGTCCTGGATCATTACTACAGGGCCCTGGCCTCACTGAGAACTTTGAATCCCTCAGCTGGGGCTGAGATTTCATCCTGGGCTCAATTACAGTAAAAGAATGGGTTTGTTGAACTTCCTTATCTGTCACCAACTGATGCCCTCTGTTACAGAAGGCTCCAGAAAGATCACAAAACAAGTATTCATGGACAAGCAGGTTACACTGGCAGGCTCAGATTCCCACCTCTCCCCAAAAGACCCCATACCTTGGGGTTAGCCCAAGGGGTGGACTGTTGTGCTCACAAAAAGTACTTCAGCTCATGGAGCTGAGAAAATGTTCCATGGTGGGTGGGGAGGTCAGCCCAAGGGAACTTCTGTCAAAATCTTCCCCTTGGAGTTAGCCTTGCAGGGCTTCCCTCCCTGTGCTGAGATCAGCTGGCAGCTGACAGGAGGCCAATACATTTTCCTAAAATTTTCTGAGCCCCAAAGGTGTCTGTGCTTCTTAGAATTATTCAAGCCCTTGGGAGATAGACAAAACTGAGGGAGGCCACAGGACTGCTCATGAAATTGACTCCCTCAGCATCTTGCCTTTGACTACACCCAGGTAATGGTGCTGTTATGCACCCAATGGGCATGCACTGCGTTCCAGGCACCATCTAGGCACTTCAGATATGTCAGCTCATTGAAGCATCACTGCAATGCAATAAGACCAGTGGGGTTACTATCCCCATTTTGCAGATGAAAGAACAGAGGCACCCACACAAGTTAAGTGCCCAATGTCACTCAGTGAGAACAGAGCTGGAGTCCACACCCTGGCTGTCTGGTTCCAGACTCTGTGGCCTTTACCCCTACACATGCTGCCCAGAAAAGTACCTAAGGCACTGGGATCTGACGTCTCCAGGCTTAAAATCCAATTTTCTCCTTCACTAGCTGGGGAGCCCTGGCAAATTCTTCCACTACTCTGAATCTTCATTTCCCCATTTCCCCTATTGCAAAAAGACATTAAAATCTACCTCAAAGAAACAGATGAGATAACATACAAATGGGCCCTGCATGTGTCTGTTTGACAGTATTGTGTGCAGTAAATGAATTCCCCTTTCCCTCTTTCCAATGGAGCATCAAAATGCACAATAAAAGCCCATGCACAAATGGAATTAAGCAACATAGAGTCAGTCATCTGCTAGGCAGCTGAAAACCCCATTCATCCATCTCTTTCTTGGTCCCAGAAACCTATGCTGATGCTGCAAAGTATCCCAGGGTCTCATTGGGGAAAGGGGGCCCCCAGCCCACCCCTGGTCTTCTGGGGCCATACCCTGCAGGTATTGGACAATGCTGAGGTTCTGAGCCCTGGAGATTGCCCTCAGCACACAGAAGGTGGGCTCCTTCCAAAAGCAGCAGTTGTGCTCCCGGAGACAGGTCGTGGCGATCACTAGAGAATGCAGCTCAGTGCCTGAGAGAACTCCCTCCAGCCCCGGAGACTCGCTGCAAATATTCAGCAATATCTAGAACAACACAAAGCCAGGAAGACTCTGGTTAGGAAAGCTCCTTCCTGTGACACGTTTCTTCCCAACTTCTCCAGAGCATTCATGGGCACATGTCAGCATGAAGGATGTTATCATGTGCGGTCACCATCTGTCCCATAGCAGCACGGTCAACAGTGCCACCTAGGAAAGGGTGACAGGGCTTGGGGCTTAAGTCTGAATTCATAATCCTATATGAACAGTTGTCATCCTTTCCAAATCAAAATAACAAAGAAATGTTTGATGAGAGAGAAGTTTTTCTATAGAAATGCAGAAAAATGCCATCAAATATTAAAGTATAAAATTAACTGGACCTAGTGTTATTTAAAAAGAGAGATGTGTTCCCGAATCCTGGGTTGGTACTCACTCTACTTCTCTGTAAGATCTGAGCATTATCCTATAACCTCCTAACTGGGATCCTTGTTCCAGACAATCCAGTCTCCCTGTGGCTACTACCTTCCCAGCCACTCGGGATAATTCATGGCTCACAGAGTTCAGAGTGCACCAGCCCCGCCTCCTCTCACGTTATCACGTGCATCTCTCCTTTGACTCTCAGTGGCAGATACAGAAAGCTCCTTCCCTCTGAACCCACTAGCAGACAGGTGGTAGAGTCCAAGCTAGACAGCCCTGAACTGGGCTACAGGTCCCATTTCCAAGCTTCCCCTGCAGGTGGGAAGTGAGGCGAGGTGACCCTTGGTTCATGTCCATTTCTGCTCCCCTTGACTCTCCTCCCCTTCACAGCTCCCTCCCAGTATTCAACAACCTGGCTCAATGCCATTTCCCCAAAACAGCCTCCTATCATGCCCTACTATAAATCAGGTCCCCTTGTCCTTGCTTCCTATGACTTCTCCTTCATAGTGCTTAAAAAATTAGGCACTGCTCATTTATTCATGTGATTATTTCCCTGGTTTAGCTTCCCCAGCTCCCAGTCACCTCCGCAAGAGAGGGGGCTGTGCTTGCTGCAGGAACCATCAGTCTGGCGTAGAGCCACACATGGAGGATCTCAGTGTATTTTCGTGAAGTGATATAAGGAAAACCCTGGGGAACACAAACACAGTCTATCACTGTGGCTCACATTCTGCCCATACCTGAGGAGGACTATGAAGATAAGGGTCACACTCATTCCTGGCAGGGCACAAAAAAGCCTAAATTTCCAACAAATGAGGCTTAGGGAATAGCCCACCACAAGTGGAATCCACCAGAACTCGTGAGATGCCTTCTGATAATAACGATTCTGACTCAAATATTAGTCCAAGATGAATATTAAATACAAATGCATATTTCAATGGATAACTGCATTTGGAAATTCCCAAATGGTCCTACATACTGGCTATGTGTGAAATTCTGCCTGAGGCACTGGACACACAAAGATGAATAAGACACACAGTTCTCTTTCCCCACCCCTACCAAGGTCTCCTCCAGAGAGGCACGGGGCGTTTTCTGGAGAAGGCAGCATCCGAGAAACTGAGAAAGCAGAAACTGGCAAGATGGAGGCAGAAGAAGGAGCTGAGAAGTCATGTTAAAGCCACTGATGGTAGTCAGAGAGGATAAGACAGATGCGGAGGTACAAGAGGAAATAGCATTTGAAGCTTAGTGGCCTGAGATGGCCTCTGAGAAGAGGGAAGGAGGTGGCATCACAGAGTGGCTAAAGGCCTGACTCTGAGTGGACTCGGGGGCCAGATTCCTAGGGTTCCAATCCCAGCCCCCACCCACTCCCCCACGAACCTGTACTCATGTTTACTCACCATACTTGAGTTTGTATAGAATCAGGTGACAATGCAACACACCCCTGGGATGGATGAGAGGGACCACGGAGACCATGGCACCAGATGCATGCAGAACAAGTACTTAGAAAACGTTTGCAACAGTTCTACAAGGCAGGTCAGAATGCTTATTCTCAGGGGTCGGGGTAAGACACAGGAGTCTCTTGCTGCCAGGGAGAGCAAGCAGGACCTGGGCCCGCCACCCTGGAGAAGAAGGAGCTGGTGGGATCAAGGGAAGGAGGATGAGCCGAACTTTCAGGTAGAGAGCAGAGGAACACTGACACAGGGACACGATGAGTCAGAGAGAGAAGAAACCCATTTCCAAGTGCACAGGATTCACGGCATTTGCAGAGTGTGGGGGCAGAGGGCTAAGTTGGCTCCCAGAAGAACAGAGAAGCTTTAGAAATAGGCCCAGAAAGATGAGAGCAGCTCCTAGAGGTGATAAGTCTTAGCCCAAGCATCCAAGCCCTTCCTCTTGCTCACCTGCACAAACATCCTCTGAACTTGAACGTCACTCTCAAAAAGCTCATGCTTTTCCAGAGGAAAGACAAAGAAGAGGTAGAGGCACTGCAGGAGCAGCGCTGGAAGCCCGGACTCAGCAACTCTGCCCAACGTCTCCTGCAGGGGAAAAGCAGACATGACCACAGGCCACAGAGCCTGCAGAGCACAGCCCCAGCTCCAGCCCCAGGCCCAGACCAAGCTCCAGAACCAGCCCCAGCTCCAGACCCAGACCCTGAACCAGCTCCAGTCCCAGCCACAGCTCCAGCCCCAGGCCCAGATCTAGCCCTACACCCAGACTCAGACCCAGACCCAGACCCAGATCCAGAACCATCCCCAGACCCAGCCCTAGACATAGACCCATCCCCAGGCCCAGACCAAGACCAGCATGGTCGGCCATGTAGAGGGAACATGGGCGAATCCCTCCCTCTCTCGCGGCAACACATTCACAAGGAAGAATGGAAACAATCACCGGACTCACCCAGGTGGCTGTGAAGATTAAGTTTATATAAAGGGTCTACTGTGTGCTCAGTAAACATTACATCCAAAATAAGACAGATGATAAGAAGGAGGGAAAGGAGGAAGGGAGGGAGGGAGCCAGGGAAAGAGGGACTGGTACAAAGCAGAAAACAAGGGTTTTCCTGATTTTGGTTTCTGCCTCCTGATTAGGAAACTAGAAACTCAGTCATGAGGGATGGTCGATAACAAGTGAACAAAACTAATTAAGGACCTGACTGGGCCCTTTCCGTCCTCCCATACAGATCGAAGCCGTCACCAAGACCAAAATGACCCCATAGGTGAAAACCAATAACCAGGGGTGCCAGACAAAGGGGAGAAGATAGGAAGTGGGCAGGGAGGGGCCAGCCTGAGTGCAGAGCCCCCCAGGGCCCTACTTCCCTGGCTCTGCCTGGGTTCCTGCCAGATGCCCTTGGTGTGTGGGCAACCCGATGTGTGTGCACCTACAAGAGCATGTGTGGCATTCATCTAAAGTATGCTGTCCACCCAGTTTGACCACTCTAACAGATATGATGGCTTAACTAGAAAAAAGAGAAAGGAAGAATGTACAGTCGGGGCCAGAACCAGGAATATAAGGCAGGCCGCTGGTTCTACCCTTCCCCCTAGAAGCTTCCATTGTAGGCTAACATCTGCCCCTGCTTTGACACCTGGCTCTGCTGTGACATCCCCTCCAGGCAGCACTCTTGTCCTCCATGCTGCATTGGCCCCACTGAAAGCTAGAGGCCTGCTTTGAGGGCAGGCTGCTCACAGTGGAAAACAAGGCCTTTTTTTACTATAAACAAGAATTTTTTACTACTCAGCCTGAAACAATCCTTCCTCAGAGGCAGAAGGCTCTATGCCTGAGGGTGGTCCAGGCAGTTTACTTGGAAAAGTCCTGTGGTCCCCACTGGAGTTTTCAACTGCAGGCTGTGCTTCTCTCCCTGTCCATGCACAGTCTCCAAATGCCTGTCTGAAGTTGGTGTTCACCAGTAGCCTGAGGGCAGCTGCCACCCAGATCTGGCTCCCTGGTGCCATGCCTGGTGCTGAGTGCCACACCTGGCAGGCAGCACTGTGATTGCTAGACAAGTGAGCATCTGGGCCTGCCCTGCACAGGGCCTCTGGACATTTCTACTGATGGCCAGAGCTGCCAGGGACTGCTTCTGCCTGAGAGGACACCGGCCATCAGCAAACCACTCAGGGGGGGAAGCACTGGGTCCCCAGCTTCTTGGTGGGAGGACACAAGTGCAACCAGAATGGGACACTAGTGGGAAGGGAAGAAAGGGGAGCCAGCCCCTTTGAGCATCATCTCTGAGCAGGATGGGACAGGCACCTAGGAGAGACCCCTTCAGTCTGAGTTTATGGGCTCTGGAGCCAGATAGATTGCAATGTAAGATGGGTGAGCCTGATTTCTCAGCACTGATGTGGTGCCACCATGATCTGACTCACAGGGTTTGGGGAGGTTGACTGACACAATGCACAGGATGCAACCTGCCTGCCCTGACACACAGCAGGTAGTCCATACACATCAGTCACTGTTAACCCCTCAGTAACCCTAGAACCATGGCATTATCTCCAACTCTAAAATTAGTAATATAAGAGTCACAAAACTGCCCAGGGTTACATAGCTGATCACCTGGAAAGGCAACATTCAAATATGAATTTGACTATGGAAATCATGTTCTATATCAGAAAGGAAGTAGAGGAGGAGAAATAATTAGTCAGGTTCATGGGAAGAATACACTCTTGAGAAATGCCACTGCCCTGTGCTGGGACTTCCTGCTGTGCATGGATGAGGAGCGCCCTGCCCTAGGGCCCATGGGGCCTGGAACTTACTGAGTCTGTCTCCGTGAGCACATACACTGACTTCAGGAGCAGGTAACCATCCTGATCCTCATCCCCCTTCCACTGCATCAGCTGTCCAGCTGCCATTCTCGCTTGCTCTGGCAACGGCACATGAAGAGGAGAAAGTGTCACCAGCAGGGCAATGCCGTGACCTGCCCACCCAGCTGCCCTTTCACTCGGCTCCTCTCCCCATGAGATGTGCCTAGTGTCTTGAGGGGACTTCTGCCTTCTGCCCTCGCCACAGCACCCCCTGAATCTATACCAACCATTCAACTTAATCTCCTTGGAGGATGACCTTTATTGTGTCACCATTCCTGTCAATAACTATCAATGGCTCCCTGTTGCCAAATAAGAACAATCTCCTCAGCAGCTGAACTTCCCACAATTGAAAGTCTTCACCCCACTTCCCTTATCACACAGCCCCTTTGATGGAAGGGCTTCCTGCAGGCTGCCCCATGCCCAAGCTAGTCCTTCTCCCTGGAATCCCCTCACACCCTCAGCCCCATAGCCACCGTGAAATTCTGCCCAGCCCACAGGGCTGCGAGCAACTTGAGCAGAAGAGTACAAGTCAGAAGACCTTGCAGCAGAAAACAAGCCTCTGTATCTTTTCTGGATCAAGCTATTCATTGAACACACAGGTGCACCTTTTATCTCAGCACTTCCTCCCAGATACCTAGTCGTGTGTGTGTGTGTGTGTGTGTGTGTGTGTGTGTGTGTGTGTGTGTGTGTGTGTGTGTGTGTTGTGTGTGTGTGTGTTTGGAGGTGGATGTGTGTGTGTTTGGAGGTGGATGTGTATGTGTATAGGTGTGGGTCTGTGATTGTGTATATGCCTATGTGTGTCCATTTCTCTGTGTGTGTGTGTGTGTGTGTGCGTGTGTGTGTCTGTCTATCTGTCCCTCCTAAGAGAAGCAGTTTCCCCAAGGCCCCATTCCCTCCTCTGCTAGCTTTTCCCTTCATTCCCAAGGTGCTCAGTGGCAGAACCAGCTTATCATGCTTTTTAGAAGATACTATTCTAACTCCACTAGAAAGTAGAGGGGGACTTGGCAGGAGGCCTGGTAGGAGTCTGCAGAGCTGCTTTGCTCTCCATAAGGTGTTCTCCAGGACTTCTTTTCTCTTACCTGCAGGCTTTCCCACAAGTCCCTTCTGTATTTCTTGGGCAAAGTGGTTGGAAACATCTTCTGCCAGCGTCTGGAGACTGGGAAAGCAGATGATCCCCATGGAGTGTTCCCAGGCCTGAAGTCAACAAACAGGACTCTCAGAGATGTCAAAGCCACAAAGCAAGGCGTGAGAATCACCTTGCCTCTCTCCCTGCCGGCCCAAACCAAAGGCTCAGTGGGCTTTCCCAGGTTCATCCCAAAAGCCACCAAATCACCTGCCCTCACAACTTCCACCTGATCCCTACCCTAGTGCTTGTGAATTCACCAATTTCCCACTGACCTCCAAACCCACATCCAGCTGGCCCTGAGCTTCTCACCCTGAACCTGTGCTCCTGAACCATCAACCACACAGAACTGAATCCATTGCCTTCCCCACAAACTTGCTGCATCTCATCTAGTGTATGGTCCTACCAAGTACCCAGCTGCCCTTGTGGGAAATTCCTAGAGTGTTTTCCGAGCTCCTCCTTCTCCTCACCTCCCTTACCCTATCAATTGCTATGTCTCACTAACTCTCCTCTTACATGCTTCTCAGTCTTGATATCTTAGTTTTAGTCATGAGATTACTTCCATCAGATAATCTAAAATGTGGGATTGCAAGTTAAGAGTATGCTTTTCTGGTTTGTTTGTTTTTACTTTTGTTTTGTTTTCTAGTGCATTGGTACAGGTACATATTACTAACTCACTCTCCAGAAAAAGTTTACCAGGTTAGCCTCCAGGGGCTCCATGGAAGTGGGCTAGTTTCTCCACACCCATGCCAACACTATCATGTTTTTTATCTTAAATGGGAAACCTTATAGAAGAAAAAATATCTCCTCTCAGTTGCAATCTTCTGATTATAGAGCAGATGAATGCTTTTCATGCTTCTTGAATTGCCTGTTTTTACTCTGCCTATTAGTCTATTGGGTTTTTCATTATGTTATTATTTATTTTTGAAAATTCTTTATATATAAAATATGTTAACCTTTGGTCCATATTATTTTCATGATTTTTTTGAATTTGTGTCATTTTAATTTGCATTGTTTGGTTTTGCTATATAGAATTCTGAAATTTGTATGAAATAGAATTTCTCAATAAATTTTTTTGTTGTCTGGCTTTAGTTTCAGGCTTAGGAAATTCCCTCCCAGTCCAAGTTGTTGTTGTCCTTTTTAATCACCTATTTCTTTTTTAATTTCCTTAGAATTCTTTCTTACCTGTCCCTTCTCCATTTCTACCCTATCTGGTCACCTTTTTCCTCAAGCTTTTCCCCCTTATTGTTCAGGATACTATTTAATAGAAGTCATGATGTAAAATTCTGCTTGGGCTGCCTGACCCTTTTCAGAATTTCCTCCTGGTTTCTGTAGTAATCCTATTCATAGGTCTGCTTCTCATCTGAGTCTTTTTCCTTTGTTCTGCTGTATTATCACAAGCCAAGCTTACTAGTGCTAGGATGAAGATAGTTGTCTCTAGGCCAACAATCAGAGTACAGTGATTATTCTTGGCCCAGGACTAGAGTTCCCCCACCCCAGGTTCCCACCAGGAGGGTAGGCTACTGTGTGCCCATTCTTGGCAATAAGTGACCTCTATGAAATGCAATTTTGTTGGACTGCCATCCACCGCTCCCTCTCACCAGCCTCATTAAATTATATTCCTGCCCAAAGACCTGATTGGATTTTTTTTAAGCTGAGATCCTCCTTCTAGAAAAGGTGAGAAAAGCTCCAAAACTCTGAAGGGAAATCATTTTCAACATGGGTCCATGCTATAAATATTATGTTTATTAAAAGGTAATAACTTTTTTAAATCTCTATATTAAAAGACACTATGTACAAAATGAGGAGGAAAGCCACAAACAGGGAGAAAATATTTGCAATCTGGTCCTACAAATTAATAAGAAAAAGAAAACCTGATTGTTTTTTAAGACAGGCAAATGAAACAAGTAACTTACAAGAAATAAAATGAATAGCAAATTACTAATAATCATGAAAATGCAAATTAAAACCACAATAAGATATTATACACTTTTCAGGTTGATAAAAATGAAGTCTGACAATACCAAATGTGGGCAAAGGTGAAGAAACACAAAAACCATCTTTCTCTACTCGTAGAGTATAACTTGGAAGATCCTCTTTGAAGAGGTATTTAACTCAATGAAATAAATTTAAACAGGTACTTGTCTTACAACCCAGCAATCCCACTCCTAGGTATATGCCCTAGAGAAATGCTGGCATGTGTCCACAAGGAGGAGTGAGCAAGAAAGTTATCTGCAGCATTATCTGTGATTCTGCAAAATGGAAACACTTATTCATCAAAAGGACAACAAATGAATAATTTGTACATAATAATCTTTATATAGGGATACTATATAACACTGAAAAAGAAACAGAGCTACCTGCATCAACATGGATAACTCTAGAAATAGAATGTTGAGTGGAACAAGCAAGTTGCAAAAGCATATTATGGTATAATTCTAAAAACCCTGTGAGATGATATCAAGTGCACAATAATACCACTTACAATTATAAAAATATATCCAGGTCATCCCCACAGGGAATGATGACTCAATAGGATGGGAGCTACCACTGGAAGAGGGCAGCAGGGGAACGTGCCCTGGAATGCATGCATAGGGACTTAAGTTTATCTGAAATGTTTTATTCCTGTTACACAGATGGTGAGTACTTGGGTATTTATTTTGGGTGAGTCCTGGGAGGGATATTTGTACCTAAAATGTATTTTTTTTAATTCTCTGCCCTTTATATGGACATAGTTGCCCCTATCCTTTATAAATAAGAAAGCAATAGTTCAGAATTTTGCTGAAACCACAAAAAAGCTCAATGAATGTTAAACACGATTGCACATAGCAGACCTCCAACAATTATTTGGTAAGTGAACACATGATTATGATATCCACAATCCACAGGATGTTAACCAAATGTATCATGTGCTGGTCTGGTGCCAAATACTGGGCCCAGCCCTTACTTGGTGGGTTCCACTAACCTTCACAACAAGTCTTCGAAATTAGTATTATCATTATTACTATTACTAGTCCCACTTTACAGAAACCGAGGCTGAGACAGAGGGTAAGCCCAGAGAATGAGTCCAGGAGAAGTGTAAAGGATGAAATTATCTCATGCACACTTAAGTAGCCTGTGCATGCCTAAAAATTCATGCCTACCACCTGGAAATCAGCTATCACCCTGAAACTTTAATTCCTGGAAAGAAAAAGTCGGTTCTTTTGGCTGAGAATTTCTGTGGTAAGATTACTTCCCTCCCCAGGGTGGAGAACTCTGTTATGATGTCTTCCTAACAAATTCCTGTGCCTCTTCCCTGCACTGGCAAACCCCACAAAGACCAATTTGCAGGCAGTTGACTCAGAAGCATCTAGATCCTCTTCCAGCCGTGGGACTCCAGGAGGCACTGTACAATAAAGTAAATTGGGCCACTGTGAGCTGAACAGTAATTGTGTGCTCAGCTAGATTCTCCCAAGGCTCACCCTCCTTTCTGGGACCAAGATGGGTACTTATGGAGACCATATTAACTCTTTCAGGCCCCTGGGGTGCTGTTTGATGCACTGAGGCAATCATTTACTGAATGGTACCATGGAGACCCCAAAGAGTTAAGGCAGCTTCCAAAAGGATCTGATTTTTTCCCTCAACTGGGACTTGCATGCTGGAAGAATATTGCTCAATATTTTTAAAAAATTTTATTTACTCATATTATCTAAGCTGCACCATCATGCCTTGTGACTGGACCTCACATGGAAGAAAGAAAATGATGCTCTGGTCTGCAAAGGAAAATAAGGAATAACAAAAGTTCTTGAGGTGATGGGAGAAAACCCCAGCTTTTGAATGACAGGCACTCTGGTTGGTTTTCAAGTCTAACTGCAATATTACTATTTCACCATCATCGCAGAGTTTGGTGACTGGGTCTTCATGGGCTCAAAACATTTTACGTGAGTTTCCCCTGTTAGTGTGACACAGCTGATGCTCTCCTTTGCAGACATTTTTTTTTAAAGTGATGCATCAAAACTTTGCTAATGCAACAAAAATGTTGTATTCCCAAAATGGGAATAAACTATGTTACAGGCCCTGCTCTGAAATTAGATAAAGCCAGGGATGGACAAGGAGGGGTATTTCCCTTCACCATCACCTGTGGACCCCACGCTTGGATACAATTCTTGGTCATCCTTGTTATTATATTTAACATTATTTCTTTCTCTTCCATTGTCAGTTGGGTCCATGAGTGGTTTACATAGAGTTACTGACCACACTCAATGGCACAAACTCTACCACTGGCAAAGCAGTTAGTCAAAGAGTACCTGTACACACCTGTATCCATGCACATGTGCACACACACAGACACACACTCATTTCCAAGTACAACAGATTTAGTGTTAATTCCAATCCCTCCACGCTAGGAAATGAATGGATTCCTCCTTATGTTACACTCTGTTCTGGTTTTCTATTGCTGTGTAACCAACTACCCCCAAATTGAGTGGCTCAAAATAACAGCAATCATTTATTTTTCTGATAGATCTGCAATTTGGGCAGGGTTCAACCGGGACAACTTTGCTCGCTCAGCTGAGGCAGCACACAGGGGCTAAGATATCCACTTGTAAGATGTCATGCTTGCATGGCTGGCAAGTTGATACTAGTTGTCAGCAGCAAGTGCAAGGTCAGGGGCTGGTTCCTTTACACATAGGCGTTTACTCAGGGCTGCTTGGACTTCCTCAAAATGACACCAAGTTTCTAAGAGTGAGTATCCCAAGTGACAGGAAGAAGAAGCTGCAAGTATCTTGAGGCCTGAACCTGGAAATGTCACCTGTGTCCTACGCATTAGCCCATTAGCCATGCTATCACAAACCCACGCTGATCCAAGGGGAAGGGACACAAAGCCACCTGTTGAAGGGAGAAGTGTGGACCCATGCTCAGCATCTCTAATTTGCCATATCCATAGATCTCCCTTGTTTTTCTCTGTTTTCCTACCCCCCAGGTTGTCTCTCCCAGACAATGAGAAATTTTACACCAATTTCTGAAAATTCTCTATTTCACTGTCTACTTTATCTCAAAGTACATATTCTAAGAACAATCTTCAACAACCACATCACCACATCATAGCTCTATCACTACCCATGTCTATTATTACCAAGTATCTCTATTCAATGTGATGCCCTAGAGTGGCTCCCTTTCCCCCAAAGCAAGCTCAACTGAAGGTCAGCAGGACCTACCCATGCTTGCTAGAGGAATGCCTTCTTCTCTTGATGAGGTCTTATAATAAGAAAGGAAGACCATAGCCCAAGGTTCTTCACAGGAAAAGAACAACAGTCAATTGAATCCTTCCTGAAAACACTGCTCTGCACACTGAGAAGTTACTGGCTCTGTGCTGCTTCCTATGTGATGCAATAAAACCTCCTCCTTGTCTGCAACATCCTGGAGTCACATGTGTAGGAGATGGCATTCGTTTTGTACACAAAGGGGAATGTAGTATTAGCCAGGCAAAGCCATTGTCCAGTGAATCACGGCCAGAGAAAGAAACCAGATGTGCTTTGTTTTACAAACCCCAGCCTACCAGAGGGAGCCCAGCGGTTAACAACACAGCCTAGACAGGCTGCCTAGGTTAAGTTCTGTTTCTTACTAACAGATGGGTGGCCTTGACTGAGTTATGCAACATCTCTACACCTCTCTTGCTTCATTTATGAAGCTGGGATAAAAATAGACCCACTTTACAGAGTTATTATGAGGACTTGTAAACACTAAACAGAATGCCTGGTTTTATTAGTCAGAGCTTGGTGAATATTACTAGCTATCACCAGTGAAAGGACCATTCACCCTGGATAAGAGCTCCTCTCAGACCTACACAGAGGATCAGCAGAGGAGGAGAGCCAGCAGCTGTGGACGGGAGCTTCCCTTCTGACTCACCCCCTCAGGGCAGCTCCCTGTCAGGGTCCCAGGGCCCTGAGGCACCATCAGGCTCTTCCTTATTACCAAGACAGTGACCATCATGTTGAGTGAGTTCATTTCTTAACAACCCTGCAATTGTGGAAGAACAACTGGGATTTACTACAGAGCCAGCCAAGCCCCCTTTGTACTTCCCTAGCAGTTGCTGTAACTTCATGTAAAAATAATGACAGGGATAAGGGGGAGGTCTGTCCTGTGCTATCAGTGTTAGGAGTGAGATAAGAAAAAGTTAAAGAGGCTAAAGAGAAGTTCTCTAGAAGAAGATGCCAAAGAAGCAGCTCTTGGAGAGTCTGCTACACAAGACAATCCCTATTGTCAAATCTCAAGACTCATGAGATTGAGACAGGTTACAGTCCCTGAAGCAAGTGATGGCCACGGAAGCAGGGCACACACTGCTGTCAAGCCTCAGATGACACCTGACTGCATAGGCCACCCCTTCCATGCTGGGTCTGACTGATAAAGACTCTGGGCCGGTCAGGTCAGAGAAGATTGCACAACCCACGGATACAGCTCTTTCTAAGCAAGGGTGACAATTCAAAATCTCCTGTGTACATTGTCTTAGAACAAATAATATTCCACATCATCTTGACTTCCTTGGGCCCAGAGTGAAAAGAGTCCGGAGTAGAGAGTTGAGCCCCACCAGTGGGGCCTGGTTTCCATGACAACCAGTATATGTGTAAGGCTTTGATGTCAGCAGCCACACTCTATAGGAGATTGCACTATTTTTTAAGTCCTGATATTTCCAAGGGAATTCCTTATAGACTACCTTAAGGAACACTGTTTTGTGGTCATAAGATTCAGAACAGAGTAGTTACAAGCTTGACCTCTTAGATAAAGACCTGTATTCCAGAGGATGTTCTCAGTCTTCAACTGCAGGTCAGATTTTATCTGTACCACTATCTCAAAAAAAACAAGAAAAAAAACTCTCCCACCTTCCCCATGGTCCTTTCCACTATCAAGTCTTAATTAAGAAGCCTGAGGGCTCTGGCTCTGACAGAGTTTTATTAATCAGACCTTAAAGGAAGCAACAGATTTTCAGACATGTACACTGGGTGCCAATCAGTATCCTCTACTCTGGTCTGAACTTCCCATAAGGGTAAAACCTCCATATGTCTCCTTTCATAACCCCAGACCCTAGAAGAGTATAGGAGCTTCATAAATATTTGTACAACAAATGAATGAGTTCTTGCAAATCAAAAATCTAAAGAGAAGCAAAGCAGTTCCAAGGCCTGGCCCTGGATGAAAAGTCCTTTCATCAGAGCCAGGACTGTCCAGCGATAACGATACAAAACCACAGCAAACCCCTATACATTCCCAGTGAATTTCGGTGGGGAGCAGGAGGCTGCTTACATTTCTCCTTCCATAAGACAAAGTTGATCTGAGAACTGGGTGATCTCTCAGAAGCTGGAGTGGTCAGGGCAGAGGCTAGGAATGAGAAACCTAAGCTGTCTCTCCTGACCTAGTTCTCCTTTTCTAGTACATTCCCTGTCTCCCAATTATCCAATCTGTGAAATGTGATGGATGGGGTATACAAGTCCAAAATATGGAGGAAAATAATGAATTGATGGGCAGTAAGTTGCTTTCTATAGGAAGACATGCCTGAGTATTCAATGCATCCTATAAATCTGATCCCAAGAACATTCCAATTCATCTTAGGAAACCCTTAAATATTCCTGGTTAGCAAGTTAGATGAAACATTAAGAAAAGGTTTCTCAGTAAAAACTTGCCAAAACCTCCATCTGATCTAATTCTACTTTCAAATGTGAAAAGGATTTCATCTGTGCTTTGAATGTGTTTTTTAATAAAAACCCAAAATCAATACTCAAGCAAGAACTACATTTTCATAAAAAGATGTGTTCCCCACTGTGCAACTAAACTTCAGTATATTCAACTATAAGGCAGACTTCACTGGCAGAAGCTTTGTTCCAAGACAACAAATCCCTTGTACCCAAACCATCACCAGTTGCCACTAACCAGAGTGCCAGCCCAGGGGACAGGCTGGGTTTTTCTTGTGTGCGTATGACCAGGGAAGTAGGCACTGCTCTGGGACTTCCTACTGATTATACCTCAGTTTCCATTATGGGCACAGTTTGATGTTCTGGCTCTCCCAGGCCCTGGTGCTGGTATTACTGGGTTTGAGGTTACTGGCTATCCCTGCAGCTCAGGTCTCAGGACATACATTCTTTCCTCGCACCCAAAGGACTGAGTTTCTTTTCTGACTCCCAGTCTGGAATTATGGCTGAACAATATAATTCTTTTAATGAAATATACAATATTACTCAAGAGTCAACTCTCCATATTTTCCTAGCCCCTTCTCATCCTGGAGAGGAACCTTGCTTGCTATCTTCATTAAATAACATAACATTCCCCTCTAGACAACCAATTAGAGACCACTTGTGATATTAAAACCACCTACTCCAGCTTCCAGTCATCCCAGAAGTGTCCCCAGAGCACTGTTTCATCTTCTTAGTTTCAAAAACAAGAATACTAACCTTCAAGAACAGTGGGAGAAGATTCAACAGGCTCTTCTGACGCTCAGCCTGGCTCCCATGAACCAATTGCTGGTATTCCAAAAACTTCCTTTCTAGCCTCTCCCAGAGAGCAGTGGGGCTAGGGGACTGCCCTCCATGTGGGAAGTCAGGCTGAGCTATGTTGGGCTGGTCTTCATTTTGGGAACCTGGATACTCAGCCCTGTCTTCAGCCTGTGAAATGTCTTCTGCCTCCATGCCTTGGCAAAGCAGATCTGAATTCAGAACAAAAAACAAAAATGAAGTCCTGTCACAGCACTTCCTGATAAGCTAGTTGTGGGACAAGGTACCCTACTCATTCAGGCCAGTTCCTATTGAAGGTCGTTCCTCTAAGAATCTGAAACTGACTAAAATAAGGAAGACTTTAAAAAAAAGAGATTCCAATTTAGATGTAATTCATATGACAATCTAACATGTGCAGGCATTGTGCTTGGCTCTTTACACAGACTCCCTTGAGAGAGATGGGTGCTTTTATTTTTTTCTATACAAGTAAGGAAACTGACTTACAGGGCCAAAGGCATACAGGCAGCTAGACATCCAGTTGAAATGCAAACCTTGAACACTAAAGCCTGTTTTTTTATTACCTGATGCTGCTCCTCTTTGAAAAGGCTAAGTAAATAGAAGAGACAAGTGTAAAATGTTTTACCCATATTTGTAGAGTCATGTAATCCGAGATCTTCAATTTTAACTTCCCACTACCACAAGAGGCTAAAGGATATAGATTCTTCATATTACTTTTTGGTCCTCACTCAATACTTTTAGAGGATTTTGTCCTTAAAATTACCTTTTAAACCTCCATGCTGACTCAAAAGATCTCCCCTATTAGCTTACATAAGAACAATTGTGCAAACTGGGACCTCAGGTCAGGAGACATAAGGACAAGAATTTATGTGATGAAAATAGACCAATTTGTCTGAAAGGGAATCTTAAGAAGGTACCTTTACGTGTCCTTGATACAAATGAATGACAGCTGTCCTAGTCTTCAGGTAAGTCATGACTGACTCACAGCACAACAAAGGTTTGTTCCCTGTTGGTCAGGAGTGCAGGAAACTCATGTAGGGACCAGAAAGTCTAGGCTTCCTGCAAACAGCCCTCCCTCAGCCACAATGTCACCATGTAGGAGTCCATCTTGGAATTGGGCCAGCAGCTAGCAATCACCAATCATGGCACATAACCAGGCAGAGGGGCACACAGAGGAGGAGCCACTGGCATTTTGCTCTGGGCTACAGTAGCTGAGGAGTACTTCATGCTTTATTTTTAGCCCAGACACACACCCTTTACAGGCAAGAATGGGCGTTACTAAGGATCAGGTGGCCACAATAACCCTCCATCCCTGAAACTATTTCTGTACATAACTCCATGAGCCCCTGGCCCATCTATCACACAGGCTTATTACTCTGATTTCATTTTCAGAAATCATTTTCTAATCACAAAAGCCATGTAAGTTTAATGTCAAAAATTGGGAAAGAGCAAAATATCAGGAAGAATATGAAGTGTTAAAATCAAAAACAGAGACCAGCCTTGAAAATTCCCTGAGTAGACAAAACCAGTTTAGTCATACAAGCAAAGCTTTATTTAGCTCATTTTGCAAGACTAACTGGTCCTGGGTCATTTCTTGATTATACCTCTAAAATTCATAAACAAAACTAACGTGTGTCTCAAGGTTGATATGAGGTAACCACTGACCCATTCCCTGTGATTTAAGAGAAGTCTAATATGATCACCAGTCACTGTGAAGAGAAGCCACCGATTTCTCACCATATAAGTTATCATATGACCAAATACCCCTATGCCTCATTTCATATTTTGGTTTGAGTGCTCTCGGTTTGCAAACTTTTTTTTGGTGTGTGCACAATAAACATTCACTGATTACCACTTCAATAATTCCTTGGTTTTACATTGGCTATTTTTGAGCCTTTGACACAAGCTTGCCCGTGCCCAGAGAAATGACAATTGATATATCAGCTTTTATCTTGGAATATGTTGTTTAACAAAAACACACTCAAATACCATTGAAGCAAACTTTTTATTTATACATTTGCTTCTGTTGGTTGATTGGCTGGGGCTGAGTGGAGATTCTGTTTGTTTCCTTCTCTGGGTTGACCTTCAGCATAGTCTTCCTTGACCTGCATCAGGCTCTTCTCCGACTTAGTCAATTTATTCATTTATTCCTTGGCTCTCCATTCCCTGCTCCCACTCCCGTCTCCCCCACCCAGCACCCCCACCCCACCTGCTTGATAGTGTGGGCCATCATAAAACATGGCATAGGTGTATGGCTTCTGAATGCATGCATTTTAAGTTCCCCAAATGACCATTTGTTTCTTTGCTAAAGCTTCATCTTTCACTCAGCATTATGCCTTCAGACCTAACCATGTATCACTGTGCTTGTCAACTTCCATTTCCCCTAACTGCTGCCCACCCCATGTTACAAAGTGAACATTATGTGCCTACTTGACATATTTGCTAGATTAACAGATGGCTAGATGCCACAACTTCACATACTACACTTGATTGCATGCGGGTTCCCTTGCGTGCTGCCTGTGACTGGATCTGGTATGAACACTGGAGCACAAATGCTGAGTTAAGGCTATATACATGCTCAGTTCAGCTAAGTACCAAATAAGATGACTGCAGAAAGTTGACACCAGACCATACTCCCCCAACAGTCTCCTCTACCACCTCATAGACACTTGGCATCACCCAGCTTCCTAATGTTGCCAATCTGACTGACGTAAAGTGATCTTCATTGTCACTTCTTTTTCATTTTGCTATCATTAATACATAATTACATGAACAACATTACTATAATCTACTAGAATCCCCCTATTCCCCACCACATACCCCATTACATTCACTGTCCATCAGCGTAGTAAGATGCTATAGAGTCAGTGCTTGTCTTCTCTGTGTTATACTGCCTTCCCCATGTCCCCTGTCCTATATTATACGTGCTAATCATAATGACCCTCTTTCCTCCTTATCCCTCCCTTCCCATCATCCTCCCTAGTCCCTTTCCCTTTGGTAACTGTCAGTCCATTCTTGGGTTCTGTGATTCTGCTACTGTTTTGTTCCTTCAGTTTTTTTCTTTGTTCTTATACTCCACAGATGAGTGAAATCATTTGGTACTTGTCTTTCTCCACTTAGCTTATTTCACTGAGCATAATACCCTCTAGCTCCATCCATGTTGCTGCAAATGGTAGGATTTGTTTTCTTCTTATGGCTGAATAATATTCCATTGTGTATATGTACCACATCTTCTTTATCCATTCATCTACTGATGGACACTTAGGTTGTTTCCATTTCTTGGCTATTGTAAATAGTGATAAACACAGGGATGTGATAAACATAGGGGTGCATATGTCTTTTTCAAACTGGGCTCCTGCGCTCTTAGGGTAACTTCCAAGGAGTGGAATTCCTGGGTCAAATGGTATTTCTATTTTGAGTTTTCTGAGGAACCTCCATACTGCTTTCCACAATGGTTGAACTATTTTACATTCCTACCAGCAGTGTAGGAGGGTTCCTCTTTCTCCACATCCTTGCCAACATTTGTAGTTGTTTGTTCTTCATTGTCATTTTAAGTTGCATTTCTCTTACTAACAACTTACTAACAAGTCTAAGCATGTCTTTATATGCCTTTTAGGTGTTTGGAGTTCCTTTTCTGTGAACTGACTATTCATAACCTTTGCTTATTTTTCCTTGCTTGTCTTTTTCTTGTTGCCTTGAGAGACTATATTCTAGAAACTGGTCCTTATTGACTTAAAAATCACAAATATCTCTTCTCTATCCATTCATCTTATAAATTAGTTCATAACTTTCTTTTTGTCATAAAAATGTATCACAAATATTTTTCCATGTCATTAAAGATCCTCTACATCTTCACTTTGGATGGCTCTGTGGTGGCCATAGATCCATGTTGATTGTTTATTTAACTAGTCCCTTGCACATAAGCATTTAAGTGATTTCCAATTATTCATTACTAGAAATAGTAGTGTAATGATAGTCCTTGTGTCCAAGCATTTCCATACATGATGATTAAATAACATTGTAATACCTTATTAAATTCCTAAATGGAAATAGCTGGGTCTAAAGGTAGATAAAATTTTCAGGCTCTGACACCTATTTCCCAAAACATTTCATCAAGGCACAGTCCTCCTTCCAGAGTGAATCAGAGCTTATATTGCCTTAGCTACCATTTTTTAAGTCCTGCTGACTCGATAGGTAAAAAGCAGTGGCATCTCTGCTGTACCTCACTACAGGTCTTGTTGAAGTGTGTTTCTGTCTTTTTGTTGTGATGTGCTCTGTAATGGGCTGCTGTCTCCTTGAGGGGCCCCTGAGGCACCAAGTGTCCTCATCTCACAGATTCCCTGTCAGACATCTCAGCTGCTCCCACAGCTATAACTACTGTTGAGAGCCACATCTCCACTAAATGTAAGCTCTGTGAAGGAAGGCCGCTGCTTGCCTCTCTCAGAGGTTGGTGCAGAATAAATGCAAGGTGTGTTCCTGAATAGATGAATGAAAGAACCTATATACTGAAGGCACTCAGATCTCTCTCTATAGCCTAGATCCCTCTTCTAAACAAGTTCTTTTTCTCACCCCAAGATTTCTACTTGGATTTCCACCAGACTCTCAAAGTCACTATGCCCTAATCCAACCACCACTCCCACCACAAACAGAGCCAGCCCCAAGTCCAGCATGGACTTCCAAACCCACGGGACGGTGTTGGAGCCATGCTAGCAGGCATCTCTTTCACACTGAAGTCCTCCTGTGGCCACAGCAGCGGAAACCCCTGGCCAGTTCACTCGGTGAAACGTGTCCTAGGGCTGGCTAGCACACCTCTCGCAGGAGCAGCAGGGGAGCAGCCACAATGAGGCTCCGATGAGCACAAACAGGTGGGGGACGTCACACACCACCTCAGATTTCCTCCATTTCCTGAAGTGAAATGCTCGAATCATGTTCCCTTCACAGACAGAGATTTTTTAAAAACAAGAATTTCTCACAAATGAGGATCCGTGAAACCCCATGGAGAAGCTGTCTAACTCAGATGTCAAGCTGTGACCCTCCACAGGGTCCCGTGCTTCTGCCCATCCCCCAGGGCCAACTTTGGTTCTTTTGTAAAGGGACAGAAACAGGAAGCAGCCTCTCAGGGCTGCACAAGCAGCAGCAAGAAGAAACAATTCTAATCCACCTCATATCAAAAGTGCCTTCTTCCGTCTGATAAAAGGTGCCAGCACCTTGTTCTTACCCAGAGCAAAAAGGGACAAGGTGGGAGTAAGGTCACTGGGGCTCTGGGGCAGGACTGGGGTTAAGGGGAGGCAAGTGAGGCACTGTCCTTGGTCACAAGATTCAGGGGTGCCAGAAACCTCAGCAGCCAAGATAAATAACATTTTATTGCAATATTTTAAAAAATCAAATGTAGTGCAAAAAAATCCATGATAAACAAAATATCAAAATTTCAAGTAAAGACAGGATCCAACCACTGTTGCCTGACTCCACCGCACTGGCCTCCCCCCTTCTGAGAACTGGAGGCACAAAAATCAACAGGTTAAACAAATACTACCTCCAGGCCCAGACTTGTGCTGATTCTACTCTAGTATGCATAGTGTGGTGGCCCAACCACAGACACTGAAACCAGGCTGCTCTGGTTTGAATCCAGTGTACTTAGACTGAGTCACGAAACCCTCCCTGGCTCAGTGTCCTCATTTGTAAAGTGGGACAGTGACAGGACCCCTCACAGGTATTGGGATGGAACCCATACCAATGTTCAACTGGGCATTCACCATCCTTTTCAGTGTAGGCATTCGCTGCCACTGCCTCTATTAATCTCCCTAGAGTCCAGTGACCTTAAAGTTATTGGCCTCCATCTGTAGATGGTGCTGAGTCTGGGAGTAGAGAAGTGACCCATGGAGCACCCCATTGTCAGTCGGTGGACAAAGCAGATTCCCCTACCCCTTGCCCCCTAGCATGTGTTCAGCAATGTGCATCAGAGACAGACTCAGACAAAGCCTAGCTTACAGCCCAGGGGTGAGAGAGAGGGTCTGGGAGACATGCTTGGCCAAGTAACACAGGCTGAGGACAGCCTTACCACCCTAGAAAGTTCTCTTGGAGAGGTGAATGTTGGGTGTGGGGTGAAGGGAACTTGGCAGGACAAGAGGATTAGAGGCTGCAGAAGGCTCCAGGGGCCTCTGGGAAAAGACTAGTCCCCAGTGTGCTGGTGAGCTGTTTCTCAGCGTGGCCAGGCTCAGGGCAATGGCACACAGCCCACTTTAGTCATGGCTCCTCTGCAGGCCCAGGCAAGCCAGCCAAAAACTGCACTGCTTTGTGGCATGAGGCAGCAAGGGAGGCAGGTATGCAGGAACCTGCCCACTCCACAGCCCCCAGGCAGATGGGAGCCATGGAGCCAGAATGGGAGTCACAGGGCAGGGCACCAGTCCCAGCGTGGCTGTGGTGCCTTACCCAACTTACTTCCCCTCTCTGAGGCTAGGTTTCTCCTCACTAAAATGGCTCTGACAATCCCAGTTCCATCCTCTGGTCTTTATGCATCGACCACAGAGGAGACTCGGGGCAGTGAGGCAGTGCAGAAGGGCTGGAGAGATCCCCGAGAGGGCTGAGAGGCTGTGGGCTATGTGTGGGGAGGGGCACAGGGGCGGTGCTTTCCTATCTATGCACTGCACACAGGGAGCCAGATGACAGGTCTGTAGTGACCCAAGAGGGAGGTATGCCCTAAGACCTCGGGCAACCAGGACTGGGCGTGGCCATGCAGCCTCCCAGCAATGGGTGTCATTACCCACCTCACTCCCACCCCACCCACCCCGCATCATTTGAGCTCTGCTTTGTTGTGTTTCAGAAGCAAACCACCCAGGCCAGTCTGCTGTCAGCTGTTGTGCTGGAGGACAACGTCTGGAGCCTGAAGAAATCAGCTGGGTTGCTGATTTTTGAGCTGCTAAACCAACATTCCATTGACTGTTTCATCTCTGACTTTCTGTGAAGTGACTCACTGTCAGCTAAAAGTCTCAGGAAATGAGACGTGACAGAGCAGCCCTTGGAGCTAAGATGTCAGGGGCTATTCTGGAAGAAATGGAGCAAGAAAGTGTGTGCAGCCACCCTCTGATGGGGCAGGTCAGAGGGAAGCCTGGTGACAGTGCCATGACACTCAAACCTGGTGACAAAGAGTTGGGGCAGGGGGGCAGAAAACGTGTAGTAATATGGACTCTGGTTCCCACCACAGCCTCTACTGCAGTTAATCAGAGTGCTCAGGTGAACAACATCATCATTCAGAAACGTACATAAAGCACACCAAGATACCAGGACACACTGAATAGAATGGCTTTAAAAATAAATAAAAACTGGTAAGTGCTGACAACTATGCATAGACACCCAGCTCTCACCCTTGCTGGTGGGAATGCAAATTTTTACAGCCACCCTGGGAAGAGTTTGGCAGCTTCTGAGAAAGTTAAGTATATACCCAGCAAGTATGCTTCTGGGTGGTTACCCCAGACAAATGAAAACTTAATTTCAAACAAAAACCTATACACAAATATTAATAGTAAGTCTATTCACTGCTGCCAAAGCCTGGAAACAGCCCAAATGTCCTCAAGGGGTGTATGAATAAAGAAACCCAGGTATATCCAAACAATGGGCTGCTTTCCCGCAAAGGAGCACACTACTGACCCTTAGGAATGGGGATGTTATCAAAGTCCTTGTCCTGAGGGACAGGAGCCAGTCTCAAAAGGCTAGATGCCATCTTATCCCGTTAACATGACATCCTGGAAGAGGCAAAATTATAGGGACAGAAAATGCATCAAAGGTTGCCAGAGTTTGCAGCAGGAGGTTGGCTCCAAAGGCAGAAGGGACCTCTGGATGATGGAGGAGTTGTTCTCTATATTGATGAAGGCAATGGCCACACAATTGTCCACATTGTCCCAAGGGTGCACTAAACACGGTAAATTATTTGCATGTAAATTACACATCAATAAACCTGGCTTTCAAAAAATTTAACATTCTGAGTGGAAAGAGGACTCACAGAAACACTAGAGGCAGAGGGCTTCATCCCTTCACCCATTTCTGTCCAGGACAACAGGGAGACACTACACACCTAGTCACAGTGATGACCCCTTACCGAGAACTTCCTTCTCTGCAGTTTCATCTCTGAATCATCTCATTTTATCTTCACAACAACACCCATAAGAGAGCAAACAGCAGCAGTGTTGACAGGTGCTGAAAGGTTCGATTGCTTCCTCAGATGGCTACAATGCCAAGTTCTATGGGTCTTACTCCAAAGCCCATAAGCAACTCCTTGAACACATCCCACCTTCTTCAGAATGTCACAAGCTGGGGACAGGATCAAAGTTCCTGTGCACGTGAGTCACAATCAGACTGGGGTTCACCAGGGGTTGGTCAGCGTGGAGACTACATCCCAAGTTCCTATCTATCTTTCCAGCCAATTGAAAAATACTAGACCTACAAATGATTGTTTGTCAGATTGGCTGAAATAATAGACAAGGTGGGTCAATTATAAAAAGTAAAAGGACACCAAAAAGAATTGAAAGAACATGAACAGATTTTGTACATGTTTATAGCACGATTTTTACAAATAAGGGAAAAAGGTGGAAAAAGGACAAGTCTCCATCAGTGGATGAATGGATACACAACATGTGGTGTATCCATACAATGCAATACTAGTCAGCCTTAAAAAGAAAGGGAGGGGGGCGGAGCCAGGATGGCGGCGTGAGTAGAGCAGTGGAAATCTCCTCCCAAAAACACATAGATCTATGAAAATATAACAAAGAAAACTCTTCCTAAAATAGAGACTAGAGGACACAGGACAACATCCAGACCACATCCACACCTGCAAGAACCCAGTGCCTTGCGAAGGGGGTAAGATACAAGCCCCGGACCGGCAGGACCCGAGCGCCCCTACCCCCGGCTCCTGGTGGGTAGAAAGAAACCGGAGCGGTTTTTTTTTTTGGAGAGTGCTTTTTGGAAGCCTTAAAGGGACAGGGACCCCGGTGCTAGGGAGGCAGGGTGGTGGGACCGGTGAGCGGGTGCCTGGGACCGGTGCCTGAGGACAAAGAATATTGTGCATTTTTCCCTGTGGGACTGGTGGGCGGGTGCCTGAGACCGGCGCTTGAGAACAGAGGAAATCGCGCGTTTTTCCTCTTTTTTTTTCTCTTTTTGGCGAGTGATTTTTGGAAGCCTTAAAGGGACAGGGACCCCAGTGCTAGGGAGGCAGAGCAGCAGGACCAGTGAGCGGGTGCCGCGGACTGGCACCTGAGGACAAAGAATACCGCGCATTTTTCCCTGCGGCGCCGGTGGGTGGGTGCCTGAGACCGGCGCCTGAGGACAGAGGAAATCACGGGTTTTTCCATTTTTTTTTCTCTCTTTTTGGCGAGTGCTTTTTGGAAGCCTTAAAAGGACAGGGACCCCAATACCAGTGAAACAGGGCAACAAGACTGGTGAGCGGGGGCCTGGGGCCGGCGCCTGAGGACAAAGAAAATGCGCGTTTCTCCCATTTTTCTCTTTTTGGCAAGTGCTTTTTGGAGGCCTTAGGGGGACAGGGACCCCAGTGCCAGGGAGGCAGGGTGGCAGGGTGGCAGGGCCAGTGAGCAGGTGCCTGGGACCGGCGCCTGGGGACGGAGAGGGTCACGCGTTTCTCCCCTTTTTATTGGCGAGTGTCTTTTGGAGGCCTTGGAGGGACGGGGACCCCAGTGCTAGGGAGGCAGGGCAGCAGGACCGGTGGGCAGGTGCTTGGGACCAGCACCTGAGGACAAACAATATCGCACGTTTTTCCATTTTTTGTTTTTTTTTTTTTGGCGGGTGCTTTTTGGAAGCCTTGAAGGGACAGGGACCCCGGTGCTATGCAGGCAGGGCAGCAGGACCAGTGAGTGGGTGCCTGGGACCGGCGCCTGAGGACAAAAAAAAATCGCATGTTTTTTCCTTTTTTTTTTTTTTTTCTGTTTCCTCTCTCATTGTTGCTGTTGTTGTTTTGGTTTGGAGAGTGCTTTTTGGAAGTCTTAAAGGGGCAGGACAGGACACTTAGACCAGAGGCAGGGAATCTGGGGATCTCTGGGCCCTCTAACCCCCTGGGCAACAGGGAGCACAGAGGCCCCTTATGGAGATAAATAGCCTCCCAGCCACTCCCCTTCCAACGGGGCTCCACCATTTTGGAGGAGCAGCCCCAGCTAGGCCATGCCCACAGCAACAGCGGAGATAAACTCCATAGCAAACGGGCAGGTAGCAGAAGTCCTGTCTGCGCACAGCTGACAAGCATAAGCCACTAGAGGTCGCTATTCTCCCAGGAGAGGAAGGCCACAAACCAACAAGAAGGGAAGCTCTTCCAGCAGTCACTCATACGAGCTCTGCAAACTATCTCTATCACCATGAAAAGGCAAAACTACAGGCAGACAAAGATCACAGAGACAACACCTGAGAAGGAGACAGCCCTAACCAATCCTCCTGAAAAAGAATTCAAAATAAAAATCATGAACATGCTGACAGAGATGCAGAGAAAAATGCAAGAGCAATGGGATGAAGTCCGGAGGGAGATCACAGATGTCAGGAAGGAGATCACAGAAGTGAAACAATCCCTGGAAGGATTTATAAGCAGAATGGGTAAGATGCAAAAGGCCATTGAAGGAATAGAAGCCAGAGAACAGGAACGTATAGAAGCTGACATAGAGAGAGATAAAAGGATCTCCAGGAATAAAACAACACTAAGAGAACTATGTGACCAAGCCAAAAGGAATAATATTCGTATTATAGGGGTACCAGAAGAAGAAGAAAGAGGAAAAGGGATAGAAAGTCTCTTTGAAGAAATAATTGCTGAAAACTTCCCCAAACTGGGGGAGGAAATAATTGAACAGACCATGGAATTACACAGAACCCCCAACAGAAAGGATCCAAGGAGGACAACACCAAGACACATAGTAATTAAAATGGCAAGGATCAAGGACAAGGAAAGAGTTTTAAAGGCAGCTAGAGAGAAAAAGGTCACCTATAAAGGAAAACCAATCAGGCTAACATCAGACTTCTCGACAGAAACCCTACAGGCCAGAAGAGAATGGCATGATATACTTAATGCAATGAAACAGAAGGGCCTTGAACCAAGGATACTGTATCCAGCACGACTATCATTTAAATATGATGGCGGGATTAAACAATTCCCAGACAAGCAAAAGCTGAGGGAATTTGCTTCCCACAAACCACCTCTACAGGGCATCCTACAGGGACTGCTCTAGATGGGAGCACTCCTAAAAAGAGCACAGAACAAAACACACAACATATGAAGAATGGAGGAGGAGGAATAAGAAGGGAGAGAAGAAAAGAATCTCCAGACAGTGTATATAACAGCTCAATAAGCGAGCTAAGTTAGGCAGTAAGATACTAAAGAAGCTAACCTTGAACCTTTGGTAACCACGAATCAAAAGCCTGCAATGGCAATAAGTACATATATCTCAATAGTCACCCTAAATGTAAATGGACTTAATGCACCAATCAAAAGACACAGAGTAATAGAATGGATAAAAAAGCAAGACCCATCTATATGCTGCTTACAAGAAACTCACCTTAAACCCAAAGACAAGCACAGACTAAAAGTCAAGGGATGGAAAAATATATTTCAGGCAAACAACAGTGAGAAGAAAGCAAGGGTTGCAGTACTAATATCAGACAAAATAGACTTCAAAACAAAGAAAGTAACAAGAGATAAAGAAGGACACTACATAATGATAAAGGGCTCAGTACAACAAGAGGATATAACCATTCTAAATATATATGCACTCAATACAGGAGCACCAGCATATGTGAAACAAATACTAGCAGAACTAAAGAGGGAAATAGACTGCAATGCATTCATTTTAGGAGACTTCAACACACCACTAACCCCAAAGGATAGATCCACTGGGCAGAAAATAAGTAAGGACACACAGGCACTGAACAACACACTAGAACAGATGGACCTAATAGACATCTATAGAACTCTACATCCAAAAGCAACAGGATATACATTCTTCTCAAGTGCACATGGAACATTCTCCAGAATAGACCACATACTAGCTCACAAAAAGACCCTCAGTAAATTCCAAAATATTGAAATTCTACCAACCAATTTTCAGAGCACAAAGGTATAAAACTAGAAATAAATTCTACAAAGAAAACTAAAAGGCTCACAAACACATGGAGGCTTAACAACATGCTACTAAATCAATGAACAAATCAAAATAGAGATCAAGGAATATATAGAAACAAATGACAACAACAACACAAAGCCCCAACTTCTGTGGGCCGCAGCAAAAGCAGTCTTAAGAGGAAAGTATATAGCAATCCAGGCATACTTGAAGAAGGAAGAACAATCCCAACTGAATAGTCTAACATCACAATTATCGAAACTGGAAAAAGAAGAACAAATGAGGCCTAAAGTCAGCAGAAGGAGGGACATAATAAAGATCAGAGAAGAAATAAATAAAATTGAGAAGAATAAAACAATAGCAAAAATCAACGAAACCAAGAGCTGGTTCTTTGAGAAAATAAACAAAAGAGATAAGCCTCTAGCCAAACTTAATAAGAGAAAAAGAGAATCAACACAAATCAACATAATCAGAAATGAGAATGGAAAAATCATGACAGACTCCACAGAAATACAAAGAATTATTAAAGACTACTATGAAAACCTATATGCCAACAAGCTGGAAAACCTAGAAGAAATGGACAACTTCCTAGAAAAATACAACCTCCCAAGACTGACCAAGGAAGAAACACAAAAGTTAAACAAACCAATTACGAGCAAAGAAATTGAAACGGTAATCAAAACACTACCCAAGAACAAAACCCCGGGGCCGGACGGATTTACCTCAGAATTTTATCAGACACACAGAGAAGACATAATACCCATTCTCCTTAAAGTGTTCCAAAAAATAGAAGAAGAGGGAATACTCCCAAACTCATTCTATGAAGCCAACATCACCCTAATACCAAAATGAGGCAAAGACCCCACCAAAAAAGAAACTTATAGACCAATATCCCAGATGAATGTAGATGCAAAAATACTCAATAAAATATTAGCAAACAGAATTCAACAGTATATCAAAAGGATCATACACCATGACCAAGTCGGATTCATCCCAGGGATGCAAGGATGGTACAACATTCGAAAATCCATCAACATCATCCACCACATCAACAAAAAGAAAGACAAAAACCACATGATCCTCTCCATAGATGCTGAAAAAGCATTTGAAAAAATTCAACATCCATTCATGATAAAAACTCTCAGCAAAATGGGAATAGAGGGCAAGTACCTCAACATAATAAAGGCCATATATGATAAACCCACAGCCAGCATTATACTGAACAGCGAGAAGCTGAAAGCATTTCCACTGAGATCGGGAACTAGACAGGGTTGCCCACTCTAACCACTGTTATTTAACATAGTACTGGAGATCCTGGCAACGGCAATCAGACAAAACAAAGAAATACAAGGAATCCAGATTGGTAAAGAAGAAGTTAAACTGTCACTATTTGCAGATGATATGATACTGTACATAAAAAACCCCAAAGACTCCACTCCAAAACTACTAGAACTGATATCGGAATACAGCAATGTTGCAGGATACAAAATTAACACACAGAAATCTGTAGCTTTCCTATACAGTAACAATGAATCAATAGAAAGAGAAATCAGGAAAACAATTCCATGCACCATTGCATCAAAAAGAATAAAATACCTAGGAATAAATCTAACCAAAGAAGTGAAAGACTTACACTCTGAAAACTACAAGTCACTCTTAAGAGAAATTAAAGGGGACACTAATAAATGGAAACTCATCCCATGCTCATGGCTAGGAAGAATTAATATCGTCAAAATGGCCATCCTGCCCAAAGCAATATACAGATTTGATGCAATCCCTATGAAACTACCAGCAACATTCTTCAATGAACTGGAACAAATAATTCAAAAATTCATATGGAACCACCAAAGACCCCAAATAGCCAAAGCAATCCTGAGAAAGAAGAATAAAGTAGGGCGGATCTCACTCCCCAACTTCAAGCTCTATTATAAAGCCATAGTAATCAAGACAATTTGGTACTGGCACAAGAACAGAACCACAGACCAATGGAACAGACTAGAGAATCCAGACATTAACCCAGACATATATGGTCAATTAATATTTGATAAAGGACCCATGGACAAACAATGGCGTAATGACAGTCTCTTCAACAGATGGTGCTGGCAAAACTGGACAGCTACATGTAGGAGAATGAAACTGGACCATTGTCTAACCCCATATACAAAAGTAAACTCAAAATGGATCAAAGACCTGAATGTAAGTCATGAAACCATTAAACTCTTGGAAAAAAACATAAGCAAAAACCTCTTAGACATAAACATGAGTGACCTCTTCTTGAACATATCTCCCCAGGCAAGGAAAACAACAGCAAAAATGAACAGGTGGGACTATATAAAGCTGAAAAGCTTCTGTACAGCAAAAGACACCATCAATAGAACAAAAAGGAACCCTACAGTATGGGAGAATATATTTGAAAATGACACATCCGATAAAGGTTTGATGTCCAGAATATATAAAGAGCTCACACGCCTCAACAAACAAAAAACAAATAACCCAATTAAAAAATGGGCAGAGGAACTGAACAGACAGTTCTCCAAAAAAGAAATACAGATGGCCAACAGACACATGAAAAGATGCTCCACATCACTAATTATCAGAGAAATGCAAATTAAAACTACAATGAGGTATCACCTCACTCCAGTAAGGATAGCTGCCATCCAAAAGACAAACAACAACAAATGTTGGCGAGGCTGTGGAGAAAGGGGAACCCTCCTACACTGCTGGTGGGAATGTAAATTAGTTCAACCATTGTGGAAAGCAGTATGGAGGTTCATCAAAATGCTCAAAATAGACTTACCATTTGACCCAGGAATTCCACTCATAGGAATTTACCCTAAGAACGTAGCAATCAAGTTTGAGAAAGACAGATGCACCCCTATGTTTATTGCAGTACTATTTACAATAGCCAAGAATTGGAAGCAACCTAAATGTCCATCAGTAGATGAATGGATAAAGAAGATGTGGTACATATACACAATGGAATACTACTCAGCCATAAGAAGTGGAAAAATCCAACCATTTGCAGCAACATGGATGGAGCTGGAGAGTATTATGCTCAGTGAAATAAGCCAAGCGGAGAAAGAGAAATACCAAATGATTTCATTCATCTGAGTATAAGAACAAAGGAAAAACTGAAGGAACAAAACAGCAGTGGAATTACAGAACCCAAAAATGGACTAACAGGTACCAAAGGGAAAGGAACTGGGGAGGATGGGTGGGCAGGGAGGGATAAGGAGGGGGAAGAAGAAGGGGGTATTAAGATTAGCATGCATGGGGGGAGGGAGAAAGGGGATGGTGGGCTGTACAACACAGAGAGGACAAGTAGTGATTCTACAGCATTTTGCTAAGCTGATGGACAGTAACCGTAATGTGGTTGTTAGGGGGGACCTGATATAGGGGAGAACATAGTAAACATAGTATTCTTCATGTAAGTGTAGATTAAAGATTTAAAAAAAAAGAAAGAAAGAAAGAAAAGGGGGATTACTCCTTGATAGGATAAAACTATTGGTAAATCAAAGAACAACGCATGCTTTAAATATCCTTAATGTTGATCACTTAAAGGGTGTCAGATGATCAGCTATGGAGGTACTCTTTTCTGATAATATTCCTTTCTCTTAATAAAAAAAAAAAAAGCAGTTTCTGTGTGCTGACCTTCAATGAGTTCTGCACAGTGGTGTAGAGGGCATGTCAAAGTGTGGGCAAAGGGTCTGTTTGTTTCTATGCAGAAGATCAAGGCCTAGCTTGGATACCCAGAAAATGAACTAAGATACAATATGAGGAGGAGCTTCCGGCATCAGCACTCTCTGGAGGACTTGTGCCAGGGGGATGATCATCAAAAAGCCTCCACAGGGATCTGGGCGATGCTGCGGTTGTGGCTGCATCCACCCCACCGTTTCCTGGACTTGCCATTGGAATGGGGAGGGAGATGTCTAGGCTGGCATGTGCATACAGTGAGACAACGAATTTGACCGGATCTGTACTGTTGGAACTCAACCAGGAGTTGGGAGGGTTGCAAGTTGTAGCACTCCAAATCTTATGACTATAGACTATCTATGGTTAAAAGAACATATGGGATGTGAACACATTCCAGAAATGGGCTGCTTTAATTTGTCTGATTTCTCTCAGACTGTTCAAGTACAGTTGGACAATATCCATCATATCATAGACAAATTTTCACAAATGCCTAGGGTGCCTAAATGGTTTTCTTGGCTCCACTGGAGATGGATGGTAATCATAGATTTGCTTTGTTTATGTCACCGTATTCCTATTATGTTAATATGTGAGCGCAAATTAGTTGGTAGTTTAAAACCTATACATGCTTAAGGTACTCTGCAAGAAGATATGTCAAAGAAATAATCAATCCTCCCATGTTTTCTTCCATATGCTACCTCTATAGCTTTCCTTCTTCCTTCCTAATTACAACCCTTAAATAGAATTCGTGCCTCATATCGAATTTACCGAGTATCATAATTCCTCCAGGTGGTAAAGATACCTCGAGACAAGTGCTGGGCATAGAAGCCACAGGGCATAAATCTGCAAAGAAGTAAAAAGCTAACCTTTTCAAACAATATGGCTTCTCTCTCACTTACCAACTTTACATTTCCCTGTATGGCCCCGGAAGATGACTGGTTAGCCAGAGACGGGTAAGATTCCTCAAGGGAGGAACAACCTAAGACAGGCACAGTCGCAGGGGGGCCATCAGGTGAGAAATTGGGGATCAACAGAGGTGAGGCTCAGAACCTCACCCCCCCTGTTTTGAGAGAAATCTTCTGCATCCGTGGATGTTTTGCTGCCCTTGTCTAGCTTGGATTAATACTTAGTCCATAGGCACACACCTGATCATCTACATGTGCCCTCTTACAGCACTAAACTATGTTTTCTACCTTTATCTTGCATCTACCTACCACTTCAGCATTTTATTAAAAATAATAATAATAATAATAATAATAATAATAAAGGGAGAAATGTGGGATCAACATATAAATCAAGTATAAAAATCAAATGAATATTCATATTTGACCTGATTGTTTATAGTTCATAATGCATGATCAAAACCGAAAGTTTCTATGATGACTGCCTTGTACTGTTCACCATGTAAGAATTTATTCACTATGTAAGAATTCGTTCACCATGTAAGAACTTGTTCGTTATGCTTCAGAAGATTGGAGACTGATGAGAATTAGGCTTGAGATGGATTAATGATTGTACATTGAGCATTGATCCTCCTATACAGAATTTTATTGTTGTTAACAACCATTTGATCAATGAATATGAGAGATGCCCTCTCAAAAAAAAAAAAAAGAAAAGAAAGGGAATTCTGACACATGCTACAACGTGGAAGATACTTGGGGACATTATGCCAAGTGAAATAAGCCAGTCACAAAAAGACGAATGCCATATGATTCCACTCATATGAGATACCTAGAATTATCAAATTCCTCCAGACAGAAAGTAGACTGGTGGTTTCCAGGGGCTGAGGGGAGGCAAGAAAGGAGAGTTAATGTTTAATGGGTACAGAGTTTGAGTTTATAATATAAAAAGATCTCTGGAGATGGATGGTGGTGATGGTTGCATAAAAATCTGAGATATGAGGGTATAATTCATCTGGTTTGATGATTATAATAAAATAATAACAATAATGGCATCTATTGAGTGCTTCCTTCACACGAGACCCTGTGTAAGGGGTTTGAATGTATAAAGTGATTTAATTCTCCCCAAGCCCCATGGTATAGGGTCTGTTCTGATCCTCCCTTAGAGATGAGAAAATGGAGTCACCTGAAATTTAGCAGCATTAGGAAGTTACCCCAGGTGGTGTTTTCAAGGGTGGGACATGAACTGTCCTCTGGCCCCAGACTTCAGTAAATGTTTGCTACCCATGGGGCACTTGTGTCAGAAGGACTATGGGGAAGCCCTGTGTTCCACAGCTGGGTTATCTCTGAGCAGAGGACAGACGGTATAGGAGGTACAAATGAGACTCAGAAGACACCAGAGATAGAAGTGGCTTGGACAGCACAAGTCCCCAAGAATTTTCAGAAAGTGAGCAAGAACATTAGAATTCCTATAGGATGTGGTATGGGGCCTGAGAGCATAGTCTATGTAATACACAAAGAAAAAGAGTAAAGGACAGACACAAAGACCAACATCGAGGGAGTGACAATCTCGAGGTTTCCATGAGGAGAAAGTTGATAGGCGGCCACAGTACTCTGACACTCCCTTTGATGTGCCTTGCTTAGTTCTGCCGCCAGCTTTCTGGTGGTAAAGAGTCAAGATCTTCAGCCTAAAACCTACCCTCTGGGAGAAGGAGGTCCTGAAAGCAGTTTTCCTAAAACTTTGACATGCATCAGAATCTCCTGAAGAGATGATTAAAACCCAGATTTCTGGACTCCACCTCCAGAATTTCCCATTCAGTAGGTCTGAGGTGAGGCCCAGCAATTTGTATCTCTAATGAGTTTCCTGGGGTGCTGAGGAGCTGGTTCAGGGGCCACTCCCTGAGGACCATCTCCTGACAAGATGCCTTGGAGAGGGTGTTTGCAATAAAAAATATGCTGTCATCTAGATTGTATCCAGCATGGCTGCACCCTGATGGCCCCTCCTCCCGGCCCCCAGCCATGGGCCAAAGGAAAGACCCCAAACAGAGCTGTGTGAGAGGATGAAGTGGCTGGAGCTGGGGGGAGGCAGTACCAGGCCATCCCAGGTCAGAAGGAGCGGGCTGGGCAGGCAGGCTGGAGCCCAGCCCTGTGGAGGGCCTGTAAGCTCCAGGCCCAGTGCATACACTCTTTGGACCACACAGTGATCTCATAAGGCGGACACCAAGGATGCTGCTTTCACATGTGGAAACTGAGGCTGGGAAGAAGGAGCTTGTTGCTCACTGAGACCTAGGGTGTATCTGCCCCCAAAGCCTCTCCAACACTACCTTCCCTGGGAGATCCAGCCTCCCAAACACTGCTCTCTCCCCACCTATCCTGTGAGGCAAGACCTTGCTTATATCACATGTGTTTCCCTGAGCTCCTGAGCCAGGGCATGTGTGCATGTGCAGTGTGGCGGGGACAGGAGGCTCTGAGACGTAGTAACAGATTCCTTAGCTTCTGTTCCTGCTGGTTTGGAGAGTCCCCACACTGCAGGCCCCAAAACCAAAGATCTTTGAACATGGAACACGTGACCTCCTGCCTTGCCTGCCCTACCCAAGGGCCACACAGACTGTGCACTCAGCACTGCCATGGCTATGACCCACCCTGAGTTCCCTCAGTCACCCAGAGAGCCCTGTCCGTGGACATCCCCTCCACCTCCCACTTCCCTCTCCTGTATCTCACCCAGCTGCCAGCGAATGTATGTGAGAGCATCTCCAGCACAGGCCAGGTGTCCACAAAGTGCCCTTCCTCTTGCCCTGCAGCTCACAGGCCTCACAGCAGCAACTCCCACCACCACACCACCACCACACCCCTTTGGTGTGTGCTGCCACACCCAGGCTCCAGCAATCTGCCTGCAGGAGGGAGCCTAAGGCTGCATCTCCCTCTGTGGTGTACTCGGGTCCTCCGTCACTCCGTAGGGCCCAGCCTTGAGGCTGGGTAAGCTGCCCTGGTCCCACCCTGGACTCAGCTTCTCTTTGGCATCACCTCCCTGCTGGCCTGGCCACAGAGACTGTCCAATCTTGGTTTTCTCACAGAGATGATTTGAATGGACGTCAGAACACTGAGTGGACCAAAATGACACCTTAGAGGTGAGGACTTGGCCACCTTGAAGACGAAGGGTGGAACCCAGGAACAGGAGGGCTGACCCAAGAGCAAGGCTCCAGGGAAGAACCAGAGCCCATGCAGGGCACCACAGAGGGCAGGCAGGGAAACCGGCACCCTGCACACAGAGGCCGGAGTGCAGAGGAGTTAGTGCCAGAGTGCCCTGGGGCAAGGGCCAGCCATCACCCCACGCTGCCCATGACCCTCCAAGGATCCTCTCCTCCCCATCAGCCAGGGCTAAGGGTGCCTACAGGCAGAGAACAGAAGAGGCCAGGGGCCTGTTTCCTGCCTCCAATGACTCAATAGGAGAAGGAGGCAGCCCAGGTTGTTTGCAGAAGTTCAGGAATTCCCCCCAAGACTAATATTGGGACTCTGACTGACAGGAACCAGGCAAGTTAGGAAGCATCTCCCATAGCCCTCAACACTTCCTTTTTCTGATTCCAGCCCACACCTCGCAGCCAGCACACACCTCTGTGGTTTGTGTAACAGCAACAGAATATGGGAACTTGCAGCATCCTGCAGAAGGGGCCCAGTCTCATATCTCGATATCGACTTCCACATTGTCAGCAATGGCCAGGGAGCAGTTCCCTTGACCAGACCCTCGAAGCTTAACTGCACTGAGTTGTCACTGTCCGCACAGAGACATGGGCCGCTGACAGCACAGAAGGTCCAGCCGCATGACTGGGAGCCTCTCTAGCGTGGGAGCTAATCCCTGGCTCTGTCTCCACTGATGCTGCTCAAGTAAGGATGGCCACAACGGAAAGAGAATCTACTAACAAAACCGTCAATGTTCTCTAATTTTAGAAAACTTGTGCTATAGGGTGCTATAGGTATTGTTATTCACATTATACAGGTGGTCAGAGCAAGACTCAGAGAAACTGAGATTCAGAGAAAATAGGTAACTCACCAGTCAAAGTAGGCATCAGAATCAAGGCCAAACCCAGACTTTTCTGACTTCAAAGCCCTCCATCCCCTTCTACCACTCATGGCTGTCTTGACACAGTGGTCAGCAGTGGTAAGAATATACCTAGGGGGCACCCTGGGTACTAGCTGGAAACACTGCGGGCAGCCTTGCAGGGGGGCTCTGGCTGGGCTGGCAAAGTTGTTGCTGACCCTTGGCCCAATGAAATCTAGCACCAGGCCTGCTGCCTGGCCCCTGCTCACACTGCAAGTCCCTATGCTCTTGCCATCCCCCAGGGAAGATGTGATCTCTGGGAGCCACAGGGCCAAGGGTTCAGTAAGCCAGGCATGGGATGGGCATGGACTGAGCCCTCAACACTCAGCCCCCAGGCTAAGCAGCGCAACTGCAGCTCTATTCAGCTTTCTCCATGTGACAGGTTGTTTGATTATTAAACACACAAGGAGCAGAATCTCCTGTGGCCCAAACACTGGGCTAGAAAGCTCAAGTCAGGGGAGCATGAGTGGGCAGCAAGGGAAGAGACACAGTGGAGAAGGTGCTGGGCAGGAAGGTGCCTAGCTGTGGGGCACAGGAGCTCAGGCCCAACCTGGGGAGGGGCCCGAGGTCTAGGAGGGATTCCCAGAAAAGATGGTGCCCATAATGGGCACTGAGGGATGGGGGCCAGGTGAGCCCAGAACCAAGCAGAGGGACCCCCAAGGAGACATGCATGTTCAGGAAAATGAGTGGGGTTCAAAGGGGCTGGATCATAGGGAGCAGCGATGGAGTTGAGGGTGTATGTTGTGAAATGGCCACGAATGCCAGTAATGGACACAACCGTTGCACCACGCAGTCATCCTGGGAGTCACTGTGGGCCCTCAGCAGACAGTGACAACCTCCTGCTAGCTGCTGTCCCAGGCCCTGCTCCGAGGTGCTCACAGCCTGTGAGGGACAGGAGTCAGAAAAAGGGAGGCTATAATACAATGCATGCAGTATGCCCTTTGGAAGAGGAATCCAGCACTAAGGGGGCAGAGGAGGAAGAAACTGGTTACTGGGGTGAGATGGGGTGGAGGGGCAGGGGAAGATGGTAGAAGAGGCTTCACAGAAACAGGGAAGGAGAAATAAGGCGGTGGACAGGTTAGTGAATTGCTCCCAGTGAAGGAAACACAAAGGGGACGGGGGTATGCAGGGTGGAGGTAGTGGGCAAGGGCTGGGTCAGGAAGGTCTGCAGTCGCAAGTTGCCCCACCCATTGCTCACCCTCCATACTCCCCGGGGAGTGAAACCACCAGGGACTTTGCAGCAACCTTTAGATTTCTCAGGCCACTTGGTAAGGCTCAAGAGACGAAAAGATTTCCAGGATTGGTCATCTCATACAATCATCCTATTTTAGCTTTTTAAATTTCAAGTATAATTTGGTCAGAAAATAAACACCAAAATCACTGGTTAAACTTTCAAATGTCTCTGAAAGTATGGATTCCTGACTTACAAGCAAATAAGCATCTCAATTCTTACCAAACTGTTGACTAAATCAGAGAATGAATTAAAGAATTAATTCTTAATTCTCATGGATCATAAAAATCACAACAAAGCAAGGACAGACCATTCCCATCAAACATCAAGAGAATTACTGGTGTTCTTAGGCTCCCTGTCTTCTACCATGCTAGGATATTTGGATCCTGAAAACTGCTTTTAGGTTAATTCAGATGGAAGTCTGCCCTATGATGCTTTCCATCCAAGTACAGAACAAGGAAACAACTGTTCTGGCAGCTGGGAAGCAGGGTCGTCAAGCCACTGGGCAGAATCTCTTTGCCCCTATGCTGCTTAGTTCTGCACCTCTAACTAACAGGAAGTGCCTAGAATAGATGCCCCTTAAGGGTCTGCCCACCAATGAAGGTCTACTTTTCAAATTAACCTCATGTTCAGAGCCTTCAAATATCTCCTCTGAGACCTGGAATATGTTTAAACAGAATGAGTCTCCTGCAGGCTGGTGAACTTCTTCATGTGTGAGGAATACTTTCTCACCTAGACCTAATCCTCCTGCATGCCCAGGAAATGGGAGAATGGCACCAAGGAAATTCAAAAGGAGCCAAGGAACCTCAGAATGTTACACAAGTGGGTGAAATGGGTGCCTGCCCTCTGTGGGGCTTCTCCTGGCAGCTCAGCCTGGGCCCACTATTTCTTCACCTCTGTCCCAGCTCTGCTGTGGCCAGCCTCTCTGTCTCCAGTCTTCCCATTGCCCCCCACCCACTCCATTGCTCCAGGCTCGGGAACACAGTCTACCATGTCACTCTCTTGCTCAAGTGTCTTCAGTGGCTCTCCATGTTCTTCCCAAGCTCTTGACCCAACCTCCTTTCTTGCCTAATTTCCCACTGCACCCCCAGTGGGGTCTGGCCAAATGAACTGTCCATTCACACCCTGACCCTTGCATTTACTCAGGTGTCTCCTTTCCCTAGAAAGTTCTTCCTTGCCTTGCTTCCTTCCAAACACAATTCCTGGCTGCCTCCTGGACACAGGATTCCCTGATGCCCCAATCAGGAAATAACCCTCCTCTCTCCAACTTCCCAGCTCCTGCCACCACTGGGCCATCCTGTGATTAGAAAGCAGCCATACAAGCACGTGACAGCACTTCCCAGTTTGCAACATTGCACCCACACATATCTCATCTAATAATTACAGTATTGTGTGCAGGGGGACACACACCACATGTGAGGTGAAAAGGGGAGCCTGGGAGTGAATGTCACTTGTGCACAGGCAGTTTGTGGAGTCAAGTAAAATAAAAGTGCACACATTGTAATTCCCATTTCTCTGTACCTACCACCGCTAATAACTGAAACTCATCAATTTCTTCCTTGTTATCATTATTCGTGAATACTTTTTCTTCCTTGTTCCTGTCTCCTTACTTCTAAGTGTTTTTCAGTTTCAAAGTGCCATAATTATTTAATGGTTTTTTGGGGGGAGGGCGACCATCACGTTAAATGCACACCCCAAAAAGAGACTATTTAGACACTAAATTGTGTAAGGAGAGGTCTTTCTTGGAGTATTTCGGACAGGAGACTGTGAGGGGACGCAGTAGAATTCCGAGGGATAACTGCCCCTTCCCTCCGTCATCCCAAGATGGGGCCATGGTCCCATTTCAGTTATCCTGATCTGCTAAGGTTGTCATTTACGTAATGAAGTGTTCCCGGAGACAGGTGAATGTAAGGAAATGTAAGGAAAAACTAAAATAGAAGACTCTATTCCGACTGCAGGGTGGTGCCCCAGGTTTGCCTGGTTTACTCTCTTTTGAATATCTGGACGTTGCCCCAAACTGATTTCCCGGTCCTTTAGTTATCCTTCACTCTCAAACCCCGTGGCAGTGCCCCCAAACCTCCTCTCTCACCCAGGGCAGCTGCTGCACATGTGCCGGATGCACGTGTGGGGGTGGGAGTTCGGTTGCTCACGCTCCCATCCTAGGCTGCCCACGCTCTCATCAGAGACCCAGGAAAAAGAGCCGCAGGGGCGTTGGGCCCTGCCTTTGTTACACGCGTCTTTCAACCTGCAACCTTATGCACGTTGGAGCCACTGTGCCCTAGATCATCGGGTCCCTGCTCAAAAACACGGAGGGAGAGCCCTGTGGGCTCAGGGAAGCATGTTTCAACACTATCAGCTCCCCCTACTCTCTGATTAACCTCCGTAACACACAATTTCTTCATGTGAACATATCTTTATTCACCTTTGTGTATCTTTTTATATTTTGTGTCTATCCTTTAAAACACATCTCAGTGCTACTTGGACAATTTTCTTATTATTGTTTTATATACACTACATACCATATATGTACTGTATATATATGCAATATGTATACATATATATACACACACATATATAAGCCTACTACTTTTCACATCCAAGCATATTTTATTTGTAATTGATGTAAAAGGTTACATTGCACCAACTGTCCATCATTGCCGCTCTCACTTCCTAATAACAGGATGTACAGGTATCTCTGCTGCTGTTATAGGCAATACTGGGAGAAGGCATCCCCATGCAGTCTTTTTATTTGCTAAGAATCACCAATGAAGATGAATTGTCAAGAAAATGATTAACCATTTTCCATAAGGGAGGAGCCCTTTTCATACTTCTGCCAAACATTGCCTGTTTCTATCCCAAAGTATTGTCTTCTCAACTCTTTGTTGTTAGTGTTGCCTAATGCAAAGCACACACGCCTTAACATCAGGTGGAACTAGGTTCAAATCTCAGCTAAGTCACTTCCTGTCAGAGGGTGATGAACCTTACCTCTCTGAGCCTCCATTTTCTCATTTGCAAAATAGGAGTAGTGAAACTGATCTCATTGTGGAGATTAAATGAGATTACAAATACCAGTGTTCTGCCCAGTGCCTGGTTTATTTTAAGTGCTAAATCCATTCTTCTCACCCTCCATACTTTTTTTCCCCTTGGAATTATTTGGGACGAGCTACTTTCCACTTTCTTAACTTCCCATCCTTCTTGAACTCTGTTCCCCACAAAAAAATATCCTGGCGGAAGAACAAGAAGTATCACTCCTCTGAAGAGTGCTGCTCAACAGAAATATAAAGCCAGCCACAATTCAAGCCACCTGTGTAATTTAAAATTTTTAGTAGCCACACTTAAAAAGTAAAAATAAATAGGCTAAATTAATAAAACCTATTTATTTAATATATTTAAAAGTATTTTTTATTTAACCCAATGTGTCCAAAATATTATCTTTTCAATATATCATCAATATTTTTAAGTATTACTGAGAAATTTCACATTTCTTTTTCTGTTGCTTGTAATATCTTTGAAATCTGATGTGCATTTTATACCTACACTACATCTCAATTTAGACCAGCTCTGTTTCAGGTATGGCTAGAGAGTACTGTATTGGATAGCATAGGTCTAGGACTGAGACTTGAAGATTAACAGGTATGCAATGTTTCAAATGAGACCATCAGCCAAGGGCTTAAGAACGTTGCCTGGAGACATCATCTCAGGTGCGAAGTGCATAGTGATCATTTGCAGCTCTTGGAGAATAAATGCAAAGCCCTCGCTGCAACTGGATGGGGAACAGCAACTCTGTAGTGTGGCTCAAGGAGCTCTGAGAAGCTCATCTTCCCCCTCTCCTCCGTGCACAAGGTATCGCTCACTCTCCCCCAGGTAGCCACACTCTGGTTTCGTTAGCCCCTGCAGGAAGGTCACATGGGGGCAGGTGGTGCCAAGACTTCTTTTCTCCACTTGGAGATGTCTAATAGCCCTCTCAACTTTGTATGTTCAACCCTGTATTACCGAATGCAAATATGTTCCTTCTGCCTTTGACCCAGCTCAATAAATGACAATTCCATGCACCCTGTTCCTGTGGAGTCATTTCTAACTGCTTTCTCCCACATCCTACACCTCAAACACCATCAAATCCCACACTCAAAAAAGCAGGTCACCACTCTGACCACCTCTCATCACCTCTACTACTATGGCACTGTAGCAAGCCACCACTATGTCCAGCCTGGATTATCTCAACAGCCTCTTAACTGGTAGTCTTGCTTCTACCTTTGCTACCCAGAGAAGATCTAAAATGATTCTTCTTTAAATGCAAGCATACATATTTTTAATGAGTCAAAAAACATATTTTCAATGGCAATAAAATTATATAAAAATACAAACCAGTAATGAGTGAATCTAGGCAAAATATGAACTATTTTATGAAGAAAGTAATAAGATTTTATTAAATACTTTAAATAGGTCTTAGTAAATGAGGAGACATACGTGTTCATGAACTGGATAAGTTGTTGTCATAAAGATACCACTTTCCTCCAAATTTAATTTGCAATCAAATCTGAACATAACTTTTTTATTGAACCTGATAAGCTGATTCTAATATTCATATGAAAGAAGAAAATACCAAGAATGTCATGACAGAATGAAAAAAGAAGGGAAAAAAATATATGAAGAGACTCTTTCTAGATATTAAAATTTATTATAAGCTTATAGTAAATAATATTATATAGTATTGTCAAAGGGATAAACAAATTGACAGAATGGAAAGAACAGAAGCCCATATATGTATATATGCCATGTACATATACATGACAACTTGATTTACAACAGAGCTGCTGTAGATCAGTGGCTAAAAAAAAATGGCCTTTCTAATTAATGGAGCTAAGACTCCTGGCTATCCATATGGAAAAAACAACAAAAACAACAAAAAAACAACCTCTACCTCACACCATACAGAAAAAGAAATTATTTCTAGGTGAGACTAAAGACTTATATGTGAAAGGCAAAAATCATTTTAAAAAATTTTTTTTAATGCAAGAAAATAATTGTATGACTTTATAGTGAAGGAAAATTTCTCAGAACATAACAAGTGTCTATCATAAGGAAACATTGATAACTTAAGCTTGTTTGAAATTAAGAAATTAGGCCATTAATAGAAGTCACAACAAATATAAGGAGACGGCATGAACAAGAGGAAAACATTCATAACATACAAAATAACAAAGGATTGATATTAGACTACACATTAAATTACAAAAAATCTGTAGGGTGAAAGGCAGATGACTCCATAAAGAAATGGGCAAAAGATTCGTACTGGAAAAGGAATCCAGAACAGCCAATGAGCATATAAAAAGATGCCTAATGTTAGTAATCCAGGAAATGCAAATTTAAAACAGACAGCTTTTCATTTTCACTGGACTGGCAAACATGAAAACTCCAACAATGTCAAATGTTGGTGAAGCGGTGGAGTAATGGAAACTTCTACGTATTGCTGATGGGTGGGTACAATGGTATAACTGGTTTGGAAAATGATTTAGAATCATCCAGTAACGCTGAAGATATGTATGTCTTAGAACCTACGGATTCCACTCCTAGGGTACATGCCTTTGGGAATTCTTGCACACATGCCTCAGGACATACATATGAGGAGAGTCCCAGCACTGCTTGTACATGCGAGAGCACCTAGCAGTTTATAAAAGAAAAGAAAAACAAAACTAGACGTATCCCAGTGGCCTTCAACAGTAACATGGAGAACTACGCTGAGATCTATTCATACATAGCAGCACCCACACAGCAGTACACAGGAGTGAATTAGAGGCACGCACAAGACGAAGGAACTTCAGAAACATAATTTGAGCAAATTAGGCAATTCTCAAAGCATATTTAATCCTTATTTACAAAGCTCAAAACATGCAAAACTAACACATATTTAGCAATTGAAATATGTGAGGTAAAACTATAAGGAAAACCAAGGGAACAGCCCCAAATTCAGGATAATAGTTTTCTGTGACAAGACTGGGAAAAGGACAAGCACAGACGACTTCAAAGATGCTGATCATCTTAAAAAAGAAATAAACACTAAGGTGGCTGCACACAGGGGTTATGTTGCTTTTACTCCTTATGCCCTATATGCTTTTCCTAAATTTCCTTTTGCATCTCCTCAATGTGCTAGAAGCTCCCAAGTCTGGGGGAGTAAAGTCCAGGTCCTCACACTGGACAGGAAGGCCCTCCCTGACCTGACCCCACCCCATCCCTCTCAGGAGGGGCACCTGGCATGCCGCTCGCCCCTCTCTGCCACCTTGGCCTCCACCAGGCTTCTTCCAGTGTCCTTTGGTTTTCTTGATTCTCCTGCCCCAAAACGCCTCTCAGAAACCCACACGGCTCAGGCCCTCCTTTCCTTCAGGACTCCACCCAGAAGGCACATACATTCCCAGCTCCTGACCACCCCCCTACTCCCTGCCCCCTGCTGTCCATCCCCTTCAGCCCACAGCATCAAGCGCCGCCAGCCCCTGACCGCTGACCCTTGAGCCTTCAATAGTAAATGGCAGGAAGTGGCTCTCAATAAATACTTGTTGAATTATTTAATGGATGACTGCAGAAAATCAAGTCAAAGTCGAATCACCCATAGAAAGGGTAATTCATGTGATACATGAAACCTTAGTTGCCAGATGAGCTCTTTATCGCTTTGGAGAGGCTGGTTCATCATTCTGTGAGGTGCAATTTCAGGGGGAGAGAAGAGCAAATTCCCAGTGAGCCAGGTGGTCCTGCTTATTTAGAAAATGGCATTTCTAATGTTTGACGTGGTAATTCCCATGAGGAAGGGGGGCCCAAAGAGGCACCTACTTACCAGATCCTCAGGGAGTAGCCAATCACAGGCCCAGACAGAGCCAGCTCTCTCTCAGTGACTAGTCTGAAGTGGCCCACTCGGCTCAGCACCCTTCAGAGGCCTGCATGGGGGCTGGGCAAGGGAGTGTCCTGGTCAGCACCCCCACCATCCTTGGAAATTGGTCCAGATAAGCTTGGATACAATCTCTGCTTGGTGTGGCAGGTCACCTTCCTTAGCAGAACAGTGAGAAAGGACTTGATCTGAGGTAGGAGGATGAGAGACGGTCCAGAAGCCCAGCCTAGCACAGCACACTCTAACAGTGACAGACACCCAACAGACCCAGCCTCCGGAGTGGCTCTGACTGCCCGCACCACCCTCCCAGCACACACTCTAGCTCATCAGCTCACCTCCTCTCCCACACCCACATGCCCAGATCAGGCACTGGTGGTCACGTGCGTTCCCATGCTCCACTTTCTAGGAGGAGGCCAGTAGGCCCAGCCTGAGAGAAAGGAACCCCAAGCCCACCTCAGACCTGGCCTGGTGTGACCAAGTGAAAGATGACCTACCAGAGGTGTGGCAGTCTGGGCCTGTAGACATCAGATGGCGTGGGTGCCCCCATACCAGGCCACAGCCCCTCAGGCTTGCAGGGAGGGGACTTAGCCCAGCATTGTCAGGCTTCAGCAGTGTTTCACTATGAATCACTCAAACTGGGTCTCTGCTCATTTCCTGGAGAAAGCAGAAGTGGAGAGTCATCAGATGCCTGATTCCGCCTATTCCCCAACCATCAACAGAACTGCCTGAGTTCCGGTAGGTGGCTCCAGCCATGCAGAGAAGCCTCTCAGGGCAGAGGTTAAGCAGTGCTGGGTGCGGCCTAGGACAAAGAAGAAAAGCTAGTGAATAGTGGACACAGACTTTAGCTCTGTGCTATTGGGCTAGAGTTTTCCTTTTTTCCTAGCCCCTTGCATCCTCTCTGAGCCTCCAGAAAAATGAGGATATTGATGGTGTTTCGACGAATTTAGAGATTTATCAAAGTGCATCCACGAATGCTGCATGGGTTCATCAGCCCCCTCCCTGCCAGGCCCAGGGAAGGCCTCTCACTTGGATTCCTTCCTTCATCCTCAGACCTAACTTGATCAACGAGTCCTCTAAGGTCAGATGGCCAGTGGTGGTTTACACTGAAGTAATAACAAAAGAAAAGTCTAAGTAATATAATGGAATTCTCTTGAAACTCAGTACCAAAATTCTATTTCCTTTAGGTATCTTAGGTTGATTAATTTCATATCATCTATACATAACGTCATCCATGCAGGATCAGCCAGCATGACCACTCTCACAGAATACTTTCTTGTGCCATGTGAGCAAGAGCAGTGGTTAGTATAGATTACTGATCCTTAAAGCCAGCTCATCACCTGCTCCTAGCTCACAACCAACTGACCATTTATGAGCAACTGTAAGTGAGAGGCAGCATCATCTGTTATGGGAGATAAAAAGGCTCTGAGATTGGTCCAAAGGGGAAAACAACTTTGTAATGAAACCACAGCTCTCACCAGTGCAAACTTGCCAGTAGACAGCAGTCAAAATAGGAGACCTGTCCAGTTTAAAACTGAGGGCACATGCCCATGCTGATCCCATGACCATTCCTTGGCAGGAGTCAAAAATACCAGTATCCCTTCCTGAGTTTTCATTCTTTATCCTCTGTCCATGGGCAGAAAGGAAGCTGAGATGGAAGCTGGAGGGGTGCAGCACAGTGGGGTAACTGGGATTATCCTGAGACATGCAATGGTGTTTGCAGCAAGAATCACCTTGCTGAGCTAGAATGGGCTCCAGTTTTTTTTTAGAGCAAGAAATTAAAATCTATGGTAATACTATTTCCAAAATCTATCATGTTGTATAGTCTGTACATTATGGGCCAAAAAAATGTTAATTTTCTAGGCAGCTGATACAAGACTCTTACCTAGGGAGAGACCTGCTTTTGTTGACTATAGATAATAGGTTAGGAGAGGTGAGGCTCCTGGGTTGAAAATCTCAGTTGAAATCCTCCCTGCTAACTAGGACAACATCTTTAAGTCTGCTTCTTATTTGTGGAATAGAATTAATGCAATATTATAAGGAACAAATCAAGTAGTATTTGCAGGAGGGTTTTTAAACACTAAAAAGAGCAATACAAATAGAATCTGCTGCTATTACTATTGAAAAAGTTGCCCTTGGTAAGATACTGACGCAGTTAGGGAAACTATGAACTGCTTATATAAATGTGTATTTTTGTTAAAGGGGAATGGTGAGATTCTATGATTTTTTTAAATGTCCAAAAGCAGCACTTATACTTCTTCTTCCAGTTATAACACTGTAACTGGTACAGGACACACCCTCCCACTGAAAGTAACTCTAAAATAGGGTGACTGTATGAGACAACTGTTTTCAGACACTGAAGAGCAGGCAGCATAAAACTGTGATCTCTGAGACAAGAAAAACACATTAAGGGAGCCCCACAGTTGCCCTGGCTTTCTTCTTATGGGTACTTTCCTGCCATGACATAGGGACATAGCCCCAGAGCAGTAATCTCCCTGAAGTGGACAGGTGTAAAGACAAGGTGTTCCAGGCTTCTGAAGGGGTTGGAATGTTCAGGGCCAGGTTCTGTGAAAAATGTGTTTTGTGGAAATTCATTGTGAATGTACTTAGTCAAGGATTACCTATGCATGCATAGGGTAAAACTCCAACAGACCTAACAGAGATCACCTGCTCCAAGGGTGAGAACTGAGTGGAGGTAACAGTGATTGGGCAGTGTTAGGAATGTTGGAATTACATCCCATCAAGAGTGGAAAGACCCCACTGAGCATCTTGGGTTTTTATCTTATACCCTAGAAATGCCACACCAGATAAATAAGAACCTCATCCTTTTGTAGAAACCATGAATTACTGACGAGTTTAAAATTGAAATAAAAGAGCCTTAACAAAGAATAAAAGAATGCCTGGCAGAACCAAAAGGAGACTCCAGTAATTTAACTGCCAATCAGAACAAAACACATCATCCTTTAAAAGAAGGAGACATGATGCGGTATTCCTTCACTTTGTCCAGCACACAGCTAAACCTAGTGTGAATCTGAAGAAACAGAAAAGTGTGACTCATAGCAAGAAAAATAACTATCAATAGAAACAGACCCTAGGATGAACCAGATGTTGAAATTATCATTCAAGAACTTTGAGAAATATGTTCAAGGATTTAAAGGAAAATAGGTGTAATAACTACAAGATGGGAAATTTCAGCAAATGAATGGAAAATATTAGATGATTAGAATGTAAATTTTGAAAGTGAAAAGTATATCTGAAATGAAAATTTTACAAATGGACCAACAGCAGATTGGTAATTGCAAAACACATTAACCAACTTGATGACCAATTAACAGAAATTATTCAATCTGGAGGACAAAGAGAAAAAGATTGAAGAAAAATAAAGATGCACTCAGCTGCCTTTGGAAGAATATCATATGGTATAATATATGTGTAACTGGACTCCCAGGGAATAAGAAGAGAGATAAGAGAGCAGCAAAAAATATTTAAGAAATAATGTTTGAAATTTCCAAATTTTGTTGAAAAACAGCAAATTACAGATACAAAAAGCTTACTAAACCCCAAGCAGAAAAAATAGAAAGAAAACCATACATAGGCACATAATAGTCAAACTCCTGAAAATCAAAAATAAAAAGATTAACTTAAAACAGTTAGACAAAAGAAATACTACATATAGGGGAACAAGCAAATGTATTATTGAAACAGTGGAAGTCGTAAGATAATAGAAAGATACCTATAACATGCTAAAGGGAAAAACAGAAATTGTTAACTCATAATTCTTTATTCAATGATATTCTTGAAAAAAAATGATGACATAAAGTTATTTCCAGATTAATGACAGCTAAAATCATTTATTTCCAGAAAACTTGCACTATAAGAAATTGTAAAGGAAGTTTTTGAGGCTAAAGGGAAAAAACACCAGATAGAAATGTAGGTGCACATAAAGGAAAGAAGAGTACTTCCTTTGTAGTTACTTTCCAAATGTAAGCATACATAATAACAAATCTGTGAGTTAATATGATAAAACTATGACTTTTTCTTGTCTTAATTTCTTTAAAAGACTATGACTCTTTAAAGCAAAAAATGTAACACTGTACATCACATTTTATACCATATTAGACAGGAATCCCAAAAGACTGAGGGAGTAAATGGAAACATACTATTGTAAACTTATCATATTTTATATGAAATAATATTTTATTAAATCTAAATTACAAAAAAATTACAATAAATTAAGGATATATATTCCATTTGTAACTTCATGACAAAGATGTCAGGAAAGTTAAAGCTCGGTCTTAGTCAATAAACCCACACCGAGCATCATTTCTGTGCCAGATGCCAACTAGACCCTGGAAAAACAGACATAAATAAGACAAAGCTTTTGTTAAGGTTACTTCCTACAACAGTTGTTCAAGTGGACAGGAGAATCTCCTTCAATAGTGATTCAGGAATACAAGCTCCATTGTCCCTTAGGATTTTGTTGCCATATGAATCCAGTTAGCAACAGAGGAAAGAGAATGGACAAGGTGTACCTCTATTCAAAAGCCCAGTCTATAAATGGCATGCATCACTTTGCCTTGCATTCCTTTGGAATCTCACAGCCATATGACAAGGAAGGCTATGAAGTGAAGCCCCGCCATGTGCCAGCCTTAATCCTATTATTGCAACAGAATTTACTTTGTAGCCTATCAGTCTTTTCCATATTCTCTTCAGAGAGCTTACAATCTATACTCAGGACAATAAACAAAAATGTTAATAATATTTTTTGTTTTAAAATAGACCATGTTAATTTTATACATGATGAAAAATATATATAAAGAAGAGAGAATACAATTAAAATCATTAATACTGCCCTAAACAGCTTAATCAATAGCCAATATGAGAATAGCATTTAATTCTTTTTTTTTCCATGTTTGTCAAAGTATACTTCTTTGGTCTTAATTTTTGTCTTAACAACTTTAAAAGCATGCCATAAATTATGCTTCATTAAGATGTTGGGGTTCTTTTTTCATTTAAGTCTTAATAAACACTTTCCCATTTCATTATTACAATATACTTTTTATAATGGGTTGGAATCAAGAAGGAGGACTGTTTCCACATCAATTGGATTTTTTTTTAATCTGGAGAGAAAACAACTTTTAGAGCTACTTGAATTTCTATGGATCACAATGAACTCCAGGAAAAGAGAGGGAATCCAACCAGCAGATTGTATTTCCTCAGAAGGTGAAGGACATGAGTACCAGTGCAATGGGAAGGTAATTCCACAAGATACCTGGAGCCTGCAGGAAACAGAGATAATACTGATGGAGACAGGAGGCATTGTGGAGAAGAGAGAGGGGATTGGAAAACTACAAATGGTTGAAGACTTTACCAATTTTCAAAAATAGCTGGAAGGTAGAATATATAACACTGCACTGGTAGTACTGACAAAACAGTCAAAAGGAGTCCATTGAGAAGGTAAACAAGAACCATAAGCTGTCGCTCAGTTCAATTCAGGCCATTCAAGCCACTTCAATAAGCATAATGATTGCTAGGACCAAGTCCTACACTGGGTTCTACAGGCACAAATAAGAGATAAGAATGCCTACCTCAAGGAGCTATCAAACCAAGAACAAGTCCTTCAGGCTAAGCTCATTTACCTTTGGTGGTTGAGAAGACACTGGTATCAATAGGGATGAGCTTCAGGAAGGCATTGAATGAGGCCTCTTGATATTCATCCTTCCGCTTATTCCACTGCCATCCCTTCAACACCACCATATGACTGACACTATGCAAGATTCCTAGGATGGTAAGACCCAATCTACCTTTGGGGAATTCATACACATCACACCACCGTGATAGATCTCAGCCACCATGCACAGCCACACATCTGTCATAACAAAACGGTTTCATTTTGTGAAAGTAGAAATAGACAGCTGAAACTTCACCTTAACCCTGTGTGTCTTCATTCCCTCACACCATTGATGTGGCATTGATAGAAATTAGGCCTTCCTAAAGAGTCTCAGCTGTGGGGGAGATCTTGTGGAGACCAGAATGAGGATATCAGTGAAGAGCAGGCTTGAAAAGGACTAGAGTGCAGCTTCTAGCAGTAGGGAAGGTAAGGGAATATTTTGAAAGGTGCATGGGAAACAAAAGCCTCTTCAAGAAATGGTGCTGGAACAATATGGATATCTGTGGTGAAAATTAATTAATCTTGATCTCTAACTCACACCATGTATAAGAAAAAAACATAAACAAAAACAGGATGTTTCTTAGACTGAAATGAAAAAGGTAAAGCTGTGTTGCTCCTAGGAGAAACATACTAGAATATCCATGCAACGTGAGAGTAAGAAAAGGTTTCTGGGACAAGACACAGAAAGCAAAAACCATAAAAGAAAAGATAGATTCAACTTCATTAAAATTAAAACTTTCCTCTAATAAAAAGACACTTGGAAAATGAAAAGACAAATCACATATGGGGATAAAATATTCACAAAAAATATAACTGGCCAAGAAAGTATACATAAAATACAAATAACTACAACCAATCATTAATTAAAAGATAATCAGACAAAAGATTTAGATACACACACACATATATGTATACATATAACTGGTGGTAACATACCATGATACAGCCACTTTGTAAACAGTTTAGCAGTTTCTTATAAAGGCAAGCATACCCTTATCACAGGACTCAACAATTCCACTCCCATATTCTTACCCAAAGCAAATGAAAACACATGTCCACACAAAGATCATATATAAATATTTGTGACAGCTTTATTCATGATAGCTAAAAACCAGAAACAACCTAAATGTCCATCAACTGGATAATGAATAAAACAATCATGGTATATTTATGCCATGTGGAATTATACTCAGCAGTAAAAAGATACCACTATCAATATACCCTTCAACATGGATGAATCTCTCAGACATTACTGACTGAAAGAAACTGCACACAAAAAGTACATTCTGTGGTTCCATTTATATGAAATCCTCAGACAGGCAAAATTAATCTATAGTGGGAAAAAATCAGAACAGTAGTTGCCTCTGGGAAGGAGGGATTGACTGCAAAAAGGCATAAAGGAACTTTCCGAAGTGATGAAAATATTTAGATCTCGTTAGAGGTAATGAGATGGGACAATTTTTTTTAATTGTGCAGTTATGACTTGTGCATTTCAATAGACAAAAATTTTACATATAAAAACTACAAAAATAATTAAATAGGGAATGAATGGAGATATACACAAAACAAAATGGCAGAAAGGTGATCAAGGTTGAAGTTGAACCATGGGTACATTCGTTCATTATATTATGTTTACATATATTCAAATTTTTCTATAATAAAACTTCTTTAAAACAGATAAAAAGTGAGCAAGAAGGGAAGACTAGATATACCAGAAATTAAAATATTCTTTAAATCTTCTGTCATGAAAAGAGTGTTCACATGAATAAACAGAATGGAACAGAATAGAAGATCCAAAAACAGCCTCAACCTCACATGTTAATTTAGTATCAAAGGTGGCATCTCAGATCAGCGGGAAACAGAATATAGAGAAGTGGTGTTAGGACAGTGGGTAGAAATACAAGAAGAAATAAAATCAGATAATTTCTCACAACTTAGTAAAAGCCAAATAAATCTGTTGTTTACATGTAAAAAAAAAATCAAAATTCAACAAATGCCAAGGAAAAAATAACAGGATTTAGGAAGCATCCAGCAAGTACTGGTGGGGATTTAGTTTCAGAGAGGTGGGGACAAGCCAGGTCAGTCCAGAGGAGATACCAGGCTCAAAGGAAGGGAGCCAGACCTCAGGTGGGGGAGAGCTGGGGCACCGGTGTGGGTCCAGCAGGAGAAGGCACAGCTGAGGCCGCTTGCAGACCCGGGGGAAGCAAGGAGAAACCAAGGTAAAACACAAGTTCATTTCACAAGTGCATGGGCCGCACCAGGGAAGGAGTGGACTGTCTTCCAGTCACCGTACTGTCAATCACAAGGGCAGCAGCTGCTCCATGAGGGGTGGGGAGGAAGGAGGGAGCAGAAGCTGGAGAGGAGCAGCCTGCATGTGTGCAGCACCCAGAGCCGCCACAGCAGGGGCGCCAGCTGAATCTGACAAAGACAGAGGCAGACAGATGGCATGGCAAGGCGGTGGGGGGGAATGGTCCTTCCAATGGTGACCCTTCCAAACTTCTTCCTAGTCCAGGAGAGGCTGCTTTTCCATTGTTAGGGTCCGGGCTTCCGAGGCTTCTCTAAAGAACAAACTACACAGGCATAGAGATGTAAATTCAAGCAAAGTCTTTATTCAGCCAGCTAGCTGGGGTCCAATGTCAGCCCGATGCAGCGGGTCTCAACAAGGACCCCAAGCACTCAAAGCCAAGGGTTTATATAGCATTTTCAAAACACTTAACTCATAGTAATTTTCCACAGCTGCACATTATTCTTGCAAGACATACATCCTGGGGTTAAGCAAGGGCAGGATAAGACTACTCCTCAATGGTTAGGGAGGTTCTGCACGATAAGCTTGGTATGTAAGATTAACTGACCAAGGTTAGCTGACCAAGGGTCACAGCTGCCCACCACCTGGTGTTCATGATTAACTTGTTTTTCAAGGCCTTACCCAGTTCCAGTTTTTCTAAGTCACATACTCAGAAAATGGCTTCTAGGCCTTTAAGATGGCTATGCTTATGCTAACCTATTTCTATTCTTACACCATCCCCAAACGCCATACTCAACACTTACTAGGCACAGACAACCGCCCCCACAGGGAGGGCCCGAGAAGAATTTACCTTCAAGTTGAAGAAAGGAATGCAGCACCAAGCATCACCTTCCCCCACTGCCCACCTTGCCAAGAGGACAGCGAGTGTGGGGAGCAGACGCTGGAGAGGGCCAGGAGGCCCTGAGCAGGAAGGTGGAGACATCCTGAAGCACATGTGCTGGGGGCCCACCAGACATGTGCAGGAGGCCTGCAGGCCCACAGCAGGCAGGGCATGGACAGTGCTAGAGGCCCTGTGCTCCACTCTCCCTGGGTGTTCCAGCAAGATGAAGTAAGGAACGTGGCACCCAAAGACCTGACAGGCACCCTTGGAGGCCTGGCTGAGAGCTAGGACGCCCTCCCCGAGCAAACGCTGCTGCATGCTAGCAGTGGTATCTGGGCACCATGGCTTCAACATCTTCGAGGGAGGCTGGGGCAGACAGCAAAGGCATAGTTTTCAGAGACAAAGCTTTTCTCCACTGTCCTTAGTGAAGCCTAAGGAAGGGTCTGCATGGCAGGTGTGTCCTCAGTCCCGCTAGTTGGATCCTTGGTGCCTCTTCCACATGCCTCAGCTGGTAGGCTTTGGGTCAGAGGGGCAGAAAATGAGTGACTGGCTTCACCAAACCCAGCAGGAGGTGCTATTCTCTTGTCCCAGCCCTCTGCATCATTTCCCTGTGTCCAACTCTTGCTGGCTCCTCCCCTGGTTTATGACACTTGTGGGAGAACCTGGCCACACGTGGCTCCTGAGGGTCACCCCTCACATGAGGCCCAGCCTCCCAGAGAGAGATGCTCCCTCCTCTCACATCTCCGTTTGGATCAGTGAACACCTGGACTGACCAAAATATGGCCTGGATAGGAAGTGACGGTGATGAGGTCACTGTGGGTCACTGCGGGTCAGTCCCCAGTCAGAACAGTCAGTGGAGGCAGGGGCGCCCACCCCACTCACAGTGAACAAACCTGGCTGTTCTGGCTGCAGCTGTAGCCTCAGATTTGGCCAGAGGCTCCTGGTCCAAAAGGCCACCTTGTGGCCAGTCACTGCCCGGCAGCCAAGCATGTCCTTGTGCCAGAGGAGACAGAAAGGAATGCGGGTACGCTGAGAGAGATGCTGCCATGCTGGACCTGGAGGAGGGGACAGGGAACCGAAGGCCCCAGACAGCTGGGGCCGGTGGGTTCAGGAGCGGTTAGGGTATGTGGGTAGGTGAGGTGAGCAGCGCTCCCCTGGGACCAGCGAGACAGCAGGGGGGTGGAGCAGAAAGAGCAGAGGGCCGAGTTTCCGTTCTTGGATGTGTGAGCTTGGTCAGTTAGATGCCACCCTCCGGAGGAGCCTCCCTTCCAGCTCCTGCCAAGATGGAGTGAGAGCATGTAGAAGAAGGGAAACCCCTTTCTCCACTTGACTGTTCTCCTGTGCCGCATCCTTTGTCACTGGGTGCAGAGCCCAACTCCTCCACAGCCCTCCTGGGGGCCTCTTTGCCTTTGCACAAACCCCTCTGGACAGAAGCTTTAAGTTGCAGGGGAAGCAGCAGGGGCCCACAGGTGGTGCTGACTTCATGCTTCAGTAGCCATCTTGCCAGCTGGCCTGAGGCCCTTATGGGCCTCCACTCAGGCATGGCTCCCAAACACGCCCTGCAGAAAAGACAGAGCCAGAGATCACTGTGCACCTTGAACATCAAAAGGAGCAGGGCTGCCACAGTTCCCACCAGAGGCACTGAGCCCACATGGTGGGAAAGGAGGCTCCGGGGCCCTGCTGCATACCACACCCAGCAGTCATAAGCCTGACACCAGAAGGGGCAGCTGAGGGCTGGCCACACCTTGCTGGGGGTGCAGGAGGGAAAAGGTGACCGCAGCACATCACTTACCGCACCAAGACTCCGCATCTGAAAATGAAGGTTACAGCTGCTTCGTACAGATTTTGTTTTAATGAGAATTAAATAGAGTGTGTGGAAGGTTGGCAAGTCTGGGGCACCCTCCCCTCTCACCACAGCCCTGCTTGTGGATGCTTCAGTGACTTTCTGCAGAGTAAAGTTCCAGGGACTTCATGGGACACACAAGAGGGAAATGTCTTCCTGGCCCCCCCTGCCCCTGAATTGCTGGGAAGGAATCACTTCTCTTGGGGTACAGATGCCCCCCATGAGGAGGACTGTTGGACATGAGGTCTCTAAGTGTCTAAGCCTTCTGGGCCTCAGACACTGACTTCTTACTTGGGGGAGCACTGCCTTCCCTAGGGGGGGAATGACACACTAGCTGATAACTGCTTTCACTATCGCAGTCCTTCGCTGCAGAGAACAGGAAGCTGCCAAGTGCAGCCAATACACTCTGTCTAAACTCTGAGTAAGGCATCTGCCTACTCTGGGCCTTCCTTTTCACATACCTAAATTTAAGGTAAGGCGGACTAAGTAGGAATGGGCCATATGGCAAAGAGCAATATTTAGCACATTGTGAATATTTGTATATGTGTAGGCAAGAACAGAAGGTGCCCATGCCCTAGTGTGACTAGAGAATTCCTCTGGCTGGCAGGGGAAAGGTAGATATGGGGTCCAGGCTGGAGGAAGCAGATATTTTTTTAAATAGTGATTTTGTTTCACTTTTAAAATTCTACTGCAAGTGAAAGAAAAATACAGTTTATAAGAACATAAAGACTAACTTACCTTTTGCCCGTGATCACTTTGCCCTCTGCCCAAATAATCACTAAGAGTGATTGTTTTTAGATCTTATTACAACTTTAATACTTCTATTTTATGATTAATTTTAGATAGTACCTTTAGACTTTCACACATAAAAAATAAGAAAATGAGCATGCTTACACTATTTTTTTCTTCCTCTCCCATACTCCTTCCTGAGTTGTAATTATATTTTTATTTTATTCTTCTAAATGTTGCCTTTCCAACTTTATTCATTGTATTTTTTGTAACTGCCTTCATGACTTGACACAGTATATGCACCTTCTGCATATGACATTAGGACAGTTATTTGTGGCCATGAAAGGCAAAGATACTGGCATGGTTATTCTTTCCTTCTCTCCTCTCTGCATATTTTTATTTCTTATGAAATTGTTTTCATAGCATTATGGTTTAAGATATTTGTGTCAGCTCACTAAAAGTCTCTTACCTGCTTTGTTGATAGGTTGCCTCTAAAAATTAGAAAACTAATAAACAGTATTGACAATATTGTGGTTTTAAATATAATATTCATTGTAGAACCAAGAAACATGATTGATATAGAGAGAAGAAAAACACTCCTGTGTCATTTAAAGTTAAATGATATAAATGACATAAGCCTATCATTAAAGAAGTTATATTAAAAACAATAGTAAATACTCAAAATCTACCCATTTTGTTACATATTACTCCTGTGCTGTTGACATTACTAATACCTATTTATCTGTGTGGTGGAAACACTATATAATAACACACTTTCCTGCATGTTTATTTAACGACATCATGTTGGTATTTTAAAACTGGCCATGGTGGAAAAAGTTATACCATGGGAACTGGAAAATGCTGCAAAGCAGGCCTTGATTTATTGTTTTGTTGATGATACTCAAGAAAATAGTAGAGAAAATGTTAATAATGCAGATTGAATTTAAATTGTACCATGTCTATAGCCATTACATTGTGAAAAGCACAAAAAATTGAAACATTTTTCTAGTGTTTGAAAGTGATTATCCAATTCAACAAAGTCACTCACCCTTGAAAAGTGAGTACAGTTCTGACATACATAGTGTGAAAGCTGCAAATGGTTTCAGCCTAGTATATACAGTCTGTATGAGGCTGAGAAGTAATTTAAGAATAAATTGCATACCAGATTTCATGACTACAAATTACTGGATAAAGCACTGTGGATCAGGGTGCTCTGCCATTTGTCAAATCATGGTTAAATTGAGACTATACTTTGGCTAAGATTCAAGAGTTCGGAAAAAAATAATGAAAGTGTTCTGTAAGAATCCATCAGCTATGTGAATTTGCAATAGTGAATTATATGTTTTATTATTATTTGTAAATGATGTGCTACATGTACTTTATATCAATAAATTTCATAATGAACTTGATTGGCTGACAGAAAATAGAGTTTTTGAGAGCCAGTTGCTGAGCCTTTGACAGCACACCAGATCAGAAGCTTACTGACCTTTGCATCATATCACATAGGAAACTGGGCAGAAATGGAGAAAAATGCTTCCTCCTCCCATACTCCAGGGCCAGCGAGGTCCCGGGGCTACAGGACTCCGCAGAAGGACAACTGGACTCCTTGTGGGGGACAGCATCAAGGCAGGTCACTCCTCTGAGCCTTCACCCACACCTCTCTACCAAGAAGCAGATCCTCCCCTGCCTCAGGGGGCAGTTTGGAGACTCAGCCTTCCAGTCAGTAGCTGTGAGGATGTGCAGGCCCAGGGGCAATACTTGCTCCTTAAGAAAGGTATTACCATCCCCACCACTTACCAACAGAGCCTGTGGCTCAAACAACCCCTGCCCACCCACTGCCAGGCTTACCCAGCATCCTCAGGAAGCTGCCAGCGCTGAGCCGTTGCAGGGGCTGACCCGATTCTAGAGTATGGGGAAGGGCAGAGAGACGAAGCCACTTCTGCTTTCTGTTCACACCCACGGAGATATCCCTCTGGGGAGCACACTTGAATGCTCAAACCTCAGCCACAGGTTCACTTCAAGTTTTGAGGGAAAATTTACAGAAAGTTTCATTATAACTCATTATGGCTGGGTCCTCTGCAGAAGTACCTCTCTGTGCTTCTGGAGAACTGTGAAATGTGGGAATTATTGCCTTAAGTATAGGTGGATGTGACTATCACCCTCAGAGATTTCCTGACTTTTTCTTCCAGACATTTCTTGTGGGAAACCCCAAACTTAAAGTATTTCATTTACCCTTCTGTGAATCTATCCTAAAGAAATAGCCCAATATTCAGAAAAGAATTGTTAAATTTCTGCCTCAAATCCCTTTACAAATCATGGAATGATGTGGGAACTTAAATGTATGCAAAAGCAAACCTTTATGGGGAAAGGTGCTCTCTGCACATTGGAAATAATCTGAGGTGTTCAATTTTAGAAGATTTAAAATAACATTATATAGTCATTAATATGAATTTGAGATGTTATTCTTAATACCATGAGGAAATGCCTGATTTATCATAAGTGAAGAAGCAGATGAGCAGCATTATGGCATGAGCACCGGCTCTGGGATTTAAGAGCCTTGGTTTGAGGCTACCTCTGTCCTTCATTAGCTGCTTGACCCTGGGGAAGTCATTTCTACTCCTGGAGCCTCAGCTTTCTCATCTGTATGATGGGGCTATAACAATACCCTTTTCTGTGGGTGGTTGTGAGGAAAACAAGTGACAGGTTCACAGCACCTGGCCCATAGTAAGTCTTGGCAATATAAATCTGTACTCAGCATCATTTTTGTATCCATGGCAAACTCCATATACATAAAACAATGGAGGGAAATGTCACAAGCTGCCTCCTAGTAGTTATTGCTGGATGGAGCAAGTGCGGGAAGCTGTCTTGTCCTCGTTCTTGCCTTTCTGGGATAGGATTATCTCTTCTCCCCTGCCCCCAGAGCACAGGTGCCTCTTTGCTTTGCTGCTCTGTGAGATCCTGGGTCAGGGACTCTTCCCTGTTTATTTCTGTAGCTGCAGCCCCAAGCACAGAGCCTGGCAAACAGAAGGTGCTCAGTCAAACATCTGACTGTCAAATTTTTCCAAGTTTTATTGGAAAATATAACAGCTTACAGTACTTACAATAAATAAGCACAGTACTTATTTATTGATTCTGTGGGATAGAAAGCAGGCAGGGTTCAGCTGGGTGGTTCTTCTGCTCCACATAGTGTGGACTGGCACCCCCAGATGCATTCATGTAGGGGCTGGGAGGGGACTGCGAGATCTGAAGGGCCTTAGGCACACACCTGCCTTGGGCTCCCAGCAGCCTCTCTGCCCACCTGGCCTCTCATGGCTCATTAGACTAGCACAGCCTTTAACAACATGGAGGCGGACTTCCAGAGAGAGAAGGTGCAGGTGACAGGCCTCTTAGGGGCTGTGAACTTCTGCCTGTCACAGCATCCCGCCCACAGCCTGATGGCAGAAGGGGAATGTGCCTACAGGGAGGGGAGAAACTTGGAGGGCCATCTTGGAGCATCTGATACTTGAGGGATAGAAAAGAAAGAAAAACATTTTTCAAAGTACACTAGTTTAAGCTACTCCAGGGCAGCCTTAATTGAAGTATTTGCTGCTTCTTCTCCTAGTGGCACTGAGTCCAGAGGCAGGGGCCCTGGCGCACAAGCCCTGAAGTCTCCCCAGGAGGAGACTGTGCTCTACTTCACAGCGAGAGACCGCAGGGCTCACACCCAGTAAGCCCTCAGAGAAGCCTGCACAGCTCATTGCGCCCAAAGCCCCTGAGCCCCAGCACCTGTGTGCTGTGTCCTGTGGGGGAGACTAAGGTGAGTAGGGCTGGCTCCATGCCCTCTAACAGCCAGTCTCTGCTGGAGGGGAAGATGTGGCCTGGCAAAACAGTTTCCATAAGCACATCAAGACATCGATGCCTGCATGCCCACATGAGTGCTGACTGAAAGTGCTACGTGTTCAGGAAGGGCAGGGGCCCCAGGCTTTGAGGGCCCACAATAACCCAAACATACACATCAGACATCTGTTAAAGAACACAGGTCTGCCTCTGTCCCTTGAGATTTACTCAGGGCCAGCTGAGCATGACCTGTGGCCTTGACCCTAAACATCTGCTTGCTGGACTAGGACTGTCCCAAAACCACATCTCTTACCTTACATCCTCAAAAGAAAAAACAAATGTCACGGATTTGGTCTGTGGGCTTAGGCTTAGGGTTACTGGTTGGGTCACTGCCAGCATAGTCAGCACTCTGGTGCATGGGGAGGGGCTGGATTTGGAAACAATAGAAAAAATCTCATTAACTTCAAATCCTTCCTCTCATATCTCTTAAAAGTAGTAGATTCTCCATCACAAATATCATTTTCCAATAGAGCCAAGCATCCATTTTCTTGCTTCTCTTAGAGTTTCAATTCACAGTCCCAGAGGTACTTAGACATCAATGCAATATTCACAATGGCTCTACACAGCAGCCTGGAAATGTTTTATAATATTAAACAATCCACTTGCTCTTAAATGCATATATGTAGTTCTATACATAACATCCATAAAGTGCAACACAGATCCTTCACACTGGCCACATGATAGAAAATGAACACCAGAATTGCCAATAGTTTAATTTTCTATTTATTTCATATTTTTTAAATCACAACAAAAAATGTTTTCTTTAAATAACTTTTACTCAAACTTTTTATTTTAATTGTCATATGTGTTTTACATTTTGATCTTTAAGACAAATCTTTAAAAGTGTAATAATAATACACATTAGCAAAGTTTTGACATCCTAATACCTTTCTATGTGTGTGTACATAATACATTAGGAATGTGTATAGTCACTATTAGTGCATACTCACTATTTTGTAAACTGTTTTTTAAACTCTTTATTTTGAAATGATTACAGATTCACAGGAAGTTGCATAAATGGCACAGGTAGGTCCCATGAACCCTTTACCCAATTTCCTCCCATGGCTACATCTTGGATAACTCTAGTGCAATATCAAAACCAGGAAACTGATATTGGCACAACGTATAATATTCTATGACATTTTTTCACATGGGTAGATTTCTGTAACCATCAAGATTCTGAGTTATTCCATCATTCTGCCCTCATGCTACCTCCTCTGTAATCATGCCCACCTTTTGCCCCCTTGATCCCAAACTAATCTGCTTTCCGTGTATACACTTTTGTCATTTTGCAAATGTCCCAGAAATAGATTCATCTGGTATATAACCTTTTGAGACTGGCTTTTTTTTTCTCAGCATAATATCCTTGAGATTCACCTACATTGTCAGGTGTACCAGTAGATCAGCCCTTTTAATTGCTGAGTAGGATTCCATGACATGGGTGTGCCAAAGTTGTTTACCTATTCACGTGCTTAACCACTTTTTATGTTTTCTGTTTGGGGCTATTACAAATACACCTGCTTGGGGGACCTCCCCTCAACCATTTCCACTCTATGGGGTTGGTTGGGGTTGATTTTGCCCCTTGACAGGAGGACGGACAGAAGACCAAGGTCCATCAGATGAGATTCTTCTCTGCCTTGACCACAGTGATGCTTGCAGGACTGTGCATGTAGCCCACAATGGTCCAGCCTGAGATCATCTCAAGCATTTTTCTAGAAACATTAGGTTTATGTTCTTATAACCAAAAATGTCTTGAAAATTATACTCAGTCTCTCTGGGCCTCATGGTCCTCAGCAATGCAACAGGGATAGAAACAATCCCTGTGTTAACAAGTTAGTATGTATTTGTTCACTCAAAAAACTAGAAGTGTTTCATTTATTGAAAGAGTATGTGGGGAGAAATTCAAGAAGAGGGAGAAACAGGCACAAAGGCCCTGGAGCAGACAAGGAATTAAGTGGCCAGTGTGCCCAGAGCATAATGCTGGCAAGATGTGGGGTGGAGGACAGGGAGTAGGGAATAAGATGAAATGGGAAAACAGGCAAAGGTCCCCTGGGGAAGATCTAAGATCTGGAGGAGAGTTTTGACTTGAGACTTTCATAATGGGAAGCAAATGAAGTATTCTAAGCAGGAAAATGGCATGATCTGATTTACTTTTTCATGCTATGCAGAGAATGGCCTGGAGATAATGGAGCATGTGTGGAAGTCAGTAAAGAAGTTTCCTGTATAGGGCCAGACAAGAAATTATAGTGGCTTCTTTAGGGTGATAATAGTGAGGACAGGGAGAAAGGGATGGATTTGGGATGTACTTTGGAAATAGAAGTAAATGTAAGGCTTATTCATGGAATAGATCAGAAGATAAAATCAAGAAGTACCTCTAGGCTTTTTGCTTAAAGTTAGTGTGGGCAGCAACATTTACTGACATGGAGAGGAGAAGCAAGCTTGGGACAGGTTGGGGCACCTGTTTTAAACATGTTAGGCTTGAAATGCTTACCAGTAAGGGTAAAGGAGGCAGTCAGAAAAGGAAACCTGTAGCTTAGGGATGAGGCACAGTCTGTAGATATTAATTTAGGATTCATCACATATTTAAACCTGTAGAAATGGATAAAATGACCTGGGAGAATGTGCAAGAGAGAAAGAGCCCAGGCCTAAGTCCTGAAGACTTCCAACAGTTAGAAATTACATAGAGCATGGAGAACCCGTTTCTCCAAGTTCCTTCAAAGCTAAACTTGGAAAGGAAAAAAAACCTATCATCACATGCTACCTTTTTCTTAACATCTTTAGTTGATGCTTAGTTATCTTTCTTGTTTTCTAATAGACACATTTAATGACATAAATTTTGTTTAAAGTACATTAGCTACATATGATAAGTCTTGAAATGTGTTGTGTTGCATTCACTTCTAAATAGTTTGCAATTTTTATCCCAGTATCTCCTTGGAGTCATACATTAAGAGTGTGTTTTCATACTTGGATGTATGTCCTTTATTTTGGCTTTTTGTTATTAATATCTAATTTGATTGCATTGAGGTTAGAGAACTTTGAATAATATCAATTCTTTAGTGCTTATTTATTGAATCTTCCTTTGTGAAGTGGTATATGCTCAATTTTTGCAAACACTATGGGTAAAGGCATCTGTATATTTCTATTATATCAAGCTTTCTTACTGTATTCTTCAAAATCTTTACTTCTCTACTAATATTTTATTGTTCTGTTTGTTCTATCAGTTTTGGAGAGTGTTGTCATAAAATTTCCATTAAGGCCATGAATTTGTCAGATTCTTCCCATTATGTCATAGGGTTCTGTTTGTTTGCTTTCTTTCTTCCAAGCTTTGTTATTAGGTGTTTATAAGTTCAAGATTTAAACCATCTTATAATGACAATCTTTATCCTCAAAATAAAGCCTTTTCCTTAATCTATCTCATATTGATATTACTACAATAGTTTTCTTTAGCTACTATTCATCTGGCATATCATTTTCAATTAATTTATTTTCAATATTCTGCATTCTTATGTTTTAGGTGTATCTCATGAGAAACAGCTATAATTTGATCTTTTTAAAATCCAACCTAAGTACCCCTGTCTTTTAAAATGTGAGCTTAACCTGTTTACATTTACTATGGTTACTGATATGTTCAGACTAATTTTTTTTAACCTTCCTCATGTTTCTGTTAACAATGATTTTTCTTTAAAGTTTGTTTCCTGGCTTTCTTCCTTCTGTTTAATTTTTCAAAGCATTCTTATTTTTTTTGTCTGTATCTCCTTCTACTTCTGTTCTTTACTTGCTACCCTTAAATTTTTTACTTTAAAAAATCTAGTGCTGCATTGTGCAAAACAGTAGGGCTAAATACACTCCCTGAGTTCAAGCTCTACTACAAAGCCACAGTAATCAAGACAATTTGGTACTGGCACAAGAACAGATGCATAGGCCAATGGAACAGACTAGAGAGCCCAGATATAAACCCAAGCATATAAGGCCAATTAATATACAATAAAGGAGCCATGGATATACAGTAGGGAAATGACAGCTTCTTCAACAGCTGGTGTTGGCAAAACTGGACAGCTACATGCAAGAGAATGAAACTGGATTATTGTCTAACCCCATACACAAAAGTAAACTCAAAATGGATCAAAGACCTGAATGTAAGTCATGAAATGATAAAACTCTTAGAAGAAAACATACACAAAAATCTCTTGACTATAAACATGAGAAACTTTTTCCTGAACACATCTCCTTGGGCAAAGAAAACAAAATGAAAAATGAATAAATGGGACTACATCATGTTAAAAAGCTTCTGTACAGCAAAGGACACCATCGGCAGAATAAAAAGGCATCCTACAGTATGGGAGAATATATTTGTAAATGACATATCTGACAAGGGGTTACCATCCAAAATATATAAAGAACTCATATGCCTCAACACCCATAAAGCAAATAACCCTATTAAAAAATAGGCAGAGGATATGAACAGACAGTTCTCCAAGGAAGAAATTCAGATGGCCAACAGGCACATGAAAAGATGCTCCACATCATTAATTATCAGGGAAATGCAAACTGAAACCACAATGAGATATCACCTCACACCAGTTAGGATAGCCAACATAGAAAAGAATAGGAACAACAAATGCTGGTAAGGATGTAGAGAAAGGGGAACCCTCCTACACTGCTGGTGGGAATGTAAACTAGTTCAAGCATTATAGAAAGCAGTATGGAAGTTGCTCAAAAAACTCAAAATAGACATACCATTTGACACAGGAATTCCACTCCTAGGAATTTACCCTAAGAATGCAGTTTCCCAGTCTCAAAAGGATATATGCACCCCTATGTTTATCGCAGTACTATTTACAATAGCCAAGAAATAGAAGCAACCTAAACGTTCATCAGTAGATGAATGGATAAAGAAGATGTGGTACATATACATAACTGAGTACTATTCAGCCATAATAAGAAAACAACTCTTACCATTTGCAACAACATGGATGAGCTAGAGGGTATTATGCTCAGTGAAATAAACCGGGTGGAGAAAGACAAGTACCAAATGATTTCACTCATCTGTGGAGTATAAGAACAAAGAAAAAACTGAAGGAACAAAACAGCAGCAGACTCACAGAACCCAAGAATGGACTAACAGTTGCCAAAGAGAGGGACTTGGTGGGGGTTGGGGGATGGGAAGGGAGGGAGAAGAGGAATAAGGAGCACTACGATTAGCACACATAATGTAGCAGCAGAGGGGGCATGGGGAAGGTAGTATATCACATAGAAGACACATAGTGATTCTGCAGCATCTTACTACACTGATGGACAGTGACTGTATGTGGTGGGGACTTGATAATGGGGGGAATCTAGTAACCACAATGTTGCTCATGTAACTGTATATTAATGATACCAAAAAAACAAAAAACAGTAGAGCTAGCCACCTATAGCTAATGAACATTTGAAATGGGATCAACCGAACAATTAATATATTTTAATTAACTAATGTAAATTTTTAATGGATAACAATACAGTTTTTAAAAAGCTTTTACATATGTTTGGAACAATTTGGTTAGGTGAATCATTTTCAGCTCTAAATTTTGTGAAATCTAAATATAGATAAAATATTTTTAGCATCCAAATTGAGATGTCCTGTAAATGTAAAACATGCACCAGATTTGGATTTTAATTTTCATTCCTATACAGTTCCACCTATTCACACCCCCACCTTAATTCATTATCTCACTTTGTTTATACACAGTGATGATTTAGATTTACCAAAATGTTTACCGTTTTCTTCATCCACCTATATACCTGGCACCTGGCATCCCAGGCCTTCTCACAATTCAGGTTTCTACACCCAGCTTCTACACGCCACACTGCAGGCTGCATGGACCCTCTCAGTGTCACTAGTGCTACTGAGGACTCAAGGTGTGGGCAGAGACCCTCCTGCAGCTGGTGCCAGGGCCTCCTGCTCCGTTTGGAGTACAGCTGCTCCCCTGGGTTCTCTCTACCTCAGTGGGAGCTACCACACGCAGAAGCTACAAAAGGCTGGGGCAAGCCTGAGATGCAGACAAGAGAAGGGCCTCCACGGCGGTGCTCGGCTCAGCTTCCACACCCTACTGGCCCCTCTGGCTGGCCACCACACTCATACTTGCCCCAGACTCAGAATGGGATTGGGGGTGGGGCTGCACCTTGTCCATTCCTCTCCATCCACTCTCAGATAGTACATCCAACCATCCTGGCCACGCCCTCTGGGGGCAGATGAGGGGCCTTAGTGCCTCTGCTGTGTGAGCCCTACCTGACCAGGGTTAAGGTCAAAGGATCTTCCTCTCTCCTAAGGCCTTAGGGGGGCATTTTCCAGTGCCCATGCCACTCCTCACAGACACATGTTAGCCTGGATGAGGGGGAGGGAAAGGAGAAGCTCATTGCTTCCTTAAAATTTGCACTCTAGATGCCTCACCCTTATCCCAGCCCCTGAATAGCCCAGAAGTATGTGTTTCCCATGGGTGGTATACAAATGACGACTCTGAACCCCCTGAGGTCAACAGAGCCCATCCTCCTGGCAAGAGCTCCTCACACCCGTAACAGTGCAGTCAGAGAAGCCCATTAACGTATGAAGTAGTGTGCTGAGAGCATCATCTAGTGGTCACAATTGCCAATTACAGACAGGATTGCCCTGGACCCATATTCATTACTTCAGTGTCTTCTACCCAATAATGGGAAATACTCTTCAAAAAAGACAGGAAACATCCATTCAAAATTGTATCAAAAAGAATAAAATACCTAGGAATAAACCTAACACAAGAAGTGAAAGACCTATACCCTGAAAACTATAAGACACTCTTAAGAGAAATTAAAGAGGACACTAACAAATGGAAACTCATCCCATGCTCTTGGCTAGGAAGAATTAATATTGTCAAAATGGCCATCCTGCCCAAACCAATATACAGATTTGATGCAATCCCTATCAAATTACCAACAACATTCTTCAACGAACTGGAACAAATAGTTCAAAAATTCATATGGAAACACCAAAGACCCCGAATAGCCAAAGCAATCCTGACAAAGAAGAATAAAGTGGAGGGGATCTCACTCCCCAACTTCAAGCTCTACTACAAAGCCATAGTAATCAAGACAATTTGGTACTGGCACAAGAACAGAGCCATAGAGAGGCAGAACAGATTAGAGACTCCAGACACTAACCCAAACATATATGGTCAATTAATATTCGATAAAGGAGCCATGGACATACAATGGGGAAATGACAGTCTCTTCAACAGATGGTGCTGGCAAAACTGGACAGCTTCATGTAAGAAAATGAAACTGGATCACTGTCTAACCCCATACGCAAAAGTAAATTCAAAATGGATCAAAGACCTGAATGTAAGTCATGAAACCATAAAACTCTTAGAAAAAAACATAGGTAAAAATCTCTTGGACATAAACATGTGTGACTTCTTCATGAATATATCTCCCTGGGCAAGGGAAACAAAAACTAAAATGAACAAGTGGGACTATATCAAGCTGAAAAGCTTCTGTGCAGCAAAGGACACCATCAACAGAACAAAAAGGTACCCTACAGTATGGGAGAATATATTCGTAAATGACAGATCTGATAAAGGCTTGACATCCAAAAGATATAAAGAGCTCATGCACCTCAACGAACAAAAAGCAAATAATCCATTTAAATAATGGGCAGAGGAGCTGAACAGACAGTTCTCCAAAGAAGAAATTCAGATGGCCAACAGACACATGAAAAGATGCTCCACATCGCTAGTTATCAGAGAAATGCAAATTAAAACCACAATGAGATATCACCTCACATCAGTAAGGATGGCTACCATCCAAAAGACAAACAACAACAAATGTTGGCAAGGTTGTGGAGAAAGGAGAACCCTCCTACACTGCTGGTGGGAATGTAAATTAGTTCAACCATTGTGGAAAGCAATATGGAGGTTCCTCAAAATGCTCAAAATAGACTTACCATTTGACCCAGGAATTCCACTTCTAGGAATTTACCCCAAGGATGCAGCACTCCAGTTTGAAAAAGACAGATGCACCCCTATGTTTATCGCAGCACTATTTACAATAGCCAAGAAATGGAAGCAACCTAAGTGTCCATCAGTAGATGAATGGATAAAGAAGATGTGGTACATATACACAATGGAATATTATTTAGCCATAAGAAGAAAACAAATCCTACCATTTGCAACAACATGGTTGGAGCTAGAGGGTATTATGCTCAGTGAAATAAGCCAGATGGAGAAAGACAAATACCAAATGATTTCACTCATCTGTGGAGTATAAGAACAAAAGAAAAACTGAAGGAACAAAACAGCAGCAGAATCACAGAACCCAAGAATGGACTAACAGTTACCAAAGGGAAAGAGACTGGGGAGAATGGGAGGGTAGGGAATGATAAGGGTGGGGAAGAAGAAAGGGGGTATTATGATTAGCATGTATAATGTGGGGGGTGAGGGAAAGGGGAGGGCTTTGCAACACAGAGAAGACAAGTAGTGATTCTACAACATCTTACTATGCTGATGGACAGTGACTGTAATGGGGTTTGTGGGGGGGACTTGGGGTAGGGGAAAGCCTAGTAAACATAATGGTTCTCCATGTAATTGTAGATTAATGATAACAAAATAAAAAAAATTAAAAAACAAAAGACAGGAAACAATCCCTGGGCCCCAGCATCAACTTAAATATTTACAAACATAAAATAGTATATAGCCTTCCAGTGCTTAGAGATTATAACAACTAGGAAAAATAAAATAACTTTGCTTTCTGAAAACAAAAAGTCCAAGAATTCTTAATTAAATGTAAGATCTCCAGTGTGGCCTGACAGAATTTGTGACTTCTGGGGCTCAATAGATCATTGAGCAGAAGCCTCCAGAGGGTCACTGTGACCACCCTGATTTCTGGGGGCTTCTAGGTACCTGAGCCCCTACACAGGACCCTAACTTCACAGAAGACTGTCAGCCCACTGATGATGACAGGCTCCTGGCTAGGGTTGGGGGTTCCCACCCAGTCACCTGGGAGGCCCTAGTAAAGGCCCAAGAGGCAGGTACAATTGCTGCTGGCTCCCCCGGAGATTCACTGCACCAGGGCACACTGTATTAAACATTCAAGGCAGACAGGTTTTCTGCCACTTGCTGCTAATTCAGTTTCTAATACCAATGAAAACTCAGACACTAAAATCATGTAGGAGTGTTTGATCATAAGGACGGGGGAGCTACAGTGCAAAGCACTACTTCAGGGCCTGCACAAAGGACATCTAACGTGCTGCATTCTGATCAAGTCCTCAATGGGAGCAGAACTGGCCACATCCAAGAACAGGACACTACGCTGTGCTTCTCAGAAGCTCTGAGCCCCAGCCCTGCAGAAGGACATGTGCCAACAACCCCTTCCCAGCACGGCCCATGCTGCTGCCCTCCCAGAGACATCCAGGATCTGGTGGCATCTACCACAGTACTTATGGCTGATGAGCCTGCCTCTCACCAATCTGAGGCTGCACTGACCCAGCCCCCACCCCAGCCCTGGCTCTGCACAGATGCTGGATTGGACTTTCCAAGACTACCAGTCCATGGCCAGCCTTGGTCATGAAGGACAAGATTGAGGGGCCACCCTGAACCCAGGTGAGGGGGAGGCCAGCCCACCCTCAAAGAAAGGGGCTCTCTGCCCACCAAAGCCCCATCAGGAGACCAGGTAACTGAGGGGCACCTGCCTGCTTCCCTCCTCAACCTTGACTTTCAAGAGGGTTTGAGTCAGCTGGCCTTGGTTTAAAATCTTAGCTATGCCACTTGTAATCTGTCCCTTTGGGAAATTTGCTGAACTGTTATAACCTCAGTGTCCCTCTCTATGAGGTGGGAGATTTGTGCTGCTGGATACTTGGGGTATGGTTGAGATGTCCTCCCCACCAGCCACCGGGGCTCCTCCCCTGCTAAGCACTTCTCCAGCTCCGACTTCCTTCCTATACTGAAGACGCAGTCCTGAGCCGGCTTGTGTGGAGTTCACTGCTCTGAGGAAGACTGAGTGGAGAAATTTCTAGGGATTCCACACAGTATAGAAAGCTCCAGGGAAGGTGAGGCTGCAAGTGAGTGTGGAGCGACGGGCTTGGCGGAACCAGAGACCAGGAGAGATGCGAAAATGGGGCTGCAAGGGAGGCAGTGGTCCAGGGACCGTTGAGGCGCTACCAGATGATATCCGCCAGGGGGCGCTCTGCACCAAGTCAAACTCCGGTAGTAGCCCAAACCCAGCCCTTCCTGGCAGAGGTCAGCCTCGCCTGAGAAACATTTCCTGAGGCGGCTGCAGTCTTTTAGCAGGCCAAGGACGCCCATCATCGCATCATCCCCAGAGGCACGGAGGAGCCGGGAGCCTGCATCTGACTGACGATGTTCGTCCTGATCAGCTTCCTCGCAGTCCTGCCCGCCTCCCCTGCTTCTCATCACATGGGGGACAGAGGGGCAGGGCCAAGGCCACTGCCACACCACGGGTGGGAAGAGGGGGCAGGGAGCCCCACTGCTCCCTCCCGGCGGTGCCCTCAGCCAGGATCCCCAGGCAGGCTCCAAGCAGCGGAGAAGAAAGTGACCAGCTACCCAGTACCAGGTGAGCAGAACCCTACAGGGCAACACCCAGGCAGCTTTCCTGAAAGCCTGGCCAGCTCCGGCCTACCAGGGTCCAGATGCCCACCCCAGATGGGGGTGCTCATTACCCTGTGCCCACACATAGGCATAGCCAGGGCCCCTGTGGGAGATGAATGAGGAGGCATAGGGCAAACACATGGCCAGACCAGTCCAGGACAACGCAGGACATTTGTCCACGCTTGAGGGATGGGGAGGTAGGGAACACTGGAGAAATCTGGATTTGAATCCCACACCTTCATCATGTTAAACTGGGTGACTTGAAGTGACTCACAATTCCACTGTTATATTCACCTCAGGGTGCTGTTAAGTTAATGTGTTTGGTCCACAGTTGGTGTATACTGAGTGCTAGCTGGCATTACTAATAATGCCTGCAGGTAGGTGATGCTGGGTGCAGAGCATCCTGGCATGAATCCAGAAGGACCTAGCGATCCCAGCACCCACCCCCATGGTGAGCTTGTGTGCTGTGCACCCGTACCAACCAAAGCTGCTCCTGGCTGAGTCATCCCCCAGCTGGCTCTCTCCAGTGCTACTTGGCAGACCAGGGAGCGGTGCCTCACCTGTGCTGAGCTTGACTGGGGTGTCGCCTGCCCTTCAACACCACTGCCAAGAAAGGTGGGTAAGGGGAAGGTGAGAGCTGGGGTGGGTGACTGGGGATCAGTACTCCTGTCCCCTCTCCCTGGAGGTTACTTGCCCCCCAGCTGGCATGCAGAGTCCACCAACCTGCCCTTCTACCCATGTTTCCCCCAAAGCAGATGCCCATGCTCTAGGGCCTTGTCATCCCCACTGGAGGCTGAGGTCGGTGAATGTCACTCTTCCAAACAGCCCTTCTGATACAATCATGCCCTCCACACACGTGCAACATACACCCCATCCCCCACCCCCATGATGTAGATGGGGACTAGTGAGGGGAAGGGACATATCCAAGGCAGCTGGCACAGCCACTACAGAGGCCCAGCTCACTGTCTCCTAGAGAGGACTCTTTGTTCTGTGACACAGAGTGGAGACTGGGTCAGAGGCCTGGCCAGAAGGATGAGGGGTGGCGAAGAAAGGGCAATCAATATGTGCAAGGGGAAGACGAACTTTGTTACAGACATGCATACACACACTGGGAAGCAGTCTCATTTGCCAGACCCTCAGAGCAACCTGCAGGGGGCATTGTATTTTTGGAGCCCTTCTCCCCTTTCCTTGGTCACAGTACCCTGGCATCTACTCTGCCATGTACCTCTTTCCTTTACCAGTCCAAGTGCCTTGTGGAAGCCAGCTCCACCTACCTCCTGGGATGAGACCAGTTTATTTAGCCAATCAGTACATCTCATTCTTCAGCCATCAGGATTGTTCAGGGATGGACTGGTTGCCCAATCAAGGCTTTGAGGCAAGAGAAGATGTTTGGGAGAGGAGGGAGAGAAAGCTTTCCAGCGGGTTTGAGAGAGACACTAGAAGATATGCTGTTTCTTCCTGCTGGTCATAAAGGAGAAGATATTAGCTCCTGAAGCTGGTGTCCAGCATTTTTTAATAATAAGGCAGCCTTGATGAGGATAAAGCTGACACTTCAGAAAGCAAACAGGAGAACTAGAGAAAAAACAGACAAATTTGATATTAGCTAGCTGCTGGATCCAGCCATACTTGAAGTCCATATTATGAAGACTTTCCCACTAAAAAATTCAGTAAATTCCCCCTTAAGTTTTAAGCCAATTTTAATTGTCTTTTTTGTTTCTAGCAACTGAAAGGTTCTTACCTGATTTTCTCCTTTTGACCAAAGATAAAATAGATACTCAGGAGGTAGATAAAATACAGGACACCCATTAAATCTAAGTTTCAGGTCAACACTGAATACCTTTATAGCAGACATTATGTCCCATGCAATGTTCAGAATGCCCTTATACTAAAAATACAACTGGACATTCTGTATTTTTATTTACTAAATATGGCAACCCTATTTCAGTAGCTTGTCCAAATTCACATTATTAGGAAAAGGAAAAACCTGGGCATCAACCCACAGTTTCTAATTCTAAAGCCCCTACTACACCAGATGGGCTTCTTCCTCTCAGTCCCTATTTCCCTCCATCACCCTCCCAGTCCCGCATGCTTAGGGAATACAGAGAAGTGTCATTCTGGATCCCTAAGTGCCTCAAAGGTATTTCCCTAACTCCAGGTTCTCAGGCTTGCTGCTCCACTCCCCTAGCTCCTTGGCTCTGACTTCATCTCTGCCAATCTGTTTTGGGACTCGTCTCTCTTCTCACTTTGCACCACTTCCCTTTGCAAGCCAGCTCACTGTTTGCTTTGGCCCAAGGGCATGTCAGCATGTGTGGTTTGGGGTTTGGGTGCTCCCTTCAAGCAGTTCAGCTCTTACTCCACTGCCTTCTTCTCTCCCAGCTGCCCCAGAGCAGTCCCCAAGGCACGCTTGGCCCCTCCTGTGTACTGTCCCTATGCTCTGCTTAGAGAGTACCAGCAGCAGGAGCTGATTGTGGATAGCGAGGCATGGAGCAGGTGAGGTGATGCTGCCCCAACACAGCCTGCTGACTGAGTGCTGCCCAGCTGCCAGCAGCCCCACAGCCACCTCCTGTGGTGGTGACAACCTGAATCTCCAGCTTCCTGCAGCCGGCAGCGCCAGGGACGAAGGGGTCCGCACTCAGTGAGTGCTGGCTATGCTTGTTCTGTGCGACAGTGACTGGTTTTTGTGATCACAAATATGATGCCAGTTCACTACAGCAGATGCAAGGGAGCAAAGGAGACAAGAGGGGTGGTGGGAAGAACATTCTGGTAGGTGTCCTCCCAGAAGTGGCTCCTCTGTGTCTGTAAACTCCATATGTATTTAAACAGGATAACCCCTCCCCCTAGGAGCTGCCTTTCCCTCCAATTGCCAAGGCCACCACATCCGTGGTGTTGATGGCTGCATGAACATCGCTTGGCTGTTCATGAACGGGATGTTCCACAACTGTAAATCACTTGATAATGGTGCTAACTTTCCAGAATAAGAAGCCATATGTTATGAGTGGCCAGTGCACTAGGGTGAGGGTCTGCCACTGGGTGCCTCTGGAGCTGTGCCTCTCCAACTGGGGGTGGGGACCATGTCCTTAAGCTCCCCGCTAACAGCATTGCCACACACACCAGATGAAGGTCACAGACAGCCTCCTGGAAGTCACACTGCACATCTGCTGGTTATTGTTTGTAGCTGTCTTTGAGGTTCTGTGGAAAACACGGCTCCTTTTAGATTTAGGTCAGCTGACTGGAAAGAAAGATCGAACATAGCATCTTAAGTGTGCCGAGGGCTTTGCTGTTTATACCCGCCAACCGTGCCCCTCCCTCAGCCCTGAGGGGTTGCTGTCATTACTGTTCCCATTTCACAGACTTGAGGAACTTATATCCAGAGGTCCCATGACTTTGTCCAAGGGCATTCCAAGATCCCTGGGTATGCTTGCATTTAAGGGACTAATTCCTCACAGCGAGGTTTCTTGTTTGAAATCCAAGAAAACACCCGATAAAGGGCATTCTAAATATATTTCTTTTCTATAGATGCTGATCTCTTGTTACTGGAAAACAGGAATTAGCTTGTCTGCTGGAGGATGTGGTTGGTTCTTTATAAAAAGGATATACGAGAGATTTGCACATAGATGTTCAGCTTCATTATGCTGCCAACAGCATCCAGCAGGAGAAGAACATTTGCAGCCAGATATTTGGGTAAGAATTTTAACTTTATTCTATGTGAAGTATGATTACCTGTGCTCTTGGTTTCTAACTTGAGGGACAGGGTCATCCAAGGTCATCTTGATCATGATGAATCATCTTGACCATCTAGAATCATGATGGAGCTTTTAAAAAATCCCCAGGTAATTTTAAATACTAGAGATTTGGGTTTCATTGGTCTGATGAGACCCAGACATCAGCATATTTTTTAAATTCCCAGGTGAATCTAATGTGTAGCCAGGGCCAGGAACCCCCAGAGTAAGCCTGGGGAGGCCTCAAATGGCACACAGCAGCCTTTGCTCTGGTCTGAGTACCCATTTGTAGGGATGAGGAGTCAAGCTCTGTGCTTACAAAGCCAGGTTGCCTGGGTCTGACTCTGGGCTGGACAGGTGCTGTGGGATACTCGTCATGATATTTAACTTCCTGGCTCCCTTTCTACAATAGCAGGTGGGAGCAGCTGAAATTAACCTTTATTTCTGTTCAGTACTATTGCATTGTGGGGGAGACCTGTAAAATCTTCAGATATTTTTCCTCTCAGCTGGGTTTATAGTATCATCTGATTTGAAAGAAAAAGTCACTTCCTTTTGTGAAAGGTTCCAGCCACCAGACTTCCATGGTGTAGCAGACGTCCTCAGACTTTTGAGTACAGATGCTAATGCTTCAAGAAAAGGACAAATTAAATATTGCAGGTGATACCTGAATTTAAACAATTTAGTTGAATTAATTTTCACTGCAGTGATATTCATAAATTAACCAGGTTAATTTATTAACACATAAATTTACACATAAAAACACATAATTAACACATAAAATTAACCAGGTTAAAGTGAACAGTTAATCCAGGGTCAATTCTTGCATTCACAACACCATGCAACTACCCCGTTTGTCTAGTTTCAAAACATTTTCATCACCCCCAAAAGAAAACTCTGTACCCACCAAGCAGTTGCTTCCCACCTCCCCTGGCTCTGGCAACCACTAATCTGCTTTCTGTCTCTGTGGATTTACCTATTCTGGATACGTCATATAAATAGAATTATACAACATGGGGTTTTTTGTGTATGTTGGCTTCTTTGACTTAGAATAATGTTTCTGAGGCTCGTCCACATGGTAGCATGCATCAGTACTTCCTTCCTTTAGACTGAATTAATGTTTGAATCAATGTCTCACCACAAAAAGTTTGGCAGCTTTGTCAAAAAGGCCGAGCACTGCCATCCATGGAAGGCTTTGGGAGGGGAGGACACTCAGCCAGCACTGAAGTGTCTTCTGTCTCCTCTGCAACCCTGGGCTGTCCAGGCGGGCCCTTCTGTCTCTTGCTTTCTCCCTCTCAGTTTCTCTCTCTCTCTCTCTCTCTCTGTCTGTCTCTCCTTCCCTCCCTATACATTCTGGATTAGTAGTGAACTTGAGCTTGTTTTAAATTATAATTTTCAGGGAATTGGGGCAAATGGAAGATTCTTTGGGGTTAAATTGTGCTGCTGTACCTCAGTTCTTTGCTTTGCTCACAGTGTGGCTGTGTCAAGGGCCTACCATGGAGCAGAAAGTCAGAGGCCAGGCTGTGTGGGCCTTGGTCTCTCCTCCAGGGCCCCGTGCTAAAGCTCCCACCTAGCCATGGCAGCCCCTTGGCCACATCACTTGTTAGCTTCTTCTATGGCACTCTCCTGACCGTTTGGGCCAGTTACAGCCTGTTTTCTCACCAGCTTCCAAATTCCTGCTCATTTACCTGCCTCGTTCTCTGCCAAGGACCCGTGGTACCCCCATCATGAGTAGCCACTGTGTATCTGAATCACAGTGGAAAGAAAGATGGTGGTCTCTGCCCTTATGGGACCTGAGAAGTCAGAAAGAAGAAGGTTGCTCTGAATCCAGCCATTCCTACATATCCCCAGCTCTTTGACTCACAAGCTAATCTTCAGGGGTAAGCCCATGGGGCAGCTTAGAATGGGCACCCCCCACCCCAGCCCTCTACTGTGCCTCCCCAACTCTGTGGCTTTGCTCACTTGGCCTTTCTACAAAGCACACTCTCTCCCCTCCCTACTGTGATGGCAGGGATGGGAGGAGACCCAGGTAGGGAGGCAACAGTATGTCCTAGGAGACTAGGAGACTCAAAAACAGAGGAATTGAAGTCACAGGAAGGGCAGTGGTGGGTCGCAAGATGAAGGGCAGGTTGATGACATCTTGAGAAACTTGGACTCTTTCTCATGGGGAGTAGCGAGCTATTGAAAGTTCTAAGCATAGGACTGATCAGACCAGAATTGTTTATAGGCAGAATGACACGGCATCAGGGTGTAACGTCAGCTCTTACCTGGAGTCCTACAAAGGCTTCCTCACTGGTCTGTTTGATTTTACCCACGGCCCATCCACCTCTTCTCATTACTGGAGCAGGAACAAGGCTCTTAAAACCTAAATATGATGAGATCTGTTACTCAAAACATCCCATGGATTCTCATGTCACCCCACCTTCCAACCCACCACCCTTCACATCATCTCCGACATCCTTGACTCGTCAGCACCAGGAACACAGACTTCCGTCTTATACCATGGGCTGAATCTGTTAAATCTGTCCCCCCCACCCTCACCGCTACCACAGTATGCAACCACTAATATCTGCTTATATTTGTTTTGTGGTCTTCCTTTTGTTTTTAAGCCTGGCTTCCTAGGAATCAACTGTCTTTCTGTATGATTCAGTAAAGAGCCTATTATTGGACAGACAGTTGCTATGTCCAGAAGTTGAACTAGTAAAGTTTCCATTCTTTGCCAGTAGGTTTGTGTGGGCCAGGGAAATGTTCTCAGAACTGTTTAGTTTCAAGTTTGCCCTTGTCTTTACTTCCTGCTGAGCCCCTCTGCACGTGCCCAGAGTCGGGAGTGTGTGGTGCCCTGAGCCCTCTCCAGCCTCCACTGCATCTGCGTGCAGCCTTGGACAGGGCATTAGCTCTCTGATTTCACCTGCTGCCTGGATTGTCCGCTCCACTCACAGTGCTGCTGGGTATGAGCGTCCCCTGCCACCCAAAGTTGAATGAGCCTCTGTGACTTTTTCAGCAAAGTTGCTGGTCCCCATGATGTGCCTCACCCTGGAAAACTTCTGTGAGGACCAAACTGGCGACCTTGGGATTAGAGACACCCCAGGCAAGAACACTGCAGACCCCCACTGTTCTTACCAAAAGGCAGCAGTTTTTCAAGCGTAATTGCTGTTGAGATCATTGCATATCTTTGGCCAAGTTCTAGAGTATAGAAATGTTTTTTGTCAGTTTTGTCCAGATTTCTAGTGCTATTAGGAGGGGGATTTGCTGACTCGTCACTCAGACATCAGTGGAAGTCGTGCTTCCTATGTATTTATTTCAGGCATTATCTGCTTCACCTCTTCTATGAATCTATAGGCTCCACCCTGCAGGCTTCATTGCCACCATCCCTTTGGTCACTATTCAAGCACCACTTAGAATAAGGAGGGGAAGGGAAAGGTTAAGCTTAGAGCTGTCCGTACAGTGCCTAGAATGATGCCTGATGGGTAGTACAGGTTTCATAACTGTCAAATGAATGAATAGCATGCAGAGGGGACTAATGGGAGTCAGGTGGCCTTCCTGAGGACTGAAACTTGAGGTCTTACTGCATATATTCAGTAAGAATATCATGGGGACAGCAGGTTGAAGAGATATCACAGAGAAGAGATGGACGGTGCTCGGCAGTGCTGGACAAGGGACATGCAGAGGATGTCCAGGATTCCAGCTGGGGAGCAGGATGGTTGTTTTTCATGGTACAAAGTAATCCCGCAGAAAACAGGCCCTTCATTCCAGAGCTAATCTCTCTGTCTCTCTGTCTCTCTCTCTGTCTCTCTGTCTGTCTGTCTGTCTGTCTCTCTCTCTCTCTCTCTCACACACACACACAACACACACACACACACACCCCTGGCCCAGCAGTCAGAGACACTGAGGGAGGTCCCATGGGAAGGTGGGGCAAGGGCAGGCCCAGCTTCTGCTTCAAGCTGATGAGGCGAACCAACCGATGAGCAACAGTTTCTGTGTGCTGCAGTGGCCACTGCTTCCCTTGTCTCCCAGATCTCCCTAGAATCTCCCTGAGGCCAAGCCTGAGGGGAAACATACAAGAAAAGGAGTGTTGGGAGGCATCCTCCAGCCTAGCCCAGTTGCATTACAGAGCCATCACAGGCCCTTCTCTGGTCTGAGTTGCAGGAGCCAGTGGAGGATGTGAGGCCATTCCACGGCAGAGTGGCTCTGGGAGGGGTGGCTGGTAAGCAGGGAGAGAAAGGCCAGGGCAGGGAGACCCACAAGGAGGAGGACTTTCAGCAGTCCAGGGAAGGGCTGATGAGAATCTGGGCCAAGGAAATAGTGGGATGCACAGGGCTTGGTGGCTGACTGCATGTCGCAGGGGGAGGGGAGGAGGGAAGTTGAGGTCCAGCCTTCTGGCTTGGATGGCTGAGAGGGTGGGGTGACCATTGTTAGGGGGCGGCAGGAGGAGGCACAGATGTGGGAGGACCACCCAGTGCCCCTCTGACCAATCTTTCCCGCATGTTCTGTCGCTGTCCCTTGCTCCATCCATTCATCCTTCCATCCACCCACTATGTGTCCTCTGTGGGCTGCTTAGGCAACAGCTCTGAATGGAGAGTGAGCCACTGCTCAGCTTCACACACACGACAATGGGTGGCCCCTGCCCTCTACCCAGTACTGCCCCCCTGCAGATACTGCATAGGGACCCCTCTCCATCTGTAGCCTCGAAACTGCAGCTCCTCAGGGAAGGGCGCTCCCCGGCAGCACCTCTCGCCCCAGCGGCCCCATGGCTCATGGAGGGGTCAGCTTCTCAGGGACTAACCTGGTGGGAATTGTAGCACAGTGTGGGTACAGGGCAGCTTTCTACCTGTCCCAACCACCCACTCTGGCCCAGCCACATGAGGAAGCCCCTCAGTGCCCTGCCCACCCCCACACCCCATCCTCATGTGAGCTTCGCATCCTGATTCCATCAGCAGCTCTGTCCCCGATGCCTTGCCTGCCCCTTCTGACTTCCCTCCCAGCACTCTGCATTTGGCATGCCAGCCAAGGTTTGCCTTGCCTGCTCCCTCTGCTGGCCTCTCGAGTGAGGACTCCCTGCTTGCCCCTCACTGTTCCACCAAGCACAGCTTAGCCACAGGTCTACAAACGGCTACTGAGTCTGTACTGTTGGCCAACAGTCTCTCTTCTAGATGCTTGGACACACATGCAGAGATACTGCACCACCTCTCAAAGAGATCTCAGTCTGCAGAAGGACCGAGCTCTGGTGGAGGGTGTACAACAAAGCAGGCAGCTGGAACAGGGTCTTGATGCTGCCCAGGGGCAGGGCAGGGTCCGAGAGCAGGGGGCAGCTGAATTGGCTTTTAGTCAGGTAGGTAAAGTACAGCTGGCATTCCTGGAAGAGGGCCAGGGCTGCAGCAAGCACTCTGGAGCCCCATCCTGCTCACTTCCACGCTCCCTGCACAAGCACCACGTCAGCCTGTGATACCCAGGCATGCAGCCAGGCTGGAAAGACCTGGCCACCCATGTGTGCCCTTCATGCAGTGTCCTCTCAGTTCCCATGTCTGTAAAATCTGTTGAAAATGCAGATGCTGTGTGGGGAAGGAGGGGGAGGGGAGAACAGAGTCAGCCCCTTAACCCCTGTTCCTCACCAACGGTGTTCACCTGCACCTGGCTGCACCAGCCCCTAGGAAATGAGAAGGAAAGTAGGGTTTTCTTCTTCTTTTTTTTTTTAGTGGAAACAGCAATGGAGAAAGGACCTAATGCTACCACCAAATGAAAAATAAATAAATAAGTGATATCATTGAGATCACCTTGCACAGTTTACAACTTACTTCACCATGACGATCTCATTTATCTCCTGTAGCCAGCCTGTGAGATTTTAATGTTCCTGTTTTCCAGATGAGGAAAGTGAAGTCATTCCATCCTGCTCTCCCAGCCAGGAAGTGGTGAAGCTACTCCAAGTTTGGGTTCCCCAAAACTAGAGCCTAAGACAAGGGCTTGAGTGCAGGAGGTTTGTTTGGGAGGAAATGCCAGAACGAGGTGGGGGAGGAGTGAGACAGGAAAGGAAGGTAGGCCAGTGTGAGGGGCATCAGTAAGGCCACTGCTGTCAGCAACACGACTTCCCCAGGGCTCTACCTCTGTGTCTCCCAGGCCTGCCCAGCTCACACACTCACCAACTTTGCAAAGAGACTGGGGGTATAGGTGTAGCCTGTAAAACAGCTTACATGCCCCATGTGGCCAGCTCTGATTTCAGAGTGAGGGGCAACAAGAGACAGAGGGCACCAGAGACTAGGTGAAGTGGCCTACCCCATGGCAGTCCTGGAAGGGGCCCCTGCCTCCAAGAGGAAGGGCAGATGTGTTCACCTGCTCGGGCTGCTGTGGAAGTACCATGGGCTGGGGGCTCAAACAACAGACATTTATTTTCTCCCAGTTCTGCAGGCTGGAAGTCTATCAGCATGCCGGCAGGATGTGTTTCTTCTAAGGCCCCCCTCCTGGGCTCAGGGACGTGGTTGTCCCCTGTGGCCTCACATGGTCTTCCTACTGTGTGTGTTTCCTGATCTCTTCTTATGAGGACACCCATCACATCAGCTCAGGGCCCGCCCCAACGACTTCATTTAGACTTAACTACCTCTTTAAAGACCCTATCACCAAATACAGTCATATTCTGAGGTACTAGGGGATGCAGACTTCAATATGTGAATTTCAGGGGGACACATGCGCCTGTTAGCAGGAGAGAGCCCTCTTGCCTTCCTGGGCTCTGAGCCATCAGTCTGGAGGCATCTGTGCCCCGGGAACAAGGAGGCTGGGGAGAGGCTGGGCAAGCGCGCAGCAGGTGTCCAGACAGAAGCTCTGCCAGATACACTGCCCTCCCGGCGCTAAGCAGAAACCTGCACTCCCCACCCGCAGCAACCGCACCGAATCGGGGTTGAGTCAGGTGTCCTTAGGGAACCATTTTCCTACAATGCTTTCTGTTCCTGCACACCTGGGAGAAGTGACTTGACCCTGAGAATGATTGCAAAATGGCAAACGGCAGTGGGGCTCCCAGCCCTTCCGTGCTCTATAGCTCCCCACCAACCATGTGCTCTAGTCAGCACTGCCCCAGCCCTGTACAGTGTGGGAGTGGCTCTCCCTGCTGACCAGATAGGGAAGCTGAGACTCAGGAGTGCACTGATGCCCAAGGGCACACAGCTAGTGAGTGGGTGCCAGGGGCAGATTCAACCCAGGTCTAAGCAGACCCTTCCCTGGCGCTCATTCATAACTACACCTCTGCATCCAGGCACACTGACCACACCCCTTGGCCACAGCCATCAGACCCCCACCCAGATCTGGAACTTGCCCATCCAGCTCTCCACAGTATGACTGGGTTAGGGGTACAAACTGGCTTCTCTCAACATGTTAGATGGCTGGCAGGTAATACTGTGGGATTACCAGGGTAGTAATACTATCACCCAGAAGCAAGGATGAGAGGAAGCAGCCTCCTGGTAGCCTGTGAGGAAGGTAAAGATGACCCTGGAGACACAGATGCCCATGGCGTTGACTTTCAGATACCTTCCCTAAATGCCATCTAAGAGTCAGGGCCTCCTGAAGACCAGCTCAGCCCTGTGTTCAGTTAAGAAATTATCATCGCTCCTCTACCCAGACCTCTGCCCCTCCCTCCACTCAGCCACATGTCATGACCCAGTCCCCACTAACTTTCTGGGGCAGAAGGGAAGTCGGCCCTCCCACCCTGCTGCTGGCATCATTGTCACTCTGCAAAGATAAGAATAGTCCTTAGAAAAAGCTAGGCCTGGGTGTGGATCCTAGTTCCATCACTTGCTTACTCTGAGGTCTTATTCAAGTGATACAGTCTCTCTACATGGGTTCCTCACTGTAAAAGGAAAGTCATGATAAGCCATATCTCACAGAACTGTTATAAGGATTCCATACCTAATAAAAGCAGAGTCCACAGAAAGGCACAGGTTAATTCCTGAATGAATAGAAGTCCCTTACAGACAAACCACTGGACCCTACTATTAAGATCTGCCTTTGGGAATTTTTTAAAAAGAAAATGGAATTATGGGTTGGTGCCTGATACAGACTCTGTGTAGGGTCACAGGGACTCTATACTTGGAACCAGGCACCCAGTCTTACTTCTCCAGTGTTCAGGGGATGCAAACAGAAGACCAGTCAATTGAGGGTCCCAGACAAAGGTAGACACTCACAGAGATGAAAGCTAGCAGGGCTGTTAAAGGGGGCCAGGCCTGGGAAGTTCACCCAGTGGTTCCCTAATGAAGGATTGATGATTCATTTGGGCACTTAACATTTTTGTGTTAGGCACTGTTCTAGGCACTGGGGATACAGCAAGTAGCAGAACTAATAAAAATCTCTGCTTCCTGGAGTTCACAGTCATCATTTGTTATAAACTAAGGGAGGGACCTAAAGGGTGCTGTCCCCTGAAGCCTTCCATGTGGGTCACAGACCTCTGGGAGGTGAGTCAGGGTCTTCTAGGGACAGGGAGTGGGAGGTGCAGTACAAGTTATTTGAAAAGAAATAGTCATTATGCAGCTACTTTAAGCATTTTTAAGACCTGGGCTTCTGATTTCATCTTTAATGTGTAAAAAGCTAAGAAATTGTCACCCCACCCAAACCAGAAGGAAAATGCTGAACTTAAAATCAATGACTTTTCTTAAACCCATCAGGGAATTGAGGGCTGCATGAAGAATGGGAAGGGGTTTAGGCCCATTTTGTGGTGAACTCCTGTTGGTTATGAATGAGCTTTACCATGATTAGTTGAGCCATGACTTATGACTTTCAAAGAGTCTTCATACTTTAAATTTACTAACAGGGCTGCCAGAGGAATCAAATACTTTGAAAGCAGATTTCTGGGCCTATCAGTGATTGGGAGCTGAAGGAGTGGAGGGTGGAGTCCCCAGAATAGAGAGTCAGCTTCCTCACGTAGGTACCATATGGCAGACACCTGTGCCCCCATCCCTGCTATGGAAATGGACACAGGCTCAGGTTGAGATGCCAGCTTAGCCCCCGCTAGCTGGTGACCCAGCACACATCTGTCACCACCTCTGAGCCTCATTTTCCTCTTAAAACATAAATTAAGAAAACATCTTTGGGCAGTGATGTGTGTAGACCATGGCAGGGAACATGGCATGTAGTGTGTGCTCAGCAAACAATAACAAACTGCACTAAAGGGAGATGTGCCACTGGGGCACGGGTGTGCTCCTTGCCACGTCCAGTCTGCTTCTGAGGCTGCACAAGTGCAGGGCTGGGAAGGCAGGGCCATCCTGACCAGAGCGGTGGCTGGTCAGGCACCTTAGTGGACCCAAGGTCTGATTCATGTGCCCAGCGCAAAGAAGAGAATAGGCCTGGAGTCAGTCCCCATGCTGCCCCACCCCCGCATCCCCAGGGTATGTGTTCAAGCCTTGGCCTCTGGACTCATTCTCCCGGCATCTCACAGGGCAGGGTCAGAGCCCTGAGTCTACACAGCGTCTTTGTGTAAACAAGAAAGGTGCCCCTTCCTCCAGGTTGAGGCACCCCCCAGACCCCCCAGGCCCAGACCTTCTGGCTTGTCAGTCAGAGCACCACCTGAATGAAGCCCCTGGTGCCTCTTTACATCCTCAGCAGAGCCCAGAATGCTCAGCCCCACCTAGGGGCCCTGCCAGTGTGTGCCAAAAATTATAGGGATGGGATCTTTGATAAATCCCTTAAGATAATGGTTGAGCCTGAAATTCAAAATTGAAAATTTGGAAAGAGGAAGAAGATGCCATGGGCTTAGGCCCAAGCTATACCCCACTGCCCTGGGACAGACCAGGGGCCCTGCATAGTCCTTTGTTCTCTACTCTATCCAAAATCCTATCCTGGGCTCAGGTCCAGAAGGGGATGTGACTGGTCCTGCCCTTGAGGGCTCACAGCTAGTGGGACAGATAGGTTTGGACATCTGTCATACCCGCTCTGATTCTCTAACACCAACTGGGTGTCCAAAAATTCAATTCAAGCTTAACACCAACCATCCAGAATTAATGCAGGCCTCACAGGTTTCAGTTCAGTCCCACAAGCCTGCCCCCACTTTAGACACCAATTCCAAAAGGAGTGTCCAGGCACTTCTGCCCAACTTGCCTGTAAATTCAGGGGTTTCCATGACCCCTTCTTCAGTTTCAATAATTGCTAGACTGGCTCACAGAACTCAGGAAAATGTTTTACTTACTATTCCTAGTTTATTATAAAGGGTAGAACTCAGGAACAGCCCGGTAAAAGAGATGGATAAAGCAAGGTGTGGGTTGGAGGTGGACATCATAGAGCTTCCATGCGTTTCCAGGTGTGCCACCCTCCTAAGCACCTCCAAGCCAGAAGCTCTCTGAACCGCAACTTAGAGGCTTTTGTGGAGGTTTTATGACATAGGAATGATTGATCAAATCATCAGCCATTGGTGACTGAGGTCAACCTCCAGAGCCTTCCCCTTCCCAGAGGTGGGGGGTGGGAGTAAGGGGTGGGACCAACAGCTCCAGCCCTGTGGTCATGCCTTGGTCTTTCTGGAGGCCAGCCCCCATTCTGAAGCTATCTGGGGGCCTGCCAATGTTCACTTCAGTGGCATAGACTCAGGGATGATTGAAAGGGTCTTGTTATGAATAACAAAAGATGCTCCTATCACTCAGGAAATTCTAGAGTTTTAGGAGCTCTGTGCCAGGAACCAGAGACAAAGACCAAATAGACATTTTCCATTATAGATGCCCTCTGCGCAGGTGTCCCAGAGGTGAGGACTATGTTTCCTCCAAGCTGGATCCTTGCAAAGTGCTCGTTGCTGTGCTTTGTGTAGCATCGATTATTAACAAATATGTATGGAGAAAAGGGATCGAATATCTGCCACCTTTCATAAAGCTCCAGTGGGTTGGACAAGGCTTTCATTCTGAAGGCAAAAACTTAATGAATGTGTAGCATTTCCTAGCAGCCACCGTTTATGGGAAACCTATGCAATTTCAGCACCATTTGGAAGTTTCATTTATCTTTTACAAGTCTTCCCAATGGCCCTGAGGACTAGATACATAGTCTGGATAAGGCTCTAAGAGGCTCAGACTCTAGGGGCATCAGGATTCAAACCCAGCCTGTTTCTTGCCAACTCCCTGTGAGGTCTCCATGCTGGGTTCCTGGGCTAGAATTGGGACATGGGAAAGAACCAAAAAGGCCTGGCTAGGTAAGTCTCTGTTACAACTGGATGCAACGTTGGGGTGGGGTGGGGTTAGTACAACAAACCACCGTAAATCTCAGTGGCTTCAAATAGTAAGTAATTATTCTGATGAGTCAAGCTTTCATGGGCTCATGCACTCTTCCCCCCTCGGCTGGCGTGTCCACAGGCTCACCCACATCTGTGATGATGGCTGCTAGTTGTCAGCTAAGGCTGACATGGGTCATGATCGCAACTAACTCAGAGTTGTTTGAGCTAAACACTGGGTGCAGGAGACACACGTCTCTCACAGATGCAGAGGGATGTGGACTTGGGGAGATTTTTGCAATCAACCTATCATAGGAGGGACATAGCTACTTTTAAGAATTGGAGGCTCATTTTCCCAGGTCTCTGCTGGGGCTAGATTTCCTGGAAGTGAGCTAAGCATCTGGGGAAATGCTTTCTGTGTTGGGTGGCATGCTGTGCAAGTATGAATCTACGCCTTTGCTAGGACCCTGGGATGGCTGGGCATGAGTGGGTGTGGAACAGAAAGTATTTACTGGGTGCCTTGAGGCTGAGGCACCATCAGGTCTTCCATCCCATGAGTTGGCCTGGGCCAGAAGGAAAGCCCAGCAAAGCAGGTGTGGGAGCATGAGTGTTGTGGGGAGGCCTTTCCTTGGCCAAAGTGGGTAATGTAAGCATCATCTGGTCTAATTCCTGCCAGAATCATCCATCTTTAAGCTGAAGGAAAGTTGGGAAAGTGCTTCCTAGCAGAAATACAAAGTAACTACTGGAAGGAATGACCCTGAACTTGAGCATATTGCAAATATCAAGTACATGTTTTTTAAGCCTTTTGGTGCATTGCAGTGTGTCCTGGTAGCAGTGTCATGCTATGATTAGGTTAAGACGTAAATTTTAGAGACAGACAGACAAGGACTTGAATCACAGACCCATCCTGGCTCCTTGTGTGACCTCCCTCAGTCTGCACCCAGTCCCTCTTCCAGCCAGGGGGTCATGATCACAATTAACTCAGAGTTGTTTGAGCTAAAGTACCTACAAGCTACCCATTGGCAGGTAAAGGATTTGAACTCTGGTCTCGTGGTCCCTAAAGTCTAATAGTTTCCACATACTCAGGCCTCCCTGGATTGACTCTTTCTAAGACACCTCCAGGTGCCAGACACCAGGGGAGCAGAGCGGTCACAAGGCATCACATATGCTTTATGTAAATATCTCATCTACTCTTCATTCAGCATGGTGGCTCAGGTGTGGTTATCTAGACAATCAACATTATTTTCAGAGAAGTGACAACTGTTGTTAGGAACAGGGCTTCCCCTTATTGTTACAAGATGGTAAAATCCCTTTGCCCTAACCAAACTGCTCAACACACTTTTCTCCTGGTAACATGAGAATGTATCTTTCTCAGAGCTGGCCCCAAATGGCTATCTCTGTAGACCTGGTCATGTTTGCTCAGACCAGAAAGATGCCATGAAAGTTGTCTACTCCAAATCCCACGTTTTCCAAAAGAGGAAGTGAACCTACAGAAGGGAAATGTTTTAGCTGGATGGGATTTATCAGGATGGGACCTAAAGTTCAGGAACCAGGTGTTTAACCTACATTTTCCCAGACTATCCAAAGAGATGTGCATATATCATCTCATTTAATCTTAACAAGCCTTGCCAGGTGGTATTCATGTCCCCATTTTAAAGAAGAGAAAACAGGTATGGAAAGATTAATTTGTCTAGAGTCAAGGCCCTCTCATTAGTGGCCAGTCTGGTACTGGAAGCCAAGTGTGACTGCAGAGGCTGATTCAACAAGAGTCACTGAAAAATACATACCTACCCCAATATTAAGGAATTTTATTCACGTGGAGGAAAAATGTTACTCTAACCAGTAGTGATTTAAGGAAGTGGTATTTAGAGATCGATTTGACTTCCTCTTGAGAAATGTGAGAGCAAATGAGTCACAGCGACTTTCTGTGCCAGATTCCTCTTTTGAGGATGTGTCCCCAAAACATTCTCAGTGTGGCAGTTTGTGTGTCAACCCAGGGCCCACCTGGAGGTGGGCCCTGGGCTCCTCTGAGTCAAGGAACTGGGAGAAGGGTCCAGGTTTTTTTTATCATCAGGGCCACTCCTTTGCTCCAAAGGGTTCTGGAGCACTAAGGCATGTGGCAGCTCTCCATCATTCATTCTACTTTATTGTGTTTGGGGCAGAAGTGACACGCCCTTTCTCCATAAGCTCTCCTTATCCCACCCTACCGCCAAGGTGTCATTGTAAATTTTCCCTAGATGGCTCATTCATTCATTCAACAGATTATTATTAAGAGACACATTATTAAGGTCCCTGGAGACTCGAAGCTATACAAGGTATGATATGCTTTCTGGAAGAACCCAGTAAGAATTAAGACATACTCACAGAGCTAAATCAAAACTGCTACCATGCAGCCTTCCCTCATTGCCACACAGAGCCCAGACTGCTGTGGTTGGCACCAGATGACCAGATGGGGGTAATGAGATAAGTGGGCCTTGAGTACAGAGGTAGCCAGGACAGTCCATGGAAGTCAGTTTGATGGCAGAGCTTGCTGTAGGAGGACCAGACAGGACCAGGCAGTCCTCAGAGGTGGCCAGGCTAGGTCAGTGGTCTGATGATCCTGGCAGGGACCACAGAAGCACATTTTGCAAGTAGCTCCCATAGGACCAGAGGCTTTTGTTCTTAGAGTGGGGGCTCACATGTTAACTAGGTTTTTTTATTAACCAGAGTAAAATATTATGAAAATAAATTTTGAATATGGGGAAGGCCAGGGAGGTGTGCCACCCAGTGGTGATGAGGAGACCACCCCCAAGTCAGCACAGATCCCCATATTGGGAAGCAGCAGATGGTGACAGATAAGGGGGGACTTCTATAAGTCTCTTTTAGATAGCATATTGTTGGATGGTATTTTCTTAATCCATTCTGCCCATGTCTGCCTTTTAATTGGAAACTTTAATACATTTACATTTAATGTAATTACTGATAAGGAAGGACTTACTTCTGCTATTTTGCTGTTTTTTTCTGTGTCACATATCTTTTTTGTTCCTCACATCTTCAATTACTAACTTCTTTTGAGTTAAATAGATATTTTCTGGCATACTTTTTTAATTCCTTTGTTTCTTTTACTGTATATTTTGGGATTATTTTCTAAGTGATTGCCTTGGGAATTACAGCTCAATTTATGACAATTAAGTGTGGAGTAATACTACTTTAATATCAATTACACAAAACTTTCCTCATATATCTCCATTTCCCCCCCAACACATACACACTTATATTGTTATCATCACCCATTACATCTCTATACATTGTGTCCTACACATAGATTTATTGTTATTCTATGCAGTTATCTTTTAAATTAGATAAGGAAAAAGAGAAGTTAAAAAGAAAAATACATTCACACCATCTTAAAATATTTACCTATATACTTACTCTACTCTGTTCATTATTTCTTCATGTGGATTTAAGTTACTTTCTACTGTCCTTTGATTTCAGCCTGAAGTCCCCTATAACATCTCTTATAGGGCACATCTACTAGCAATTAACTGTCTCAAGTTTTGTTTATCTGGGAATGTGTTCATTACTCCTTCATTTTTGAAGAATAATTCTGCCAGATATTGAATTCTTGGTTGACAGTTTTTCTTTCAGCATTTCAGGCTGAAGTAAGGCATTGTGTGCACCAGACACTCACAAAGGATAGAGGAGTATACCCAGATAGTAGTTATATTTTGAAGCAGATGAGGATGAAATCAAAGTTGGAAGGAAAGAATTGTTTATCAGAGTGGGAAGTCCTCATCCAACAGCACCTCCATGGTGAGCTGAGTATGGGTCATGACCAACAGGAGAACCTGGGAAATATGAACACAGACTGTAGAAGTGGGAGCCGTGGTCTGAAAGGATCATTTTCCAGTCTGAGACATGCAATGATTAAATTGGTGGCACAGTTGGGGAAATAAGGAAGGAAATACCATCTGTGAGATAATGGACAAGTGGGTGACTGCACCATCTGTGCTGAGTTAGGAGATTAGGGAGTGAGAGAGAAGAAGAATATAAAAACAGGGACTGAGAGGCCTGATGCCTGACCCGGGCATCAGTTAGAACTCCATGGGTTACAAGTCATAGAAAGACAACCCAAACTAGCTAAAGCCAGAAAAGGATATTTATTGGAGGTATATCAAAGATTCACAAAACCCTTTGGGAGCCAGAAAACCAGGCTTGGAAAATGGACAAGAATGATGGTGGCTCCAGAGAGCCTAAAAGCCGGAAGCTCAAGGATCATGTTCTTGCAGAAATAGCATGGTCAGGGCATTCCTACCAGGCCCCGCCACCATACTGGGAGGCCCCATCATCATAGCAGGTCATTGTCACTGCCACCAGTGCTGGGAAGTTCATTTAACCATCTCTTAGTCTTTCTGTGACACACTAATGATTAGATCAAAATCCAGCAGGGGCATCAATGGGCTGAGCCTAGGTCACATGGCCATATCTGATCTGTTCCTATGGCCTCCAAGAAGGGAGATAGTGGGGGATTTCTCCAAAACAGGGAATCCTCCAAGACAGCCATATGCTGTATAGCCCCAAAACAAGTTCTGTCCCACTACAACAAGTGAGGTAAAGGGAAGGTGTGATTTTGAGAGTAGGGGAATCTTGAGTGTATTTGTCAAGTCCGAGAAAAAAGCCAGGGACAGAAGGAGGGATTAAAGGCGCAAAGGGAGGGGCAAGGATGAGAAGAACACAAGGAGGGGGCTGTGGAGCAGGGGAGGAACCCTAACCCTGGGGAGGTGTGAGTTGCCAGAGAAGGCGCCTGGGAAATTTCTGTTCTTCCCATCTGTTCCAATTGCTGCCTTTCTGTAAGCAGGTGTTTTCACAAGAGGGAAGACTTGTTTTTCAAGAATGCAAAACTGACCAAAATGGACATTCATCATTTTCTAAAATCTGACTCTCTTGGGGAGGGGAAATAATTTCAGACTTGCTTCCTTGTTGGACCTAAGTGAGGACAGGTTTGGTCATTTGAGCCTACAGAGGCTGATGCTGGCAGTAGCCCCACCTCTGGATCCCCTACCCTCGGCTTCAGGGGAAGTGTGACAGCTCCTTGAAACCTCAGTACATGATGTTCCCAGAACTCAGATACCCACTAGTGAGGTCATATTTCCTTCTTCCTCTCAGTCTGCCATAAGCAGGAGCTCAGCAGGGACCCTGCTTGGCCCAGGGTGTCAGGCCTGTGGGCAGGGGCCCTTCCTGCCCCTCCTGCAGGGCTGAAGGAATCCCACATATACTCTCAGTCCCAACTCTCTAACTGGAGCTTTCTCTTCTAAGAAACCCAGTAAGACTTTGCAGCTGAATAAAATCTTTATCTGAAAGTTGTCCAGTTAAATAGGGAGCCCAGACAGTTTTCCACATAAAGATTCTTAGGTGAAGAATATTTGTCTGAACTCAACATTTACAGAGGCTTTAAAATGAGGCCTGTGAGTTCCATGAAACCCCTGAGTGATAGACAACTGAGCTGCTCAGACTCCCCTTTGAGAAAAAACCTGCTGCCCAGCTGCAAGGAGCAGGACCAGCTGATGACTCCAGCTGTTAGCTCGTTTAGGGTCACCCTCGGCTTTCAGGCTGACTCCCTACTGATCCTGTGTGGCCCTGAGCCAATGTCTACGCAAGACTGGTGGCCAAGGGAGGTCACCCTCTTCTCAAGAAGGCCCCCAGCCAATGACTGCAAATGGCAGTAGTAGATAGTCCTGAGCCACTCCACCCAAATCCAGACCCCTCTCCTGGACCCTGGCTTTGGGGCTCTCAGGTGGGCTGGTGGACACAGGTTGGCAAGGTGCTCTGACACTCCTGCTCCCCACATTTCCTGAAGAAGTGTTAATCCCTAATAAAACTCTCCTCTCAGCATCTGCCACTAGAGAACCCCGCTAGCCCACCACTCATTCATCCATTCAAGACACATTAGGCCTTGGGATATCGGCTGCCTGGACATTAGCTGTTGCAGAGTTAAAGGTGCTGGGTGACAAATGTTAAAACAGAGGATGAAACAAAAAGTTGTGGGGGCTGAACCAACTTAGTACCCCTAAGCCACCTCTGCCCCTCAGACCGGAGCTGCAGGGCCCTGGGAAGCATGCCTGAGGATGCACTTATGACTAAGGGCCTTTACGAACAAAGCCTCATGTTCTAGTTGGAGCCCTCTTGCTCTGGCCTGATGTGTCTGGGTAGTTTTCCAGTGTCCAACCCTGGATTCTGCAACTTTTTCCTTCTGACTCTCTGCCCAGGATCCCAGGACACCAAAGACCCAGAAAAGCAGGAGGCCAGGGCTCTCCGCGCCTTCTGAGAGCCTGGGCTATGTATGGCAGGGTGTTCCATGGACTGCAGTTCGTGGGACTGAAATGAAAAGCCAAGCTAAGCATCTGGAGGAGGCATTAGGTCAAAGGCCAGAGACGACTTAGTTTTAAGGTAAGAGGGCTGAGGCCAGGGACTGTGGCCAGGAGGCCCTGCCCTCCAGGACAGTGCAGCTTGAAGCACCCAAGCGTCCACAGGCAAAACCAAGGGGGTGCTCAGTGTACCAGCAGGGCAACACCCGCAGGGTGGCAGAGAAGATCGCCTCTGATGAATCACACAATGCTGCAATTAACAAATCTAGAAAGAATATTTCAAATTCAGCATATTGAACATTGTATTTCAAGAATGCAGTATTATGTAAAAATACTGAATATTTTTATTCAGCATATAAAGTTTTGTTTATAGTTGATTTGCTTATGTGTTAATTTTTAAATTATGGGTTCATTCTGAGTAATAATTACAGGTAATTAAGTTTTATATATTTAAATTATGGGTTAGACCTTCATCAGGTCTGGCAGGAGGCCTTTTAGAACGTTTCTGTGGCCTTTGGCGTGGGTGATAAGGGAAATATTAAAGATGCTGAATGCTAACCACAGGGCACTGAGCAGGGGGGTGACATTGAAGCAGGGTCCAAAAGGATGCATCAAACTCTGGGCAGGCCAAGTCTACCTGTGGGAAGACCAGCTGTCACACAGAGGACCCATTCTGTTACACTCTTCCTCTCCTAATCCTCCAAGATTTTTCCAGGTTGACAACAGAGGAGCTTGACTCCACTCAGTCACTCAGGAACCCAGACTGTGGGGCCTCTGCCGTCTTCCACATGCGGCTTCCAAGGTGGCCTCAGAGACAGGAGACGAGCATAAGGGTATGGTGTGGGGACAAGTTCTGTGGGCCAGGCCCAGAAGCAGCTACAGCACGTCTGCTTGGACACAATCACATTGAACTTGCAAAGGGGCTGGGAAATGTACAGCAAATGGGTGTACCCGGGCAGAAGGGGAAAACAGATTTGGGTGGAGGGCTAGCATTCTCTGCCCACTGCAGGGAGTCAGGCTGGGGCACAGAGTGAGTGTGGTAGGGAATGAGCAGAGACATGCTGGCAAACGCCTAACAACCAGCTCTCTGGAAGGAAGAACATGTGTAAGTCCTGATTGATAGCGTTTGCTGATTTTCTTGATGTAAATACTCCCACCACCATTAATTCCAGGCTGCCAGCATGATCACTGAACAAGAAGCTGGGAAGAGAGATGTGGAAGCAGCTCAATATATAGTTGAGTTAAGGTTTCTTCAGAGAAACAGAACCAATAGGAGATACATATGTATATCAAAGATAGCACTATCGAGGATATGTAAATCTCTTGCTATAGATCTAGCTGATTGATAGGTAGGTAGATAGATAGTACATAAATTATATAGAATAAACTAGGTGATAGATGATAGATAGATAGATAGATAGATAGATAGATAGATAGATAGATAGATAGATAGATAGCAAGAGATGTGTAGTAAGGAATTGGTTCATACAATTATTGAAGCTGAGAAGTCCCAAGATCTACAGTTGGCAAGCTGGAGATCATGGAGAGTTTATATAGTTCTAGTTCAAGGACCAAGACCCAGGAAGAGCCAATGTTCAGTTCTAGTTCAAAGGTATTGGGAAAAAAACCAATGTCCCCAAGGAAGGCAGTCAGGCAGGAAGAATTCCCTTCTATCCATGAAAGGGTCAGCTTTTTTTGTCCTATTCACACCATCAACGGACTGGATGTGTGTTGAGTATATATTACCTTTGATTTTAATATAATTTATTTAGTTGTAAATTTATATCATTTAATTTCTAATGATGTCTGTGTTAAAATTGCAAAATCCCTGGAAATTTAACCATCAGCTCCCACGGCCATTGGTAGCAGCCAGCTGGTCCAGCACACCCCCCTGGGACGGACAGAAGTGACATGTTAAGTTGCTGGTGCATCAGCCTCCTGGCAACAGGGACAGAGATCACTCTAGTCAGGAAGCCAGGGGACACCAGAACTGGTGACCATTGTGCAGAGCTCCCAGACTCAGGGTGGTGGTGTTTTCCCCTCTGTCCCCAGAAGAGCACACCCTGCCCTTCCTGAAGCTTCTGGAACACAGAAGCAGGGCTCTGCTATCTGTATGACATTTGGTAAGAAAGAGAAAGACTCACCCTCCTGGAGGCAGATCCCTCCCACTTAGCTAGAACACATGGCTTTGCCAGCAGAGCCCAGACCCAGTCCCATTCTCCCCTCTACTGGATACCACTGGGCACAGGCCATACAACAGTACAGTGGCTCTCCATGGAAGGGGATTGTCTCCTGCAGAGGCTTGGGATAGAGGGCCCCTTTCTACCTTCTGCCTGGGAGACGAATGGGGAAGATGCTCTTCCCTTAGAAGAAGACTCCTTCAGGGTGACAGCAAGCAAAGACTGCTTCAGGGGCCCCCAAAGAAGGCAGTTAACTTCTAAAACCGTGGTCCTTCACCCTGGCTACATGCTGGATCACCAGAGGAACTTTTACAACTCCCAATGACCAATGTATATGCCAGACTAGTTAGATCATTGCTGATGAGATTAGGACACTAGTTAGTTTTCAAAGTGCCCTAGTGTGCAGCCAAGGTTGAGAAGCACCGATTTGAAGCCATCCAGGCTCTGGACCAATGGTGTTGACATGTGACCATCCTACCAAGACGTGTACATTTCAGCAGACGTCTTCTGGAGAGTTCTACCCTCCCAATCCTCTGTAGCCACCCTTCAGCATCCAGCAGTGCCTGGGTCAGAGCAGCCCTTAGAAAATGCTGAAGTGACGCAAGGCTGGAAACAAGTAAAGGGAGACAGGGGGCCACTGCCGGGAGGGGCAGTGCTGTGAGGGCAGCCAGGACAGTGAGGAAGGGGCCCATCGCTCTGTCTCTGCTTCACAGTGAGGCCTGTAAGTCCCCTGCTGGCTTCAGCTTCCTGTCTGTAGATGAGGAGAGTGGGCAGTTCCCTTAAATAAAGGCTCCTGCAGGAGGCCATCATGTTCAGCACATCCCCTTGCCCTGCTCCTGTCCTCATCCCCCTGACCCCCTCGGCAGCCTCAGAGGGGCCTGGAGGGCTCCTGGGCCCCACAGTGCAGGGCATGTGAACTTCAGGAAGGCAGGGGCGCTAATATCCCTTCCAACTGACCCCACAGATCCCTTCATCCAGAGAAGTACTGGGCAAATGGTGTAAGGACAGAGAGAAGGAAAGAGCTATTTTGCCCTCCCTCCCTCATCCCCACCATTCTCGGATGCAGAGTCCAGACCAGCTCCTACCATTTTCCCAGCTTTACTTCTGGGCTTGAACTCAGAGTTTCTGTGGTTTTGTCCAGTTCCAACATTGATCCCCAAAAAGCAGGTGGGTAAACTCAGTGACTTAATGTCATTGGGGGAAACAGCTGCACAGGAAAAGCACCCCAGAGTGGTTTCAACCAAAACAAGTGGACCCAAACTCAGTCATCAGGGCATTTGCTGCCTCTGGCTTGGAGGAAGTGGTCCAGGCTGCATTACTCACAGTGCTTCCTGATTGCTCAAGATGTTGTCATTGGCCGCGGGACCTCACCCTGTGACCCTGAGGTAGACATGAGATTTTCCAGCTTTGTATCCTCCCCGCTCCTCCTGGGCCTCTGTCCCAGCCTGACCCAGCCTCTGCCTGACCCAAAATGAAAAAGAGGGCAATTCTGTCAATCAGTGATGTTTCTTGGATCTGCCCATCAAGCCAATATTCCTCACAGGGCTGGTCTGAGTCCAGCCTGAGGCTTAGGGCTGGGAGTGAGGAGGGACATTGTACAGCCTAAGGGACACAGATAAAAGCCCTGGGGAAGTGCTTAGTCTCCTTCTGGTGGTAGAATGAGGACAGTTTCACAGGGGAGTTGCTCAGGATGGTCAGGTTTGTGAAGCTGAAACAGTGTAGGAAAGGATATTTCAGAGAGAGTGAACCTCTCACCCAAAGGCATAGGCACATGCAGGAGCAAAGGCTGCACATGGAAGGCATGGAGGCACACAGGGGCCTGGGCAGCACATGGAAGGGCACAGATTCACCACATCCTGGTGAGTCCTCAGCTGGGTCCTCTCCAGCCCTCCCCTCCTCTCCATAATGCAGACAGCATCATCTGGCACAGACTGCTGCAGTGGGCTCCCAGCAGAAAACCCCAGCCTCCAGACCGTCTTCCCTTCCAGCTGCTAGAGTTGATTACACATCAGTACAACTTTTGAGGATCAATGGACATAGGGTCACTATGAAGATTAGGGACAGGGCACAGCCATTCCAAGCAGAGAGGTCATTGTTCAAATCCCTTATCTTCTGACTACTAATAGGATTGTACAGTGCCCAGTGCCCTAACCCAGCCCAGGTGCAATTGGCTAACACACAGCAAATGGGCCGAGTACACAGGCACAAGGCTCGTCCTCCCCATCCCACAAGTTCACCGAGGGCTCTCAAGCCAGGAAGTGTTCACATGAAGTAGTTGGCATTTGGGTATTTAGAGACTGGCATCACAGAAAAGCATGAGCTGTAGCTACACAGTCCTGGGTTCAGATCCCCATCCGGACAGTACTGTGTGACTCTGAGCAAGTTACCTAACATTGCTGTGACTTACACTTCGCATCTGAAAAGCCATGATAATAGCACCTGCCTCTGAGGATCTGAGAATTAATGAGCTGTTGAATATAAAGCACCAATCTCATTGCCTGACAGATAGTAGGTACCCAATCAATGATAGCTATTGTTGTGATTGCATTTCTTGGGCAATTTTTAGGATCTCAAGGGTGAATCACCCAAAAGCCCCACCATACACTCTTCAGAATTATGCTAGTATGAAGCAAAACTTAGCGAGTCAACACTCAGTGAACAGTTTTTGAGATCCTACTGTGTGCAGCCCTGAAATGTGAGCTTCACATGCATTCTTATTCCTGTCACCTGATTAAAGCACCGGGAGAAGTTAACATCCCAATCAGGCACCTCTCAGGGGGTCCCATCCCGTGAAGATCTGAAAGCTGCGTAGGCTGCAAGCTTCTTCTAAGACACACCTGTCTTTCAACAGTTGGAACTGCGAACTCATAAACTGCCTCCTAGGCCCTCCTGGCAGGAAATATCAGGCAGAGCAGATCTCATTGGACCCGGGCCCTGGGTCTCGGCTACACTCTCACCAAGAGCGCTCTCCCCGCCCCGGCCTTGGCTGGGGGTGCGCGCCGCGCGGCTTTCCTGCAGCCTCTTGTCTCCGGCCCGCAGCACGCTTCCCGATGGGCCCTCCCTGCGCACAGGGCGGATCCGCTCCCGGGAAGCAGTCTACCCGCGCTGGGACCTAGCGCTCCGCCCGGCCGGCCGCTCCGCCCTCCCCTCGACCCGCCATCCCGCCCGCCCACGTGGGAGCCCAGCCAGCGCGCTCCCCGCCGCCAGCGATGGGCAGTGCCGCGTGCGCCCCAGCCACGCGGAGGGACAGCGAGGCCGCCCCGCCCTGGCCCGGTGATTGATCCGCCGCCGTTGCTGTGCCTCTTCATGGTTCTCTTGGATGGGAATTAATTCTGGGACGGATAAATAATGCATTGAGGTTTATGTAGTCCAAGGCAAGCTATCAGTCCGGAGCCTGGAGAGGAAGCCAAGGGTGCCTCGCCTGTGACGCCAGCGGCCATGGGGGCCCGAGCTGGGCATGAGGGGCAACTGGGCAAGAGGAAGAGAAAAGGGAAGTGGATGACAGCATGATCGGCCCCAGCGACTCTGGCTGGGCAGCTGCTGGAACATGCTGAGCCCAAAGATCAGGCAAGCCAGAAGAGGTAAGTCCAACTTCCTGGGGCGGATCTGGGCAGTGTGCATCTTTTGGCGAACGTGTGCGGACACTTAGCTGGCTGCCACACTGGGGGTCGGATGGGGCAGGCATTCTGGAGGCATCCTCCTGACTGATGTACCTTCCTAACGAGTCTCCTGAGGTCCACAGGGATCAGACCGGAGACCACAGAAGGGCGAAGGCTGTCATAGTGCCCTATTGGGTGTGCAGGCTTTGCCCATATTCTATGCGTTACAGAGTCCCTGGGTTGCTCAAAGTGACCAGGTGACAACTTTGGAAAAACTTTGTTCCTTTGCTGAAACAGAAATGCTGAAAGCTCACGATTTGCCCCAGAAACCAAGACAAAAGTTACCCTCTCTAGGCAAGGTAATACCCTGGCTTCTCTAGACAGCCGGGGTCTGGTAATGGTCCTCGTTCCCCCAGTGTGAGAGGCTGCTTTGCAGAGCCTGTTGGAGCTGCCAAGGCTGGGCTGCAGGAAGCAATTCCTCAGTCAGACCAGAGGCAGACAAGCACTCCCACCAGGAGAACACCCAGTGAGCTGCAGGGCTGGGAGATGAGGGTGCCAGGGCAGCTGATCCAGAGATGAGTTAGAGATGGGAGTCTGGGGAACCTTGCAGGGGTGGTCCTTCAGGATGGGGCTAGTGCAGAGTGGCCTGGAGACACTAGCCAATGTGAGCTTCACATGCATTCTTATTCCTGTCACCTGATTAAAGCACCCGAAAAAGTTAACATCCCAGGGCTAGGAACAGCATCTCTCTGGATTAGGAACAGCATCTCTCTGGACAGCAACTTCTCGACCAGGGAGAATGCCATATTAGATGAGAACATCAGTCTTTTAAGAAAACAGAATGTATCTGTCTGTTCAGGTGGCCAGTGTTTGTCCGGGGCCAAGCCTCTCCTGTGAGCAATGAGGATGGATGGTGCTGGGGGTGGGTGGGGGTGCGGAGCTTTTACTTGGGGAGCTTGGAAACAACATGAATCTCCTCCGGTGTGTGGCAGGGACCCTGCAGCTTCCTGCACAGCACTCCCATCTCATTAGCAGACCTCAGACACTTGGGTGACTTTCCCAGCAGGCCAGCCCTCCAGAGTGTGGTCAGAGCCCTGAGGATCCGTCCATGGGGTGCTCCGGATGGACTCTAATCTGTGGACCCCAGTGGGCAAGGAAATGCTTTGCAGGGTTCTGCTGGGCGAGGCAGGTGCCATCTGGTAATGACCTAGGCAGTGGGCCAGGCCAGGCCTTTGAGAGAACCCAGATCCAGCCTGCCACTCCCGTTCAATGTGCAGCTATTGCACTTGACGTGTGGCTAGTCCACATTGAAAAAAATACACATTAGGATTTGTGACTTAGTAGAGAAAAGGTAATATAGAATATCTCATTAATAATTATTTCATATTGATTACATGCTAAAATGACAGTATTTTGGATATATTGGGTTAAATAAAATATATTATTAAAATTAATTTCAGCTGTTTTTTTCTTTTTCTTTTAATGCAGCTACTAGGGCATTTACAGTTACATGTGTGGCTCATCTTAAATGTCTATCAGACAAGGGCTGGTCTAGAAAGAGACCAGCACTTCAGCAAAGGGGGCTCTCAGGAAGCGTGCTTTGACTTCCCAAACTTCTTACAGTTGTTCTGGATCCGTAGCTCTCAACCAGGAGTGATTTTGTCCCACAGATGACATTTAGCATTGTGTGGGGACCTTTTGGTTGTTTCACCTGAGGGGTGCTACTGGCATCTGGTGGGTAGAGACTAGGGATGTTGCTAAACACTCTAGAACATAGAGGACATACCCGACAACAAAGAATTATCTAGCCCAATGTGTCAGTGGCATCAAGGTTAAGAAACCCTCCACTAGATGATACTATCTGGTAAGCTATTGTGAAAAGATGAAGCTTATGGTGATATTGATCAGATACTAATAAGATAATCACCTTCAAAAGTATACAATCATTAAATGATGCCAAGGAGCCTACCAAGAGCATATGCTGCAAACGAAGTGTCCAGGGGAAGTAAGAGGTGCTTAAGCTACAAGCTGAAGGTGGACAGGGAGCTAACTTGGCAAAGGGTGGTGGCCAGAAGAGGCTGCATTCCGGACAAGCACCAGCATGTGCAGGTGCCATGGGAGGGGCACACAGGGGCCGGAAGCTGGAGCTGGGGGCAGGAAGCCACAGCAGGCACAGCATGATGCTAGAGACCAGGTCAGGAAGTGGATCCCATGGGGTCAGGCTTGCAGCATGTTAAGGAATAACTCCCTATGCACATTTCTGGAGAAATACAGACCAAAATTAAAGAAATTGGGCTCTGGTAGAACTTTGATTAAAATTTATCCCCCATTGAACCTTTCAGGAGCTGGGCAAGATGCATGTTATATACACTGTAAGTCATGCTATGCAAATCACAGCCCCTGGTCTCCAGACACTGCCTTGTCCCAACTGCCCCAGACTATGCATACTCTAGATACACTTCCAGACCGCACCACTATGCAGAGACCCTGGGTTGCTGAAAAGACCGGGTCAATTTCTGGGGTAAGGTCAGCCCAAGTCAGCTGAGTCAGCCTCAGGGGTCTGGTCAAAAGGCTGCTTTGCAGAGAGGGGCTTCCGGGACCCTTCCCCAGAGTCATGCTGGCAATTAGCTTCCGACAGGTGCCCGTGCAGGCCAGCCCTGAGTGAGCATGTGGAGTCTGCTAGCCCTGAAGGCCAGCCCCATGTCTCCTCCATAAGGAAGGGGAGGTGTCAGGATTGAGCCCTCCCAGGCAAATCCCTACTGTCACTTACCTGCATATAGAGCAAAGTTTGGTCACCTGTTCTGCTTCCAAGACATAGAGGTAGATGAGGAAGAGGGCAACACACAAATAATTCCAAAAAGTGAGAACACACCCAAATGAACTAGAAATGACTCAAAATTGGCTATGTATGCTTGGTTTTAAGTGTATCACACAATTCAAACTGATATCAGGAAAGTGGCCCAGATTGGTTCAAACCAGCTCAAATTGGACACTGATACTATAAGTGATTCTAGCTACTCATTGCTCACTTAGGACCAGTTTAGACCCATCCCTAGCTCGTCATGGCCTGCTAAAGCCTGACCAGGCCATTTGGAGCCAGGTGTGGCTGGCCCTGCCCTGTTCAGCTCCTGCCTGGCTCTGAGTGTCCCCTGCGGTGAGCCTTTCCTGATGCTGTGTCTTCCTCCACTGAGCCCCACTGCCATATTCCCAGAGTGGGAATGGGGGAGATATCTTGCCCCCACTCACACCAATTTTCCCAGAAGAAAAATAGTATGAATTCACTAAAACTTCATGAATTTATTATGTATACAGTGGAGTAAATCACAAGTCTGCATGCTCTGTTTCACTGTAAAAGTTTCAATTTCTTTTTCAAGATAGAAAATAAAAACATAAGGCGGGTAGGTGCCTCCTTTCCTGGGCTCCATAGAGCCCTGCTCCCCTCCCTCATGCCCACCCCACATTCTGTGCATTCTGTGCTCTCTGTGCTCCCTGCCTTGCTCATACGGTCCTAGGGAGCCCCTGATCAGAACTAAATCTGCTTCCTTGTCTCTCCAGACCATCCTCAGAACAAAACCTTAAGACCCTTGACCCTGATATGACCCCAGCTGACTGGAGTTGCTCTCCTCTCTGTAGTCCTACCATCATAGGGCTTACTTCTTCAAAGATTTGTGTATCCCCAGTCTTGATTGAGGCCTCCTTTGTGCCCATTGCACTGCCCAGCATAAAGGTTTATGGCTGTGGCCTTTCCCTGCTCCACAAGCTTGTGGAATGGGAGGCAGCTCTGTCACTTTACCTCCCAAAGAGCTCTTGCCTCCGCGTGTTTCACTTATCCTCATGTCCTTATCCTCCCCTGGCCATCATCTCTAACCTGGGCTATGGCAATAAGACTGTCTCACACCCACCGGCCCCATCCATTCTCTACTCCAAAGCCAGAACCAACTTCTCAAATGTAAATCCATCCATGCACCCACCTCCAGCCTCTTCCCCTAGCCTCAACTTGGAATCCTTCAGTGGCTTTGAGTTAACCCAATTGCTCTTTGGGATAAAATCCAAAGTCCTTACCATGGTCCCCAAGGCCTCTCTTGCAGTTTAGCCACTCTCAAACTCCTCTCAATTTCCTCCAGCCTCCTCCAGCCTGGAGATCCAGGCTCCAGCCATACTGGCCTTCGTCCTATTCCTTAACTGTTTACCGGTCTCCTACCACAGGAAGCCCTACTCCGTTTCCCCTGCTTGGAATGCCACGGCCTCTCCCGCTCTTTCTCTCCCTGCCTCTCTCACACACACACATTCCTTAACTCCTACTCACCCTCCAGTTCTCACAAGTGTCACCAGCTGGGGAAGTCCTCCCACACGCTCCAACCTAAGCTAGATCCTCTGCTCCACGCCCTCCTTTCTTTGCAGTATTGGCCTTGGTTACAGCTGGAGGTTACCTGTCACCCCACCAGACAGAGAGTGCCATGAGGGCAGGGACCACTTCTGGTTTTGCCTATCATTATACTTCAATGCCAGGCACCTGGTGGGCACTCAATATATAGAGTTCAAATGAAGAGGTGGAGGAATGAGTAATAGTGGGAAAGCATTAGCCTGGAAGGCAGAGTACTGGCTCTGTCCTAACTGGTCCAGGTCCATAGGAAACTTGGCCTCTCCCTTGACTGACTGAAATGTTGCAAATATTCTCCCAGTTTGTTGCTTGCCTTTTGCTTTTTACATTAGAGCTCTTTTTCCCAGATGGACATAAGTTTTTAATTTTATGTCATCAATCTATTAACATTTTCTTTTAGAGTTTCTGCCTTTGTTTAGAATATTTTAAAATAAAATTGATGTGGCTATTAAGGAGGCTCTCTCTTGAAGGGGAAATCATTAGACTGATGAGCAAAGCGACAGCAGCTTCAGCTGTCTTCCCTAGCAGGAGTATCAGAGTCTTTGAAGCTGTGATGAATGTGCAGAGCCTGGTCAGTACTTTGGGGATTGAGAGAGAGAGCTCTGTAAGTGAGATGAAGTATTTTCAGTGGCCTTATCATTCTTGATTTTCCACAAGAAGTATACCAATGTTTATTGTGTGCCGTCTGTGTTCCAGGCATTTCCACCATACTTTTTTAATTCTTGTAACGAAACTATGATGAAGCATTAGTATTCCCATTTTTAAAAGTGTGGGAGGAGAATCATGGGTTCCCTGCCAACAGGAAGGGGGGACTCACATTCAAGTCTGTCCAATGCTGAGGCCTCTGACCTCACTCCCTAACCCAGGGTAGTGATTCCCACAATCCAAGACCGCAGCAGGGGGCCCTGCCTGCCTCCAGGGGAGTATGGATTCCTTGAGTAATAAAAGGCAGTGATGTTTTTAAGATGCCTACTGCATCTGAACACATGGAGATTAGATTTAGACAAATGTTGGAATATTTAAGGTTGAATTATTAATATATAGTAGAAAACTAAGCAAATGGAAAAAAAGGCTGTTATGAACTAACTCTAGGGAAAGCAAAAAATGATGCATGAAGGAAGAAGTTATTATAGTATAATACATAGCTGAACTGGGACTAGCAATTACGTAGTACTAATAATGCAAATTCTGCATATTGATCAAACCAAAATTACAGTATAACTGTTGAGAGGATGGGTGGGTTCTTATGTGTGGTGGGGCAGGGGAGTGAAAGAAGTAAAGTCCTTACCTTCCACAGTAAAAAGTCAACAGATAATATGTAAAAGGAAAAAATCAAGACATGATTAGCATAAAAACAAACACAAAGATCAACAGAGTAGAGTAGAGTATCCAGAAATAAACTCACACACATATGGTCAATTAACTTATGATAAAGGAGGCAAGAATGTATGATGGAGAAGGGACAGTCTGTTCAATAAATAGTGTTGGGAAAACTGGACAGTCACATGCAAAAGAATGAAACTAGACTCCTTCCTCAAACCAGAAACTCAACTTGAAATGGATTAAAGACTTGAATGTAAGACCTGAAACCATAAAACTATAAGTAAACATAGAGGAAAAGCCTCTTGACATCAGTCATGGCAATGATTTTTTGGATTTGACACCAAAAACAAAGGTGCCAAAAGCAAAAATAAATAAGTGGAGCTATATCAAACCACAAAATGCTTCCACACAGCAGAGGAAATTACGAATAAACTGAAAAGGAAATCTATAGAATGGGAGAAAATATTTGCAAATCATGTATCTGATGCAAGGGTTAATATCCAAAATATATAAAGAACTCATATAATTCAATAGCACAAAAACCTAAACAATCTGATTTCATAAAGGACAGAGGAATTAAATTGACATTTTTCCAAAGAAGACATACAGATGGCCAACAGGTACATGCAAAGGTGCTCCACATCACTAATCTTCAGAAAAATGCAAATCAAAACCATGATGAGATACCACCTCACATCTGTTAGAATGGCTGTCATCAAAGACGAGATATGTGTTGGCAAGGATGTGGAGAAAAGGGTACCCTGGTGCACAGTTGGTGGGAACGTAAATTGGTGCAGCCACAATGGAAAGCAGCATGGAGGTTCCTCAAAACGCTATGAACTACCATATGATCCAACAATCCCACACCTGGGTCTATATCCAAAGGAAATGAAAACAGGATCTCAAAGAGCTATCTGTCCCCCAACCCCCTGTGTTCACTGTAGCATCATTCACAATAGCCAAGATATGGAAACAACCTAAATGTCCATCAACAGATACATGGATAAAGAAGAAGTTGTACACACACATACACACACATGCTAGACTATTATTCAACCATGAGAAAGAAGGAAATCCTGCCATTTGTGACCACATGGATGGACCTTGAGGGCATTGTGCTAAGTGAGATAAGCCAGATGCAGGAAGACAAATACTGTATGATCTCACTTATATGTGGCATCTAAAAAAAGGAGGGGGTGGGGCAAACTCTTAGAAACAAAGGGGAGATAGAAAGTGGTTGCCAGAGGCTGGGAGGTGGGAAAAATTGGAATAGGTTGGTAGAAGAGTACAAACTTTCATCTATAAGATGAATAAGGTGTGAGGATCTAATGTGAAGCACGGTGACATAGTGACAATGCTGTATCGCATAATTCAAATTTCCTAAGAGAGTAGAACTTAAATTATTCTCATAAATATGTGAGGTGAGAGACATGTTAATTAACTAGATGGAAGAAACTGAAAAAAGGGGTGGGGCAATAAATGAATGTTGTTTAAAAATGTGGAGATAAATACCAAAGGAACCAATTAAAAAGGTTGAAAGTGGCTGCTTCTAGGGGTGGAGGAGTGGAAGGGAGTGGAAGAACAAGAGACTGGCAGGTTTCATCCCAAGGCCTGTGGGACCCTGGGGCTGTGGTTGAGGGCTGAAAGCCCAGAGGTCATGTGACCTCATACCAGTTCCAGCAGGAGGCTTGCTCTTCAGCAATGACCATGGAGTTCACTGACCTCCTCTGATTGCTTTGTTCTGAATGACATGCTTTCTGGGACATGCCCAGGTGATGCCATGCTGCCCCTTGCCTGGGCTTGCTGGGTGCTGTGAGGGCTCCCTGAGATAGGCCACCTCTGGGCCCTGAGAGTGGGGCAGCAAAGAGACAGTAACCTACCTAGGTGACTCAGAACCTGGCTGTGCCTGAGAGGCAGAGAGGATCATGGGCTCGTAGGGCTCGTAGGCGTGCCCGGGAGGCGGCACCTGAGAACTGTTCCTGGAGCGTGGCACCAGCGTCTGGGCCAAAGCCCTGGTGGGGTCTGAAGGCCCCCCACACAGGAGCCTGTGGTGGAGAAGGAAGGCCTCGGGGGATCCTCCCAGTGGTGTCCTCATTCCAGGCCAAGGGCTCTGGTCCCAAGCCTGGATGTTCTCCCCAGGCTGGGCCTTGGGCCCCGCACAGAGGATTAAGCTCTCTCCTATCTCTCCCTTCCAGAAGTTTGCTCAGAATTGAAATGAATCAGAGGCCCTTGGATTAGCAAAAAGTCTAGAACAAGCCCCAGGGGATAAAAATTGCTAAGCTGGGGATCTTTGAACAACAGTGGCCTCAAAGTATATTGGAGCCTGGTTTTATGAATCCTCCTTATTCTAGGATTTTCATTGTTCATTTCTAATATTTTCTTCCTTATTTTTTTAAATTGAGGCATAATTTACATACAGTAAAATATGCAAATCTTAAGTGCATGGCTCAAATAACCAACACCAAGATCAAGATACAGACCACCTCCTGTAACGCCAGGAAGGCCCTCCTCTCTTCCCAGCCCCTCCTCACCCTCCTCACAACCAGGCTGACAGATGCACCTCTGATTTCTCTCTCCATGGAGTGGTTTGGCCTATTACTAAATTTTGTAAAAAAGGAATCATAGGATATGACCCCCTCATCACTAACACATAAAAGGCCACAGAGAATCCTTGCACTCTCCTCTTTAGGGAAGGAAAATAGTGAGAAAATAGGTTCTGAGTGTTTAGAATGGGCCTTAGACTAACCCTAGGGGTCAAGGGAGAAAACAGAGGCAGAATAATTTCAGTAAAATGCTCAAAATGGCAACACGTAAAGCAGCTTAAATGAAGAACCCTGAGGCCCAAGAAGCCTCAGTCCCCAAATATAACTCCATCCAGAGGCCAGTGGAGGCAGGATGGTGCACTGAGCAGCTCACACCCCAGGGAGGCTGAAGGCCTGATTGCTCATGAGCGCCTGTTCCAAGGGCGGGTACTCAACACTATTGCCACTTACAAGGGCAAAAACCTAAGGTGGGGCACTGCCACCCACTCGGTCCTGGCCTCAGATTTGTTCAGTGGACAGGCAGCCTGGCTGAGCAGCAGACCAGTGGGAAAGGGGAGGGAGTCAGGAACAGATGGGATGAGGAGGGTGGGCACCCTGTGGACGTGCCCTCATGAGGGTGCAGAGTGCTGTGGGCTCTGCTGTGCCGGCCAGGGGTGCAAAGGTTGTGGCGGGCTCAGGTGAGCCTGACGCTATCCACCTGGTGAGCGGAAGAATCCCAGCTTTGGCTGCTGATGTATTCCAATTCACTGTATTCCTGACAAAATTAGCCAGCCCTAATACTGCAGACTCAGATACCTGCACCTCCCTGCTTCATGAGGAGTCAGACATATGGTTTATGCCTCTGCATTGACCAAATATTTACTAATAACAATAACCATAGCTGATATCTACTGAACTAATGTAACCATGCCTTATAACAAGCACAACTCATGAAGCAACTTTATTTGCCCCTTTCCCTTGCTATGCCCAGCAAGGCCCCGTGACAAGTCTGGGCACTCCTGGGTAATGAAATGCTTCAGACTAGCTTTCACCGGCAAAATACAAGACCAGCACAATTTTCCACACCCCCACCCCCAGGTGCGCATACCTGATGTCCACCCACCTCTTCAAAGTGTGCTTGGGTCTGGTCCTCATTTTAGAATGTCATATCTCTCGTGTCTTGGTGCCCTGCTGGAGCTTCCATATTAATGTCCCATTATACCTACTATGTATGTAATTTCCTTTAATTTTCAAAACACTCCTATTGAGAAAGAGTCCACTATTGCCCCATCTTTTTAGGTGAGGAAAATGAGTCTCAGGAAGATTAAAGATCTTGCCAGCCAGGAAGAGCACTGAGCCAGGAGAGGCAGTGCTGGGATTCAAAACCTAAAGGCTCTTGAAAGCTGTCGGCACTTCCTTATTTATGCACCACCCCTCACCAGGCATCAGGAGGGGAAAGTCATCCTGGGTGCAGGAAGCCTCATGTGTCAAGATCCAGAGACACATACACAGGGCAGCTGTGAGCCCAGGGTGTGACTACAGCGAAGGAAGGCTGTAGGGGACGAGGGGATGTGGCTGTCCCACGTCCAAGTAGGGCTTTAAATAAGGGAGTGACATGGCTGGACAAAGGGCTAGACAATGATGCTTGCTGAAGTGCGGCAGTGGGTCCGCAGGGAGGGACTCGCAGGGCAAGGAGAGAGCGGACATCCAGGAAATGCTGTGGGAGCAATGGTGTTCCTTCTGCCATCTGCAGAGGGCGTGAGGGGACACGGGGGCATTGTCAGAGCATATCTACTGAGAGCACTTAGCTGCTGCCAGCCAGGTTCCCTGGCTTCTGGACACTGCCCCGGTCCCCATCTGCCAGTCTGTCTTCCGCTGGCTGGAGGCCCAAGTGCCAGAAGATGAAGGTGGCTGTGTGTGTCCTGGAGAGGAGCACGGAGAACCCAAGTCTCCTCTCTCCTCCTGCCTCCCCTTCCAGATACCAGCTGTTGGGAAAAGAGTTCTCCCCTTGGAAGTTACTCAAAGCTCACAGCACCAGCGCTCTACGACACTCAGGACACACGGTACCACCAGATGCTGGAGAGAGGAGCTCCATGCTGGACTTCTGGCCCCAGAGAACTAGATAATGACCATGACCTTTTGTTTGAAGGAGGGAATAAATGATTTACTTGCCAGACAAGCCTGAACTAGGTTAGGCTTGGACCAGGAGGCTGCATTGGGCTGCCTGATCCAGACAGCCAGAGACCTGCCCTGACTCTGCTGAAATCAACAGCCTCAGTGGTTACTTATCCAAGGGTGGAGAGTGTATTGATCTAAGCTAATGGCTCACAGGCAGGCAGAAATGAAATTTTATAATCAATATTGAATTACATCGACTCCACTGATCCCAGGCTCCTGGTGAATGTTCTGCTAATATGAACAGGAGCAGAGGCAGCAAGCCCAGTGCTAAATGCCCCGGGCAAGGTTCAGAGGCGGGGAGACAGACTGCGGTAATAAGAAACAGCACTGACCACCATTCACTCAGCCCTTGTCCGTTTACAAAGCACTTTCAAAGTGTCGTTCATTTCTTCCTCACTACATTCTAGGAAGTAGATGGCATTTATATTTTGCTCCTGATTTTATATGGAAATCTGGAGCTGCAAGAGGCTGAGGCCTTGGGCCACCCAATCCTGTGCCCTTCTGTGACCTCATGCAGCCTCTTTGCACCCACAGCCTAAACAAGGAAAACTAGTTCTTGTTGCAAGTCTTCTGCCTGTCGCCTCTCTGATTAGAAGAACAGAATCTGTTATCTCATGCCCTTTAACATTTTCATCATCTGGTAGTAGACCATAAGTAGGAGAAATCCTGTTGGCAGTTTTCTTCTAAACCAAGATCATCCACGGAAAAAAGGGTATCTTGGAATTTAATCTTTCCTATCTTCTTTGTACCTGAGGATTCCTGTCTTGTGGTAGTCATTCATTCAGCAAGCATTTATTGAGAGGCTCTGTACTGCAGTCTAGGGATTCAAGCATGAGGAGTGTACCCTCCCTGGCCATAAGGAGCTCACAGATCAGCCTAGCATGCAGAGGCACATGTTCAGTCAGAGGTATGTGATAGTTACAGGGGTGGCATAAAGAATGGAAGTCAACCCCTCTGCTTTGTGAACCTACTAGAGGGTCAGCACATGGTAGGAAGTAGCTGCACTGATGCCTCAAGAGTGAGTCAGGGCTCATCAGACTGGCCAGCCAGAGGTGCAGAGCTATGGTACAGAATGGCCCACTGGGGACCAGTCATTGGTTGGAAAGCATAAGGTATGTGGGATGAGTGGGAGGTGAAGTTGGAGACCTGGCTGAGCATCAGGTCACAGAGGCCTTCTCATTATCTTGACTTCATACCCATGTCAATGATAGCTAAAGCTGTCTCTACCCCAAATGGGGATATAGCCTCTTCAAAGGAGATGCAGCCAGTGGGCCCCACTCTCTAGGATGGTAGTTGGAGGTCCAGCCTGTCGGTAGAAATTACAGGAGGTCCTTCAGGCTTGTCTTTCTCAAAGGAAGCATTTTTCATTAGTCTTGAAGGATATTGTCTCTTCTAGGGCAGGGACATGGGTCCTGTGAGAGTCAGGGTTAAGAACCTAGGAGCCAGACTTCCTGGGTTTGACCCCATGATCTCTCACTCTGCATGTCTTCCTGTTCCCTATTCTGGACACACCTCTTCTCCTCCCAGCCTTCCTTAGTGTAGGGGAGGAAAAACTTTTCCTCTAACCTCTTAAATTCTAAACCTGGGGTGTGCTAATTAAGCTGATTTAAAATATAGATTAGCAGGAGGAAGGCTATATAAAGTTTATTGACAGTTTGGGAGGTGTCACAGAATAGAGGTGAAAATCCAAAGACACAATTACACCTAGAGGCAGTAAATCATGGGAAGGTAACTAGGACATGAATGGTAGATAAGGTTGCATAGTAAGCTTTGTCATGCAAACTCAACCTAGCCCCTGATGATAAGAATCTCAATCTTCTCTTTCTTGTACAGTAATGGGGGAGGCACCTTTATAAAAGGAAACGGATGCCCTGCTTTTAGGCAAAAAGGGAGAGGGGAGAGAGCTCCTACAGAGTTGCTGTTTCTCAATTGCCTGCAGCTCAAAATGATGACTATGCCAAAGTGGCATATTTTGGGGTGGCATAACCTGATCCCCCTTAGTGGCCCATTCTATTGTTTCGTCCAGCTTTAGCCTGCCACTGGCCTCCCAACCCTCCAGCCTGACTTCCTCCTGCTGCTGTCATGCTCCTATTTTCCCTTCCACATGCCATAATGATAGTGAGACCTTGCGTTCGGGCGTCTCTGTTCCCCCTTCAACGCTGCTAGGGCAGTTGCATGCCTTTCCTCTCCATTCCACAGTGGCCAGCCCAGGGTGGACACACAGGAGGCCCCACAAACTCTGCAAATGGGTAGCTGGTGCAGTTGAATCTGAGGGTGCATGCTGCCTGAAAGTACAGACCAACAGCTTGGGTGCTGCCCTGCCTCCTGCCTCCTTTTGCCAAAGACCAGCACCAGCTGAGCCAGTAGGCAAACCCAGGAAGAGCCAATAAAAATAACTTCTGAGAATGTGATCTTTTATATTTTTAAAATCATTAAAATAATCATTATGAACATTTTTTTCAAACTTTCCAGACTACCGCAGCGCTCTTTAGAATCAGTACTACAGCAGAGGGTGTAGGGTGTGCCCTTTGCTGTCTTTCATCCTCCAGGCCTGAAGTGAGCTCCATTAGGAGGACTTTGCTGGCTCCCTAGACCCTCAGATGGGGGACCTAGGAAAGAACAGATGACCAAATGGAGCCCAGAAAGAATGCTAAGTGACAAGTAAAAAAAAAAATAATCGTAGAGGGCACTCAGGAACCACGATGTAATAAATCATGTGAGGCTCATGCAGTATTCCCAGGACAGCATGGGAACCTGATGAGCCCCCCTCACCCTTGGCTGCAAATTGCATTAACTTTATGAAACTGTTTTGTCCAGCCCCGTCCAGAGTGCCCCTTCCATTACCTCACCTCACTCTTCTCAATCAATCTTTCAGCCTCAATACTTACCCTTTAAATCAATTCCACTCTGAGAGCCATCTTGCTATTTCCCCAGCCTGGCTTTCAAATCGCATTGACTTTTATAAATCAATTGTGTTTTAGCTCCTGCACAGCCACTCCTCCACGCTCTCGGGGCTGCACTTTCAGACTGCGGATGAAAAAACACCCCTGGTCCCTGCAGGGCCAGATGCATCAGCAGCTGCCTAAAGCCAGCTCAGGAGGCTCTGAAAACAACCAGGAGTGTTAGATGGGGTTCTCCTAAGCAGATCCTGAGATAAGGATTTTTCTGCAGTAATTTATTAAAGAGGTCCCCAGGGGACACCAGCTGCAAGGAAGTGCACAGTACAGGGAAGAGGAGAGCCAAGCTGAGTACAAAGCCCAATAAAGGGCAGAGCCCAGATGATTCATCTCTAAGGTACCGGTCATGCATTGTCAGCAATGCTAAAACTTCAGTTGCTTCCAGATGCTCTGGTGCATGACGGACCAGCACACGCTCACTGAGCCCTGCATTGTGTAAGATGGAGTGAGGCAGACAGCCTGAGGTGGGCCTGAGCCCAGGGGAGGGGCTCACTTACACAAAGGGGCCCTTGACCTGGTTCTGTGGAAAGGCCACAGGTGGGCCTGGGCAATGCTTCCACAAAGCATCATCTGTTCAGCCTGGAAGCTCCAAGCAGGCAGAGACCACCCCTATTTTGTTTGTGTTGTAGTCCATAGCTTAATGTGGTGCTTGTCACAGATAAATCTCATAAGCAGTTATTGAACTAGTGATACGTAAATTGTTATTTTAGATTTCCTGAGGGGATCCATTCCAAAAAAGCTCTTTTGTTTTAAAGTTTTTATTTTAATTTACATAAACAATACATGCATGCCTTCCCTGTATAAAATGCACAATTCTACAGTGTTATACTCCCCTTCACAACCATAATGGTCACTATTGAGTGTGGCATGTTCCTTCTATGCAAATACATGTACCCACTCAAAATTCATTGTGATGTCTTCTGTTTGGGGGTTGTGTTTTTTTTCCTTTCCTGTAGTTTTAAATTTTGTATATTGTTCTACAATAGGCTTTCTTCCATGCTAATATAATTTAAGTAAATATTAAAATAAGCAGGAAAGGGAAGATGGGAGGGTTGGGGATACATGTGTTTAAAGGGTGGTCAGGATTGGCCTCTTGAGAAAAATAGCATTTGAGGAAAGAATGAGAGGAAACCCCACCAGGACACCAGGACAGGGGCAGCAGGTGCAGAGAGGGCAGCAGTCGCATGGCTGGTCTACTTGAGGAATGGCAGCAGCCAGTGTGGCCAGGACTGGGGCACCACAGGGAAGTCTGAGCGGTCAGATGGCCGGGTCCTGAGGACCCCTGTAGCCATAGTGATGGCTCCAACTTTCATTCTGAGCAAGAGGGAATGTCCTGCAGGGTTCTCATAGGGAGCAACATGACCTAACTCCCATCTTTGACAACTCTCTCAGGCTGCCCTCTTCTGAGACCACAGGTGGGAGACTGGAGAAGAGGCTCTAGCAGTAATCCACGTGGGGAGTGATGGCGGCTGGGAATATGAAGGCCTGAGGATGGTGTTTCCACTGCAGATGGGGGGATCCTGGAGGAGTAGGACTTGGAAAGGGGAAAGACCAGGAGTTCAGCTTTGGGCTTGTGACATTAGAGGTGTCAGGTGGGCACTGTGATGGGTGTGTGGGTCTTAGGTTCAGGGCTAAGCTCTGCACAGGCGCCTTCTGTGCATCGATGGTGTTAAAACTCTGGAACAGGAAGAGATCGCTGAGTGATATCACACAGAAATGGGGTCCAAAGACTAACCTTGGGTACTGGACACAAGGAAGTGGATGAGGAGACTGAGCGTGGTGGTCAGCAAAGGAGAATGTGGTCTCAGGACCTAAGGGTACAAATGGCCCCCAAGGAGGGAGCGACCATCTAGGGCAAGTGCTGCAAGGGTCAAGTAATGGGAGGATTTGACCCTTTGAGCAGCATGAGGGTCATTGGTAGCCTTGGTAACAGCAGAACAGTTTGGGTGGGACAGAGGTAGGGGAAGCCTGACTGGGGTGGGGTCAAAAGAGAACAGGAGACAGTTGAAGATGTTGAAAATTTTGTGGAGATGGGATGGTGGTGATGGTTATGGAGCAAGGTGAATGTACTTAATGCCACTGAATTGTACACTTAAAAATGGTTGCTATGGTAAATTTTATGTTATGTGTTTATATTACAAAATAAAAGGGAATAGGAGAGGATTAAAGAAAGGGGGTGAACAGACATTTTCTGTAGTACAAAGAAAAGAGCTAACTGTGTTAGCTTATATACAATCACCTTTTTCTTTTTAGCTTATAGTATCTTACAGTGTTAACACAGCACTCGGCAGACACTTGGGCATGTCCGTGCCTTTCACTCACTCCTTACCCCAGCCCTGTCCATCCATCCAGTTTCTTCTTTGGCCCATCCTGACCCATCCCAGGCCAGCTTTTCTAGGAAGGTCTGAGTGTTGCTAGTGTAACAAGAGCCAATTGCACCAACACCTAGTGGCAGAGAAAGCAAAGCTTGCAGCGCATGTCTTCTCTCACTAGGCCGAATGGCAGGCTCAGAATGACCAGCACAGTCTAGACAGGGCACTGGGAGAGTTACAGGCACCCTGGCACAGGTGCAGCTCAGAGCAGCAGCAAGGGTTGGGTAGGAGGGACACAGTCAGGGCCAAGCATGAACAGGACTGTCTCACAATCACACAATCATGCATGTATATACTCTTACACACAATGTATGCACACACACACATTCACAAACATACACACTTGCAAACACACTTCTGCATGCACACACTCGAAAGCACACACTCACGTCCCACATTCATGAATGCACACACCCTCATTTATGCCGACATGTGCACTCACACACAAACATACACATACTCATGCACAAAGAGCCCCCTAGGAGGGGTTCGGTCCCCTGGGTGTCTCCAGTCCTTTATTTTTGGGAGAGGCAGATAAGTGCACAAACAACACAATAATATGCTAGGCCATTAGTCACAGTAGTTTAAAGGTGAAATTGAAAGGAAAGAAAAGAAATTAATTTTAGTGGAGTGACTGTGATCTGGTGGTGGTGAAGCTGGACCCACACACTGAATGGAAGGTGGGGCTTGGACAGTGAGGATGAGCAGGAGGACATCATGATGGGAAGTCCCATGTGACCAGAGCCCGGGGCAGCAATTCTGGGAATCACCCAGGCCACTTCAAAACCCAGATTCTGAGTCCTTCTCCCTGGAAGTTCTGATGCAACAGATCTGGAGATAGTTCTTCCTAAGGTCCCCAGGCAGGTGTAATATGCAGACTCCTTCAGCAGCCCTTGGCCTGGGTAGATGGGGAGGCATGTGGTCAGCTGGGCTGGTGCTCTCCCATGAAAGGCTCCTGACTGCCAGTCTGTGGGCGGGACTTTACTCTGAATGTAGTCAGCAAATAGCATAATTACTTCGGGGAAAAGGAATAAAATGATCATGTGCATGTTCAGAATGATTTCCTTGGCAGTTGCTTCAGGCAAGGCTCATGTTAGAAATCTCAAGTAATTAAAAAACCAGTCTAGGCACTGCTGACTTAATTTTACCATTGATCCTTGACCCATTGAAGAAATTTCGAAGACGATAAAACTGGGACCCAGAGGATAAAGCTCAGTAACCTGGGGACACACCTGTCCCCTCTATTCTCTGTCAGGCTCCACTAGAATATTGGGACGGTGGTAACCCTCATCTCCATGTCCCCAGGGCTTGACAGAGCCCCATGTCTTAGAAAGGGATCAGTAAGTGTCTACTCAATCCAGTCCTGCACAAACCCCTTGACAGCTTGAGATGGGAGGAGGTGCGGAGTGGTGGGTATAGCCCTAGGAGCAGAAAGGTCCCTCCTGACACCATTGGGTCCCATTGGGCACACCCTGCTGGCAGCTCAGCCCAGCTGCTTCTTCCTCCACTGCAGGCTGCTGAGGCTGCTGAGCTGGAGGAGGGGTGCTGCCCGGACTCAGAGCTGGTGACACCTGGAAATGGAAGGGTGGCCTTTCAGGGCTGCAGGGAGACTCCTACAGAGTGGCTGAGGCTCACTTGAGAGAAGAGGACCCAGTGATGCAAGGACCTACAGGGAACCCAGCTGCTCCCCTCAGCCCTGGCCAAGCAGGGGTGATCAGCTAAACAGGCAAAGGCAGTGAGCAGGTACTTTACATGTTTAGTAGAAGCCTAGGTGAAGATGTTTTCCTGATAAGTAATCCAATAACAGGGTGAGCTAAGGCAATAGCTAAGGGTCATTTTATATCTAGTAAATTATGGAGTAAGAATATTCAAATTATAGTATTTCCTGTTGATGGCTATGGAAAAAATAGTACACTAGTATAATTTTGTTGTGTAATGTATCCCACACCATTTTTGGAAGGAAGTGTGTAAGAGCCCCTAAAGAGCCATAAGCCGTAGCAAGGGTCTGGCCTTCTGCCCTGGGAGCTCACGCTGGGAGCCCATCTTCAGGCAACAGTTCAGCCTGGGGACACCACTGCACATTTTCATTATCATAATCATCAGTGCCATGGCAACCTGTCCCTGGGCCCCTGGGACATGCCAAGCACTCTTCAAGGCATGGCCAGCTCCTCCTCATCTTGCCCTACAGGGTCAGGAATTGTCATCCCACATGGGCCCAGCTTGCAGATCAGCAGACTGAGGCACAAAAGGTTCAAAGAAGCCAGAAGTGATCCAAACCCGAGATTCTATTTCTTCAACTGGACCCTACTGTCTCTTTAGCTAAATAACTAATATGGGAAAGAATCCAAGTGCTCAGCAATGAGAGGCCTTTTGGTAATTCACAGGGATAGTCAACAACCATAGAAATAAATAGGAAAGTGCACTTTAATCTAGAACACATCAATAGGCCTGGGGACTCGGACCCATGGAAAGGTGGGGAGCAGAAGTATAGAGCAGCTGATGGGTGCAAGAAGAAGTGAGGTGCAGGGCTTCAGAGGTGGGCCGCTTTCCTGGAAGGGGGAGCTGGAAGCTGGGCCATGCCCAGTCTCTGGGGAAAACCCGTGGCCCTCAGGGATTGCCAACCCTCTCCTGTGCACTGGGCTGAGCCTGGAAACAGCCTGCTTGCTCTCCAGGCCAAAGCACGGCCAAGGCAAAGCTGGAAAGTTAAACACGGGCCTCACCACAGCTGAAGGATGGTGACAGGGAATCAAAGTGGAGAGGATAAGGACCTATGTAGTCTGAGCCAACACAGCTGCTCAGGGTGGTAGAGAGGAGAGGTGGTGTTTCCCCATAATCCCCCTGCTGCCGGTGAGCTGACCTCTTCTAGAGCTCACAGGCTGGCCTTGTTATTTTTTGCTCATGAAAAAGTGCTAGATTCAGGATTATATCCCAGGCCATATGTCACTTGAGGCAAAGTTGGGAGCCACCAGAGTATACATTGTCCTCAGATACCCGCTGAGAATCATGTTAACATTTAATTGTCATGTTAAGAGCAGACATACCTAATAATAGGGGTAAGCCTAAGTAGTCTGTGATGTTTGACAACCATGACTTACATTCATTCCCTGCCTGGCACACAATGTGGCCAAACATATAGAACTGGAGAAATCATGTCCTTCCATCCTCACCCTTCAGTCTAGAGAGGCAGAAAGACAACCCCCAGCTAAATGCCAGCCACAGGCCACATGTCCTGGTAGGGGAGGGAATGACTACCAGGGGAGATTCAGAAGGAAGATTCTGTGGAGGAAGCATCATTTGAGCTGGACCTTAAACAATGAGTAGAAACTCACCAGGCAGCCAGAGCCTGGGATTGTGTGGGAAAGGGATGGAAGAAAGGTCCAGATTAGCGGGACAGTGTGAGCAGAGGGTGGCCTGGGCTCAGTGTAACGGGAGGAGCTGCCCCACATGCACACACACATGCACAGGATCACAGGTCCAATACAAGAAACTGTGGGCCATGGAGACCATGTGTTCCAGTCAGAGGTTCGATCCATGGAAAAGAATTACAAGTGTAATTGCATTTAGACTCAGAATCATTCCTCCAAAGTCCAGGATGGCCCCTCCTAGTGACCACTGTGGCAATATCCTTGGTGGTGGCTGTAGAGGAGAGGAGCTTTCCCTGGGACAGAGGAGGGAGAAGAAGCGGTGGGGCAGAGGGAGCCCTGGGGGTCATCACTGTGAGGGGTGGTACCAACCTTGGCAGGTGGCTGGCTGGTCAATGGTGTCATCTGCGGAGAAGAGGGAGCCTGCATGGCAGAGGGGCTCACAGGCACTCAGAGGCTCCGAGGTACAGGAGATAGCCTCTGCTTTGTCAGGGAGCCATTTCAAGTGGCTGATGCAGAGCCCCTCTGCCCTGCCTAGGATGGTGCAGCAAGGTGGCTTTGGAGGGTCTGGGCAATGGTTCTCAGGTCTGAGTGTCCAGAGAAGGGGCACCACACAGAAAACCTGGAGAGGGTCTGATGAGGCCAGCTCCCTCAGGGCCTCAGTAACCAACCCTCCTAGTATGTGAGCTCTACAAGGACCCAGATCTTTACTTGTTTATTTGCCTGCTTATCTGCAGCATCTGAAACAGTGACTTGCACATAGTAGGTACTCAATAAACAGTTGCTGAATGAATAAACAATTGAACCATTGAACAAATGAAAAGATGGATGGATGGATGGACAGATGGTTGAATGGATGGAATGATGGATGGAAGGATTAATGGATAGATAGATGGATGCATGTGTGGGTGGATGGATGAAAGGAAAGATTCATGGCTGGATGTGTGGATGGGTACATGGACGCAAAATGGATGAACCTGGGGAAATAAAGAACTCAGAGACATAGCAGAAACTAACCAGGCAGGCAGGCTGTACCTCCCTAAGTGGATAACATTAGGCTGCTTCTCCTGAACTACTCTACCCAATAGGCCTCTGAACCTGAGGATGTAGCATTAGCATGATCAGACCCTGCTGGCCTAAGCATCCGTGCCCTGGCACAGGGCAGCTGGGATGCCAGGATGGGGCAAGGAATGACGTGCATCCTTCACACTCACCATGTGTGTTCTTGGCTTCCAGCCCGCTCCAAAAGCCTGGTGATGGGGGAGCAGAGCCGGAGCCCAGGGCGGCCGCCCTGCCCCCACAGCCTGGGCCCTGTGCTGAAGGCAGGCTGGCTGAAGAAGCAGAGGAGCATCCGGAAGAGCTGGCAGCAGCGCTGGTTCATGCTGTGTGGGGACCAGCTCTTCTACTACAAGGACAGAGACGAGGCCAAGCCCCAGGTGAGAAGCACGTGTCCTGTGTCCATGGGCATCACGGCAGGGCTCCCAGGAAGGGCTTCTGTGCCCAGGAGAGGGGACAAGGCAGAGAGCTCCTCCCTTCGGGGCTTCCACTCCCCAGGCACCAAGCCACTGACTCCACTCAGAGAGATGCTGCACCAGGATTTCCAAAGAGATTTTTATTCTCGGCCCCCATGTTCCTAGTATCATAGCCTGTTTTACTGAAACACTTAAGGTTAATAACTTTCTGTCTTCACTGTATTTATTCTCGTGGTTAACTTCTATTTGTGGAAAGTAATGCCGGTTTCCATTCATGATAACAATATCATGTTTTCCTTTCTAAGATATCACCTACATTAAAAACAAAAAGGGTTGCATGGCAATGTGAAGTACTTAATGCCACTGGACTGTACACTTAAAACTGTTTAAGATGGTAAACTACCTGTATGTAATTTTTACTATAAAAGATAAATAACAAGTGAGACTGCTTATAGAAAACTTACACATAAATAATAGTACAAATAAGAAGTGAGTATGACAAAAGTAGTGAAGGTGGGTCTAAACTAAAATTTAGGAAACTGCTTATCTTGCCCTGCCCCCCTGGTTTTATAAGGAAAGAGAATAGCTCCCAGGGACAGTGAGTGGAACAAAGGAACACTGGAGTCAGATCCAAATTTGATCTGAATTAGATCTGAAGTGCTAGCTATATGACATGGCACAAGTGACTTAAATTTCTTTTTACATTTGGTTTGATCATGGCTAAAATGGAGACATTACTGCCTACGTCACAGAGATGTGCTAAGGATTAGACTGTAGAACATATACATAACTGAGACAAATCCTAGCATAAGAGTACTTAACCCTGGGTACTCTCATGCCCCCTCAGCCCTGCCTGTACCTTGCTCCTTCCATCCCCCAGCCCTGCCCCTGAGCCTGTTCCCCATACCTGGAGCCATGCTTCTGGCTTGCTCACTGCCATCTTCCTCCTGCCCTCTGTTATTTGTGTTGAAGACAAGCCTTGGCCTTCCAATGGTATCTCAGCTTTCCTGGCTGACATACTGGTGACATGTCACTCTGCTGACCATAACCAAAATTGGCAGAGTCCCCAGCCCCTCAGAGCCCCGCCTGTGGCCCCTAGTGTCATCCCCTCCTGGCCCAGCCCATGGCACCATCTCCCGGAGAACTCCATCATGACGCTGGGCAAGCCCTGTGCACTATAGTGACTCACGCACAGAGGTAACCAGGCTCTGGGTGAGCCCCTGCCAACATTCCCCACATATTCCTCACAGTGAGCCCCAAAGCAGCCCTGCCCCACTAGCTGCAGCTCCATAACAAACCTCTATCTCCCGGGTGTCCTGAACTGGACACTCTGCTCTCTCACCTGCCACCTTTTCCAGACATCAATGGCTTCTAGGGGAAACACCTAATAAAATGGTGGCATTAACATCCTCAGGCACCAGTCTGGACACAGGGGGAGCCCTGAGGCCCAGCCTGAACTGCACCAGGGCATTCAGTGCCACAGGGCCACTGGGTCTGGCTTCCCTGGGCCTGGCTGACACCACCAAACCTCATGGGGCATTATTCCTTCCCATATTTCTCCCTCCCCCAGCAAGCCTGACTGCTGTGGAGCCCCATTGCACAGGTTCCCAATCTCAAGGAGACTATTGGCTAAATTTGACTCATTTAGCTTATACAGTATGATCTCAAACCTGCATGCCTGCTGGCAAAACAGCCCACAAAATCCCATAATTGTATGAACTACATGTAATAGACTAATTCTCAATATCTGGTTCCTGGAAAAATGTGCCCTGTTCACTGTTTAAAGTGACAGCAGTGCACAGGCAGTAAGCACCCTCCTGACAGAGGGTCTGTCACCCATCTAGCAGATGTAATTGTGCAGGGGAGGGATGTCCGGCTACCCTTGATGCTGCCCAGAGTGCAGGACACACGCTGAGGATCATGCTCAGCCCACATTCTTGTTCTATCGCAAAGCCCCATCTCTTCCCCACTCCCCTTCTCACGGCAGGACACAGAGCTTAGAGAAGGGGAAAACTCAAGATGGGGGGAGCAGCGGCTTTTTGCCTAAGCTCAGATGGGAAGACTAGGCAAAGGTGCTCTCAAACAGAACCCTGTCCTTCTAGCTTTCCCTGATAGTTTCTAGCAGACAGACCCTACAGTTGCACTAATAGAAGATTCCAGGTTGTTTCATCTTAGTGGTTTTAGCTTCTGTGTGAAATGATTCCTTAGCCACGAGAACTCCTGACACACACTCAGTTGATCAGCCTGGCCCATGTCCACTGTGTGAGGACTCACAGGAAGACTAGTTATCCCAGCCCTTTATTACTGGGTTTCCTGGCTTTGATGAGAAATGGAATAGAACAGAAATGGAAAATACAACTTCCACAACATGAGACAGAAAATAACGTAACAAATCAGTTCAGAAAATGGGCAGAAAATGGGAGGAAGGAAAAAAAAAGGTAAAGACAAATAGAAAACAAAACATAAATAAGATGGCAAGGAATAGGTACAAACATTTTAGTTCATAGTACCTGGATTGGTTAGTTTGTCTCTTAGAATACCAAGTTAAGTCTGGCTTTAAAAAGGAAAGAGCAATAAACAAAAAAGTTGAAAAACAAAACAGTAGAAAAAAGGTAAGCCAGGAAATGTGAGCAAGAAGAATGCAGATTTAGCAATATCAAAATAAAATAAAATAGAACTGGAGGTGATAAGAACAAAAGGGAACACAGATAAATATCTCATAATAATATAAATAACAGTCTACAGAGAAAACAGTACACCTGTGAATTTGTATACCCTTAATGGCACAGCTTTGAAGGATATGTAAATGAAGAAAAGCAATAACTTTTTCTCTGCTCTCCATTTATTCAAAAAATTTTTTTTCCAAGAAATGAAATCATAGAGACACACTCACTGGCAATAAGGCAAAAGAATTAATTGAAAAAAAAATAAGAATAAAATGATAGTGAGTATAAGAAAGAGAGCAAGAAATCTATACACATGGAAATAAAACACTCTACATAAAACCTCCTGAATTAATGAAAAATTAAGTTCAAACTTCTAGTTCAAATGACAGATTTAAAAACCCCAAAACTCCAGTAGGAAGGATTAAAGGGATGATTGTGAAGGTGTAAACGCTCGTAGGGGGAAAGGACAGGAGGGCGACATACAGACGCTAGCAAGCAGATGGGCAAGAGGAGGCAGACCCGAGAGAGCTCCTTCCAAGCCAGGACTCGGGAGAGCACAAAGTCCACCTGGTTTGCAAAACAGCACCCCTTCACCACCCACCCCAGACTCGGGAATTGGCAGGACCTGCTATTTCTGGAAATGAGGGCAAAAAAGGAGCTAAATTCAGGAGAACTGGTTGAAAAGCAATTCAATCCCAGAACTCCTGAATACTGAATGCAAAGCTGTGACTGCCCTCCGTCACTCAGGCTGACACGGAGTTTACTCTCCAGGAAGGGTAATAAGAGACACTTCAGACTGAGGCCCCTGGCCCCCCTTTTGGTGGGAGAACCATACCGAGGGCAGGAGAGCTGATGGAAGTTGCTGTGCAGACCAGCTACTTAGCTATCCCAGCCTCCATCCCACATGCGGCTCCCAGGCCCCAGCAATCAGCAACAGCCCTCAGGAAGGAAATGAAGAACTTTAACTGGAGAATCTGACAGACCAAAAAGGAGAACACAAAATACACTAATAGTAAGAGTTCCCAGTGAAACAGCCCAGACAGAGACAGATCTCTGTTTGCCTGCCATGTGAGGGGTTCCTGCCTCCCCTTTTCCACTTCTAGTCAGCTGAGTGCACAACCATGACTTATGTAGGAGTAAAGAGCTTTAGGTCACTAGAAACTTAAGGAAACAATTTCATATGAAGGACAGACACAAACACAGGAAAGAAAAAAAAGCAAGTTGGAGGAAACAAAACCCATGCAGGGGGGAGAAAGCCTCTATACAAAACTATCTTGAACATCCTCAGAGAGAGATGCTATAAAAATGAACAGTCAGAGAAGAAACCAGCTCCTAGAACTTAGAAATATAAGGGGAAAAGAAACACAAAGGATGGATTGGACAAGAAACTTGATGCAATCTTCCAGACAGAAGGGAAGAACACAGAGAGAAAAAGAGGAGAGACAGATAATGTCTGAAAAGAAGGGCTTCTAGAAAAGGAAATTTTCTAGAAGGAGAGAAAGAAGAAAGGAATCCTTAGAGAAATGCTTCAATTAAATTCAATTCCCCAAGTACCGACTGACATAACCAGAATTGCCTCAGAGGTTCAGGAAGTCACGTGAGAGTGTGTGGGGGGGAGGGGTAAATAAAACAAGACCTCAACCTTCCATGCAGTCAATTCCACAGACAATGACTAAAATTTAATTCAAGATGTATAATATATGCACATTATTTAGAAACAAACATAAGAAAAGAAAGGGGAAAAACCTCATCTAAAAAAGCTAAAAGTGGTGACTGAGATTCAGGTAATGACAGAAAAAGAAGAAATTGCTGCCTTATGACAAGCCTTGGGAGAACTATTTGATTCTTTTAACTAGGTTTGGATCTAGCTTTAACTAAAAAAATAAGTGAAATGATTTATTTGGGGAATTTTCAGAATGCGACTACTACAAATCAGAGCTGTGGGGAGGGCATGGAGAGTGAGGTGATTTAACTGTAGTATTTTAATTGCTCACAGTGAGACCATATTCATTCGAGTTCACATGTTAAAATATTTTTAATTTAGACAAAAAAAAAACCCCAAAAACAAAAAAGGAATGGACAGGGACACAGCCCCAGAGAGCTGTTCTTCAGGGAACCAGAAAGGGGTTTAGCCTAGGGGCAGACAAAGGCTCCATCTTCTAGCCAGAGCCACCAAGCCCGGCCGGCCTCTGCAAGGGCCCTGGCATAGTGGAGGTGCTCAGAAAATGTGTTTACAATGAACTTGGGAGAGTAACGTGATGTGAGGTAAGACTCAGCAGATTTTTGAAGATGGAAGGAAATCATGAACCAAGGAAAGCTGGAAGCCTCTAGACGGTAGAAAAGGCAAGGAGAAACGTATTTTCCCCTACAGCCTCCAGCAGGAATGCACCCCTGCCACAATCCTGATGTTGGCCCAGTGAGTCATGCTTGGGGCTGCTGACCTCCAGAACTGTTTGTAGAAAGCCCAACTCATTTCTCTTGGAAAGAAAGTTATTACTGATCCACTATGTTCCAGAGCACACAGACAAGTGAATTCCTCAGTCCAGAAGTTTTCCAGCATATCTGGGATTTTCTGGAACAGCCCCTATGTTCAGTTTAGCCCATCGACTTGAACTTTGTGGATAAACCATCAGAAAATGGTGCAAGAAACAAAACTGAGATTAGCATGGACTGTATCTGCATGTAAGACTCAGAGCTGGATGACCCCATGTGGCCACAGTACACGAACCTGGGGCTCCTGAACAGCATGGACCAGCAGATTCAAAACAGCTCCTTGGGTCAGCTTCAGCTCAAGTGGTTACTTCACGTCAAGTCATGTTTGACGTCCAATCCCTGTTCTGGGGTTCGAGACCCGCGGGCACTCCCTGACCCTTTAGAAGAAAAAAAAATACAGCTCCTCGTTCACAAGCCCCTACAACACACACCATGCACAGAACAGCATCACGGCACCCTGGACTTAGATGCAGCCCAGCTCCACCTTTGATGCCCTCTCTCCATTCCCACCATCCCCTCCAACACCTACTACCCCAGGCCACACAGCTTCGATGTGTCCTTCCAGCAGTCCAGCACTGCCAAGTCGGCCACCTGGATGTATTCCACTGAACTGAAGAAACTACTGCCAAATTACAAGGACATGCCCCCTCCAGATCGAGGTGATGACTCCTCCTCAGGGAGCTGTCATTCACGCCAGGCCTGTCTACAAGGAGGCTGAGCATGTCACCAAGGTGGTAAAATGGTGTCCCAACTACAAGCTGAGCCATGAATTCAGTGAGGGACAGATTGCCCCTCCTAGTCATTTGATTCAAGTAGAAGGGAACAGCCATGCCCTGTATGTAAAGGACCCCATCACAGGAAGACAGAGTGTGCTGATACCTTATGAGCCACCCCAGGTCAGCACTGAATTCACAGCAGTCTTGTAAAATTTCATATGTAACAGGAGTTGTGTTGGAGGGATGAATTGCCATCCAATTTTAATAACTGTTACTCTGGAAATGAGAGATGGGCAAGTCCTGGGCCAACGCTGCTTTGAAGCCTGGTTCTGTGCTTGCCCAGAGAGAGAGACAGGAAGGCAGGTGAAGACAGCATCCGAAAGCAGCAAGTCAAGAACAGCACAAAGAATGGTGATGGTATGAAGCGCCCTTTTCATCAGAATGCACATGGCATCCAGATGACATCCATCAAGAAACGAAGGTCCCCAGATGATGAACTGTTGTACTTACCAGTGAGGGGCCGAAAGACATACGAGATGCTGCTAAAGACCAGAGAGTCCCTGGAGCTCATGCAGTACCTGCCCCAGCACATGATCAAGACCTACAGGCAGCAGCAGCAGCAGCAGCACCTCCTTCAGAAACAGACCTTGATGCAGTCTCAGTCTTTGTATGGTAACAGCTCCCCACCTCTGAACAAAATGAACAGCATGAACAAGCTGCCTTCTGTGAGCCAACTTATCAACCCTCAGCAGCTCAATGCCCTCACTCCCACCTCCATTCGTGATGGCATGGGAGCCAACAGCATCCCTACTTACCAATCATCAATTCCAATGAGCCACGGCAGAAAAGACTAACATTTAGGAAAAAAGGAAGACTGGTGGAATTGTCCAAACTGTCCTGTCTGATACGGTAGTCACTAGCTGCATGTGACTACTGAGCACTTGATATGTGGCTATTGAAAATTGATATGTGCTGTAAATGCAAGAAACACATTAGATTGCAGACACTTAGAATTTAGAAGAGCTCATTGATTATTTGTATTACATGTTAGTATAGATTAAATAAAATCTATTATTAAAATTAAAAAAGATTTTTAAATAAAAATAAAATGAACTTGGGTGGGGAGACTGTGTGTCTGGCAGCTGACACCCAAGGAGGAGCCCAGAGTCTCTGATGTTCAAGTGTGAAGTCCATCAAATTGGCTGGAATACAAACTGCGGCCATGGCACCAGAAACTGGATATGAAGGGGCTTGCGCGCTTCACCTAGGAGCTGGTTCCTTATGCTGCTGGCAGTGCTGAGGGCTCGTGAAGGTTTAGAACAAGGCTCAGACCTGGCCATTAGAGGTGCAAGAGGGAAGTCATCCTGCAGCAGCACAGGCGGGCTGGGCGGGAGCCAGACTGGAGGCAGAGACCACTCAGATGGGGCTGTTCTGTTAACTCCCGATGTTAACAGAAGGGGTGGGAGCTGGGAGGAAGTGGGGGAGAAAGCATAGGAAGGGGGTGATGCCTGCAACCTGTTGGGGCAGAGTCTCCAGTCGATGCCCCATGTGGCTGATGCAACTGTTAGTTCCAGCAGAGGCAATTCTTAACAATCACATTGAGAGCTGGCTGGGTTTTCTTTTGTTTTCTTCTAGGAGAATAAGTGACAGGAAGCTGGGCAGTGGGGAAGAAGATTGATTTAAAGTTTGATTTAATTTAGAGTAAAAGCTTGAAATTGGGAGGAAGAAAGACAAGATGGATGGGAAAGCAGACACACTTCTAGGAGTGAACATTAATACTGGACAATAAGAAACCAGAAATCTTTAAGGAAGAGGAAACTTCAGCGGAGGAAAGACAGGTCATCTGACCCTAAAGCTTGAAGGTCACAGGGAATGTTCCAGCATGCAGCCATCATGTCTTTCCTCCAGCTGTTGTTTATCAACATGTACATAAAAAGAAAACAGTGCTGTAGTGAGCTGGCTCCTGTGGTCCCCTGAAGAAGACCTAATGTCTCCATTTTTAGGATGAGGGTATGGGAGGGCTGGCACCAGGTGTAGATTAATGGGCACATGGGCATAGCTCCTGAAGTCTGACAGAAGTGCAATGAGACCACTAGGAAGCAGCTCTTTGCTGTGTTTCATGTCTGCCCACAGAACCTCACAATTTTGGCTAAAAGTCTACCCACTAAGGTCACTGTGAGGATCAAAGGAAATGGTTTATGTTTCCTTAGCACTGTCTGGGGGCAGAATTAAGATGCTGCCAGGCTGGTTAGAGCCCATCTCAGACTCAGTGAGTCACAGAGCAGCCCAAAGGTCAGATGCTCTTTCACATCTAGTCCTTGTAAACTTAACTCATCTGGAGTTGGTTTAGCAAACACTAACTGAGCAACCTTCATAAGTTGCAAACTGTTATGCAAAGCAGCCCAGAGCTCATTATTATTGTTATTGTTGTTGTTATTGCTGCTGTTATTATTGCTACTGTAATTTTATAACTTATGTAGTTTAAAGTCTGTTTTCTACTCTTGACTGTAAATTTCACTAGGTGGAGCTCACTCTAATTTATCGATTCTCTCTTCCCACCAAGTATCATAGTGCCTGACACTTAATTGATTATTTGATGTAAAATGAGTAATTGAATGACTGAATGAAGAAATACGTTGAATGAATGAGTGAGCATTCTAGCCTTGTGCTAGATCCTCGGTGGGAAAAATATTTCCTTGTTTTTGTAAAATGCCTGATGGCTGGCAAGGACCTTGTTGGACTGCCTTCCCCTATTAGAATAGAAGCTCACCAAGGTCAGGATTTTGTCTGTTTGCCTTTGTGTCCTCAGTGTCCAGAACAGCACCTGACACAGAGTAGAAGCTTAATGAATACTTGTTAAATAAATATAAAGCATTTCCTTTGATCCTCACAGTGACCTTACAAGAGCAGATATAATTTCACTGAACAGATGAAGAAAGCATTGCACAGAAAGGTGGGATGGAAACTTGCATATGATAAAGAAAGAAAATAATGCTTGGAATCAGAGAACCTGGGCTCAGATCCCATTTATATAGTCTGTGAGCTATAGATTTGGGCAGATCATTGAAGTCCTTCTTGCTCCCACTTTTGGTGTGGTTTTCTGGGGCTCTGGCTGCACTAAGGGTTGGACGAATGGAATTGGTGGTACTGGTGTTAATGCCACCTAAACTCTCAGAGGTGAGATTCATATAACCCTTAGAATGGGATCTAGGATAGGAGACCACTGAGAAGTATGAAAAGGCTTCTAAAATGAAATGTGAAAAGCCAAGTGACAGATCCAGAAAGCAGGGGTCACCAGAACCTGCCAGGCTCCCTGAGCACCCCTGCCCAGCATGTGATGCCTTGCTCAATTAGGAGTCCAGGCCAGTGGGGTTAGGACTGCCATGGACTCCTAATGTCTGGACCCCAGCATGTAGCTTTAGAGAAGAAAGACAGATTTCTGGATTTGGGCTTCACTGCTTACTAACTAGCAACCAGAGAAGGTATTTCCCTCTCTCAGCCTCCTCTTTGCAAGATGAGGATAACCACATCTGCCTTACAGGGCTGCCATGAAAGTAAGATTAAACACACAGGAAACACCCTAGTGGTGGCCTTCTCCCCTGGGTGGAACTGAACCCAGTGACGGTTTAGCAAATCATCCAGCTCAGTCAAGCAAGAGGAGTCCAGGGACATGCAGCATGGCCCTGATCTTGGCTTTGCCTTACTTCAAGGTTTGAATCTAAATAAAAGCTAACACTTACATGCATTATGAACCATGCATGGTTCTAAGTGCTTTGCATGTGTTAACTTGCTTTGATTATCACAGCCATTGATCAAGATATATAATAGATTGGCTCCAAAGATAGATACTATCCATTCCTTCCTTCCCTGAGTGCTAATGCCCTCCCAACATGAGTTACAATCCATTCCCCCTTGTCCGCACCTGAGCTGCCCTTGTAAATGGCCAATAGAATGAGACAGAAGTGATGTTGTACAACTTCCAGGTTCAGCCCTTGAGATGCCAGGTGGTTTCTGCTTTTGTTCTGGGAAGCCACCTCCATGCTGTAAGGATGCTTGAGTGAACCACAAAGCAATGAGGAAATATGTGGAGAAGAGAGCCCGTGTGGCCCAGATAGACCTTCTAGCCCATTCCAACCAGCCACCATGCCCCCCATCTGTGAAGAACGCTCTGATTCAGTGCTGTGGTCTACTGAGCAGGGCTGAGCCTGGTGCTGGGCAAGCCAAGGTCAGACCATCACTTAATTAAGCAACTTCTAGAAGAGTCAACCACCGGGTGGGAATTTGGCCGGAGATGTGTTATTTCTAAATGTCCTTTCAACTCCCAAAACTGGAGACCTTATATGGCAAGGAGGAATGGAGGGGCAGTAACTAGAGGCAGCTAAACCATAGTGGTTTTCAGAAGTTCCATGCTGGATGAGTAAAAACCCGAGGCTAAAGAAGCAGGGAGCTGTGGGGTTCTGGCTATAGCAGGGCAGCTTCCTCAAATTCCTGCTGTTGGGTTGTGTCAGTGCCCATCTAGGGCAGCTGGTGAAGGTCTTTGTGCAGACACAGTTGGTGGCAAGAGAGCTGATGGGTACAGACCTTGATGCCATGAGGTCTTTGCAGCTGGTGTCCCCAGCTGGCCATATCTGGCTTTGTGAGCTTGCTTCTGACTTGCTGAGAACACCTGAGGAGTCTGCCTTCACTTGCTCCTGCAAATCTCTGTCCACAGAGGAACAAGTAGCTAACTGCCTCCCTAGCTGCTACCATAGATCTTGTCACAGCAAATTCCAGTCCATCAGGCTGCACTCAGTAGGCACACACCTGAGCACGAGAGGCAGGCACTGAAGCCCTACACAAGCCCCGTTTGCAGGCTCAGGGTAAACTCAAGAGCTATCAAGCATTCTCCACAGTGTGGCAGAAATCGCCCTGAGCCAACTGGGAGCTGGTATTAACACGACCATTAGTGCTGCAGGAGAAAAATTAAACAATAAGTGTTTTCTTGTTTAAAATGTCCTTGGGGATAACTTCCAATGCTTCTTTTGTGAAGAATTGCTCATTGGAGTCTTACTTAAAACAAACAAACAAAAAGAAAGGAGTCACCATTTATTTAGGTTCAGATACCAGAATGTGTGGCTTTTTAAAGGAATGCTTTATGTCTTTGCAGCTTTTTGAGAAATATAACTCTCCTATCCACATCAAAATGAAAAATCCAGTTAAACATTTATTTTAAATCAAATACAAATTTATTTTGAGCTTGGCAGTAGCCAACTCGTTTTTAAAGTATTCTTAAACAATATTTTGAAAAATAATCTGTGCGTCTGGCATGTCGAGAGAAAATGTAAGATTGCTGTGATGGATGATGTTGATGGATTTTCGAATGTTGTACCATCCTTGCATCCCTGGGATGAATCCCACTTGGTCATGGTGTATGATCCCTTGATGTATTTTTGAATTCAGTTTGCTAATATTTTGTTGAGTATTTTTGCATCTACGTTCATTAGGGATATTGGTCTGTAGTTTTCTTTTTTGTTGGGGTCTTTGCCTGGTTTTGGTATTAGGGTGACGTTGGCTTCATAGAATGAGTTTGGGAGTATTCCCTCCTCTTCTATTTTTTGGAAAACTTTAAGGAGAATGGGTATTATGTCTCCTCTGTATGTCTGATAAAATTCTGAGGTTAAATCCATCTGGCCCGGGGGTTTTGTTCTTTGGTAGTTTTTTGATTACCACTTCAATTTCGTTGCTGGTAATTGGTCTGTTTAGATTTTCTGTTTCTTTCTGGGTCAGTCTTGGAAGGTTGTATTTTTCTAGGAAGTTGTCCATTTCTCCTGGGTTTTCCAGCTTGTTAGCACATAGATTCTCATAGTATTCTCTAATAATTCTTTGTATTTCTGTGGGGTCCGTTGTGATTTTTCCTTTCTCGTTTCTGATTCTGTTGATTTGTGTTGACTCTCTTTTCCTCTTAATAAGTCTGGCTAGAGGCTTATCTATTTTGTTTATTTTCTTGAAGAACCAGCTCTTGGTTTCATTGATTTTTGCTATTGTTTTATTCTTCTCAATTTTATTTATTTCTTCTCTGATCTTTATTATGTCCCTCCTTCTGCTAACCTTAGGCCCCATTTGTTCTTCTTTTTCTAATTTCGATAATTGTGACATTAGACCATTCATTTGGGATTGTTGTTCCTTCTTTAAATATGCCTGGATTGCTATATACTTTCCTCTTAAGACTGCTTTTGCTGTATCTCACAGTAGTTGGGGCTTTGTGTTGTTGTTGTCGTTTGTTTCCATATATTGCTGGATCTCCATTTTGATTTGGTCATTGATCCATTGATTATTTAGGAGCATGTTGTTAAGCCTCCATGTGTTTGTGAGCCTTTTTGCTTTCTTTGTACAATTTATTTCTAGTTTTATACCTTTGTGGTCTGAAAAGTTGGTTGGTAGAATTTCAGTCTTTTGGAATTTACTGAGGCTCTTTTTGTGAGCTAGTATGTGGTCTATTCTGGAGAATGTTCCATGTGCACATGAGAAGAATGTGTATCCTGTTGCTTTTGGATGTAGAGTTCTGTAGATGTCTATTAGGTCCATCTGTTCTAGTGTGTTGTTCAGTGCCTCTGTGTCCTTACTCATTTTCTGTCTGGTGGATCTTTCCTTAGGAGTGAGTGGTGTGTTGAAGTCTCCCAGAATGAATGCATTGCATTCTATTTCCTCCTTTAATTCTGTTAGTATTTGTTTCACATATGTTGGTGCTCCTGTATTGGGTGCATGTATGTTTATAATGGTTATATCCTCTTGTTGGACTGAGCCCTTTATCATTATGTAATGTCCTTCTTTATCTCTTGTTACTTTCTTTATTTTGAAGTCTATTTTGTCTGATACTAGTATTGGAACACCTGCTTTCTTCTCTCTGTTGTTTGCATGAAATATCTTTTTCCATCCCTTGACTTTAAGTCTGTGCATGTCTTTGGGTTTGAGGTGAGTTCTCTTGTAAGCAACATATGGATGGGTCTTGCTTTTTTATCCATTCTATTACTCTGTGTCTTTTGATTGGTGCATTCAGTCCATTTACATTTCGGGTGATTATTGAAAGGTATGTACTTATTGCCATTGCAGGCTTTAAGTTTGTGGTTACCAAAGGTTCAAGGTTAGCTTCTTTACTATCTTACTGTCTAACTTAACTCTCTTATTAAGCTATTATAAACATGGTCTGATGATTCTTTATTTCTCTCCCTTCTTATTCCTTCTCCTCCCTTCTTCATATGTTGGGTGTTTTGTTCTGTGCTCTTTTTAGGAGTGCTCCCATCTAGAGCAGTCCCTGTAAGATGCCCTGTAGAGGTGTTTTGTGGGAGGCAAATTCCCTCAATTTTTGCTTCTCTGGGAATTGTTTAATCCCTCCTTCATATTTAAATGATAATCATGCCGGATACAGTATTCTTGGTTCGAGGCCCTTCTGTTTCATTGCATTAAGTATATCGTGCCATTCTCTTCTGGCCTGTAAGGTTTCTGTTGAGAAATCTGATGATAGCCTGATGGGTTTTCCTTTGTAGGTGACCTTTTTATTCTCTCTGGCTGCCTTTAATACTTTGTCCTTGTCTTTGATCTTTGCCATTTTAATTATTATTTGTCTTGGTGTTGCCCTCCTTGGATCCCTTGTCATGGGAGTTCTGTGTACCTCTGTGGTCTGAGAGGCCATTTCCTCCCTTAGTTTGGGGAAGTTTTCAGCAATTATTTCTACAAAGACACTTTCTATCCCTTTTTCTCTCTCTTCTTCTTCTGGTACCCCTATAATGCAGATATTGTTCCATTTCGATTGGTCACACAGTTCTCTTAAAATTCTTTCATTCCTGGAGATCCTTTTATCTCTCTCTGCATCAGCTTCTCTGTGTTCCTGTTCTCTGTTTTCTAGTCCATTAATGGTCTCTTGCATCTCGTCCATTCTGTTTTGAAGTCCTTCCAGAGCTTGTTTTATTTCTGTATTCTCCCTCCTTAGTTCTTGCGTATTTCTCTGCAAGTCCATCAGCATGGTTATGACTTTTGTTTTGAATTCTTTTTCAGGAAGACTGGTTAAATCTATCTCCCCAGGTTCCTTCTCAGGGGAAGATGTAGAAGATGTCGAAGCTGTCTGGGTTAGTCTTGTCTGGATCAAATTTTTTTGCCTTTTCATGTTGATAGGTGCAGTGGAGTGCTACTGACGGATCTATCAGCTGGGAGAGTCAAGACTCTTTCCACTTGGCTCCTGGCCTTTCTTTACTGGGACAACTGCGACCCCTAGTGGCTTGTGTTGGGCAACTGTGTGTAGACTGGGTCTTTGTATCTTGACTGGCGGGTATGGTGGAAGCTCCCTTGCTGAGGGTGTGGCCAGCCTCAGGCTGCTGCTCTGCTATGGCAGGCCCTGGAGGGCTAATGGACGGGGGGCTGTTTGGCTGTTTACCTCCATGAGGGGTCTCAGAGATGTTGCCCAGGGGGTTAGTGCGCCCGGAGTTCCCTGGAATTTCCAGCTGCTGGACTGTGACCTGGGATGCTTCTGTCCAGCTGTGGGGTCCCTGTCCCTTTAAGACTTTCAAAAAGCACTCACTTTTCTTTGTCACAGGGGCGCCAGCTTCAGAACCTGCTCACAGGTCCTACTGTCCTGTTCCCTAGTTTCCAGCACCCCACGCATGCACTGTGTCTGCTCTCTGGTGCAGATGGCTGGGGCTGGGTGTTCAGCAGTCCTGGGCTCCCTCTCCCTCCCCACTCTGACTCCTCTCCTCCTGCCAGGAGCTGGGGTGAGGGGCACTCGGGTCCCGCAGGGCTATGGCTTGTATCTTACCCCTTTCACCAGGCTCTGGGTTCTCGCAGGTGTGGATGTAGTCTGGCTGTTGTCCTGTGTCTTCTGGTCTCTCTTTTAGGATTAGTTGTACTTGTTATATTTTCAAATATATATATGTTTTTGGGAGGAGATTCCCACTGTCCTACTCACGCCACCGTCTTGGCTCCGCCCTCAAGAAAATGTAAGATTGAGGTAATCACCAAAAACACGTGTTTTAAAGTCTATCTTGCACCCTACAGCTGGGGTTCTGAAAATGGGCCCCTGGTATAGCAATATCAGCAAAACCTCAGGAGTACCTACAACTGATCATTATATGTAGGGAAAGAAAACCAGATCACTAAGAGGCCTGATGACATGCTCAAGAGCATATAAATCACAAGTGACAAGTGTCTTGGCTGCCCCTGAATTCTTTTACACCCAGAGTGTCACTGCCTACAAAATGCATTTCACCTTCTAAAAATGCCTTCAGTGTTTCCTTGAGTGTTGCTGGCTGTTCATGTAAATGTAATAAGCTTCTCTTGGGACCTGCTAATTTAAGTCAGCTCAAATATTAGCTTACACTACTTAAATATCTTCCACTTCTAATAGATCAATCCTTTGGCTTTTGATTGAACCCAGTTAATTTACAGTAATAGCTGGAAGGCTGATTGGTAAATTACTAGTTTTGTCAATTACTAGGCAGAAAAATGAATTGAATGACATTGAGGCAGCATGGAACACATATTTCCTTCCTTGTTTAGACCAGCATAACTTACTTTTAATTGTATTTGGGATATTCTAGCTCCTTAATACATTAGTAGACTACATTCTGTAAGCAGAATGGAGGTGATTTGGAGGAACTGCTATGGGACTGCTGCCTTGCCTGGTCTGCTGAAGACGAAGGGGGCATTTTCTGAATGAACTTCAGCCTTTGCAGAGGATGAGGATGGAGTGCACCTTCCCCACCCCAAGAGCAGCATATGTCCCTTGGTGGCAGTCAGCTCAGCAGGTCAGCCTGACAAGGTCAATGGAAAAGAATTTACACCATGCTCCCCAGACTAACTGTTCTCAAGGAAACGTAATGGCCCGTGTCTCAGAGGCACGGTATACCCTAGAAACGGCACTAGTTGAAGAACCTTGAGGTCAGTAAAATAGGACCAAACTACTTCCCACCAAACAAGGGCCCCTCCCCTCCCATCCAGGGTGAGCCCCTGGACTCAGATCAGCATGTCCCACCAATGTGCATTCCCAGCAGAGACAAACTTCCGAGGGAATGTGCCCCACAGCCTGGACCTCCCTGAGCAAGCAGGGTCAGCCTCCAGGACAGCCTGCTCCTTATGTAGGGAGCAGGCTGGACACTGTGCAGCCCCAGAGCATGGCAGGGACAGCCACATGGAAAAGCAGGCCTGTGGTGGCAGATCCCTGGCTGTGGAGGGGCCCTGTGTGCCCCCAGGCTCCTCACAGTGTGGGGTGGAGCCAGGCAGTGCTGCCTATCCAGGGCTCCCAGTTCTGAAGGCACCACAGATGGCTTGCCAAACCTGCCAGGGGGTCTGAAGAGCCAAGGACAAGGGGAGCATCAGGGTGGGGTAGAAAGTGATGCCAACATCTACTTGAGCCCTGGATCAGCGGACATTCTGGGAAGAAGCTGGTGGCTAGTGAGGACCACGCCCCTCTAGGAAGCTCGGAGCATGTGCCTTCTGATGGCTGGTTGGCTTCTGAATACCTGGAATGCCTACCATTCAGTCCAGTGAGCCAAGGGAGGGAGGGGGAAGGGGGGCATTTTCACACTCCCAGGACCTCCCACTGCCTAGAGGACCTCCCTCACAGGCTGGACATCTGGCCAGGGACTGCTATGGCAGCCATGACCCCTCTCACATGGTGACCAGTGTCCTTGTTGGGGCCCTTCCAGTGCTCCAGTCCAAAGTCAGACACAAAGGGGCAAGCCTACTGCAGCTCCAGACCCAGACCTTCCACCGTGCCCTGCTCAGTGCTGGCCGTGAAAGTCAGCAGCTCCCCAGTGTCCCCCAGTGCCACATCATAAGTAGACTGGCCTGACCTTTTGAGGCCTTTCCCTCCTGATATCCATTCAGAGGAGAAAGAGAATATCACTATTAGTTAAATGGCTTTGCTTGCATAGAAATGGTGTTTAAATAGTACTATGGTTTTAAAACTTTTTGGGGGTGTATGGCCAGGTGAGCAGTTTGGGACAAAATTATCTAAAATGTATTTTCTCAAAATAACATCTTATTACTTAAAATAAGAAATGCTAAATGTTCCTAAAATCTCAGCACCTAAACACAGTAAAAGTTTGCCTCTTGCTTCAGCAAGTCTTCTGTGGACCAGGTGGCAGCATCGTCTGTCTCTTGAGGCCTCTGAGGTTGACCCAGCAGCAGAGGGAGGAGAGAAAGCTGCAGGTCACAGGAGGTCACAGGCAGATTTGAAAGGACCAGCCCTGGAAGTGGATGATATCACTCCTGCCCAGTCCCTCTGGCCAGAGCCCTGTCATCACTAGAAGGTTCAGGAACCCCCTGTGGAAGCATTCTGATTGACTGGCCATCAGCATTGGTTGTCCTATGTCCCTAGGACATTTCTCAGCACCCCAGCACAAGGCCTGCCACCGTGACACAGTGAGGCCCTAAATCTAGTGAGCACTGGCTTCACACACTCTCGACATGAAGTCAGCATATCTCATTGTCATGAACATGGTCACAAGCACTGGAATGTCCACATTAATGATGTGGGTCTGGGGATGAGAGAGGCTGAGCCCGAGGCCAGGGCATTAGTACCTCCTGCCTGGGGCAGCAGGCTCTGTCACAATGCTAGGGCCCAGCACAGCAGGGACCCACAGCCTTCTGCAAGGCCCAGGAATGCAGTGAGATGGGGTCGCCTGGAGGAATGGCCCCAGAGATGACTCTGGGAGAGTCAGGGGTGCACAGTCTGGGGTGGGGTCTAGATCAGGATCCTAGAATGGCAGAGAATGTACTGCTGGGAAAGCCAGGATGTGGGAGGTGGACCCACCCCCTCGGAAAGGGCACTCTTTCAGGGCTTGGGATTGGCTGTTTATGCTGAGGCTGGAGGCTTTCTGAGGGCTCCACCCACACCCCAGACTGAGAATTACAAGCTGGCAGCAGGCCTCAGGGCCCAGGCTCACCCTTGCATCCCAGCTGGACTTTCGTGGGTTCAGGCTTTGGGCTGGTTGGCCCTGCAGATGGATTCAGGGACTGTGGTGGCTTGGGAGGTGCAGGAAAGTGCAGGGAGCTGGTACTCAGGCCCTAAAGCCCCTGCTTTCTGCACAGCACAGTGCTGTCCCCCTCAGGGCATACCTTGTGCACTGGCAGGGTCTCTAGGGAAGCCAGGCATAGCCCTTGACACAGGGGTGAGGCAGGGCAGGGAGACACATGGAGCACACCAAGTGCACTGGGAGTGCTTGACAGGCAGCCTCTCTCTGGAATCTGTTGGGAGAAGCTTCAGGACAACGTCCTGAGCAAAGAAAGAGGCCAGACAAGTGACTCATCTCAACTCCTTAGGGAGGGAAAGCACCTCGTCCATGAAGCAATTTGTCTCCAACTTTTAGGTTGTCTTTTTTAATATCTGCATTTGGGGTAGTAATGGACCGTGGTTACAGGCTTGCATGATAAGAAAGGGGAGGATGTTTCCCTACTTGGCACTGAACTTCTTTATGATCTGTGTTGGGGTGGTTCAGTTCCTGGTTGAGTGTCAGAGGCTAAAGCTTTTTAAGATTGATCTGAGGCCATAATTAGAATTACAGGAGATAAGAAACCCTGAGTGATTGCTTTTTAAAATGTGTCTGCAATTTTCTAAGATGCTGCCAGTGGAGAATCTTATCATGACCATTGCTAAGAAGCTCGTTTCAGAAGTTGGTTCTTCAAACAGTCTCTCTCTAGACAAGGTGAAAAATGAGGACTTCCCAGAGAGCCAGCCTTTGATCAAGTTGGAGAGAGAGCTGAAATAGAGTATGAAGATCTCAGAACTATCACAGAAACCCCAAAACTCAGACCAGTGGGAGAAGTGTAGACATCCCAGGCCCTGCAGGAGATCCCCACAGGACTCTAATCACAAGGAGGAACCCTGCCCTTCACTATCCTGGGATCCTTAAATCCACATCAGACCTTAATTTGTGACACAAACAATGTTATTACAGGTGAGGGGGGTTGATTCCAGAAACAAACCAAATAAACTGGTATAGTGACCAAAAGAGGTTTTCAAATAATAATTATGACAAGCCTTTAGCACTTGTCATATTCATTCAGCCTTTAGTGCTTACAAAGCACTAGCTCAGGCAGCCCAGTGAGGAGCAAAGAACAGAGGTCAATATCCTCCATTTTACAAGTAAGAAAACCAAGCCTCAGCCCTGGATGTGCTTGAGTCCCACCTAAGTGTCACAGTAATTACAGACCCTTATAATTGTGTTTAAATGTTTGTATATATTCCAACTCCTGTAAAGTTGTCATAAGTGGACTCTATTCCTTGGCTATGTAATAATTCACAAACCATAACAACAGCACTTAACTCTCACCAGTGCTGCTGAGTCATTAGCTAATGAAATACTCAAAACAGAGAGGATTAAAGATGGCGGCAGGAGAGGTGAGACAGAGGCTTCCTCCTAAAACCGCATACAATATGAAAATATAATTACTACAACTAATCCTGAAAGAACAACAGGAAAGAGGACTGGGCCAGACTGCATACACCTGGAGAAAAGAGCAGACCTCACTGAACAGGGTAATGTACCAAAGCTGTGGCCCAGCAGGACCCAAACCCTTCCACCACCCCAGCTCACTGGCAGGAGGAAGAGAAACGGAGCGGGGAGGGAATGGAGGCCTGGGACTGCTGAATACCTAACTCTGGAGATCTGCTCTGGGAACACAAACCTACATTTCATGATGCTTGCATGGTACTCTCATGATTAGGGGGTTGGAAATCTAAGAAAGGCAGAATTCCTGGAGAGACTGAGATTCCAGCCGCTGGTGGAAAGCAGGGATCCATATCCAGCTGCTCTGGGACAATAGAAAGGCGGGCAGGCTGAGAGACTTCCTAACAAGGAAGCCCTTAGCAAGAGGGCTGCTAAAGGGGCAACAGTTGCACAGAGCTTACTGCTCAGGAGAAAGGACAGGTTGACAAAATTGTCTTGGTGCACTCTGCCCAGCAGGTTGGGAGCTTTCACGATCTTCAGGTGCTCCAGCTCCCTGGCTGGCTATGCATCTCCAAGGACCCCCTCCATGATATGCAGCCTACTGTGCCTTTCTCCCAGCCAGTCACACCAAAGCCTACCCTGGTGTTAGGCCAACCAGAGGGAAGATCTGTCTACAGCAACTACAAACACAAAGCATAGAGGCTTATACCTGTGTGCTTGGCCCACTGGTTCAGGCAGTAGAGACAGACATAGCAGCTGGGAAGCAGGAAACAGCTCTTTCCTCCCCCCAGGCACCAATACCACTCCCCTGAGTCCCCCAACATTGCTTCAGGGGCTGAGCAGCTCCAGAGAGTAGAGCTTCTGGGCACTAGAGGGTGCCATATACAAATATGAAATGCCAAAGGAACCTGGTTCAAAGTAAAATTATTAATACAACTCCTGAGAAAGATTTAAAGGACATCAACCTCATGAATCTTCCTGAAAGAAAGTTCAAGATAAAAATCATTAACATGCTCATGGAGGTACAGAAAGATATTCAAGAACTCAGGAAGGAATTCATGTCAGAGATCTAATCATTGAAGAGCACAATGGAGGATATTAAAAGCAGATTAGATACAGTGGAGAAGATGATAAATGAAGTAGAAACTAGAGAGGAGGTATACAAAGAAGCTGAGGCACAGAGAGAAAAAGGATCTCTAAGAATGAAAGAATATTGAGAGAACTGTGTGACAAATCCAAACAGAACAATATTTGCATTATAGGGGTACCAGAGGAAGAAGAGAGAGAAAAGGGGATAGACAGTGTCTTTGAGGAGGTAATTCCTGAAAACTTCCTCAACGTGGGGAAGAGATAGTCTGTCAGGCCATGGAGATGCACAGATCTCCCAACACAAGAGACCTAAGGAAGACAACACCAAGACATATAGTAACTAAAATGGCAAAGATCAAGGATAAGGACAGACTACTAAAAGCAGCCAGAGAGAGAGAAATAAGATCACATACAAAGGAAAGCCCACCAGGCTATCATCAGACTTCTCAGCAGAAACCTTACATGCCAGAAGGGAGTGGCATGATGTATTTAACGCAATGAAGCAGAAGGGCCTTGAACCAAGATTACTTTATCCAGCAAGATCAATATTTAAATTTGATGGAGGGATTAAACAATTTCCAGATAAGCAAAGCTGAGAGAATTTGCCTTCCACAAACCATCTCTACAGTCTATTTTGGAGGGACTGCTATAGATGGAAGTGTACCTAAGGTTTAATAGCTGTCACCAGAAGTAATAAAACCACAGTAAAGAAACTAGAACAGCTAATTACTAAGCAAATGCAAAATTAAATTAACTATCCCCAAAGTCAATCAAGGGATAGACAAAGAGTACAGAATATGATATCTAATATATAAAGAATGGAGGAGGAAGAAAAAGGAGGAGAAAAAGAAAAGAACCTTTAGGTTCTGTTTTAATAGCATATTAAGTGAGTTAAGTTAGACTCTTAGATAGTAAAGAAGTTAACCTTGAACCTTTGGTAACCATGAATCTAAAGCCTGCAATGGCAATAAGTACATACCTATCAATAATCACCCTAAATGTAAATGGACTGAATGCACCAATCAAAAGACATAGAGTCACTGAATGGACAAAAAAACAAGACCCATCTATATGTTCTCTACAAGAGACTCACTTTAAACCCAAAGACATACAATGACTAAAAGTGAAGGGATGGAAAGAGATATTTCAGGCAACAATAGGGAGAAAACAGCAGGAGTTGCAGTACTTGTATCAGACAAAATAGACTTCAAAACAAAGAAAGTCACAAGAGTCAAAGAAGGACATTACATAATGATAAAAGGGTCAATCCAACAAGAAGATATAACCATTATAAATATCTATGCACCCAACACAGTAACACCTACATATATGAAACAAATGCTAATAGAATTAAAAGGGAAAATAGACTCCAATGCATTCATTCTAGGAGACTTCAACATTCCACTACCTCTGAAGGACATATCAACCAGACAGAAAATAAGTAAGGAGACAGAGGCACTGAACAACATATTAGAACAGATGGACCTAACAGACATCTACAGAACTCTACACCCAAAAGCAGCAGAATACACATTCTTCTCAAGTGCACATGGAACATTTTCAAGAATAGATCATATACTAGGCCCCAAAAAGAGCCTTGGTAAATTCAAAAAGATTGAAATTGTACCAACCTCTCCTGAGGGTTGCACCACATCATGGGTTCCCCATTGTTAGGTTTAGACAAATGAGAGGGAGCTGAGCTAATCTCTAAGTAGTTTTCCCTCTACCTGCAGTGTTCTTTGAGTTTGCATTTCATATGCTATAGAAATGATGCATTTTGAATAAGCCTTCTAACTTGACACTATTTTAAGAAATATACTCTCTCCTAAGTCTTCTGTGCCAGTTGAGCCTTACCCATTTCCCAGAGGTTGTTCTGTGAACCATGGAGTCCCTGGAGCTTGTGGCTGGGGACCCCATCTCCTGCCCACAGACCTCCTTCAGGTTGGTACATTCACAAAGTATGGAGAGGAAGCAGCAGGTCTGGGAGTGGGGCCCTGCTGGACACAGACAGAATGGTATGTTCTTTGTCCACTAATCATTTACACCAATGGCTGCATTGGTGTGGAGCTAAAGATGAAGTAAGTCAGTTACAGCCTCTCAGGATAAACTTGGATATGCAGCCTGAGTAAGTAGCAAAACACAACAGATGCACATGAGCTGAGACACATGGGAGAGGAAAAAGGGGACTGATCTTTGTGGGAACCTGTTGTGTGCCTGGGGTTTGCATCCTCTTTCTACCAAAAGGCACTGCAGTGAGGAGCCCCACTGGGCCCCTCCAAAATGGTAGCATGCACTTTGGGCTTTTCGGGAAACCCTAGACCCCTCTCATCTAGGGCACTGAGAGGCTGGAGGCAGGTATTCCTTATCCTCGTGGCTTACATGTGTCCAAGGCACACTCCAAGGCCAGTGGGCAAATATCACATCATGTAACCCTCGCAGCAGCCTCCTGATGTAGATATTACTATTATTTTCATTTTACGTATGAGGAAACTGAGGTGCTGAGTAAGCCCTCATTCTGTCATGCTGGGAGTGGGAAAAGCACCTTCCTTTGGTTCTCTAAGCACCCCTACCGCAGGTCTCCAGGTGTATTTCCCAGGGCCAGCAGCACCAGAAAACTGGTTAGAAATGCAGGCTCTCCTACTTTCCCCAGACCTATAGAATCGGAAACCCCAGGGGTGGGTCCAGTGCTATGCTTGCCAGCCAGTTGTTAAAACCTTCCATTATTAGAAATTAAATCAGACAAGCCTAAGAGTAAATAATTATATTTAAAACAGGTAATAAGTACTCCAAATGCATCATCCCTGATTGTTTGACTTCATTCACCTGTGGTCTTGAGGTGACTGACCTCTGCTGAGGTGGGGGGAACACTGTGGTGCATTTCTTCCCATGTTCAATGAAGTCATGAAATCAGCAATAGGGGTATTTACAAAACAGAAGTTGGTGAATGCTACAAATCATGTAGCCTTATTTTTTTCAGATATACTGTTGTTAAATTGTTACCACTACAGCACCAGCCCTAGTGCTCTGTGTTCTAACAAGCCCCCGAGTGAGTCTGATGCCTGCTCTGAGTGCTCCACCTGGATGCTTCATCCTGACTCCTTACATGTCTTTGCCTCACTGTTAGGAGTGGGAAACTAGACTCCCCTTTTTCCCTGTTTCTTTCTCCCTACCTGACCCAGGGCCCAAGCAACGTACTGGAATCAAAGCTCTGTTCTTGATATGCAGGAGGTAGGAGGGGTCTGGGTGGCCCAAAGCCCACTCTGAGGGCCCCTTGCCATGGTGCAGGCCACATTGGGAATCACCTAAATGGGAGGTAGGAGCATGTCTGAAAGTCACAGCCCAGCTCTCAGCGGCAGCTTCTTGCACACAGAGTAAGCCTCAGACCAACCTGGTGCCATCCCCACCAGCCTGCTAGTGACTGATCCTTGCCAAGGCCTTTCTTCATTTCACTCGTACTCAACTCTTAAACTCCAGCCTAATTACCTAGGTTCAAATCCTGGCTCAGTTACTTACTGGCTGTATGACCTCAGGAAAATTGTTTGACCTCTCTTTGAAACATCCCAATTTCCTTATCTGTGAAATAGGAATAATTATAATATTTTTGTAGGGCTGTTGTGAGCATTAAATGCATTAGTGCTTGGGAAGTGCTTTGAGCAATGCCTTGCACACAATGAGATCTGTGTTTGCTTAATAAACCCCAGCTATTATTGTGTGTCAGGACTGCCCCTAGGGTGGGGGAATGGCATCTGTGCGCCTGCTCCTGCCCAGGTGAGGAGAAGGGCCGGGTCACTTCTAGCCTCCCATCCCTGTGCCACGTGTGCTCACAGAGCGTTCCCCTCACCACTGCCATCTCTTCCAGGCAACTCTAGTGTTTAATAGGGTGACTGGAGCCTCCACACAGCTGCTGGCATCTTGTGCTGGAGGGCATATGGAAATGCCTTTTCTCATTTAAGCAACATAAAGGCAGGACGTCTTTACCCACAGATGCTTGCTTTAGATAAATTACAGCAATAAACCAGAGAATCAGCTGGTAATCACTGTAACTGAATTAACAGTTACTTTCTTTCTAGGGAGCCTGGGGCTACTGGGAATAAATTAGGACTGCAGCTCCAGGATGGGGAAGTGTGCCCATTAGAGGGTGTGGACAAGATCCATCACTGGCTAATGGGTGGGTCTCCAGCGTTTGCTGTTTCAGTAATTATCTGCGTAGTTCTGGGCATTTTGCCTTTCCTGCCTGGGCCTCAGTATCTGTCATCCATAAAATGGGAGTAACACTATTGACAATGACATTACTTTCTACTCCAGCTAAATGGAAAAACACTCAGAGCTACTTTTTAAGAACTTGTACTATAATCCCGGCTCTTGGTGTAAATTGAATTTTATCTTTCAGAGGCCCCATGTGGCTAGGTACTGCTATTCCCATCTTCCTGGACAAGGAGATGGAGGTGGAAGAGGTGATGCAAGCAGCCTCCTTGCCCCACCCTAGACCCTAGCACAGAGAAGAGGGGAAAAGGAGGCCCCTCCTAGCCTGGCGGGAGGGGAAAGGGGGAGTAAAGGCAGTTATGACAGCATTTCATCTAGAACAGGCCTTCCTGAACAGGATATGGTGTCTCAGCACCCCTAAGAAGTGGGAGTTACTGTTCCATTGCATAGATGTGGGCACTCAGAGAGTTATGCAGTTTGCCTGAGGTCAAACAGCCCAGAAGTGCAGGGCTGGGACTCAAACTGAGCTCCCCCATCCCTACACTCTGTGCTCTTTCCCTGCATCTCAGCTGGGTACTACCAGATTTCAGCATTAGAGAGCAAGAACCACCCACCCCCTGTAATGTACATGCACAGATATACCAGGCATATGGCATGATCTATGCTGGGTACCTCCTGTGTGCTCGCTGACTCCCTTTCAACAGGCAAAGAATGAAATCCATGCAGTCAGGTGGGGGCAGAACTGGACTCATACAGGTCTATTCACCCCCTCCCCCATGGCACCCCAGGGACCATTACTCCAGCCCCAATGTGCCAGCCTTCCTCTCCCTGACCCTCAACAGCCTAAAACTCCTGCCCCAGAAAGTCTCCAGGGGGGTGTCCTGGAACAGAGGGGCCCAGGTGACAAGAGCCCTCCTCCTTCCACCACACTTGGATTTCCATGCCGTAGCCAGAGGAGGAATGTCTGGGCAGAGCTCCAAACGGGTGTGCAGACCACAGAGCCACTCCCCCAGGGACCCCGTGCAGAGCCTCAGCTGATCCTGGTCCCTGTGGTGGAGAGGAGGCCTGTGCTGTCCCAGCACCCTGTCTGCCCAGCTAGGGCCTGGAGGGCTGGGTCTCAGCCCCTCAGCCCCACGCCATCCCCAGGAGAACTGAGGACAGGACCCATTTCACAGCCATCTCATGCTCCCTGTGTTGGTGTTTGTCTCTCCATTTTAGGGATTCATTTCTCTACAAGGGACCCAGGTGACTGAACTTCTTCCTGACCCTGAGGACCCAGGGAAGCACCTCTTCGAGATCAGCCCAGGTAGGCCTGCACGCCTTTCAGCACTGTGCTGTGGCTGGCTCTGGTGGCCCTGTGGGGGTGTCACCGCATCTCTGGCCTGAGATCACCCAGGTAGGCCTGCACGCCTTTCAGCACTGTGCTGCGGCTGGCCCTGGTGGGCCTGTGGCGGTGTCACTGCACCTCTGGCCTGTGAAGGTCCAGGTTTTCCTCCACAATGCTTCTCCCTATAGGAACACCAACACGTCTCCAAGCACTACTCAGAAACTTGGGCCAAATCTAGAGGATGTTGCATATTTAGGGGGAAATTAGAAAAACCCATCAATTATCTGAATAATTAGTTTTTGGATGAGAGGAAAATGTGGATTTTAAAATTCATAATAAACACAAGGGAAGAAGCCAGTCAACAGGGACATCTTAGGGTGAAGGTCCAAAGACAACATCTGGGTCATATGCAAATAAGTTCAGGGAAAGCCCACAGCACAGATTCATAGTATAAAAATAAGCTTTATCATGAATCCCAAAACAGAACTGCAATGTGGAGGGAAGGAGGGGAGTAATTTAACCCAAAGAACTGCTGTCTTCTTATTCGGAGGACTTCCCAAGAAGCATGGAGGGGGAGAAGAGCCAGTCAGGGAATGCTAGCAGGTGGACTGCTGCTGTGGGTACCAGGAGTCACTTCCAAGGGGATCTTTTGGACACTATGGGGACAGGCCTCAGAGGTGTCTCACCTAAGGGCTGAGGAGGCTGGGGGGTGTACCCCCCAGCCATTAATTGGGAACTGCTCCCTAGGGAGCTATCTCTGGCATTTCTGGCCTGCCTTATGCATGGGGCCTTGAGGGAGCCAGGCATGGGGCCTTCTGCAAACAGATGCCTTCAATCATTGCAGGTGCTTGAGCAAAGAGGCCACCAGCAAGGATGGAAACAGTGAGTTCCTCAGGGAGGGAACAGGGTCTGGGCAGGGCACCAAGGGTGACAGCTGCAGGCAGCTAGTCATTGTGTAGGAACTGAGACTTCCTTCTGGGAAGTGGTGGCTGTGAATAGAGTGTGTGCTAAGTTCTCACTGGGTCTGTGAGCCAGTCAGTTTTCAGTCTCAGAGCAGCACCCCCTTCCCCAAGCAGTCCAACGAGATGACCTGGTTGTCAGCTATGCACAGTGGGATGGATCAGCCTAGGTTCAGGCCAGCAAGCAGCGGCCCACTGGGAGCAGGAGTGAGCAAATCCAAGCCTGAGACAGGGGCATGTTCACCTTTACTCTGTCCACACTGGGAATTCCAGGAGGCACAGGCAGAAGGGGAAATTCAAGAAGACTGTCCCCAACTGCATGCCTTGTATGCAAGATTCCAAAACCCACAGTTTCATTTGGGTATTCCCAACTTGAGTATTTCATTTACTGCAAGAAATATTGGTATCAAAACGGCAACAGGAAGAGGCAACAGGGAGATCCTAGGGTATGGAATGGAAAATGGTGGCTTGGTTGACTATGAAACAGGAGTAAATACATCTGCAAAGAAGATAGAGAAGAAATGAAGCAAGGCCATGCCATCTGGAGAACGGGGAGCTGGAAATGGAAGCAAGGGATGGGTTAGGGAGCAGGGGCCCTGAGCCTGGCTGTTGGGGGCAATAAGGGGAGGCCAGGACTAAAGGTAGAAGACAGTGCACTCTAGCCATCAATTCAGAAAGGCACTGACCATGTGCCCCAAGGACCAGATGGGGAAAACCACAAGTGTACACACTCTTTATCTGGTTCAGAGCTATTTACAAGGATCTCTTTGACTCTGGGAGGGAGACCCATTTGCTACGTAAAGTGACATTCACAGGTTCTGGGGATTAGGAGCGGAAATCTCTGTGGAGCCATTATTCTGCTACCACAATACGCAAAACATCCCTATAGAGTAGGGGTACTTCTATGACTATTTTATATAAAAGGACACTGGGATAGAAAGGATAGGTGGCTTGCCCAAGGACACACAGCTAGATGGCAGTAGTGTCAGAGCTGGTTCCCAGACAGCCTGACTGCCAAAGCCACACCCTGAACCAGCCCTCATCACAAGCACCTCAGACAGGTTCTAGCCTCAGTCACACCGGGGCCAGCCAGTCTAAGGATGCAGTTGCAGGAAGGAGAGCTGCTTGCATCCCTTTATCCCAAATACAGCAGCTGTCTGTCTAAGCACCAGATTCATGCAGGTCCCAGAGCTGTCCTTCTCTGCCTTCTTGCCTTTGCCCATGTGACCACCCCTGAAAACCCTGGGGTTGGGGGCCAGGCAGTGTGAGGGCGTTCAGGGAAGGCAGGTCTGGTGGTGGGCAGAGAAAGGTCCAGTCAGCCTCTGGGGAGCACTAAGAAAGGTGTAATGGTCTGGGCTGGACAGATCAGCCGGGCCTGGGAAGGCCTGGGGCGGGTGTGTCTGCCACACCCAATGCCCCAGAGGGGGACGAACTTGGCAGCTCTTGCAAATGTGATATAACTCAGGTATGATAATGCATGAGATCAGCCACATGAATTTTAAGTCCTAGTTCTATCTGTGCTCTTCAACAGTATTAAAAAAAATCACAATTTTTCATCAAGATAGAATTTTAAAAATGAGGAAAAATTATACTGTGAGTGCCACCTGGTGGAGAGACCGGCCCATTCCCCTACAGGCCCAGCGTGCTCTCCTCCCCACCCCCAGCCACCCACCCTTCCAGCCAGGCCACACCTCTGATTCTTGCTGGGTCCCCAGAGTCCCGCTGTGCACCAGCAGGAAGGAGCCAGACAGGCACTGGGATGCCAGGTCCCTGGCTCTCCCCACCTGGGCCCTTCTCCTGCCAGGTAGGTAGCTACCCTGTGTGATACTGTGATTTATAATAAGAAATACATATTTGGTCTTCACAAATCTCCTAAAAACCCTTGGAATTCCCTAAATGAGGAGAGTATTAAAGGCGTCTTTAGTTATGCTAAAGAAGTGACTTTGGGACACACTTAAGGATGTGGGCTGGTGACCAGTAGAACCAGCCAGGTGTTTAGAGGGTTGGGACTTTCAGTCCCACCTCCTGCCCTCATTGGAGGGGACAGAGACTGAAGATCAAGTTCAATCAACAGTGATTTAATCAACTGTGCCTGTGTAATGAAGTCTCCATGAAAACCCAAAAAGGACGAGGTGCAGAGACTTTCAGTTGGTGAACATGTGGAGATGTGGGGAAGTGTCACGCTCGAGGAAGACATGGATGCCCCATTCCCCTTCCCTATACCTTGTCCTATGCAGCTCTTCCATCTGGCTATTTCTGAGTTACATCTTTTTATAATAAACCAATAATATAGGAAGTAAAATATTTCTCTGAGTTCTGTGAACTGCTCTAGCAAATGAACTGAACCCAACAAAGGAGTCCTTGGAACCTCTAATCTATGATCCAGTTAGTCAGAAGCACAGGTGACAATCTGGACTTGCAGCTGGCATCCTGGGTGGGTGATGGAGGGGGGAAGAGGTGCAGTCTTGTAGGACTGAACCCTTAACCTGTGGAATCTGACATTATCTCCAGGTAGATAGTATGAGAACTGAGTTAAATAGTAGGACACCTAGCTGGTGTCAAAGAATTGCTTGGTGGTATGGCAAAAACCCACACACATTGTCACTGGTGACCAGAATTTACCTGGCAAACCCCCTGCCCTTTGAAATATGTCTGCCCCTTGCAGGCATGATCCTACTGGCCTCCCAGACCTTTACTTCTCGGCAATGTGGCCATCAGGCCCCAGGCCATGTTTAGGCCTCTCTCTAAATCTGCACGGACAGGAACAGAGTAGGGAGTGGAGAGGCTGGCTTTGGCACTCTGGACAAAAAGAGTTGTTACCCCACGAGATGCTTGTGTTGGATGGAACGGACTTGGTAATCAACAAGGCAGTGTATCTGCATGCTTTTATTTTTCCAGTGTCTACAAAATGCTACCAAGTGAGGCAGGTCAGCTGACTGCAGGGATTCACATGGGGCCCTCAGTCTTTCTCAGGAGTAACCTCTGGACTCTCATGTCATTTCCATTTCTAGGCATGTCTTTCAAGAGATGCAGGTAGCAGAGGCCAGCTCTGGCTAACTCAGGCAAAGGGGGAATTGCCAGAGGCTGTGGGGCCACACAGAATCACAGGAAGCTGGAGAGCCATGTGTGGAAGGGGCAGGCTGCAGGGCTTCAAAGGGGTCCCAGAGCCAGGAATGGAGATGGTCCATGCTCTGGGCTGGGAAGGCTGAACTCTGCCTGAGTCCTCAGTCCTGCTGTCACTTGCTCAAGTCCAAAACTCAGTGCTGTGTACATTGGGGTGATGAAGAAAGGCCAGTCCACTCAAGCACCTGGTCCACTCCAGCACCAATGCTTCACATGGTGGGAGCAAGGAGCCCCCAGAGCAACCTGGGTGCCTCAGGAAAGGTGGGGAGGGGACAGGTGGCAGTCCCATCAAACCTGCACTCCATCTGACACAGTATGGCAGTATGATTCTGTTTTGGGGGGACTGGGTGTTATATTGCTGGTCTTGGTCCTTCCCACAGAGCCACAGCAGGGCCCCAGGACAGGGTGCCTTTTCAGGCACACTTCCTCCTGGGAGTGCAGGGACCCCAGTGTGGATAAGCCTGTGTGAGCTATGAGCTGCCTTGAATTGAGGGAGAAGGGAAGTGCTGTCTTCCTGAGCATATACTGCTGCTCTGAAGTCTGGGCCTGGTTCCCACTGCAGAGTCTGTCTGCTTTGGGCCCCACAGACCATGTTTCTCAAGATATGGTGCTGGATGCTGCGGTGGAAGCCACCCAGTCCAGAGCTGTAGCAGGCACTCTGCTCTCCCACACAGCTCCTGGGCTCCTCTCCCACCAGGCTGCATGGGGCTCCCACCCACTCCCCAAATACTGGATGGGCACCCTGCAGGCAATAGTCTTGGGTGGGGGACAGCTTTGAGATCTTGGGTTTTCAGCTCCAGACAGGAGTTGGGGGCTGAGGTATGGGCAAGCAAGCAACAGGACTCCATGGAAATCAGGGAGATGGGGGTCAGCTGTGCCCAAGCATGCCAGGAATGCAGGTGATCCTCAGGGGCAGGCCAGTGTCTCCAAGCAAAAGAAGGTCCCAAGGGAGAGGATCGGGAGGATGAGCCCAGGAGTCATCTTCCCTTTGCGCCTGCTTTCTGGGCCGTCACAGCAGGGCAGGAATGTCTGCCCGGCATCCAGCTAGAGCCAGTGTTCCTGACTACCCCTCTCTCCAGAGTAAGGGGTAACCAGACAGAAGCCCAGCCCTGCCACTCATGACCTGTGTGGTTTTTGGACAATTCACGGAGTGCCCCCATGCCTCTGTTTCCTTGTTTGTAAACTGGGGATAATAATGGAGCCACTTGTGGAGGCTGTGAGATCCTGGTGTCTGGCTCATAGTAGGTGTCTGATATTTTAGTATCCTTCCCTTCCCCCTACAATCTCCATTTGTCATTAACAACACAGTTACTGCTTAGCTATTACCTGTAAGTAAACAATCCCCAAACTGTGTGATAAGAGCTCAGATAGAGGTGTCCCCCGGCCTGGAAGCCCAGAGCAGAGAATGGGGTGGCTTAGGTGGTTAGGGAGGCTGTCACTCAAGCCAAACCTTGACAGAAAAGTAAAAATTACCCAGATGGTCAAACAGGAGGAGGGCATTGCTAGAATGGTCCAGAAGAGGGAATAGAGTACACTGAGGCACAGAGGCGAGAGAAGGATGATATACAGGAGACTCGGGGAGGAGAGGACCACTGCAGAAAGGTGGGCATGGGCCAGGTCGCGGAGGGCCTCAGATGCTGGACAAGCGCTGGGGCATTAGCTGTGCAAGGTCTTCAGCTGGCAGGAGGGATGGTTAAAATCAAAGCTGTCTATCAGAGGAGGCAATTTAGTAACCACAATGTTGCTCATGTAATTGTATATTAATGATACCAAAAAAGAAAGGTATGCATAAATAATTCAATAGAGTTTTCTTAAAAAAAAAAAAAACCGAAGCAGTCCGTCAGAAAGAGCACTAGGGGTAGTGATGGGGAATTGCAAGGACCAGGCTGGACGGTGGGGGGCTGTGTGCTGCTGTTCACCTTCACCACCATCCATGCCACGCCCCCACCCTTGCCCCTGGCCAGCATCTGTGGACAGGACCACCCTGCCTCAGGAGGAGCAAGAGGAAAGGCCCTGCCGGAATGCTCACAGCAATGCAGGGGAGGCAACTCCAAAGCCCAGCCACGCAAAGCCAAGCCCTGATTCTGTAGTTACGAGCCGACATACCACGTTCCCAAGCAAGGAGACCCTGATGAGGTACAGTATCTGCCTTTGGGGCCTGTGTAAGTGTGTTTCAGACCCAGCTCAGCCCCTAATTCATTGGGGGAGCCAAATCGGATTTCCCCCCTTCCCTAGGACTCAGTTTCCCCATCTCCATCTGTAAGGAAAGAGGGATGGCCGTGCTGACCTCCAAGGTGTCACCCAGAGAGAATGGATTCCAGCAGTTTCTTACAGCTGCACTGGGTCTTTGAAAACACTCTTGGGCATTGAGCTTGCAGCTGCCTGTTCATGTCCAGCCTGCAGCTTGGAGCAGATAGAGGAACCGCTGCCTGCTCTCTCAGGCCTGACCTTGAAATGCAGCCAGCACACACAGATAACTGCAGAAGCAGACTGATACGGTGCTCCTGACAGTCACAGAGCATCGCTCATCTCATTAGCCACCTTCTGAGCAGGATGTCGATCTCAGCCTATCTCGGCACCTGGTACCAGCCAGCCTGCATATCAGCCTGACCTCACACGGCCCCGCTGGGTTTGCCTGCAGAGCGCCAGACGAAGCGCAAAGACTAGAAATGGAATTAGATGAGCAGTTCACAAAGCTGCCCCACCCCCAGCTGTGGGGGAATCAGCAAATACAGGAGTGACTGCTTGAACTCTCCCACCTTGCAGTCCGGCCTGCCTGTCTTAACCTCACTTTTCCCAAATAAACGCAGGACCAGGTGTAGGTGATTTCCATGGGTGACCCTGGAAATAGATGCCCTTGAAGAGAAGCATGCAGTTCATTCCTTTGATCAAAATCTTGTTTTAGAGCAGCTCTATTTCATAGAAATATAATGTGAGCCAACTTAGTAATGAAATTAACAATTCACTGCTCAGTTACACTAGCCACAATTCAAACACTCAGCAGCCATGTATGGTGGAACCGTATTGCACAGCACAGGCCTAGATGAGGAGATGGCTCCGTGCAGTGCCTGACACAGAAGGGGTGCTCAGCAGATGCCCTTAAAGGAAAGAATGGGGGAAGAAGAACAACTTGATGAAAACACCTAGGCTTTGTGGTCAGACATACCTAGATTCACATTTTAGTTCTGCCACTCACTAATGGAGAGAACTTGGGCAATAGCTTAAATGCTCTGAGTCTCATTTTCATCATCTGGTAAATGAAATAAAATACCTACTTGGCAAGACGGCTGTGACCAAGTGAACTAGGATGTGTGGAAGTTCAGAGGACACTTTCCCCACCGTCTGCCACCCCATTTTCCCTCCTTTCCTACCTTCCTTCCTTTCTTTTTCTCTTTCTCCCTTTTCCTTCCTTTCAATTTTTCTTTTATCCACCATATGCAAGCAAGCTTCAAATAAGAGTTCAAGTTTCTTTAGTCTGTTGCTTTAAAAATAACAAAGGAATGCTAGCTCTGTGGCAGCTGTTCTCAAACTTTCCTGTCTATCAGAATTCCCCTAAGAACGTGTTAAAACCCAGACTGTTGGGCTCATCCCCAACTGATTCCCGAGGTCTAGGGTAGGGCCTGAGACTCTGCATTTCTCACAAGCTCCCAAGCTTGCTGATGCTGCCGGTCCACACACCACACTCGGACAGGTCAAAAGAGAGTTCACAGAAGAAGGAGAAACATCTTTAAATGTAAAACACCTTAAGTGGCACCTTCTCTGTTACTTTTTGAAGACAGAGCCCTGCATTTTTGTTTTGCACTGGGACCCGCAAATTATGTGGCTGGTTCAGAAGCAACTACAGAAATGAGGAGCTCAGAGGTTACAGTCACAGAAACAGTCTGGAATTAAGAAGGCAGCCATCCTGGGCCATGTTCAGTTCTGGCACTGTGCTAAGAGAGGCTTAAGGATATGGTGCTTTCTCCATCATGGCAAGGATGCTGCAGGCCAAAACACTTACCTGCAACTCTCAGCTGCTCCACCAAGAAGAAAGGAGGGCACAGAGGGGCTTGGTGACCCCGTAGGTGGATGTGAAGTGCTGTGATGAAGAGTAGGTACAGCCATACTTTGGGCCTAGGGACAGACCAGGCAGTGTGTTTTATTTGCTATGGAAATGGTACACTCCCTGGGGCTTCAGGAGAGTTGTGGGATGGGAAGAGATTCTCAAAGGCATCCAGGGTCCTGCTGCCTGCTCTTCCTCCTGCCAGCCACTGCACCCAGGTGCTGTGTCCCATCTTGGATAAGTCCTTCCAGGCATCTCAATCTGCCAAGGGGACAGATCACCACCAAAGGTATTCAACACACTCGGTACCTGAATTGGGGGTGAATGAGAGCCCCACCTTCACCAAGGCATCCACCCTGTGCATTAGTGCCACCAACTCAGGGCAGGGACTGTCACCACCATGCCCCACCCCAGACTCTGCCGGGTGCCTGCCCCTGTCCCTCCCCATGCCTGTGCCCAGGCCTCCACCAGGCACAGGGAGGTGGGTGGTAGCAGGACTGGGCAGAGATGGGAATGGGAGCTGGTGGCCTGGGGCACCAGGAAGCAGGAGGTGGCCGGGAATCCCTAGACACAAGAGGCTGCTGCAAACAGGACCACGAGAGTGCTGAGCTTCCGAGTTCCTGCTATGCTCCACCAATCCACCAGACTTCACTTCAAAAATGCAAACTTAGAGACAAATTATTAAGAATTTCAAGCCAGCAACCCAGAGCATTGAATACCTGGCACAGGGCCTTTCTGAGTGGGGACCCTGTGTGCCTGCCCTGGTCTCAGGCCCATGAAGCAGGCCCTGACTGTGGGCTTCTGGGTGAAATTGCAGGACTTTCTTGTCTACTTGTCCTGGGCTTCACCCTGGGAGTACAACTCAACACCCCTTGCTGATCTCTCTCTGCAAATTCACTAGCTCTCAGAGCTTCATCTTAAATGAATTCTCTGTCCACACATCTTATCAGCATCCCATTCATAAGCTTCACACCAGGAAGGGGCTGTGGCTTCTCCAAAGGCTGAGCCCACATGCCCACATCACACCCTCAGTTCAATAGTCTTCCCATCCAGCTCCAGGCCCTGGGCCCAAAGCTCTGCCTGCCCTTCTGTCTTCTTCCTCCAGTCCTGTTGATGGAAATGCTCCTGTGCTCCCTGCAGAGACTACTTGCCCAGGGTCTCCACTTCTCCCACACCCAAATCAGCTAAGGCCTTTAAATGGAGGGGCCTTTCAATGGAACTCCTGTCCAACCCACCAAGGACAAGGGCAAATGTTACCCTGGGAGGCATGGCCTGCCCCTGCCTCTGTGATTAGAGCCCTGGTCTGTTGGGTAGTTAAATTGAAGCCGTCTCTCTTGAATGAGGCCAATCAGAAAGAGCTGTTAGTGGCCTGCTCAGGGCTGCCCACGTGGGCCAGCCTGGCTTCCTGAGTGTGTAACCTGGTCCTAGCCCTGTGCACTGGCTCACCTTCACCTTGGCACATATGACACTGTGTTGACTTTCTGACTCCCACAGCCTTTTGATGCGCACACTGGAGGCCACCTTAGTGGCCTGCAGGGACTCCAGGCTGGATCCAGACTCCAGGCTTGCTGCTGCTTATCCTCAACCCCTGCCAGAAACCCTTAGGGAGTCTCATTTGAATCTGCACTTGCTTCTGTGGCTGCACCTGTCACACATGATAGAAATTTTTTTTTTTTTACTTTCTTTACTTTGAGGAGCAGTTATGTCTCTCTCATTAGATGTAGGGCTCCTCATGGGAAGGATGCATGTGTGATTCCTACCTACAACTTCAGCCTAGTGCTCAGTGCCTGGCCCAGATGAGAAGCACAGGAAGGGATGCACATAGTTGTGCAAATATCCTGGGGCATGAGGCAGCTGTACATGCAGCATCAGGTGGAAGGGGAGTGTGACTGGATTAACTGGAGAGTAAGCAAGGGTCAGATCCTCAAGAGTCTTGTGTATGGGCTCAGGCATTTGGACATTTTTACAGGCAATGAGGAGGCTCCTAAACAAGCGGAAGGTGTGATCATATATGGCAACAGTGAGAAGACCGGACTGGGCATGAGGTGATGAGAGGGCGCAGGGAACCAGTTGGTGTGCTGCTTTAGAGCAGCCAGCACTGGATGTTAACAAACTGAAACTGTGCAGGGGCCAGGAGGACTAGGGTTGGCTGGAGGCAGAATGGCCAGACCTGGACACCGGATGCTGGAGGTGGTTTAGGATGACTGCCAGATCACTAGGCAACTAAGAAAGGACGGGAGAAGAAGCAATTTGGGGATAAAGATACTTGGGTCTCTGCGAGGTCACAGAAGCCCAGGCTACTAGCAGTGAAGCCTGGATTCATTCCTGCAGGGAGCAGGGTTTGTCCAGCCCCCAGTTCCATTCCCATGGGGTCCCATGTTCCAACAGACCCCTGTTGTAGGTGTTGTTCTTTCTCCTTGCAAGACCAAGTTCAATGATCAGTTCGTCTAGGAAGGCTTTTTGGACTCCAATCCCACCTGCTTCCCCTGCAGCCTCCTCCCCACAACAAGCCTTTTTCATGATAGAATTCAAAAGCCAGACCCTGCACTTACAAGCTCCATGACCTTGGGCAAGCTGCTAACATCTCTGTGCCTCAATTTCCTCACACATAAAATGAAGATAATTAAAGTATCTATGCCTTGGGTTAGGGGTGGGGTGAAGGATTTGAATGTGACTCTAAAGGGGTAGCAGAGGGAGCCTTATGGTGACGGCACAGTTGAGTATCTTGACTGGGGAGCTGATTTCATGAAGCTGTATATGATGAACTTGTATTGAGGCCTCTCCCACACCCCGAACACACGAGTCCATGTATAACTGCTGAAATCTGAATCAGCCCTCTAGATTATACCAAGGTCTGCTGTTTTGATATTATGCTATAGTGATGTGAGATGTTCCCATTGGGGGAGGCTGGGTGAAGGGTGCATGGGACCTCACTATACATTTATTTGCAACTTCCTGTGAATCTAGAATTATTTCAAAATAAAAAGGTTTTTTAAAGGACCTACCACATAATGTTGTGACATCATGCACCTATACTTTAGGATTATACCTAGATTGTGTTGAGTACTCAATAAAATTGTTCAACAAGTAGTATATCAGGGTGTCTGCAAAATCAAGAAACCAGGATAAACTTGTTTTTAAAGTGTATGTTACTAACTTCAATAATATGCTCAGCATGCTTTTCTTCAACTATCAGACACCTTTTCAAATAAAATACCTCTACATTTAAAGCAATGGGTCCAGTTTATCTTTTAAAAAGTATAACAATACACTTTCTCTGAATTTTGTGACTTTCTGGACACTCTGTGATGTATTTGTTGATTAACAGCTGAGCCTAATGTTTCTTAGAGGTGTTTCATCTGAACACACATTGAGAATATTATTTGAAAACTTGGCAAATGTGCCATTTTAAAGTTTACTCTCACATCTCCTGACTTGGCAGACACCTGTGTGTAATATGCACCCACCTTTGGTGACAGTTCATGAGACTGCCCACCTTCAATATGGCCTGCCCCTTGCAGACCAAGTCCAGGTATGGGTAACATGTTAGCTGACCAGCAGAATGAAAAGCCACTCACCAAGGGAAACCTGCTCATTCTTTCAAGTGATTGGTCATGTTCCTGGGGCAGCACTAGTAATGCATTCCCTATGGTACTATTTCTGCAGGACTATATGAGATTCTTAAAGTGATTTTTTGAGTTTCTTTTTAGAAATGGGAGTGGGAAGGGAACCCTCCAGTGTATTGGCTCAATCTTGCTGACACCCTGGCGAATGGACATCATGCCGCTGTTCCCCAGGTGTGGAAACTGTGGCACATAGGGTCAACCTGTCCAGAGTCATATGACTAGTACAAGGTGGAGTTCAGAGTCCATCCAGGTGAGTCCCACCCCAGACTCTCACTCCTAGCAGGTTGCCAGTAGGAGCCCAGGAGGGTGGTGGGCACCATAGCTCTGAGACACAGAGGGGTACGGGAAAAAATTCTTCAGATAGAGATACGTGCACCAGATAGGCCAGGGGTGATGTGCAGGAGGAAGCATGCCAGTGCCAGTTTAGAACTAAGATACAGATAAAATTCTTTATGCGTGATCTCAACTAGACTAAATCTCTAGATAAATTAGGATGTGCGGAGGAATGTGGCAGAGGATTAGTGGCTGGGGGGTTGGATGACCCAAGTCACCTCTAGGAAGCCACACCCAGATACAGAGGCTCCTCCAACTGTTCAGCTTAGGAACATTTTAGACACAAGGCCGTTCTTCAGTCTAGGTCCTTCCTGTGCAGGGTGTGGTCCATGGACCAGCTGCTGTCAGCATCACCTGGGAGCTTGTTGGAAATGCAGATTCCCAGGCCCCACCCAGAACTACAGCTACAGAATCTGTGTTAGAGCAATATATCTGGGGTGATTTGTGTGCATACTCAAATGTGAGAAGCAGTGCTCTCGAGCAAAACAACATCTGTGCTACCTAGCCCTGGACCATGAGCTCCTGAAGGAAGGGATTGCATCTGTGCACTCAGAGCCTGGTACCTGCTCTTGATAAATTAAACCAATTCAAAAGCAGGAGAGCTGAAAATTGATGGCAGAGAGAGGCAAACAATAAGAAGAAATCCAATCTAGTTCTCAGGTTGCAAATTGAGCTGCAAACCAGGGCTGATTATACCTGGGCTGATTCTGGCCCATATGACATATTTTGCTGGACTCATGAAATGTATTTTTAAAGCAAAAGATTTTACCCAGGGTAAGTATAGATTTCTATAGAATAAAATTGGGCTTGCTTGCTCCATATAAACAATTAGCAGGAGCTCAGTAACAGCTGCCCCTTTTAGACAGAGCTTGAGTGTTTTCCTACTGGCCAGAATCCCCACCACTCTCTATTGCCCCCACCACCCTGCTTTCTTAATTCATCTTACCAACCCAATCACTCCATAAGGTTTGAGTCTGTGATAACAAAAAACCAAAATCAAGGATGGCTAGAAAGTGATAGTTATATTACTGGCCTAATCATTGGACAGCCCCGGTTTTTTGTCATGTGGGGTTTTGGTTAAGGGCCAAGTGTTCAATTACACTATCAGAGATTTTCAATTCTAGTTCAACATCACCCCAGATTTGGGGTCCTGAGCTAGTCAAATAACCCCTTAAACTTCAGACTCTTCATCTGTAAAATGGCCTTAATAAAAGTAGCTCTGTGCAGAGTGTGAAGCTCTGTTCCTGACACATGATTAGCAGGAGTTAGTTAGTAAGACATTAGTAAATGAAGTTGCCAGAGCAAAATAATACACAAAAATGTGGGTATTTATTCTCTGCTTTTCTAAACTATCAACATTAATATCAATCTTTTCCATAAAGAAGTATGCAAAAAACATAAAATTTTTAAATTCAGTGAGGTTAAATGTTTTATACATTTTAAATATAAAATACATACTTAGTGAAAGCATTAAGTGAAAACAAAGACCTATGAAATATAAATACTAAAGATATCACCCTTCTAATAAAAATTAGGTTAATAAAATATTCAAAATAATAAATCAAACCCTACACACTAAAAGAGAATTTTAATAATGAATACTTGAAATGATATAATATTAGTTGATGTTATTTTTGAATCACGAGCATATTTTTGTGCCCATTTTTCCTAGCTGCTATAAAATTTTTCACTCTATCCTGATGAGGTGATTATTCCAAGCTAAATTTCAAGCTAATTGGAAATATTAGCCTTTGAATGCTTCATCTTCAAGTAATCCCAGTCCTTATCCGATGCTTTAGAGAGTTTTACTTTCACTCCTTGTTTGTTGTTAGCAGAGACTACATCTTTTAACCATTCAGGAGCTCTAGTTTTATTTCAAAGAATTTCCAGTTTGTCTTCATCTTCCCCAGAGTTGACCTGGATAGGTGGAGGTCCTGACAGGTGGATAGATAGGTCACCTGGAACAATTTCCAGGCTATTGTATTTGAATAGCACTGGTTTAGAAATTTTGGACCAGAAGAAAGATTTTTGTGCTGCTATTGATAGATGCACCCTGGTTCTCTTCCCCTCCTGTGGATTATGGGGGATAGAAAACTACTTTTTTAAACAAGCTTTCTTTTACTGGATCCAGACTTCTATAGGAGTGTATATCTGAGTGTAAATGATTCTGATTCTTAAAAAGTACTTAACAAAAATACCTGTAGTGCAGCAATTTTTAAAAGCATACCTATTCTGGAATAATCGAATGTTAAAAATGGGATACGATCATTAAAAAAAAAAAACAGATTTGGAGTTTTCTGCAGGTCAGTGACACCTTTCTGGGTCCTGAGGGCACACTTCTCCCTAATGTTTTTCTGCAGACTTGATGGAAGGAAACAGAGCTGGGGAGGCCAAAGTGGGGGAGGAGAGAGGTCATTATTGTCTCCCCAAAATTCATGTCTTCCAGAAATGACAGAATGTGACCCTATTAGGAAATAGGGTCTTTGCTGATGTAATTAGTTGACATGAGGTCATACTGTCATGGAGTGGGCCCTAAATTCAATGACTGGTGTTCTTGTAAGAGAGAAATCTGGATACACAGACACCCAAGGGAGAAGGTCAATGCCAAGGATTTCCGGCAACACAGCAGCTTGTGGTGAGGCCTGTAACAGGTCCTGCCCTAGGGCCTTCAGAGGAGTGTGGCTCTGCTAACAACTAGGTTTCAGGCTTCAAGCCTCCAGGACTTGGAGAGAACCAATTTCTGTTGTTTGAAGCCACCCGGTTGCTGGGATTGAAGCTGCCAAAGAAACAGGCCCTTCTCAGCAAGACCCTGCTTTCTCTGAGTTAGGAATTCAGCCCCTACCCTTAGGGGCCATGCCCTCTTCCCCTGGTGGGTCGCTCAGCTTCCTGGACCCCCTTTATGCCTTGTTGTCCATACAGGCTGCATGCTACTCCTGCTTTGGCAGATAATTCGCTGAGCCTGCAGCACCACCTGGTGACTTCCACCTGCTGTCTGAGGTTGAGTGAGAAGAACAGAGATGCAGGAGTCCCAGAGACTCCAGAGAACTGGCTCTTCTGGCCATGAACATCACCTTGGAAAGTCATCTTATATCCCTGAGCCTCACTGGATGGTGCTAACAGTGACCTTGATGGGCCTTAGTGGGGATTGTGGGATACAGCAGTCCCTGGTACGTAGCAGGTGCTCAACACATAAGACCCTCCCCTCCCCTCCCCCCATTGTAAGAATAGTGGAGAATCCCAGCATCCCAGGAAGAGCCAGGCCTCTCCTGGCACAGGCTGTGAGCAGCGCTTGCTCTGGGGGAAGAGGCCTGCAGAGGGGTGTGGAGCTGCCTGAGAAGGGTCATCCTGGGCAGGGGGCTCTGGTCTGGATTCCTGCGTCTGGCACAGAGTGGCGCCTCACAGATAACTGTGAAAGGAGTGATGGTGGAGAAGGGAAGAAGAGTCTGGCAGGTGTGTCAGAGTGCGGTCAGACCAGCCCACCATGCAAGCTCTGCACTGAGCAATGTGCAGAGGAGAGGGTTCTTTTCTTCCCTTTTTTTCAAATTGAGAGAAGCTGATTTTCCTTGTTCTGTGAAGGGTCACCTAAGTGGCCCTCTTGTACATGCCACTGTCAGACTAGTGAGCAGCTGGCATCCTGGAATCAGTATGCAACAGAATCTTTTGTGGCTGTCCATGGTGGGTTCCATTCTTGCTTTTGAGTAGCTTGGCAAAGGTTGTGCCCTTCTCTGGCAGGCAGCAGACAGGGAATCCATCAGGAGAGCTGGGGGACGGGGAGAAATGTGTTGAGTAATTTGCACAAAGATCCCAGGTTATCTGGAAGGAATGAGATGGATACACCAACACAGTGTATTTTAATAATTTCATGTCTTCCAGAAATGACAGAATATGACCCTATTAGGAAATAGGGTCTTTGCTGATGTAGTTAGTTGAGATGAGGTCATACTGGCATGGAGTGGCCCCTAAATTCAATGACGGGTATTCTTGTAAGAGAGAAATCTGGATACACAGATACCCAAGAAATAACATTAGATCCCACCCCAGGGCCCACACACACATTGAAGCAAGGGTTTCAGGAAATAGGACTGTTCTATATGCAGTGCCCACTGGCATTTTCTATTCTAGGTGATTCTGGCTCACTTTTAAAACACTGCCCAAGACCACTGAGTTGATTTCATGATCCCTAATGGGCTGGAGTCCATAGTCTGAAAAAAGCTTCTTGGGATTGGTATGCAGATCTGTTGGGTGGGCCAAGGGCCTGGCTGCTGGAAAGGTGCTTAGGCCACAGAAAAAGAGGCTCTGAGGTTTTATGAGCCCCACCTTGTACTGAGTAACTAGGGAGGTGAAGACAATAGTCCTTGAGAGTTATCAGATACTAGAACTGGGTCTGGTCCAGCCATCTGAGGCCAACTGGGCCCTAGAAATTGTATATATCTGTGTGTGTGTGCCTGTGTGGTGTGTATATCCCTGTGTCTGTGTGTCTGCATGTCCTTGTACATGTGTCTGTGTACCTGTGTGTGTGTGTGTCTGCATGTCCCTGTGCATGTGTCTATATGTGTGTGTACCTGTGTGCATGTGTCTGTGTGTCTGCATGTCTCTGTGCATGGTGCATGTGTCTGTATGTGCATGTATCTGTGTGTGATCTGGAAGAGGAGGCACTAGAGCTTGTGGACCCTCTCCCTAAGCAGGAGGGCATGTGCCAGAGGTCCTGTGTGTCTCCAGAGAGACTTGGCAGCCCTTTCACTCTCCATGGGGCATTTCTGTGATGCCCAGCAGCCCAGCCCCACACACCTATAATCTTATTGCCACCACCAAGGCCAGCTTGGGAGAGGCCCACCCCATACCCACCACCCCTGGGGCAGCCTGTGGGAGTGATTGGGTAAGGGAATCCACAGCCATGTCCCAGAGGCCCTGCCTGATCTTGCAGGGAGCCCTCTAGACAGAGCCTGCTGAGACTCTGGAGGTGTGGCTGCTTGCACAGCAAAACCCTGGGGAACAGGGACTTCACCCATCCCAGCACCTGTGCTCTACACACACGGCCAAGCCCAGCTTCTGCTTGGCAGCCTGATGGGCATCAGGATGGATGAACTGGCCTGGACAGTTGCCTGCTGAGCCAGAAGTAGGAAGGTGGCTTGTCCTGAGCTTTCTCCACCAACAGCTAGGTGGCAGCAGCAAGCACATATCCAGGCACCCTTTCCCGCCCTCCTTCACCCCCATGCCTCTCCTTTGCCAAAATTTCCCTGTCCTGCCCCCACCTGCCCAGAACCCTGGGCTGCCAACTCCGCTGAGAAATGGAAGGCTGTTGGGCGCTTTCCGTGTGTCATTAAATCCTCATAGCCTTTGAGTTCCTTCAGCCCCATTGAAGGATTGAGGGTCTCTGAAGATGCTGGAAGTTGGAATTCAAGTCAGACAGCTTTGGAATCACTACCACTCAAGGCAGAGTAGTGGCAAAACACGAGCTGGGGCCTCAGATCGCCTGACCGCTTCCCACAGCACCTCACCCCTCTGAACCCCAGGGGGGCTGCCAAACCACACTGGCCTTTCCCTCTGGCCTGGAGAAAAATCTGTCTCCCCACCTCCCCACAGCAAGATGAGTCACATGACACAGTCCAGACAATAGAATGTATTGTGGGTGGGAGTGCCACTCTTGGCCCTTAAAATCCCCTGCTCCCTCTTCCCTCATCTGACAAGCAGCTTGAAAGGACCCAGAGGAGGATGCTGAGCTCCTGAAAGGAGCCTGAGTCCCCAGGTCACTGCATGGAGCAGAGCGCCTCCCTCCCCCATTTCATGCTGACCTACAAGAGCTGGAGATCTGAGCAAGAGAGAATGTTTATAGGGTCATGCCACCAAGATTTTGCAGTTGTTTGTTACAGCCGCAAGTCTCAATTACCTGATTAATATGCCAAGGGCCTTATCTGTGACATGGTGTTATCAAGACTCGATCTCAGGGTTGCTGTGTCAATGACATATAATGTATGCAAATCACCAAACCTGGGGCCAGACATCTCAGTTGGAACCTGTCTCTTCCACTTACCAGCTGTGGTATCCCAGGTAAGTTACTTAGCATCTCTGTGCTTCAGTTTCCCCATCAGTAAAATGGGGATTGCAATCTGATTCTTGTGAAGATTGAGTTAATTAATATATATAGAATGATCAGAACAGTGCTTGGCATACAGTAGGTGCTTAATATGTGTTACCCTTGTTACTGAAGCAAGTATCCCACTGGGTGACTCCTGACAAAGCAGCTGAGAGCACCTCTTGCCTGTCTAGCACATGGAAAGGCCTGATGCCACTGCAGCAGCCAGGGGGTGCCCCGCCTCCCTCCAGGGAGCTGCTGCAGCAGCTGCTCAGCCCAGCAGGGAGCAAAAATCCTCAAGGCCATGGCAATGGCCTCCTGCTCTATCCCATGCTGCATTTCTCCTGGGGGTTGGGGAGGAAAGAAAAAAAGGCAGAAAGAGCAGGTGGGAGTAGGGGGGTGTGGGTGAGCTTCAAGAAAGGACAATGGGCTTTGTAAAATCCCTCTCTGGGAAGTCTGGCCAAGTTCAATGGCTTCAGGCCACATGAACAGCAAGAAAAATGTGGCCCAGGAATTTCAACCCAACGATTCCCCTTGTGTTTCTTTGTGGGAATTTGGAGCTGCAGACAAATTCCTTCCATGAACAACATCCAGAGCAGCTGAAGGCCCATCTGCCTGAGCTGGGGAGCCTAGCTTGTTGTGTACCTCCAGGGTCCTGCCCTGGTGTCCTGCTCCCTGAGGAGTGGGCATGGTAAATGTGCAAGAGAATGGGCTCTCACTGTCAACTTCAGAGCCTGCTCTTAGGGACTGACCCACCTGGGCTGCATACCCTTCGGAGAGCTGACTGCAGACAGTTTGTGCAGCTGCCTTTCCCTAACCTGTTGCCTAGAAGTGGAAACTATACATCTTAGAATTCTCACCTCAGAGAGATGGGAATTTTTTTCCTAAGCCAAGTACTTCCCAACTTAAGAGGAACCGATTTCCCAGTGCTCTAAAATTCTTTTAAAACAGAGGGCTGCAAACTACATAAAGCCCATAGGCCAAGTCTGGCTTACACCACTTTTGTAAATAAAGTTTTATTGAAACACAGAATGGTTGCTATGGAGACCATAAGGCATGAAAAGCTTAAATATATTCATAAGCTGCCCCTTAGAAAAAGTTTACCCTCTCCTAGTTTACAATAGAATATATGACATTCACTTACTTATACCGCTATGTTAGTCCACAAAGGATTTTAAATGACTTCTAACAAAACACTTATAAAATGAAGGTAACACAACATAATAATTTTAAAAATTAAGGATTTGAAAAAATCAAATAAAAGGAAAAAAGCGAAATCAGGAAACAAAAGAACAAATGTGAAGGACTACTTTAAGGCCTTCATCTTGCCAAAGCCAAACTCTAAATTTTCCCTGCACTTCCAGGCAGCCAAAGGTAAAAGAAATTAGATTTAAGTCTCCTTAAGGAAAAAACATACCAATCATTATGGGATGCACAGCATTTTCTAGGACAGGGCAGTGTGGGACTGCTTCAGACTACCTTTCTCAGAGTTACATACTTCGTTTAAAAAAAGAAAGAACCCTGGACAACGAGTCTATAAAGTGAGTAACAATAGCAGTGCTGTTGAAGAGGATAGTATAGGGTGAGGGATACTAGTAAATATGTTTACCTAGATATCTAAATCCAAATCAACTGGTTTCCATGCACTGTGGTCAAAGTTCATTAACATATTTTGAGAGAGGTGAGGTGTAAGGCCTCCTTTCTGTAGGTCTGTTGATTTCATGGCAAAAACTGAAGATGATTGGTGTAGGCCCAAACTGTCACTAACACCTTTCACACCCAGTGTACCACTGGCCATCAAGAAATGCTTAATGTGGAGAGGACAGCCTCACAAGACTCAGATTTCCATGAAAAGTGAGGAGGTTGCAGTAAAATGCTAAAGTCCCTTCCAATTCCAGAATGTCTGTGAATCTATAGTGCAGTATGTATGGCGTGTATACACTACTTCTGGCCAAATTCCTAACACAGACCATAACTATGATGGGGGGAAACGGGGAGAGACAGGGAAGCAGGCTCAGATGAAGACCCTCATCTCCAGGGTGCAGGAGGCAGGGGCTGGTTATTAAAAAGGTGACCAATGCTGGTCCTGACTCTGAGAGCTCACATAACCTGGGAAGGTGTTCATATTCTCACCTGTAAAATGGGTGTGCTGACAGCACCATCATGGGGCTGCTGTGGAAATGAAATGAGATAATGCCTGGGAGACACGAGTGCTGAGATAAGGTCGGTTTGCAATAAATGGCCCACCAAGTGGATACTTTATGCTCAGGAAGCTCCCTCTACCAGGTGCCAAGGCTGCTAGGAGATAGGCATTACTCTGCAAGCTAACAGGGCAGTGAGCCCCATGAGGCAGTCCTCCCAGACACCAGCCAGCACAACACAGGGTTGTCTTTTGTACCACAAGTGTCACCTACAGCTAGGCCTTGGGGCAGTGAATTCCTCACCAACTGCCGTCCCTTCTCCCTCTAAAGTATCTACCCTAAAGTCATTAAGAGCACAGTCTCCAAAGCAAGACTGGCTGGCTTCCCATCCAAGCTCAGCCATTGGTGGGCTGTGTGAACTCAAGCAAATTATTTCACCTCTCTGTGCCTCAATGTCCTCCTTAAAGTGAAAATAATGATGATGCCTAACGCAGAGCATGGCTCTGAATTCTAATGGAATGCCAAGTTCTTGGCCTGGGATGCCATCAGGGCCCAGTAGTGTTAGCCAATAGCAGCATGTACTACTCCCATGTTTCAGTTGCATTACTGCCTAAGAAAACTACCCCAAAGCTTAGTGAGTTAAATATTTTATTTTCTCACTGTTCTGCAATGTGGGTAGAGCTGCAGGGACAGCTTGTCTTTGCTCTGCATGTGTCAGCTGGAGGGTCAACTTTCAGGACAGGCAGCCTGCCTGATGTGGCTGGAGGAAGCTGTTTGCTGACCCTGCCCTCAGCTCTCCATATGGTCTCTCCACATAGTTCGGCCAGGCTTCCCAGAGAGCAGCCATCTCAGGACAGTCCCAGTGCTTACAAGAGGGGTAGCTTTCCCTGGAAGACAACAGCTGAAGTTGCCAAGCCTTCTTAGAACTTAGGCTCAGACCCAGGCCAGAGTCACTTCTGTCATCTTTTATTGGTTAAAGCAGGTCACAGGGCAGCCCAGACAGACCACACAGGGCCTGAGAACTAGTAGGTATGGGTTGCTGGGGACACCCTGCTGGCATTCAGCCCCACCTAGTCTTCTCTTTGACCTGCTGTCTTTGGGCCCTGCATCTCTCACCTGGCTTATGCCTTGTCCTTTTTAGCTTTCTCCCTGTCCTGGCCATCCCCTTCTGGTCCCTACTTCACTCCAGTGCAGGCTGATAGACAGGATCCCAGGTTACATCACATTCCCCTGCTCTAATTGCCCTCTGGCTCTTCCCTACCCCAGAACCAAGCTCCTTAGCATGATGACACATTGCCCTTTGGAGGACCATCCTTATGCCCCCCTGAGGAGCTGGGCTCTTCCTCATTCCTCACTGCTTACCACAAAGACCTGGCCTCTGTAGAGCCTTTCCTGAGTACCCTCCCCGCCTCCCCAGAGGTCAGGCCTGGGCTGTCTTTCTCAGGTGTTCCGTTGTGGTCAGTCTTCATTTGGTACATGGATGAATAAGTGAATGAATGACTATTCTAGCTCCCCAAAGCTACACCTCTGATTAAGCTGCCATGTTCCCAGGACTGAGCTCATACTCTGAGGTGGTACCATGAGGGGGACCTTGGGTATATCGGGAGGAGCAACCAGACTCCTGCAGAGAGGTCTAAAGGCCTAAGGGCCACGTCCTGACTCCTAAGAAATCCCTGACCAAGGGCTCAGGCTGTATAGGGGCAGGATGCCAGCAGCAGCAGCCTTCCTAGAAATAACCCCATACCCTCACTACCAAACTCTGGGTCTCCTACAGAATTGGGCTACAGCAGCAGGAGGTGGAGCTCTGGGTGGATGGGGATAGCCCCAGCCCCCACAGATCCTTTGTCCTCCAAAGCTGGCATCCAACCCTCCTCCCAGGGCCCACTGCACTCACTGGACACTCACCCCCTGGTTCTGGCTCTGCTTCCCATGGTATGCCCAATGGTAGCCTTCCAGCTCTGGGAGGCATCTCAGAGGCTCTCACCTCTTCTGGAGTGGGGTGGCTTGAGCTCAGCTGGAGCCTTGTAGCACTGAGTGACCCTTTTATTTGGCCTAATTCAAGATGGTTTGGGGTCACAATCAATTCAAAGGGCAGAGCTATGTTCAAGGAGTTTGGTCTTTCAGGAAAATTCCATGCTCAGTATGTGCTTTACCACTTGCAACCATGATTCTTCTTCTAACTGGGAAAGTTTCATCCGTCTACCATCCATCCATCCATCCATCCATCCATCCATCCATCCATCCATCCTTCCATCCATTCATCCAAACACCTACCCATCTACCTGTCCACCCACCCACCCATCCACTCATCCATCCATCTTGGTTCTGCCACTTACAACTTCACTGGGCTTGGAAAAGTCTCTTCACCTCCCTGAACTTTCGTTTCCTCCTCTGTAAATTGAATCCATTGGCATCTGCCTCATAGGATTGTCCTGTGGTTAATTGAGGTAATAGCATTTGTGAATTGCCTGGCACATGGTGGGAAGCCATAAGTGACTGTTATTTTCCTTCCCTCTTGAGGAAGAGATACACAACTAGAAAACTATACAAAGATAATGTACAATCAGGAATTAAAGTGTGTAAAACCAAAGGCAATAATGTTAGAAGCTCTTGTTTTGCTTCTGTCTCCTAAGTTGACCTGGAAGTTGATATTTAAAGCCACTTTGAAAAGTTGAGTATCCCAAAATATATTTGAACGGTTCAATGGGGATGCTGACCCTCTATAATAGGCTCATTTGAAATTATCCTGCTTTGCTACTTCCTCTTAGAAAGATAAACAAGCAGCCTACAATGGCTGCTGTGATGTTTTCTTTTAAATCTGGCTTTCCAAATGTAGGACTTGGCAGTTGGACAATCACCCGGGGGCTCACTCCCCATACATGCTCTCCCTGAATGCAGGGAGCTCTAGCTTGGAATTCCTGGGGCCTCATTAAGCCCGCTGTGACTAAGTGATCTTGCCTGGTGCTAAAACTGTTTAAAATGACTTGGCAGCAACCAGAAGTCAGGTCTCTCTGTTTTTTCTCAGTTACTCCCTCTTTATAACCCCCGCCTACATGTCATGAAGTGAAAACATCTTTCTTTCTGGATCTAGTGCAGGACAACCCTCTCCTCTTCCTGGAGAAGCCTCACCCAGGTCTTTCTGTATAGTTAAAGGAAAGGGAGGCAGAAATCTGCCCCTTTGTTAATTTCTCCTTTGAATAAGACTTAACTCCTGGGAAAACCTCTTTCTTGCTCAAAGTCATTCTCTCCTCCCTTCCTTCCCCCACTCCACTTAACTCTTCTGCTCCAAGTCCCGGCAGCTCTGCCTCTGCCTCTGGCCTGGCCTTGCCCCAGCTCACCTCCTGGAAGGTCTGTTTTACCAAGCTGGGGTGGGGGTGGGGTGGGAGGAAATCCCAGTCAAGTCAAGACCATCAGAGATTGACCATAGCCCTGTTTCAGGGGCAGGAACAGATCTTGGGAACTGGAGGGGTAAGAAAGAATTGGTATTAAGAACCCTACTCTGTACCAGACACTTGAAATTATTTCTCTCATCTTCTTATTTAATTACATAATAAAATTTAAATATGCCTTCCTTTTAAGAAATTAGATCACTATAAAAAAGCTAAAGTTTCTTGACAACAACTTTCAGTCTATTCTTGTCACTCACCCTTTCCCCAGAGGAATCCACTCTTGATTTCCTGTTTTCTTCCTGTGTATTTTTCTAGGGCCAAGCACCTAGAGCAGTGGCAGGCATAGAGTGAGCACTGTAGTGATATTTCGTGGATGGATGTTTTACATAAGTGCTATGAATCCACAGATCTCGAACATTTAGCTCTAGCTCCCTCCTTTGATATAGCATTTCATTTTATGAAAATGCCAGTGTATTTCTTTGATATTCCTTTATTGACAACATTTTATTGGTTCCAGTTTGTTGCAATTCTAAACTAGGATGCAATGAATAGCCCTGTACAGGTTTCCTGAGCATAGGGAAAAGTATTTCTGTGGGATGCATACTGAGAAATAGAATTGGTTGGTCCCAGGTATTAGCATTTCAAGTTTTAGTAAGTAGCTCAAATGTTACCTTCCAAAGTGATTACACTGAAACACACCCTCATGGCAGAAGTACCAGTTTACCCAAATCTTCACCAACATTTGATGACAATAATTCACACTTACAAAGAACTTAACATGCCAGTTGTAACTATATATACATATATATGTGTGTTCCCAGAAGGATCCAATGAAACAGTTCTATTAAACTGAGCACAACATGCTTAAATAACTTGACACCATCAAACCTTTAATTTGTGCTAAATGACATCTGAAACATTGTCATCTCCCTCACTTCTCTGGTTAAGAAACTGTCTCTGAAAGGAAGAGACTTACCCAAAGTCACAAAGTCCATAAGGAGCCCAGCCAGATGTCGGGGTAGCCTGGGTAAACACTTTTTCTGCTACTGTTCAGTTGAAGCATTCAGGTGAGCTGGGAAAAGGAGAGCAGAGTGGTCCTGGTACATGCTCGCCAAGTCACCCAAGCCGTGACTGCTTAGGGGACGCTGGCTGACAGGAGGCGCCGCTCTTGTATAGACAGGGGGCCTCCCTGGCTGCTCTGCCCAGAAGTCAGGCCAATGTGGCCACCACTTATCTGTTGGTTCCCCGGGGATAGAGGAGGGAGCCGGAGACCGCGGAGTCGCATATCGCCCCCTAGCGGCCCGTCGCGAGCACACAGCGCGGCGCCCGGGAGAGTAACGGGCCGCGGGGAGGGCGCCCGCGAGGGCAGGGAGCCGGCATGGGGCCGCCCCGGCGCGCAGAGATAAAAGCGGGTTGGCGGCCCGGCTGGCGCAATCTGCGCGTTCTCTTATTGATTAGCAGGGTCTGCACAGAGGCAGGGATGCCCGCAGCGCGGGGCCAGGAAGGAGAGTGAGGGCAAGGGAGCAGCCTGCCCGGCGGCCCCTCGCGCAGTCCCGCTCCCGGCCCGGCACTGTACGCGGGCGGGACATCGGCCGCGCGCCCCAGGGGGTGCCAGCAGCCGGCGCCGCTGCGAGCAAAGGAGCGGAGCGGCGGGGCCGCTGCGGGCGAGGACGGCTGCCATGGGGCTGTGCTGCTGCAAGGACTGGAGGGGACACCTGCCAGCGTCCAAAGGTAACTGGGACGCGCACGTGCGCCGCGGGCTCATCACCTTTGCGCTCCGGCGCGGGGCGCGCGCCGTCAGCTCCCTGCAGCTGGGGCTGGGGGCTGCCAGCCCCACCTCGGTTTTCCAGGTGGGGTTGTCCGCCAGTTTTCCAGGGCCGCCGGACACCTGCCTCAGCCGTGGAAAGGGCTCAGGTATGGCTGCAACTCCCCCAGAGTCTCCGAACTTTGGAGTCTCCAGGGTCTCCTCCTTCTCCGCGGAGTCCGCGGCGGGCTGGGGCTGGGCCCCAGGCGGGAGCAGAGCGGAGGGAGGGCCCGCTCCCTTCAGGTCCCGGACCCGACAGTGGGCACCGGCTGCAGGTACGCCAAGTCCAGCGCTGGGGCGGAGGAGTCCTTGGCGCTCCACCCCGCCCGCAGTCCTGTGCAAAGAGAGCCGGACCAGCACCTGGCACCGCCTCTGCGGCTTAACCGCTAGGGAGAGGGGCCATTCATTCTTCTGGCCCCCCTCTGTCAACAGACTTGGACACAGGGGCCCTGGCTGAGTTTTCCAAAAGTCGCGGCGGAACCTCCGAGGGTTGTTGCCTGTGGAATGCAGCAGGCTTGGAGAGGGCTCCACGCCAAGAAACATGAAGACTTGGCTGCCTGAGGTCCGGCCTCCTTCCGGAAGTGGCCCTTCCAACTTAACCCTTGACCAACAGAAATGATTGATCCCTGTTGACTGTCCGAAATATAGTGGTGTGTCTCTTCCCATCACCTGACCCTAAGGACTCACCTACACCCTCCCCTAATAAACATACAGATTTCTGGGCCCCACCCTGACCTGCTGGATAGGCTCTGGCATAGGGCCTGGGAAGCTGTATGTTTAAGAATTTCCCCAAATCACTGCTATGACCAGGTAAGTTGGGAAGACAGACTTACCTGTGATCCATACAGTGCAGGCTTTACCAGAATGGATGCCAGGTCCCAGTTCCTTGACAAGTATATTCTGGACCCAGATAAAGAAAAAGTATGAATATGTCAAGCAGCCTGAAGGACTCCTGTCCAGGTGATAAAAATGATACCATAAATGTATACGTTTGTTTCCCAAAAGGTGTGAGATAACTTATAACATGTAAAATGAATAAATGTAAAAAACTAAATGGGACTCCACATTAACAGGATGCATAGAGCAAAAAGAGAGCCCAGTTACTCTGACCGTAACTGTTAATTGTGGTTGAGCCTTTCTGCAGCCAAAACCAAATCGGAAATGTGAATTGCTGCATGGTTCTCATTGCCCCAGAGCAGCAGTTTTCTTGGCATTTGATTTACAAAAGAAAAAAAGAATTTCACATGTGTGGGGCTTCATGTTTGGAGGGAGGGGGCTGGGAGTTAATGGAGTTTTGGCTGTTCAGTAGCCAGAGGGCAGGGTCTTGCTGCAAGCTGGTTGAGGGCAGGTGGGAGCCCAGAGCACAGCAGGAAGATTTCACTAGAGGCTGCAGGACTGCACCAGCCTGATCTTTGCTAACTGTTCCTCAGTAAGTATGGCAAGGGGTGGGGCCTGAGTCCCAGAGCAAGGGTGGATTTTCAAGGTTTTGGTTAGGGAGGACAGACACTCAACTAGCAGCCCCAGAAGGGAGCCATGGGCATCTCCTACGGGCTTTGTCTTCTGGGGCTACAGATACCCAAGCTACCATCCAGGTGAGGACCAGTCCTGGTGTAGGAGTGTAGCTGGCCCCCACCCTCCTACCCAAGGCACAGCTAGCCACAGTAGCCTGGGTGCAGGGACCCAATCTGAAGACCCACAAGGTCTCACTGCCCATGTAAATTAGCCTAGCTAGCAGAAGTCTGGGACAAGAGTGGGTGAGGAGCTCCATGATGCAAGACTGCGCCTGCCCATCTGTTTTGGGCAGCCAGCCACTGCCAGGCAGGAGGCTTGTCTGTAGTTCAAGGAAGGCAGACACTGGGTTTCTTAATGTAAAATCTCCAGATGTTTAAATATTGTTGCCTCATTTAACCAATTTGAACCAATGTGGCCAGTCTGGCTAGATGAGAGACAGTTTGGGCCACTGTTCAAAACGAGTTCTGCCATAAATGGGTGTTTCCTTCGTCAAATAACCTTAAAAATCATGAGTTACCAAAATGTGGAAGGTTTTTCACTGCAAAACTTCTCAGAGGCTTTAATACAGTGGTGTAATTGTGCATCTCCAAGTCAGGTAGATTGTAGGTACAGTCCCCAAACCTTTGCTCAGGGAACCTGCTTTCCATAGAGCATCTCACAGTACTCTGTCTTTGACGCCCTGAGGAATGTTGCTTTAGACATTAAACAGATTCAGTTGTTGTAGCAGTGCCATAGTACATCTGTTCCCAAGGAGTGTGTGTGTGTGCACACATGTGCATGTTTAGCTGTTGTAAGCTACCTGTGTAAGGAGATTTCTGACTTTCCAGACTAGGAGTGTGTGTATTTTATTTAAGATAAGATCAAAAGAGAGTCTGTTAGCCACTGATATAACTTAAATTTTCCCAAGACAATAGCTGTTGTTATGGATTTCATTCCTGGGTTTTTTTGGATCTGAACTTTTATAACAGAATATTTGACTATGTTGTCCCTTTGTAAAAGTGTACTGGGTAAAGGGGAAAAGCTCAAATAATAAATCTCATGAAGAGAACAGCAAAAATACATCACAGGCCAGAGTCACCATCGTGGATCTAGACATCAGACCTTTAAAATCCAAAGCCTTGCGCTCTTGCCAGGAGATGCCTGCTCTCCTGTAGAACTGCAGGGGGATGTTGTGGACTGGAGGAGGGACTGCTACAGGCACTTTTCGGGGTGTTACTTGTGGTGTTAATCACACTTCGCTATCCTAGCAGGACAGATCACTGCAAATGGAGCAGTCCTGGGTCCCAGCTGCTCCTGAAGAAGCTGAGAGGTCAGTGAGCAGGCTCTGATGTGTGGACAATTAACACCCTCCTCAAAGCAGAGGAAAGGCAAACTTGATCTGAACTCAGAGGACACTCTGATCTCATTGTTTCTAGGCGATGTTTCCAGATGTTTCTGCTGTGTAGAGCTCTATGGTTGGTCTGTTCAGTGGCAAATTTCATTTTTTCAACTTTGTGTTATGGTCCAAGGCCAAGACTTGAAGGGAGAAGTGGCAGTGAGGCAGCTTTTGTTCAAAGAACAAGGGCAGATTGGTGGGCTCCTGAGTCCTCCGAGGTGCCTGGCCCCCTGCTGCTGCTTCATCCTCAAATTCACCCCTCCCCATTCCTACTGATCTCAGCAATGGAAGCTTCCTCTTGTCTTCCTGGATCATGCCCCCATCATGTCCCCTCTCCCCCAAACACCCTCACCCTGCCTTCTGATTCCTTGTCAGCACATAGACCTGCCCAAGTGGCTCATGAGAACACTTTTTTAAAAACCTACCTGTTGTCTCGGTCTGCTCCACAAGCTCTGCCCTTCCCTCCTGCCCTCCATGACCTGCCCCAGGAACAGTCTGCCGTCCCTGCCTCCCCCAATTCTCCTCGTGCATTTGTCCCCAGCACTGTGCTGGACCTGGTGCTCTGAGCACCTGACAGCCTGCCCCATGCCCCTCACTCTGCCAGCTTCCTAGACTGCGGAGGCTGCTGCTGCTCAGCCCTTTTTCCTCACCTTGGCTGGCTCTTCCCTGTTCCGCCCCCTGCTGTGAATTCTCTTTGTTTTACCCTCTGGTCTCTGTCTCCCCAGGTGTCTCACCCAGTGGCCTGATAATTGTGATTGCCTTTAGAAACCTGCCCCTAATTCTTCTGCTCCCACCTCTGGAATGCCCATCTTTAGCCTGCAAATCTGAAACTCCAGATGGGGTCCTGTGTTCCCACCTGCCCCTTCTCCCAGCTTCCTGGCTCTCAACCCTTGCCCACTACTTCATTTCCCATGACCACAGGCCGACAGCTCCTTTGATCACATCTAGGGCAGTGTCCCCATCCCTGAGCCCAGGACCACTGTAATGCCTCCATAGACTCATCATCTTGACTGCACTGGTTTCCCCACCAGGTTTCCTGCCTCTTCTAGTCCATGGCCCAAGCCATTCCATGCATGGCTTCTGTCACATTGTGTCCCTCCTCAAACCCTGCCTGGGCCCCAGAGTGCCTAGAGAAGAAAGCCCAGCTTCATAGTCTTGCTAACATTGCCCCCTATCCCAAACCCCCTTCCAACACCCCTGCCCTCCCCCACGCACACCATACCCTCTTGCATGGCCTTCAGTCCCGCCTGAGAGGATCAAACCCTGGGGAAGAAGGCCCGCACCTGGAGCCATCTCTGAGCCCTGGCCCTTAGGCCTGATTCATTTCACTCTCCCAGTGTCTGGTTGGTCTGCATCTGTTGTCCCCAGCTGTCAGTCACCTCTGTGATCTGGCACCATGCTCAGCAGAGAACTGGTGCTCAGTGAACACTGACAAGAGAGCAGTTTGGGGAGCAGAGATGGGGGACAGTGGTGCTCACATTTGCCTGTTTATGCCACCCAAGCCCCAGGGCATCCCAGTGGCAACCCCACTTGGGAGAGCTCAGCTTCACTTGGTGTATCTTCGTCTGTGATAGAATGAGGTGCCAGATGTTGACTCTATGTCCCTTTCCTGATGGACAGACCATTTGTCAGGGTGCCCAGAGGCCAGGGTTCAGTGCAAGATGGGCAGATAGGGATGCCCTCTCTGTCCTTGAGGGAGGTGGACAGAGGCATAGCCATCACTGGATGGGGGTGATAGAGTTGGTTCTACTGTGTAAATTTCTGTGCACCTACCTTCCTTCTGGAGAAGGTTCCATTTCACATGAAGTCTTCAAGATTGCTTGAAGGCAGCTGCTATGCACACTTCTCTCTGTTCATTTAACAGTCATTTTTTTGGGTACCCGCTCTATGCCAGGCCACGTGCTCAGCTCAAGGACATTGAGAAGGGGAGGGTGCAGCATCTGCCACCAGCATGCTCATGGTCTGGCTGAGTGGGGACACAGGAAACAGTGACACTGCAGGCTGAGAAATGACAGAAGGCAGCAGGCCTGGTGCTCGGGGCAGCCTGGAGGCTCAGAGAGTGCCCAGACAGGCTCATGCCCAAGTTGTGTCTCAGTGGGGAGCAGCAGCCCAGCAGACAAATAGGGAAGGGACTTCCAGGCCTGCAGAGGTGTGTTAACACCAAGGGGTTTTGGGAGCTGCACGGCTGGGACAGCACAGGGCTCCTCGGGCTAGCTTCCACCCCACCCATTTGGCACTCCTGGCATACTCCTGGGAGAGTCAGCAGCCATCTCCCAGCAACAGCCTCGCTCTGAGCACCAGACCCGCTTGACACCTCCTTTAGGGTCTCCTCATCTAGAGGGTGGCCAAGCTCATCAGGCTTAATCTGAACTCTTGACTTGGTCCTTCTGCTCTGATTTGCTGTCACCAACTTCTGCCAGCTTTGTTTGCAACATGCGTCTGAATCCCTCTGCTTGCCTCCATCCCAGGCCCACAGCCTGGTCCCAGCCCCAGCAGTGGCCTCCTAATGGGTCTTCCCGTGCAGACTCTGTGCTGCTCCAGTCTTTACTCCAGCACCTTCAGTGACTGTTTAAGTTTCCTCAGGATCTCTTTGCCCCCCACCAGGCTCAGAGACTCCAGTGGCATCACATGAACTCTCAACGCCGTTCACGGGCTGCCAGGATGGCCGCCAGCCTCCTCGCCCACACCCAGCCTGCTTCAGGTCCCTTGTGCCCTCCAGTTCTCTCCCACCTCTGGTGTCTGCCCCCACTCTTGACCCAAGCACCCCCAACATTTGTCTGGGCCAAAGTGTCAGTCTTTCCTAAGAGGCCTCCCTGAGCCCTGTTATTTGCTCACTTGCCAACTTGTCCTTTAAAACATACCACAGTGCATAAATATACACGTGTCAGTTTGCAAAACCTGTCCCCCTGCCAAATGACCCAGAAGCCCTCTGAAGGCAGGGCAGTCCTTGTGTTTAGCTTGCCTCTGAGAAGGCCAGTAGAAGCGAGGCTGTGTGGGGGCACTTATGTCTGATTTGACCCTAAAGACAGTGGCGACCTGACAGGACAGACCTGAAGCTTGAACGAGTGTCACAATGTTAGAGCCTCGTGCTCCAGGGCCTGTGCTGATGGGCAGGAGCCTTAAGGCCTCTGGTCTGTAGCTGAGAGTCTGCATGGTTTCCACTCTGTGTCTGAGATGTGTCCCTCTTTGTTACCTCTTCCCTGTTAAGTGATCTAGGCAGCAGTCCTGTGGGTTTTTCAAAAAGGGAAGTAGCCTCGGGCAGAGGATTCAGTTCCATTTCCTAGTCAGGGGACCCCAGGCCACCCCTTAGCTCTCTGAGCCTTTTGCATCCCCACCTGTAAATGCAGACAGGTATGCTGCCCTCAAGGGTGGTCAGGTGGCCTTGTGAGAGTTCTATCTCTGCTCCTTTCTTGTTGGGTTACCCTCAGAACCTCAGTTTCCTCATCTGTAAAGAGGGAAACAGGCAAGACTAGATGATATCTAAGATCCTGTTTGCTTGAACCTCAAAGGATTATCTGAGAGGACTCAGAACTGCTCGGTGCTCCTAGCAGCAGGCATTAGAAGGCCAAATGCCTTTTCCCTCCTCCTGTGAGAGGTGCTCAGCCAGCCATCATCTGACTGGCTTGGGAGGAGATGAAACAATGAGGACAGGTCGGCAGCCCCCTGAGAGAAATTCATGAATAGATTGCTTAACCAGCACTTAGCTGTCGCCAATACTGCTGGCCCTGGAGGGGAGCAAGTCCTGGGGGGCCTGAAGTGTCTGGCCTTGGGGTTCAGGGCACCATGCCTCCTTGAGGCTCAAGAGGCCTGAATTCTGCAAGGGAGATGGGAAAAAGCCTAGCGATACGTTTTCTAGCGATACGTTTTCCCATCTCGTTAGTTCTCAGGTCCTTGCATCTGTAAGGGGATTCTGCTTCAGGAGTCTTGGGTCCAAAATGGGGGCACCCAAATAAGGTGACCCCCTAAAATAGTTCTCTTCATCCTATCTGCTCCCAGCCTGGCCGTGTAGCTAATGCACATCCCGCCTGAATTACATCTTCTGCTACACTGTTCCTCCAGGCACCCATCACCAGACTCCATTTGAAACAGCTTTGTTGAGATATACTCCACATAACATAGAATTCATCCATTTAAACTGCAGCATTTAATAGTTTTTAGTATACTCACAGAGTTACGTAGCCATCACCATAATCTGATTTTGGAACATTTTCATTACTCGAAAAAAACCCTCATATCCATTAGCACACTTCCCATTCCTAAGACAACCCTCCTCCCTTGTCTGGCAACCCCAGGTGCTAAACTACTTCCATGCAATATATGGCCTTTTGTGACTAGCTTCTCTAAGTTAGCATATTGTTTTCAAGGTTCATCCATGTTGCAGCAGTATCTCTACTTCATTCCTTTTTATGGCTGAATATAGTCCATAATAAAATGTACCCTGTATCATTTATCTGTTCTTCAGTTGATGAGCATTTAGATTGTATTTTGCTAGTATTTTGTTGATTTTTGTGTCTGTGACCTGTAGTTTTCTTGCAGTGTCTTTGTATTATCAGAGGAATACTGGCTGCAAAGGAGTTGGGAAGCATTCCCTCCTCTTCTAATTTTTGGAAGGATTTGTGAAAAATTATATTAATACTCTGAATGTTTGGTAGAATTCACCAGTGATACGGTCTGATATAAATTCTTCTTTGAATGATTGGTAGAATTCAGTGAAACATTTTGGGGTATTTATTAATTGAGCCTCATTAAAGGTTTATTTAGATTTTCTGTTTCTTCTTGATGGGTTTTAGTAGTTTCTATCTTTCTAGGAATTTGTTTCATTTGTCATCTGATTTGTTGGTGTAACATTATTGATATTATTCCCTTGTAATCTTTATTTCTGTAGGGTTGGCAGTGCTGTCCCCTCTTTCATTACTGATTTTAGTAATTTATGTCTTCTCCTTTTTTTCTTGGTTAGTCTAGCTGGAGTTTGTTCAAATATGGTTATCTTTTCAAAGAGCCAACTTTTGTTTTTATTGATTTTCTCTATTATTTTCCCAGTCTTTTTAATTTTTTTCCAATCTAATCTTAATTATTTCCTTCCATCTGTTTGATTTGGGTTTGGTTGGTTTGTTTGTTTTATAATTTCATCCCCAGGGTCTCAAAGTCAGCCAGAGTGAGAGACTGAGGACTTTTCAGGGCTCTCCTGCTCATGGTCATAGCTCTGCATATGTGCCTAGCCTTGCAGATCTCCAGATATATGTCAAAACTTTTCAAAGCCCCCCCCCAGTGGACTTTGAAGGTGAAAGGTTAGGTTGATTTGAGATCTTTCTTCTTTTGTAATGTGGCATTTATAGCTATAAGTTTCCCTCTAAGCACTCTGCATCTCATAAGTTTTGGTGTGTTGTGTTTTCATTTCCCTTCATCTCACAGTGTTTCTAAAATTCCTGTTTCAATTTCCTCTCTGGTTATTTAGGAGTGAGTTTAATTTCCACATATTTGTGAATTCTCTAGACTTCTTATTGATTTCTAACTTAATTCCTCTGTAGTTGGTGAGTGTATTCTCATATTTTGTTTTATTCAGTCCTTTTAAATGTTTAAGATTGTTTTATGATCTAGTATATGGGCTATCTTGCAAGATGTTCCATGTGTACTTGAAAAGAATATGTATTCTGCTGGTGGTGGTTGGGGTGTTCTGTAGATGTCTGTTAGGTCTACCTGTTTCCTCGTGTTGTTCAAGTTTTATGTTTCCTCATTGATTTTTCTACCTACTTCTACCCATTTTTGAAAGTGGAATACTGAAGTCTCCAATTATTGTTGAATCTCACTTCAGTTCTGCCCATTTTTACTTCATAAATCATGTAGCTCTCTTGCTTGGGGAATATATGCTTGTAATTGTTGTATCTTCCTGCTGGATTGACCCTTTTATCATTATAAAATGTTCATCTTTGTCTCTAGGAAGACTTTTTTGTCTTAAAGTCTATTTTGTGCAATACTTATATAGTCACACTAGCTCTCTTTTGGTTATTATTTATATGGTATATTTTTTTTCCATCATTTCACTTTCAACCTATTTGTATTTTAAATCTAAATGTGTCTCCTATAGACAGCATTAGTTTATTTTTTAAATCCATCCTGTTAGTCTTGGCCTTTTTGTCTGGGCATTTAATTCATTTATATTTAATGTAATTAATGATCAGGCAAATTTATGTCAGCTGTTTTGTTTTCTGTAAATTTCATGTCTTTTATGTTCTTTTATTACTGCCTTCTTTTTGTGTTAGATATTTTTTGTTGTACCATTTTAATTTCCTTTTATTTCTTTACAATATTTTTAAAGTTATTTTATTACTAGTTCTGGGGATTACAGTTAATTCACCTCTTAATTTAAAACAATTTAGTTCAGATTAACGTTTTTTAATATCAGTAGTATATAGAAACTTCTTTCCAATATAGCTCTATTCCCTTCCCTTCCTTTGTGCCATTATTGCCAGATTAATTACATTTTTATGCATTTATAAGCCCATCAACATACTTTTATAAGTATTGCTCTATGAAGTTGTCTTTTAAATTAGGTAGAAGAAAAGAGCTACAAAAATACATTTATACTGTCTTTTATTTTTAACTAGATAGTTACTTTTATTGGTGTTGTTTATTTCTTCATTTAATGTCCTTTTCTTTCACCAGCAGAACTCCCTTTATTTCTTGTAGGAAACCTTCAGGGCTTAGGCAGTATCTGAGTCTTCACTTCCTGCTTGTGCAGGGTCTCAAAGTCAGCCAGAGTGAGAGACTGAGGACTTTTCAGGTCTCTCCTGCTCATGGGCATAGCTCTGCACATGTGTCTAGCCTTGTAGGTCTCCAGATATATGTCAAAATTTTTCAAAGCCCCCAGTGGATTTCTCTTTTCTCAGATTTTCCTTTTAGCCAGCTCTGTTTGCTCCAATGAGTATCACAGCTTTAGGCAGCTATAATGTTAAAGAATTACCATTGACAGTTTTTGGCAAATGCCCTGCAGATAGGGCTTTTCCTAGAGTGGGCCAAGTCAGAATGACAATGCTCTGAAAAGTGGGGCTTTAACAGAGAGCTGCAAGATGGGTCAAATTGCAGCAGTGCTCCTGAGATGGTACTTTCTGAGATGCCAGTTCACACCCAGGTATATTGGCAGGTACTTAGGTCTTCTCTGGTCAAGGCTTTGTCCTTCTTACCTAAACTTTACCTAGATGCTGAGTGGTGACTTGGAAGTGAGTTAAGGTGCCTAAGGCTTGGTGTCAAGGAGGCAGTATGAAATGTTAGAAACTAGTGAAGCTTGGAGTAGGACAGACCAGGTTCTGAATTCTGGCTCTACCACCTACTCACTACCTGTTCAGCCTCGGGACAAGTTACTTCGCTGACTCAAAGAGGAATACCTTTGTAAATCAGGATATCAACGACTCACCAAGTGTGCTAAGGGAAGAATTAAACTATACTCCATATATAAGGTTGCTAGCATACAGACAAATGCCTCATCATGGAAATGATTATTTAGCTGAGGCTTGGGGTAAGATTCTAAAAAATGATGAAATCAGTGTTGTTTTGTTGAAATGAAAGCACTTATAACACAGCTAACACTCACTCTGAGCCAAGCCTTGGCCTAAGCACTCTAATGTAGAAATTCATTTAGACTGCACAATAACTGTCAAGTGGATTCTACTGTCTCATTTTAGAGATTAGGAAACTGAGGCATAATTTCCTGCCAAAAGCCACTCAGAACCAGGAGTCTGATCCAAGCTTTCTGGCACAAGAGTCTGCACTCCTAACCTGCACTCCGTGTTTATTTAATTTTAATACCATGCAGTGTAAAGCCAGGTGTTCACTTTGACAACTGGCAAGGGAGAATGCATGTGAAAGTAAAACAGAAAGCAGCATATGCCCTTTACTCATGAAACTTGCAACAGTAGGACTGTCACATCCAGTTTGGAAAGAGTCAAAGGTCAGTCACAAACCGGCAGCTTCTCCTTTGTGGCTTCACCCAGGCCAGGTTCCTTTCTGAAGATCAGTCACACACCGAATGCAGACCACCCGCTCCCGCCCTGTTCCTCTTGGGGCAAGTGGTGTGGCCTGTCCAGCAGCACCAGCTGTGGAAGGGGATATTTAATAACTTGGTGCTCACAGTGACAAACCAAGGCACACAGGAGCCAGTGGCCCCATGGGTTCAGTGCAGTCTTTTTCACATGCAAACATGTCCATCAAACTAGTGATGTCATAGTGGCTGCCACTGCCATGTGACTTGACTGTCTGCAGGGCAGAGTACAAGGTGTGGAGCAGGAGCTGGTGTGGGGCCCTCTGCCCCTGCTCCCCAGCCTCCTTCTCAGACTTCACTGAGGAGGGCCCTAACTGGGCAGGAGTCTGAGGCTATGGATAAGATTCAGACAGTGCTCACCAAAATGGCCAGGATGTTTGTAAAACACTGAAATACTTCTGTACCAATTAGTAAATCATCAGGGTCTCTAGCCTTCTGGGGGCTCCTTGGCCTCCCCACTATCCAGTGCCTGAAGCTTCCTGCCTGGCCTAGCAGGGCCACCTAGGACTGGATATGGGCTCGTGACCCGCTTTGTTCTGGTTTATCCTGGCTCTTGCTGAACCATTGTTGAGGATTCTGAACACCACCTAGTCATCATCAACAACTTCTGGAGGCAGAGAGCCCCTGAGCTTGGAGCCAGGAGAGATCTTTGAGATTCCGTGGTTTCACTTTCTCAGTCTATGGATGAGGAGAGTGAGAGACCAGTGTCACTGTCCAAGGGCACAGGGCTCATTTTGAAAGACCGTGAGCCTCTTACAGGTTGGGGGGTTACAGCATGGGGGGACAGCATAAACAGTTTGGGAGTCAGGCTGCCCTGGTTTTCAGTCCTGACCCTCCCACTCTGACCTGCTGTGCCCCTGGGCATGCTCCTGGGCTCTGCCTCTCGGTCTCACACGGCTGGGAGAGCACCACCTCAACCGGGCTGTCAGGATGCAGTGAGGGTGTGAGGAAAAGGACAGGTGTGGATGAGTGCCTACCAGCAAACACTGTCATCCAGCCGGGGCTGCAGAGACACCCACACTTTCTAACTTAGCAAGGTCCTAGCAGCCATGCCTATGGCCACCTGCCTGCCAACAGGCCAGTACAGCCTCACCCCAATCCAATTTAGGTACAAGCAAGCTCCTTTCTGGTGAAGGCCTCACAGGGGAGGGAAAGGAGAGCATCTACCATTCAATGCTAATGATTGAATCCTCAGTACTGAGAAGTGTGAGCTGAGAGGACCTCAGAGATCACCTAGCCCTGCCTTCTCATTTTTCAGATGAGTTTTTTAAAAAGCTCATAAGAGAGGAAGTGACTTGCCTAAGGCCACAGAGCATGCCAGTGGCCCAGCTGGGACTTCTCCACAGTCAGTTGAGTCTGGGGGCTTGTGCTCTTGGCTGTGAACAAGGCTGCCTAACTTTGTTCTAGTTTCATTCACATGAATCGAGGGTGAGTTCTGTGCACAGAACTGTGCTGAGCCACTTACAGAGAGCTTGTCCCATTCCTTATTGCAAAATATTGAATGAAGGGAAGGGGCAGGCCATACAAGCCCAGGAGCATGGCCAGGTTGCTGCAGGTCAAACTGGAGGGTCAGAATTGGAAACCAGCAAGGCTGAGGGTTGGGAGGGCACAACCTTTTCATGCCACCTCTGGCAGAGGTTGGACATAGTCAGCCCCTTGACTATGGCCCTGCTGAGAATGTGCTTGGGGGTCAGGGCAGCTCTATCACAAATGGTCTTTCCTCTATTGTCTCAACGTTTTCCAAGTACCAGCAGGGACAAAATGGGCTTAGACTTAAGCCTCTTGACTTTGCCATGGTCCCGGCCCTCTCTGATGCCTGCCTTGCTCATTTGCATTGCTTCCACAGCCCTGGTGTCTTTGTAGATTCACAGGGTCAAGAGGGGTTCCCTTTACGCCTGCCAGGTTTCTCAGCCACAGTTCAGAAATGTTTTATGCATGAAATGCATTAAATAAGTGGTCTTTGATTTGGGAAGGAAGAGAGGCTAACATTTACTGAAGGCTTACTGTGCCAAGCACAGCCTCTGATTTCTCAACCTCCCCCACGAGGGGTGTATGAGACTGTCAGTTTTAGAGATGAAGATATCGAGACTCTGAGAGGTAAATAACTTGTCCCCAGCCAGCCAGATGTCACTGCTCAGGATAAGTCTGAACCCAACTCTGAAAGACCCCAGTATCCCTGCTCTTTTTCTCTTGCCTCAGCTGTCTTTCAAGTCTCTACTCTTCTGGAAAGAATCCAGTTGAAGTGCTTGACTGCTAGGACTATGGGTCTTTGAGGTTTCTCTAGCCACCTAATAAAGTGATTTCTAATGAAATCCTAAGGACATCCTTCCTTCCTGTGCCTCCCTCCTCTCTGACCCAGAGGACATCACCAGAGCCTGGAAATCCGGGAGTATCAGGCACTGAAAGAATGTCATGGCCCACTCCCTTTATTCAGAGAGGCTGGAGAGTCATTGCTTCCCAATAAACTCCTGGGAAGACACTGACCAGGACTGGGCAGCAGGGAGGGCACGGGTGAGTCTGGGGGAAATGAGGCCACGGAGCCCCGGAAAAGGCCCAGGTCACCCAACATCCGCCCTGCCTCCCCTGTGAGGACCCATTGTCCTGGCTCAGGCTCCCAGGCTGGCCCACCATTGCCACTGCAGCATTCATGAGCTGGCTCTGAGGCCCATTCTGAGTTAGTGCTATTTGTAGAATCTTCTTTAAATACCACAAGAGTGCCATTCACAGAGCGTCTGCACGGCGATCGATGGCGGAGGTTGGAACAAAGCTCTGCTGTGCTCGGCATCCCCTTCTGGCCACTGCCAGAGGGCATTCCTCCGCCCCACCAACGGGTGCTGGGGCCCTTCTTGGCCAGGGTGCTTCCAAGCAGGACCTCATGGGGCCCAGCACAGACTCTGGTCCCCCGCGCCCGCCTGGAGTGTGCCCTGGGCCACACTGGCTTTAGGAGGGAGGGCAGGGACAGCTTTTGGCTCCCATAAAGGAGACTGTGCCCTTCACAGAGGGAGGCCCCCAGGAGGGCCAGGTCTGGTCAGCCCCATCTCAGGCCACACATGGGTTGGCTCAGTTGCAGCTGGGTGGACAGATCAGAGCAAAGACTCAGGCAGAAGTCACCAGAGAGGGACCAGGAGGATGAAGCCTTTTGCAGCCAGAATCAAAGGCATTCTCTGGCATCCTCCACTGACCATGTGCAGGTGCACGGCAGCGTCCTCACCAGCTGCACCCGTCCTCTCCCAGCAGTACCCCAGTGCTCTCAGGACCACTGCTCTTGGGTGTTAGCAGTGTCACCATCAGCAGTGCCTTATGTGGCAGCTGAGCGGAGAAGAGGAGCTGAGTGTTCTCTCTGCTGGTGGCTTCCGGGGCCTTTTCCATGCTAATGGCCTGTGACTCCCAAACGTTCAGCCCCCAGTTCCTTCCTCTGGGCAGTCCTGGGCTGGGCAGTGATGGACTGTCCTGCATTCCCTTCAGGATGTGGGTGTGGCTGGAGCCTCAGGTGCTGGCTCATCTGTTCAAAGGGTTTGCTGACTTCCCAATGTTTGTCTTCCCCCACTGGTACCTAAACATATGTTATGTAGAAAATCGGACATTCCTGCACAGGAGGCAGCTGAGTTGTCTCATCCCTAGCCTGAGGCCAAAAGCCTGTGGTGGGCCTTGTGTGTGTCTGGGAGTGGCTGGAGGGACCCTCCATGGTACCCCAAAAGGCATGGCAGCCAGGACCCAGCAGCTCCCTTGCTGAGCAGCACAGGACTGACACACAGGACCCCATGGTGGGTTTTAAAATGTCCTCAGCAGATGTCCGGCAAGTCCCAGCTAACAGCTGGTCCTGAAGGACACTGGGCCACTCCTTGACCAGTGTTGGGGTCAGTACACACACCACACCCCCACAGCACAGCCTGTGATTCCTGCAGATGGTTCTGTCTGGCAGTGTAAATCCAGGTGAGGGCTGGGTGAGACAGACATCCCAAGGATGGTTTGGGGATTCTCAAAGCATCAGTGTGCAAAGGACAACACCCTCAGTGTGGACACTGGCCATTCCAACATTTGAACCCTGGCCGTTGAACTGGACTCTGACCATCTTGGTGGAAGGCAGGATGACTCTGGGAAGTAGGCCCTCTCAGGGACAGGCAGGACCATGTCTCTCACTGTGCTAGACTTCAGGCAAGCACCTTGGTATTTCCATGCCATTCTTCCCCCATCAGTAAAAGGGAACCATAAGGCCTAGGCTGGAGATTGCTATGGGAAGCAGGAGGCCCTGAGAGGCTGGAGGACTTGAGGCTTAGTCCCCAGCCCCACCAGCCTCATGGAGAGGGACATCAGATAGATGAGGCAGAAAATCTCAGCTCTGGCATTCTGGTTGGGATACTGTGGGCAGTTTTCTTCTATAGAAAGTGGAAAAATACGAATTTCCTCAAGATTGTTGTGAGGCTTAAATGTGAGAACATACAGGCCACCATGTTATATAACTCCAGAAGAGGTTAAGCAATTCATATAAACTACATTGTGAATTGATACCTCCAGAGGGTACCATTCATTTAGACTACAGTGAGAATGGCTGCCTGGGGGTGGGGATTGGGGTTCCAGGCACTTATCCTGGAATGTCAGCATCTGGGGACATCATTCATTAAAACTATAAGATGAATGGCTGCCATGTGCTTGGACTACCACGTGAATGGCTGCTGCCTTAAGTTGTGTTATGGATAGGTGCTGGTTAACAGTGAATACATTAAACTGCCATCCTGGCACTAGCCAGACTTCTTACTTTGGTTGTTTATACCTGGCTTCCAGGAAGGAGGCAGCTTATGAAAATAGTATGTTGTTTTTTTAAGAATTTGGGTAAAAAATTGTGGGGAGAACAATTAGCTAAAGCCCTTAGGTGTCACATACCTGCTGTAGGTGGGCCACATTCAGCTGGACCTCTGGAACCCTTGCCCAGAGAAAAGGGCATTAGTGAGAGATCCATGGTGTTCTCATGAAATTGAGAGAATTTCTTACATGTTCAGCATAGAGTTTGTGGCCCACATGACCAGCAAGAGGAGGCAGAAAGGAACTGGGAAGTTGAGGGGACTGTGCAGTATCGGGCCAGTGGAACATGGGTGGGGAGTGTCACAGGCTCCAGGCACAGCTCTGCCATTTGCTGGGTCCTTTTTCTGAGCCTCAGTCTCTTCACTCAGCCCTTCTCTCCAGTCAGTGTAATTCATTATAGGCCTTTGCCTCTGTAAGCAGCCCTCTGGACCAGCCCTCTCTCCGCCCTGGTCTCCAACTCACTCTGGCAGTCGGAGAATTGATGGTACAGTGGTTAGTGTAGAAGCCTCATGGCTCACCTCTGGGGGAGGTGGAAATGGCTTAACCTAGGAACTGCCCTCCCCAACTCCTCCAGGCTGTGTGGGGATCCTAGAGCAGCCAGCCTGGTCCCCCCACCCTGCACCTGGGAGAGTTCGGGTGAGGCAGAGGTTTTGTGATGCAGAAGTGGAGAGGGTGTTTATGACTATCTCCATAATAAAGAGCGGAGGGGTGGGAGGAATTCCCAGCCTCCAGTCTACACCCTCCCAGACTCTGGAGTAAAGGGCAGATGTCTTTGTTGCTGCTAATTTGTCTTGAGTTGATTCCCGGTCTCTGGCCCGCCTGCTTGCCCGTGGGCCCCTGAGAACCAGGGCTTCATTCTTGTGTTCCCAGTGCCTAGAACGGCGCCTGGCAGGACTCAGGCAGTGCAGTGATAGGATCTGAGAATGTTCCTCAGGGCAGTGATTCTCCCGCACCTGCCCTGCGGGGCTGCATCCAGCGACTGGGGACTAACAGGAACTTCCTCGTGGTTAAAGGAGAAATGCAGAAGTAGCCATTAGGAATCTAGTCGGGTCCTTGGGTGATGATCAGCGCCCACTGTACCCCAGGCCCTCTTACCCTGTGATGCCAAGCTGGGAGGCTGGGCACAGGAAACTCGCCAGGACTGCCATCCCTGGATCAGTGCTTTTCAAGTAGCTGGGCTGAGCCTGCAGTGGGGGTCAACTGGGATGGGTGTGAGAAGGGAATGCCACCAGCATTTAAAAAACTGATGCTGACAATTACAAAGTGATTTATTTTTATTATTTTATTATTATTCAGTGTAAATGTTTTTATTTGTTATTATTTAGTTTAATGTGCAGTTTCTGGAGACAGTGAGCAGGGAGTGGTGGGATATGGGACACCCGCCTGCACCAGCTTTTTGGGCCCAGGGCCCACTGTGGCTTTCGTTATACCCCAGGGGCTCAGAACCCAGGGCTGATCCTTGTCCTTGTGCTGCCTCCGGATCACCACCAAAACCAAGACATCCTCACACAGGCACTTATCACTCCCTGCCCCCCTCCCTTCCTGGACTGTGTCCCCACTTCAACCCCCTGGACAACTGCCAGAACCTCTGCCTACCTCCAGACCTATTCACACCCACCTAGCGGGACTGTGCCACACATAGGACCTCAGGACTTTTCCACCTCTGGGCCTTTGCTGTTGCTGCCCACCTCCCAATCCTCTGTGCCAGGACCAGATCTGGGCAAGAGAGCTAGCCCCTCTCATTACTTAGCTCTCTGCTCAAGGATCCCCTCAGCCAGGGCTTTCCTGACCTCCTGTGGAAGTAGCAACCACAACCGTATCTTTGACACAGTCACCCCATCTGAACTCACCTCCAGCCTGTGTTTGCTCACCCCTTATTTATCCATTTCCCCCAGGAGTAATGCCAGTGGGGCTGGGCCTTGCCTGTTCACCCACATACCCTCCACCTTGCAGTGCTAAGCACCATGCTGGCACACAGTGGGGTCTCGGGGACTATCTGTTGCCTCATTGAGAAAAAGAGCCTCCCCTATACATGCTGGCGAGGCCAGGCCAGCCCAGCCTGCCTGTCAGCTCCTGCACCCTCAAGCCCTCCAGGTCAGGGAAGGGGAGGCGGGGAAGAGGGATGCTCCCAGGACCACCCTTGACTAGTAGGTGACTGGAGCTAGTGGGTACCTGCTCCCCTTTCATCCTGGGCTGGCAATTCTGAGACACAATTCATAAGGCTGTACAGGCTATGCCGGCTGAATGGAGCCCCCAGGCATCCAAAGCAGTGGCCAGCTTGATCTCACATCTCCGTGGGCTCTCCTGTCTTCCCCATTTCATTCCCTGTCCATGTGCCTCCCTGAGGTAGCTCCCCAAATCCACTACCTGCACAGGAGCCTGCTTGTGTCTCGGGCGATGGTTTGCGGGAACCCAGGCTAAACCGTGCAGTGTTAGTATGGGTGGGGGGTGGAGGGGTGAGATTCTCAGGAGCAATGTGAAGTAGCAAAAGGCCCCAGTCTCCTCCATTAACAGCAGCTCCTGTTAGCCATGGTGCTTCCATCATCATTTAGCAGATGTTGAGGCAACCCACCTGGAGCAAAGCACTCTGCTAGGTTTAGGAGAGGTGGGGGATGTGTCTCATACCCCAAAAAGCCAAGAAGGGGAGATCCAGGAGTATAGGAACCTGGGGCTGGGAGGGGAGAGGGGGCTGGGTGTGGACTGAGGGGGGTCTTGGATACAAATCAAAGTTCCCCCACTTACCAGATCCCAGGGTTTAAGAAATTTATCCCCCAGGCCTCAGCTTCTCCTCTACATAGTAGGGATGGTAATATGATCCTAGCATTTACTTTCTTGAGTTGCCTGGAGGAGTGCAAGCCTTTGCAAGCATTAGCCCTGTGGGGTGGCAGGAAGAGTAAAGGCAGCAGCTGTGGGGCCTCTCACCTCTCTGCAGCTGACATTGTAACATTGTAGAAATAAAATTCCCCTGCCAGGAGTCATTGGAGAGGTTTAATCTAACTGTAAAGAAGCTGGCAACTGAGTAGGCCTTCATACGTGTTATTTCCTTTTCCTTCCTTAGATAATGAATTAAACCATTATTCCCTCCAGGTCAGCATAAATCACATGCTTTTCAATTCTAGGTGTCAGGCCCACCCCTCCTCCTCCACAACCCCCAACCCTTGAGCTGCTCAGAACCTGCTCTTCATCTGACAGTTGGCATATTCCAGTTTAATAGGCTGTTATTTTCAACTTTTTTTTCTATACAAAAGTTCATTTTAAATGGGGGTGGGAGGGGGCGCTGGCCTTAAAACTGGTGGAATTTTCTCGTCTCAGCCCTACATGCAGTGGGCAATATTAGTCCTGAGGCCTGGCTTTCTGACTTGCCTGGGAGGTTGGGAGACGTGAGGCGGCAGTCAGGCCACGTCCAAAGCCAGATGAGGCCAAGCTGTGGGTGGGAGGATGCATTCTCAAAGGGTGGCCTCAACCCCTCTGTCTACACCCCAGGAATCCTTCCTAGCACATGCACGTGCACTTGATTTGCATTTGTTTGTGATAATGCATCAGGCCCTTCCCCAGCAGGCTGCACTCTCCGAGAGGCCGGTTCTATTTGCTGTGTTCCTAGCACATGGCACAGTGCCTTGCACTTGGTAGAGCTCCAATAAATACTTGTGGAAGGGAGACTGGGGTAAGGAAAACTGGAAGTGGCTGAGGGGAGAATAGTTAGGGAAGGTGAAGAAGTGGGGATATTTGAGCTAGGTCTTAATGAATGAATAGGAGTTTACCAGACAGACAACGTGGGAAAGGCGTCCCAAGAAAAGGGAACAGCAGGTACAAGGGCAGTGAGGCATGAAGTGCATGGTATGTCCCAGGAACAAGAGGTAGGGCAGAGTGCCTGGAGTGTCCAGGGAGATGGGGGAGTAGCTGGCTGGGCTGAAAATGTACTCCGGCTGAGCAGCAAGGAGCCCTTTGGAAAGCGGTGAGCTGGGATGCATACTGAAGGCAAAGGAGAGAGGCTATGGGGTGGAATTCTTACTGGGAAGGGAGAGACCCGACTTACATTTCAGAAAGGACCCTCTGGCCTAGCCAGGCATTCCCCTGCTGGCTCATGTTCTTCCTTCACTTCTGCAATTGTCCCTGTGAGAAAAAATAGACTCCCATGGGTGCTGCCTGGGGCAAGGTCAGCATGAATTCCCTCAAAAACCCCAACATCCCCTGAACCACAGAAGATTCCCCAGGAAGATGCTGGTTTTGAGAACTGAAACTCTGCTCTAGGGATGGGCTGGAAAATAGGGAAGTTGGACTCAAATCATTTGGAGGATATTTGGTGGAATTTTCCTAAATTAAAAGTACTCAAAGCACAGAGCAGGTCTAACTTCTCAAGGGCCAAACATAGGAGCCACCACCTCTTTCAACACTGAAAAGAAACAATCTTTATTCAAGAAGTAATCTGTGCCCATGATAACGCACACACGCTTCAAAAAGTCTATAGTGAAAAATTCAGGAGCCCTTCGCCTCATCTCCTGAAGCAAGCCCAGCCCCTTAGTTCTGCTCATCCTTCTAGAAATAGGCAGGCACTACACCCATGTGTACATATCACTCTTACACAAATGGCACATACTCCTCATGCCCTTTTTTGCTTTTTCCACATAATAATTTTCCTATATCAGATAGTTCCATCATCTTTTTTTAGATGTACATAGTTTATTTAACTTGTATGTTATTTATTTAACTTGATGGATTGTTAAATTGATCCCAGTTTATTCTGTCCCCTTATGCACATGTAAATTTATTTGCAGAGTAAATTACCTAGGAAAGGATTGCTGGCTCATTTCAAATCCTGATAGATATTATCAAATTATTCCCAAAGAGGTTGTGCAAAAATCTACTTCTACCAACATGGTGAAGGGCTGCCCACTTTCCTAACCATCCCTGTGGGTCTGGGCCTCCAGCCATGAACCCCCTTGCCCCTTGGTGAGCTGGTGGCCCCCTCTGAGTGATTCCCAGGTGCTAATATGCTAGCACAGCTGATCCCACACTGCGTGTGAGACTTGCAGCCCACCATTCATTGCCTCCACCACCCACAAGTGATCTGAGATGTCTTTCACTTGTTACCTTATATTAAATTGTTTTCATTTAGTTTTTAAAATAGACAGTATGGTTCAAATATCAAAAGGTGGAACGTAGAGTCCCCCTGAGCCCATCTCTGGCCACCTACTTCCCTCCCTAGAGGAGCCTCTGCTCCCAATGTCTTCTGTCTCCTTGCAGAGATATTTTGCACATATTTAAACAAATTAGTATCTCTCCTGTTCTTCCTCCCTCCCTCATTTCCTTTGCAAAAATGATAGCATATCATTGCTTTTTTTCACTGAACAGTATCTAGCAGAGAACATTCCAAATCTGGGCATGAAGGGTGATCTCATTCTTTTCAATATCTGCAAAGCATCACCTTTTGTGAAGATAGATATATCCCTCTCCTCTCCTTTAATCAATTGTCCTTAAACTTTCTTCTCTTTGCTATGCAAATATTTTTAAATTTTGTGTAGTAAAATTTTCTTTCTGTTGTCTCTGGCTTTTGTGTCATATTTAGAAAGGCCTTTTCTACTTTGAGACTATACGAAATTTCTCCCACAGTTGATCCTGGTGCTTTTGTGGTTTCATTTTTCATCTTTAAATCTTTGATCCATCATGAATTTTTAGTTTATTTTGAGATGTGATACAAGGATTCAACTTGGTTATTTTTCTCCAGGTGGCTGTCCGTTGGTCCCTATTCTATGTATGAAATAATCCATCTTGTCCTCACCCATTTGAAATAACTTACTTATTTTGTTCAGACTCCAATATGTATTTGAGTCTCTCTCTGTTGATGGTAGTCAGAGCCATGCAGTTTTAATTATTGTAGCTTTATGCTCTATTCTGTTTTAATAATTGGTAGGGCTAGTCTCATTTCATTATTTTTTTTCAAAAATGTATTTGCTATTTCTGTTAGTGAAATTTAGAATCAACCTGTCTAATTTAAAAAGAAATCCTATTAGTATTCTATTGAGCTAAATTTATAGGCTAGATAAGGATAAATTGGTGTTCCATTTTGTGGGTTTTTCTGCTTATTTGATGGTATGCATTTCTGTTTCTTCTAATGTATAAACAGACCGGCTTCTATATATTAGTTTTGTGTCTGAATACCTTATTGAAATCTCTGACTGCTCTTCATGGTTTTTCAGTTCATTGATGTAGGTTGTCCACATATATAAATAATAATAGAAATAATAATAATATCATGTCCTCCCATTCAGCTTTTATAGTTTCACATTCTTCCTCTAACCTAACTGTGCTGGCAAATACTTCCAGGAAAATGCTAAATAACAGTGACGATATTGGACATGCTTGTATTGTCCCTGGCTTTGATGTGAATACCGCTAGGGTCTCTCCACTAAACACAAGGATGGCTTGGCAATTTCCATGTTGAGAAAGGATTCATCTGTTCTTATTTAATGTAGAATTTCTATCAAAATGGATGTTAGATGTGGCCAAGTGCCTTCCAAGGTTTCCCCTTAGACCAAGGCTACAGGTCCATCAGCTAGCCCAGACCTACCCCTCCCTGGCTCCCTGGGGGCCACTGCAGCAATGAAGGGCTTCCTGGAGGCAGTCATAGTCTATACCAGAATGCTTTCAGCTGCAGGAAGCAGAAAATCTCACCTAATCCAGTTCAAATCAAAGGAGACGAGTGATATTCACAAACTGACAAACTCAAGAGTAGGTAGCTCTGGGTTCAGTAGTTCGGCCAAGCCAGTGAGGGTGCAGGGTCCTCCCCCGCCGCCCACCACCACCCTCCTTGGCCTGTTGGCTTTGCTTGCTAGTCAGTGTGGTCACAGGATGACTGCCAAGGGTCCTTATTGGCAGGCAGGACAGGCCCTCTTGATGAAAAGGGGGCTCTTGGGGGGGTTCCTTCTTAGAAGTCAGGAGGCCTTTCTCATAAATCCCTCCAAGAACCTCCCCTGTGTTCAGACACTGTGTGTCCAGTCTTAGCCTGTACAGTGGAACTGTTTTTCATTTCTTGCAAAATCATATTTAATGTCCCATAAGCACTCATTGGGTTTTTTTTGGTATCATTAATGTACAATTACTTGAACGACATTATGGTTACTAGACTCCCTCTATTATCAAGTCCCCACCACATACCCCATTACAGTCACTGTCCATCAGCATAGTAAGATGCTATAGAATCATTACTTGTCTTCTCTGTATATACTGCCTTTCCCATGTCCCCCCACCCCCGCTACATTATGTGTACTAATTGTAATGCCCCTTTTTCCCTCTTATCCCTCCCTTCCTACCCATCCTCCCCAGCTCCTTTCCCATTGGTAACTGTTAGTCCATTCTTGGGTTCTGTGAGTCTGTTGCTGTTTTGTTCCTTCAGTTTTTTCTTTGTTCTTATACTCCACAGATGAGTGAAGTCATTTGATACCTGTCTTTCTCCACCTGGCTTATTTCACTGAGCATAATACCCTCTACCTCCATCCATTGTTGCAAATGGTAGGATTTGTTTTCTTCTTATGGCTGAATAATATTCCATTGTGCATATGTACCACATCTTCTTTATCCATTCATCTACTGATGGACACTTAGGTTGCTTCCATATCTTGGGTATTGTAAACAGTGCTGTGATAAACATAGGGGTGCATATGTCTTTTTCAAACTGGGCTGCTGTATTCTTAGGGTAAATTCCTAGGAGTGGAATTCCTGGGTCAAATGGTAAGTCTATTTTGAGCATTCTGAGGAACCTCCATACTGCTTTCCACAATGGTTGAACTATTTTACATTCCCACCCCCAGTGTAGGAGTATTCCCCTTTCTCCACATCCTCACCAACATTTGTTGCTGTCTGTCTTTTGGATGGTGGCGATCCTTACTGGTGTGAGGTGATATCTCATTGTGGTTTTAATTTGCATTTCTCTGATGATTAGGGATGTGGAGCATCTTTTCATGTGCCTGTTGGCCATCTGAATTTCTTCTTTGGAGAAGTGTCTCTTCAGCTCCTCTGCCCATTTTTTAATTGGATTATTTGCTTTTTGTTTGTTGAGGTGTGTGAGCTCTTTATATAATTTGGATATCAACCCCTTATTGGATATGTCATTTATGAATATATTCTCCATACTGTAGGATGTCTTTTTGTTCTACTGATGGAGTCCTTTGCTGTACAGAGCTTTTTAGTTTGATATAGTCCCACTTGTTCATTTTTGCTTTGTTTCCCTTGCCCAGGGAGATATTTTCATGAAGAAGTTGCTCATGTTTATGTCCAAGAGATTTTTGTCTATATTTTTTTCTAAGAGTTTTATAGTTTCATGACTTATATTCAGGTCATAAGCTCTCATTTTTTAAAAGGCTACATATGACCCTAACATGGTTATGTACCCCACTTCACTAAGCCAGTGCCCTGTTTGGGACAGCCCATAAAATTGACATCTTAGGGTTCACTGCAGCTGGCCTGCATGGATGCTTTTGAGTTCTGGAGCAGTCAGTGTGCACCCCAGGGTTTCGCCATTTGGGATGCTGGGCAGGGAGGGGGAGTGCTCCAACTGTCTGCCCTGGGAAGGGGTGGGATGCCAGGACATGTTTTTTCAGTATAGCAGTGGTTGCCTTTTCTGCTCTGACCCCAGAAGCAGGGAGGCTGGTGAGGGCCTTCATGTGTCCCGCAGACAGGCACCTGGCACACTTTGTTGAGGGGTCTTTACAAAACATTTGTGATTAATGAAGTCTTAGCCAGCACATCCCAAGGAAGATGGAGGTTGACATAAGCTTTCTGTGTGTCCCAGTGTAGTGACACTGGGTGCAGTCTGCCAATACAGGGTCTCTGCTTGTCCCCATCCTGCTCTGCCAACTTTCTCCTTTCTTCATAGTATCCCATCTTCCTCCCCAGAAAATAGAGCATGTGGCCCCTGGCAGATGTCACCTGCACAGAGCTTTGTGGAGGTTGAGGGTCTGCCCTAGAGGTTGTACCCCCTTTCCTGTGGGTGCTTATAAGCAACCCTAAGGGACAGATTCAAGAGAGCCCTAAAGGGACCATAGGGAGCTGCCCTTCCTGCTCCTCTCTGCTTGAGGCCCCCACTTCTGATATGCTGCTCCCTGCCTCTCTCAGCACCCTGGGCCAGCATCTCCTAGTGACAGATGCTGACTGTGCTGGGGGGTGCCTGCAGTGCTGGCCTGGGATGGAGCAGGTGGGGGAGGCCAGTGTCTGTGAGACCCAGAGCACTGCAGAAACCTCACCTGTGAGGAGGATCTGAGGGCCAGGCAGGTGGGCGGCAGACACCAGGCCACTTGGGCTTCATCCCTATGTCTCCAGCTGTCCTCTGCCTCTTACTTACGAGTCCATTTTTCCATTTTCCCCACCTGTTCGGACTTAGTTTGTGGCACGTGTTTAGGCCACAAGACAATTCCTCTCTGCTTGCTTAGAGTCCCTAACAGCAGATGACCATCCCACGCTCTCTCCCTCTTTCAACATTCTACCTTCCCTTCTCCCCCTTTTCTGTCTGCCTTCACAACAATAAAAAGGCTTTGTAGAAACACAGAGGTGAGTTGTCAGCCTCCTCACATCTCTGCTGTTGGATTCAAGCCACGGCCTCTTTATAAGATACTCTTAGGAGTGGAGTCTGTCATTTTTTGCCGTGTTCTATTCATTGAAAGCAAGTTGCCAGGACCAGCCCACACACAAGGCAGTGATTACAGAAGGGGGTGCTTCCCAGGAGGCAGGACTCTCTGGGGCCATGTCAGAGGTGGCCCCCAACAGGGATGGAGCTGGAGGACAAGTCACAGCCAGACTGCTGGGTTCAGATCCTCAACCCTCAAGAGCGGGTTGAGTGGCAAACACTTGAGGAGACCAGCTGGCAAGTGATCTCCTCTTGCTGCCCAGGGCCAGCTGGGAAGCACCATTCTAATAGTTATGTGACTTTGGACAAAGTACTAAACCTCCCTCAGCCTCTGTTTTCTCATCTGTAAAATGGTGTCATAACTGTACCTTACAGGGTTGTTGTGAGGATACTGGCCTAAAATAGGCAAAGCTCTTAGATCAGTGCCCAGAATATGGTATATGTCCATGAAAGTTGGGTAACTTGTTAAGAGAGATTGCCGGTCACTTCCAGAGCCCTCCATGTGCCTGAACAAGGACGACCACCATTTGCTGAACTCCCACCCTTTTCTAGGCACTGGACTAGTAGTCCCTGGGGACACCAGAGAGACCAAGGGAGGCAAGGGCTGCTTTCATGGAGCTTACATTCCTTTAGCAGAGACACAATTAAGTATCCAAACAAGCTAAATCCCTGATCTGGTAAGTTCTATAGAGAACAGAGTGCAAGATAAAGGGCAGGGGGGACAGTTACTTGGCAAGGGTCCTCCTCCACAGCTGATGTCTGCAGGTAAGAGGGCACCAGCCTTGCAAGGAGCTTGGAGGACAACATTCCCAGCACCTGGAAGTACAAAGGCTCTAGTTGGACGAGGGTGAGCGGGAGGAAGGGAAAGGGGCCAGAAGGGCCAATGGCAGTAAGAGTGGGCAAGTGGGAGGAGATGCGGTCGGGGGACCTGGAGGCCTGAGGTTGAGTCGGAGATGGACTTTATTCCAGGGACTGGAAGGCCCTCTAAAGAGTGTTAAGCAGGTGTGCTTTACACTTAACTGGCTGTTTTTCTCTGTTAAAGGGATGGATGATGGATGGACAAATGGGGGAGATGGGCAAATGAACAGGTGGCAGCCACACAAGCATGGCCTCTCACCCTGTCCTCCTTCACTAGACTTCGGTGCCCACTGTCTGCCCCAGGCCTTTAAAAAATACCTTCAGAGTTGCCCTTGGCCCAGGCTCCTGATGGTGTGTCCCGGGAGGAGTGAGGCAGGAGAGCCTGCCAGGCTGCAAGGGAGAGTCTCAGGCTCTCTTCGTCCCAAGAGCTGGGGAGATACCTGAGGGTGGCAGCCGATTTTCGTGGAAAGAATCCCAGACGCCTAAGTTCACATCCTGGCTGGGCCATTTCCCAGCCGGGTGGCCCTGGGTCACCGAAGTTTCGGGAGGTGAGCTTCACAGGGGTGTCCACAACTGTAGAGAGAGGGCGCACTCAGGAAGCACAGGCAGGCGTGTGCGCAGCCCATGGCCTCTTCATCTCCTTGAATCCTCACCAGACCTTACGAGATAGGTCCAGTTTTGGACCTATCTGAGGAAATGGAAACAAAGATTACGTGGCCAGTAAGGACTTAATATTTATAACATTTCTCCCATTTAATCTTTGCCAACCCAGTGAGGCAGGTGAAGGGGATTCTCTGAGTCTCGCTTGAAGCGGAGCGCCTGATGCACAAAGCTAGAGGGTCTGGGGTGCAGTCCTGGGTGCGCAGCCTCTCGGGGGCGGGGGAGCCGGGGACCGGGAAGGGCCCAGGCAGCCCGCCGCACTTCCTGCGCTCTGGTCCGCGGCTGCCGGGAGGGAGCGCGCAAGGTGGCTGCCCAGGGGATATGCGTCGGGATTTCCGACTTAGGAAACCTCGCTGCCCCTGTCCCAGCGGAAGGGCCCCGGGGATTCCGGCAGTTCTTTCTCGCCCCGCCCGGGGCATCCCGGTTTTGGGCCGCAGAGAAGCGCGGAAGTTCCCCTTGAGAGAGAAAAAGGGCCTGGGGCCCAGCGCCCACAGGCAGAGCGCACAGGCGGCGCAGCCTCTGCCGTGAGCCGCTGCTCGCCCGGCCCGCGTCCTGGCCAGGCTGTGCCTGGAGCCTGCTTCTCCCATCCTACCCCGCCGATTCGCACCATGCCCTTCTGCCCCGCCAGGCATTTGAAGAGCAGGCGTCTCCCTAGGGGTAAGTGGACAGCCAAGGTCAAGAGCGGGTTTCAGGGCCCAGGTCTGGGTATGATTCACTCTAGAAGAGCAGGTGGCGTTTGGTGGCCGCAAAGCAGTCCAGAAAAGTGAGTGAACACAGGACAAGGACACACGGGTGGCTTGGACCCCTGCTCGGATTTAGCCTGGAGTCTGGCAGAGATGGGCAGACGAGGCAACCCCTGGAAAGTCTGCAGAAAAGCCCAGCTGGCACCCCCCCCCACCCCCCACCCCCCGCCACACACACACACACACTCTTTCTCTCACAAGCACGCAGGCGCGCACACACGCACACACTCCCTCTTTCCCTCTCTCTATTTCTCAGGAAGTTCGAGGGTGGCTGTTCTCCCCCTTCTCTACAGCTTCAATCTGTTGTCTAAAAGCTGGCCAGTCCATGACTCCTGAGCACTTGAAATGGGGCCAGTTCCATTTTGAAGACTTAGCACAAAAAATGTATATAAGATAAGATAGCTGGACAATTTCTGATTACAAGTTGAAATGAATGATTATTTGGGATATATTGGGATAGATAGAATGTCATTCAAAATAATTTTACCTGTTCCTTTTTACTTTTTTAATGTAGCCACTGAAACATTTAAAATTATGCATGTGGCTTGCAGTATATCTCCACTGGACCAAACTGGTCCAGACAGCTGTATCCCCACATCTGGCCTTCACCCCTGGGAGTCCAGCTGGGGTGGCTCTTCCTGCAGCTCCTTGCTTCCCCAGGCTGCCAGCAGGCCCTGTGACAAACCATACAGTGCAAATAGTGACTTATTTTTTAAACAGTTTTCATAATCCTCCATTTGATTAGTTGCATCAGAATGACAATTTTCCACCTGAATGTCTTAGAACAGGTCCCATGGGCTATAGGGGTCTATAAAATGCTGTCACAAATATCACTCACTCCTTTTTCTTTTTATTATGAAAACTTTTACACAGAGAAGTTGAAAGATAGGCTCTCTTGTCCTAGAATCCCCCCTGCCAGGGTATACTGCATTTTGGATTCACCTCTTCTCTCCCAAAGCCCTTTGCGTGGATGAAAAGACAGTCAAGCAAGAAAGGAAGTTCTTAAGTTCAGAGGGGAAGAGAGCTCAGCTGGGAACAAGAAAAGCTGGGCTGGGGTTCTGGTTGGGTCACCTGGGACTGGTCCCCTAGACCAGAGTGGGGACAGTTTGAGGAAACAGACTCCCTGTAGTCACAGTTCACTGATTTTATAACTTGGACACGTTTCTAAAGAACTCTGAGCCTCAGTTTCCTTTTATTGAGGAGGAAGAATTTTTCCTTTATCCTTTGAGTTTCTTTTAGCTGGTTTAAGGATCAAATCAACATGAGACAGATTAACAGGAGAAAAAGAAGCAAAGTTTAATTCTGTACATACAGGGAATCAATAGACATAGATTCGAAAGACAGTCAGGGACAATGAGGTATATATGTTATCCTGAACTAAGGAGAAGAGGGCAGGGGTCTGAGACTTCAAAGGGGAAGAGAAGGAACTCACAGGAATATGAAAGGGTAAATGTTTGGAAAGCAAATGTTTGCTGGGCTCCACAGGAACAATGGGGCACAAGAGGAATTTTAACAGACTTAGCCATATTCCTCCCTGTCTACCACACCTGGCTCACATTGTAGTGTAGTTATCTATGTTGATAGCTCTCCTCCTGGAGCAGTTCTTCCATCTAAATCCTTTTTATGCAGTTGGGGGTGAGGGGAAGGTCAAAGTTTCTTTCTGAGTCTTTTGGGCCTTGACTGCTTTCAGTTCTGACATAATGTGCATGTCACAATGGCACATCTTGGGGCAGCCTGCCCTTTGCCACTACAGTTCCCTCCTCTAAAACCTCCCTGGAAGTTTCATATTAAAAGCTGAGGTTGTAGATATGTCTCATTGAATCATTCTTTATAGCCCTGAAAAAAGGTCATTTTAATTGAACTCAGTTCAGAAGGTGGTGATTCAGGTGTATTCCCAAAGTTAGGCCTATGTCTCAAACGATTAGGTATCAAACAAGAGACATTTCTATAGAAACAAAAGAAAGACAAAGGGTAATGGATGGAATAAATTATAAATTCAGTGTCTGAGTCCTGAGTGTTGCCAGTAAGACAGAGCAAGTGCAAGCAGGGGCAATCTGACAGAATTTTCCCGGTTTGTAGTTCGAATGTCCCTGGTGGTCCTCCTGAATGGCCCATACAGCACAATGCAGGAAGACTGTCTAAACATGGGCCATTTTGGTGATTTCTTTAAAGTTTATATCAGTGTTTTCACCTTCAGTTTGTATGGCTTCAGGGAAAAGGGGAATTTTTGTTCTCAATGATTCCAATGAAAAGTGTGGGAAAAAAACCGACAATGTTAGTTTGGAGAATTTTCGTCAGACACAGGAAACGAAAAGAATTCAGGATCTAGTCCCCTTTACAATGAACAGTATTAGAACCTAATATCCACAAAGAGGTGCTATTGAAACAATTTTCTCGCTCTAAAATCACCTTCATTTTTATCAGAGTAACAAAATGAAGACTAATTTATTTATTAAATAAGTTTAGCTTTAAAAACTTGGCCTGATTATTTACATAAGTGCTGCATGAGTAGCAATTAATCATATAGGTTCTTTTAAATGTTCTTTGCTGGACCTTTCTATAAAGACTTTCAGATTGAACTCTTTTTTTTTGTTTTTTTTATTTTGGTACCATTAACCTACAATTACATGAAGAACATTATGTTTACTAGGCTCCCCCCTTCACCATGTCCCCCCAACATACCCCTTCACAGTCACTGTCTGTCTGCATAGTAAGATGCTGTGAAATCACTACTTGTCTTCTCTGTGTTGCACAGCCCTCCCCGTGCCCCCAACACACTATACATGCTAATCGTAATGCCCTCTTTCTTTTTCCCTGCCCTTATCCCTCCCTTTCCACCCATCCTCCCCAGTCCCTTTCCCTTTGGTAACTATTAGTCCATTCTTGGGATCTGTGATTCTGCTGCTGTTTTGTTCCTTCAGTTTTCCTTTGTTCTTATACTCCACATATGAGTGAAATCATTTGGTACTTGTTTTTCTCCCCCTACCTTATTTCACTGAGCATGATACCCTCTAGCTCCATCCATGTTGTTGCAAATGGTAGGATCTGTTTTTTTCTTATGGCTGAGTAATATTCCATTGTGTATATGTACCACATCTTCTTTATCCATTCATCTACTGATGGACATTTAGGTTGCTTCCATTCCTTGGCTATTGTAAATAGTGCTGCAATAAACATAGGGGTGCATATGTCTTTTTCAAACTGGGCTGCTGCATTCTTAGGGTAAATTCCTAGGAGTGGAATTCCTGGGTCAAATGGTATTTCTATTTTTAGCATTCTGAGGAACCTCCATACTGCTTTCCACAATGGTTGAACTAATTTACATTCCCACCATCAGTGTAGGAGGGTTCCCCTTTCTCCACAACCTCGCCAACATTTCTTGTTTGTCTTTTCGATGATGGCGATCCTTACTGGTGTGAGGTGATACCTCATTGTGGTTATAATTTGCATTTCTCTGATGATTAGCAATGTGGAGCATCTTTTCATGTGCCTCTTGGCCATCTGGATTTCTTCTTTAGAGAACTGTCTATTCAGCTACTCCACCCATTTTTTAATTGGATTATTTCCTTTTTGTTTGTTGAGGCATGGGAGCTCTTTATATATTTTGGATGTCAATCCTTTATTGGATCTGTCATTTATGAATATGTTCTCCAATACTGTAGGATACCTTTTTGTCCTACTGATGGTGTCCTTTGCTGTACAGAAGCTTTTTAGCTTAATATAGTCCCACTTGTTCATTTTTGCATTTGTTTCCCTTGCCTGGGGAGATACGTTCATGAAGAAGTCACTCATGTTTATATCCATGAGATTTTTGCCTATGTTTTTTTCTAAGAGTTTTATGGTTTCATGACTTACATTCAGGTCTTTGATCCATTTGGAGTTTACTTTTGTGTATGGGGTTAGACAGTGATCCAGTTTCATTCTTGTACATGTGGGTGTCCAGTTTTGCCAGCACCATCTGTTGAAGAGACTCATTTCCCCATTGTATGTCCATGACTCCTTTATCGTATATTAATTGGCCATATATGTTTGGGTTAATGTCTGGAGTCTCTGTTCTGTTCCACTGGTCTGTGGCTCTGTTCTCTGCCAGTACCAAATTGTCTTGATTACTGTGGCTTTGTAGTAGAGCTTGAAGTTGGGGAGCAAGATCCCCCCTACTTTATTCTTCCTTCTCAGGATTGCTTTGGCTATTCGGGGTCTTTGGCGGTTCCATATGAATTTTTGAACTATTTCTTCCAGTTCATTGAAGAATGCTGTTGGTAATTTGATAGGGATTGCATCGAATCTGTATATTGCTTTGGGCAGGATGGCCATTTTGATGATATTAATTCTTCCTAGCCAGGAGCATGGGATGAGTTTCCATTTGTCAGTGACCTCTTTAATTTCTCTTAAGAGTGAATGTCTTGTAGTTTTCAGGGTATAGGTCTTTCACTTCCTTGGTTAGGTTTATTCCTAGGTATTTTATTCTTTTTGATGCTATTGTGAATGGAATTGTTTTCCTGATTTCTCTTTCTATTAGTTCAGTGTTAGTGTATAGGAAAGCTACAGATTTCTGTGTGTTAATTTTTTATCCTGCAACTTTGCTGAATTCCGATATTAGTTCTAGTAGTTTTGCAGTGGAGTCTTTAGGGTTTTTTTATATACAATATCATGTCATCTGCAAATAGTGACAGTTTGACTTCTTCTTTACCAATCTGGATTCCTTGTATTTCTTTGTTTTGTCTGATTGGCATGGCTAGGACCTCCAGTACTACGCTGAATAACAGTGGGGAGAGTGGGCATCCCTGTCTTGTTCCCGATCGCAGAGGAAAAGGTTTCAGCCTCACGCTGTTCAGTATGATGTTAGCTGTGGTTTTATCATATATGGCCTTTATTATATTGAGGTACTTGCCCTCTATGCCCATTTTGTTGAGAGTTTTTATCATGAAATGATGTTGAATTTTGTCGAATGCTTTTTCAGCATCTATGGAGATGGTCATGTGGTTTTTGTCCTTCTTTTTGTTGATGTGGTGGATGATGATGGATTTTCGAATGTTGTACCATCCTTGCATCCCTGGGATGAATCCCACTTGGTCATGGTGTATGATATCCTCTTGATGTAGTTTTGAATTTGGTTTGCTAATATTTTGTTGAGTATTTTTGCATCTATGTTCATCAGGGATATTGGTCTGTAGTTTTCTTTTTTGGTGGGGTCTTTGCCTAGTTTTGGTATTAGAGTGATGTTGGCTTCATAGAATGAGTTTGAAAGTATTACGTCCTCTTGTATTTTTTGGAAAACTTTAAGGAGAATGGGTATTATGTCTCTTCTGTATGTGTGATAAAATTACAAAGTAAATCCATCTGGCCTGGGGGTTTTGTTCTTGGGTAGTTTTTTTATTACCGCTTCACTTTCGTTGCTGGTAATTGGTCTGTTTAGATTTTATGTTTCTTTCTGGATCAGTCTTGGAAGGTTGTATTTTTCTAGGAAGTTGTCCATTTCTCCTGGGTTTCCCAGCTTGTTAGCATATAGGTTTTCATAGTATTCTCTAATAATTCTTTGTATTTCTGTGGGGTTCGTCTTGATTTTTCCTTTCTCGTTTCTGATTCTGTTGATGTGTGTTGACTCTCTTTTTCTCTTATTAAGTCCGGCTAGAGGCTTATCTATTTTGTTTATTTTCTCGAAGAACCAGCTCTTGGTTTCATTGATTTTTTCTATTGTTTTATTCTTCTCAGTTTTATTTATTTCTTCTCTGATCTTTATTATGTCCCTCCATCTGCTGACCTTAGGCTTCATTTCTTCTTCTTTTTCCAATTTTGAAAATTTTGACATTAGACTATTCATTTGGGATTGTTCTTCCTTCTTTAAATATGCCTGGATTGCTATATACTTTCCTCTTAAGATTGCTTTTGCTGCGTGCCACAGAAGTTCGGGCTTTGTGTTGTTGTTGTCATTTGTTTCCATATATTGCTGGATCTCCATTTTAATTTGGTCGTTGATCCATTGATTATTTAGGAGCATGTTGTTAAGCCTCCATGTGTTTGTGAGCCTTTTTGCTTTCTTTGTATAATTTATTTCTAGTTTTATACCTTTGTGGTCTGAAAAGTTGGTTGGTAGGATTTCAATCTTTTGGAATTTACTGAGGCTCTTTTTGTGAGCTAGTATGTGGTCTATTCTGGAGAATGTTCCATGTGCACTTGAGAAGAATGTGTATCCTGTTGCTTTTGGATGTAGAGTTCTGTAGATGTCTATTAGGTCCATCTGTTCTAGTGTGTTGTTCAGTGCCTCTGTGTCCTTACTCATTTTCTGTCTGGTGGATCTTTCCTTAGGAGTGAGTGGTGTGTTGAAGTCTCCCAGAATGAATGCATTGCATTCTATTTCCTCCTTTAATTCTGTTAGTATTTGTTTCACATATGTTGGTGCTCCTGTGTTGGGTGCATGTATGTTTATAATGGTTATATCCTCCTGTTGGACTGAGCCCTTTATCATTATGTAATGTCCTTCTTTATCTCTTGTTACTTTCTTTATTTTGAAGTCTATTTTGTCTGATACTAGTATTGGAACACCTGCTTTCTTCTCTCTGTTGTTTGCATGAATTATCTTTTTCCATCCCTTAACTTTAACTCTGTGCATGTCTTTGGGTTTGAGGTGAGTTCTCTTGTAATCAACATATGGATGGGTCTTGCTTTTTTATCCATTCTATTACTCTGTGTCTTTTGATTGGTGCATTCAGTCCATTTACATTTAGGGTCATTATTGAAAGGTATGTACTTATTGCCATTGCAGGCTTTAAGTTTGTGGTTACCAAAGGTTCAAGGTTAGCTTGTTTACTACCTTACTGTCTGACTTAACTCGCTTATTAAGCTGTTATAAACACAGTCTGATGATTATTTCTTTCCCTTCTTTTTCCTCCTCCTCCATTCTTCATATGTTGGGTGTTTTGTTCTGTGCTCTTTTTAGGAGTGCTCCCATCTAGAGCAGTCCCTCTAAGAAACCCTGTAGAGGTGGTTTGTGAGAGGCAAATTCCCACAACTTTTGCTTGTCTGGGAATTGCTTAATCCGTTCTTCATATTTAAATGATAATCGTGCTGGATACAGTATCCTTGGTTCAAGGCCCTTCTGTTTCATTGCATTAAATATATCATGCCATTCTCTTCTGGCCTGTCAGGTTTCTCTTGAGAAGTCTGATGATAGCCTGATGGGTTTTCCTTTGTAGGTTACCTTTTTTCCCTCTCTGGCTGCCTTTAATACTCTGTCCTTGTCCTTGATCTTTGCCATTTTAATTATTATGTGTCTTGGTATTGTCCTCTTTGGGTCCCATCTCTTGGGAGTTTTGCGTGCCTCCATAGTCTGAGCAACTATTTCCTTCCCCAGTTTGGGGAAGTTCTCAGCAATTATTTCTTCAAAGACACTTTCTATCCCTTTTTCTCTCTCTTCTTCCTCTGGTACCCCTATAATGCGGATATTGTTCCTTTTGGATTGTTCACACAGTTCTCTTAATATTGTTTCATTCCTGGAGATCCTTTTATCTCTCTCTGCATCAGCTTCTATGCGTTCTTGTTCTCTGGTTTCTATTCCATCAATGGCCTCTTACATCTTATCTATTCTGCTTATAAATCCTTCCAGAGTTTGTTTGTAATCTCCCTTCGGACTTCATCCCTTAGCTCTTACATATTTCTCTGCAGCTCTGTCAGCATGTTTATGATTTTTATTTTGAATTCTTTTTCAGGGAGATGGGTTAGGTCTGCCTCTGCAGATCCTTTCTCAGGTGTTGTTTGAACTATCTTGGACTGGACTAAATTTTTTTGCCTTTTCATGGTGATAGCAGTGGCTGTAGGCAGTTGTGGGTGTGTCAGCTGGGAGAAGAAAGTCCTTTCCTGCTTGCTGGATGTCTTGCCCTTCTCCACTGCCTGTGACGGTTACCCGCACTCCTGGAGCAGCCACGGGGTTAGTCCCCTAAGCTGCTATGGGCGGGGTCTCCGTCAGAGCAGCACGGAGCCCTGCGGGGAGTGGCAGGCACACCAGGTGTGCTCCTCTGTGATAGCGGCACCCCTGCTGGGCAGCTGTGTGCCAGCAGCAGCCTTTGGGTCTGGCCCGGGCGGCTGTGCGTTGGGCTGGGATTCCAGTTGGCTGCTGGGAGCGCACGTGCTCCCTCTTGCTCTGCTGCAGGTGCGCACAGGGCTCTCCCACGCAGGCCTCTACCAGGCTTCTCTGGCTCCACTGCCACTGGTGCGTGCAAGCCGTGCCCAGGCTGTTCAGTCGCACTGCTGAGGTCTCGCACAAGCCTCTCCTGGTCCCCTCCTGTGCCGTTGGTGCATGGATCTGCTCCTGGTCCTTTCTGGTGCCGCCGTCCCTGGCACACACTGCCACTCTCCCGCTACTGGGCCAGTGTGTCGGGGTCCACGCCAGTTGGAGGAACGACTGGCAGGCTGCTTAGTGCCATGAGGGGCTTCAGAACTGCACTGCCTCCCCGGGGTTTAGGGCGCCTAAGGTTCCCTGGGATTCCCAGCTGTTGGCTAAGTGTGCCGGGACAACTTCATCAAGCTATGGGGTCCCTGTCTCTTTAAGACTTGCAGAAAGCACTTGCTTTTCTTTTGTCTCAGGGGCACCGGGGGGAATTGCCCACAGGTTTTGCTTTTCTGTTTCTCTAATACCCAGCACCCCGTACAACTTGTGTCTGCGTTCTGGGTGTGGATTTCTAGAGCTGGTTGTTTAGCAGTCCTGGGCTTTCACTCCCCTTTCTGACTCCTTTCTTCCCGCCGGGTTTTGGGATGGGGGAGCGTTCGGGTCCCGCCTGGCCACAGCTTGTATCATACCCCTTTCGTGTGATGTTGAGTTCTCACAGATGTAGATGTATCCTGGCTGTTGTACTGCATCCACTGGTATCTCTTTTAGGAATAGTTGTATTTATTGTATTTTCATAAATATATATCTTTTGGGGAGATTTCCTCTGAACTACTCACACTGCCATCTTCCCTTGATCTCACAGCAAATACCAGATTGAACTTTTTAAGGCCTGTGCAGACCAGGAAAGCCAGGACAAGGATTTGCCATTAGATTCACCTGCAGTATTTACAGGGTTTGGGCTATTTCCTCTCTTCTTGAGGTCCCCAAATATCCTGAGGTTCCTGCACCTGCCAGAAAGTGACCTTGCTTACCCACCCAATAAGGCTGCTGGAGCCCCTGTAAACAGTTACCAGAACAGTTTTTCCAGGAGACTTCACAGGCTTTACAGTCAATCTAAACTCTGTAATGCTATCTGGTCATATATGAGTCTGTACATCTCCCTCAAATATGACACATTCCAGTCAAAGTCTGGTAATATAACCAATGTTTCCAATTGTCCTTTTACAAGGAAAAGAAGTCCTTATTGAACTTATGCAAATAAATATATTGTCACAAAAATAAGAAAACTCACTGCGAGTTTCTGGATTCTGGGGAGATTAGGTAGGGAGGAAAAAGTACATGTTTCAATTCTGCTTACGGAGTTAAAATTTACCAAATTGCTGCAAGTCATAGTTTAAGAGGAGAAAGTTTCCTTAAATCTGGAAAAACAAAACATTAATATCAGTAATGTTTCAAACAAAAAGTCATACAAATTTAAATCACCCTCCTCAGTTTACTCAGTTCCATGTAATTAATTCTTGTTCAGCTTCAATTCAGTTTTCTGTTAGTTCTGCAAATTTTACACAGCTCAATTTTATGATCTGAAAGTTATCAGAAACCCATTATTTGTCAAAAGTCCTTTTCATGAATCTCCTTGAAAATGAAACTTTTGCAGGGGAACTTTTGTAAAAGCATCTGAGTTAAATAGCTGTCTATAAATGACAAAAGACTTAAAAATGGCAATGGTTAAAGATCTATGAGAGTTCACTACAGTACAAAGAAATTTGGTTATTTCTATGAGACATAACATTTTAAGCTAATCATATACCAGGACATACCAGATTTCTAGGAGTATACCTATTTTTATAATATATTTCCACAAAAACATAATCTAAGGGTAAAGCATCACTTATTTGACAATGCTTCCTGTATAATTTAACATAACAAATAATCCTCATTAGTTTATTATCTGCCTTTTTTGAAGAGAAAATCCTCTGGCATGTTCCAGGGGCCCTCTGGAAAATCTCAGAGTTAACTAGAGGTAAAAAGAGCTTTATTTTGAATTTCATTTGGGAAGTTTGTCAAAAATATGAAAGTAGGTTTTAAGGTACTTGTCTAAGTAGGATCATAGATCATTATGAAACAATACTTATTTATCCATTTTAACCAAAGTGACAGTAAAAGATTTTAAAGGAAAATACACAAGGTTACATAGTTGTTAGGAAAACTTAGCTCTTTTAATATTAAGGTTCAGTTTTCTTAATTGATTAAACACTTGATTAAGACAGATGAAGCACAATAAATTACTTTGGTGAAATGATTACTTTAAAGGCAAAGAAAAACCCTTCACTATCTCTTAATGGCAAGAGCAGACCAATAGTTTAGGAAAGCTTTGTCCCTTTAGCCCACAAAAGAGAGTTAAGTTCCAGTTTTACATAAGATCATTATTGATATTAAAGCTTACTTTTGTCACCTGTATAACCAGTTCATTTTCATTTTAGTCAGCTCATTCACATATTAAAATTCCTTTTCCACAAAACTTCTACAACTTTCTTTTCAGATTCAGTGCAATTCAGATAAAGTTTTCATTCAGGTTTTTTCCTAAGTTTCCCTTCTTTAAATAATCATCCTCTTAGCTTTAGGACAAAATTGTTTTCTTTTCCCTTCAACAAGAATACATTTCCATTCCTCATACCTTCTTTTACCAAAAACAACATCCTACTTTTCTTGTATACAGAGATGTTACCTTATTATTTTGAGTGGTTAGCCCTTAGAAACTTAAATTTCTAGTGAAAACTAAAGAGGTAGTAAGGCAGGGAGGGACAGGGGACAAGCATCATGATTAATTTTCTCTGCCTACGATTAAAAATGCCAAGATATAATAGTATAGTAAGAGCAGAAGGGACTCCATCTTAAGGCTAAGATTCCATTTTAAAAACCAGGAAGTTAGGAGGTAAGATTCCTAACATATTTTATGGTAATCAGCCAACAGCCAACACTATCTTAAGGCAGGGCAAGCAGTCCTACGTGGTAGGTTTCCACAGTTTGAGGGTAACCACTGTCTTGGAGAAGAACAGGATTAATAATTTCCTTGTTAAGTTTATCTTACAGAATATCTAGAGGACTGACTATGGATAATGACATAATGTCTCTCACCAGAGACAGACATCATGAGACCACATGTCAAGCCTAAGCCCCCCTTGGCCCTTTGCCCCATTCTTGAAATCCTTAAGACAGAATCCTAATCCCTTAAGTGTGCCTCCTATCTGAGGTTGCCTGCACTCCCCTTTGAATGTGTACTTTGCCTTAAATGAAGCCGTCTCGCAGCTCAACTTACTGTGTTTTGTCTCTATGCTCTTCCACTGGTGTCTTTGTTACTTCACCGTTTCATCCAATTTTCTAGACTTAAGCACTAGTATTCACTCTGTCCTACTTCAGATAAGTAGGGAAGAGCTACTGAGATCTCCGATTTAGGCTTGCAAGTTCCCGTCACCTGGGTGACCCAGACAGGACTGCAGTTGTACAGTCATGCTCTTTAGTAGACTGCCTGAAAATCTCCTTTCTTTGCCTTTAGGAAGTTCTCAGAACATAATCTCACTCCACCCAGTGCTCCGTGGCTCCTCCAAATCCTTGGGTGGTGGGGGCTTAGTTCTCATGCCGTGCAGATCCAAGCAGACACGGTGCCAGGTGACTCTGACTTTAGGAGTTGGCAAAGGATCTGCCCTGTGCTGAGCAGGACTTAAATGAATTTTCCTTTCCTTCCTCTGTTCTTCCTTGCTCTCTACTGCCTGCCGGCTGCTGCCATTCACTACCACTCTCGCTTTAATGAATTCCTTCCTTACCTACACTCATCTGATTTGTTTGAGAATTCTTTCTCAATCAGAGACAAGAACCCTTCCCCATCCAGGTTGATGTTTCACCTAGTGCACAGGGAGAGACCTCCCCAGACACAGCTGCTCAACACCACCAAGAAGTAAACAACTGTGAACTGTTATAGCAGCCTACTTTAGACTGGCAAATTTATGAGTACATTTCATAATTTTTAGAAATGTGCTGCTTCATACATAGTATAATCTTTATAAGCAAAAAACAAATTTACTAACAGCTGCAAATTTATCTTTAGTTTCTGTAATAAAGAAAAGTAGATAAACCTGTGTTTAATAATGAATGTTCCATTATTTTATCTTATTTGTAATTGATCTAGATATTCAATGACTTCAACTTAGCTCATCACTTAGCTTAGCAAAATTTTAAGACTTCAGGTTACTAAAAAGATTTAAGCTATTTTTAAGTACACATAGCAAAGCACATAGTTATTGCTAAAAAGTTAAAATTTCATCCTATTTATGTCTGTCTATTTACTTGTTCTTAACAATTATGTTGAGGTTACCATAAAAACTTTATGAGACAGACAAAGTCAGCCATTCTCCCAAGCTCTTTTTTTCTTTTTGAAAACGTTTTGCAGCACAGATAACATCAATTTATTTGGCTTTAAAATAAACCTAGGCAGAATAAAAATCTTCATTTTAATGCTGATAACCTTAAAGACATGTCTGTTTTAATGAAACTAAACTTAAATCAGCTTTAATACTGAATATTTTCCCAGGTGATAAGAACTTGGAAAACGTTTGGGTTAGTTTCTGTCCTTCTGAGTTTTGGAATGCCCAGTTCTTACAAGTGTTTGTCTTCAAACGAATTAATTTCAGCAATACCACTGAGGTAGAAAAAGTTCTCCCATTTACCATATATATATATAAATACACACACAAACACACACACACATACACACACACAAACACAAATGCAAAGTCTATAGCTACTAATACATATGGAGAAGATTTTATTTACCCAGTGTCTACATACCTCCTCTCTCCCTCCCTTGCTCCCTCTCCTCTCTTTCTCCTCTTTCTCTCTTTCTCTGTTTTATCTGATGAGAAACTCCCTGAAGTTTGCATGGCTCTTAAATCCTAGAGAAGATGGGGGGAGGGGTGCGGGGTGGTGGTGGTAGAAAATTTACATTACAAAAGCACAGAGCAAGGATCCAAATTTTCTTTCCAGGTTAGGTCCCCAGAAGAGGACATATTTCTCTATTATCAGAAAATATGGTAATATATGGTATATATGGTAAAAAATGGTAATAAATATGGTACTAATTTATTAAAAAAATATAAAATGTTTGATATTTATTAAAAAATTTGTGGTATTTATTTATTAAAACATTTCCTTTAACTCCAAGACAATCTTATTTTCAAATATCATGATCTTTATAATATCTATGAGCATTTAAAAAGCAATAGGGAAGGCTTGGGGATTGGTAAAGATAGATGGTCTTCAAATTACCTCTAGAGCCATACTTCTGGTCCTATAAAGACTCTTTTAGAACAGATTGAAGAATTGGGTTGCCACCGGAATGATATCAAAGGACTGACACACCCATCCACCTCTGTAGAATGTTTTTCTTTCCCTCTTGGGTAAATGTAGTTCAAGGGGGAGGGCCTGAAAAGAAAGTCAGTCAGTATCTAACTATCAGATTCCAGTTTGGCCAAAAACTTTTTTCATGAAGTTATTAAATCCTTCTAAATATCTTTTCAAGTTTTGGCTGGGAAAAAACAGTAAACATGTCTTGACAGTATTAAACAACCCCATAAACCAGAGGTGTTTCCAAAGGGGGTATAAAAGATATTTGCAAAATCTAGAGTCACCCCCAAAGATGAACAAAGATAGAACCAACAACCTGAGTGGCCCAGGAAGGCAGAAAGCCATTCCCAAGAGAGGAAGGATCAGTAGCCCATGGGTCCAGATTTGCAGAAGAAGGGCACCGTGAAAGTCCATCCCCGTCTCTGTTGGTGCCAGACCTCTGGTCTTGTAGTGATTATTTGCAGGAAGACCCCACAGAACTTCCATTCAAGTGCTTCCTCTGTGAAGGGGTTGTGAATGGCTGGCCACTAATCTTTTCAACCCTTCTCTAAATTTGATAGTGTCTTCTGAAAGTGGAGCTCAAAGGGATTTATAATTTAAAAGATCTGCTACTGTCCAAGGGACATGAGAAAAAAAATGTGTCTCCATGGTTGGGGAGGGCCTGACATGCATCTGTAAAGGTATTTCAAAGGAACGTTGGCAGAGCCTGATGATAGAACTTTGGATGGAGGGAGCAATGTGGACCTTAGTGCCAGTCTTGGGTGCTTTCATTAAATTCATTTCATAGCTTTTAGCATTTACATGAGTGACCTGTGTTCTTAGGGCCTAAAGATTAGGTTGGAATATTCTTTATAAATCTATAGGGAAACAAACTCAAAACAGGCAGATGGGACCACACTTTTAAAAAGTTCTTTTTCCTTGTCAAAGAATCCCTGAGGCCACCTGTTATACTAACAGGATAACAGAGCTCAGTATAAAGAAATTTTTTCTTTCAAATAGAGCCAACTTAAAGGATATACCATCTGGCCATTGATGAGTAGGATCTTAATAAAGACTCAAACCAATAAGCCTTTTTATGGGTAGACCTGGAGGCAAGTTTGCTGGCTTAAACCATGGATGCAGGAGGTATCCCTAGCATAAATGATGCAGCAAAAACCAAGAGTACTCAAACCAAATTACCTAGAGTTGTCAAGCCCAAAGAACTAGGCCACCAATATTTTCTTCTGCTAATGTAAATTTAGAAGGAAACAGGACTCTCACCATTCTTGTTCCAAACACTGGACCCTACAAACAGAGATACGGGAGGCTGATATGGTAACAGATATTACCTTTTGCCAGCTGTCTATCAGATGTCCCAGAGGCCCTCAGCTGCAGCAGCCTTGAAGTGAGCAAAGCCCAGTGAGTTAAAGTATCCTGCCGACTACACCAACTGTTAGGGAGGAAGGAACTTTCCTCTACCCTTCGAGGTCCTAGCTGGTTTAAGGATCAAATTGAGATGAGACAGATTAACAAGAGAAAAAAACCAAAGTTTAATTGAGGACATGGAACAAGCATCATGATTCATTTTCCTGCCTATGATTAAAAATACTGAGATATAAATAGTATAGTAAGAATAGGAGGGACTCCATCTTAAGGCTAAGATTCCATTTTAAAAACCAGAGAGTTAAGAGGTAAGATTCCTAACGTACTTTGTGGTAATTAGCCAACAACTGATTCTATCTTAAGGAAGGGAAAGCAGTCCTAAATGATATATTTCCACTGCTTGAGGGTACCCACTATCTTGGAGAAGAACAGGATCAATAAATTCGTTGTGTTTAGTTTATCTTAAAAAACATCCAGAGGACTGACCATAGATGGTAACTTGATGTCTCTCACTGGAGATAGACATCATGAGACCATATGTCAAGCCTAGGCACCCCCTAACCCTTTGCCCCATTCTTGAAATTCTTGAAAGACATAAATCACAAGTCTTTAAGTCTGCCTCCTCTCTGAGGCAGCCCACACTCCCCTTTCTCTGAGTGTGTACTTTGCCTTCAATGAAACCTTCTTACCTCTCAACTTACTGCGTTTTGTCTCTGTGCTTTTCCAGTGGTAAGTGTCTTTGTTACTTGGCTATTCCTTCAATTTTCTAGACTTAAGCACTAGTCTTCTCTCTCTCCATTCTACTTCAGACAAGTAGGGAAGGGTTACTGAGATCTCTGATTTGGGCTTGCAAGTTTCTATCACCTGGGTGACCCAGACGGGCCTGCAGCTGTAGGATCTTGCTCTTTAGTAGGCTACCTGAAAATCTATCTTTGCTTTGGGGAAGTTCTAAGAACATAATATCACTCCATCCAGTGCCCCCAAACCCTGGGGTGGTAGGGGCTTAGCCCCACACCATGCAGATTCAAGCAGACACGATGCCAGGTGACTCTGGCATTAGGAGTTGGCAAGGAATCTGCCCCATGCTGAGCAGGAGTTCAGGGAGCTTCCATTTCCTCCCTCTGTTCTTCCTTGCTGTCTGCTGCCTTCATGGCTGCTGCCATTCACTGCTACTCTCACTTTAATGAATTCCTTCCTTCCTTCCACTCGTCCAACCTGTTCGTTCATGAATTCTTTCTCAATCAGAGTCAAGAACCCTCCCCTGGCTTGAGATCTCACCAAGTGCACAGGGAGATCTCCCCAGATTGGATTGCCCAACAACATAATTACATAGGTCCAGGGAAGCCATAGACAAAGATTGCAAAGACAGGGACAATGAGATATATATGTTATCCCGAACTAAGGAGAAGGGGGGAGGGGTCTGAGACTTCAAAGGGAAAGAGGAAGCAATTCATAGGATTATGAAAGAGTAAATGCTCAGTAAGCAAGTGCTTGATGGGCCACACAGGAACAATGGCGCACAAAGAGGAATTTTAACAGTTTCAGGCACATTCCCCCTGTCTACCATGTATAGGTATAGTATCTACCATACTTGGCCCACATTATAATGGAGTTATCTATGGTGATAGTGCTCCTTCTGAAGCAGTTCCTCCATCTAAATCCTTTTTATGCACTTGCTGATGGGGGAAGGTCAAAGTTTCTTTATGAGTCTTTTAGGCCTTGATTGTTTTCAGCTCTGACATGACATGATTTGCATGTTACAGTGGCTCATTCTGGGACGCCTGCCCTTGCCTCCTACACTTTCCTTTAAGATGAGGATAATGACACGACTTCTCTTGTGCATATTTAACCTTCTAATGCTCATTGATTCATTAACATAATGCCTACCTTAGAGTGAGTACTTTGTGTAGTGCCCGCCCCTGATTCTGCTGCCACTGATGCCAGGGTTCTTGTTTGCAGAGCTGAAGAATGGGCTTCACAAACACTCAAGGTAGGAGAGCAAGGTTCAGGCTTTTATTTAGAAATAAAGTGAGGAAAGAGCTCCTGGCTCATGCCAGGAGGGGACAAGAGAGCCTATAGTGGTGCGTTGTCTAGGGATTTTATAGGCAACTGAGGATTTTTCAAGCACATCAGAAAAAGGCTTAAGGGTGGGGACTTGTACCACCTGCCCTTGTCCTCAAGGTGGGCTGGGTCACAGTCTGATTGCCAGGGCTGACAGCGGAGTCATGGGTTATGCTGATACCCTTGCAGAACACTCAAACATTCCAGGCCAAGTTGCTCCTGGCCTTTTGACCTTTAACTGATCTCAATGAAGATGTCTATATCTTTACCCTAGAGAATTAGTGTGACCTTGACTTTGCATAATGCTTAGCACAGAGTTTCAGTAGGGACTTCTTTGCCCACTGTTACATTGCTCTGACTGTAAATATTCCGCCCTGCTTTTCCTGGGAGGCCCTCACCCTACTCTGACTACACCAATGGTCCCTGTCTCACCACTGTGATTAATCTTCCATTAATTATCCACTGCATGCCCACCCCCTGGCAGGCACTGCTTGGTGTGCTGGAGTTGCTTATAAAACAGACAAAGTGGGGGTAGGCTGAAAAGAAGCAGTATAAGTAAGCATAACAAGTGAACACAGAAAATAGGTGTGTACTGGATTGTGATGAACACCTTTGAAAAATAAGGCTAGGAAGGGGGTCCTAGTTTGCAGTGGGTGATGCAGAGTGAGGCTTAATTAGGGTGGTCAGGAAATTCCCCAAGAAGGCGGCTTGAGGAAAGACCAGAAGGACATGAGGGAGCAAGTCATGCCAGTGCCTGGGAGAATGGGTTTCCAGGCACCTGCAAGGGCAAAGGGAACGCAGGTGCAGAGACCCTGACACAGGGACACGCCTGGTTCTTTGAGGAATGGCAAAGAGCAAAGCAGAAAGCAGCAGTGAAGTCAGAGGAGTGGCAAGCAAGGGAGCAGGGGGACCTTTGCAGGACTTTGAGAAGAGGCATGTGAGCTGATTTGGGTCCTAACTGGGTCACTGCCATATTGAGGAGGATAGACTGCAGGGAACAGGGGAGGGAGCCCAGAGACCTCGCTAAAAATCCAGATAAGAATCGATGATGGATCTAACCAGGTGGAACAGTGAAAAGTGGCCAGATTTTGAATATATTCTGAGGTAGGATCCAGTAGAATTTGATGATAAGAATGGATATGAGAATGAGAGTGGAGCTCACATCTGAGGATGTGTCTGGTTTTCACTTGAGTAGCTGGAAGTGGGAGTTACTCTGAGAAGAGGAGGATGTGGCAGATCTGGAGGTGGGTTGCACATTTAGTAAGTGGGAGATGGCTGGAGACATCTCAGTTGACTGTCAGATGGGCATTGGATAGATAGATCTAGAAGCAGGTGGATATAATGAACAATGAATGTGGAAGTTATCGGTGTAATGATGGCAGTTAAATCCCTGGGATTGGATGAGCTCACCAGAGAATAGTGTGAGAGTCAGTGTGGGGACCAGGGGAGGGAAAAGGCCAGGTGACTGTCAACTTTCTGCACTGGGTACCTAGTTACCTAACACTGAGATGGGAACACAGGAGGAAGCTGGTGTGATAGATGAGATAGTAATGATTTTCAGACAAGCCATGTTGTGCCTGTGGGATATCATACAATTATAGAATTGTACAAGTCGTGTAGACTCAGAATAAGTATAGATCAGGTTGCTCCATATCAATGGTTCTCAACTGGGGGCAGTTTTGTTCCCCAAGGGACACTGGGAAATGTCTGGAGATGTTTTTGGTTGTCAAAACCTGGGAGGAAGGGAGAGGCTGCTACTGGTACCTAGTGGGTAGAGGCCAGGGAAGCTGCCAAACATCCCACTATGTACAAGACAGTCCCCCAATACTGCAGTGAAGAATCATCTGGCTCCAAATGTCAACAGTGCCCCTCACCACCTGAAGGAAGAATTAATCTGTCTCAGAACAGTCAACACTGGAGAAACTCATCTCTATATTGTATTTAGTTGAATGTGTTAACAATGAACATTTAGAGTGCTTGTTAGATGTCAGGTGTGTTAAGCTAAGGGTATATCTCATTTCATTCTCCCAAAAAGTTAGGTATCTTCATTTTGTTCATCCCACAGGTGTATTTTGGGAAAACAGGTGATGTTTGGGAAGTTAAGTCACTGTGCTCTACCTGGTGGAGCTGAGCGTTGACCCCAGCTTGGACTCTAAGGCCTGTGACTTGTGGCAGGACAGGATGGAAACACAGTGGTTACACAGACTGGTTAAAAAAAGAAAAGGGAAAGACCAGAAATAGTAACAAGAGAACTTCATCTTTCAGGATGCATTTCTTTTCTGAAGTATTTGCTGTTATAATTTTTTTCTTAAATTAAAGCTAATACTAATCTTTCCAAAGTATCAAGAGAAAAAGGTAAGCATAAATCATTGGATGCTGTAGAAAATTCCAAAGTTTGCTTTAATGACCTCTTTTATCTGTCTTGCATTCCTCTCCAGTGCCATAGAGGAAGCTGTATATTGCAGAAAGAGAGCAACTTTATAGTTGAACAAACATGGGTTTGAATCCTGGCTCCTCCACTTGTTAGTGAGCTAAATGGTTCTCAACTGGGGGCAATGTCGCCATTATACTTCTCCCAGCCTCAGTTTCTTCATCTGTAAAATGGGTCAGTAACACTCCTTTCTGTGGTGTTTATGAGGAGTAAATGTAACTATGCATGTTAAATATCCTAGTAGGCCCATAGAAGTGGTAGTAGGTCTCTGACTTTGGATGCAAAGTAACAATAGGGACCAATTTACTCTCCCACCTAAAAGAACCATCACAAAAGGACAAATAATATGAAACAATGTTTTTAAAGATGCTAGAAATTAGGAAATGAAGGACTGTGGCCCCCAAGTGATGGGAAACAAATGAAGTGAGCCCTATACATGCCCCAGCTTGCAGCCTTGCGAAAGTTTCCATGCTCTAATGCAGAAAGGGGATACCCAGGTGGAGCCCACTGGACTCCGTGAATTAAGGAGACAGAGCTTAAAGATGGAGAGATCAAATCATCTAGAATTTTCAGGGTAGAATACCAAGGAGGAAATAGCTACTCAGAGAGAAACTTCCCTTGAGAACTCATCACCATAAACATGTGAGGCAATGATCTTAGGCTGAGGAAAGAACCACTAGAAAGGATGAGAGGGAACAATCTCCACTCCAACACAGGACAAGGAATAGTACCTCTTCCCACCTGCCTCACTGGAAAACCTCCTGACTCATGGGGCATTGCCTAGAATACACAGAAGGTTTTTCTCTTAGCAGTGGGGAAAAATTAGCTTTATACTGGGCACTCTGGACCAATTACTAAATCCTAGAAGCAAAATCTGTAACGATAAAACTCTTTTCAAGCAACCTAAATTCATCCCAGTAAAATGTTCAAGAATACTTAAATAAGTACAGCATAGGAATATAGTCAATAATACTGTAATATCATTGTATGTTGACAGATGGTAACTACACTTATTGTGGTAATGTAGCATGGTAATTTTGTAATGTACATAACTCTTGAATCATTATGTTATACACCTGAAACCAATATAATGCTGTATATCAATGATACTTCAATTAAAAAGAAAAGGAATATTTAGAGGAATACAAAACTATCCAGCACCCAACCATTTAAAAACCACAATGTCTGGCACCTAATCAAAAATATCAGGAATGCAAAGAAGCAGGAAAATATGACCCATAATGAGGAGAAAAGTCAATCAACTAAAACCAACCCAGAAATGACACAGATGTTAAAATTAGCAGGCAGTGACATTAAAACAGTTTTTATAGTTGTATTTTATCTGTTCAGAAAGTTAAGTAAAGACATAAAATGGCAGATTAGATAGAGAAGATGATAACAAGATTAGTAAACTGAAGATATAGCAATAAAAACTATCTGTATTAGTTTTCTATTGCTGCTGTAACAAATTACCACAAAACTTGTAGCTTGAACAACACAAATGTATTATCTTCTTGATCTGTAGGTCACAAGTCTGCATAGTCTCACTGGACTTAAATCAAGGTGTTAACAAGCCTTTCCTCTCTGAAGACTCTAGAGGGGTATCCATTTTCTTGACTTTTCCAGCTTCAAGAGGCTGTCTGCCATCCTCAGCTCCTGACCCTCTTCCTTCATCTTCAAGGCCAAAATGGCAGATTGAGTGCTACTTATATTGTGTCACTCTTACCTTCTGTAGTCACATTTCTCTCTGATTCCCCTTTTCTGCTATGACTCTTCTTCCTCCATTTTTAATGACCCTTATGATTACACTGAATACATCTATATAATCCAGGATAATCTCTCTGTTTAGGGCCAGCTGATTAGCAACCTTAATTCCATTTTCAATCTTGATTTTCCTTTGCCATGTAGCCTAAATATTCACAGGTCCTGGGGACTAGGATGTGGCTATCCTTGAGGATTATTACTCTGCCTACCACAGTATAAAACACAGATTGAAAAAGAGAATTTAACAAAAATAGACAGCATTGGTGAGCTGGGATATAACTTTAAGTTGCCTAATATACATGTAACTGGAATCCCAAAATATGGAGAGGAGACAGAAAAACATATTTGAAGCACTAATTGCCAGTGTCCCCAAATTTCATGAACACTATCAACCCAGAAATCTCAGAAGTTCAGTGAGTCCCAGGTACAAGAAACTTGAAGAAAAAGACCCGGAGGCACATCATAAAGTGCTAAAAACCAATGAAAAAGAGGATACACACTACATACAGAAGGACAAACATGAAGATGGCAGCAAATTTCTGAAGAGAAACAAACTAAATGAGAAATCAGTGGAACACCTCTTTAAAGTAGTAAGAGAAAAAAAAATTTCAGCCTTAAATTCTTTACCCAATGACACTGTCTAGCAGTAATAAAGATGAAATAGTGACTCCCACGTTCAAAGCTGAAAGAATTTGTCACCGTCAATTGTATACTACAAAAAATGTTGGAGGAAGGCCTTCAGGCAGAACTGAGACAATACCCTATGGGAATCTAGGTCTGCACAAAGAAATGAAGGGTGCCGTGGTAACTACTGGGTACATGTACTTTTTTTCCTTGATAATTTAAGTCTTTTCAAAATATAATTGTTTGAAAATAATAACAATGTAATATTGGGTGTCTGACTATATAAGAGTGAAATATATAACAACTGTGACAAAAAAGTCAGGAAAGAGATGGAAGTATACTCTTGTAAGATCCTTGTATGTATCATACATGAGGGGGGTATCATATCACTTAAAGGTGTACACTATAAACCCTAAAGCACTCATTAAAATAGGGAGAAAAAAAGGAGAAAAAGCAAAAGATTTATACTAATAAACCAACAAAGAGAAAAAATAGAATCATAAAAGAATATTCCAGAAGACATGAAAAGAAGAAAAGGGAAACAAAGAATAAATGGGACAAATAGAAAACAGAGACAGACTTAAACCTAAGCATAATAATCACATTGATGTAAACGTGTGAACGCCCTAGTCAAAATGCAGAGATTGTCAGACTGGATTTTTTAAAAAGCAAGATCCAACTATATGCATACAAGAAGTGTACTTAAAATATAAAGACAAAATAAGTTAGAAGTAAAAGGATAGAAAAAGATATAACATATTGACAGAACCAAAAGAAAGCTGCAGTGACTATATTAAGACAAAGATTTCAGAGCAAAGAATATTATTAGAGATAAAGTCATTTCATAATGATAAAGGGGTCACTTCATCAAGAGGGTCTAACAGTCCTAAATCTTTGTGCTCCTAATAACAGAGCTTCAAATTACATAAAACAAAAACATGAAAGTGAAATAGACAAATCTACAGTTATACCTAGAGATTTCAATAATCCACTCAATAATTGGTGTAACAAGTAGATGGAAAATCAGTACAAATATAGAAGATTTGAACAAAACTGTCAACAACTAGACCTAATTTATAGAACACTCCACCTAACTATAGCATGGTAATTTTTCTCAGTGCATATGAAACACCAAGATAAACTATACTGAGCCAAAAGCAAGTCTTAATAAATTTAAAAGGATTCAAATGATACAACATATATTCTTTCTCCATAATGGAACTAAATTAGAAATCAATAACAGAAAGATTTCTGGAAAATCCCCCCAATAGAAAAACTAATACATTTCTAAATAGCCCATAGGTCAAAGAAGAAATTCAAAGGGAATTTAGAAGGTATTTTGAGCTGAATTAAAATGAATACACCACAGCATACTGAAATTTGAGGAATGCCTCTAAGGCAGTACTTAAAGGGACAATTATAGCACTAAACACTGTAAGAAACTAGGAAAAAATAGACCAAATTAAACCAAAGTAAGCAGATGAAAAATAACAAAGATCAGAGTAGAAATAAATGAAATAGAATACAAAATGGTAAAGTACAACCTGTAGGCTGGCTCCCTCTTTTTGTAAATGAGGTTTTATACAAATACAGGTGTGCCTGTTCATTTATGTATTGTCAGTGGCTGCTTTCTGTATACAACAGCAGCAGAGTGGGTTGTTCTGTCAGAGACCATATAGTCTGAAAACTTAAAATGTTTACTGTCTAGCCATTAAAAAAAAAAAAAGATTGCTAACCAGAAAAATAGTAAACAAAATTAGCAAAACACAAAGCTGGGTTTTTTTGAGATCAGTAAAATGGGTAAGCCTCTACCAGAGGGAAAAAGAGACAGAAGACCCAACTACCAATATCAGAAATGAGACAGCTGATATCAGTACAGATTCATCAAATATTAAAAGGATAATAAGGGAATATTATGAATAACTTTATGCCAAAAAATTCAACAACTTAGAATGAAACTAAGTCCTTGAAAGACACAAATTAACAAAGCTCACTAAAGAAGAAATAGTTGTATATATTAAAGAAATTGAATTTGCTATTTAGAACCTTCCCACAAAGAAAACTCCAGGCCTAGGTGACTTCAGTGTTGAATCCTATGAAATATTTAAAGAGGAAGTAATAGCAACTCTACACAAACTCTTCCAAAAAATTGAAAAGGAGGAAATACCTACCAACTTATTCTGTGAGACTAGTATCATCACCCTTATATCAAAATCAGACAAAGATATAAGGGAAAAAAAACTATAGACCCAAAACCCTTATGAATATAGATGAAAAATTATCACTAAAATTTTAGCAAATTGAATCCAACCCCCCCCCTCCCAAAAGATAAGTGCGATTTATTCCAGGAATGCAAGATCAATTTAACAATTGAAAATCTATCAATGTAATTCTTCATATTAACAAACTAAAAAAAATCATGTGATCATCTCAGTAGATACAGAAAAGCATTTGACAAATCCAACATCCATTCCTGATAAAAACTCTCAACAAATTTGGAATAGAAGAGAATTTCCTGAGCCTGAGAAAGGACCTCTACAAAACATCTATAGCAGATGTACGTAATTGTGAAAAACTGAATATTTTGCCACAAGTTCAGGAATAAGACAAGGATGTTTGCTCTCACCACTTTATTCAACATTGTATTTGAGGCTCTAGTCAGTGCTATTAGACAAGGAAAAGAAATAAAAGGCACCCAGATTGAAAAAAAAGAAATAAAACTCTATTTTCAAGTGGTATTATCACCTGTGTAGGTGCACTGGCAAGTCCACAGAGAAGGACAGTCCAGTCAAAAATGGTGCTGGAACAACTGGACATCGGTATGCAAAAGAATGAACTTCAATCTGTACTTTGCACTATATACAAAATTAACTTGTAGATCTAAATGTAAATCCTAAAACTATGAAACTTATAGGAAAATCTGAGAGAAACTCTTATGACCTTGGGTTAAGGAAATATTTCTTAGCTACAACACCAGAAGTCTGCTCAATAAAAGAAAACAAATTGATAAATTGGGCTTCATCTAAATTAAGAATTTCTGCTGTTGGAAATACACTGTTAAGAGAATGAAAAGAAAAGGACAGACTTGGAGAAATACTTGCAGGGCATATATCTCATAAAGGACTTGTATCCAGAATATGTAAAGAACTCTCAAAATTCAGTAATAAGAAAATGAACAACCCATCTCAAAAATGAACAAATGATTTCAATAACTATTTCACAAAAAAAGATACAGGGATGGCAATTACATAAAAAGATGTCTGAAATCATTAGTCATTTGGGAAATGCAAATTTAAACACAATACTCCACCCTGACACACCCACTGGAATGGCTGAAAGTGAAAAGACTGACCACGCCAGGTGTTGGGGAGAAAGTGGAGGAACTGGAACTCTCACACACTGCTCGTGGGCATTTAAAATGGTATAATTACTTTGGAAAACAAGGTGTGGCAGTTTCTTAAAAAGTTATGCATATATAAAAATACACATACATGAAAAATAAATAAAAAGTTAAACATCAGAAGGGCAGGACTTGAGGCAGGGACACAGCTGGACATGAGAGCATCTGCCAATCTCTGGGCAGGATGGGCAGTTTTGTAGGAAACTTGAAGATAGCATCTGTGACTCAGGTGGCCCTCTTAAGGAAAAAGAATTAAAAAGTGAAGTCAAGATTAGGTACAAAAGTGAATATTTATTTAGGACAAACAAGTAACCACAATAAATTCTTGGATCCATGGATCTCCAGGTCCCTTTCTTGTGAGTCATCTTGGGACACCTTTCCAGAAAAGCTAGTGGTGTCCGGCTTATCCTCCCTACCTGGAACAGTCGCCATCCCAGCATTCACAGCTGGGATGTGGGGCCCTTAGGATGCAGAGCCACTGTACCCACCTCAGCCGCAGTGCCCATGTCCCCATGAATGACCACAGTAGCTGACCACGCTGTGGGTGCAGTCTTTGCTTTCCGGAGGTGAACTCTGCTCTCCAGCTTCAAGCACTGCAGTGTCCGCCTCAGGCTCCTTTCCACTCCACATCTGCAGCTCCACACCTGGTGCCTGCGTGGCCCAAAGGAGGAGGGCCTATGTGTGTGGTGAGGGGCTTGACAAGGCATCCTAGGGCCCTGGCAGTCTTGTGTCCTTGCCCACCACCTTTTTGAGCTTTGGGTCCCCTGTGCCTCTCCAGACTGTTTTCTCCCAACCCAGGCCTGCTCATGCCATGCCTTCAGTGAGGACACACCCCTCCTGTGGTCCAGCCATCAGAGAGGCCTCCTCCACTTCTCCAGTCCTCAGTGGCCTTGCTGACCACTATCAGACCAACTCCAGCAGGCCACCTCATTCATGGTGGGTGAGGGAAGCATGGGTTGGGGCAGAGCGTAGAGCTGGGGCCTGAGTCCCTAGCGCTCTACCATGTATTAGCTGTGTGAATTCAGGCAAGATTCTGAATCACTCTGTGCCTCTGTTTCCTTGCAGATAGTAACAGTACCTCCCTCCCAGCGTCTTTGTGAAAATCAAAGAATCCTAAGAGGGCAGGTGTGACTGTCAACTGTGTTCACTTAAGTGTCTGTAGCTTCTAGGAGAGTCCCAGGCAGGTGCCAAGTGCACATGCTCCTGTCTGTCTCCGTTCCAGGGTCTCTCAGTTTCCCCTAACTGATTTCCTACCCCCTTGGGGACACAGGTCCCAGGGACTCACACCCCACATGCAGACCATCCTGGTTAGGGTCTGAGGCTCTGGGACCATAGTCAAGTGTACATAGGTGAGTTACAGACTGGGGTTTCATAAAAACAAGAGCTTTTTTGAAAATCCCTTTAATTGCCCATGAAGTTCCATATAAATAGTTTTATGTACATCCCAAAGATTAATGCATTTATACATGAAAATGTGAGAACCACTGGAGCTACTTTAGGGACAAATCAGTTCATAAACAGCCATCTGAGCTTTCCCATCCTTATGCCTTTAGGTAATGATCCAATGTCTAGCTGTGAGTGGGGATAGGTAGGAGGTTTTTCTCCATCTGGGTTTAATAGGAAGCCTGTAATGTGAATACTTCTGGAGAATCCAGTCTCATCTTCAGGCTGGACCAGGCAGTAATGTCAAAGCCTAGTTAAAAGCACATAGTGACTCTGAACTGCATTTGGGATGTGTAAAGTTGATTTAAAACAAAATACACAGCGAGCCTACTCTGGGTACAGAACTTCTCTGAGCAGGCCTCAAATATGCATGCTTTTTTTCTAATAGCGCCCAAGGGTGCTTTTAATGATGTGTGTTTTGATAAGGGAAAATAACAAAGACTAAGAAAGGAAAGAGAAAGCCCAAAGGGCTGCAAAGACCAACTGGTGAGGTGAGAAGGCTGTGCAGCAAACTAGAACCAAAAGCAGGGCTGCTGCTGAAAGATTTTGGAGAGCCAGCCTCAACCCACCCCATGAAGGAAGATGCTAAACCAGCCTTTGGAGCGGGGGCTGGGATGGGAGCATCCTGGTGCATCCCCACAGGGATCCCTGCAGTAAGCCTGTGTCTCCCTGTCTTGCAGGTGGTGCCAGGGAGCAGGAGAAGGTGTCGGCCAACCCTGAGGCGCTCCTGCTCATGGCCAGCTCCCAGCGTGACATGGAGGACTGGGTGCAGGCCATCCGCCGGGTCATCTGGGCCCCACTGGGCGGAGGTACTGCCCGTAGCTCGCATGCTTGCCCTCTCGAACCCTTTCCTCCAGGTAATCGTGCCCCTCCCCTTGCACTGAACCTGTAAAATCTGGTGCCTGACTCAGGACTTGCTGGTGGTCTACCCCTGCTTCCTAAGGCACGCAGGCAATGTTGTCCTGTTTCGCTGCTGACCCTCAAAAGTCACCCCTCCAGTGTACCAAGCAGGCCCTGTTAGGGGAAATCAGGACCACTTTTCAAAGACGTGCCCTATTCCTACCAGGGAGTCCTGTGGTTCACTTGCCTCTCTGCGTCCAGACCCCTGCTGGACACTAGGTGTGTGTGAGGCAATCTGTATACAGACTAGAAGCAGGTGCTCACAGGGTCATATCAGATGCCTAGGCACTGTGTCCTTCCCTCGGCCACATTGCTGCAGCCATATGGGGCTCCTGCCTCCCCACAAAGCACACTCCCTGTCCTCCTCTGAAAGCAACGGTGGTCATTTACTCACTTGCTCCTTTATTCAAAATACTTACTGAGCCCCTGAAATATACCAGGGTGAATTCCAGGTGCTAGGAATTCAGTGGTACAAATAGTGGATTCTGCTACTCCCTGGTCCTGTGGGAGAGAGGTGATAGACCAGTAAATGTGTCACAGGAAGTCCAGTAGTGAGAAATGCAGCAAGCAAAGTAAAGCCAAATGGGAGGACAGAGCAGATGTTGTGTTAGGTGCTGCAGCCCGGTCAGCTCAGCAATGTCACCAGGAGTCTTGATGCTGGGGGAGAAGCACTCATGAATGGGAGCAGCAAGGGCAAAGGCCTTAGGGAGGGAGTGCGCGGTGGGCACACGGGGCATCTCAGGAAGGCCAGTGGGTCTGAGGGAGTGAGGATAGGAGTGTGGGGGACCTGAGGCAGGAGGAGTACCAAGGCCTTGCAGATGTAGTGGGGATTTCATATTTTGTTCTAAATTGGTTGGGCACCAGGGAGGGCTCTGAGCAGGAGACAGACACACCTGACTTAGACATACAAAAAGAGTCCACTGGCTGCCATGAGAGAGATGATCCACAGATAGGCAAGAGTGGATGCAGCAGGCTGGGAGCCATGAGGGTGATGGATGGGCCAGTGCTGGCGTGAGAATGAAGGGGACAGCATGAGTGGCCAGCAGCAGGTGTGCTATGGAGGAGGGGCTGCTACCTTTTGCCATGGTCTAGACACGGAATGCAAGAGACAAAAAGGATGACTCCTAGCTGTGCAGTTGCTGTCTCTACAGATTGGTGTCATTGTGAAAAGAGCTTTTAGAAGGGATCACCACACGGGCTGGGCTGGGGCCACCAACTCCCTGCTTAATATGGACACTGGGACCCTGTAGGCTGGCCAGGTTGAGACCACAGGAGCCATGGACATCCCTCTCTCCCCACGCAGTATTTGATTGGTGCACAGTCCAGGAGGGGCAGAAGCCTACCTTTGGGACACGGGGCCCTCTCCAGATCCTGCATGCCCTGTAGGCTGAGCACCTTCCCTTACCTTCACATTGCCACCTCCCCTCTCCCATTCTGCCTGACCACCTATCATAGAACTGTCAATCCCTCATGGAGAAGAGTTGATATAACTTTGAAAGTCAAGTTTTTCTCCTGGGCTTCATAAATGGCCTCACACTGTTAGCCATGGCCTCTTTGCCCCTGATGATTGCAGCCATTTTGATCCATAGTACCAATTTTATGACCTGGGAAGACCCAAGTCCATCCATGGATTTCTACAGCCCCCCTGGCTTCCTTTGGTGGAAGGTGGCTGAAGTGAACTTGTAGAACAGACTAGAGCCCAAAGCTGACTCCTATGTAGCTGGACTTGGATTTATGACAGGTGGCACTTTTGAACACTGGAAAAACGAGAACTTAGACATGATCTTGGGATAGAGAAAGACTTCTTAAGTGGGTTACAAAAAGATTGGTTAAGTTGTACTCCATAAATGATGTGCATTTGTGCTTTAAAAGGTAGATTGAGAAAATGAAAAGTTGAACTTCAGGTTGAGAGAAGGTATTTGCAATACCTACAACCATCAAACAACTTATTCCTCAAACTTCTACATATCAGTAAGGAAAAGACAGACAAGCCAGGAGAAATGGGGCAGGAGACTTGAACAGGTACTTTGCAGAAGAAGATATCCTTGTAACCAATGAACATTAGCAACAGTTGTCCACCTCACTAGTAGTCAGGGAAATGCACACTAAACCACAACTCAATACTTGCATGCACCCACAGCAATGACCAAATGAAAAAGATGGATGGTTCCAAGTGGCAGTGAGGATAGAGAGCTACAGGCGCTTGCATATATTACTAGGGAAATTGTTTGGCAGCATGTGCAATAGTTGATGCTATGCAAACCTATGTCCCAGGAATTCCACTGCTGGGCCTGTCCAAAAAAGAACTGTGTGCACAGGTAGGCCAGTAGACCTGTGCACATCAGGTGCTCACAGCAGCCTTATTTATGGTGGCCTGATGCTAAGCAAGTTGAGCAACAATATAATCAATGAATAAATAGTTCATTCTTGCAATGGAAAACTCTACATCATTGAGAAGGAATCACCACAGCTCCACCCAATGATAAGCATAGACCCTAAAAACATACTGTGGGATAAGGGAAGTCCAGGAACATACTACAGGATTCCATTTATATAAGATTGAACAACAGGGCAAATGTAAGCTCTATTACTTATGGGTAGATCATCAGGCAGCAAAAATATAAAGAAAAGCAAAGAAATGAATGCCATAAAAGGATTGTAGTTATACTTACATAGGTGTTCATTTTATAAAAATGTGTTAATTTGTACATATGTGCTTTAAGTATGCTTTTCTGGATATGTGCATATTTCACTATACAAGATAAAAAAATATACCAAAGAAAGAAGAGAAACTAAAGGTCAAAGAGGCAACATAATTAGCCCAAGATAACATAGCTAGTCAGGGAGCCAAGGTAAGAAGCAAAGGAGGGCCTTCTGACCCCCAAGGCCATACTTTGTCCTAGACCATGCAGGGCACTGTCACACAGTCTACCTGCACTCAGTGTGCTGGCTCCCTGGCTTGCATGTCTCTCTCTCTCTATTTCTGTCTCTCTATGTTTCTCTCTGCTTGCTCAGAATGGGGACCGTTTGCAAAATCCCACATAGAGCTCTGATTTGCCTCTCCCCCAGGCTCCCAGCATTCATCAGATTTTTCAGGCTATGTGCTGTATGTTGAGGAACTTGCAGGAATTAAAACAGGAACCACCATTAAAGGTGCTTATCTCCTTTCTACCAGAAGTATAGGGGAAACTCAGAAATCCCAGGGTTTAGCAATGGCAGACATGTCCGGGCAAGCATGGGCACTCGCACGTGGGCTCAGTCCGCCTCTGCAGGTTTCCTGGCACAGCTGTTACTAGCCCGGGTTCCCCTGGGAAGGAGGCTTAGAGGATCAGATCTTTCACTGTTTAATAACAGAGTCCATGTACCCTTCCAAGCATGTTTGTTCTGGCAGAGCGTGGGCCACCTCTGGCAGACAGAAATGGACAGTGTGCCTGCTACAGTCAGGGCAGAGCCTGGCCGTTCTCACAGAGGAAATGGGGCGGGCCATTTACTCCTGCTGACCTGCCCAGGCATAGCCCTGACTGGAGTACCTCTTGTTTGGGTATTCATTCATTCATTCATGTGGCCCATCAGTCATTCACTTAAGAATGTGTTCTAGGGGCTGTGGTGCAGCCCTGAGCAGAATAGACAAGGTCTCTGCCTCCCGGAGTACACATTCCAATAGAGAAGACAGACAGGTTGAGTAAGCCCGCTGTAGGTTACTTGGTGCTGAGCTCAGTGGAGAAAGAAGAGGGAGAAGACAAACAGGAATGATGGGTGGTCAGAGTTCAGTGACATTTGAATAAAGGAGATAAAAGAGTGAATTACACATATTTCTGGGTAGAGAGCTTGGAGGCAGAGGCAGGAGTGTCTGTTCTGGCAGAGCAGCAAGGAGGCCAGTGTGGCTGGAATGGAGTGTGTAGAGGTAGCAGGCAGGAAACAGGTCAGAGAGGTATTGAGGTGGTAAATTAGTAGGGCCTTGTCCTCATGACTGTGGCTTTTTCTCCGGGTGAGGTGGGGGCATGGGCAGGTTTTGAACAGAATAGTGACAGAGCCTGACTCAGGTTCCAACAGGATCTCTCTGGCTGCTGTGTTGTGTTGAGAATGGATGAAAAAAGGCAAGGGCAGGAACAGGAAGACCAATTGGGAGGTTTTTACACTATAATGCAAGTGAGAGGTGGTTGTCAGCTTGACCCAGGATGGTATTGGTGATGAAAAGGAATTGAATTCTTGATATATTTTGAAGTTAAGGCCAGTAGTAGTCCCTGCTGGAATGGAAGCAAGGTATAAGAGAATGAGAGAAATCAAGGATAACTCCAAGATGTTTGGATCTAAGCAGCTGTAAGGATGGATTAGCCATTAATTGAGATGAAAAGGACAATAGGAAGTGCAGTTGTTTGGAAGGAAGATTGAGTGTTCCCTTTGGGGTTCAGTTTGAGATATCTATTAGAGGCTCAAGTTTAGATGTCAAGCAAATAGTGAGATATTTAAGGAGAGATATTTAGGAGAGAGGACCAGGTTGGAGAGAGAATACGGGGGCCATTGACCCACAGATGGGGTTTGAAGCCATGAGTCTGGATGAGACCCCACAGAGCAAGTGTAGGGACAGCAGCTGCTCCGAGGTAAGAAGTCAGGGAGTAGAGGAGGAGCCAGTGGGGGGTGGGGGGTGGCAGAGAAGGAGATCCAGTGAGGGAGGGCCAGATGCAAGGGGGGGGTCCCTGAGTCAAATGAAGAAGTGTCTAAGGTAAGGAAAGAGCAGCAATCCCTGTGACAATCACTGCCGGTAGATCAACCAGAGGTAAATGGGTGCTGAGCACTTTTCATTTGTGACTTGAACAAGGGTGATTTTGGTGGAGTGCTAGAGATAAAGCCTGATAATAGTGGGCATGAGAAAATAGAAGAGAGGAATTGGAGTGTGAGCATAGCGAGTTCTTTGAAGAAGTTTGCTATAAAAGGAAAGAGAGAAATGGGACAGTAGCTGCAAGGGGAATCATAAAGACAGAGTTGCATTTTTTTTGTTTTTTGTTTTTTAAGTAGGGAGACAGTGATGCGAAAGATTGATGGTGCAGGAGAGGGAGAGAAGAATTACCAGAGCACTGATATCTCTTGTGGATATAGATGCAAAAATTCTCAACAAAATAATAACAAATTGAATCCAGCAATATAAGAAATAATATATATATAATGACCAATTGAGATTATCCCAAGAAGGCAAGGGTGGTTTAACATCTGAAAAGCAATTAATGTAACACATGGATAGAATAAAGGACAGAAAACACATGATCATCTCAATAAACTCAGAAGAAGCATTTGACAAAATCTGGCACCCTTTAATGGTAAAAACACAGTGATCTAGGGATAGAAAGGAACTTCCTCAACCTACTAAAGGGCATCTGCAAAAAACTTACAGATAACATCATACTTAATAGAAAGACTCCTTTCCTCTAAAAATGAAGACTTTTCCTCTAACATCAGGAACAGGACAATTCTCACTTTTACCACTTCTATTCAACATTGTACAAGGTTCTAGCCAGAGCAATTAGGTAAGAAAATGAAATAAAATGCATCTAGACTGGAAAGGAAGAAACTGGTAAAAGTACTTCTATTTGTAGATAACATGATCTTAAATACAAAAAATTTTAAGCACTCCATTAGAAAACTGGTAGAGATAATAAAAAATGCAGCAAAATTGCAAGAAATCAGGTCAATATACACAAATCAGTTGTATTTCTATACAGTAACAACGAGCTCGCTGAAAATGAAATTAAGACCTCATTTACAATAGCATCCAAAAGAATAAAATAGGAATAACATTAACAAAGAAGTAGAAAACTTGCCACTCTGAAAAATGACGAAACATTGTTGAAAGAAAACCTGAATAAATAGAAATACATCCCATGTTCATGGATCAGAACACTTGATATTGTGAAAGAAGGCAGCACTCCCCAGTAGATCTTTGGACTTCTATGCCTCACTCTGGGAACAGGGCCCTGGGAAGCCCCACTGTGCAGCACCTCTGGCCAGCAGTCTGTGGGAGGGGAATCACAGGGTCCCCAGGGCTAACTGGCATATGCTGTATCTTGCATGGATGAGAGCTTGCTTGGTTATCTGGAGAGAGCTTGCAAGCCCCAGAAGGTGGGTCTCATGTGCATGGAAGTTACTTAGCAAAGGCAATTGTATTGAAGTGTAAGATGAGGCAGAGTGAGTATGGATTTCAGCATTAGGTTGTGGTCTGGGTGTGATCTGCCTCTTGCTTGCTGTGTGACCCTGGGCATGCCACTTACCCTCTGTGTGTCCTCACTTGCAAAACTGGAAAGAACATCTTTGCAGGACTGTCGTGAGAATTAGAGAGAAAATGGATGCAAAGTACTCAGCACTTTCTCAGCACTGAATAATCCTCATTCTTTCAACAAACACAGAACATTTGCCATGTGCAGACAGGAGACATGGCAGAGAAAAAAAGATATCAGATGGAGCTTCCATCCTAATTTCCAAGGTAGATAATAATAAGGAACGTAAATCATGAGATATAGAGTAGCGGTTCTCAAACATTAGCATCAGAGCCACCCAGAGGATGGCCTATAAAAATAGGCGACTGGCTGCTCCTGCAGTTTCCAGCTCACTTGGGTGGGGCCTAGAATTTGTATTTCTAACAAGTTCCCAGGTGCTGCTGCTGGTCTGGGCCCACATTTTGAGAATTACTGTGTTTTAGAGGTGGTGAATGCTATTAAAGAAAAAAATATTGAGCAGTTTAAAATACAGTGGTGAGGGTGTGCCTCCTAAAAAGGGACATTCAAGCAAAGTCTTGAAAAAGATGAGGAAGTGAGCCAGGAGGGGAAGCATGCCACACTGAGGCAACAGCTCAGGCAAGAACCTCTGCAGAGAGCACAGAGGCAGATAGGCTGGAGGGAGCCAGTGCCAGGGCCAGATGGGCAGGAGCCTCATGGCTGAGGCCTAGTCAGCCTCTCTGAGGACCTTAGTTTTACTCCTAAGTGAAATGGGGAGGGGCCATGGGAGGGCTCTGAGCTCAGGACTGATGTCATCAGATGTATAGTTGAAAGGGACACCATGACCAAAAGGGATGGGGGAAGCCGGGAGATGTCCTTGATGGGTTGCTATGTGTCCAAGTGTGCTTTCACTTTAGTGGGTGGTGGTAAAAGTGATCAGGTTCCAGATCTGTTTTGAAAGTAGGATCAACAAGATCTGGCTATAGGGGTGAGAGAAAGGGAGGAGTGGAGATGGACAGCGTCGTCATTAACCAAGGCAGGAGGACAGCATAGAGCAGGTCTGGGAGGTCCCAGCAAGACCATAGCTCTATTTGGACATGTTTGCATTTGAGACGCCTGTTAGGCATCAAACCAGCAGAGACACTGAGTGGACAGCTGGATGCAGATGTCTGGGGGTAGCTCTCAGTAACTAGTAGCATGGTAGCTGCCACCTCCAGGCCGACAGGCACTGCCACATATAGCCCAGAAGCTGTTTGTCCCAACCTTACAGGCAGCAACACAGTGACAGTCCTGGGTCAAGGAACTCAGCCTGGGAATCGTCCCTGTCTGGAGTGGCCTCCATGCTTGGGGGGTACTCGGGAGGCACTGTTGGAGGGCTCTGAGCTCAGGCAGCAGGCCTCAGTGGCCATCCAAGCTCTGCTGCCCCAGCCTGGCTGCATGTGGATCTCTCAGGCCTGTGCAGACTTTCCTCTGACACCCTGACAGTGAACTTCCCTGCCCTTGGGATCCTCAGAAATCATGGCAGGGGAAGGAGAAGAGGGACCAAATGGAGCTCCTAGAGGCCATGGGGCAGGGCACTTGGTATGTAGAAAATCTAAGCCTCAGGACAACTTGGAGGGACCTTGCAACCTTGTTAGACCAACTGGTAGTGGTCATATTTGCTGGAATGACATGTCCAAACGGAAGCCCTCAAGGCACAATCAGGTTCAAAATGAAAGGTCACTGGCCCCAGCACAGGCTAGCAGTAGTGGAGCTGAGATCCTAGTGGACCTCTTCTCTCCAGCACTGCTTGCTCCATAGCCCAGCTCTTTTGGGAGATTCAAGAAGAAACAGTTTTATTTCTAGTTGCCCTCATTGTTGACCCCTCAGGCCAGGGGCCCTGGTTGTCTCCAGAAGCCCCTCCAAAAGAGAAGACAAAGGATTGCTGTGGACTCAGGCTGGGCTTTGAGTTACTAAGCTGGCAGAGGGGCACTGGAGCCTGATTCTGGTGCCCTCAGCCCATTCCAGTGGGACCTGGGGGTGCACAGGCCAGGTGGAAGAGAAGATGTCTCCACAGGCCTTGGACCCTGTTCAGGCCCCAGACTCATAAATAGCAAACTCTCTCTGGGCATAGGGTTGACTCATAGCACCCCTGGGGCTCATTCCCCTGCTGTGCCCCAGGACCCTGTAAGGTTGGATCCCCTAGGTGGGGGACACAGCCCCCAGGCACAGACCCCACTGACAGGATGGCTAGGGAGCCTGGGGCTGTTTAGTAGGAGAACAGAGGTGGAGGAGCAGCTGCCTCATCTCGGGGGATCCTGGCAAGTCAGAGGTGATTTAGGGGGCTGCTCGGCACTGCTTCCTGTGGAACTCAGGACGCTGACTGCTCAACTGCTTTTCACCCACCCTGTTGGATCGGTAGGTCCTCCTCCCCTTCCAGCAGTTGTGATGGGAAATGCCCCATCAGCTTGGCCTGCATGGCTGCAGTTTATGCTAAGTAGATCTTGGGTCACAGAAGAGTTTGTAATGGTTATTGCTAAGATGAGGCCAGTGGACGGTGTTGCGAGCAATGCTGCTGATGCCCAGCCACAAAGGAGAAGTTGGGCAGCGGGAGCCACTGATGAACAGCTAATATCTATTCAGTGTGTCCCATGCTGGACCGTGCATTTAGATGGACTCTCACAGTGGCCCTGTGAGAGCAATCGTTAGAGCCCCCTTTACTAAGGTGAGACTAGGCAGCAGGGAGGCTCCTGTGATTTGTCCAGGTCATGGACAGACAGTCAGGAAACCCAGGTGTGCCAGAGCTCAGAGCCCTTATGCTGGGGGGTGGAGGGGGTGCAAGTAGGATGCTGGGAGGTTTCCCAGTTTTCTCTGGATAGATTCTGGGGCTCTCAGCTTCCTCCAGGCAGCCATGAATCTGCATCAGTCAGGAGAGAGGGAAGGATCTTCCACTTGCTACTCCTGCCAGAGGTTTGTTGTATCAAAATTATGTTGTAGAGGGTGGCAGAGAGGTACAGAGAGGTTCAGCAACTTGCCTAACAGCACACAGGGGAGCTGGGAGCAGGGGCAGCGCACCTCCAGGGTGAACCCATCCAGGGATTCTGTTATCTGGCATGCATCAGAGAGCCATAGCCTTTGGATCTGAGTGTCTTGATTGGGGGTGGACGGTGTCATGGAGAGGCAGTCAAGACTGAGGGCAGAGGTATAGCCTGAGGTCCTGGACCTAGGACACACAACTCAGAAATGAGGGCCACCCCAGACGAAGATGTCACCTGTCACCAGGTGCTTGTGTGAGAGAACAGACCCTTAACCTCTCAGCAACCTGGCCCTGCCCCAAGAGGACACTCCCAACAGGCCGCATGGCCAGAAATGACCCTCAGTGTGGGGTGGATGTCATCCTGGCCAGGGCATAACCTGGAGCCCACTGTAGTAGTGCACATCAGAGTCCAGAGCCTAATAAATGAGGTGCAGCTCCCGACTTACATCCATCTGGGGAATCTGGGATGGAAGGAGTTCCCTAGAGACTAGCAGGTCTAACTCAGCCACACAGGTGGGGAAACAGGCTCTGAGAGGAGAAAGGAAGTCAGCACCAGTGCCCGCCTGCCCACTCATGGGGTCCCACCTTCCTCTGGAGTAGGTGCTTTACTGAGTCCTTGGACTCTTCTCTTTAATGGGTACAGAGCAGCTCAGACCCGATGCATGGTTGGGCTGTAGGAGCCCCAGGCTTTTCTGGTAGGTTTAGGACAGGCCATTGGCTTGCGGGCCCTGGCACCATGGCACCCTAGCACCCTGAACTGCCCTTCCCACCTCCATGTTTACCTGAGTTATGGGAAGGAAGCACACTGACCCCTCCCTGCACACCCAGGAATTGGGAGGACCTCACCCGCACCCTACACTGATATTAGGGCTGGGACACTGGCCTGGGACACCAAATTTAAGGGGGCACCAAAACATTCAGTAATCAAGGTAAATATTTTATTCTAATATTTTTTTAATGAGAGTTAATGCAAAAAAAATGCATCGTGTTAGTTTCTGGCTGCTGTAACAAATTGCCACCAATTTAGCTGCTTAACATAAATTTATTCTCTCACAGTTCTGGACATCAGAAATCAGAACTGAATCTTATGAGGCTGAAATCAAGGAGAGGGCTGGTTCCTTCTGAGAATTCCAGGGGAGAACCTGCCCTGGCCTCTTCCACCTTCTAGAGGTCTGCCCACATTCTTGGGCTATGGCCTCATCACTGCAGTCTCTGCTTCCCACCTTACATCACCTGCTCTTCTATAGCCAGATTTCCCTCTGCCTCCCTTTTATAAAGCACCATGGAATATCCAGTATAATCTCTCCATCCTTTATCACAGTTACAAAGTCCCTTTTACTACTAGGTAGGGTAATAGTCATAGGTTCTAGAGATGAGGGTATGGACTTCTTTGGGGAGTCATTATTTAGCCTTCTACATGCGTGATAAAGAAAAAATAAAAATGAATTAAATGAAGACAGGATCCTGGGGTGGGATTAGGATGAGGGCCCGTGCAGGATCAGAGCCTGTCTTTAAAATGTTTGTATTTTGTTCATCATGGATTTTTAAAATTACTTTGTACTTCTAAAAATATTGCAATAATATATTTTTACCTCTACTAATGAAGCTTTTGGCATCCCCTTAAAGTTTGCACCTGTGGTGAGTGCCTCACTTGCTCACCCTAGTCCAGGCTCTGCTTAGGAAGAGCAAGGAGAGTGACTCTGCTCTGCACTGTCAGCATTCTATGAGTCCACCTGCCCCTTCCAGCCCCAGGGCTTGCCTAAGGCCCTCCCTTACAGAACCCTGCCCACAGATCCCTGGCGCTTTCTCCCTAGTTCTCTATACAGATGATATGGAGACACCTAGCCTGGCCTGGCTCCCTGGCTCATCACTTATGAGCCACCTCCCTCTCAGGTAGGATTTATACCTCCTGTCCAGTGTTGCACAGCCCCCCAGCTTTGCTTCCCTTTCCACTTGCCCTTCTGGTGTATACCTGAGGTTGGTACTTGTATCGGGCCACACTTTGGAAGTATGGGGTAGTGGGCTCTTTCCTACTGAGACAGTATCTTGCCCTGGGGAAGAACACATCTTTGCACAAAGATAATTTCAATTTGAAGATCTGTCACTTACTGTGTGACCTTAGGGAAATTACATAACCTCTCTGAGCTTCAGCTGCTTCGCCTGTAAAATGGGAACATTAATACTTAGCTCTCAGAATTGCACAAGATGCCCTAAGTTGAAGACCTAAGCATTGTCCCTGGCACTAGGGTGCTGGCTCCAGGCAGAGCAGAGGCCAGAGCCCTGAACACCAACTCTGAAGCCGCCAGCCCATTTTAGATCCAGCTCAGCACCATCCTAGCTGGGTGATGTAGACGTAGTTAGCTGGCCTTACTGAGCCTCCATTGCCCCACCAGGAACACCTGCCTCCCAGTCTGCGGGGAATGGGAGCTCCTAGAGCACGTCCTAAGCAAGTAGGACCGGGGCCATCAGTGGGAGTTGCGAGTATTCCCCTGGGGCCTAACAACAGAAAGCATTAGGAAAAACGGGGTCAGACGTTTGAAACGGTAGATCTTCCACGGGAGCCACCTTCAGGCGTGGCGTTTCAGAAACTCGCAAGTCCCAGGAGCTCCCTCCCTCCAGGGTCCGAGCCCGGGGCGGGCGGGCGGCGGGCAAGACGCTACCTGCGCGCGTGCCGGGCATTCCTGCAGCGCCGGCGCCGCCGCACCCGCGCGCCATGGGCCTGATGCCGGCCGCGCGGGCCTTCTCCCGGTGCTGCTCCTGCCCGCGGCCGCCCTGCCTACTGCCCGCCTGCTGCGCGCCCGCCGCCCCAGGTACGGCGGGACAGAATGCGGGCGCCCAGTGAATCCCCGGGGAGCGGCGGCGCGGGGAGCGCTGCGCATGCGTCTCGCGGGACGCGGCGGGGAGCGGGGGAGTGCGGGGGTGGCAGCTGCTGGTGGGTTCCCGGCGGCGGAGCCGGGCGCGTGCGTGTTCGGGGGAAGAGGCAGAAACCGCGAAGTCTTCTCTGCCCGTGGCGGGGGCGTCCCGCACGCAGAGAAGGGGAAACTGAGCCCGGCACGGGCGCGGGAACTTACAGAGGATCGCCCCATCCGCCCTCCCACCCCCCCACCTCCCCACCTACTTGAAAGGACCCAGCAGGACACGAGCCGTGGGCTACCGCCTCCAAGCGCAGGGCTGCCGCGCGTTTGCCTCCCTGGGCCTCAGAAAGGCCGCTGTGCGCGACTGTGGGGCTGGCTAACACCTGCAGAGCAGGCGTCCCTCCTGCCCTGACGCCGGCGCGCCCTGGCCAGCCCCCTCCCCCAAAATGATGTTCTCCTCTCACCGCATTTCTCTTGCGCAGATCTCAGCTAGTCGGTTGGTGAGGCCACGTTACAGCCTTCAGGGCAGCTCCGAGGCTTTGTAGTCCCTAGAGGAGGGCCCGGCACCAGAGTGAGAGTGATGAAAGGGTGGGTTTACAACCGCGGGGTCCATGCAGGGAGGATGAGGGGTGTCCTGGGGAAGCGACCTGGGAGCAGAAAGGGATTACCCAAAATTTGTGAATCTCTGGAGACAATTTAGGATTTATTTTACTCATTGCTTCTCTTCCCTGACTGTGCCGCCCTCCCCCACCCCTCCTGCACCTCCCATCTGGAGAGACTCGACTATGGCTGGAGCAGCCGGAGGCCTCCACTCAGGAATCAGCACCATGGGGGAATCCCAGTTGCCTGCCTTTGGGTGGGGCCCCTGGGGCAGGCAGATGCCTGGTCAGGAGGCCACATTTATCAAGCACCTGTTTGAATGTGGTGGGCTCTCCCGTCACTGCTCATAGCCCCATGAAGTGGCAGAGACTGAGGCTCAGAGAGATTGAGGACTTTGTCCAAGGTCACCCAGGATAGGGATCTGAGCTAGCTGACCAACCTGGCCTGTGGCTTCCTGATCCTGGATGGAATTCTTGGGAGAGGGGAGTGAGGGCCCGCTTTGCCAGGGAGCAGCTGGCAGGGAAGGAGGCCTGGCCCAGTTCTGAGCCCGCCAGCAGGTTCATCCAGAGGAAAGGCAGCCTCTGCCAGTTTCCTCTCTGGTGGCAGAGCCGGTACTTTGTGAAGAGCGTGGGCTAGGACCTCGAGGAACGGGCATATTGGCTGGGTTTCCAGGGATCTGACAAACCTACTGGAACTGGTTCTTGGCAAGGCTTTCCCACTGAGACGTGCCAGGAGGGCCATGGAGTTCAGCGAGCCATTCCAGGACTTGCCAGAGAGACCCTGGCCAGGGGAGTGGTGGGCAGGGCCCCTTGGCCGAGGGAGGCCAGGCCCCACAGCCGGAGCATAGGGGTGACTCCAGCAGGAGGACAGCTAGGAAGGAAGCCCAGGGAGGCTGAGCTGGAATGAAGCTTTCCCACAGGATTTCTCCTCAAAGGGTGGTGAGAGGGCAACTTGTAGCTGAAGTATGCACCAAGCCTCATGAAGCAAGGCTCCAGAAGCTATGCTGGGAATACGGGGTCAATCCCAGGGTCTGGCAGTGCCTGGGGGAGGGGTGGAAAGACAGGTGAGGCCCAGGAAAGGGGGGCACTCCTCTCTTCAATAGCTTAGCCAGGATGTGCGCCCAGACCAGTGTGCATGCAGGCTCAGAATCTTTGTCCTTATAGCCTGTGGCCTTGACCATCACCCGCTGCCTGCGTCCCCACCCTGACCACTACCCCAGCTCTCTCTCCGGGCTCAGCACATGGGGGAGTCTCATCATTTCTCAAAGCCCTTGAGTGAGATATAGGGTCAGTGCTCACCATGGCAGGGGGCCCTGCTGTGCTGCCAGCTCTTCAACCCCGCTCCTTCAGGCTCACCCTCCAACCCCAACCAGGTCTGCCTTGGGGCCTCTGCTCAGGTGCTCACCCCTGGTGAGGCAGGTGGGGCGGGGCCTTGCCTGCCTGCTAAGGCTGGATTTTATCCTGGGTGAGAAGAATGGAAGCAGCAAGGGGTTTTCAGCAGAGTAGGCTGTGGTAGGATTTATATGACTGCCTCGTGCCCAGGGTGGACAGAAGTGCAGGAGTGATGGGCAGACATGATGGACAGACAGATGACACATGTCCTGGAGACAGAAAATGGGGAGCAGGAAGGGCTGGAGCCAAGAGGAGGCTGGATGGGATTATGTACACTTTGGGGATCTCTAGAGAATTTTAGAATTCTTTTCCTCAGTGTGTCTTCCTTGACTCTGGCCTTGAGTCACTTGTGAGCCGAGGGTGGGGAGCAGATGCATTAACTCAGGATGGGAGGCTGTTCTGGATCCTGTGTTCTCCCCCCTTCACTCAGCACTCCTTGACCTCTGCCACCAGACCAGCCCCATTTCAGGACTGGGAGAGGGAGGTGGCTCATAAGTGATGAGCCAGGGAGCCAGGCCAGGCTAGGTGTCTCCATATCATCTGTATAGAGAACTAGGGAGAAAGCGCCAGGATCTGGGACCGCTTGCACAGGAGGTGACATCTGAGCTGTTCCCGAGGGCTAATACGACATCTGCACAAGCCCAAGAGAAAAGAGGCTTCCAGGTAGAGAACCCTGAATGTGCATGGACCAGGTGGTAGGAAAGCAAAAAAAAAGTATTCAGGATGTTATGTTGCAGATAAAGCTGAAGGGAAAGGGATGTTGGTGATAAGGGAGGGAGGCAGGAGGCAGGCGCCCATGGCCCAGTGGCTGGCCAGTGTCTCTCTGAGGACACTCAGCTCATGGGCAGTTGTTCCTGCATGTCCTCTGCTTGCTCCTTTGAGCTGCTAGCAGACCCCTGTGGTCATGTAAGGCATGGCTTCCTGTTTCTACCTCCTGTGGGTCAGGACCCCTCTCCTACTTCATCCTGACCCAGTACCCGTGGGGGAAGTATGTGCCATGGAGGTTGAAGCAGAATTGGTGATACCTGACAAAGCTGCACAAGTGAAGTGTGGACTGAGTGTCAGGCACTTGGGAATGGTAGGAACTGCAGAGAATTAGTGAGTGCATGGGCTATCAAAAGGGCACAGATGCCTCTGAACTCCACCAATATTGCCATTTGGGAATTTGGGCCTGGTACCACTGGATATATGGATTTTTTTCAAGAGAAGCTGGGAATCCAGACTTTTACAAGAAATCTCTTAATTTTAACTAACTATTTAAAAAATGTTTCAAACATATACTAGCTAAACAAGAGCATATTGGACCCAGGTAGTCCATTACTGAGAATAGGTGTTTGAGCTTTGAGTGAGTTAAGAGGGAACAGTGGCTCTGGAGGTGTCACAGTCCCAGCCCAGGCCACTCTCAGGCTGGGCAGAGAGGCCGGGATGCTGTAGTGGTCGGCCCTGGGGACCACACAGACAGGCTTCTTCTCAGAGCTGTACCAGGCAGCAACCATACCAGCCTTGTGGCAGCATCAGTGTTTGCTCAAGGCTGTTGACTGGCCCGTTAGGCCCCCCTCCTGTTTATCTGAGCACTCCCACCATGTCCCAGGAGACAGCTTTTCTGTGGAGAGCATCACACAGGCATCCACACACTAACATGGGTAGAGAGCAGTGGTGTGGCCTAGAACATTCTGTGGACCTTGAGCCAGACTACCTGGGTTTGAACCTTGATGCTGCCACATGCTGAGTGAATTTGGGCACATTCTTAAACCCTCTGCTTCTCAGTTTCTCATCTGAAAAATGGGAAGGATGGTGATGGTGCTGATGATAATAATGGTATTAGTCCCTAAGTTATCAAGCTGCATGTGTGATGTTTAAATGTATGGTATATGTAAAGTGCCTGGTACCTGCTGCCATGAGTGTCACACACACACACACATCTAAGCCCACACTGCATATAATACACGCACACACACACATCCACCCTGTGCATGCACACACCCTTCTCCCTTAAGTGTTGATGGCATTACTGGGTTCTCTCCATGTGGGCGAGTTTTCTAGATGGGAGAAGCCTCATCCCCCAGGTTCTCTGCATACTTTGTCTTTGGATCAAGCAGAGTGAGAAGGAACATTTACTGAGTCCTGCTCTCTGCTAGGCATTGTACTAGGGACTGGCAGATCTTCAAAATAGCCATTATGTGTGGGAGGCAAGTGGCTTCCCTAGTCCTGCCACTGCCCAGTGGCAGGGGAGGGATTGAACCTCTCACCTGGCTGGCTCACCCTCCAGGTCTTTGGGAGCCACCGACCTGGGCTGCATCTGCCTTGGGACCACAGAACTGCCTGGACAGAATGGAACTTAGACGTCCTGATTCTGGCACCGCAAAAGCTGCCCTGCCTGTCAGGGCACATCTCTGCATTGTGCATATAGATGATGTTGGACATTCCAAAGGCGTCTTAGAGCCTAGGACGGGGAGACTGATTCTCCTGTCACTCTGAGATAAGAATGCCTTTATGGATCTCAGCTCCCACTCTTTGCCTGGGCTGTCAGGAACCTCTTAGTTGAGTTGTATTTAGTTGTCACAGTTTTCTCAGTTCCTCTCTTCCTCTGTCCCTCTGTCTCTCCTTTGCTTTTGTGTCCTGCATCAAACGTTTTAGATCTTTTGTTTTCTGTTTTTTTTACAAATGTTATTGAAATGTAGCATACAAAAATGTATGCAGGAAATGGGGAGGAGCCAAGATAGTGGCACAAGTAGGGCAGCGGAAATCTCCTCCCAAAACCATATATATTTCTGAAAATACAACAAATACAACTATTCCTAAAAGAGAGACCAGAAGATATAGCACAACAGCCAGGCTACATCTACATCTACAAGAACTCAGCACCTCACGAAGGGGGTAAGATACAAGCCACAGCCCGGTGGGACCCAAGCACACCCCCCACCTCAGCTCCCCAGTGGGAGGAAAGGAGATGGAGTGGGCAGGGAGAGGGAGCCCCGGACTGCTAAATACCCAACCCTACTCATCCGCACCAGGAGTGCAGACACACGGTGCATGGTGTGCTGGATATTAGGGAAACGAACAGTAAAATCTGCAAGTGGATCCCTGCAACCAGCACCTCTGGGACAAAAGAAAAGCGAGTGCCTTTTGAAAGTCTTAAAGGGACAGGGGCCTCATAGCTGGATGGAAGTGTCCCAGCACACTCAGCTCAGCAGCTGGAAATCTCGGGGAACTCCAGGCACCCTAACCCCCTTGGCGACAGCGCACCTCTGAAGCCCCTCATGGTGATAAGCAGCCTTTCAGTCCATTCCCCCTTGGGTGTGGCCCTGCCATAGCGGGGGGAGCAGTATGAGTGGCCACACCCACAGCAGCCACACAGAGCCTCCTCTGCAGCCACCTGGACAGGACTCAGAGGCCCCATTGGCATGCAGCTGCTCAGCACAAACCACTAGGGGGTCGCTATTCTCCCAGAAGAGGAAGGTGACCACCAAGCAAGAACAGACTTTGTTCTCCCAGCTGACACACGTGCCAACTGCCCACGACTAACTCTATCACCATGAAAACACAGGAAATTTTATTCAGACAAAAATAACACAGACAACCCAAGAGAAGGAGCCTGGGGAGATAGATTTAACCAATCTTCCTGAAAAAGAATTCAAAATAAAGGTCATAACCATGCTGATGGAGCTGCAGAAAAATATGCAACAGCTAACAGATAAAGTTGGGAGGGAGCGTACAGAAATAAAACAATCTCTGGAAGGACTTACGAGCAGAATGGATGATTTGCAAGAGGCCATTAATGGAATAGAAATCAGAGAACAGGAACACAGAGGAGCTGAGGCAGAGAGAGATAAAAGGATCTCCAGGAATGAAAGAATATTAAGAGAACTGTGTGAACAATCCAAACAGAACAATATCTGCATTATAGGGGTACCAGAAGAAGAAGAGAGAGAAAAAGGGATAGAAAGTGTCTTTGAAGAAATAATTACTGAAAACTTCCCCAAACTGGGGGAGGAAATAATTGATCAGACCATGGAAGTGTACAGAACTCCCAACAGAAAGGACCCAAGGAGGACAAGACCAAGACACATAATAAAAATGGCAAAGATCAAAGACAAGGGAGGAGTATTAAAGGCAGCCAGAGAGAGAAAAAAGATCACCTGCAAAGGAAAACCCATCAGGCTATCATCAGACTTCTCAACAGAAACCTTACAGGCCAGAAGAGAATGGCATGATATATTTAATGCAATGAAACAGAAGGGCCTTGAACCAAGGATACTGTATCCAGCACGATTATCATTTAAATATGAAGGAGGGATTAAACAATTCCCAGACAAGCAAAAGTTGAGGGAATTTGCCTCCCACAAACCACCTCTACAGGATATTTTAAAGGGACTGCTCTAGATGGAAGTACTCCTAAGGCTAAATAGATGTCACCAGAGAAAATAAAATCACAGCAAAGAAAGTAGACCAACCAAATACTAACTAAAGGCAAAAAATAAAATCAACTACTCACAAAAGTAGTCAAAGGAAACACAAAAGAGCACAGAATAAAACACATAACATATAAAGAATGTAGGTGGAGGAATAAGAAGGGAGAGAAATAAAGAAACATCAGACTGTATTCATAATAGCTCAATAAGCAAGTTAAGTTACACAGTTAGATAGTAAAGATGCTAACCGTAAACCTTTGGTAACCACGAATCTAAAGCCTGGAATGGCAATAAGTACATATCTTTCAATAATCACCCTAAGTGTAAATGGACTGAATGCACCAATCAAAAGACACAGAGTAATAGAATGGATAAAAAAGCAAGACCCATCCATATTCTGCTTACAAGAGACTCACCTCAAACCCAAAGACATGCACAGACTAAAAGTCAAGGGATGGGAAATGATGTGTCATGCAAACAACAAGGAGAAAAAAGCAGGTGTTGCAGTACTAGTATCAGACAAAATAGACTTCAAAACAAAGAAAGGGACAAGAGATAAAGAAGGACATTACATAATGATAAGGGGGTCAGTCCAACAAGAGGATATAACTATTATAAATATATATGCACCCAACACAGGAGCACCAGAATATATGAAACAAATACTAACAGAATTAAAGGAGGAAATAGAATACAATGCACTCATTTTAGGAGACTTCAACACACCACTCACTCCAAAGGATAGATCCACCAGACAGAAAATTAGTAAGGACACAGAGGCACTGAACAACACACTAGAACAGATCGACCTAATAGACATCTATAGAATGCTACGTCCAAAAGCAACAGGATACACATTCTTCTCAAGTGCACATGGAACGTTCTCCAGAATAGACCACATACTGGGCCACAAAAAGAGCCTGAGTAAATTAAAAAAGATTGAAATTCTGCCAACCAACTTTTCAGACCACAAACGTATAAAACTAGAAATAAATTGTACAAAGAAAGCAAAAAGGCTCACAAACACATGGAGGCTTAACAACATGCTCTTAAATAATCAGTGGATCAATGACCAAATTAAAATAGAGATCAAGCAATACATGGAGACAAATGACAACAACAACGCAAAGCCATAACTTCTGTGGGATGCAGTGAAAGCAGTTCTAAGAGTAAAGTATATAGCAACCCAGGCATATTTAAAGAAGGAAGAACAATCCCAAATGAATAGTCTAAAGTAACAATTATTGAAATTGGAAAAAGAAGAACAAATGAAGCCTAAGGTCAGCAGAAGGAGGGACATAATAAAGAGCTGAGAAGAAATAAATAAAATTGAGAAGAACAAAACAATAGAAAAAAATCAGTGAAACCAAGAGGTGCTTCTTGTAGAAAATAAACAAAATAGATAAGCCCCTAGTCAGACTTATTAAGAGAAAAAGAGAATCAACACACATCAACAGAATCAGAAATGAGAAAGGAAACATCACGACGGACCCCACAGAAATACAAAGAATTATTAGAGAATACTATGAAAACCTATATGCTAACAAGCTGGAAAACCTAGAAGAAATGGACAACTTCCTAGAAAAATACAACCTTCCAAGACTGACCAAGGAAGAAACACGAAATCTAAAAAGACCAATTACTAGCAATGAAATTGAACTGGTAATCACAAAACTACCCAAGAGCAAAACCCCTGGGCCAGATGGATTTACTGTGGAATTTTATCACACATACAGAGAAGACATAATACCCGTTCTCCTTAAAGTTTTCCAAAAAATGGAAGAGGAGGGAATATTCCCAAACTCATTCTATGAAGCCAGCATCACCCTAATACCAAAACCAGGCAAAGACCCCCCAAAAAAGAAAATTACACACCAATATCCCTGATGAAAAATACTCAATAAAATATTAGCAAACCGAATTCAAAAATATATCAAAATTATCATACACCACGACCAAGTGGGATTCATCCCAGGGATGCAAGGATGGTACAACATTAGAAAATCCATCATCATCATCCACCATATCAACAAAAAGAAGGACAAAAACCACATGATCATCTCCATAGATGCTGAAAAAGCATTTGACAAAATTCAACATCCATTCATGATAAAAACTCAACAAAATGGGTATAGAGGGCAAGTACCTCAACATAATAAAGGCCATATATGACAAACCCACAGCCAACATCATACTGAACAGCAGAAGCTGAAAGCTTTTCCTCTGAGATCAGGAACAAGACAGGGATGCCCACTCTCCCCACTGTTATTCAACATAGTACTAGAGGTCCTAGCCATGGCAACTAGACAAAACAAAGAAATACAAGGAATCCAGACTGGTAACTAAGAAGTTAAACTGTCACTATTTGCAGATGACATGATACTGTACATAAAAAACCCTAAAGACTCCACTGCAAAACTACTAGAACTAATATCGGAATTCAGCAAAGTTGCAGGATACAAATTAATATATAGAAATCTCTGGCTTTCCTATACACTAAGAATGAACTAACAGAAAGAGAAATTAGGAAAACAATTCCATTCACAATTGCATCAAAAAGAATAAAATACCTAGGAATAAACCTAACCAAGGAAGTGAAAGACCTATACCCTGAAAACTACAAAACACTCTTAAGAGAAATTAAAGAGGTCACTAACAAATGGAAACTCATCTCAGGCTCTTGGCTAGGAAGAATTAATATTGTCAAAATGTCCATCCTGCCCAAAGCAATGTACAGATTCAATGAAATCCCTATCAAATTACGAACAGTATTCTTCAACAAACTGGAACAAATAGTTAAAAAATTCATATGGAACCACCAAAGACCCCAAATAGCCAAAGCAATCCTGAGAAGCAAGAATAAAGTGGGGGGGTCTCACTCCCCAACTTCAAGCTGTACTACAAAGCCACCATAATCAGGACAATTTGGTACTGGCACAAGAACAGAGCCACAGACCAGTGGAACAGAATAGAAACTCCAGTTATTAACCCAAACATATATGGTCAATTAATATTTGATAAAGGAGCCATGGACATACAATGGGGAAATGACAGCCTCTTCAACAGTTTGTGTTGGCAAAACTGGACAGCTACATGTAAGCAAATAAAACTGGATTGTTGTCTAACCCCATACACAAAAGTAAATTAGAAATGGATCAAAGACCCAAATGTAAGTCATGAAACCATAAAACTCTTAGAGAAAAACAAGGCAGAAATCTCTTGGACATAAACATGAGCGACTTCTTCATGAACATATCTCCCTGGGCAAGGGAAACAAAAGCAAAAATGAATAAGTGGGACTATATCAAGCTGAAAAGCTTCTGTACAGCAAAGGATACCATTAATAGAACAAAATGGCATCCTACAGTATGGGAGAATATATTCATTAATGACAGATCCAATAAAGGGTTGACATCCAAAATATATAAAGAGCTCATGCACCTCAACAAACAAAAAGCAAATAATCCAGCTAAAAAATGGCAGTCGTTGAACAGACACTTCTCCAAAGAAGAAATTCAGATGGCCAACCGACACATGAAAAGATGCTCCACATTGCTAGTCATCAGAGAAATGCAAATTAAAACCACAATGAGATATCACCTCATACCAGTAAGGATTGTCATAATCCAAAAGAGAAACAATAACAAATGTTGGTGAGGTTGTGGAGAAAGGGGAACCCTCATACACTGCTGGTGGGAATGTAAATTAGTTCAACCATTGTGGAAAGCAGTATGGAAGTTCCTCAAAAAGTTCAAAGTAGAAATACCATTTGACCCAGGAATTCCACTTCTAGGAATTTACCCTAAATACAGAAGCCCAGTTTGAAAAAGACAGATGCACTCCTATGTTTATCACTGCTCTATTTATAATAGTCAAGAAATGGAGGCAACCTAAGTGTCCATCATTAGATGAATGGATAAAGAAGATGTGGTACATATACACAATGGAATATTATTCAGCCATAAGAAGAAAACATATCCTACCATTTGCAACAACATGGATGGAGCTAGAGGGTATTATGCTCAGTGAAATAAGCCAGGCAGAGAAAGACAAGTACCAAATGATTTCACTCATCTGTGGAGTATAAGAACAAAGAAAAAACTGAAAGAACAAAACAGCAGCAGAATCACAGAATCCAAGAATGGACTGACAGTTACCAAAGGGAAAGGGGCTGGGGAGGATGCATGGGAAGGGAGGGACATGGGGGAGGGGGAAAGAAAGGGGGCATTACGATTAGCATGTGTAATGTGGGGGGAGGTACAGGGAGGGCTGTGCAACACAGAAAAGATGTAGTGATTCTAGAGCATCTTACTACACTGATGGACAGTGACTGTAATGGGGCTTGTAGGTGGGATTTGGTGAAGGGGGTAGTCTAGCCAACATAATGTTCCTCATGTAATTATAGATTAATGACACCAAAATTAAAAAAATAATGTATGCAAATCATAAAGGCACAGTTTAATGATTTTTCTCAAAGTGAATATAAGTGTTAACAGGGTCCAGATCCAGAATCAGAGCATGCCCAGTGCTCCGAAAGCCCCTCAGGCCCCTCCCAGTCACTGATCCACCAAGGTGACCATGGCCTGACCTGGCTTTGCTCTTTACTTAAATGAAGTCGTGCAGTGTATACTCTGGGTCTGGCTTCTGCTTACCATTTTTTTTTTTATTTAAAAAATTTTTGGAAAACAAAATTGACCCATCTTAGCCATTTTAAGTGTACAATTCAGTGACATTAAGTATAGTCATACTGCTGTGATGCTGTCACCACCATCCATCTCCAGAACTCTTTCCATTCTGTAAGACTGAAACCCCATGCTCATTAAACACTAACTCTCCACCCCACCATACCCCCTAGCCCCTGGCCACCACCATTCTGTTTTCTGTCTCTATGAATTTGATTATTCTAAGTACCCCACATGAGTGAAGTCATACAACATTTGCTTTTCTGTGACTGACTTATTGCACTTGGTGTAATGTCCTCAAGGTCCATCCATGTTGTACCATGTCAGAATTTTTCCTTTTTAAGGCTGTGTCGTATCCCATTGCATGTGTACACTAGATTTTGTTTGTCCGTTCATCCATTACCAGACACTTGGTTTGTGTCCACCTTTTGGATATTGTGAATAGTGTTTTTATGAACACAGGTGTATAGCAATCTGTTCCAGGCTCTGCTTTCAATTCTTTGGGTGTATGCCCAGAACTGGAATTACTGGGTCATAGTGTAATTCTGTTTTAAATTTTTTGAAATGCCTCCATCCTATTTTCCACAGAGGCTGCACAGTTTTACATTCCCACCAACAGTGCACAAGGGTTCCCATTTCTCCACATCCTCACCAGCACTTACTGTCTTCTGGTTTTTGATAGCAGCCATCCTAATGGGTGTGTGGTGGGAGCGTGCTGTGGTTTTGATTTGCATTTCCCTAATGATCAGCAACGCTGCATTGCAGTGGTTTCCACATTAATGTGTGTCATCTTGTATGAGCTGTGCTCCATTTGTTCCCACTGCTGTCCAGGGTGCCATGGTATGAGTAGACCATGACATACCAGCTCAGTCTACTGCTGACCGGCATTATGTGGCTTCCCATTTGGAGGGATTGCAAGGAATGCCTCTAAGAACATTCTAGGGCATGTCTTTTGGTGGACATAATCTTGGGTTTTTAAATATAAGCTACTCATGTGTGGAGGTTAGTGTTGCATAAATAAACCTATCAACCAAAGGCATAATGCCTGCTCCTTGAGGGCCCTGTAAAGGTGTCTCAGGCCTGGACAAGGTCCACAGGACAGGCCACCTGCCTGCTCTGTCTTGAGGGCCTGGGGTCCAGCTATGTGGGGTATGTCCTCCCTGTTTCTAATTTGTTCCCTCAGGAGTGAGCTGCCTTTGACCCTGACAGCACATCTGCCCCCGTTTTCCCCCCATATACTGCTGAGTTAGATAGCTGAGATGTGACCAGCTCCTCTCTGTGACCAGGGATCTTTGGGCAGCGCCTAGAGGACACAGTCCACCATGAGCAGAAGTATGGCCCCCGCCTTGCCCCCCTGCTGGTGGAGCAGTGTGTGGACTTCATCCGGGAGCGCGGGCTCACCGAGGAGGGGCTCTTCCGCATGCCAGGCCAGGCCAACCTGGTGAGGGACCTGCAGGATTCCTTCGACTGTGGGGAGAAGCCCTTGTTTGACAGGTGAGCTCCTGGGGAAGAGACGGTGAAGAGGTGGCCACCTGCCCATGCTCACCTGCAGGGGCTCCTCATAGGGCACCATCTCTAGCTGGCAGAAGAGAGCTGGCACAGGAAGCCTGGCAGCAAGATGGCAGGTGGGAGGCACTTGCCCACCCAGCCCTTCCTGGGCAGAGCACAGGACACAAAATCACCATGGCAGCCTCGGGTCTCCTCTCAGGGATGGGGCCTGCCACAGACGAGTCCCTCTCACATCCGTGCAGGTATTTCCACTGTGGGTGCCCATCAACCCAGCCCAGGCAGGAGACACGGGCCTCTGCTGTCTCCATTCAGGACTCCAGGCCTTCTGCAGGGTTTGTCTCTTGGCTCTGTTCCCATGGGGTGAGCCACCCCTGGCTCATTTGGTGGCAAGATGGAGCAGCATGTCGGCCCCATATCTTCCCAGTTTTGGGGGATGGGGAGCAAGTCTCCTTTGCCTATCCTGGGTTAGTGCCCATCCTACCCATCACTGGGGCTTGCCTGGTCCTGGGCTCCACCCTGTGGGTGACATTAACTTCACTTAGAGTCCAGGGTCTAAGTATGGGGGCGGTGGGGCTGTTTGGGGGCCCCTTCTCCCTAACAGGACCCCCCCATTATGGGGCAGTTTGTCATAGAAAGTTTTTCCTGCATCAAGCCAACCTTAGCTCCCATGGAGCTTCTGCCCTTTCTTCTTAGATGTGTCCTCAAACGAGGCTGCTTCTGCCTCAGATAGGCCCCTGGTTCCGGCTGGCAGCCGTAGCCTTCCCAGGTCCTCTCCTCTTGGGGCAGAGAGCCCTCAGTTCCTCCAGCCTCTGCCCAGAACCATTATTGCTGGTAGGACAGTTCATCAGTTCCTTTCTTTAGATATGGATCCTGGGATGATCACCATTCCCCAAACAAACTCTGCCCAGGAGAGCACAGGGGTCCCTTCATCTGGAGCCTCATGAAGCTCCATCCAGATACTCTGAGCTCGTGGTCCAGAACTTACAGCTGTGTTGAGATTGTGATCCATTCCAAACCTCTGCCAGCCAGGGCTCTTCCACCCTGTGCATCTGTGGCCCTAGGTTGGGGTTGGAGAGTGCTTCAAAGAATGTCTCTCTTTGGCAGTTCTTGGAAACTCACCCTTGGCATGAGGTTTCTCAGAGAAGGGACCAGGGCCTTGGTTGCCACTGACCCTGCCCCCTGAGTGCTCCCCTGGCTGTGGATTAGCACAGCGTCTTTTCTCTTAACTTTCCCTCACTGGGCAGGTATGAGGAGACAAGTGTGCTGTGCCAGCAAGAGACCCGAAGCTCAGATACTCTGAGCTCGTGGTCCAGAACTTACAGCTGTGTTGAGATTGTGATCCATTCCAAACCTCTGCCAGCCAGGAGGTGGTCAGTGGCACAGGGGCCCTCAGATCCAGAACTTAGGAGAGAATTCTGGGGACATATGTGGGACTGGACATCATCTATTTGAGAGGGCAACACTGCAGTCTGGAAACATGTGTGTACACCTGAGAAAACACAAAAGGACAAGCCTGGGGTGCCCCATGTTGGAGGACAGGCCGAGGTTATCCCAGGAAGAGGACTAGAGTAGCCAAAGAGGAGATGGGAGACAGGACGGGGTGCATCCACGCCGCCCATGGAGACAGGATGGGGCACCTCCGGGCCACCCAGGGAAGGCCTGGCCCATGCTGCTGAGAGGCAAGGAGCGGGTGCACATGCCTGGGGCATCTGGTGGACTGCGGGCATTCTGCCTCCCCAGGGAGTGTTCGGTAAGCAGGCCAGGAGAGGGAAGGATCAGGCTGAGGCTCAGGAACCACAGCATAGGTAGTGGGTGTGCTGTGGGGACAAGGCCGAGGGAGCCACTCCGGGGAGCTGGGCCTGGTCAGGAGGCCTCGGAGCCCTGGCAGCCCTGGCAGTTGGAGTAGGGAGGTAGTGAGGTCTCATTTGTGTTTGCAGAAGTCCTCCTGGGGGCACCAGGGGAGCTTCTATAAGTCCAGGTTCCAGGGCCCTGTCCTCCCTGTCCTGCAGAATCAGACTCCCAGGGGGAGGAGCAGGAGCCCCGTAAGTGGGATGCGGGGCAGGCACAGGCCCCCAGCCCCCTTGCTTCTCTTCCCCCTGCCTGCCCTCCCCCTTCTCCCAGGCCTTGACCCCTGCTCACATTTAGAGCACTTCACACTAGACTCTGCCCTCAGTGGGCTTATAGACGTATTCTTAAATGGTCATGTGATCATTTTATGGATTAGGACTGGAGGCCAGGAGACCCCATGTGACTCACCCAAGATGCCCAGAGGTGGGCTCTGCTTGGCTGGAATTCTGACCCCTTCTCCAGAGCCCCTTCCCCTCTACCTACATCCCCTGTTCAGAGAAGCCACTTCCTCAGTCTCCTCACCCCTTCAGAGCCACCCTGTTTCTCCATCCTGTTGTCTGACAGCCTCTCACAGGGCCTCCTCTCCTGCACCCACCCTTGCCCCATGCTGCAGCCTCAGCCCTCAAGACGTGTGGGCATTTGCACCGGCCCTCCCAGGGCCCTTCTCAGCCATGTCCCTGGCTCTGGTCCTCTTCTTCCGGGAAACTCCTCCCTGGGATATCTGACACCATGCTCTCCCACCTTCTGCCATGCTCTGGTAGCTCCTTGGCCCTTGCATTATGCCTTCCCTGCAACATAGGGCTCTGAAGGCAACTCCTCATTTGCACAGCTAATGTAAAGTGGGGCTGCTCCCTGAGCCCACCTGTGGGCAGAGGCATTCCAGGGTAGGGCTTGCTCACTCCCTGCTTGTGGACCATGCCCTGCACCATGATGAACTCTGGCCCCCAGGTCCTGGGCCTTCTACTCCATAAAGAGTGTGCCCCCCCACCCCCACGGGTCTGGAAGTCTCAGTCCCCAGAGCAGTCCTATGCCTGCCCTGTCTCGTCACCCTGGCCCCTGGCCCCTGGGCCTGGGCCTGAAGCAGCTTTCCCAGCCCCGTCCACATGGTTGCTGAGCATAGGAGAGGGGCTCCTCTGTGCCAACCCTGGCAGCATTGTTGACCCTTGCAATGACCCTTTCTTACTTCACTCAGCACTCATCTGTTGAGTGAGAGGCTGACGCCATGAACAAGACAAACTCCTGTGCTCATGCCGCCAGAAGAGAGGACAAACCCGTAAATGCACACAGGGACGAGTACTGGCTCCATCGCCATGGCCTTTGCCCCCTTTCATGGCCCACAAGCACAGAGCAGGGCTTGATCTTGGCTCCCAGAGGCCGATAAGGCAGGTGGCCTGGGGCCAAGCTACCCCTAGCCCTGGGTGGTGGGGTCAGTGATGTGAAGCCATCAGAGGGTCTGGGGTGGGAAATGTGGGCTGGGCTTCTGGGTGTGGAATGGATTGCAGGGGAGCAGGGGGTGTGGGGGATACGCAGGAGACCAGGGCCATGTTTGCATGGATGTGGGTGTTGGCATGGGCGAGAGGGGTTCCACAGAGATGCCGAGGAATGGAGGCATCAGCAGATCCATCCTACAGGTGGAGAAACTGAGGCTCCCAGTTATGTACTTCACTCTGGGTCTCACAGGCAGTGAGGGCAGAAGCTGATTTGGACCCACAGCTGCCCTCTCAGTCTCTGGACCCAGCCCCTTCCACCATATACTGTGAGCCTGGTCCTTGGGGAGGGACCAGATGGGTGACAGCACCTGCCCTGGAGGCGCTCATAGGCTGGTGAGCCCCCTTAGTGCTATGGGCTGCAGAATCTTCTTTTTGGGTGCTGGGCACAGTAGAGGGGCCTGGCCTCTGTGCAGGTGTGGGTGGGAGGGGCAGGAGGGGAGTTCAGGAACAGGGAGGAAGAAAAAGCCTGGAGCCAACCTGTTAAAGGAGAGGCTCTGCAGGGAGTAAGGAGGGAGGGAAAGGAGAGGAAGCGTGGGTCTAGGGAGGGAGGGGAGGAGGCATGGGGCCAAGCTCCAAGGACCAGGGTGGGGCGGGGGCTGGGCCTCCCAGGTCCAGGATCACTGTAAGCTACGGGCATCAAGGAGGAACCAGGATGGGGCTTCAGGCAGGGACGCAGCCAGTGAGGTCTGCAGAGTGGAGGGGCCAGTCCAGGTCCATGTGCCCAGGACAGAAAAGCTTCTGTCCCCCACACCATGGGGAACTGGCCCTGGTCCACACCTCTGTGCTTTTGCTGCCTATGTCTTTGGAAGGGGCAAGGCTGCTGATCCTGCTTCCTGCCTGCCCTGTGTCCCCCTGGGGCTCCAGCTCCTGCAGCAGCTGGCCCGGAACCCATGGGTCCCAGTTGGGCAGAGACCGTGGGCGCAAGCCTGGGTACTCACTGGGCTGCAAGTGCCGGGATGTGGGTGGTGTCCGCAGAGGAGGCGGCCCCAGGGAGGCAGTGGAGAGTAGGGGCCAGCAGCATGCCTGGCTGGAGAGGGGAGGCTGGGGTCTCCCTTGGCCAGGCCAGACCAAGAGCAACAGAGGCAGGGAGGGTCCCTGAGTGTGTGGGCTTGAAGGGCATATGGGCATAGGGGACCCCAGAATCCCAAAACCCAGGGCTGGAAGGGCCCCCAGAGCTGATCTCAGTGAGAGGCAGGGCCAGGTGGCACCTTAACTGCACAGGTCTTTTGGCCCAGGGCCTTCTTTCCAGAGTGCCTCCCACAGTGGGAATGCAGGCCCATGGGTTAAATGGGTGCCCAGGCCGCACCTGCAGGAAGTGTCAAGCTTGCAGTACAGGACCTGAACCCAGAGCCCAACAGGCCCAGGACTACCACTCTCCACAGGGGCCCACTTCAGCCTGGACAGTGGGGTCTGGGACCCTGGGGCCCTGGAAATGGGATGATATGCACAGAGGCCCAATCATCTACAATGGAATGGGAATCCAGAGGCTTGGGGAAGGGCCTGACCCTGACCTGCCCAGGTCCTGATGGCCAGTGTCCAGGGATGCCCACTCACTGCCAAGGAGCCAGCACCCCTACACAGCAGCACCTTTGACACAGCCCCGCCCCTAACATTGGAGGGTCAGCCTAGGGGGAAGGGAGAACAAGTTCAGCTGTGCCCCTGGCTCCCTACCCCCTTTACTCCTCAGGAGCAGAGCAGCTCCCACATTACCCTGCAGAGGATCCTGGGGCAGCCACTAGCAGAAGGGCACCCTTCATGCCTACTGATTTCCTGGCTCTTTGTCACAGTGCACACGCCCAAGCACACAGGCCTTCATGAGAGCAGAGGCTGCCCCAGGGGCAGTGAGGCAAGGTGCTGTCACTCTCAGAGTTCCCTGGTATCCCCAGCCTCATGCCCATCCCCCCCTCACAGCTCCACAGACGTGCACACGGTGGCCTCCCTGCTGAAGCTCTACCTTCGGGAGCTCCCTGAGCCTGTGATACCCTTCGCCAGGTACGAGGATTTCCTTAGCTGTGCCCAGCTGCTCACCAAGGACGAGGGGGAGGTTAGTGGCTCATGGGGACCCTTTCTGGGAGGAGGCCTGCTGGGAGGTGGGTGTGTGAAGTCAGGGAACACTCTGACTTTTCATGACTTCTTATGGCACACAGATTCAGGCTGTAGCCTGCCCTCTGCTCTGTGAGTTGGGCCTGGAGCAGCCTGCTGTGTGTGGTGGGCAGTGGGGCTTGCCCCTCCTGTTCTGTGTGGTATGGAGGGGGTGGCTGGAGCATCCCCTCTGTGTAGGCCCTCTCTGTGTGCAGGCCTCAGTATCTGGGAGGGGCAGGAAGCTCCTGATTCCATGATGCCCTTGAGAGTGGGTGCCCAGGTGTGGGCCTCCACATATGCCTAGGTCTGGGCCTACCTCGCTGCCTGCTCCTACACCCACCTCAGGCTCCTCAGGCTAGCCACAAGGCTCAGAAACAGCCAGACCTTTCATCTGCTTATCTCCTCCCGCCTCCCAGAAAAACTTAAGACCACTCCTAGGACAGAGGGCCCCTCACCCCTATACCCTAGGTGCCTGTATGGAGTCCTGGGCCGGCTCCCAGCTAGGGAAGGACTGTTTGCCCTCCCCATGGCCTGTGTGGGAAATGAGGGGCCTTTATCTGGCAAATATTTGTGCCTCCACAAGAGAGCTGAGAGCTGGCCCTGACATTCCTCTGTGAGCCTGCAGAGGCTCACCTCTCATACCAGCTCCCGGAAGGTAAATCACTTTCCGCAGGAGGTCACAAGCCTGGCCTCAGAGGGAGATGGAGGTGGTGGCACCCTCTGGTCACCTGGGGCCTGGCTGTGCTGGCCATACTGGAGGTTTGGCCTCTGATTCCTGTCCCCACCCCGCAGCCCAGGTCCTCCTCGTCCTCGCCCACCCCTCTGACTCCTCCCTCTAGTAAGAGAAGGCTGGGGCCTCATTGCTGATCTTTGAAATGCTGTTTTTCTCTTTCACTCCCCAGGGGACTCTGGAGTTGGCTAAACAAGTGATCAGCCTTCCCCCAGCCAATTACAACCTGCTCAGATATATCTGCAAGTGAGTGACTTGGGGTGGGGAGCCTACCCTCCCTGTGCTCTGGCTCCTTGCTCTTCCCAGAGGGGGCCTGGGTTATTCTCCCACCCCACACTCCTCTCCAAGTGTCCATGGAGCCAATGGAGGGTATAAAAGAACACAGTCCCTGTGCCTGTGATGCTTAAGGTTCCCTGGGAGCAGGCAGTGTTAAATAAGTCCAATGGATCATTCCTGAATGAAGAGATACATCTCTATCCCTTTTGCCTTCTCTGGGTGCCTCCCACCACCCTCCCCTGAAGGGGTCTGCCTCCTGACTACAACCTGAGCTCAGACGGTGGGAGAGGGCATGCAGGGGGGCCCTCACCCTGTCTGTGCCCGGGGGTCTGGGCCTTCCTAGGCATCTGCCCTACTGCAGGCAGGAGAGTCCATGTGTTCTCCTTCCGTGCTGACAATGGGCCCTTATGCCATTGGCTTTTGCTTCTGAGGGCCCTCTCAGACACCAGAGGAGGCTCTGCCCTCTTTGAGCCTGGCAGGGGCAGCAGGCTCTGCCTGGCCACTATGGACAGAGTGGGCACAGCTGGGTATGGGGGCCAGGCAGTTCCCAGCAAATGTGGCATCAGGGTTTATCACTCTGCCAACTGCCTCTTCCTTATTTTGCAGGTTTCTGGATGAAGTTCAGTCCCACTCCAATGTCAACAAGATGAGTGTCCAGAACCTGGCAACTGTTTTTGGCCCTAACATACTACGACCGGAAGTAGCAGATCCAGTGACCATCATGGAAGGTAACAGGGGAGATGTGTGGGGCAGGGGTCTGGGCTCTCATGGGTCCCAGGCAAGTCCCAGCCAGGCCAGCAGGAGGGTGGCTCCATCCCTGGGACCTGGCAGAAGCCTCTCCAGACCTCCTCCCCTCCCCTCCCCATCGTGAAGATCCAGCTATAAAAGGAAAAAGAACTGTGCCCTGTAGGTGGGATCCCTGGGTGCAGTCAGAATGGCAGGAGAGGCCGGGGGAATGGGGTGGTCAGTGCCCTTGCTGCTGCACACACATGGGTGTTTTTGCTTAAGTCATTTTCAAGTAAGTAATTGTCACAGCTCCTGGGACATCAGAGCTTTGAAAACCTGGGAAATTCCTGTCTTGTGAATATACTTAACAAATATAAGATGATAAAACAGCAGCAATAGCAGCTGCTTTCAAGGGGCAAGGGTCTCTTCTAAGTGCTGCACTTACATCTTGTCACATCAATCTGCATAAACAGCCCAGGCTGCGGTTACTGCACCCATTTTACAGTGGAGGAAACTGAGGCCAGGAGAGGCAAGTGACTGTCAGCCAGACTTACCAAAGGGCACATGTGCAGACTGGCATGGAAAGAAGATCCCATGCTCAGAGCCCAGAGGGGTCAGTGTGAGTCTTGCTACTCACAGACCAGAAACACACAGCCAGTCCCAGCAAAGGCATATGGAGCTGGACCAAGGCACCTGAAGGACAAATGCCAGCTGTCCTGCTGCCCCGTCACCAGGCGAGCCAGGGCAGAGTTTCCATTCCTTGCTGAATGTGACCTGTGGGAGATGGGGATGGGGGAGGCTTTTTTGTTCAGGTCCCCCATTGGCCTGCCTGGCTAGGTCTCCCACCTCAGGCCCCAAACTGCCTGGTTGCACAAATGCCTGGGAGTGAACCCACACAGACTTCACCGAGGTCCTACTTCACCTGGTCTTCTGAACTCCGGATTCCTTGCTATATTTTTTCTAAGATTCTTTGTTACCTCTACTGTGAGGGTGCGCCCAAGCACTTCACCTGCCTTAGCACTTGCAGACCTCCCCAGTGTCTGATCTTTGCTTGGTGGGGGATAACAGGAAGGAATGAGGCAGGTGGACAAGTACCATGGCCCTTCTGTACCATCCCCTTTGCCATTGGTCCCCCCAGCCCAGACCCCACACTCCACACCTTCAGGAAGCAAGTACCCCACAGACGCCATAGGCTGTGCCCCAGGGGTGTGGCTTGGAGAAGGGTGATTGTGTGTGTGTATGTGAGATTGTGCATGTTGGTGGTATGTGCATGGAACTGAGGTGTATTATGACTGTGTGTGTAGGACTGTGTGCACGTGTGTGCTCATGTACCTGTAGGACATCTCTATTCCCTTTCCCAGAGTCCTGTGTCCCCCAGAACATGGACAGCAGGGCACAATTGTTGGCACTCAGGGGAGTGACCTGGGGCAGCTGAGATGGCTCTGACATCCAGGTCCTGGTTTCCAGGCCCAGCTCACTACTGGCTTACCCTGGAGTCTTAATGGGCACGGTGCCTGCTTCCTACTGCTGCCCAGAGAGATGGAGGGGCTCAGAGGCCCAGTGCCTCCTCTGTGTCCCAGGCCCTACATCCAGGGAAGGGCATTCTTAGGCAGGAGCCTTCTGTCTGTGCCTGGATTTAGAGGGTGTGGGGGTCGTCCTTTGCTTTGGGTGGCAGTTGCCAAGCTCCCATTGAGTCCTTTCTTGAGGGGCATCCTGGGAAGGACCTGAACCTGGGTCAGAGCTGCAGCAACCCTGACTGGTCCAGAGAGCCAGAACAGGAGATATACACAGCCAGGCCTTTCTCGCTCCCTCTTCCTGGCAGGCACTTCCCTGGTCCAGCACCTGATGACTGTCCTGATCCGCAAACACGTGCAACTCTTCACCACGAGGGCCACAGAAGGGCAGGCTTCCCCAAGCCAGGGCCCACCGTGCATGGTGCGATGGGGCTCCGAGGAGGTCAAGGCAGACAGCCAGCCAGAGCCCAGCAGCTGCAGTGACCCTGGCCTGCCCTCACACCGGACTTCATCTCTGGATGGGGCCACCGTGGCAGCCCGCTCTAGAACCTCTCCTCCAGGCCTGGGCAGCCAGGGCAGCCCTGCCACCCCCAGCCCCAGGAAGAAGGTGCAGACTCTGCCCAGCTGGAGGTCTCCCTTCTGGCAGCCAGGGTCCCGGTCAGGGAGCCCGAAGATGGGAAGCTCATCCCTGGAGGTGCCCATCATCTCCTCCGGAGGGAACTGGCTCATCAACGGGCTGTCCTCCCTGCGCGGCCACCGCCGGGCCTCATCAGGAGACCGGCTCAAGGTCTCAGGCTCTGCGCAGAGACTCTCCACCTATGACAACGTGCCCCTGCCCAGCAGCCTCTTTCCCAGCACTCCTAGCGTGGCCAGCACGGCATGGTCTGGGACCTCCTCTTGCGAGGTATCAGCCCAGGGTTCAGTCAGCAGCTGCACAGCCTGCCGGGCCAGCGACTCATCTCCCTGCAGCTCCCTGCACACGGAGCCCTCCCTTTTCCCCAGCAGCAGCATGGGCCACAGGTCCCCGGGCGTGGGCCATGGCTTGGATGATGCAGGCACCTGTATCAGCAGCAGCGAGCCTAGTGACCCAGGCAGCCCTGCCTGGGACCATGCCTGCCGCTCCAAGGCTCTCCAGGGCCTGGTCACAGAGCTCAGGGCGGAGCTGTGCCAGCAGAGGACTGAGTACGAGCTGAGTATGAAAAGGTAAAGGGCCGTAGCTGCTGAGCAAGTGTGAGGCCTGCACACAGGCAGAGCAGAGCCCTGGTGGCCAGCAGCTCACAGGCACCGCCCCAGGCAGCCAGCCTCTGGTCTCATGGCCTCCAACTTTGAAAGCAAGCCTCCTGGAGGTAGGGCTCAGAGCAGCCAGCCCCTGGAAGCCAGCTTTCTGGGACATGCCCCAGGGCAGTGGGAACAGTGGGTGGGTCCAGTGTCTGCAAAGGCTCAGGAGCTGGGACCTGGCATACAATCTGAGCTTCGTGAATGCCTGCTGAACAAATGAGTGAGTCAGAATGTCAGCATGAACTGCTCAGAGTACCTTTTAATGGAGTGTGGAGCCGGGTGGGGTTGTTTATGTGGCCCTCAGTCAGGGAGGAGGCAGGCCCCCCCACCGAGGTGTACATGGGCACAGAGGCCTATAGACCAGGGGCTGGGCCCGGGGAAGTGCCCACGTGCAATGCAGGCCCCAGGCTAGGCTGGCTGGCTGACCTTGCTGGGTCTGAGGTGGGAGGAGTCCTTCCAGGATCAGAATCCAGTTTCCCCTGAGGAGGGTGCTGCTGGTGCTGAGCTGAGCGGGCCTGCCTGCCCTGGTCACAGGAGGACGCCTGTGCTGTGTTCCAGGCCTTCCAAGCTTGCTCAGATGGCCCTCGGGTGCCCCCAGCCTCCCTGTGAGGGGAGTGTGCTCCAGCTCTGAGAAGCCACGTTCTCCAGCTGAGGTCACCAGCAGGGCCTGGCTTGTGCACGGTGCTTCCGTCAGCTTCTCGGATGCCCTGCCCCTCATCCCAGCTACCTGCCCTCCAGCAGAGGCTGTCAGCGTGTTCTGAGGGCTGTCTTTGTATCCCCATCAGAGACTGTGGAGGGGGAAAGGACTCCTGCTTCCAATTCTGAACCTAGGATTTCCACAGGAAGCTGGAATGGCTGCATTTGGCCCTTCAGCTCTGCTGGCAGCTGGCTGGGTTCCTGGGGAGTGTCAGGCATGTGTAGGCAATGTCCTTGGGAAGATGATGGGGCTTGAGGGCAGAGGACCTACCATAGGGAGGTCAGGGAGGGTCACATCAGGCCATGTTTGAGCCGGGACTGGAAGGACCCATAGGATCAAGCTGAGCAAGAAGAAAAGACACAGCATAGTAAAACCCTTATGCATAACATTGTGGGGCAAACCCTACACATGGAAGCACTCGGCTGGAATTGACCTGGCAGAGGTAACAGCGGGAGCGCCCTACGAGGAGTGAAGGAAGAGGATGACTCCTGAAGATGAGCTCAGACAGGAACTAGAGAGGACCATTAGCAGGCTGGCTGATAGCCTCAGAGTGGGTCAGAATCAGCTGCTCACTTGGCTGTTTGCAGAGCTGACTTAGGCTTTTAGCTCTTCTGCCATCTCACAGGCTTGCATTTGGGGGAAAATGCAGCATTGTTCGGTGGTGGGCCCTGGCCACACTGCCTGGGTTTGAGTCCCCGCCCCACCGTGGACTGGCTGCGTGTCTGTCTGGGCAGGCTTTCTAGACTCTGGTGACCTCACCCATGTGTCATGAGGTTTAAGAGACACGATGGGTGGGGGTGCTCAGCACAGAGCCTGGGAAACCCAGAGAGTACACATTACCTCCTCTTGGTGGGCTGGAGGTAAGGCAAGGCTCCGAGAGGAAGCAACAGTAGTGGCCACCCTGTACCTTCACTAGAAGAGTGGTCTGGGCTCATGCGGACAGAGGGATAGTCTAGAGTGGGTAGGAGCTGCTCTTTGAGCACAGGAGGAAATGGGGCCCCACCCAGCAGGTGTAGGAAATGTCTGCACCTTGGGAGTCAGCAATTGGTCAAGTCTGGGCATTTGAGGGAGACCAGCTTTCTGCCCTGCCTTCAGGGACTTAGAACCCCTCCCTGGTGCCCTGATTCCTGTATCCCCAAAAGAGAATTCATTGAATATCTGTAATGTGTGAGACCCTCTGCTAGATTCTGGGATACAGTTTTGATAAAAACTGATCAAAATCTCTCCCCTCATTCTTATAGTAGTGTTTGTGAGGCGTGGCATGTGGGGTGGTGACAGGGAAATAGAGACCACAAGCAAGATGGATTTTTAAAATATATGCTATTTTAGATTAGGTAAAGAACACTAAAGCAGAGTGGAGGGAATGGGGCCATGGGGGCTGGAAGGCCGTGCAGGGAGGGCATGGGGGGCGGTCAGTGCAGGTGCCTAGAGGCTGCAGTGGGGAGGAGCAGGAGCTGAGTGGGCAGGTGGAGGAAAGAGGTGGGCGTGGAGGGGCCTTTTGGCCACAGTGATGCTCTAGATTTTATTCCTGGGGAGATTCTAAGCAGCGGGGGCCCTTGAGCACTCTCATCACTTTGATCGGCACACCTGGCCATCATGCTGAGGTGAGCCTAACAGGAGCCAAGGGCAGACCGACCCGAGAGGAGGCCATGGAGCCCATGCCAGACTTGTAGGTGTCATGGACACAGTGGGCAGCGGTCACCATGGGGAGAAGAGCCAGAGAAGGTTTGCTAATTGATCAGGGTGGGGGTGACAAAGACCTGACATAAGGGACGACATTTTTGTTTTGGCTTCACAGCTGGGAGGTGGTGTGCGCTGAGTGGGTGACCAAGGCCAGAAGGAGTGGTTTTGGGAGGAAGGGTCAGGCGCTCAGCTGTGGGTCTGGTCAGCTCAGCTCATGTTTATTAATTCTGTGAGGAGTCAAGGGGAGGCAGATGGAGAGTTGTCAGCACATAGGTGGTATTTCTGTATGGAGACTGGACGAGGTGACACAGGAGCCTCCCTGTGAGGGGAGTGTGCTCCAGCTCTGAGAAGCCACGTTCTCCAGCTGAGGTCACCAGCAGGGCCTGGCCTGTGCACGGTGCTTCCGTCAGCTTCTCAGATGCCCTGCCCCTCATCCCAGCTACCTGCCCTCCAGCAGGTCGAGGAAGAGGGGTGGCCCAGCTGAGCTCGTGGGTAAGGGGGCAGTGAGGAGCAGCGGGGGATGGCCGGGGCTGGGCCCCATGAATAGTGGGGGACCTCACTGCCCTGGGGGCTTTCTCTGACAGCAGGCCCCAAGCCCCCTGCCCTCCCTGAGAGCTGGGTGGAGGGCGGTCTCCTCCCTTCACACTTTGGGTTCAGTAGCTGAGGGTGGGCACCAGGCCTTGTCCTCATTGGGGCGGAGAATGGATGTGTCTGTCCCACGGACACCGCGGACCAGGCACTGTGCTGTGCACACACTGTCACCTTTTTCCATCGCAGCTACAGGTGTGGGGGAAATGTTGTTCTTGGGGGAAGAGGACACGAGACCTCAGGGCAGTTTGTGTCCTGCCTAGAGGCACCCAGCCTCCTGAGGAGGCAGGCCAAGGCCCAAACTCAAGTTTGTCAGTTCCCAGGGCCTGGGATCAGCCTGTCCCTCAGGCCAGACAGCTGCTGGTCATCTGGTCAAAAAGACAGATGTGCCAAACTTTGTGCAGTTTGGTGTCACCCTGCATGCAAGCAGTGGCCTAGCTTTGTGGTGGCACAAAGGTACAGGAAAGTGGCCTGCAGGGGGGAGCAAGAGAAGCTTCGCTGATGGGGAAACATTAGAGCTGCCTGTGAAAGATAAGTAGGCATGGAGGTGACAACCCGGATGTGGTTGCCTAGGAATCACTGTCTGGCTGGAATGGGGCTGGGGGCAGTGGGAGGGCACCCAGGGGGCCTCAAAGAGCCAAGGCAAGGAGACGGTTTCCTATTCCCGCCTCTGTGAGGGGCCCTGTCCTGCTCTGTGCCAGTGTAGTCCACCTTCTGGGGGATGGCTAACCAGGCCAGAGGTCTGGAGGGTCTCTGAATTCCACTGAGGACTCAGGGAGGCCCCGGGCTGAGGGCAGGTCCCTGGGGGCTCATGGGGAAGTAGGAGGGTCTTGTGTGGAGCCAGTGAGGTCTGCGGGGCCTGCCCCAGAGCCAGCCTAAGCCCGCAAGCCTCCTTACCCTCCCAGGGTGCCTGACCAGCTCCTCCCATCAGGCCCGCAGGCAGGCCCGGCTTTGCCAGAAACCGAGCTTGCTCAGCAAACCCAGCAAGCCAAAGTCTGAAACGGTGTCTTTCTTCTTGACTTTTAAGACTAGAAGAAGGAAGTGCTGACCTGAGGAAACGAATGTCCCAGCTGGAAGGGGAACTGGACCAGGAAAGGAAAAGGTACACGATGCTGGAAATAAAGCTGAGGAACTCGGAGAGGGCACGGGAGGATGCGGAGAAAAGGAACCAGATGCTGCAGAAGGAAATGGAGGAGTTTTTCTCAACCTTGGGAAGCCTGACTGTTGGGGCAAAAGCTGACAAAGCCACAAAGTAGAGGAGGGAAGGGCTCACTTCTGCTGTGTTGCTCACAATTCCCTCAGCAGAGCTGGCCATGGGCCTCATGAGGAGCCAGAAGGCCCTGCAGCTTGGGCCTGGGCCTCAGTGGTGCCAGGAGCCCTAGAGCCAGCAGGAGAGAGGAGTCCTGACACCCCAGAGGACTGTCTAGAGCCCAGCCCCACTCGGGATCTCAAAGCTGCTCTGACCATGTAGTGTCAGAGGGGACAGTCCTGCAGCCACCAAAACAGATGGCACCTGGGACCTGAGTAGCCCACCAGAAACATTTTGCATTCTTTATTAAATTTGGTGTGATAGCAAGATGCCTGGATATCTGATTCCTTTGTGGTCTTGCAGAGTGGGGTTTACCAGGTGACCTCTACTGTTTCTGGTGGGGCTAGGAGCCCCCAAGGTGTCCTGTGAGTGGAATGGCATGGGGCCCGCAGAGGTGGAGTATGAAGCTCCCTGAGGGACACCAGTGTAATCATGATCAGCAAAGCTGGATTTATTCAAATCCCTGTGCTTTTGCTCCATCGTCCTCGCGCTCAAGACAGGATTACCCTCCTCACCCTTCCCCCTGATTCTCCTGGGTCTCTGCAGCTGGTCTCTACCCTGGAATTCCTCTCAGGCCTTCCACCAGAACCTGCTTACCTCTGCTCGGCCCCAGCTCGGCCCCAGGCCAGAGCCCATGAGTCAGAGCTTTGTGTGGGTGCTGCACTCCCCTGCTTCAGCCCCTGGGTGTGTGTAGGACGACAGGCCTGTCTGAAGGAGAGGTGAGCCAAGGTGATGGGAGTGCCTGTCCTCTGTCCTCCAGGAGTCCATGCGTAAGGCCATGCCCCACCTCCCAGACCCCCTTGGGCTGGCCCCCCCACCTCCATGCCTAACTACCTTCCTCCTCCAGCTCATCCTCAGATTTCAAGGCTCCATTAGGGCAGGGCTGTCAAGAAAGCCTTTCCCTGGCTGCCACCACATAGTGTCCAGGCCTGGGCCTGGGGTCCTGGGAGTGGTCCATAGGGGGCACCAAAACAAGCTGCCTCTGACCACGGGCCTGGCCTCTGGGGCCTGGGCAGTGCCAGTGCCTGGGTCCCTTCACTTGCTTCTGTTCAGTGTCCTTACATACTGCCTCTCACTACCCTGAGTGGTAACCTGCAATTGCTTTTTGGGAGTGTAGGGATCACCAAAGTGCTCCAATTTCTGACCACTGCCTCTGGAGAAGTCATGCAGGCCCAACCACCCACCTACCTAGAGTCAGGTATAACTTCATCAAAGCTCTAAAAACCAGGGTGCTGTTGTTGCAGGCCCATGCCGGCTGAGCCACCCCATGGTGGTGAGGTGGGCTAACCACTGGCTGTCTGCAGGGCCACTGCTTGCCTCACCAGCCAGGTGGCCGAGCGCCTGCCCAGGGTCAGGGTTTACTTGACGAGCTCTGAGGAGGGGCCAGTGGAGAGCAATGCCTGCATCTGTACTCAGGCCTGCCCAGCAGGCAGTCTGGGTGACCAGGTTCCCCGAAGGTGAAACATTGCCCTTTTCTCTCTTCAAGGACAAAGAAGAAAGTGAAGTGACTGATTCTTCACAACAATCCAGTCAGATGGGAACTGGCTCATGCTGAGAGGGTAAATTGAGGCTAGGAGGAGATAGGTGGGAATGGCTATGTATTCTTAGGGCACTGAGCTCCCCAACCACAGTCCTGGAATTCTCCAAACTTTGACCTGGGAAGAAAATGCCACCAGGCTATCGAAGGAGCAGAAAAGGCTGCGTGGGTTTCACTTGATGGAAGGGAGATTCTCTGTCTTAGCCATTAATATTGGCAGAGGCTTGGCTCTGGCCAAGACTCCAGTCCAACAGCTCATGAGCCTCATCTGCCACCTGCTGGCTAAACTAGGATCTACAAGTGCGATTTTTACCGACAGAAAATGAGGTGGCCATACTCCGCAGTTCTGTTCTCCAAATTCCATTTAATCAGCACTCTCCATTCCATCAGTAAAATACTGACTTCTTCCTGTAAAGCATGCTGAACATCAAGACTGACAGGCTGTGGCCCACCATTCCGTCCCTATGCACTTTGCTTCTCCCCAGTTGAGTTACGTTTATGGAACCTGTTCTCAAACCTATGGATTCAAGTTATACCTATTATTGTAATGACATCATTTAATAGTAAGTAAACAATGAATTACGAAAGTGAAAAGATAAGGAATTAATTTTTTGAAAACTTAACAATGCTTCAGGAGAACTCTGAAAGCAAGCTGCTGAAAAATTTTGTCAAATTTATGGGTGAAACAACCATGCAATAGTAGAAAATTGGTAAAATCTAGGATTCTATTCCCAGATGCATCCAGAAGTGTTTTAAAAATTTGTGTCTGACATTAAAGGAAATACTGGAAACTTTTAGTCTTTAACTTAAAAAAAGGGAGATGGCTTATTGAAGATGGACAAATGTCCATTTCTTATGAAGTTAGACTACACTTGTAAGGATGTGTGTGAGAGACAGAAAGACAGATATATTCCTTGTTTTACCTGTTGAGTAAAGGAGCTACTTGCACAGCGTGTCTGAGTGCCTTGGAGGTGTATCTTGTGTAGACTGTAGGGTGTAGAGGGTGTTATTTTCTGCATTTTACAGCTGAGGACTTGTAAGCACATCAGGTAAGAACCATCTACACCCTCAACAGTGTAAAAGGGCTTTGGAATGGAGTCCTTCTTCCATGTTTCTGGCCTGTGGATAATAAATGGAGTCAGTAACAATAATGTTGCCCTGAGGCCCCCTCCTTTTGATACAGGGCCTCAGCCCCCTGGAGACTTCCTCCAGAATACTCTGTAGTTCCATCACAGAGGGACAATGTCCCATGTATATGAGCTCACAGCTAAGCAGATGACAGCTACCTCACATCACTGCTGCCTCTCTGGACTCATTTCCACCAAGAGCCACACCACCTTTGTTAGAATTACTGTTCTTCCTACCAGGCATATCCCTACTACTTCCATGCCCTACCGAGTCTTTTGACAGTTGAATCCACAAAGTAGGTACCAAGATTGTGTTGAAGCCTGTGAGAAAGTAAAGAGATACAGCCATGGAAAGCTTTTCAGCATAGAGCAAAGAGCTTGGGGAAACTCAGCTCTCTGGGTCTCAGTCCCTCAAGGATAACCTCATAAGGAGCTACTTGCACAGCATGTCTGAGCGCCTTGCAGGTGTATCTTGTGTAGACTGTAGGGTGTAGAGGCTGTTATTTTCTGCATTTTACAGCTGAGGACTTGTAAGCATAGAGAAGTTAAGGACCTGGCCCATGACCGTACACAAGTCAGCAGAGGAGTGAAGCTTCCATCCCAGGGAATCTTAATTTCAGAGCCTGTTTTCTTAACTACCAATCCACAGTGAAAGGATGCTGGCTTGATTCTTTTATAATATTGCTCCAATCATGCTTTGATGAAGGTTGTACATAGGATGCAAAATGAATGCTGTAGGAGACTTCTAAATCAGATGAGGCAAGGGTTAGGCAAGGCTCCCAGTCAGGTGACACCTGAACTCAGTTTTGTGTGCTGATGTGCATAGCTAGAACAAAAGGGGTGTGTGAGAGTAGGGAAGAGGAGATGGGGAGCTAGAGAAGGCAGAAAGGATCCCATTGCAGAGGTGGGTGTGTGCTGTTAACTTCTATGCTTTAGAGCAGGATTTCCCCATGGCACGTTACATCCACTGTAGAGATCCATTGGCTCTCCATTCCAGTGCAGACAGGAACAAGAACATAGGCCATGGTTTTTATTGAATGTGCACTGGCGTAAGACAGAACATAAAGAAGTGTTAAAAACTAAATAAAAGGCCCCAAATGGAATTACTCATGCTAAGCTCCACATCATCAAACTGATAAGTATCAGCTCGCCTAGAAATGGAACTTTTTTTTTTTTTTGCTATCATTAATGTACAATTACATGAACAACATTATGGCTACTACACTCCCCCTATTATCAAGTCCCCACTACATGCCCCATTTAGAGTCACTGTCCATCAGTGTGGTAAATGCTACAGAATCACCAACTGTCTTCTCTGTTATACTGCCTTCCCCATATCCACCCCCCTACATTATACGTGCTAATTGTAATGACCCTTTTCCCCCCTTATTCCTCCCTTCCCAACCATCCTCCCCAGTCCCTTTCCCTTTGGTAAATGTTAGTCCCTTCTTGGGTACTGTGAGTCTGCTGCTGTTTTGTTCCTTCAGTTTTTTCTTTGTTCTTATACTCCATAGATGAGTGAAATCATCTGATACTTGTCTTTCTCTGCCTGGCTTATTTCACTGAGCATAATACCCTCTACCTCCATCCATTGTTGCAAATGGGAGGATTTGTTTTCTTCTTATGGCTGAATAATATTCCATTGTGTATATGTACCACATCTTCTTTATCCATTCATCTACTGATGGACACTTAGGTTGCTTCCCTATCTTGGGTATTGTAAATAGTGCTGCAATAAACATAGGGGTGCATATGTCTTTTTCAAACTGGGCTGCTGCATTCTTAGGGTAAATTCCTAGGAGTGGAATTCCTGGGTCAAATGGTATTTCTATTTTGAGTTTTTTGAGGAACCTCCATACTGCTTTCCACAATGGTTGAACTAATTTATATTCCCACCAGCAGTGTAGGAGGGTTTCCCTTTCTCCACATCCTAACCAACATTTGTTGTTGCTTGTCTTTTGGATATTGGTCATCCTAACTGGTATGAGGTGATATCTCATTGTGGTTTTAATTTACATTTCTCTGATGACAGCAATGCGGAGCATCTTTTCATGTGCCTGTTGGCCATCTGAATTTCTTCTTTGCAGAAGTGTCTGTTCAGCTCCTCTGCCCATTTTTTAATTGGATTATTTGCTTTTTGTTTGTTGAGGTGTGTGAGCTCTTTATATAATTTGGAATGTCAACCCCTTATCGAATCTGTCATTTATGAATATATTCTCCCATACTGTAGGATGTCTTTTTGTTTTACAGTTGGTGTCATTTGCTGTACAGAAGCTTTTTAGTTCGATATAGTCCCACTTGTTCATTTTTGCTTTTGTTTCCCTTTCCCAGGGAGATATGTTCATGAAGAAGTTGCTCATGTTTATGTCCAAGAGGTTTTTGCCTATGTTTTTTCCTAAGAGTTTTATGATTTCATGACTTACATTCAGGTCTTTGATCCATTTTGAGTTTACTTTTGTTTATGAGGTTAGACAATAATCCAGTTTCATTCTCTTGCATGTAGCTGTCCAGTTTTGCCAACACCAGCTGTTGAAAAGGCTGTTTCCCCATTGTATATCCATGGCTCCTTTATTTTATATTAACTGACCATATATGCTTGGGTTTATATCTGGGCTCTCTAGTCTGTTCCATTGGTCTATGGGTCTGTTCTTGTGCCAGTACCAAATTGTCTTGGTTACTGTGGTTTTGTAATAGAGCTTGAAGTCAGGGAGTGTAATTCCCCCAGCTTTATTCTTCCTTCTCAGGATTACTTTGGCTATTCAGGGTCGTTTGTACTTCCATATAAATTTTAGAAACATTTGCTCTAGTTCATTGAAGAATGCTGTTGGACTTTTGATAGGGATTACATTGAATCTGTACATTGCTTTAGGCAGGATGGCCATTTTGACAATATTAATTCTTCCTACCCATGAGCATGGGATGTGTTTCCATTTATTGATTTCTTCTTTAATTTCTCTCATGAGTGTCTTGTAATTTTCAGAGTATAAGTCTTTCACTTCCTTGGTTAGATTTATTACTAGGTATTTTATTCTTTTTGATGGAATTGTTTTCCTGATTTCTCTTTCTGCTAGTTCATCAGTGTCTAGGGATGCCACAGATTTCTGTGTATTAATTTTGTATCCTGCAACTTTGCTGAGTTCAGATATTAGATCTAGTAGTTTGGGAGTGGATTCTTTAGGGTTTTTTATTTACAATATTATGTCATCTGCAAACAGGGACAGTTTAACTTCTTCCTTAGCAATCTGAATGCCTTTTATTTCTTTGTGTTGCCTGATTGCTGTGGTGAGGACCTCCAGAATTATGTTGAATAAAAGCTGGGAGAGTGGGCATCCATGTCTTGCTCTCAATCTTAAAGGAAAAGCTTTCAGCTTCTCGCTGTTAAGTATAATGCTGGCTGTGGGTTTGTCATATATGGTCTTTATTACGTTGAGGCACTTGCTCTCTACACCCATTTTGTTGAGATTTTCTATCATGAGTGTATGCTGGATTTTGTCGAATGCTTTTTCAGCATCTATAGAGATGATCATCTGGTTTTTGTCCTTTTTGTTGATGTAGTGGATGATGTTAATGGATTTTTGAATGTTGTACCATCCATGCATCCCTGGGATGAATCCCACTTGATCATGATGGATGATTTTTTTAATGTATTTTTGAGTTTGGTTTGCTAATATTTTGTTGAGTATTTTTGCATCTGTGTTCATCAGGGATATTGGTTTGCAATTTTCTTTTCTTGTGGTGTCTTTGTCTGGTTTTGGTATTATAGTAACGTTGGTCTCATAGAATGAGTCTGGGAGTACTCCCTCCTCTTCTACTTTTTGGAAAACTTTAAGTACAATGGGTATTAGGTCTTCGCTAAATGTTTGATAAAATTCAGCGGTGAAACCATCTTGTCCAGGACTTTTGTTCTTAGATAATTTTTTGAGTACCAATTCAATTTCTTTGCTGGTAATTGGTTTGCTCAGATTTTCTGTTTCTTCCTGGGTCAGCCTTGGAAGGTTGTATTTTTCCAGAAAGTTATCCATTTCTTCTAGGTTATCCAGTTTGTTACCATATAATTTTTCATAGTATTCTCTCATAATTCTTTGTTTTTCTGTGGTGTCCATAGTGATTTTTCCTTTCTCATTTCTGATTATGTTTATATGTGTAGACTCTCTTTTTTTCTTAGTAAGTCTGGCTAGGGGTTTATCTATTTTGTTTATTTTCTTGAAGAACCAGCTCCTGCTTACATTGATTCTTTCTATTGTTTTATTCTTCTTGATTTTATTTATTTCTGCTTTAATCTTTATTATGTCCTTCCTTCCAATGACGTTGGGCCTCATTTGTTCTTCCTTTTCTAGTTTCATTAATTGTGAGTTTAGATTGTTTATTTGGGATTGTTCTTCTTTCCTGAGGTAGGCCTGTATTGCAATATATTTCCCTCTTAGCACAGCCTTCACTGCGTCCCGCAGATTTTTTTGTGGTGTTGAATTATTGTTGTCATTTGTCTCCATATATTGCTTGAGCTCTGTTTTTATTTGGTCGTTGATCCATTCATTATTTAGGAGTACGTTATTAAGCCTCCATGTGTTTGTGGGCTTTTTCATTTTCTTTGTGTAATTTATTTCTAGTTCCATACCTTTGTGATCTGAGTATCTGGTTGGTACAATTTCAATCTTTTTTAATTTACTGAGGTTCATTTTGTGGCCTAGTATATGATCTATTCTTGAAAATGTTACATGTGCACTTGAGAAGAATGTGTATCCTGTTACTTTTGAATGGACTGTTCTGTAGATGTCCATTAGGTACATCTGTTCTAATATGTTGTTCAGTGCCTCTGTCTCTTTACTTATTTTCTGTCTGGTGGATCCTGTCCTTTGGAGAGAGTGGTATGTTGAAGTCTCCTAAACTGAATGCATTGCATTCTGTTTCCCCATTTAATTCTGTTAGTATTTGTTTCATGAATGTAGGTGATCCTGTATTGGGTGCATAGATATTTATAATAGTTATATCCTCTTGTTGGATTGACACTTTTATCATTATGTAATGTCCTTCTTTGTCTCATTACTTTGTTTTGAAGTCTATTTTGTCTGATATAAGTACTGCAACTCCTGCTTTTTTCTCCCTATTAGTTGCATGAAATATCTTTTCCCATTCCTTTACTTTCAGTCTACGTATGTCTTTGGCTTTGAAGTGAGTCCCTTGTAGGCAGCATATAGATGGGTTTTCTTTATTTTTATCCATTCAGTGAGTCTATTTCTTTTGATGGGTGCATTCAGACCATTTACATTTAGGGTAATTATCAATAGGGATGTACTTATCTCTATTGCAGGCTTTAGATTTGTGGTTACCAAAGGTTCAAGGGTAATTCCCTTACTATCTAACAGTCTAATTTAACTCACTTTGTATGCTATTACAAACACAACCTAAAGGTTCTTTTTTTCCCTCTTTTTTCTTTTTCTTCCTCCTCCATTCTTTATATATTATGAATCATATTCTGTACTTTTTGTCTATCCCTTGCGTGACATCTATTTAGCCTTAGGAATACTTCCATCAATAGGAGTCCCTCCAAAATGCACTGTAGAGGTGGTTTGTGGGAGGTAAACTTTCTCAGTGTTTGCCTATCTGGAAATTGTTTATTCCCTCCAAATTTAAATGATAACCTTGCAGGGTAGAGTATTCTTGGTTCGAGGCCCTTCTGCTTCATTGCATTAAATACATCATGCCACTCCCTTCTGGCCTGTAGGGTTTCTGTTGAGAAATCTGATGATAGCCTGATGGGTTTTCCTTTGTATGTGATCTTTTTTCTCTCTCATGCTGCTTTTAAAAGTCTGTCTTTATCCTTGATCTTTGCCTTTTTAATTATAAGTCTTGATGTTGTCTTCCTTGGGTCCCTTGTGTTGGGAGATCTGTGCACCTCCATAGCTTGAGAGACTATATCCTTCCCCAGACTGGGGAAGTTTTCAGCAATTACCTCCTCAATGACACTTTCTATCCCTTTTTCTCTCTCTTCCTCTTCTGGTACCCCTATAATGCACATATTGGTCCGTTTGGATTGGTCACACAGTTCTCTCAATATTCTTTCATTCTTAGAGATTCTTTTTTTCTCTCTGTGCCTCATCTTCTTTGTATTTCTCTTCTCTAATTTCTATTCCATTTACTTTCTCTTCTACTACATCTAATCTGTTTTTAAATCCCTCCATTTTCATTTCAGATATGGAATTTCTTAATGATTGAATCTCCATCTTTAATTCATCCCTGAGTTCTTGAATATTTTTCTGTACCTCCATAAGCATGTTTATGATTTTTATTTTGAACTCTCTTTCAGGAAGATTGGTGAGTTCAGTTTCATTTGGCCCTTTTTCTGGGGTTTGAGATTCTGGTCTGAACCAGGTTCTTTTGACATTTCATATTTGTATGTGGTACCCTCTAGTGCCCAGAAGCTCCAGTGTGTGGAGCTGCTCAGCCCCTAGAGTGAGGTTGGGGGTCATTGGGGAGCAGAACTGGTGCCTGTGGGGAGGAAATATCTGTTTTCTGATTCCCATCTGTGGTGCCTGTCTTCTGTATCACAGCCAGTGGGCCAAGCACACAGGTGTAACCCTCTGTGCTCAGTGTCTGTAGCTGTTGTAGGCAGGGCCTCCCTCTGGCTGATCTGATGCCAGCGTGGTGACTGCCTGTTTACGAGCCAGTGCTTTCGGGCCAGGAGGAAGGCTCGGTGGGCTGTGTGTCACAGTGGGGGGCCTTGGAGCTGAGCAGCCAGCCAGGGGGATGGAGTGCGTGAAGCTCCTCAAAGTTTCCAAGCAGCTGGGCTGAGTGAGCTCAGACAACCTTTTCCAGCTCTCCCTTCTCCAGTGCAGAAAGCTCCATGCAAACTCCATCCCTTCAGCAGCCCTCTTGCTGGTAGGAAGCCTCTCAGACCACCCGCCTTTCCTCTGTCACAGAGCAGTGAGATGTGGATCCCATCCTCCCCAAACAGCCAGAATGTCAGTCTCTCAGCCACTCTGCCTGTCCCAGCTCCCCAACCTCCAGAGCACCACACAGTGTAGGTTTCTGCACACAAAGCAGATCTCCAGGGCCAGGTGTTCTGCAGTCCCAGGCTTCCACCGCCTCCCCGATCCATTTCGGTCCCTCCCACCAGAGGAAGAGAAGGGCAGGTGAGACTGAAGGGCACTGAGACTGAAGGGCAGGTGAGCTGGGGTGGGGGAAGGGCTTGGGATCAAGGCTTTGGTACTTTACCCTGTTTCTTGAGGTCTGCTCTGTTCATGATGTCTCTATGCAGTCTGGTTCAGCCTCCTTTCCTGTTGCTGTTTTAGAGTTAGTTGTATTAATTAACTATATTTTCATCCTATTTGTGGTTTTGGGAGGAGTTCTCTGCCTCACCTCTCACGCCGCCATCTTGAGTCTCCTAGAAATGGAATTTTAAGCTAGTCCATCAAGACCCTAACCCTGCTAAAGGAAAGTAGCCTGGTACTAAGCAACCAGGCTTTTGCCTACTCTGGTTCCCTTGTTCTCAGTGCCTCTGCCTGTAAAAGTCTTCAATTTTGCAGAGCTCCTCAGAGCTCCTTTCTGTGAGATGAGATGCTGTCTGATTCATGAATCATTGAATAAAGCCAGTGAGATCTTTATAATTTACTCAGTTGAACTGTGTTTTTTAACAGAAGTAAGCATAGATACATTCAGACTGTCTGAGTGCTCTGAAACAGCTGACCACAGGGATGTATTTTAGACATGCTGGTCAAGAAATCCTCTCTGAGGTGACATCTGAACTGAGACTGAAGGGCAGGGCAGGGCAGCCATGCAGCCAGACAGCTGCAGGCAGCAGAGCAGGGCTCCAGGCATTTGCTGAGTGCCAGCACCTTCATCGCCATGCTGGGAGGTGGACAGTGCTAGGGCCCAGTGGGGGCCAGAGACGGTAGGGCCCTATCACCCATGGTAGAATTACTTTATTCTAAGGGATATAAGAAAACATTTGAGGGCTTTAAATCAAAAGAAATGGGTTGGTTTGCATTTCAACAGGGCTCTTTTGGTCACTGGTGGAGAATGGATGCACTGGAGGCTGGCTGGCTGCAAGGAAACTAGTCAGGGAGCTATCGCTGTGATCCAGGCCGAGTGTGGCAGAGTGACAGGTGAGCAGCAAGATAGGGATGGGGTGAAGATTGAAGGGGAAGTGAAGAACGGAGGATATCATGCCCAGATCAATCTTTCCAGAAGTCCTGATGTGAATGGGAGCAAAGAAATAGGGTGGCAAAGTGGAAGGGAGCGAGGGAGAGCTTTTTAAAGATGGAGATCATTACTGCAAGTTTGTATGCTGTTAAGAGTGACCCAGAAAAAAGGAGAGACTGCTGAAGAAGAGGGCGATAATGAGGAGAGGGGAAGTCAGAAAGAGAAGAAAAAGATGAGGGCTTGGCTTCAGAGAGAAGACGGGACAGGGACACAGCTGTGGAAATGCATCCTAGGCTTTTAGACCTGAGGCCTGAAAAATGATGAACACGTGTACCTTTAAGTAACAGCCCTCAAACTTATTTGAACACAAAACCCTTTATCCACATAAAACTTCTCTGGTAGTTGAAGCACAGTGATGATGTAAAGACTGGAGGCAGACTACCCAGACTCAGCTGCTGGCCCGACCGTGTGCTGGTCAGGTAGCCCTGAGGAGGTTACTGAGCATCTCCACACCAGTGTGGTCACATGGTTAGAGGTAGCCTGAACTCTGTTAGCTCGTACAAAGCACTTGGGGCCAGGCACACAGCAAGCTCCCCATGAATATTGTTATTACTTCAACAAAGAACTAGTGTTCTGCACAACAAACTTTGGGAACTGGTACTAGGTACCAGCTCCCCTCTGCCTCTGACCTGCAGATTTGGAGGGAAGATGACAGAATGCTGAAGATCTGAAAGACCAGCTAAGGGCCTCAAGGAGTTGCAGCACAAGAGCAATGCCAAAAAGGCATCCCTCATATTTATTGAGCAAATGAACTCAAACATCCAAAGAATTCTGAGTAGGGGGTTCAACACATGATCAACACACAATCATTATCTGACCTTGAATCCAGCCCTAGGGCATGACACTCCTCAAGGACACCAAAACCATGTGAGGGCGGTCACGAGTTGTAGTAACTGGTTTGGCTCTAATCATTCTGTTTTTGATTACGCATCAAGAGTTGTAGGAAAAACAATCAAGTCATATGTATTTGTACATTTGATTTCTATTCTACTTGATTTATGTATTAATCCCATTAATCCCACATTTTCCCCCTTTTCTTTTAAGTGGAGGATAGACATAAGAATATAGCAAGTAGACAGTTTCTAACAGAAGGCTTTTAACATAGTTTACTTCTCCTTATTCTGTAGTATAAAATAAAAGTCTACTTCTTGAATTTACATGATGTAAAATAAAGATAGAAAGTAGATTTAGTGCAAATAGAAGGTAATTGCAGGTGATCAGGTCTATAACTATAGACTGGGTTTTGATCTGAGCTGGGCAAAGGCAACAAAACAGCCATGGGTGCAGAAGCTTTCTCTCAAAATTGGGGGAATGAGGTTCTAAGCCTCACCTCTGTTGACCCCCAATTTCTCACCTGATGGTCCCCCTGCAACTGTGCCTGTCTTAGGTTGTTCCTCTCTTAAGGAATCTTACCCATCTATGGCTAACCAGCCATCTTCCGGGGCTACACAAGGAGATGTAAAGTTGGTAAGTGAGAGATAAATAGTATTCTTTGAAAAGGTTAGCATACTGCCTTTTTGAAAATTTGTGCTTCATGGCTACTATGCCCAGCACTTGTCTTGGGGCATCCTCATTAGCTGGAAAGGCTGTGATACAGTACAATTATATGTATGAGACACAAACTTTAGAAAAAGGGTTGTATTCAGAAAGGGAGAAGAAAAGTTATAGAAGTAGCAAATGGAGGAAAAATGTGAGAAGATTGATTATTTCTATGACATAACTTCTTGTAGAGTAGCATAAGCCTGTATAGGTTTACCTACACACATTAACAGAACAGGAATACAGATACATAACAAAAGCTGACCTACAATTAAGGGCCATATCCAATGAAACTAGTTAAGTAACTCAGGCATTTATGAAAACTTACTGATAGTATTATGAATATTGTCTAGTTGATTTTGAATGGTTCGAGAGGAGTCAGAAAATTAAAACAACACATTCCTGGAAATTGTTCACATCCTATATGTTCTTTTAACAGCAGATAGTCTATAGTAGCATGATTTTGAAGTACTGCAATTCGCACTTCTCCTAGTTCTTGATTGAGTTCAGATATTATAGAAGCAGTCAAATTTGTTGTCTTGCTAAATGTACAGGCCAGCTAGATATTTCCTTTTGCATTCCACCAACAAGTCCAGGAACCAGCAGGATGAATGCAGCTGCAACTCCAACAGAGGTGGGATCTAAAAGCTTCAAGTTGTCATCACAATCAGAAGGCAGAACTCAGAAAAATCTTTTATGACTATTTCCGGGATAATCTATTAGAGCAGGAAGGATGCGTCCCATGCCACATATACCTTGATAATGTGAAGAAAGGCCTTAGTGTGTGGACTTGGGCCATCTGCCCTGCCCCTAAGGTGGGCTGGGTAGTTGTCTGTTTGCTAGGACTGTTTACAGTGAAGTCACGGGTTATGCTGAGATACCCTTCTTTACTTGTGGAACACTCAACCATTCCAGGCCAAGTTGCTCCTGGCCTTTTGAGCTTTAATTGATCTCACTGAAGATGTCTATATTCCTAGTCTCGTATCTTTACCCTAGAGAATTAGTGTGACCTTGACTTTGTGCTTAACGCAAAGTTTCAATAGGGACTTCTTTGTCCCTTGTTACATTGCTCTGACTGTACATATACTGCCTTGCTTTTCCCAGAGTCCCTCACCCTACTATGACTATACCCCTGGTCCCTGTGTCATTCCCCCCTCTAGAGATGGAGACCCTAGCTGCTGCTAGGGAAAGGGGGTGACAACTGCTCTGGCTGCTTCAGGCTGAGCGGGGACGCAGTAAGGGGTGCAGTTAGGTCTCCATCAGTGGTTGGTCAAGAGGGCCTTGGAGGATGGGCGCTTCCATCTTGGACTCCATTTCTATTACTATTTTCAGTTTTATGGCTTCTAGGCAAAATAGAACAAATTCTGTTATTAGGTCAAGTAGTAACATCTGAAGTTGGATTTTCCATTTTGGATCAACTTGATGAGATTAAGAATGCATGGCTGAATGTGAGGACTAGAAATAGTAAAACTGTAATTGAAATGATGGGAGAAAACTAAAACATCTGGAGAATCATAGCCAGGTATTTGGAAGAAACTAGAATTCTGGATCTAGTCTATGTCCCAATGACTAGTATTAGGATTTACTATAGATAAAGCTGCATTATTGAAACAATACTTTTCTTTAAAATCACCCTCATTTTTATTAGAAGTAACCAGATTAAGAAAATAATTAACACTTGGCTTGATTGTTTGCATAAGTGCAGCAAGAAGAGCAATTGATTACATAGGCTCTTTTAAAGGTGCTTTGCTGGTACTTTTTATAAGTAATTTCAGATTGGACTTTTAAAGACCTCAAGGCCAGAAGCCAAGCTAGATTTACCATCAGGTTTTGCCTGCAGTACCTGTAGATTTTTGCAAATTCCTCTCTTCTTGAGGTCCCCAAGACATTCTGAGGTTCCTGCACCTGCCAGGAAGTGACCTTCCTTACTCACCTGGTTGGGCTGCTGGGAACCCTGTAAGCAAGGTACCAGGCCAGTTCTTTCAAGGGGCTTTGTTGGCTCTATAAAGTCAACCTTAGTTCCTTAAAGCTGTCTGGTCATATCTGAGTTATGCACGTGTCTCTCAGGTATGACATTCCAGTCAAAGCCTTAGTAATATAACCTGTGTTTTTAATTGGTCCTCTTAAAAGGAAAGCAGATTCTTATTGAACTTATGCAAATAAACATACTGTCATGAAATATGAAAATAGTCATTGAGAGTTTTTAAATTCTGGAGCGATTAGGAAGAGAGAAAGATAAATGTTTCAATTCTGCTTATAAAGATATTGTCATTTACTAAACTGTTGTCAGCTTAAGAGAAAAAGCTTAAAACACTTTATCAGCAACATTTGAAACAAAAAGCCACAAAAACATCTTCCTTAGTTTACTTAATCCTATGTAACCAATACCTGTTCTGCTGAAATATAGTTCTTAACTAGTTTAGGAGTAATAAAATAGTGACTATAAATGACAAAAGACTTACAAATGACAATGGCTAAAGATCTGATGAGAGCTTACTATAAGACAGTTGACACACGAAATTTGTATATTTCTGTAACACAAAACATTTAGTAACAAAGTTTAGCATCATTTCCTTTGATAGTGCTTTCCTGGTAATTAAGCAGGTAATTATATATCAGATAAATAAGCCAAATTAGCCAAATACTTTCCCCAATGAGAAAAAAATTCCTCTGACATGTTCCAGGGGTCCTCTGGAAAATATCAGAGTTAACTGGAAGTAAAAGAACCTTCTTGAATTTGATTTTGGGAAGTGGTCGGAAGAAAGTTTCTTTGGCACTTGCTTAAATAAGATTACAGGTTGCCATGAAGCAATATTTATTCATTTAACCAGAATGACAACAAAAATACCTCAAAGGCAAATACAGAGGGTTACACAGTACTTAGAACACTCATTGAGCCTTTAAGCATGAGAAACTGCTTTGATAAAACAATGAGAAAATCCTTCGCAATCTTTTTAACATTAGCAGACTAATAAACCTTTGTCTTTTCAAAAAAAGGAAAAAAATTCTAGTTTTGCTGTGTACTTGATATCAAAACTCATTTGCTTTAATTTCACATAGCATGACCATATCAATTCTTCCACAGTTTCTGCAATTTTTTTTACATTTAGAGTTCTTCCTCTTTAAATAAACAGCTGTACTTTAGAACTAAGTTACCTTTTTTTTAATCAAAAGACATATTCTTTAGCATGCAGAAATAAATGTTTTCTTTAGTATTTTAAGTAGTTTTAATTAGAACTTAAAACCATTAGGAACTTTAATTTTCAGTGAACACTGAGAAGCAGGCTATTGCAAACTGTTAACACTAGCATTCTTTACTTTGATAAATTTATGAACATATTTTATAATATCTGGAACCATGTGCTTTACATCACAATTTCTCACTAAGCACAAAATGTCTACTTAACTTAGCAAAACTTTAAGATTTTAGGTTACTACAAAGATTCCCAGGCTGTTCGTAGGCATACACACTGTAACACACAATTATAAAGTGCTACACTTACTTAGTTTACTCATTCCTAACAACCATGCTCACAAAACTTTTACCAAACATTAGACAAAGCCTCTTTTTAAGCATTTTTTTCTTGGAAGACTTAACAGACAACATCAACTTGAATGACTTTAGGTAAACTTAGGCAGCTGGTAACCATAGGACATGTCCATTCCAGTTCAACTTAAATTAGCATTAATGCTTAATATCTTTTATTAGAATTTTCTGGAAGTTTTAGAATGCCCAATTTTTCAAGTGCTTGTCTTTAAATCAATTTTTATTAATGTAAGGCTGGAGGCTCCAGGGGAAGGGGTGAGCCTGCTGGACAAGCTCAGGGCTCACCAAACAAGGCAAAGAGACTAACAGGTTCCAGTCTGACAACATTCCAGAGTCTGATCAGATAAACATTCCTAACTAGAGCCCTCCCCCAAGCTAGAAGAGTAGTGATAACTATATATAGGCCTTTTGGACTGGGCGCACCCGCCCAGATCTATGTGTTAAGTGTACTCCTTCCCAAGTTTTGCTAGCCCAGGCCTCCGCCAAGGACCACCGATCTCTACCACTCCTATTACTGGGAGGCTCTTCTCTGACCGACTGGGTGGAGGATCTCAGCTACCCCCCTTCCTGCTCCTCCAGGCCCCCCATGGGGGCCAGCTCCCTTCCTCAATGTTCATGTCCTCACCCCTCCTCCTCTCTCTCTTTTTCTCCACCATCTTGTTCTCCTCTTCCAGTTTCTCCGCCGTCTGGTTCCCCTTCTCTTCCGGTCTCTCTTCCATTTTGTTCCCCTTCTCTTCCAGGTTCTCCTCCACCTTGTTCCCCTTCTATTCCAGTCGTGCCACCATCTTGCTCCACAGGTGCCAACTCCACTTTGGATAAAACAGATAAAACTCCCCCATATCCTAGTCCCCTGCCTTCAAGTTCTGCATCGATTCCCAGGTTGTATCCCCCGCTACCAAGGTCACCTCCTCCATTCCCTCCTTCAAACCCACCGCCATCCTACTCACCATGGCTGGCGTCCAAATGGTCTGGTCCTCTTGTAACCCGCTCTAAGTCACAGCGGTCTCAGGCTCATGTGATGGCTCCTCTGAGGGAGGTGGTGGGGGCTGAAGGGGTGGTGTAGGTTCATGTTCCCTTTTCCCTGGCAGACTTATCCCAAGTAGAATAGTGATTGGGATCCTTTTCCTCCAACCCCATAATGTTCGCTAAGCAGTTTAAATATCTCACTCAAGCTTACAAGCTCACCTGGCACGATGTGCATGTAGTCCTCCAATCCACTCTAACCCCAGAGGAATATGACCGTGTCAAAGCAGCAACACAGCACTATGCCAATGAAGCCCATGCCACAGATGAGTGGGAACCTATGGGCAGGGAAGCTGTTCCTCTACAAGAACCCATGTGGGATTATAATACTCCCGAGGATGAGGTGTGCCGGGATCACATGGTTCACTACTTGTTGGTGGGTATGAACTCAACCACCCAAAAGGCTATCAATTATGATAAGCTTAGAGAGATTACCCAGAAGCCTTACAAAAACCCATCAGAATTCCTCAAGCGCGCCTAAAAGAAACTCTAGGAGCTTTTACTAAAATTGACCCAGCCTCAGCATTAGGTTCCTCTCTCCTAGCCATGCATTTTATAACTCAGCCAGCTCCCGACATCAGGCACAAGCTTAAAAAGGCTGAAGATGGTCCCCAGGCCCCTCTAGGAGACCTGGTAGATATGGCATTTAAAGTTTTTCATGCCCGAGAGGACGAGAGGGAGAGGAGGTCAGCTGCTCGAATGGCAGAACAGACTCGCGCCATAACAGCTGCCCTGCGGCCGGCTCGTGGAAATCATCAGGGTGTCCCTGAAGATCGACTTGAACCTCCGGGCCCTTGCTTTTGGTGCGGTGAAGGGCACTAGGCATGGAAGTGCCCCAACCAACCACATAGACCGACCAGACTGTGCCCCAGCTGTGGTAAGCGAGGTCATTGGAAAGTAGACTGTCCACTAGGGGGTGGTCCTCCTCTGGCGGCAAAGCCCCGTGGGGAGTAGACGCCCTTGAAGGACTACCCTTCAGACCTGCTGGGCATCCTCAAAGATTGAAGACACCTGGACTCAGATACCCCAATCACCCTTGCCAAGCCCAGGGCCAAGCTATGAGTAGCGAGTAAGCCCATCTCCTTCTTGGTGGACACGGGGACTACCTACTCTGTTCTCCCCTCCTTTAAAAAGCCTTTATACCCTGCCAAAGTCTCCGTAGTTGGAGTCATGGGAAGCCCCCGCCCCAAGCCTTTAGAGATGGGCCCAGTAACCTGCACCTTTCAAAGCATCCCGTTTACCCATTCCTTTCTAGTCATGCCTTCCTGTCCTACCCCTCTGTTAGGATGGGATCTGCTCTATAAGTTAGGAGCCTCTATTTCCCTCCCACCTTTTGAACACTTAGGTTCCCTCATTGCTTTAGTCCATGAGAGAGGATTGGACGACAGAAACCTGAGTCTCCCAACTCCCTGGACTGCTTTCAGTCGAGTCGTGTGGGACACTTTCACCCCTGTGGTGGCAGCCCACCACACCCTGGTTTTAATATGCCTTAAAAACCCATCCCACTTCCCTTCTCAGCCTCAACTTCCTATTTTGCAGGCTCACAGAAGGGGACTACAGCCTATTGTTAATTGTCTGCTCTCGCAGGGGCTTTTAGTGCTGACTAACTCTCTATGCAATACTCCCATCTTGCTGGTAAAAAAGCCTTCTGGAGCATATCACCTCATTCAAGACCTCTGAATAATTAACAAGGCTGTTATTCCCTTACACCCAGTGGTGCCTGACCCACTCTCCTGTTTCAAGTCCCTTCTGCTACCTCTCATTTTACTGTACTAGACCTTAAAGATGCCTTTTTCACTATACCTTTCCACTCAGACTCACAGCTGCTATTTGCCTTCACGTGGGAAGACCCTGACACCTGTCAATCTAGACAATTGACCTGGACAGTTCTGCCTCAAGGTCTTAGAGATAGCCCCCATCTTTTTGGACAGGCCCTGGCAGAAGACCTCTTACAACATCCAACAGGAGAGAGTACTCTCCTCCAATATGTGATGATCTTTTACTTTGCAGCCCCTCAAAGGAGGCCTCAGTTCTAGACACCACATCCCTTCTTAATTTCCTGGCTCTACCCCAGGTTACATACCTTGGGCTAACTCTAACTCCCACCACTAAAGCCCTAACAGCAGACCTAGCAGCTGCAATTAAAGCTCTCTTGCCACCTACTTCAGGACCCGAGATACTATCCTTTCTAGGATTAGTGGGGTTTTTCAGACACTGGGTGCCTAACTTTGCCCTTCTGGCCAGACTGCTTTATGCAGCTGCCACGGAGACTCCTACTGGGCCACTGACTTCACCCAACAAGGTGGTTTCTGCTTTCAATCAGTTGTGGGATGTGTTGCTTTCATCCCCCCCATTGATGCTCCCTGACTTAACTAAGCCCTTTACCCTATATACAGCAGAGAGGGCAGGAGTGGCAACCGGAGTGCTGGTACAGCCAGTGGGGCCAGGGTACTGTCCCATTGCCTTTCTCTCCAAACAGTTAGATACCACCACCATGGGGTGGCAACCTTGCCTCTGAGCCCTAGCAGCTGTGGGAAGTCTGGCCTGAGAAGCCCTGAAATTAACCCTCCAACAGCCCATTACTGTGTATTCCCCACACCGGTTACAAGATTTTCTGAGTCATAAATCCCTGCCTTCCTTGAGTCCTTCAAGGGTACAAAAATTCCATCTTATATTCATTGAACACCCACAGGTAACCCTACAAGTCTCTCCACCCCTTAACCTAGCCTCCTTCTTTCCCATCAGTGATCAGGAAGATCAGCCCACTCATCCCTGTGTAGAAGTTGTAGAGGCTTTTAGGAAACCTAGAGAGGGCCTACAAGACTGGCCCTCAAAGACCCTGACTTAACTTTTATCGTGGATGGAAGTTCGGTGAAGGGGAGTGATGGGGTGCGAAGGACGGCCCATGCAGTGGTGACTCTGTCTCAGGTAATAGAAGCAAACCTACTCCCATCAGGGACCACCTCCCAGAAAGCCGAGTTAGTGGCTCTTACCTGCGCATTACAGCTGGCAGCTGGGAAGAGGGCCACAATTTATACTGACTCTAAATATGCCTTCCTAATTACACACACTCATGCTGTGATTTGGAAGGAAAGGGGCTTCCTTACCACTAAGGGAAACCCAATCATGAATGGCAGGACTATCAGCCACCTGCTACAGGCCCTACAGGACCCCAAGGAGGTGGCCATTGTGCATTGTAAGGGACATCAGACTGGAAACGATCCAGTAACCAGCAGTAATGCATTGGCAGACACCACGGCCTGACAGTTAACATCCAGGTCTAGCCAACCCTCTGTGCTGTTTCTTCCCCCTCTCTGTGGCCCCAATACCCCGATGACAAATGGTGACTGCTTCTACATCAAAAGGGGATATTGGGAAACCAGAGATAGATATACCTCGGGGGATGAATTGCCCTCCCCCAAGTCCAAGGCAGAGATACCATATCCAAAATTCATCAGTTTTTACACATTGGGCCGGAGGCCATGCACCTGTTTCTTTCCCTCATATTTGCCCCTTATGTTCTCCACAAGGCCATAGATCAGGTGCACCAGACCTGCACTACTTGTCATCGCGTCTCATCTCAAAGTGCTCTGAAGACCCAGATAGCCCTCCACCAGATGAGAGGAACAATCCCTGGACAGGACTGGCAGGTTGATTTCACCCATATACCTAAGCATAAAAAGCTCCAGTATTTACTAGTTCTGGTTGATAGCTTTTCAGGGTAGATTGAAGCCTTCCCCATCAGCCAGGAAACAGCTTCGGTAGTAGCACAGATATTGGTAGCACATATCATCCCCCGTTTTGGTCTGCCTACCTTGCTATGGTCAGACAACGGGCCTGCTTTAGTCTCTCGGGTCATTCAGCTAACAGCTGAGGTTCTCAATATCACCTAGAACCTCCATATACCCTATCACCCCCAATCGTTGGGTAAGGTCAAAAGAGCTAACAGTCTCTTAAAGGACCAACTAACTAAGCTGTCTCTAGAGGTAAAGCTCTCGTGGCCCGGTCTTCTCCCCATTGCTCTGGCTCGGTTGCATGCTGCCCCCCGGGGACTGGCTAAACTAAGCGCATTTGAGCTGATGTATGGCAGGCCCTTCTTACTAAACACAGGCCTGCCCGCTACCTCTCCTCCTTTAGCCTCCTACCTTCCTTACTTTACACTGTTGAGACATCTTCTCAGAGAACACGCAGACCAGCTCCTACCCCAACCTACATCATCCAACAACCCAGGAGACGTAGTGATCATTTAGCCAAGAGATGAAGTACTCCTAAAAGAACTCCAGCCAAAATCCCTCCAACTCCGCTAGACAGGGCCTTATACAGTAATCCTCACTATGCCCTCAGCAGTCAAACTACACGGGCATTCTTCCTGGTATCACCTTTCTAGGCTCAAACAGGTGCCCAGACCCAATGATTGAGTGTCTTGTGAGGTGAGTCCTCTTAAGTTGCAGGTTAGTCGTGCTAAGTGCGACTAGCCAGATTAACAGCCCAGTAGTCTCCAGGCAGAGTTACTCTGCATAGAAGTTTAAGCTCTAACTCACTCTTCACAGAATCAAAAACTGAGAAGTAGACACCCAAAGTTGCCCACGTGTGAGTTCTCAAGCCCTGATTCAAATACTGGTACACACAAACATCTTAAACACTTTCTCAAACCCTATACTATGCTTTCTGTATAACCAAATCTCTCATACATGTATTTTCCAGTCCTACATGTACAGGAAATGTCATCCTGAATTAAACATATGTAGAGTTCATGCAGTAGAGCCCACAGCAAGAAGAGTTTCTGACAACATGTTCTTCAGACTACAAGATAAGCTATACATTGCCATTAGTGACCCATGAGACCCATGCTGAGATAAAGGTGTACAGGGCAAGATATACGATAGTTACCAAGCCGCCCCACAGAGCACAGTATACATCAAGAGAGAATAGACCACTGTAAATCCCACTCTCATCGATGTTCTAAACACTTAGGCACAGGTATCAAGTAATATTCTAAAAACACAACAGGCACTAAAACAAAAGATTCAGTGAGACCCCTACCCCCACTCCCTATGACCAGCAGCAGCACCACTTTCCTGGGCCCGAGTCATTAGAGAAACAGTGTGGTTTCTTAATGCTTCACATATCCTCAGCAATGTGTTCAATTGTTTCCTCTGCGCCTCCCTCCAACGCCCCCCAGTGGCAGCAGTTCCTGTTAGTTTTTTCCAGGCTCAACCAGTAAACTCCTCTGAAAAAGACTGCAGCCTCCCTCTAAGTGAGATACCAATGTAGAAAAAGAGTTTTAAGCCCGAAGCTCGACATAGGTCTGGGGCCACCAGAAAACAGTGTGAAAAACTATCATCCCCACTGACCTGCTACCTGACCCAGTGTTCCACCATCTCGGAAGTGTCAATGGGAAGCCAATGCCAATGACGGGTAACCGTGGACACTCCAATCTCCCTTCAAGGAGGCAGGTTTTTCTAGTGCAATAACACCCTTACCCAGTGTATCAGCAGCACCATGGTAGGGCCCGCTTTTCAGTGATGCTAGTTCCCCAATTGACGTCATACAACAAACCTGAGGTAAAGCAGGCACTAGACGGATGGTCTATGTATCTGGGAGCTAGGCAAAAGAGGGCTGTCTTCCTACCCTTACTAGTAGGAGTTAAGTCTGGTCAATGCAGTAGCTGCAGCCACCACAGGGGCAGGAGCGTTAGGCCATAGCCTAGTCAGCTCTCAAAGTCTCGCAAGTCAACTGGCAGCATTAGATGATAGAGCGAGCCTGACCCTGGGAGAAACCTCAACCTCTCTTATTTCCCTTCAGCAGCAGCTTACTTCCCTTGCCCAAGTCACCCTTCAAAATAGGTGGGCTGTAAATCTGCTTACTGCAGAAAAGGGTGGAATCTGCATTTTCTTGCAGGAAGAATGCTGCTACTATATCAATGAATCTGGGGTCGTGGAACAAAGTGTTAAAAAATTACAAGAACTACAAAAAGATCTTCACAAAACATGAGTACCTGAAGGCGGCCCTTATGGGTGGTTTCAGTCCCCCATAATGGCCTGGCTAATACCTCTGCTGGGCCCCTTAATAATAGTTTGTGGTTTACTCTTAATTGCCCCATGTGTTTTCAAGCTCCTTCAACAGCGCATGGCAGAAATTTCACACACAAAAGTTAATGAACTGTTGCACAAGTACTCGCCCCTCCTGACTGAGCCTCCTCCGGCCGTCAACCAGCCTTAAACACCCCCCAATGACGCCCCTTGTCAGCCGGAAATAGCCAGATTGAGTTGTTGTCCATTATGACCAAAAGGCTGGAATGTAAGGCTGGAGGCTCCAGGGGAAGGGGTGAGCCTGCTGGACAAGCTCAGGCCTCACCAAACAAGGCAAAGAGACTAACAGGTTCCAGTCTGACAACATTCCAGAGTCTGATCAGATAAACATTCCTAACTAGAGCCCTCCCCCAAGCTAGAAGAGTAGTGGTAACTTTCCAGTACCTGACTAAAGGCCAATGAGAGACCCTCCACATACCCTAGGTGAGCCAATCCTCGCGCCACTGTATACCTTTGCTCTCCCTCCCCCTACCTTCTTTAAAAACTTGCTGCCTGCCCTACTGGGCGTGACTTCCCCAGCCTCCATTTCCATAGACTGGGGAACCTCGCCCAGGGTGTTCAAATAAACTGCCTGGCCCTTTGTTGCCTCTCTTTGTCCGCTTATTTCAGTTGGAATTTATTGAAATTTATCTTACAATTAATACCATCTGGAGGTAGAAAAATATTTTTCATTTACACACTTAGACACACAGATTGAGACGTAATGACTACAGTTAGCAACACTTTTCATAAAAGAACATACACACAGACAAACTGACACAAAGATTTGAGTTACTAATATTCAATTGCCTTCTTTCTTTTTAGCTTATTTGATTAAAAGTATCTCAGTTTTAAAGAACACATTCTAAGGGTAAGCAGTTTACATAACTAGGTTAAGGTTTAGACTGACCCCAGATGAACAGGGTGGGTGTAAGCTCAGTACTGATAGGGACTGTGTGTGTCTAGGGGGATGGAAATGAAATGCAAGTACAATTCTAGCACCAGTTATTTAAAGCCAGGCTGTATTGCAGAAGATAGATTTCTTCCATTTCAGGGAGTCTAGTTTAAAAACCTCCCAATTTTTGAGGATAATGATAAACCCAATAAGTAGAATAGATTCCCACCAAAATAATTTAGAAAACTAGTTCCATATTGTGGTTGTTCATGGGACTTTTGATTATTTTCTTTCCCTGCGTTAAAATAAATTTAGCTTAATAACCTTATAATATTGTATACTTTTCTCAGGGGCCAAGCCTCTCCATTAGAGAGTTTGTACTGAGGCCAGGCTTGTGTGCAGAAGATAAAGCACTTCTTTTTCAGGGTCTGGGGATCAAATTGCTCCCAGTTCTTCAGAAAGCATGTCAGAGGGGTGCCTGGCTTTAAGAGGAAGCTCCCATCTGGAAGAGAGAGAAACACAGGTGTGCAACACCTAGTCGGCCTTTTCTCTGTGAGGGCATCTCCTCAACCTTGGAGTCTGGGTAACAGTGGTCAATCACCTCCTCTGCCAGGCCCACTGGACTTAACCACTGCTTACCAGCATGGCCTGTACCTTGCCTTGATTTCCCTCTTGCCTTCCCACTAAGCAAGAGTTGCTTCAGAGCCCTGGATCTTGTGGGAATCTCAGTATACTCTTACTTTAAACCTTCTGGGAGTCCTGATCCAGACCCTGTTTCTCTGCACAGGCTTTAGCATAGCACACTCTGGATCATTCCTTGAGAGCCCCCTGCCTGTTTAATAAGGGCAGGGACTGTGTGACCTCTCACTGACAAAGCCTTAGTCAGAGTCACAAGCCTGTTTTGATTCTCTGGGGGCTGCAGAAAAGGAAAAGCCATAGCCTCAGGATGACTGCCTCTAAGAGAATAAAGCCGTTTACATGTTGGGCTCAAGGTTTCAGCTTGACTACTTCACAGACTTAATTTACATTACACAGGAGAAAGTGGTACAGGCCTAAGAGGTCTGCTTTGAATGAGGAGCAGGGGAACTTTTTCCAAGGCCAGAGATAAAATTCAGAGAGAGGCTGCCATGGATAGTTACTGGGGATGTCTATACTCTTAAACAATTTCTGCCACTCCCTGGGGATTATCCTGCTAGTCATCCACTGTAAGAAATCTGATCTGTGAGACAAGAGGTCAGGGGTCTTCTGCAACTCTCGCTGCGTCTGTGAGACAAGAGGTCAGGGGTCTTCTGCAACTCTCGCATACGCAGCAGCCTAGTGGGAGGTTCACTCAGTGCCATGGGATTAATAGGCCAAAGCTGAGATCCAGGACTACTGTCTACCAGTCTGGTCTGCCCTTGGAGTCTGCAGATTAGGATAGGAAAGTAGGAAATCGGCTCAGCCACTCACCAACATTCCCATCTGGAGGCGGGGGATCAAGGAGCAGCAGACACTGGGAAACCTTTCACCCAAGAATTAAGACTGGTAGCCGATGCTAATTGTCTTTTAAGTGACTAGCAGGTGCCCAGACACATTTTATGAGATAAAGAGTACGGCATTTAGTCAGGAATAAGATCAATCTCTTACCTTGCAATGGTGGGCATTGGGTTCCGTGAAAATGATGAAGTTAGAAGAGAGTTAGGGACACCCCCTGCCTCACTCAGAGGCCAGGGCGGCCGGAAGAAGCAGGCTGGAAGTCAGAGACAGAGACAGAGAGACACTCATGGATACCCAGTGGGTAGTCAGGGTCTGATTCCAGACATGCAGACCTTTGAGAGGCCGCTGAAGTGTAGCCTCAGCCTAGACTCTCGCAGTTGTCCACGGCTTTCCTCAGTCCCTCGCATCTGAGGAGATGCCTCTGAAAGGGAATCCTGGCCTCCACTCAGCTGATATTCCCGGCTCCCAAGAGAGCTGGGGGATCCACTGAGGGAGACGCAGGGGAACCTGTCGCTTGAGACTTTGAGATCGGCAGCCAGGCTAGTCCCACTTAAGTGGCTGATGGGCGCCCCATGTGTGCCATAGATGGCTTCCTTCTATAAGGACAGCAAAAGAAAAGGCAGGCCTGGATGCCGATACTCACCTCCAAAGTTATCCCGGACGAGCCCCCAAAAATGCTGGGGTTCTTATTTGGCTTCTTATTGGGGAGTCGAAGAATGAACTTAGCAAACACAAGGTAGGAGAGCCAGGGAGAGGCTTTTATTTAGAGCTGAAGTGAGAGGACAGAGCTCCCAGCTCACACCAGGAGGGGACAAGAGAGCCCTGTGCACATAATTTTGACAAATTGTAGGGCTGTTTAACATTCCTTGAGGAAGTACTTTCCACTGGAATCTTTCTGAAAGAGCTTGTAAATTTAAGGAGGGTACAGTAAAAGCAAATTTTTCCCTGCCAAAGCTAAAGGAATAGTAAAAAAACAATCTTTAAGATCAATGATAGCCATGTCCCAGTCTTTCAGAATCATAACTGGAGAAGGGAGGCCTTGTTGTAAAGGTCGCATAGGTTTAAGGACTGCATTAATTTGTCTAAAGTCATCTAAGAGTCTCCATTTTCCAGACTTCTTTTTATAACAAATACAGGGGAATTCCACGGACTTGTGGAGAATTCTAATCTATTCAACTGAAGCTGTTCTTGAACTAATGTGTGTAAGGCTGCCAGTTTTTCTTTATTGAGGGGCCACTGATCCACCCAAACAGGAACAGGGATAATGTTTCCCTGTTTGTGGGCCTTTTTGAAATCTCTTAATACATTAGTCCAATCAGCTTGTCTGAGGGTTCCTTGTGGGGGCAACCAGTAACAATGTTTTTTGATATATTGGTTAAGCTGAGCAAAATCTTTTTTAGCAATTTTCACTCCTAAAGTTTTTAGGAGGGCACCGAGTAGTTTTAAGCAATTCTCCAGTTAATCTGCTTTAGTTTCATGTAGGACCATTATAGTGTCCATGATGTCTCCTCTCCATCCTGTCCCTACGTATGCTTTCCAGGGAGTCTTACTGGATCGATGATCTTCAGGAGCTTCCCCACCCTGAGCTTCAGGTCCCTGTTTGGGCACCACTTGTCAGCTTCCTGCTGCCTCTGACCTGCAGATTTGGAGAGAATGTGATGAAATGCTGAAGATCTGAAAGGACCAGCCAGGGGCCTCAAAGCATAGCAGCACAAGAGTAATGCCAAAGAGGCACTCCTCGTATTTATTGAGCAAGTGAACTTAAACACTTTAAGAATTCTGTGTACAGGGTTCATCATAAAATTATCTGACCTTGAGTCTAGCTCTAGGGCGTGACGCTCCTCAAGAATACCAAAACCACGGGAGGGCGGTCATGTCACAGGACCTGTTTTGGCTCTAATCATTCTGTTTTTGATCACGCTTGAAGAGTTGTAGGAAAAATAATCAAGTCATATGTATTTGTACATTTGATTTCTATTCTACTTGATTTATATATTAATCCCATTAATCCCACACTAGGCATTGAGTCTGAAGGGTATCAGGAAGGGCGAAGGCATGGCGACCACTTAGTCTGTGTCATCGCCTGCCTCCACTTCCTCAGCCCTTCTGGGCCTCCATCAGGGGTCTTCCTTGTCCCTTTCTGTATTAGGAACAACCTGGAGCTGGGCCAACTTCATTCTTTGCTGAACCATGCCCCCCATTTGTCACTGCACTAGGCCGAGTTGGGTATTTAATTCTTTAAGGCAGCTGATAACAGATGGAGAGGGTATATTGAATCATCTTGGGAAGCTTGTAAGAAGACCATCCTCCTCATAGTTTTAATTCTGTATCAGAATCACTTATTCCCTCTAATCTCCCTTCTGAGAAAACAGAGCCTCAGTTTAGGCAACTTGCTGTCAGTAACTAGTGTGAAGCCCGGATTCTACTCTGGGACCCTGCTATCAGAGCCCATGCTCACATAACCACAGTCATTCCCTAGTGCTGGCTGTACACAGTTTCCTCGTACCACATTGCGAGGGCCATGAATATTGCGTCTCAGAGGACAGAAACAGTGTAAAAGATAGCTTCCTAGTCTTTAGCTTCCCCAACCTAACATATATTGAATGCCTACTTACCAGACATTAAATAGGTGTAAGACAGATTCTCCAGCCCAAGGGATTCCAAAGTGAAGCACTAGCAGAAGCTAAGCGCCCAGGATGCCCTCGCAGAACTACCCGAGGAGGCATCAAACGTATCGCTATCTTCCGTCTTCTGTGGAACAAAGTGGAGAGTGACTTAAACAAGAGAATAGCGAGTGAACAAGCACTTGATTAGAATGTGAAAGGAAAAGTCACTGCAGAGGTTTACCAGGGGAGGAATTATTTGAGATGGGCCTTAAGCAGTGAGGATTTAAAATAGGCAAATGCAGGAGTAAACAACCAGAGCATGTGTGCTGAGGCGTGATAGACATCACAGAGGTTCAGCCCAACAGGCCAGACAGCGGCAATGATTCTGAGCTAGAACCCAACACAGCGTGCAATGGTCAACAAAAATCAATATGGAATGTGAGGCATTTCTCTCAAGTGAGAAGCCATTCTTACCAACCACGTGAAGATTGGGAATTCGGGGATGATGGAGTTGAGTGTACAGAAGTTCTCAGATGTGAGACTGCACAGAATCCCTCCTTTTCTCTTCAACATTCTTCTGTATCTTAAACCATTTCTATTGCTTCCCAAGGCTGAAATCAGCAATTACATTTACTTTACATGGATTGTCTCTAAAAAACACAAGGAATTTAATCATCACAGCAGTCCTGTGAGAGACTATCTCCTGGCCTCACATGACAGAAGCAGCAGTGCCAGGCTCAACTTCACTGAGCCTTGGCCAAGATGACCCAGACTGTCCATCTTGAGCTTAGGCTCACCTGGCTCCACAGGACTCAGCAGGTCCCACCCTCACCAGGACTTTGTCAAGGCACATGTGCTTCCAGCTTCTCCCTTTTAATGTGTTCTGAGTCTACCCCTCTTCTTTCTCAAGACATTATCACAATTCTTTAGATTTCCTGCCAACTTTTCAAAAGTACTTTTTACTACTGCTTTCCCACTCATTCAGTCCTTGGGGATCCAAACTATGCCCCACCTGTCCAGGTGATTCTTAAAAAACTTACACGTTACACCCAACAGGAATCCCTAACCTTTTCCTCTGTCCACAGTGACACTAATGAGAGTGGTGCAAAGGCCATGCAATGAATGTCACAGTCCTCCCTGGGAACAAGACCACAGGACTAGGGAGGTCTACAGGCAGTTAGAGAGCAATTCCTTTCCTCCCACACTGAACATTAAGTTGCAAGCTGATGCATACGTGACATCTGTTCTGTCATGGACTCTTCAAATAGGAATACATCTGGGATGTACAAACTGGAAAATGTGTGAGATGTCTTTTCCCTGCACAACCCCCAGTGTGCTGCCTAGTTACTAGGGCTCAAAACCTTCCCTAAGCCCCAAATGTGGATCTTGGTAACTTTGCCCATGTAATGGCAGCCAGAGTCCCCTTTTCCATCCTCACTGCACAAAAAGGATCTCACCTCTCTCAACTGAGTATTTTTGGCTTCCCAGTCACCAACCTCCAGTCCAACCAGACTTGTACCCACTGTCAGTGACCCTCCTAAAACAAAAGTCTGGCCATACTACTACTCTTTCTCACAAACTACGAGTTCCTACTGCCTTTAAAATGAGGACAATTTCTCCAAAATTTCAATTCCATTCAACTTTTCAGTCTTGTCTCTCATTTATTGTATTCTCTTCATGTACCCATAACCCGTGCCAGGCCACTCCTCATTCCTTGCCCGTGCATGCACTTTTGAACCTCCTAGGCTTTCCCTTAGCCTGGGAATACCCTTCCTCCCCAAACCTTCCTTCTACCGAGGCTCAGAAAATACCCCCTTGGCCAAACCTCTCTTTCCCTTTAATTAATCCCTCCGGTCCCTTCAGCATGATCTGTGTTCCTCTAAGCATCTCAGTCAGGCTGACTCATCTCTTCACTCCTTGCTTCCAACACTGGGTTTTACACACATACGCATTCATTCATTGAAGAAATCAAATGTTAGAGGCCTAACATTTACAAAATATTTGGAGTATCATTAATTTCAAATGAAGTCATAAGAGTTGTGTATTAGCTGTGAAAACCAAAAAAATGTAAACTACAAGTATCAGCACAAACCCATTTCCATTTCCATACATCAGTGGACCCCTAAGGAACTATACCAAATAAATGTAGGGCCTAGATTAACAAGGCTGAACCACTCCACTTTTTTGGTGTCACTGGGGTATTATTATGACTGGGTGGAAATCAAATTAACACTTCGCCATCTGCTCCTATCACCCCGTCTGTCAGCAGAGGCTTCATCAATGACTGCGATGAAGCAGAGTGCTCTTGTGGTTTCAGGTTTCAAAACCTCCGCACCTGCTAATGGAGCAGCAGTGGTCAGGGAAAGACCTGCCCCCAGCTTGTCCTCTCAGAGCAGGGGAGTGGGAGTGCAGGCGGGGCAGGGACAGCAGGAGGACGAGGGTTATTTGGAGCAAGAGCTGGCAAGATGGAGGATTGCCATCATACAGAGGATGGATGTTAAGCAGTGAATGACCAGGTACCCACATAGTAGCCTTCCCAGTGTAGGCAGAATATATGCATGGCAGAAGCCAGAAACACACTCAAAGCTAATCTCATTTGTTTTGATACAGATCCATTTTAGATATTATTTTTGCAAAGCAGCCATGATGCCTGCGCTCTCATACAGGTCACCAAGAACTAGGTTAAGGGCATTGAAGACAATTTCTTTTAAAGTTGCTCCAGTGATTTCAAAAAGAAAACTCAAGGCTAGATAAACTAGAAAACCAGCAACAGGTAAGGCTCTTCACAACCTGTATAAAATCCAAGCCTAAGAACCCAGTCCTAGGATTACCCTTTTTGTTCCAACCCACAGTAAATCTTAAAACTACCCAGAACAACTCTTTACCACAAGTGTGTGTTGTTTTCAATGAAAAAAACTCTTATTTTCATAATTTTCATACCACTGTTTTCTTTTTTATTTAAAATATTATAACCAGTTAACATACTAGATGACATGGTTTACACTCCAGGGGTGCATGTTTCATGACCAGGGTGCAGGTGAGTCAACCACAACAAGTACCTCAGCATTCCCTACAAAGTGCCCCGTTTCATTTTGCCTAAAGGAGAGGAGAGAGAACGGAACACAGGGAAGGAAGAGGAATGAAGAAGGAGTGGCATCGTACAGGGATAAAACTGTCAATTATCATACTTAGGTTTCAGGTTTTAGAACCTGCTGAACAGGATAAACTGTAATGAGAAAATAGATGTCACAGTCCAGGCAGACAGCTAGTTCAGTTTAACTTCATCATTCAGGTAAAAGATTAACAGCTTCTCAAAAATATACCAAATATTGGGCCTACAAAAGTAATTTATTTCTTTGTAAAATTTACTAAGATTTATTCTTTTTGTAAAATGTAAAGAATGGACTGATATCACAAGCAGGTTTCTACTTACAAAAACTGACAGTAATCATGTCCGACGAGCACATCTAACACAATTATCTGAGATACAGTGACAGATTTTACACGTGTCTCTCTCTTACTGAAGCAGTATTTTACATACTGGTATTGTGTCAACATTGGCTATAAAGTTTTTAACACACATAGTTCACACTCAGTTCTAAGAGCTAACAGTAAGGGCAACAGCTTACTTGGGAAAGCATAGAAAATTAGTGTGAGGTAGTTCAATAAAAGCCTAGTTTAATTTGTATGTTATTGTGAGAATAGAACATTGTTCAAAACTAATCCACAGGTAATATTCAAAGTTACAGTAACAAGAATCTAAGCCAGAAGTGGCCAGAAATTTTTACTCTTACTAGACTCTCCTTATAAGAGCACTTAACGAAGAGCAGTTTGCAATTAATTAGGACTTTTGTTTTCCTTACAAGTTTTCTAATTTACCCCAAACTATGCATTTCTGCTTCAATGCCCTTAACTCTTCATCTTTCTTCCTATTAAGGAAAATTTTCCTCTGATTCAGGAAAAACCTAAGAGAGATCTGTAGAAACACAATGTATACTAAAATGTAAAGCATACAGAGGCAACATTTAAGAGGGTTGTTAATGACAGAACAGTGGTGTCTGGTTTTTCTACAGGTAAGAGAAGTTTACTGGGGTCACAGGGCTTCATGCATTGACTCTACAGCTAATGTGTGACTAATGAACAACACTCACAGACAAATTACAACAGTATTTTTGGAAACAGACTATGTTTTTACCTCAAAATGTTGTACAGGCATATGCCTAGGCAACACTGAGTAGTTAAGTCTTCACTTGTGTAGCACATAGGGCCAACAGTGTAAACCACGTCTTATCTGTAACCCCGAAAACAGCTTCACTTGCCCGCTTCTGATTTCACCATCAGACACTGATGTCCTCTTCACCTTCATCTTTTTAGACAACACAGCAGGATTAGATGGAACAGAATACCGAAAAGGCCTTGCATACAATCAAGCTTCTTGGTACTGTGAAAGGGTGTGTGTGGCAGCCTTCTCATTTAAGAGGCTGACATTTCTCTTAGTGCAATCTGGTGTGAGGCACTGTGCCTTTACCAGCTTGGAAGAGTGCATACCAGGAACAAACCACAGCTGACAGTATGCGACAAAATGAGAATTGTTCAGGAAACAGTATGAAAGAGTTGAGATGCTGTTTATATATATTATAATTAAGCAATCCCAACAACACATTTTACAAATGGTCACTACACATTAGATGGCAACAAAATACTAACCAGGAAGAAGTATGCAGGAAGAATTAGTGTCTCCTTCCTAACCTACAAAGTTGAGTCAACAATCTTAGTCAAAATAATTTTCTGACAGTTAAGATGACAGGCATGTTAAGTATGCAAAATTAAAAAAACAAAGTTATAAGCTTGGTGGCTTTATATAAGTACTGCTTGACAGAAATCTTATTTGTAACTTCTCTTTAATATAGACCCCACAAATGTTTAAGATGTTCTAAAGGTTCAAAAAGCTTCTAAACTAAAAAGAGCCAGTAACATGTTTAACTTCACAGATTTAAGAGAAGAGGGAAAGTTGTACTTAGATATTACATTTAAAAAATCTAGGGCACACAACATTTAATGAACAGACATTGTTTTCAGGAATGAATTTGTTAAGTAGTTTAGTCTACATTAACTAATAAGTTAGTTTTCTCTAAATAAACTGAGAACAAGCTGGTTGGCAAGAGGGAGCTAGCATTTAAAACAAATTATACAGCAGGAACACCTTGTTTTCCTTACTTAACCAAGATCTGTTATCAATAGACATGGCTTTTATAAAATATGGGAAACTTCTGAAAATATGTCAATTGTTAAAGTGCAATAGTGAAATAATCCTAGAGAAAATAAAGCTAATTAACTGTCAAATTAACATAAGCTAAGGACACATTTCATGCTCAAATCTCTGCTGAAATCGTAAATCCAACCATTTCTACATTTCAAGAGGTGTTATAGTCTCAAATTCTAATTTGCCTAATAAATGCGCCATGTTGTATGAGTAGAAAAGAGATTGATAAAAAGGCCGACAACTTCAAAAGAGGCTAAAAATCAAGACTTTATATCATCAAAAACACACTTGATATTTCAAAGCATATAAAAAGCTAATGTACTTTAATCCTATATATTGCACATTAACAATGACCTAAAATACCTTACTCAAAAGGAATTTTGCCCTAAGTATATGAACAACATGCCAAGCAAACTTTCAGACACTGTGTGCTGAGCTGTACCAGTACTTGCTCCTGTTGGTCATTAATTTCAGTGGACTTTCTGCCTAGAACCTTGTCACTTCTGTAAGTATGCTTTTCCCGTTCATTACACGAACTCCCTCTTGTTCCCAAAATAATAAAAGGTGCCTAAGGTATTACAATGTATTTCAGAGATCATGAGACTTCAATGATATTTTACTTAAGAACAATCCAGTTGTAGAGAAATAATTCTGCAGATATAAAATGTAAACAGGTAACATACACACATACACTTGTCAGGAGCAGCACCATTCTTACACTACTCAACATCCACATTGCATGTTTTATTGGAAATCAGGTCTAAAAAACAAAAAGACTCAGACTGAGTAATGACCACTTCTGCCTGCTCTGCTCAATGTGAAGAAACACACCTTAGAAAATGACACCTTATATATGGCTGTGTGCTACTATTTTCAGATGAACGGTATATTGCTCATTTAATACATCACCGTCAGAAACCTAAGTAAGCTTTGGAACCTCCTGATAGCTAGTATAAGTATGATGATACTACAGGGAAAATCAAATGGCCAGAAACACCTTGAGAACTGTGCTCAACTGACTGACACTAGAATAGGAAACTGGATAGGTCCTAGCGCCCAATGCTGCAGTAAAGGGAAAGACTAGACTCCAGATGATTGCTGGGACCTACAGCCTGAGTACATTAACTTAGTATATACAAAAACAGGCTCATAGCTAGTACAAGCGAACCATTTGTTTATTTGCATCGAAATGTATTATTCATGAAGTATCCTCTTGACTTTAGGTGATCATAAGCTTTGAGCCACAAATTTTCAGAAAACACCATGTTCTCTTTACTTTTGGTTGAGTGGAATGGGGGTATACAGTAGGATGGTGGTAGACGCCCAGCATCTTTGAAGACATGCTCTGAGTTACTCAGCCATTTAGGTGGTGGCCTTTTGCCAAAATTCATTTGGGGTTACCTACGAACTGTTGTAACTAAATTAGGATGGCCAAGTAGCAAATATCGGAGGTTTTTTAACACGTTCATCACTTACAGTAGTTATTCCTGAATATAACTGGTTACAGGTTATTTTCCCTCATTCCTCTGGGGTTATTTCATTGATAAGTACATGACCCTGAAGGATAGTATCATGAACAAAAACATCTGAAATAAATTCTAATAAAAAAAAACTATAAAAATCTTAAATAATTCATGATATAGGCAAGTCACCACATAATAGATGCTTTGATAAACAAAATCTTACAAATTTTAGTAAAAAAAATAAATCAGCAGCATAAGATAAAGCAAATATTCAAAAATTTTAAAACATGATAAAATAATTAGGTTTACATTATAGTTAATTACAGCAAAAATACAATTCAGTTTTGTTGCTGTTTTAAAACAACTTAAGTTTTAAATTACATCACTTGAAATAAAAAAAAATAAACTACAAAATGAATTCTACATTTTTGAAAAATCACTCAAAAATAAGACCACTGAATTGTTTTGAAAGTAGTTCTATCAATGACTAAACAACTCCCCATCCCTCCCGCCACCCGCCCCAAGGCCCAAGTAGTCATCTGCAGCAGCCCAGAGGTCCAGCTGATGCTTCGAGACTGCTGTCTGTATCTGAGGCCAAAGTCGGGTCTGTTGACATTGAAGACACATCATTGGCAGATGATGCTGATGATGGGCGCTGAGAGCCGCTGGTCACTGCTGCACCTGCGCTATGAGAAACAGAGTGGCACATCAGTTGCAGACAGAGTCGCAGGCCCAGCTACTTGTGCTGTACTGATTCCCATCAGTGGTCAATGTTTCTCTTGGCTTTAAAAGGCCCACTAAAAATGAACACAAGTGATATTCAATACAATGCTAATTTACAAACTCTTCCATTCCAATTTATGAAGTGAAGATTCTGAAAATGTCTGGAAACCTGGAATCTGGTCCTTTCCCCAAATTTGCTTTTCAGTTTGGGTCAGGAACTCTTAAGTCCAAGCCACATTTAAAAATAATTAAGATTAATGAATTGGCTTCAGGTCGTGTGTGAATAATATTAATACATGTAAAATTACCTATTGCATTTTGTTGAAAACAGGTTCTCAAAGGGATGTATGACTCCATAAGTTTTAACTTTATTTAAAGTTACTGACCTAATACAAAATGATTTATGATGTCTTCTCACTGTGAAGTCCAAACAATACTTCTAGTACATCTTGTTTTAAAGCAAAAGCCAAGACAAAGACTAAAATGATTTTAATTGGAAGGGTCTGTAGTTCAACTGTTCCAGTTTAGCTGAGGGTCACTCAAGGGCCCTAAATAAACTCATGTCTTGTTATTTCCAGTCTAATGAATACTTGAAAAATGCAAACATGGACTTATTAAATAGATTAAATGGGGAGAGACTGTTTTCTTTACCAAAAGTATAGCCTAACAAGCATTTCCTCAATTTAAAAAATAGGAATACTTAACCTATAGAAAAATCCTTTTAGGAGGGTTGGGTCAGGAAGGTGGAGGGAATGATACTGGTGGGGAGATGGGGAGTATGTTAAAGGTGATTCATGCACTAAGCAAGTATTATCGAACTACATGATTACAAAATAAGGGTCATTCCAAATTTGAGTATGTTAAATAATGCAAGTTATACAAAAGTTTTTAAGAACACATTCATGGAATAAAGATGATCATTTCCAAATGAGTAATAAGTAGAATTTCTAGGGGTGAGTTTCAGGTGCTCAATGATGCTAAAACTAAAGCAGGTTGAAAACCTATGCTTCAGAACCCAGCATCTCACTGGTTGAAATTATCCACCCACTCTTATCTAATGACAAACAATAAAACACTTTAATATGAAAGGTCCTCTAAGAGCTTGCCTTCAAATGCAACCAGGTAAGAGCCAAGGAAATGGGAAGAGGCAAATCTTTTGGGCTCTGGGGAGGGCACTGGAAGACAAAAAAGAATAGAACTACAAGGGCCAGAGCAGGTGGTGGGAAATGAGATGGGAAAGTAAAGCAGACTGAGCACTCCAGGCCTGAGAGATGGGACAACAGGAGAAATGTGAGGACCTTCTAGACCTGAGAAAGGCCCATTAGGTTCCCAGAAAGACTGAGAGGAAGATACTATACTTTCTAAAGTTCAATCCACATGACATTATAGAAGGCTTCTGTTCTGACTAAAGAGTATCATGGCTAGCTTCAAACATCTGCACTAAAATGTTCAAATCATAAAAGGGTTCCACAAATATATTTTTCCATGACTCTATTTTTTATCCAAATTTCACTTAGTCCAAATTTTCTTCATAAAAAAACTGTCAAATGCATAATTAGCTATTAACTTTTTAATCTGAAAATCAAATACCTAAGAAAAGAAAAATACTTGTTTTTCTCTGAACTTTAAAGCAATCTAGTAAATTTTTAAATATATGAAAAGCAGTAATATGGAAAATCTTTAATGTCAGTCATCTGGGTCATTTCCCTCTCTCAGGTTAGTCTCTACGCACTTAAAGGCATGTAAAATTTTCATATTAGCCAAACCAAAATAAAGATAGGAAGGCAATTCAGTGGGCAAAATAATACATTTCATTTTTAAAAATCAAATCAAAATGGTGTTGTGATTATCTGACATTTTGATTTGCCAAAGACTATTTCTTCTGTTTTTGCATATAATCAAGAACTGAATATTTTTATAACAGCTTCATTTACTAAAAGTCTTCTCTACATGCTGTTTAACTGAGAACCCAGAAAATGTCTAGAAACCTGCAGTCCTATCCTTTCCACTGACTTACTTTGTAACCATATTCAAGTGTTGTCCAGCATCCAAATTCTTCACTTAGTAAGAACAAATAACACTGCTCTATCTCATTAGATAATTAGGCTTACTCAAACATTTGACATTTAGAATGTGCCATTCACTATCATAGTATGCTAAAATATAAATACATGTTTATGTCAATGTAAAGCTAATTAACTCAGCCATTGAAGTATTTATAAATAGCTTTTGTTCAGTTAAACTGTAGGTAAAAGCTGTTGAAACCAATTTATATTTTCCACAAGATCTATATTATAATTTAGAAGGTTGCATTTCTGACCAAGGATTTAAAAAGCAAAAAAATTAAAAAAACTAAAAATGTCACAGGAAACCACAAAAATTATTTAAACAAATATATGTTTATGGTACAACAAAATGGGCACCTGAAACTTGTGGTCAAAAAAAAAATCTTACCCATAAACAACATACTAGATGTGATATCTAATTGTTTTCTGAGACTGTAGACAAGTTTTAGAAGGATGATTAAAATGGCATAGTTTTACTCGATTTCAAGACCTATCGGCAGCTTGAAACACTAGTCAGTCTTTAAGGGTCAGTTCAAATTTCATCTCTTCCACAAAACTGTCCTAACCTCCAAAGACAGAGCCTCTGCTATCAGCCAGAGCTCACATGGGATGCTAGAAAAACTATGTCCTCTTAAGTTACTGATAAACATGGCTTCAAGTATTAGCTTTTCTACATAATAGATTTGTAATCTTACATCATTTAATTTTTCTGAACTTTAATTTCCTCATCTGTAAAATGCATAATAACCCCTTCCTTGGGACCTGGGGGTTGATTGAAATAAAGCACATAAACCACAGGGTCTGTCATATAGTATGTACTTAATATGCACGTGTTAACTATCATTAATTTTTCTGCTTAATTCTTTATGCTTTTACAAGTATTAACATTAAATAAAAGATGAGCTTATGATAAAAGAAAATGTTTAACTTCTGCAAACCAGTTTCCTCTTAGGACATTTTCTAATGGAAGTTTTAATGTTACAGATTTAGTTCAACAAATCAAAAATACCTAAGTGAGAAAGATCGTAATTTGGTATCACACATATCAATTTTTTTAATGAAGCCTTAGTTATTTATCTAAACAGTTAAACTCATAGAAAAGTAAGTATGTTGAATTGCAAGAAATTTCTTCTTTAAGACAATGCCAGTAAAAAAAAAGACTTACATTTCTATTCTTCAATGAAATGTTAGTATCTTAGAAAAAGATGTGCATTTTTTATAAAGTCAGTTATCAATATTTTAGTATGGTGTAAAATATCAGTGTACCAGTGCTTTCAGATTTAACCACCCAAATTGTATTCCTTATACTTATTAAACTTTGAATAATGGTAGTAGATATGGAAAAAGGTGCAGGTTTCTTCACTGGGATTTACAAGATGTAAACTGTAATCTTAACCAAGCTTATATTGTAACCAACCTAAGGGAGAGGGTTGCCCCCGTATAACTCCATTCTTGGTTCTCTCCTCCAAGTCCATAACTTCTTTGTATATCAGTTCTGAAAAAGAGGTGAACAAAAACCAACTTTTCAATTCATGAGAGCCAATCTCACATGGCATGTATGTTCTGAGTAGAAGAATTTTACATGCATTACGTACTTTGAATAGTGTCCTTACAACAGCAGAGTGTCCATAAATATCAGCCTAAGAGTCAAAGGTGTTAACAATTTCTTGATCCTGAACCACAAATTATATTGAAAGAAACGACATCTTTGCTATAACTACTGTCCCTAAAGTTGGATTAAGGATAGAGCAAGGTAAAGGCTTTATTTTTTCTATTCCACCAGCACTTTGTATTACACCGTATCATACCACAGATCATTCTGTACTATGGACAAATGACTGTTTAATTCTGTCTCAATGAAGGCTTGAATCACATTTGTGTCATTAGCTTATATTTCCTGAGCCCTGATATAGTACCTGATACACTTTAGGTGCTTACCTAGGTATCTGTTGAAAGACTGAAATGTAAGAGTGTATGGAACTTCTTTAATTAGAATGGAATATATTTTTATTAAAGAAAAAGAAACAGGTACCTACACTTCAACTCCTCATGAGATGAAGCATGACATGCTATCATTGCCAAGATTTCTCCATGGGAACTGTGTGCTCTTACTAGGCTTCTAGACAGTGGACGGACTGCTGTAAGGACTGTTCCAGCTGGAGAGAGAGAACTGGGGCTGCCCTGCCAGTCTATGTGCCTCCTGCCCTGTATTACTCTAAATGATCCTGATGTCAAGTATAGTGTGCCTTGTGAGACTGAACATCTACTTAAGAAGAGCCTTCCTTTTGGTGGATACTACATTGACAATACTCATCTTCTTCTTTGGGTCATCGAATCCTTTGAGAATTACATAAAAGCAATAAACCCTCTTCTGAGAAAAATGTACAAGCAAGAAATGTTGCACAGAATTTCAGGAGTCTGCAATCCCTTAAACTTCTGATGATAATCTCTGGTTACAGGGTATGACAACATTTATGTTGGTAGTAAGGTAAAATAAGTGGATATGTTGGGACAAATATAAGCTAGACACACCTAAGTTTGCTTGCTAAGGTAGCCTTCTTGGGTTTAGAAGAACAGAAAGTCTAGCTAGAGGAAAGAATGGAAGATGCTTTTCTTTAAAGAAACAAAAGGAATGATAAACATTGTACACAGTAGGATTAAAAAGGGAGAGATAGAAAACGAGTACCCCTTTGTGAAAAGGGATTAAGGCAGAAGAACCTTTTTAAAAACTAATTAAGAGTACTAGCTAGGAGAAGTAATCTGTAGTTAATGGCTGTGGTAATGGACTTTTCTGTTATGATGCTAAACTCTTGAGAAGATCTTGAAAAAGGCAACGTGTGGGTAATTAACTTCATTGCACTTGAGGCTAGGAGAAAAATATACAGAATAAAAGTAAACATGTCTAAAAGCAATAAAAAATCCCAGACACATCCTTCCACAAACAAAAAGGCTATGTTTCACTAACTTGAAGATGCATTTCTTTCACAGTTTATTATTTCTGAAATTGGGTTGCATCTTATAATCAATGGAGCAGTGTAACTAAGCAGCATTTTATTTTTCTAAGTGGTACACAATGGTGTATTTTACAATTGGTGGCCTATTCAGAATGTAAGAAATACTGTAAATGTCTATTGTAAATGTAGTGATATATAAAAATATCAGGTGGATATTGTAATATGTATGCTGGTCCACAGTTATATCCTTGTATATTACTTATTACATATACAGATACACTAGGTTCTACTCAATTCTATGAATCTTGTGGGCTCTACAGAGTCTAACTACATGTCTCTCAGAGTCAACTCAGAGAAGATTAAACTCTGGTTATTCCTATGAAAAAAGAGTCAACTTCAAGCCTCCCTGATAAATTTATAGATGGATTACCTGTGCAAGTTTACACCTCTCCAGTCCCTTTTGCCTTCCTAGAATTTAAGCACTTTGCTGTTAATAACATGTTGTCTGTCTCCATTTTCTGATCAAGTAAAAAAAAGGGGTCAAGTGACTTACCTAAAGAGTCACATAGCTACAAAAATGGTCAAAACACTCAATGACAAAAACACAAATAGAGGTAAGCAAGCTCTAAAAATTACCTGGCCCAAAGGTCCCAGGGAATCTTTTAAAGAAAGAAAACTTTTAACATCTCCATGATTGTCACAGCATTATCAATGTTCACATTCACAGAATAAAACTACTATATATAAGACTTGCAAAAATTAATAACTCATTCATTCTGTAGGTGAGGGTAGGGGTAAAACAGACATTTTCTTTATGATGCTGATAGACATGTAAACTGCTAAAATTTCTTTGGAGAGTACTTTGGAAATACACTTGACCCATGAACAACTGCAGAGGTCAGGACCACCTACTCCCTTTGCAATTGAAAAGTCCACATATAATTTTTGACTCCCCCAAACTTAACTACTAATAGCCTATTGTTGACTAGAAACTTTACTAATAACATAAAGAGTCAATTAACGTATATTCTGTATATGTATTATATACTGTATTCCTACAATAAAGCTAGAGAAAGGAAAATCTTTTTTTTCAAATTGTCACAAATCTCCAAAAAAATCTTCCAATATTTATTGAAAAAAGTCTGTGAATAAGTGGACCTGTGCAGTTCAAACCCATGTTGCTCAAGGGTCAACTATAATTGAAAAATATTCTTCAGCCCAGCAAATCTTATAGGATTTTCCTTAAAGGCATGTTCTCACATGTTCACAAGAATATTGCAGAATTGTCTGTGACAACAGACTGAACACAACACAAATGCTTGTCAAGGGGATGAATACAGAAATTGTGACCCAGCCATACAGCAGAACACAAATCATTTATTAAACTAAATGAGCCAGATATATGGAACAAGATAAAATAACTTCTAAGATACATTACTAGAGCAACAAAATAAATGTGCACAGTATACAACCATTTGTGATTAAAACAGTGGGAGGGAAGGGGAGACAACAGACATATGTTTGTGTATTGTAGACTATAGAGGAACATAACCTTCCAGAAAGCACTAATGTGTCTGCCTGGAGTGGGGAACATGAAAGATTAGGATTAAATCAGGAAGAACAGGAGACATTTTCTACTTTTGTAAAAATACTAATAATCATATTACCAAATAATCAGTTATGAGAAAGAGAAAATATTTTCAATTCCCCTAACACAATGAAAAAATCAACACAAACACCAGAAGCACTTTCCATTTCATCTTTAATAATCTGATTATTGTCACCTTTCCACTCTTCTATCGTGTGCTCTCTTTCATCTAACTGCTTGTCAGGGATCTTTGGTGGTGGCTGAAAGACACAAGGCGACCGTGACTGAGTCAGCTTACTGGAAGTAGATGAATTCTTTATGATTATACATTAATCAGACAGAAAGCTTGTAAAAATACAATCATTAGCCCAAGACTGATTAATCACCAACCTTTATGTAGAGAGACTAGCTTTCTAGTTTTGGAAGACTCCTTCATGACAAGAAAAAATATGTTTAAACATCTTTTTTTTTTCTTCCAGTTTTTGTAACTGTCATGTTTTATTTATATCACAGAATTGTGCTATGCTTTGTGCTAAAATGTGTTTTATAACTAAGTTAAGATGTTTTCCCAAAATGCTCAACATTCTAGTGGATCAGATAGGTACCAAGGCAAGAAGGCAAGAAAAAGTGGGATAAACTATTTTGTGTAGAGGTTGCTTGGCTATGCTCATTAACTTAAGGTACTTTTCATTCATAATCAGACCACCACATTTTTATTTAAATTAAAATGTCTCCTCCAAACCTAACTTTAATTCTAACTCTAAGAGTGCAAAATATTCTTCAAACATTAAAAAACAGAACTTACAGCTTCTGCTTCAGAAGGGTCATACCAGACATTGATATATGGGTGCTGGAGAGCTTCATCTACGGAGATCCTTTTAGATGCATCAATTACCAGCATTTTGGATAATAGATCCCTTGCCTGACTGGCTGCAAAAATAATGTTAATGTACACTTACCTCATAAAGGTTTTTAAATTATCAATACATTTCAGAAACTTGAATTTATTAAAACCTATATTTTAAAAAGAATAAATTTTACATACATGTGATTAAAAAATATAAAATTACAGAAAAAAATAACTAAAACCTCAACTTTGTTCAATCATCCAGAGATAACAAGGTTATGTCCCATAAGAACATGAACATACACACATACACAACCCTAAAATGGGATTAAATATACATATTTATAAAGAATACCTTTAAGTTTGTTGTGCTCTGAGTCAGCCGGGAAAAGTACATCAGGGAAGAGTTTCTCAAAGCTATATCCAGCATATTTAGGTCTGTTTTCAACGTAAGTCCTTACTGTTGGTTGTAGTTTCTTCATGAATTCAGGACAAGGTGTTCCAAGCTGTTCAATAACTTTATTCCACTGATCAATATCTAATATCAAGTAGCTAAGAAAAATACTCTGTATCTAATGTTTGACACATTAGTCATATCCATATTAAAATAACACAAAAATAGTAACTTAAAAAATCCTAAGAAAGAATATGGCAGTTATAAATCTTTATCTTACAGCCACCGTGCAAAAGGCAATGACTGTAGGTAGACAGAAAGGATCAATAAACAAGCTTTGTTAATGTTATTCAGAGTGTGTGTATATGTGTGTGTGTGTGCATGTGTGTGTGTGTGTGTGTGTCTACTAATACTGATTTTAACCTTAAAAATGGAAGTTTAAACTCACAAACTCTAAATGCAAATGACAGTGACTCAAAGAATAATAATGAATACCTACAAGGATTCTAAGTAAAAACTGTACACAATTCTAGACTATAAAATTTGCCTTTCCTTCTAGCTTATCAGAAAATGTGAGTTTACTAAAGGACAAGAAATATCTTTTATAACCTATCCTGCATTTTTGAGAGTTTTCTACACTAATGGAAAATAACCAGTAGCAATAAAAATGATGGCTTTGGTAAAAGTGGCATTTTCTTTTGCCATTCTTTGTTTAGTTTATGTTAATAAAAATTTTTCAAAGGTCTGAAACTCAAGAAAATGACAGTATTCTGGTAAGCTGTAAGGTTAGGATTCCCTTGTCACTCTCTTCCTAGTCTTTATAGTCCAAATCCTCCCTGCTGACTAAGACCTGTAACTTTCTTACTGTGACCCAGTGCATGGATGGCTCTTTGCATTCCTCCTCCTAAAACAATTCTAAGTGTTACTAGCTGGTAAACACAAAACAAATCACTGTTAAATATTAAAAGAAGTCAGATGAACAAAAAGCATGAACCCAAATCTACTCATCACCATATAAAACTATTCCTGCTGAAATTCTCAAATGAAAAGATTAGTATGTTATGTTGAATAATGCAACAACCGAAAGACACAAAACACAGAAAACATTAACAAAAAAAGGAGGCAGCAGGGGACAAGACACAAAATAAAAGGGTGACCAGAAGCAATAGACCACTCCAAAATTAAGATTAAGTACTAAGTACATCCAGACTTACTTAAGTGTGTAATTATTAGAAATTTTTAATGCAAGCCATGATTTTTGATTTAGCTTAAATAAATCAACTCAAAGCCAGCAAGTAATTGTGGATAATTAACTTGATAAGTTGTCAGAATTAATATGAAACAATAAATGAGGGAAAGGAAAGTCTATGTCAAATAGCAGGTGGTATTTTGAAAGAGTAATTTAACAATACCTTATTATTAGGGAGAGACAAAATACATTATACCTGACACCAAGCTGAAGTGCTATTATACATTTTGACCTTTAGAAAATACATTTTAGGCCAAAGATAAGGATACGATCTGTACCTGGGAACAAAACACCACCTTTGATCATTTCTCCCATGATGCACCCAACTGACCAAATGTCAACTGAAAACAAAATGCAATGACATTAACATAAAGATTTTGGTTAAAATAAAAAAAACATATAAACATTAAAAAAAATAACACACACCATGTATACTTCAAAATCATAGAAAGCAGTATAAAATAAAAGTGAGTGACAGTGAATGTGCTCTAACTACCAGCAGAGACTGTATGTCCTACTGCCAGATGCAGCCTACAAATATTTCAGCTACTTATCTCAACAATTTTTGGACCATAACAGGCATGAACTTTACATCTGTTTTAAAAAACCCATATGTATGAACATACCATACTCATTTTCATTACAGAACATACGAAGTTTGTCATCTAACTAATTAAACTGCTGCAGCAGCACAAGGATACAGTCCCTTCCTGGAAAGAGGATTTTGTGGCAAACCATTTCTCCCATAATGCACCCCACAGACCATAAATCCACTATATGTTTGCAGCACAAAAGAAGGAAAAGCAAAGCAAAAGGTCGTTAAAATCAAAGAAGCATAATATGACTGCATTATATAAAAACTGCAAAACACCACAAAAAGAAGTGATTTGAATTTTAGCTAATGGAGTAATTTAAAACACAAAACATTTTTCAAAAGGCTTGATTCACAAAAGCAAACATGAAGTGTGGCCTTTTAACTATTTATCTAATTTTAAAGTGAGAGCTATGCACAGAAATCACATAATTAAAAAATATATACATTTTGCCCCTGAAAATTTGTTTATAAAATATAAAATAGAATCAAGCACAAACTTTGTAAATAAAGCTGAAAATGTACATAAGCTAGAAAAAAGTAAAAAAAATAAATTTTTGATACTATGCTGAAGTTCAACTGTGCATTACTCTCTCTTTAAGTCAAATAAAAGAAAAAGGCATGAGCAGAAATAATCTAGTATATTAAAATATTTAACAATAAGAATGTGTTCCTATGAATAATTAGTTAAAAAGTTAACCTAAAGCTCTTCAGAAATTTTTAAACTGGAATTTGTAAATTTATTTGAGAAGTGTTTAATTTGAGTTGAAAGTCATTTGTTTTCTTGGTAATATCATGCTACATTTACCCTCCTATCCCAAAAGGAGCAAGTACACAAACAATCAGTTAAGAAAACTTAGTGAAAGAAGTGTATTTCATGCTTGTCCCCCTAAAGTTTTTTAAACCCATGGAACCAAACTGCTTTTGGTTTAAGAAGTTAACCAAAGTTTGCTGGATATAGTCTGAAAGTTCCCACAGTTTATTATCTGCAGAGTCTCCTAGTTGGCTTACTGACCCTCGTCAGCTTTAAATAGTTCTAATCAATTCCATAAAGAATCTGCTAGACACAGAAGTTCAATTTGGGGATCTCTACCTGTTTCATTAAACAATACACCCTGACATTTTATATTTTTGAGTCTGAAAATCAGATAAAAAGAGAAGTATGTAGCTAGATTTATTATGATCACTTTGTAGTGTATATAAATACTGAATCACTTTCTTGTACACTTGAAACTAATACAGTATGCCAACTATACTTCAATTAAAAAAGTGTGCTTACAGTTTAATAGAAGAGGGGTAGAATAAGAAATTTAAAAAAGGAAAGCCTTAGAAACTTGCATTTTTCAAGTTTGAAGACCCAAATTCTGTAAGATTTTGCAAAAGAGGAAAATGGTAGGAATGGATGTTAGAGAAAGATACACCCTTCATCCATGCTGGAAAACTTAGGAAATCAAAGTCTATACTTTCTAATACACTCACTCATGAGGAGACTGCCAGTTCATCACAGAATCTTACAAGCTAAACAAGGAATACATTTGGGAAATCCTGTGAAACTACGTTTCTCTAAAATTTCATATTAAGATACATACTAATCTTTTTATATTTATGGTATGGTTTAACTTTCAAGGATAAATTTTAGAATTAAAGGTAATATTCATATATCAGTGAAAATTTTTTTCCAGAGTTCGGCAAAAATCTCTTACACAAACTTTCCCTATAGATTTTATAGAGAATGGCAGGCTTTAATATTTACTATTAGGTAGCAAAATATTAAATATATTTTATATAAATATGAAATTTAATGTTTAAATATTAAATCTAATTTATATAAATATAAAATTTAATATTTAAATCCAGGACAGAACTTGTGTAGGTAATCTTAAGAAAAACACATTTTTAAACAGAATTTTGAAAGCTGCAAGCATGAGAGAAGATATCTTCTAGGTCTTTGAAGACTTTTTCAGGACATAATAACCCTGATTCACATATAAAAGTAGTTTTAAAGGTCTAACTGCTCAGTCTGTTAATAAGGCAGTTTAAATATATTCCATTATATCACACTTTCCAAAAAGCTTTGAGGTGGCTTCCAATAAAAGATAAAACAAAGTTGTTAAAACAGGTGGGAATGGGTGGGAAGCAGGGATGGAGGGGTGTCACTAAAAGAAGTTCTTACGTTTAACCTTGCTGGCTAATGTAGTATGATTAAGCATTACATTTGACTCAGTTTTCTGGGGCAAAAAAAGGCAATAAGGTGACTGATCTACATAATTCTTATCGAACATAGGAAAGCATGTCAATTCTTTATATGATTGTTTTTCTTGGTGCTAATTGACAACAGGGAATTATCTCCAAAGATCACATTCATAGGCTACTGAATGACACATTATACAATATTTGTGACAATCAGTGGTTTTACAGCAAATGTAAAGCAGTCTTCAACCTAGTCACTTGAAAGATTAATTCTCAAAAAGAGAATCTAATATATAGCTAAATCCAGCTCACTGGATTCTACAGAGTGTAAAGCAATTTTAGGTAGAAAGTAAGAAAACAGAACAGCATATGATTTAAGGACAAAAGAATAACAGTAAATGTTTAAAGTATTTGTTTTTAATTAGCTCAGAAAAGAAAAGGAAATCAAGCTAAAACCCTCACTCAGTTCAATGTTGTCTTTTATAAATAGAATCTTGAAGACTGACTTAGTACTATTCTGATTCAAAGTGAATGGCTGTTCTAGGTTTCTTGCTAGAAAAAAAATCTAGCTCCTATTCTAGGGAATATTGTGAATGACGTTACCACATTTACAAAGTTATCATTTAAATCAATAAAATCCTGCACAGACTTAACTCATCTCCTAAATGTCTGAGATTCAACAAAATTTCTTCTTAAATATAAATAAATATAATTTAAAAAAATTCATTAAATGCATGCCTGATAATTTCCTTCAACCTTGATTCTAATGCTGATACATATAATTGATTAAACCCATACAAAATAATGCCATTTCTTAAAGCCTGGACAAAAAGCTTTGATGCAACATTATTTCCTCCAAAAGGTCACCTTAATTAATTATCCGTCAGTTTTGCAGAATGGCCTCATTGTAGGTCTTAAATTTTACATTAAGGGCTACTGCTATTAACTTTATTTTCATGGGGTATTGGAAATATGTGCAAATACCACTAATGCAAACAAGAATGACTACTAAAGATAAACAGTCAGTCCACCATACACTTCCTCGAGGCCCTGTTAGAAATGCTAATTTTCAAGTTACAGATAAGCAAATGCCAGTATTCTGTTTCAGGGGCCAAGGCAACAAATTCTTTATTCAATATTGATGGCTATGTATTTGTGTTAAATAGGGGCCCCAAGTTTTTGCAAACATTTATGACAAACTTATAGTTACTTTCAAATTCTTGATAAACATTTCAAATGGTGATATGCATATAACTCTATGCACTTCAGCTTTTTAAATATTTACATAAGACATCTCATAAAAAGTAAGTCAGAACAGTAATTCAAGTAAATAGTATTTGCTGACCGTTTTCTTTGTAGCCCATTCCTAGGATGACCTCAGGTGCTCTGTAGTAGCGAGTCACTACATAAGGTGTCATCATAAAACTAGTTCCTGCAGTCCTTGCCAGTCCAAAGTCAAGAATCTTCAAAGTGCAGTCTGATTTTACTACTATATTACTGGGCTTTAAGTCCTTAAAAAAAAAAAATGACTGCTATGATATATACAATTGTTTTGAAGCTCACAAGTTATCAGATCACCTGTAAAATGATTCATGTCAACTCTTCATTACTCTAATTGTTATCACTACATAGATTCATCATAATAGGCAAATTTGAGAAATTAGCTTGATGGCATTTTAAATCTATGAATGCATACAGTTATTAGAGATGTTAGTAATGTTTTATTTGTTAGAAATTATGATGAGAAATTTTCAATCAAGTGGAAAAATGTGATTTGGAAAGGCATCTTCAAAACTCACATAAACACTATTATGCTAAAAGAAAGAATCACAAGTTAGCATTTATACTTACTTTTGTGCTAAATTACCACATATTTAAAAATCTCACTTTAAAGTTATAACAAGCTTTGTATAGAAATCACAAATCAATTATGAGCCATTCTATGTCATCCAAGCAAATGCAATTCGACCTTTCAAATTAGATGTTTAATTCTAAGGGACTGAAACAGTCACTGTCCATCTTTTCATCACCGATTTCACACCCAAAATGACACAAATGTGTTTATAAAGTTTTTCCTGTCTGTAGGTATTTTTGTCTTGGTGCCACTAATCCATAAAACTATTTGCCATTGATGCTACTAAATAGTATCTTTGTGAAGAACTTACCACCTGACCCCAGCCCTAAGAAATTTTGTGCTGTGATCATTAAAATGAAGGCAGCAACTAAACACTTATGGCTTCAAGTTCAATTCACTTTGCCTGTTAGCTCTGATGAATCCTATTATGAACCAAGAGACCAAAGAAAGCAAACATATATACCACAACTCAAACACATTCTATTACTGGTACTGACATGCAGTACATATATTGAATACTGCTGATTAGTACAGAAGAAAAGAGAGCTGGCCCGCAAGACAATGATTAGTTTTATAACCTCTAATGTCTATATGCAGAAGAGCATGAATGTTGTTTTTAGCATATTTTGATAGGCAGCCATGGATGGGTTTAGAAGATAGGGAATCTAAGGGCTTTATCAAAAATAGGTATCAACAGGTTTAGTGAAACAGAAGATGAAGAATTCATTTTCACTATTGGTAAATATGATGTTGCCTCTATTTCCAAAATACACTACCTCAGCAACCTAACACTGCATGTTCAAAAATAGATTACAAGCTTTGATACTACTTCAGTGTCTGCTGTGCTGGTTAAAGATTAATGGCTTTATATGCCACTGCATTCTAGTCTGGAAATGAGATTCCAACCTTAAACACTTTATTCTCGAAAACTTAAGAACAAAATACAACTTTCTTAGGAATAGGCATTTTTTAAGGAAAAAACAATGCTGAAAAATATTACCTGAAATTCATCTTCATGCAGTAATTATCTTTCTACAGATGTTAGTATCACTGTCAGCAATACCTAAGAATTACTAAGGTTGTAAGAATTTGTGACAGAAGTAGTGGAACTAACCTAATATTCTCTTTTCCCCCACATTTTTCCAGCCTAAATATGATTGGTTCTAGTCACGGGGATGTAAGCAGAAGCAAAGAGTAGAAGGGCCAGTGTACAATTTCCTGTTGTTTCTTCCCCTGCTTTGGTGATCAGCAGCATTCCAGATAGTGAACCCTGTCAGCCTGGGTTGTTGAACATCTCTGTAAAGCAGAGTCCTCACCCCACTATGACCTGCAATGGACATGAAGTGTGGGAAATAAACCGTAGTTGTGTTAAGCCATTGACAATTGAAGTTTTATTTGTTACCTTCGCATAGCTTAGTTGTGATATTATGAATAAAAAATAGATACTTGGCCTTAGTTCCAGTTACTGGCATAGATCTCCTAAAACCCTTGGCATTTCCTAAGTGATAAGAGCAATAAAGGTGAAAGTAGTGCTTTTTGTTCGTCATAAGAGGCCCCTTTCAACTACACCTGAGTTTGACTTAATGAGGTAGCTTCTGGAGAGCCCCACAGGATGGGGGCTGGTTGCCAGGGGAACCAAACAGTTGGTAGCAGGCTGATGAGAGGGTTGGAACTTTCAGTTGGACGTCCCAGACCTCTTGGGAAGGGAAAGGGGCTAGTGAATGAGCTCAATCACTAATGGCCAATGATAAAATCAATCATGACTACATTATGAAGCTTCCATTAAAGCCCAAAAGAACTGGTACTGAGAACTTCTGACTGGTGAACATATGGAGGCACTGGGAGAGCAGCACACCTGGAGAGGATGTGGAAGCTCTGTACCCTTTCCCACCTATCTTGCCCTTTGGCTGTTCCTGAGTTATGTCCTTTGTATAAACCTGTAATCTAGTCAGTAAAATGTTTTTGTGAGTTCTGTGCTACTGTTTAGTTAGTTTTGTGAGAGGGGGTCATGAGAACCTCCAAATTATAGGCAGTAGACCAGAAGTACCGGTAACAATATGGGCTGTGATCAGCATCTAACTTGGAGATAAGCCTTTGTGGGACTGAGCCCTTAACCTGTGGAATTTGGTATCATCTCCAGGTAGGTACTGTCAGAATTGAGTTAAATTGTAGCACACCCAGCTTGTGTACCAAACATCTGAGAATTATTTGCTGTGAGAAAAACAAATACTACTTTCAGAAGTATTTATGGCAGGTGTGAGATAAAAGGAGACATACAGTGTCTATCTTACCCTAGTCTATTCTAACACTGAAACTGGTGCCAGGAGTGGGATGTTACTATTAAAACCACAGGACCATAGTTTAGCAGTTGAGCATCAGGAAGTAGGGAAACTAATATCAATGGTTAGAAAGGTGATCCAGGTTCTACAGTAGCAATACATTTCATGGCACTGTCACCTGACATCTTAAAGCACAGCATCCCGTACTGAACTGGAAGCTCTAGAACAGGATCGGCAAATTAAGGACTGCCTAGACAGGCATGTCCTTAGGAAAACCATGCTCATTTAATTACCAACTGTCTTCGCTGCTTTTGTGATACAGTGGCAAAGTTGAATAACTCTAACAGAGACTATTGTCTGCAAAGCCTAAAATATTCACTATCTGGCCTCTACAGAAAATGTTTGCTAACTCCTGCACTAGAAGAAGAGACTGAAAGGCAAAACTTTAGTAGTGTGTTTTGGTGTCTATTGGCTGCATTTGGAAGAATGAGACTTTAAAAGAAATGAAAGGAAAAAGAGAATATAGAATTTCAGGGCTTTGTCATTCTGGAAAAACTAAATGGTACTAGAACCTTCAGAAAAAAAAAGCAGACTGTTCAGGATTATCTCCCACTCACAACCCTAGTATACAGATCTTCCTCAACTTACAATGGAGTTACATCCTACTAAGCCCATCATAAACTGAAAATTTCCCAAGTCAAAAATACCTTTACTACACCTAACTACCAAACGTCCTAGCTTAGCTTTTTGTTAGTCATAAGAGGCCCCTTTCAACTACACCTGAGTTTGAGTTAATGAGGTAGCTTCTGGAAAGCAGCACACCTGGAAAGGGTGTGGAAACATGCTCAGAACACTTACATTAGCCTACAGTTGGGCAAAATTATCTAACATAAAGTCTATATATATGTGTTGAGTATCTCATATAATTTATTGAATACTGTACTGAAAAACAGAATGGTTGTCAGGGTATAGGATGGCTGCAAGTGTATTGGTTGGTTTCCCTTGTGAACACGTGGCTGGCTGGGAGCTACTGCTGCTCAGCCTCACAACAGAGTATCTATCCTACCACGTATCACCGGCCCAGGAAAAGATCAAAATTCAGAATCTGAAGTATGTTTTCCATTTAATGCATACTGTTTTGCACCACCAAAAAGTTTAAAAAAAGAAATCATAAGTCACATCAACATACATCAGGAACCACCTGTACTTCACTTTAGTAATGGGCCTATTCAGATGGTTTGTTTCGGCCAATGAAGCATGATGGAATGTTATGCTCACCAAATGTAAAAAAAGGTTTAAAATGTGCTTGCTTGATTTAGTTTGGTTCTTGCTCTTTTTACACCATGAGAAAAAGATGTGTCCCAGAAAGGCACTCCTTCAGTCTGGAAGCTGAAACCTGAACATGGAACAAACTGTGAACCTGACCCATCATCTTAAGTACCATACAGCTAATCTGCAGACTCTTGAGCAAGCAATAAATAGTGTTTTAAGCCGCTGATATCTTAGATTTGTTTCTTAAGCATCATCTTCACATAACAATTCTGAAAGCCATGAGTCAGAGGCTGGGGTAAGACCTGTACAATCTTTAAATTGATAAAAATGCCTCAAACTTGCCAACAGAAGCCTGAAAGCTTCAAGGTAGACACTAAGTCCAAAAATATAGAGCCAGTGAGCTAACAAGTATGCTTTGAAAAGAAATGCAATTAAAAATAAAAGAAACCTCTTAAGTTTCTGAGAGAGCTGTACTACCAAAAAACTCCACTAGTCTGTGACAATTCAAGCCTTAAAACAGTAGCAATTCAGGGCAGTTCTGCCCCAGGGATTATTTGGCAATGTCTGGAGACATTTTCAGTTGTCACAATTGGGAAGTATTACTGGCACCTAGTGGGTAGAGGGCAGAAATGCTGGTAAACATTCTATAATGCACAAGACAGCCCCCTGAAAGAAAAAATCATTTATCCAAATGTCAACAGTGTCCAGGTTGAGGAGGACTACCTTAAAATGGCATGCGAGCCCTCAATCTTTTGCAAATAGGAGGCTGGGAAACCTGAGCAGACCACTGATGAGAACACATGTTCTCCCCATCAAGGAGAACATATTTTCTAATACCCACTACAGATATATTCAAGGATAGTGGAAAAGAAAGACTCCAGTGAAGCCATACACAACAGAGAACAGTGGACAGAATGCTCCTCAAAGAAATCAGACTCAGTACCTAATCAAGGAATATTCCCCACCCCCAGGGCAAGTCACACTCACAATGTCTGCCCAACAGAATTTCAAGTTACAAATAACCCATGACTGAATTTTTCAATTTCCCAAATGGGATTATATTCATTGTGATTATTCTGGATCTGTTTGACAACTGTATCTAGGGGATGGGGGCAGGGGAAATGGATACAGGTAGCCAGATACTGCGGTCATTTTAGTTTCAATGTTTCTGGATTAAGAAGAGCAGTGTCTGGATTTGATGTAGAGATTACTATGTATCATTTGAGGCTAAATACTATGATAGATTAGAATTTTGGATTATGTACTAGGTGTGGAACAAAGGGAGCAAAGGAATGTTTTATAACAAGAAGCATAGACTGTGGCAGAAACTGGTGCTACCCTTCTTACTTAAGTCTGCCTCCCAACATTTTCCAGTTCCTTTATAATTAGGCAGGTCCTTATGACTGGTTCTGTCACTTAGCACAGAAGTGATGTGTGTCACTTCCATAGGAAACTAGTACACAGCACATAGCAACTATCTAGATTGTGGAGCCTCATTCAGCTTGGGGCTCTGAATGACAATGTAGAACCCCATCTCCCCCACCCTGATGTGCACTGAACCCCTAAACAATGGAAGTTCAGAATATTTTACCAAGTAAGCAATCTCAGGCCAATAGACTCAGTTTAGGGTGAGGGAAATTTAGAATGAGAGTAGAGCAGAGAGATGAGTATCAACTTTGACTCAAGACCAGTGGCAGAAGTGGATGCTAAACTTCCTAAAAGTTACTCAAAGAACAAATATCAAATAAAACCCTGGAGGAACAATTTACAGTCTAGGTGGGAGCAAGTGGCAGCAAGGGCACTCATTCTTCCAGCAGCTGGCAGTGTTGGTTGCTGACAGTTTTCAGCAGACTCTCCAGGAACTGCCCTCAGCCACAGAGAGCCACCTTTTCTAAAGTCACACTCCTCACCAGGCAAAGGTCCAGCTGATTTGCCAGCTGAGGCCTCTGGAGTGAGAGAGCCTCCAATTCAATTTCTCTGTCCACTTTTATTTATCTTACTTCTCCACAGTTGTTGATTCTGAGCAGACACCCCAATAAATTTCTTACATGTGTTTCTCCTCCCTAGAGTTTGTTTCCCAAATAGCCCAGCCTAAGATAGAGGCATATTTTTCATGCCAGGTTAAAGAGACCAGTATGTCTCTCATTAGTTCAAATTTATTACGTAGGTTTTCTATAGTTGTACTCTATTTTTACTACTTAGATTCTGTCAACACTAAGGGAGTATAATATCCCAATACTACTGTTTGTACAATTCTATTTCCTACAGTTTAAAAATGTGTGTATTCCAATTCTACTCCGGGTATAAAGTTCTTGACAATTAAATCACAAAAAATTACTTATCAAATCGGGAACAAGACAAGGATGCCCACTCTCCCCACTTTTATTCAACATAGTACTGGAGGTCCTAGCCATGGCAATCAGACAACATCTGGATCAGAAACAAAAGGCATCCAGATCGGCAAGGAAGAAGTTAAACTGTCCCTGTTTGTAGATGACATGATATTGTACATAAAAAACCCTAAAGAATCCACTCCAAAACTAGATCTAATACCTGAATTCAGCGAAGTTGCAGGATACAAAATTAATACACAGAAATCTGTGGCATTCCTATACACTAACAATGAACTAGCAGAGAGAGAAATCAGGAAAACAATTCAATTCATGATTGCATCAAAAAGAATAAAATACCTAGGAATAAACCTAACCAAGGAAGTGAAAGACCTATACTCTGAAAACTACAAGACACTCATGAGAGAAATTAAAGAAGATACCAATAAATGGAAACACATCCCATGCTCATGGATAGGAAGAATTAGTATTGTCAAAATGGCCATCCTGCCTAAGGCAATCTACAGATTCAATGCAATTCCTATCAAAATACCAACAGCATTCTTCAACAAACTAGAGAAAATCATCCTAAAATTCATATGGAACCACAAAAGACCTCGAATAGCCAAAGCAATCCTGAGAAGGAAGAATAAAGCTAGGGAAATTATGCTCCCCAACTTCAAGCTCTACTACAAAGCCACAGTAATCAAGACAATTTGGTACTGGTACAAGAACAGACTCATAGACCAATGGAACAGACTAGAGAGCCCTGATATAAACCCAACCATATAGGGCCAATTGACATATGATAAAGGAGCCATAGACATGCAATGGGGAAATGACAGCCTCTTCAACAGCTGGTGTTGGCAAAAATGGACAGCTACATGCAAGAGAATGAAAGTGGATTATTGTTTAACCCCACAAACAAAAGTAAACTCAAAATGGATTAAAGACCTGAATGTAAGTCATGAAACCATAAAACTCTTAGAAGACAACATAGGCAAACATCTCCTGAATATAAGCATGAACAACTTCTTCCTGAACCCATCTCCTCGAGAAAGGAAAACAAAAGCAAAAATAAACTCATGGGACTATATCAAACTAAAAAGTTTTTGTATGGCAAAGGACATCATCAACAAAACAAGAAGGCATCCTACAGTATGGGAGAATATATTTGCAAATGACATATCTGACAAGGGGTTAACATCCAAAATATATAAAGAACTTACACACCTCAACACCCAAAAAGCAAATAACCCGATTAACAAATGGGCAGAGTATATGAAGAGACAGTTCTCCAAAGAAGAAATTCAGATGGCCAACAGACACATGAAAAGATGCTCCACATCACTAATCATCAGGGAAATGCAAATTAAAACCACAATGAGATATCACCTCACACCAGTAAGAATGGCCAGCATCAAAAAGACTAAGAACAACAAATGCTGGTGAGGATGCGGAGAAAAGGGAACCCTCCTACACTGCTGGTGGGAATGTAAACTAGTTCAACCATTGTGGAAAGCAATATGGAGGTTCCTCAAAAAACTAAAAATAGAAATACCATTTGACTCGGAATCCTACTCCTTGGAATATAACCAAAGAATAAACTTCTCAGATTCAAAAAGACATATGCACCCCTATATTTATCATAGCACTATTTACAATAGCCAAGATATGGAAGCAACCTAAGTGTCCATCAGTAGATGAATGGATAAAGAAGAGGTGGTGCATATACGCAATGGAATACTATTCGGCCATAAGAAAGAAACAAATCCTACCATTTGCAACAACATGGATGGAGCTGGAGGACATTATACTCAGTGAAATAAGCCAGGCGGAGAAAGACAAGTGCCAAATGATTTCTCTCATTTGTGCAGTATAACAATGAAGCAAAACTGAAGGAACAAAATAGCAGCAGACTCACAGACTCCAAGAATGACCTAGTGGTTACCAAAGGGGAAGAGTGTGGGAGGGCGGGTAGGGAGGGAGATAGAAGGGGACTGAGGGGTATTATGTTTAGTACACGTGGTGTGGGGGATCATGGGGAGAACAGTGTAGCACAGAAATGGCACATCGTGGATCTGTGGCATCTTATTACACTGATGGACAGTGCCTGCATTGGGGTATGGGTGGGGACTTGATAATATTGGTAAATGTAGTAATCACATTGTTTTTCATGTGAAACCTTCATAAGAGTGTATATCAATCATACCTTAATAAAAAATTTAAAAAAATTAGTGATCAAAGTAAGTAGATTATAACTTTTATCCTTATGGTGACTCTTTATCCCAGAAAGAATGCTTCTTCCCTGACCCCACCATATTTAACTTCACCTGATTAAACAGTTATCCTTATTTCATGTTTGCATTTTCCCAGTACATCTCTGCCACTGCTTTTGTTGTCAGCCTTTGGAAGTGAGTTGCAACTGTTTGCATTATAGAAACAAGTAGTTGTTGGAGTTGTGTGTGTTTGCCAAAGTCTGACCTTTTTTCATTAAGGGATTAATCCCATTACACCTTATGTAATATATTGGTCTTTTGAAATTTAATGTTTCCTTTTTATGCTTCTTGCTGCTTCCTTTGATCTGTACATTTCTTCCTCTGTGATTTGTTTTACCCATCTGCTACTCCCATTCATCCAGAAACTTTTTATTTGGAAGATTTTACTTCCCTGAAGTCAAATTGACTTCCATGGTGGTAAATAACTTTCCTGGTCAACAGAACAATGGAAACAAACACAAAATCCAAAATTTTAACTTATTTGCTTTACCTCACACAATATATGAGTATGGAATGAGGAAGATAATACACTCTCCCATTTAAACAGAGTTCTCTTATGTAGCTTAAAGATGGCATTACACATGTTGTAGCAGTTGCATATGCAATATACAAAGCAACTCAGAATGATAACTGAGGATAAACAAGAGTATCTCAGATACATAATTGTTTTAAATAGTTAATTTGAGTACAAATCTATGAATTTATTGTGAGTTAGGTTATCTGATACAAAGTAGCTCAGGGAAAACATAATTCCACTGAATTAATTTTTCAAGAAATTCTTCTCAAATTAGATGCAATACTTTTCAAATAGTAAGCTAGAATTAAAACTAAAATACAAAAACACACATATGTCCACACAAAAACTTGCACACAAATGTTTATATCAGTGTTACTCATAATAGCCAAAAAAATGGTAATAATACAAATGTCCCTCAGGTGATGAAAGAATAAATGGAATGTGGCATATCCATAGAGTGAAATACTATATGGCAATAAAAATAAATGAAGTACTGATACATACATGGATAACCTTATGGTAGGTAAAAGAAGGTTGTCACAGAAGGCTATATATTATAGAATTCCATTTATATAAATTATCCAGAGTAGACAAATATATGGAAACAGAAAATAGGTTAGCAGTTGTTTAGGGCTGGGGATAAAAGAAGGGAACAGGGAAGAATGGGAATTGAAGGCTAATAGGTGTGGGCTTTTTTTAAAGGGGGTGAAAATGTTCTAAAATTAGACTGTGGTGACAGATGCACAACCTTTGAATAAATTATACACCTTAAACGGGTAAATTGTATGATATATGAATTGTCAGGAAAGCAGTTAAGAAGCATAGGATCAAAAATATAAAATACTTATGAATATATAAGAAACACAACTCTGGAGAATACTCAGTTTTATGTAGTTGGTAATGACAGCAGGATATTTATATACTGCTTTATTTCAGAGAAAAAATAACCTTATATTACTCCTTATAAATAACCAAAATACAACACTCCAAGAATATGACTAAAGGTAGTGATGTCAGCAAAAATGGCAGAGTAGGTAGGTAGCTTCACAAACACCAGAAAGCAGAGCAAAAAGGGTTAGGAGTCTGGAAAACAGTCAAAGGCTTAAAATAACCAAGCAAACACAGAATCAAGAAAAAGGAGGCTTAAAACAATAGGAAATATTTGCAATGTTTTTACTAGCCCTTGCCCCACCCATCTCCCTGGCTGGGGTTAGGGCGGTGGGGTTCTTGAAAGCAGCACACATTCTTAGTATGGGACCTTGGTTCTAGGCTAGAAGGAGGGCATTTCTTGAAACACTGTAAGGCAAGTGAATAACCCACTCTGCCTGGGACAATACCTTAACACTGAAGAAAATGAGACAGCATACCATAAAGAATACCAAGATGGGAATTCCAAAAAGAGAGAAGAGAGAAAAAGGGGCAGAAAGAATATTGGAAAAAATAATGACTGAAAACTTCTAAATTTCATCCAAGACATGAATATATACACACAAGCTGCTCACTTAACTCTAAGGATACAAACAAAAAGATCTGCACTGAGACTCATTATAATCAAATCACTGAAAGACAAAGATAAAAGAGAATCAAGAGAGCATCAGGAGAGAACTTGTCACTTACAAGAGATACTCAATGATAGTAACAGCTTATCTCTCAAAAGACATCATGGAGGCCAAAAGGCAGTGAAATGACATATTTAAAGTGAGGAAAGGAAAAAAAAGCCAAACAAAATTCCATATCCAGCAAAACTATCCTTCAAAAGTAAAGGAGAAAATTAAAGACACAGAGATATATAAAAGCTATGGAAATTTGTTACAAATACACCTGCCCCATAAGAAATGCTAAAGGAAGTTCTTCAGGTGGAACTAAAGGACACTAGATGGTAAATTGAAATCATGTGAAGAAATAAGGAATACTGGTAAAGGTAATTATACAAGTAAGTATAAAGGTCAGTATTATGATTTAAAGGACAAATTCATTAAATAAAAATCACAAATATATCTTAATGGGCACATGATGTATAAATATGTGACAAAAACAATACAAAGATTGTACAGGAGCTGAGTTTTTATATACTATGGAAGCTAAGGCAGTAATAATTATAAATAGATTGCTCAAAATTGAAGAGGTTAAGTATAATCTCCAAGATAGCCTTTAAGAAAATGATAGAAAAATATACAGAAAGGGAAATGAGAAAAGAAACAAATGGTACAATATAAAAAAAACAATTAAATACACAAAAAAGTCAGTAATGGAGGAACTGAGGAACAAAAAGATAAGACATATAGAAAACAAATAGTACAATGGCAGAAGTAACTTCTTTCTTATCAGTAGTTACTTTACATATAGATGGATTAAACCATTCAACTAAAAGTCAGAGAACAGCAAAAGGGATAAAAGAAACATGGTCCTCCTGTAAGCTATTTCTGAGAGTCTAACTTCAGATTCTAAAGCACAAACAGGTTGAAAGTGAGAGTGTAAAAGGATGCCTCATGCAGATAGAAACCAAAATGGAGGCAGAACCAGACAAAACTTGAGACTATAAATTAAAAACTATTACAAGGAGGAAAGGAGAACAATGTATCGATAAAAGGGTCAATCCATCAAGAAGATGTACCAATTACAAACATGTATGTACGTAATAACAAAGCACCAAAATAAATGTAGCATAAACTGATACAACTGAAGGGAGAAACAGCTATGGTATAACAGCTGAAGACTTCTATACCTTATTTTTATTAATGTACAACAACAACAATGAAAACAAGTAGACAGAAGATCAACAAGGAAACAGAAAGTGTAAACAACACTCTAATTCAACTAGACATACCATATATAGAATACTCCCTCAAAAAACAGAATACATATTTTTCTCAAGTGCACATGGAACAATCTCCAAGATTATATGTTAGGCCACAGAACAAATGTCAATATATTTTAAAAGACTGAAATTATACAAAGTTACCTTTTCTGACCACAATGGAATGAAGCTAGAAATCAAGATAAAGGAAAACTAGAAAAATTCACAAATTTGTGGAAATTAAACAACATACCAAGAGGTCAAAGAACAATTCACAAGGGGAATTAGAAAATACCTTGAAATTAATGAAAATGAAAACACAACATACCAAAATTTAGGTAATGCAGAAAACGCAGAGCTCAGAAGGCAATAATATAGCTGTTAACACCTATTAAAAAAGAAGAAAGATCTCAAATCAATAATCTGACATGCCACCTTAAGAAACTAGGAAGAAGAAAGCAAACTAATCCCAAAGCAAGAAGATGCCAGGAAATAATAAACATTAAAGTAGAGATTAAAAAATTAAAGAACAGAAAAACAATAGAGAAAATTAACAAAACCAAAAGTTGGTTCTTTAAAATGATCAATAAAACAGACAAACCTAGACTAAGAAGAAAAAGAGAGAAGATGCAAATAACTAAAATTAGAAATGAACGTGGGGACATTATTACCAACTTTACAATAAAAAAGGATTAGTAAGAGAATACTATAAAACAACTCTAAATCAACAAATTAGATAACCTAGACTAATTTTTTGACAATGGTCAAGTTTTTAGAAACTCACAATATTACAAAAATTGACTCAAGAAACAGAAAATCAGAACACACCTATAACAAGAGAGTGAATCAATAATCAAAATCTTTCAAAAAAGAAAATCTCAGGACCATATGACTTTAGTGGTAAATTCTATCAAACATTTAAATAAGAATTAATACCAATCCTTCTCAAACTCTCCAAAAAAAAAAAAACAGAAGAGGGAGGAACACTTCCTAACTGAGTCTGAGGCCAGCATAATCTTTATACAGAAATGCAGATATCACAAGAAAACAACAGACCAATATCACTTATGAATACAGATGCAAAAATCCTCAAAAAAAATACTAGCAAAACAATTCTAACAGCATATTAAAAGGATTATACACTATGATCAAGAGGGATTTATCCCAGGAATGCAAGGGTGGTTCAATACATAAAAATCAATGTAATATACCACATTAATTGAATAAAGGAAAAACAAATGTGCGATGATCTTAATTAGTGCAGAATTGCATTTGACAAAATCCAACATCATTTCAAGATAAAAACACTTAAACTAGGAATAGAAAGTATGTGTGAAAAAATTAATCTTATGTGAAGAAGGGTCTGGCTTTGGCCCTCATCTACAGGTGATATCTAGGTCCCTCAAATGTCCTGACTGACAGCAGTGTCTTAATTTGCCTGGGGGTTTTAGCTACAGGACAGTCTAATGATGTGATTGCTGACTGGAGCTTTGGGACACATCAGTTTCAACCTCAGAAACTGGAGATTAAAGATATTAGTGTGAACCTTAGGGAGGGTTGGAGACTAAAGATCAGCAAGGCAGGCACTATGTGCTTTGATCAGCAAGAATAATTGGACATTAACAGCTTGGGTAAGCTTTCCTGATAGGCAATACTCTGTGTACACTTTCATACTTTATGGCTGGAGTAGAGGACTAAAATTTCCATGTTTGAACCTCTTCCAGATTCTGTCATATGCATCTTCTCCTTTGGTTGGTCCTAATTTGTATTCTTGTGCTGTAACAAAACTGTAATTTTAAGTATAGGGCTTTTTAGAGTTCTGTGAATCATTCTAGTGAATTATTGAACCTAAGGTTGGTTGTGGGGATCCCCAAATTTATAGCCAGCTGGTATGAAATGAGAATAGTTTTGGGACCTGTGGTTAGTATGTGAAGTAAGGGCAGTCCTGTGGGGTCTGTGCCCTTTGACTGTACAATGTGACTAAGTTCAACACAAAAGGGAACTTCCTTGAACAATAAAGAGCATGCATGAAGACACCATAGAAAATATTATACTTAATGGTGAAAGAATAAAGCCCATCCTCTAAGATTAACAAGACAAAGATACCCATTTTTGCCATTTCTTTTCAACACTTTATTGGAAGTTCTAGCCAGATAAACTAGGCAAAAAAGAAACAAAAGGCACCCAAATTAAAAGAAAGAAGAAAAAATATGCAGACAATATGATTTCATAGAAAATTATAAAACATCCAAAAGAAAAATAAAACCCTATTAGAACAAACAGAGCAAAGTTGCATGATATAAGATCAATATACAAAAATCTGTAGTTTCAATATTCTAGCAATGAGTAATCTGAAAGGGAAACTAAGGAAATGAATCCATTTATAATAGCTTCCAAAAGAATAAAAATACCCAGGAAAAAATTTTAACTAAGGAGGTGAAGGCTTGCACACTGAAAACCATAGAACACTACTGAGAGAAATTCAACAAGATCTTTGTTATGGACTGCATTGTGTTGGCCACTTCCAAAAGTCATACTCTAATGTGACTGTATTTAGAGATTGGGCCCTTATGGAGGTAATTAAGGTTAAATGAGCTCATAATGGGAGGAGGGCCCTAATCCAAAAGAAATGGTATCCTAATAAGAACAGGAAGAGACACCAGAGTGTGCTCTCTGTGTGGATGCACAGAGCAAAGGACATGTGAGTACCAGGTAGAAGGTGACTGTCTACAAACCAGGAAGAGAGTTCTCACCAGAAACTGAATGTGCAGGCACCTTGGTCCTGGACTTCTAGTTTCCAAAACTATAAGAAAATAAATTGCTGTTGATAAGCCACCCAGTCTTTAAGCCATCAGTGGAATTTTGTTAGGACAGCCTAAGTAGACTAATACAACCTAAGTAAATGAAAAGACATCTTGTGTTCATGAATTGGAATACTAAATATAGTTAAGATGGCAAAACTACACAAGCAATCTACAGATTCAAAGAAATCCTTTTTTAAAATTCCAGTGGTGGAATTAAAGATGTCGACATGAGAGGTGAGACAGAGTGTGCTAAAAGCTTTTCCTTTAAGATTGGGAACAAGACAAGGATGCCCACTTTCACCACTTCTATTTAACATAGTACTGGAGGTCCTAGCCATGGCAATCAGACAAGACAAAGGAAAAAAGGGCATCCAGATTGGTAGAAAAGAAGTTAAACTGCCCCTGTTTGCAGATGACATGGTATTGTACACAAAAAACTAAAAAATCCACTCCAAAATTACTATGTCTAATATCTGAATTCAGCAAAGTTGCAGGATACAAAATTAATACACATGAGAGAAATTAAAGAAGATACCAATATAAATGGAAACATATCCCATGCTCATGGATAGGAAGAATTAATATTGTCAAAATGGCCATACTGCCTAAAGCAATTTACAGATTCAATGCAATCTTTATCAAAATACCTACAGCATTCTTCAACGAACTTTAACAAATATTTTTAAAATTCATGTGGAACCACAAAAGACCCCAAATAGCCAAAGCAAGCCTGAAAAGGAAGACTGATGAAGGAAGGATCTAGCTTCCCAACTTCAAGCTCTACTACAAAGCCACAGTAATCAAGACAATTTGGTACTGGCACAAGAACAGAATCATAGACCAATGGAACAGACTAGAGAGCCCTGATATAAAACCAACCATGTATAGTCAATTAATATACCATAAAGGAGCCATGGGCATACAGTGGGAAATCACAGCCTCTTCAACACTGGTGTTGGCAAAACTGGACAGCTACATGTAAGAGAATGAAACTGGATTACTGTTTAGCCCCATACACAAAAGTAAACTCAAAATGGATCAAAGACTTGAATGTAAGTCATGAAACCATAAAACTCTTAGAATACAACATAGGCAAAAATCTGAATATAAGCATGAGCAACTCCCTCCTGAATGCATCTCCTCGAGCAAGGAAAACAAAAGCAAAAATGAACACATGGGACTACATCAAATTAAAAAGTTTCTGTATGGCAAAGGACAGCATCAACAGAACAAAAAGGCATCCTACAGCATGGGAGAATATATTTGTAAATGACATATCCGACAAGGGGTTAACATCCAAAATATATAAAGAACTCACACGCTTCAACATCCAAAAAGGAAATAACCCAATTAAAACATGGGTGGAGGATATGAAGAGACAATTCTCCAAAGAAGAAATTCAGATGGCCAACAGACACATGAGAAGATGCTCCACATTGCTAATCATCAGAGAACTGAAAATTAAAACCACAATGAGATATCACCTCACACCAGTAAGGATGGCCAGCATTGAAAAGACTAAGAACAACAAATGCTGGCAAGGATGTGGAGAAAGGGAAACCTGCCTACACTGCTGGTAGGAATGTAAGCCAGTTCAACCATTGTGGAAAGCAATATGGAGGTTCCTCAAAAAACTAAAAATAGAAATACCATTTGACTCGGAATCCCACTCCTTGGAATTTGCCCAAAGAATACAACTTCTCATGCTCAATAATACCCTATGTTTATCACAGCACTATTTACAATAGTCAAGATATGGAAGCAACCTAAGTGTTTATCAGTAGATGAATGGATAAAGAAGATGTGGTACATACACACAATGGAATACTATTCAGCTATAAGAAAGAAACAAATCCTATCATTTGCAACAACATGGATGGAGTGGGAGGATATTATGCTCAGTGATAAAAGCCAGGCAGAGAAAGACAAGTCCCAAATGATTTCCCTCATTTGTGGAGTATAACAATGAAGCAAAACTGAAGGAACAAAATAGCAGTAGCCAACTCACAGACTCCAAGAACAGACTAGTGGTTACCAAAGGGGAGGGGTGTGGGAGGGTGGGTCAGGAGGAAGGGAGATGGGGATTGAAGGGTATTATGTTTAGTACACATGGTGTGGAGGTTCACGGGGAAAACAGTGTGGCACAGAGAAGGCAATCAGTCAATCTATGGCATCTAATGGACAGTGACTGCAGAGGGGTATGGGTGGAAACTTGATAATATGGGTAAAATGTAGCAACCAATTGTTTTCATGTGAAACCTTCATAAGAGTGTATATCAATAATACCTTTATAAAAAATTTTTTTTTAAAATTCCAATGTTCTTTTCTGCAGAAATGGAAACAAAATTTACTACAAAGCTACAGTGATCAAAATAATGTGGTGCTGGTATAAAGACAGACATATAGACCAATGGAATAGAACTAAGAGTCCACAAATATAACCATGTATCTATAGCCAATTGATTTTCAACAAAGATGCCAAGAACATTCAGTTGGGAAACAATAGTCTAATAAATGGTGCAGGGACATCTGGATTTCCACAAGTAAAAAAAAAAAAAATGAATTGGTTCCTTATCTTACAGCATATATAAAAATTAACCTCAAAATGGATCGAAGACCTAAACATAAAGACCTAAAAGCATAAAACTCTTAGAAGTAAACAAAAGAGTAACCTTAATGACCTGGGTTTGACAATGAATTCTTACACATGACAATGAAAGCATAAACTAAAGACAAACTGAATTTTATGAGAATTTAAACTTTTGTGCATCAAAGGATATCAAGAAAAGTTATACTTATGTGGAGACATTCTCCAAAGAAGATATACAAATGTCCAACATGCAGATGCTCAACACTATTACTCACTGGGGAAATGCAAATAAAACCACGATCACATACCACTCAACTAGGATGGTTAGAATGAAGAAGTTACTAAGTATTGGCAAAGATTTGGAGAAATTGGAATCTTTGTACATTGCTTTCAGGAATGTAAAATGGTATAGCCACAGAGGAAAACAGTTTGGTGGTTCCTCAAAAAGCTAAATATGGCATTACCACATGACCCATTGGTAAGAAGATAACCAAAAGTATTGAAAATAGGAACTCAAAAGTACTTATACATGTTCATAGCAGCAGTATCTGCAAAAGCTAAAAGGTGGAAATAACCAAAAATAAAAACATACAATAGAATATTATTCAGTCATGAAAAGGAATGAACTATTGATACACACTATGACATGGACAAATCTAAAAACAATATGCTAAATTAAAGAAGCCAGACACAAAACATCACACATCATATGATTCCAGAAAAGATAAATCCACAGACACAGAAAGCAGACTGGTATGATGCCAATGGCTGAGAAAAGAGGGGAATGGGTAGTGATTTGTTTAATGGGTATTCTTTTGAGGTTTTCTTTTGTGGTGATGAAGATATTTTGAAATCTGATATTGGTGATAGTTGCACAATTTGTGAATGTACTAAATGTCACTGAATTGTACACTGGAAGATAGTTAATTTTGTATTACATGAATTTTATCCCAATGATTAAAAAAAGAATATGACAATAGTTTTTTTCTACTAACCCGATGAATAATTCCAGCAGAGTGAAGGTGCTTGATTCCACACAGCATCTGATAGAGAAGGTATGACATTCTTTCATGATCTAGTTCCATCTGAATCACTTGGCAAAGATTTGCATCCATGAGCTCCATGACTATGTAACTTCATGGGTGAAAAAAGATGACAGCTAAAGTATACAGCAACAATCTAAGAATAATATACTAATATAAAACTTTAATTATCACACTTACACATCTTGAAATTCTTCTAGGGATTTCTGTGGTGTGAAAACATTCAAAAGGCCAATTATCTGTGGCAAAGCAGAGAGAGAGAAAAATTGGAAACTGCTTAATACTTTCATTAGGGAACTACAAATACATGGATTAAAAAAAATCCACCATCAGTGCAAAATTTTTCAGATCTTATGTTGTAAGCTGAAGTTATCTCTTTTACTTTACATATTAAAATTATGGCCAGGGTTTGGAGGTAGGGAGGGACGCAAAGGACAGAGAATCTTTAAGGCTTTGAAAATAGTCTGTATGATAAAAAATGGTAAATATATGGTATTATACACTTATCCAAACTCAGAATACACAATACAAAGAGTAATTTCTAACGTAAACTATGGACTTTGGGTGATAAGGATGTGTCAAGGCAAGTTCATTAATTATAACAAATGTATACTGATATTGGGGATGACTATGCATGTGTGGGGGCAGAGATGAGTGGGAAATCTCTGTACCTTCCACTCAATTTTGCTGTGAACCTGGAAGTGCTCTAAAAAATAAAGCCTTAAAGAAAAACTACTGTGTCAGAAGAACTCAACATAATCCATTCCATTTACGAACACTCAATTGTCAAGGACCTACATTATACAATCCTCTACATAATTTGAAAGCAAATCTTAAATATCTTCTACCAGCTCTTAGCCAATTCAGTATATACTCTACATAACCTCAGTCAATACTCCCCCTGGTTTTTCATAATACTGTGCTTGACCACTTTCATTCATTTCTAATCTATTCCACTGGTTCATCCAAAGGCAAGTCCTCTTTCCCACTATTCTGTCTTTAATTCTCCTCTTTTCTATGTCCATATCCTTCTCCTGGGTGATATTATGTATGCTTTTTTCTCCAAACATCTCTATTTGGATAATTTCCAAATATTCATTAGAAGTCCTGGTTAGCTTATGAATCTCAGATACACCCATTGTCACTTCACAGAGAATCTCAGAAATATAAAATTGAATTCATTATCATTCCTATCCAAACTCCTTATTTTTCCAGAGTGCCTTCTCTTTTACAATAGAAAGCTCTGAGTGATCTTTGACTCTTTATTCAGTATTTACACCATAATAAATATTTAGAAAATACTACCCATTCTATGGTCAGTCTGAACCTCAATCTCTTCTTTCCATTCCCTATAGCGGTTGAATATTCTAACATATCATCTAGACTGTTCATGCTAGAATTACTTCTAACACTTGGTTTCCTAAAAATGGCTTTTTGCAAATCCAACTATTTTACTATGTATAATACAGTGAAAAACCTGATCAAATTACTTCTTCAAGAACTTAATGCCAACAAAAATTCCAAAATTCCCTCCATGACAGGATATCAACCTACTTCATTTCCTGCTAAACCCTCTATTAAACTTGATACTTTAGTCATACTAAGTTCAAAGAATGTTATCTTTAAAAAACTTTAAATGCCTTTAAACATCCTATTCCTTATGCTTGTAACTTACCTACTGAACTCAGTTACCTTCAAGACACCTCTTTTGTCAAGTGTGATAACCCCTAGTCCTTGACAGAGCTGCATATACTCTTTCCTCTGTTCCCACAGTATCTTACATGTTATGGCATTTAACACACAATAGTATAGTCTCATTTTCACAACAGCCTCAACCCAACTAGAATCCTTGTTAGAAATTGTGTTTTATTCCCTTTTACAGCCCTGGTATATAGGAAGATACCTGACACAGTTTTTAAATGCTTACTGATAATTATACTTAGGCATGGGAATGTTTCTCTAGACATAAACTTCATGAGGACAGAATCTATGTTATTCATCCAAGCATAAAGCTTTGCTTAGAGAAGGCATTCAAATATTTGTTCAGTGAATAAATTCTGAAAAATAATTTTCAGACCAAAAAAGCTAAAACAAACTTGTTTAAGATAGGACAAGTGATAAAAAGTTAGCATCTAGCTGCTTTAAATGAATTCATGTCTCCTAATCAGATAAACTGCATACCTGGAGAAATAGTAAAACTGTTCTCATTAGTATGTGGGAAAATCTAGAGTAGAAGAGAGGTGCTAAAGATGAAAGGCATATAGAGAGAGACAGGAGATTAGTGGTTGCTTAGAGCTGAGGGACATGGGAATTGGGGGAACAAAAGCTAAAGGATACAGGGTTTCTTTTTGAGGTGATGGAAATGTCCCAGAAGTGACTGCAAAGACAGTCACAAATATCAGTGAACATACTAAAAACCACTGAATTGTATACACTGAATGGGTTAATTGTATAGTACCTGAATTCTATCCCAATAGAGCTATTTTAAAAAAAGATTTTTAACAGTCGTCTTATTTTTCAAAAAGGGAAATAAAGGAAATTAATCATAGACTGGATAGTCAAACAAAAGTCAAGGACTGATTAATCAGGTGGTATCTGAAAGAAGAAGCAATTACTAGGAGCAGGTAAAAATTCATTGGGAAATCATTTCCTTCTGTGAATAAAAATACTACCAATAAATAGGAACAGATCAAAGAAATGCAACTAGATAAAGTATATGAAGATTTCAAAAGGCAGTTTTGAAAATGTCCCCATAATAATATCCATGTGAATAAGATGAAGAATTGGGGAGATGGATAAATTTTATACTCAGACATGAAATTTTTACAGTATATTCAAAGCTTGCTAATGAACTAATTCAGTTATTATGAAGGCATCCTGAGCAAAACTGGGAAGTGAAGTCAACAAGCGAAGTCAGAGCAAAAAAAAAAAAAGCAATTCCCTCAACAGTCCAGGAAGAGGAACCAGATTTCACATGTGCGATTTAATAGAGAAATAGAGAAAAATACAAAGTACTAGGCTTATTCTTAAACTTAATTCTCTAAAACCAAAAGAAAAAAAAAAGTAAAGGGTGGGAAATATGGGACTTGTTAGCAGACCAAGAGAATGTGAGTCAAATGGTCACCAATTTCCAAATAAGATTATAATGTCCATAATTAAGAGAATATGCAGTACTGTATGTTAGGTCACATATCAAAGTGCATTCAGAAACAACTGGCCAAGTTGAAAAAGAAACTCAAAACATCTGTGAATACAGGGGGAAATGCACAACAATATGAATATACTTAGTACCCCTGCATTGTACACTTAAAAATGGTTAAGACAGTTTAACTTTTCTTACGTGTATTATAACACAATAAAAAATTTTTTTAAAGAATGGGAAAAACCTGAGTAGATTAATGAGGAGATGATCTGTGCAGAACATGAAATTATTAAAAAGCATCTATCCATCAGGAGGTGGAAAAATTCCACTGACATTCCTGCTTCTCTCTATTTAGTTTTCCCTATACTTAATTCATTCACTGAACAAATACACTTTAAGTATCTATTCTGTGCTGAAACTCCAATGGATATTAATGGTATTGCCTGGATGGATCTTTGCCACCCCTATAGTGGGTAAATAATGTGAAACAAACTTTTCATGTCCTCCATTAGTTGATGGAACCATCTTTCTTTGCAGTCACTGAGGCTCAGGAGGCAGGTGTACTGGACATGCCCCCAAGGCAAAACCAATGCAGTGACACCACACCATCACCACAAAACAGGCTAAAAGGGTCACGGGCAACTTCTTCAGAGGGCAGGAGGCCACATGCACAACCTTGACAAGCAACATGCCTGGAAACCACAAAGAACAAGAAGTGCTGACACAGCTTCTTCCCTGTCACTAACTGACATTAACCTTTATCTCTGTGCCTTTTTGTAATGTTAATTCTTCCTCTCTGGGAGGCCCTACTTCTTCAACAATCCAATTTTTACCCCATATTTAAGAATTAGTCTAGATCCACCCTTCCCCCAAGCTCTCCCATTTCATTAAAGCTCACAGGAATCTTCTCTCTCCTGAATCTCAGCACTTACTTTCCATCCACCATGAATAAATTTCTACTGCTTTAACTCTTTATGTATTTGTTTGTCTTCAAAATAACACGGTAAGCTCCCCAAATAAGGAGCCTAGTCCTTAATTTCCATAAATTTTTCCCATTAGTGACTAACCTAATAACTCCAACACACAGATGCTCGTACATAGTTAGCTCTCAAAATGTAGTAAATTGTGTTATCTGAAATCAGAGATTACTGAGCTCATATTTTATAAACACCGTTGGACAGACAGCACAAAACATCTCCAGCCAGATGCTTTCAGTTTAGTAATTCACAAATGGTACCCTGCACAATTCACTCCTAGTTTATATCCTCTTAATATTTATTTTAAAAAGTATTAACTATTTATTCTCAAAATGAATGAAAGTTACCTGGCTATCCTCAACATTAAGTGACCAGTGAGTACTGGTATCACTTAAAAAGGTAGAAGTGGGGTAGGCAGAAAGGATTTGAATTTTACATCCAATATTATTAAATAAAGTTCTAGTGTCAAAGTCTAATAGGAACAATGTCATCTCTGTGCTAAGGCTCCAGTTTTAAGAGCTGTCACCCTAACAGAAAACAAAAAACAGATGAGACCGAGCCTAATAAAATTCCTGTAAAACACTTACCTTTTTAAAATCTCCTTTTGCAAATTAATTGTTAGAAAATACACAATCTGAATTTCAGAAGCTGTTGTTCTTTTGCTATAGGAAAGCTGAGAAAAAACTTATACTGTACATGCATCTTGTAAACAACTGTTCAAATCAGAAGAAAAATTTTAAGCACCTCATATTTTTAAAGCTGTTGATATTCATATATTCATGAACAAATCTTGACTTCATCTATACTTAAGAAATTTTCTAAAATGTTCACTTACATTTTTGTGATTAACACATTTCATTAGAACTAGCTCTCTATAAGCCCGCTTAGCATGAGTTTGATTCTGAAATGGCCGGCTTAGCTTCTTGATTGCAACGTTTCTTTCAAGAATGGCATCATAAGCTGCACTGTAATAAGAAATGCAAAAACAACAAAAAGACTTAAAAATCTGCAATTTATGAAACATTCATGCAGATTCCCCACTTTCTCCAAAGATAAATGTGACTGAATCAATTTCTAATCTTTGATATGCAACATGTTTCTTCTATACCTATTACAGCATACTCCAATCATGTGTAGTACTGTTAACTGTTTATTAAAACGCTAATGGTTCAAAGAGACAATGGGCTGTGAAGACACACACTGCTTGTGGGTGTCCTCTAAGATCCACCTAGCATACAATGGGCCCTCAAAGCACAAATGTTTAATGAGTATTCCAATCCAATAAATGGCTTAAATTCATCAGTATGCACCTACAACAAGGAAAGACAGGATAAAATAATACATGTGGTCATAAATTAATACTCAAAACATTTGCCCAAGAATCCTACATAAGTGTATCACTTCCAACATCTTTGGACACAATAAAATGAATACACAAAGGAAAGTATATTCAGAAGTTATCTACACAAAAGATTTTACAATATAAAAAGAACTTAAAAATGTGTTTTGGAGGAGGAGATAAAAATCAAGGTATTTATAAATATGAATGGTAGATTTCAGGAAAACAGAAGCTGCTTCATAACTGCTAATGAAACACCTATAATTCTGGGAAATATAATATAATACTCTTCACTCTTCATATCTTTCTCTACAGTATGACATGGAGCAAACAGCACTTTTCATTGACAGGTCAGTGAAAGTAAAGCATAAATACTGCAAAGTGTCCTGAAATTATAGGATATTATGGTTTAAAGAGACTTTAAACATTGCTGGATATAGAACTAGTGGTTAAGTAGTTTGTCAAAGGTTAGACAGAAAGTTAAAAACAAAGCTGAGACTAAAAGACCAAGACACAAGGTCATGCTTTTCATATAGGACCACCTAACATACTACGAAAGACTATTTCTGTTCATGTAATATTTGGAAAGTTAGCACACAACTGATCATTCATTCTCTTTCACCTAACTGAAAACTTGAGTTTGTTTCACAGCTATCTCACTGTATCAAATGTGGTGAAAAAATATGTATCAAGAAATTGTTACCTGGCATAAATTGAGACATTTACACATTCTATATATACCATAATTAGTGCATATATACATTCATTACATATGTAAATATTATAATCCTTACTTAGAAACTACCATGTTTACAGATATGTCCTTCCCAAAATAAAACAAACAAAAAAACCATTAGGCACCATCCAAAATCAGAACTTTTGACTGTTTCAGATAAAGCATGTTTTATTTTTATTTCTTTATTCTATTTTTTTGGCTTTTTCCTTTATTATCCAAATGTCTGTTAATGACAATGTACTACCTTTTTTTTTTTCTAGACACTTAAGTTTCTAGTTTATTCATCACCATTCTACTTTATTTATCAGTACTTTGTGAGTTTGTTTTTAGCCCCCATGGTTTGATCAACTCTGGGGTACTGACAAGATTAAATTTTTTTCATTTTGGTATCATTAATGTACAATGATTTGAACAACATTATGCTTACTAGACTCCCCCTGTTATCAAGTCCCCCCCACATATCCCATTACAGTCACTGTCCATCAGCATAGTAAGATACTATTGAATCATTACTTGTCTTCTCTGTACATACTGCCTTTCCCGAGTCCCTCCCCCACTACATTATGTGTGCTAATCATAATGCCCATTTTACCTCCCTTCCCACCCATCCTCACCAGTCCCTTTCCCTTTGGTAACCGTTAGTCCATTCTTGGGCTCTGTGAGTCTGCTGCTGTTTTGTTCCTTCAGTTTTTTCTTTGTTCTTATACTCCACAGATGACTGAAATCATTTGATACTTGTCTCTGCCTGGCTTATTTCACTGAGCATAATACCCTCTAGCTGCATCCATGTTATTGCAAATGGAAGGATGTGTTTTCTTCCTATGGCTGAATAATATTCCATTGTGTATATGGACCACATCTTCTTTAACCATTCATCTACTGATGGACACTTAGGTTGTTTCCGTTTCTTGGCTATTGTAAATAGTGCTGCGATAAACATAGGGGTGCATATGTCTTTTTCAAACCGGGCTGCTGCATTCTTAGGGTAAATTCCTAGGAGTGGAATTCCTGGGTCAAATGGTATTTCTATTTTGAGTTTTTTGAGGAACCTCCATACTGCTTTCCACAATGGTTGAACTGGTTTACATTCCCACCAGCACTGTAGGGCGGTTCCCCTTTCTCCACATCCTTGCCAACATTTGTTGTTGTTTGTCTTTTGGATGTTGGCCATCCTAATTGGTCTGAGGTGATATCTCACTGCAGTTTTCATTTGCATTTCTCTGATGATTAGGGATGTGGAGCATCTTTTCATATGTCTGTTGGCCATCTGAATTTCTTCTATAGAGAACTGTCTGTTCAGCTCCTCTGCCCATTTTTTTAATTGGATTTTTTGCTTTTTGTTTGTTGAGGTGCGTGAGCTCTTTATATATTTTGGATGTCAACCCCTTGTTGGATATGTCATTTATGAATATATTCTCCAATACTGTAGGATGTCTTTTTGTTCTACTGATAGTGTCCTTTGCTATACAGAAGCTTTTTAGTTTGATATAGTCCCACTTTTTCATTTTGCTTTTGTTTACCTTGTCCGGGGAGATATTTTCATGAAGAAGTTGCTCATGTTTATGTCCAAGAGATTTTTGCCTATGTTTTATTCAGAGTTTTATGGTTTCATGACTTACATTCAGGTCTTTGATCCATTTAGAGTTCACTTTTGTGCATGGGGTTAGACAATAAACCAGTTTCATTTTCTTACATGTAGTTGTCCAGTTTTACCAACACCAGCTGTTGAAGAGGCTGTCATTTCCCCATTGTATATCCATGACTCTTTTATCCTATATTAATTGACCATATATGCTTGTGTTTATATATGGGCTCTCAATTCTGTTCCACTGGTCTATGGGTCTGTTCTTGTATACCAGTACCAAAGTGTCTTGATTACTGTGGCTTTGTAGTAGGGCTTGAAGTTGGGAAGCAAGACCCCCTCTGCTTCATTGTTCCTTGTTAGGATCGCTTTGGCTATTCAGGGTCCTTTGTCGTTCCATATAAATTTTAGAACTCTTTGCTCTGGTTCACTGAAGAATGCTGTAGGTTTTTTGATAGGGATTACATTGAATCTGTATATTGCTTCAGGCAGGATGGCCATTTTGACAATATTAATTTTTCCTACCCAAGAGCATGGGATGAATTTCCATTTGCTAGTGTCCTCTTTAATTTCTCTTGTAGTTTTCAGGGTATAGGTCTTTCACTTCCTTGGTTAGGTTTATTCCAAGGTGTTTTATTCTTTTTGATGCAATTGTGAATGGAATTGTTTTCCTGATTTCTCTTTCTGCTAGTTCATTGTTAGTGTATAAAAATGCAACAGATTTCTGTGTATTAACTTTGTATCCTGCAACTTTGCTGAATTCAGATATTAGTTCTAATAGTTTTGGAGCAGATTCTTTAGGGGTTTTTTTGTACAATATCATGTCATCTGCAAACAGTGACAGTCTGATTTCTTCCTTACCAATTTGGATGCCTTTTATTTCTTTGTTTTATCTGATTGCCATGGCTAGGACCTCCAGTACTATGTTGAATAATAGTGGGGAGAGTGAGCATCCTTGTCTTGTTCCCGATCTGAAAGGAAAAGCTTTCAGTTTCTCGCTGTTAAGTATGATGTTGGCTGTGGGTTTGTCATATAAGGACTTTATTATGTTGAGGTACTTGCCCTTTATACCCAGTTTGTTGAGAGTTTTTATCAAGAATGGATGTTGAATTTTTCCGAGTCCTTTTTCAGCATCCATGGAGATGATCATGTGGTTTTTGTCCTTTTTGTTGATGTAGTGGATGTTGTTGATGGATTTTTGAGTGTTGTACCATCCTTGCATCCCTGGGATGAATCCCACATGATCACGATGGATGATCTTTTTTCTATATTTTTGAATTTGGTTTGCTAATATTTTGTTGAGTATTTTTGCATCTATGTCCATCAGGGATATTGGTCTGTAATTTTCTTTTTTTGTGGTGTCTTTGCCTGGTTTTGGTAATAGAGTGATGCTGGCTTCGTAGAATGAGTTTGGTTGTATTCCCTCCTCTTCTACTTTTTGGAAAACTTTAAGGAGGCTTGGTATTAGGTCTTCACTAAATGTTTTATAAAACTCAGCAGTGAAACCATTTGGTCCAGCAGTTTTGTCCTTAGGTAGTTTTTTGATTACCAATTCAATTTCTTTGCTGGTAATTGGGCTGTTCAGATTTTCTGTTTCTTCCTGGGTCAGCCTCAGAAGGTTGTATTTTTCCAGAAAGTTGTCCATTTCTTCTAGGTTATCCAGTTTGTTAGCATGTAATTTTTCATAGTATTATCTCATAACTCTTTGTATCTCTGTGGTGTCCGTAGAGATTTTTCCTTTCTCATTTCTGATTCTGCTTATATGTGTAGATGCTCTTTTTTTCTTGATAAGTCTGGCTAGGGGTTTATCTATTTTGTTTATTTTCTCAAAGAACCAGCTCCTGCTTTCATTGATTCTTTCTGTTGTTTTATTCTTCTTGATTTTATTTACTTGTGCTTTAATCTTTATTATGTCCCTTCTTCTACTGACTTTGGGCCTCATTTGTTCTTCCTTTTCTAGCTTCATTAGATTGTTTATTTGGGATTGTTCTTCTTTCCTGAGGTATGCTTGTATTGCAATATATTTCCCTCTTAGCAAGGCCTTCACTGCATCCCACAGATTTTTGTGGTGTTGAATTATTGTTGTCATTTGTCTCCATATATTGCTTGAGCTCTGTTTTTATTTGGTCATTGATCCATTGATTATTTAGGAGCATGTTATTAATACTCCATGTATTTGTGGGCTTTTTCATTTTTGGTGTGCAATTTATTTCTAGTTTCATAGCTTTGTGATCTGAGAAGCTGGTTGGTACAATTTCAATCTTTCTGAATTTACTGAGGTTCATTTTGTAGCCTAGTGTATGATCTATTCTTGAAAATGTTCCATGTGTGCTTGAGAAGAATGTGTATCCTGTTGCTTTTGGATGGAGTGTTCTGTAGATGTCCGTTAGGTCCATCTGTTCTAATATGTTGTTCAGTGCTTCTGTCTCTTTACTTATTTTCTGTCTGGTGGATCTGTCCTTTGGAGTGCGTGGTTTGTTAAAGTCTCCTAATATGAATGCATTGCATTTTATTTACCCCTTTAATTCTGTATTTGTTTCACATGTGTAGGTGATCCTGTGTTGGGTGTATACATATTTATAATAGTTATACCCTCTTGTAGGACTGACCCTTTTATCATTATGTAATGTCCTACTTTTTCTCTTCTTACTTTCTTTGTTTTGAAGTCTATTTTGTTTGATATAAGTACTGCAACTCCTGCTTTTTTCTCCCTATTAGTTGCATGAAATATCTTTTTCCATCCTCTTGCTTTCAGTCTGTGTATGTCTTTGGGTTTGAAGTGAGCCTCTTGTGGGCAGCATATAAATGGGTCTTGTTTTTTTATCGATTCAGTAACTCTATGTCTTTTTATTGGTACATTCAGACCATTTACATTTAGGGTGATTATTGATAGGTATGTACTTATTGCCATTGCAGGCTTTAGATTCGTGGTTATCAAAGGTTCAAGGTTAATTCCCTTACTATCTAACAATCTAGTTTAACTCACTTCATATGCTATTACAAACACAACCTAAAAGTTCTTTTTTTTTCCTCCTTTTTCTTCCTCCTCCATTCTTTGTATATTATGAATTATATTCTGTACTCTTTGTCTATCCCTTGAGTGCCATCTATTTAGCCTTAGGAATACTTCCATCTATAGGAGTCCCTCCAAAATGCACTGTAGAGGTTGCTTGTGGGAGGTAAATTCTCTCAGCTTTTGCTTATCTGAAAATTGTTTAATCCCTCCTTCAAATTTAAATGATAATCTTGCTGGGTAGAGTATTCTTGGTTTGAGGCCCTTCTGCTTCATTGCATTAAATATATCATGTGACTCTCTTTTGGCTCGCAAGGATTCTGTTGAGAAGTCTGTTGATAGCCTGATGGGCTTTCCTTTGTATGTGATCTTATTTCTTTGTCTGGTTGCTTTTAATAGTCTGTCCTTATTCTTGATCTTTGCAATTTTAATTACTATATGTCTTGGTGTTGTCTTCCTTGGATCCCTTGTGTTGGGAGATCTGTGGATCTCCATGGCCTGAGAGACTATTTCCTTCCCCAGATTGGGGAAGTTTTCAGCAATTACCTCTTCAAAGACACTTTCTACCCCGTTTTCTCTCTCGTCTTCTTCTGATACCCCTGTAATGCGAATATTGTTTCACTTGCATTGGTCACAGAGTTCTCTCAATATTCTTTCATTCTTAGAAATTCTCTTTTCGCTCTGTGCCTTAGCTTCTTTGTATTCCTCTTCTCTAATTTCTATTCCATTCACTGTCTCTTCTACTACATCTAATCTGCTTTTAAATCCCTCTATTGTATGTTTCTTTTCAGATATGGAACTTCTTAATGATTGAATCTCCAACTTAAATTCATTCCTGAGTTCTTGATTATTTTTCTGTACCTCCATAAGCATATTTAAAATTTTTATTTTAAATTCTTTTTCAGGAAGATTCATGAGTTCAGTTTCATTTGGCCCTTTTTCTGGGGCTTGTGAGATTTTGGTCTGAACAATGTTCTTTTGATGTTTCATATTTCAGTGTGTTGCTCACTAGTGCCCAGAAGCTCCAGTCTCTGGAGCTGCTTAACCCCTAGAGTGAGGTTGGGGGTTGTAGGGAGCTAATCTGGTACCCTGAGGGGAGGAAAGATCTGTTCCCTAATTCCCATCTGCAGTGTCTGTCTGCAGTGTCAGAGCCAGTGGGCCAAGCACACAGGTCTAAGCTGTCTATAGCTGTTGTAGGCAGAGCCTCCCTCTGGCTGGCCTGACGCCAGCACAGTGACTGCTGGTTTGGGAACCAGTGCCAGCAGGCTAGGAGGAAGGCACAGCAGACTGCATGTCACAGAGGGGGGCCTCAGAATTGAGTAGGCAGCCAGGGGCATGGAGCACCTGAAGCTCCTCGAAGTTCCCAACCATGTGGGCCCAGCACGCCCAGACAACCTTGTCCAGCTCTCTCCTCCCCCGTGCAGCAAGGTCCGTGCAAATGCCGCCCCTTCTGCAGCCCTCTGCTGCTAGGAGGCCTCTCAGACCACCTGCCTTTCCTCTGATACAGAGCGGCATGCTGTGGATCCCCTCCCCCACAAAAGGCCAGAATTTCAATCTCTCAAGCACTCTCCCTGTCTGAGCTCCCCAAAGTCTAGAGCACCACACAGTGTAGGTGTCTTCTCCCAAAGCAGACCTCCAGGGCTCTGTTTCTCTTCCTCCCACCCGTGAACTGGGGTGGGGGAAGGGCTTGGGTCCAGCCGGATCAAGGCTTTCATATGTTACCCTGTTTCGTTGGGTCTACTCTGTTCATGAGGTTTGTATGAAGTCTGGTTCAGCCTTCTTTCTTGTTGCTGTTTTAGGCTTAGTTGTATTAATTAACTATATTTTTGTACTATTTGTGGTTTTGAGAGGAGTTCTCCATCTCACCTCTCACGCCGCCATCTTGAATCTCCCCAAGTATGTTTTATTTTTAACCATTAAATTAATTCCTATTAATTTTTTATCTGCTAAAGCAAGGTGATATTTCAAACTCTGAAAGTTCAAAAGTAACTGAATACGTTGCACTATTTTGTATCCAAAGAAATTAGATTTCTAATAGTTGATTCTTCAAAATGTACAAATTAGAAACACCTGGAGATTCAGAGTCCCCAATCTAGGTCCAGTGAATCTTACACAGTTTGGGCCCAAAATAATACTATTTTTTTTAAATTCAGTTTACAGTTAATTCTGACAGTAACACAATAGTGAGTTAAAAATTTTAAAACATGTTTATTTCATAATAATATTTTATGAAAAAATAAAAATTTTAAGATACTTATTTCTTAGGACAGGGGCTAGTTAAAATGGCTTAAGGTCTCTTCCAAAGCAATTAAAAAATCCTGATAGACAAATATCAAGATGCATTTGTCTGAGGACAAGCCAAGTTATGGAAACATTACTATATTTTTAAACACTGTTAAGTATTTTAAAAATACATTCCTCACAACAACCATGTAGATTAGGTGAGAAAACACACTCGTAAGTTGACATGAGTCACAGAGCTAGAATCTGAACTAAGAGGTGACTTTCAGAATCCTTCCCATATTGACATTATCACATTATTTTCTTTAAATTTAATGTGTGGCTGATTAAACATGGTTAGTTGAAATGACAACAAGCCAGCAAATAATGCTCTGTAAAATGACCCAAATTATAACATTTTTGATATTACAAATTACTTCAAGGATACAGAAAAAAGAATAAATGCTATTGTTTCCATTAAACAAATTTATTAGACTAATATTTTATCATAATTGCTCCATAATTTTAAAAACTATATTATAGATGAAGTTCCCTTCCTTTTCTCTAAACGTAGAGGTAAAGCATTATTCTGAGGTTTGAGTTTATGAATGTTTTTATACTCTTCTATGTATGTATGTGTTCATAAATATATGGTAATATTTTTCATACTTTTAAACAATATAAATAGTACAATAATGTATGTATATTCTGCATCTGGCTTTTAAACTCCACACTACATTTCTGAGATTATCCTTGTCGACACATATAGCTCCAGTTCATTTTAAATGTTGGATGGTATTTCACTGTATGACTATACCCCAATTTTTTATTCTCCTATTAATAGGCTTTGTGCTTACTAACTTTTATTATTATAAATGGTGCTTCAAAAAAATAGCCCTATGTATGTCTTTTTATGTACATGTGTTAAGAGTTTTTCTAGAACCTGAAAAACTATAGAGTTGTAAACACTTATGATTTTTTTAATAGATTCCGAAACAAATCTGGTTTAAGAAGAGATAATAAAGATATAATAATGCTTGACTGAGGCTTAGAATTCCCCCAAACATTAGCTTATTATGCTAACTTAGTAATCTAAAATCATTAGCAGAACTGTCCCAAAGACTATTTTGTGCTTCAGTTTATAAGGAATTATGCTGATCTATGCCTAGGCTTTTTGTAGAAATTAGCTTGTAATCTATTTTAAAAGCACATAAGAGTTTTGAAACACATGTAAGTGAGATGATACTAGTTGAATTCATTCCCTAGTGCAAAATAAGACTTCTGAAATTCTAAAGTTTCATTATAGTGTGAAAATGATGATTAAGTGGAGCTTCTTATTAAACAATTAGCTATGGGAACAGATGATACATGGAATTAACAAGCTTGCCACTTACTCTTTCCTGATATAGGTATTTTATTTGTCTTTACATGGCTTATGACCAAGTATTTAATCATGATTTATACTTAAAGACAGCAGTGCTGATTTATAAAAAGTTAGGTTGTAGTTCTAATAATAAAGATCACTAATCCCAAAACAGAAACTTACTGCTATAGCTTTAAATTTCATAGTTTTAATTTTTTGAGGCAAGTTAAATATTTACCAATGTATCTATATTATGAGAGGAGAAAAGACAGCAGTTAATGATTTTCTTGTCTAATTTTTGAGAATAAAAACTTACCATACTATTCCTTGAGCTCCTGAGCCTATAGGCTTTAAATTCTGATACCGTTTCAGGACTGTGAATGTAGAATCTCCAATCTCTACACTATAAAAATTGCTGTCACGCTTGCTTCTGCTCATGATGGCAAGCAATTAATTTAATGGCTTCATCCAAAAATTCACCAAGAAGCTGCAAAATGAAAATGCGATGTTATCAAAATAAATTTGTTTGATCTTAAAATCCAAGTCCTCACTCTGTTCACTTTATACTTAAAGACAGCAGGGCTGATTTATAAAAAGTTATGTTGTAGACAGTAACATAGATTACTAGATCATATTAAAAGAGTTTGTTCTTTAAAAAACACAGAAAGAAAAAAATATCAGAGCCTCTGGTTAACATTTGCTATATTTAAGGAAACGATTCATAGTTAAAAAAAACAAACTTTTACTAGGATAAACAGTTTCTCCAACCTGGAAGTCATGTATACATGTAATCTGTATACATGTCTTAACTTGCATACATACTACTGGAAGACTGCTAAAAAAAAAAGGCAGCAAATAATAACAAAACTTGTTCTTAAGGTCACTTCCACAGTTTAAAATATAGAGCCAGTCCTTTTTATGTGTTTATTACAGAGTAGTGAAACTTTTTTGTAAGAAATTCATAAATTTTCATTCAAAAATAATTCACAGTCTCATTTAGTGCCATAAAAAGGAACAACAAGTAGGCTAGCAAACTGGTTAGCAGGTATAATGCCTACATAACAAACACAGAGCTACACAGTGCTTTCACTGCAACAGAGCCATGACCCCCACAGCAACATACAGGTATAATGCATATGGTGAAGTTGTAAGGTTGAAATTACGCAAAGCAGGGTAGAAAATACAAAAAAGAGAAGAATTATTTAACACATTCTGATATAAAAAATAATACTGTTCTGAACTGTTTGGGGCATGAAAAGCATAACTTAAGTTCTAACCAGTCCTTTACCACATGTCTGATTTTGGTTTTTACCAAGGCAGTCTTTTACTACCCATTTGAGTATTGGTTATAGATAAATCTATTTTCCATCAATATTAGATGAAACTAGCCTATTCCAAAATGCATGCAAGACAGCTATGACCTATTCCCCACATCCCAAAAAACCTGTTAGGTCTAAAGAATTACTGTTTGTGTGTTGTGTGTGCTTCTAAGACAATGCTAGCAAAAACAAAAATGAAATCCTTGTAAGATTTAATTAACAATGCAAATATGAAGTGCCTACTACTTGTCAGGCATGCACACGTGGAAGTTCATGAACTGGAGTCTAATAGCTGAATTCTTAGAGTGGGATGAAGCCACTGGAAAGTGGAGAGCAACAGAGTGCCTGGCAGGATCAACCAGATTTCTGGCTGCTACTTGGAGATTATACTGCAAGAGAAGAGGGACCAAGAGTTGCAAGAGGAAAACGAGCTATTGTAATAATCTGGAAGGAGGTAAAATTAAAGTTAATGAGGATTCTTAGGTATGATGGAGTTAAACAAAAATGAAACAAAAAAGTCCAAATAGTGAAAGCCTTAAAAGATAAATAAATTGGACGCAATTAAGGAGCTAGATAAATGATTTGGATAAATTAAAGACCCAAAGAAACATTTTCTAAACTAGTCATATAATACTCCAGAGAGGACTGTCAGAAAAGACAAGTGTCATTAATTCTGCCTAAGTGGAACAGATCACAGGCTTAAAGAGTTTAGTAACGACTTCTAACGTTCAGCTATGCTCACAGGATGATCAAATATAGGTACCGGTCATCCAGACCAAGCCCACACCTTAATTTGAATTCCCTCTTGCCTACCAGAATAAAGAAATAGGGAGGAAGAGAAGAGGGAAAAGTAAGAGAGGGAAGTGTTGGGTGGCAAGCCCTTCAATGAATACACATTTATCCCCCAAACTAGGTCTGCCCAGGGGTTGGAGACAGTAATAATGATCTAAATGTATATATGCTTGGAGGCTAAGCACAGAGCACCATGGTGTTTGTAGCCCAAGTAGTCAAACTGTGTTTGCAAATGAGACTTCTGAGGCTTACTTGGGGGACTGGTACTCCTATCCTTAGGAATATGAAAGATGAGAAGAGAAAAGGGTCTCTACGGTGCTTCACAGGAGTTTACTACTTACTTACAAAACATGTGACAAAAAGGCTGTATTTCAGTTTCTCAACTTGCTTCAAATCAAAGAAAAGGCTAAGCAGATTCAGGAACATACACAGGACTGGTTTCCCTTTGTGCTAAAGTAATAATAGCAAGAGAGGCTTGTCTCTATTCTCAGAACAGAGTGGCCCAGCAGCAGGTGGGGGATCACTGGTGCCCACATGGAAGCCTGGACAAACTTGTGGCAGCAGCTGAGCAACAAAAGCCCCGCCAAATCCCCAGCAACAGTACAAGGGCAGGAGACAGAGGACCTAAGGTTAAGTAGACAGCCCCAACCAGTGGTACTCTCTAGAGAAGTCACAGCTGCCACTCCCATGAACAACTGACAGAACTCTACCCACTTATGCTTGGTTGTACAATATTTAATGGAGTACTTGAATCTAACTCTATGCTACATACTATGAACACAATCAGCATCTGGCCCCTCACAGAACTGGCAGTTAAGACAGAAAAAGAGACCTTATGTTGTTTACTACCCACTTCACTAACTGTGGCTGTGATAAGCCCAATAAAGAAAAAGAGCAGGATACTATGGAAGCAAGCCTATGCTAGTCTGGACTCAGGAAAGGATTCCCTGGATAATGTAGTATTTGAGTAAGATATGAACACTGAATTTGAATTAACCAAGGCAGGGAGGGAAGGGAACTTTCTAGGCAGAAGAAAGAGCACCCCAGGACACAGCAAAATTAACTGTACAATTCAATGAGTTCTGATAAATGTATACAACCCTATAACCACCACCATAAATAACCATGCTATAGAAGATTTACATCACCATAAAATATCCTCTTGTATGATCAATAACTGCCCTCCAATGAATTGCTTAGTTGTGTCTTTTCTACATCTTCATATAAATGAAATCATCCAGCATGTAACTTTTGTTTTTGGCTTCTTTCAATTGCCCTAATGCTTTAAAGATTCATCTACACTGCATCCATTTTTATTACAGTATGGTATTCCATTACATGGACATACCATTTGGATTATGTCCAGTTTGGGGGATATTATAAATGCTAGTATGAACATTCACAATTTATTTTTCCATTCACCTTGGGTAAATAGTTAAGAGTGGGATTTCTAAGTCCTATGTTTAACTTTATAAGAAACTGTGAAACCATTTCCAAAGTGGCCATACTATTTTTCATTCCTATCACTAACAAGAGTTCTGCTCATTCTACATTCTTGTGACTGTCATTTAATTTTACCCATACTAGTGAGTGCACAGTGGTATTTCATTGTGCTCTATATTTGCACTCCTGATAATGATGTTAAGGATTTTTTGTGGGCTTATATCCTAATTCATAAATCTTTTTTTTTGGTGCAATAGTTAATTAATATTTAGCCCATTTAAAAAATGTGATTGTCTTGCTACTGAATACTTTTTTATATATTCTGAATATACATCCTTTATCAGATGTTTTTCAAGTATTTTCTCCCAGTCTGTGGCTTTCCTTTCCATTTTCCTAACAGCATCCTTTCTTTTCCTTTTAACTTTCTACTTTGAAATAACTTTAGACTCAAACAGAAGTTGCAAAAATAACACAGAGATCTTTGTTATCCTTCACCCACCTTCAGTGAATGACAACATTTAATGTAACCCATACAATTATCAAAATGAGAAACTTTACACTGGTATAATACGATTAACCAAACACCAGACTTTACTTACATTTTGTTTTTACAAGCACTGATTTTGTGTGTGTTGTTCTCTGTAAAGTCTTATTCTTTTTATTTCTTATTTTGGTATCATTAATATACAATTACATGAGCAACATTATGGTTACCAGACTCCTATTATCATGTCCCAACCACATACCACATTACAGTCACTGTCCACCAGTGTAGAAAGATGCTATAGAATCAGTACTTGTCATCTCTGTGTTGTACTACCTTCCCTGTGTCCCCTGCTACATTATTTGTGCTAATCATAATGCCCCTTTTAGCGCCTTATGCCTCCCTTCCCAACCATTCTCCCCAGTCCCTTTCCTTTGGTAACTGTTAGTCCATTCTTGGACTAACTACTGTTGTTTTGTTCCTTCAGTTTTTACTTTGTCCTTATATTCCACAGATGAGTGAAATCATTTGATACTTGTCTTTCTCCACCTGGCTTATTTCACTGAGCATAATACCCTCTAGCTCTATCCATGTTGTTGCAAATGGTAGAATTTGTTTTCTTCTTATGGCTGAATAATACTCTATTGTGTGTATGTACCACATCTTCTTTATCCATTCATCTACTGATGGACACGTAGGTTGCTTCCATTTCTTGGCTATTGTAAATATGGCTGCAATAAACATAGGGTGCACATGTCTTTTTAAAACTGGACTACTGCATTCTTAGGGAAAATTCCTAGAAGTGGAATTCCTGGATCAAATGGTATTTCTATTTTGAGTTTTTTGAGGAACCTCCATACTTTTTTCCACAATGGTGAACTCATTTACATTTCTAACAGCAATGTAGGAGGGTTCTTTCTCCACATCCTCGCCAGAATTTGTTGCTGTTTGTCTTTTGGATGGTGGACATCCTAACTGGTGTGAGGTGATATCTCATTGTGGTTTTAATTTGCATTTTTCTGATGATTAGCGATGTGGAGCATCTTTTCATGTGCTGTTGACCACCTGAATTTCTTCTTTGGAGAAGTGTCTTTCAGCTCTTCTGCCCATTTTTTAATTGGATTATTTCCTTTTTGTTCATTGAGGGGGTTGAGCTCTTTATATATTTTGGATGTCAAAACTTTATCAGATCTGTCATTTATGAATATATTCTCCCATACTGTAGGATGCCTTAGGATGCCTTTTTGTTCTGTTGATGGTGTTCTTTGCTGTAGAGAAGCTTTTCAACTTGATAAAGTCCCACTTGGTCATTTTTGTTTCTTCCTCCTTGCCTCGGGAGATACCTTCATGAAGAAGTTGCTCATGTTTATGTCCAAGAGATTTTTGCCTATGTTTTTCTCTAAGAGTTTTATGGTTTCATGACTTACAGTCAGGCCTTTGATACATTTCAAGTTTACTTTTGTGTATGGTGTTGGACAATGCAACAGTTTCATTCTCTTACATATAGTTGTCCACTTTTGCCAACACCAGCTGTTGAAGAGGCTATCATTTCTCCATTGTATAGCCATGGCTCCTTTATCGTATATTAATTTGCCATATATGTTTGGGTTAATATCTGGACTCTCTATTCTGTTCCACTGGTCTATGGGTCTGTTTTTGTTCCTGTACCAAACTGTCTTGCTTACTGTGGCTTTGTAGTAGAGCTTGAAGTTGGGAAGCGAGATCCCTCCTGCATCAGTCTTCCTTCTCAGGCTTGCTTTGGCTATTCGGGGTCTTTTGTGGTTCCATATGAATTTTAGAAATATTTGTTAAAGTTAATTGAAGAATGCTGTAGGTATTTTGATAGGGATTGCATTGAATCTGTAAATTGCTTTAGGCAGGATGGCCATTTTGACAATATTAATTCTTCCTAGCCAAGAGCATGGGATGAGTTTTCATTTGTTAGTGTCCTCTTGAATTTCTCTTAAAGAGTGTCTTGTAGTTTTCAGGGTATAGGTCTTTCACTTCCTTGGTTAGGTTTATTCCTAGATATTTTATTCTTTTTGATGCAATTGTGAATGGAATTGTTTTCCTGCTTTCTCTTTCTGCTAGTTTTCTTTGTATCCTGCAACTTTGCTGAATTCAGACATTAGTTCTACTAGATTGGGAGTGGATTCTGTAGGGTTTATTATGTACAATACCATGTCACCTACAAAGAGTGACGGTTTGACTCCTTTCTCACCAATCCGGATGCCTCTTATTTCTTTGTGTTGTCTGATTGCTGTGGCTAGGACTTCCAGTACTATGTTGAATAAAAGCTGGGAGAGTGGGCATCCTTATCTTGTTCCTGATCTTGAAGGAAAAGCTTTCAAGTTCCTGCTGCTAAGTATGATGTCAGCTGTGGGTTTGTCATACATGGCCTTTATTATGTTGAGTTACTTGCCCTCTATACCCCGTTTGTTGAGAGTTTTTATCATGAATGGATGTTGAATTTCGTTAAATGCTTTTTCAGCATCTATGGAGATGATCATGTGGTTTTTGGCCTTCTTTTTGTTGATGTAGTGGATGATGTTGACAGATTTTTGAATGTTGTACCATCCTTGCATCTCTGGGATGAATCCCACTTGATCATGATGGATGATTTTTTGATATTTTTAATTTGGTTTGTTAATATTTTGTTGAGTATTTTTGTGTCTATGTTCATCAGAGATATTGGTCTGTAATTTTCTTTATTTGTGGTATCTTTGCCTGGTTTTGGTATTAGAGTGATGCTGGTTTCATAGAATGAGTTTGGAAGTATTCCATCCTCTTCTATTTTTTGTAAGACTTTAAGGAGAATGGGTATTATGTCTTCTCTAAATGTCTGATAAAATTCAGCGGTGAATCCATCTGGTCCGGGGTTTTGTTCTTGGGTAGCTTTTTAATTACTGATTCAATTTCATTGCTGGTAATTGGTCTGTTTAGATTTTCTGTTTCTTCCTTGGTCAGTCTTGGAAGGTTGTGTTTTTCAAGAAAGCTATCCATTTTTTCTAGGTTTTCCACCTTGTTAGCATATAGGTTTTCATAGTATTCTCTAAGAATTCTTTGTATTTGTGTGGTATCCATTGATTTTTCCTTTAACATTTCTGATTCTGTTTATGTGTGTAGATCCTCTTTTTCTCTTAACAAGTCTGGCTAAGGTTTTTATCTATTTCATTTATTTTCTCGAAGAACCAGCTCTTGGTTTCATTGTTTTTTTTCTATTGTTCTACTCTTCTAAATTTTATTTATTTCTTCTCTGATCTTTACTATGTCCCTCCTTCTGCTGACTTTTGGCCTCACTTGTTCTTTTTCCAATTTTAATAATTGTGACTTTAGAGTATTCATTTGGGACTGTTCTTCCTTCTTTAAATAGTCCTGGATTGCTATATACTTCCAATTTTAATAATTGTGACTTTAGAGTATTCATTTGGGACTGTTCTTCCTTCTTTAAATAGTCCTGGATTGCTATATACTTTCCTCTTAGAACTGCCTTCACTGCATCCCACAGAAGTTGGGGCGTTGTACTGTTGTTGTCATTTGTCTCCATATATTGCTTGATCTCTGTTTTAATTTGGTCATTGATCCATTGATTATTTAGGAGCATATTCTTAAGCCTCCATGTGTTTGTGAGCCTTTTTGCTCTCTTTGTACAATTTATTTCTAGTTTTATACCTTTGTGGTCTGAGAAGTTCGTTGGTAGAACTTCAATCTTTTTCAGTTTACTGAGGCTCTTTTTGTGGCTTAGTATGTGATCTATTCTGGAAAATGTTCCATGTGCAGTTGAGAAGAATGTGTACCCTGCTGCATTTGGATGTAGAATGTTGTGTATGTCTGTTAGGTCCATCTGTTCTAATGTGTTGTTCAGTGCCTCTGTGTCCTTACTTATTTTCTGTCTAGGTGATTTGATCTGTCCTTTGGAGTGAGTGGTGTGTTGAAGTCTCCTAAAATGAATGCATTGCATTTTATTTCCTCTTTTAATTCTGTTAGTATTTGTTTCATACATGTCGGTGCTCCTGTGTTGGGTGCATATATATTTATAATGGTTATATCCTCTTGTTGGACTGAGCCCTTTATCATTATGTAATGTCCTTCTTTATCTCTTGTTACTCTCTTTGTTTTGAAGTCTATTTTGTCTGATACTAGTACTGCAACACCTGCTTTTTTCTCCCTATTGTTTGAATGAAATATCTTTTTCCATCCCTTCACTTTTAGTCTGTATATGTCTTTGGGTTTGAGGTGAGTCTATTGTAAGCAGCATATAGATGGATCTTGCTTTTTTATCCATTCTATTACTCTATGTTTTTTGATTGGTGCATTTCGTCCATTTACATTTAGAGTGATTATCGATATATATGTATTTACTGCCATTGCAGGCTTTGGATTCATGGTTACCAAAGGTTCAAGGGTAGCTTCCTTACTATCTAACCATCTAACTTAACTCTCTTATTAAACTATTACAAACACAGTGTGATGATTCTTTATTTCTCTCCCTTCTTATCCTTCCTCCTCCATTCTTTTTATGTTAGGTGTTTTATTCTGTACTCTTTTGTGTTTCCCTTGACTGCTTTTGTGGATAGCTGATTTTATTTTTTGCCTTTAGTTAGTATTTGGTTGGTCTGCTTTCTTTGTTGTGATTTTATTTTCTCTGGTAACATCTATTTAGCCTTAGGAGTACTTCCATCTTAGAGCAGTCCCTTTAGAATAACTGTAGAGGTGATTTGTGGGAAGTAAATTCCCTTTACTTTGCTTATCTGGGAATTGTTTAATCCCTCCTTCACATTTAAATGATAATCTTGCTGGATACAGTATTCTTGGTTCAAGGCCCTTCTGTTTCATTGCATTAAATATATCATGCCACTCTCTTCTGGCCGTAAGGCTTCTGTTGAGAAGTCTGATGATAGCCTGATGGGTTTTCCTTTGTAGGTAATCTTTTTTCTCTCTGGCTGCTTGTATACCCTGTTCTTGCCCTTGATCTTTGTCATTTTAGTTATTATGTGTCTTGGTGTTGTCTTCCTTGGGTCCCTTGTGCTGGGAGAACTGTGGGCTTCCATGGTCTGAGAGACTATTTCCTTCCCCAGCTTGGGGAAGTTTTCAGCAATTATTTCTTCAAAGACACTTTCTATCCCTTTTTTTCTCTCTTGTTCTTCTGGTACCCCTATAATGCAAACACTGTTCCATTTGGATTGGTCATGCAGTTCTCTTAATATTCTTTCATTACTATCATTCCTAGAGATCATTTTATCTCTCTCTGCCTCAGCTTCTCTGTATTCCTGTTCTCTGATTTCTATTCCATTAACAGTCTCTTCCACCTCATCCAGTCTGGTCTTAAGTCCTTCCATTGTTTGTTTCACTTCTGTAATCTCCTCCAAGAATTCATCCCTTAACTCTTGCACATTTCTCTAGAGCTTCATGAGCATGGTTATAACTTACTTTGAATTCCTTTTCATAAAGATTGGTTATATCAATCTCACCAGGCCTTCTCTCTGGCGTTTGAGTGATTTTGGACTGGACCAGGTTCTTCTACATTTTCATGGTGATATAAGTGATTGCTGGCAAGTGGCACATTGGTCAGCTGGGAGAACAAAGTCCCTTTCTGCTTGCTAGTTGCCTTGCATTCTCTGCTGCCTGTGTCCATTAACTGCACATAGGGAGCAGTGTCTGGGTTATTCCTGAGCTTCTGTGGGTGGGACACCCCTCTGGATAGCCTAGAGCACTGGCAGGGGTCTCAGGTGAGCAGCGTGTGTTTTCCTGCGAGAATGGCACCCGTTCATGCATTACGGACTTTGTGCCGGCCTGCTCTGCCTGTGCCGTGCAAAGACCTCTGGGTCTGGCCCCGTTATCTGCACGCTGGTAGAAGACTGTGTGGTTGCTGTGGGTGAGGCTGCTCCCCAGCTGGCCCCCAGTAATGGCAGGTCAGTCTGTTTGCTTGCAGCACCAGTGGGGGGCAATGAATGGCAGGCTGCTTATCACCATGAGGGGCTTTGGAGCTGCATTCCCACCTGGGGGGTTAGGGCACCTGAAGTTCCTTAAAATTCCCAACCTGTTGGGCTGAGTGTGCCAGGACGATTTTGTCCACCTGTTAAATGCTTGTCCCTTTAAGACCATGCACTGTGTGTCTGTGCTCCCAGTGTAGATTACTAGGGCTGGTTATTTAGCCATCTTGTGCTTCCACTCCCTCCCTACTCTGATTCTTTTCCTTCCACCGGTGAGCTGTGGTGGGGGAACTGCTCAGGTCCTGCTGGGTCACAGCTTTGTACCCTTTTTATGAGATGCTGAGTTCTTGCAGATGTAGATATAGCCCAGCTGTTGTACTGTATCTTCTCGTCTTTTAGGAATAGTTGTATTTTCTGTATTTTCAAAATATGTGTTTTTGGGAGGAGATTTCCACCACCCTACTCATGCTGCCATCTTGAGAAATCCCCTGTTCTTTGTAAATTTATCACTGTAAGACCAGGGAGAGGAAATATCAGGTCAAAATACCTCTAAAAACCGAAATCAAAGGGAGAAAGAAAGTTTAAAATCCATTTAGCACTCACAAACTGCAGTCTGAGCCATTTCTCTTTCCTGCTCCAGCAGAAATAAAAAACTGGCCCTCCCCTCATCACCCAGGTACAGATAAGCCATCAGTTACCATGATAATTACCCATTGATCTGGAGATGAACCTCTCTACACCTGTGAGGAATGATGCAAATGAACTAAAGCCACACTTTCCACCACTGAATAACTATTGATATGCAGGTGTACTAAAGCCAGGGAAGATATTGTGACAATGTTACAATTTTACCCACAGCCCACCCCTCTAGAAACCTCACCTTACAATCTACTTGTTCCCTATCTTCCAACCTAATAACTTACAATAGCAATGTTAGGCAGGCAAATAGATATGAGTGGGGTGGAAAGAGAAAAAGGCCAAAGTCCACTAAAAAGACCCAGAGTTAATCAATTAAAGCTCAAAAAGCCAAGAGTAACTTGGCCTGGAATGTTTGAATATTTCCCAGATAAAGGAAGGTACCTCCCTATAGCCCATGTCTTTATTGTGTTTATCATGCAGGTGCAGCTTAAGTCTTTACCTTTACCTATATGCTGTTTTTTTCTCCTTCCAGCCCTAATTAAGTAGTTTATAAACTAGGCAACTAATTTAGCATGCAGGCCTAGCCATAAGGGAGGAAGCATTCCATCTTAAAGATTGTATTTTAATACCCAGGAAGTTAAAAATGTAAGATTCTTAACTTATTCTTTAGCAAAAAGACAATAACTCAGCCCACCTTTGGGGCTGGGCAGGCAAGCTGTTTGATATGCTTCCAGACCAAGATGCTGGTTATCCCAGGGAGAAATCACAGCAGGAAGTTCCTTCTGTTAAGTTAATTCTAAATATTCAAAAACCACTTAACATGTCTGAACTCCAAGTCCTTAATCACATTCCTAAAGAATCCTTAAAAGGGGGAATCCCCAGCTTTTTGGGGCATTCCTCTCTCTGGGGTTGCCCACACTTTCTAGGTGTGTATATTAAACTTTTCCCTGCCTTTTAGAGTGCCTCTCTCTGAGGTCACCCACACTTTCTAAGTGTGTAACTTTTAACTTTAAACTCTCTATTTTCACCCTTTCAGGGGGCACTCCTCCCCCTGAGGTCACCCGCACTTTTCATGTGCATAACCTTTTAACTTTAAACTCTCTCTTTTCAATCTTTCAGGGGGCATTCCTCTCTGTGGGGTCGCCTGCACTTTCTAGGTGCATATCCTTTTAATCTTTTCCCAGTCTTTCAGGGGTGCCTCTTCTCTAGGGCAGCCCACAGTTACCTTTCTCAAAGTGTGCTCTTTTTGCCTTATATTAACTTCTCACTTAAACACATGGTCTCTGAGCCTTTCCAGTAATAAGTGTTTTATTACTTTGCTTTGTCATTCTAATCCTCTGAATTCTTGCTTTAACCTTCACTCTATCCTATCTCAGACAAGAATGGATGGGCTGCTGAGATCTCAGACCTGGGCTTGCAAATTACCATCACCTGAGTGACCAGGAACTGCAGCTTACAGTCATGTTCTTCAGTAACCTACCTGAAAGTCTCCCTTCTTTACCTATAGGAAGTTCTGAGAACATAATCTGACTCCATCTAGTGCTCTGTGATTCCCCCAAAGCCTGGGGTAGTAAGAATTCAGTTCCCACACCATGCAGATCCAAGCCGAGGCTGGATACCAGAAGACCCTGGCTTAAGGAGTTAGCAGGGGTTGTACCCCATGCTGAGTAGCTGTTCAATGAACTTCCTTTATTATTCTATTCTGTCATTCCCTAACACTCTTACTTTAATGAATTCCTTCCTCATTTTGTCCTCTGACTTCCCTACATCACCAAACCACTCTAACAGCAACAGCAATAGAATCTTGATAATCCTCAAACCAGAGGAGTCAGCCTATGCAGATTGAGTAAATGTACTTTACAGCACAATCTATCACTAAGCACAAAATATGTTTCTACACTTGTTTACTCATTCCTAACAACTATGCTAGATTGCTCACAAAATTTTACCAAGCATTAGACAAAGTCAAGCCTCTCTTTAAGCATTTTTTTTGACAATAGCAACACAATCATGATAATTCTCAAGCCAGATGATTCAGCTAGGTTCAAAGTTCCATGCAAATTAAGTCCAAAGCTCATCCATTTTAGCCATCATGCAGCAGCTGCAGCCAGGAGGTGCAGCCAGGACACAAGGACTCTAGAAGCAAATAAGGTGATTGTGGAGGAGGGCCACTTTTCTGTTATTCCAGGAATACACAAGTGGCCAGCTTCCAGGTCTTTTCCCCAAAGTGCCAGAAGAGCCAGCCATCACTGATCTATGTGTTGAAATGTTCAAGGCCATGTCCGTTTTATTCCTAATTACTGCACCCATCCTTGCAATGCACGTCCAATAAAGTGGTTGCCTTGATCACTCTCAATCACTGGCAACTGGCCATAGGCTGCAAAGAGATGCTCTAGGCCCCTCTTGGTGGTTTGCTGATCTGCACAATGTGTAGGGCACTCCTTCCGGGATCCGCTGACTTCTCCAGAGGTCAATGGCAAGACCCACCAATGGGTTATAGCCCACATTGTCTTTAGCCCCACTTACAACAAATGCTGATGCAGCCACAGGGCCACATCAGAGGCAGGCTATCCCTTCTAGCCAGCACACCTGGGCCAATACATCTGCTTCATCATTCCCTGGGGATGCCAAAGGTAAATGGCCAGTCACACGATATACAGTAGGTGTCTGTGCCACACCACTCCATGGCCTTTGAGTCCAGTTTCTCAACAACCCTACAATGGGATAGGTGGTTATTACCTTGGTCGGAGTTTTTCCAGTGATGGGCTCCGTAGCCAACAAGGCGTGGTATACAGCAGTCAGTTACTTCTCTATTAAGATGTACTGGACCTCTGTTCCTTTTCATAGTTGTGACCAGGCTCCAGCTGGCAGCAGAAGCAGCAGCAGTAGGCTCGGGCCACAGGCTGGGGTTGGCACAGCCAGTAGCAGTAGTGGTGCCTCCACAACCACATGAGTGTACACCCATGTCCCTCAGTGGGAGCGCCACTTCTCCCCATCATTTCTTGGGGTAGCACTCCCAAAGGTTGCACCCATTATAACAGATTTCAGGTTAGGGAGAGGAAATCCCGGGACAAAATACCTCTAAAAACCGAAATCAGTCAAAGGAAGAAAAAAAAGTTTAAAATAGGTTTATTGCTTACAAAACTGCGGTCCAGCCTATCTCTCTCTTCTGCTCAAGCAGCAGCAAAACCAGCCCTCCCCTTCATCTCTGAGGTACAGATGAGCCCTCTGTTGCCCAGGTAATTACCCATTGATATGGAGATGACCTTCTCCACCCCTAAGGAAAGATACAAATGCACTAAAGCCATACTTCTTTCCACATCTGAATGCCTGTTAATATATAGGTGTACCAAAGCCAGGTGAGATACTCTGGAAATGTTACAATTTTACCCACACTTAGATAATCATGCCCTCCAGCTAACTCTACCCCATGGCAACTATGATCTGTTTCTATCACTGTAGTTTGTTTGTTTGTTTTCTTTTTAAAAATGTTACATAAATGGAGTCACACAATATGTAATATTTTGAGACTGGCTTTTCCCAGCACAATCCTTGAGGTCCTCCAAGTTGTTGATATATCAATCACTCGTTCTTTTTCTTGATGATTATTATTCCACTGTGTGAATGTACAGCAGTTTGTTATCCAGTCACCTATTGGCTGTTATGAATAAAGCTGTGAACTTTTGTGTATAGGTTTTTGTATGAAAATAAGAGTTCATTTCTTTAAGTATAAAGAAGATATGGCAATTGCATGTTTAGCTTTATGAGAAACTGGTAAGCTTTTTCATAGAGTGGTGTTACCATTCTGCACTCCCACCAGCAATGAATGAAAGATCTAGTTCCTCCACATCCTTATGAATATTGTATAAGCCAGTATTTTTTATTTTCACCATTCTAGTACATGTGTAGTATCTCATCATGGCTTTAAATTGTATTTCTCTAATGGCTAGTGATGTTGAACATCTTTCGTGTGCTTATTTGACATCTGTAATGCTCTTTGGTGAAGTGTGTGTTTAACTCTTTTGCCAATTTCTTATTTGGACTGTCTGATTTCCTACTGTTAAGTTTACAGAATTCTTTATATATTCTGGATTATATGTTCCCTGTCAAACATATGATTTGCAAATATTTTCTCCCAGTCTGTGTCTTGTCTTTTCATGCTCTTAACAATATTTTTTATAGAGTAAAAATTGTTTATTTTGATAAAGTCCAAGTTATCAGTGTTTTCCTTCATGGAAATTGCTTTTGGTTTAAGAAATCTTTGCCTAGAACTTAGACCAACAAGTATATATATTTTTAATTCTCAACTTCTTTTTATCGAACTATAATTGACATATAATATATTAGATTCATGTGTATATCATAATGACTCAGTATTTTTATACATTACAAAATGACCCCCATAAGTTGTTACCATGTGTCATCATATGAAATTACAGTATTATTGACTATGTTAATATATATTTTGTACATTACATTCCCCTTATTTTATAACTAGAAGTCAAAAATAAAACAAATATTGGTGGTGAATTGTATATGGAAGAAAAGTAGTAATAAATAGATTGAGTCTGAGGTATCTTTGAGACATCCAAATGGAAATATCAAAGTTGGAAGCTAGACAGAAAATGGGACCTCAAAGGAGAAGTCTGGGCAAAAAATACAGATTTAAGAGTTGTCAATGTTATTAAAACAATGAGGGAGAATGATATTACTCAAGAGGAGTGTAGTAGTAAGGAAAGAGAGCCCTAAGATTCAGCTTTGTGGACACCCATATTTAATGTGCAATTAGAGAAGATAAGCCACAAAGTCAGAGAAGATACAGCCATATATAGACAGAAAATATCACAATGGAGAAGCTAAAGGAAAAGTATTTTAAAGAACAGAGTGTCCAATAGTGTTGAATGTACAGAAATATAAAATAAGCCATTTGAGTAGAGTGATAGGAGATGCTAGACTGGAATGAGCTGAGGTGTGAATAGGATATGATTTTAGAAAGCAGTTAAGTGGGCATTTTCTACTTCTTTGGAAAAGTTTAACAAAGAAAACAAAAGAAAAAATTAATCAAGAAAGGTAAATGGTCCTGGGAGAATGATTATATTATATATGTTATGTACCATAGATGACACAGCATAGCATACATAACATAGAGACAATCTGAACATATTTACCTACTAAAAGAAAGGGTCCAGTAAAGAGGGGAAAGGTGAGAATAGGTGAGTAAAAAGAAAACTCATTTAAACTACACTGCTGTATATTTAAATATGCAGATTTTACTCCCAGATCGTGGTCTTTTTGAGAGCAAAAACTGTCTCCTACATCTTCAGATTTCCAAAACATGTCAGTTCTTTGTATTTATAAATTAATAATTGCTAAAAAAAAGTTAAATAAGAACATGAATCTTTTTAAAGTCACAAGTTACTTAATAAGTTGTTCTTTTATCTCCATCAGTGTTTTCTTTCATTAGGAAACATTAGGAAAAAACATGATTGAATTAGGTTTTTTTCACTCAAGGTTTATTTCTTTGATGCTTATACAAGGAACAAGACTCAACTGCTCTCAGGCTGGCCCACTGATAAAATGCATCGAGTGGCAAGACCGAATGTGGAGACAAATTAAATAGTTATTGAAAAAATACTTAAGGAAAAAAGAATGAGTTCAGTGCAGCCATATAGCCAGGCCTCACAGACAACAGAAAATAACTGAGTCAATGTAAAAAAGGTCAGAATTCAAGACAGCTCTAATTATCAGGTAATTCTGGCAGTAAGTCACTGGGGTGATTTGTAGCCTATCTGTTTTTACTCATCCTGCTGCTCCTCTCAAGGAGTAATTTATAGAAGAAAAAGAGATATGTGGATGGTTAGTATAATCCATTATTGCTATATGTTCAGTTTTTATACTGGGCCACTTCATAGACTACTAGCCTTGGGTCATAGGCCTGCCCTGGGCTAATCAGTTATGAACAAGGCAGCAGAATGACATGCTGCAGAATCCATCCACACTAAGAAACTTCTCTGGGCTGATTTTCTCAGCCCTTTATATTTTTTAACCTTTAAAATGACAGCTCACTTTAAGAGGCAAGACTTCTCAAAAGTGACATTATTGAAATACCAATGGAAAAGGAAAATAATGAAAACTATAATATAACAAGGTTGTATCATAAATCCATTTAATGGCTAACCTTAATTTAAGGCTGGAGGCACCGGAGGGAGGGGTGAACACGTCAGATGAGCTTAGCCTTCACCAAATAAGGAAAGGGGGCAGCAAAGCCCCCAACCCCGGCCTAGTAAGGGAAAGAAACCAACAGATTCTAGCCTGATGACATGCCAAAAGCCTTGGCTGCTGCCCCCTCCCAACCTGGAAAAGGAGTAGTAACTTTCTAGTCCTTTGTTTACTGTAAAGGCCAAAGACACGTGCCTTAGGCTAGCCAATCCTCGTGCCACTGTAGACCTATGCTCTCCCTCCCTCTAATTTCTATATAAACTCACTGCCTGCCCTGCGGGGCACAACTTCTCCGGCCTGTGACTAACCAGACAGGCAAACATTGCCTGGGATTGTGCCCTATTAAACTTTTGGCTCCTTTGTTGCCACCTCGCCTGGTCATTTCAGCTTGATTTTACCTTACAGCTGGTGCTGAAACCCGGGAAGGAGATAAGGTACAGGGCTCCAGCCGGCCAGTGGTAGCTCCCACCCCTCCTTCCCCAGTCCAGGACCTCCGCCTACTCTCAGTACCTAGGACGGTGATTCAGTGAGTCCCTCCTTTACCCCGGTCTATTTTCCCAGTCCTGTCTCCACCTGGTTCAGTTAACTTTGAAATCGTAGCTATGTCCAGGTTCTCCGGGCATTAAGCCTGTCCTGGTCCTGGGATAGAGGAGACGTCCTCATCCGGGCTCCCAGATCTCCGGGGAAGAGTAGGATACTTCCCTGTCTCCTCCTAACCTGAGTGAGTTTGGGATGCTGGGCTCACCAGTTTAGGGGCTCCGGGAAATGGGTAACAGACATGGGGCACCAGTCCTCTAAATTGAAGGCTCAGACCTATCTGCAGTGTCTCATATTTAATCTGATGGCCCTAGATATAGTGGAGGAGACCCATAAATGGAAACTGGTCTGATTCTCTTCTCAGACTTGGCCCCAGTATCCTCTGGACAATCACTCTCACTGGCCCCTGGAGGGGACTTTTGATTTTAGCCTCCTCGCCAACCTGACTTCCGTCACCAAACTGGGAAGTGGTCTGAACACCCATATGTCCAGGCCTTTTGGACATTGCGCTCCCACCCAGACGTTTACATTAAGTGTTCAATGACCCAGGTTCTCCTGGCCCGATCTCCAGTTAAGGATTATCAGCCTCTTACTCTGCCAAGTCCTTTGTCCTTTTCAGATCCACCAGAGGACTTCGGTTGCCTGCCTCCCTCAGCCTGCAATCCCCTCCCCCTCACGTCGCTGCCATCTTTAGGTTCTTTATCCTCACCTGTGTCACCACCATCTTTAGGTCCCTTGTCCTCACATGTGTCATCACCATTGTTAGGGTCTTTGTCCTCACCTGCGTTGCCACCATCTTTAGGTCCCTTGTCCTAACATGTGTCGCCGCCATCTTTAGGTCCTTTGTCCTCACATGCGTCACCATCTTTAGGTCCCTTGTCCTCACACGTGTCGCTGCCATCTTTAAGTCCTTTGTCCTCACATGCGTCACTGCCATCTTTAGGTCCTTCATTCTCAGCCACACTGTCTTCCTGCTCCTCTCCTCTTCCGGTGTCCACGCCACCCCCTCCCCCTCTCCTTCCACTTTCACCACCCTCTTTCCCCACTGGAACAAGCTCCTCCTGCACTCCGGTTCCAGAAGCCATGGACAAGACTCCTCCCAGCACAGACCCGCCTCCTTTCTCTCCCGATCCTACACCCCTCCCCACACATGCCATTCCCCATTTATATCCTCCTCTTCCAGCATTGCCACCATCTTGTCCTTCACTTCCTGTTCCCACCCCACCACCATCTTATGTGTCCACGCTGCCCTTAGCGCCCAGTTGGTCTAGCCCTCCAATCATCAGATCCAAGGCCCAGCAGCCACCCCAAACAAAGGCCCAACTAGTAGCTCCTCTCCAACAGGTTGCGGAGGCAGAAGGGGTTGTCCAGGTTTGTGTCCCTTTTTACCTAGGAGACTTATCCCAGGTTGAGAAATGCCTGGGCTCTTTTTCCTGTAACCCCACAGTTTATACCAAAGAGTTTGACTACCTAACTCGGGCCTACGAACTTACCTGGCATGAAATACATGTTATCCTAACCTCCACTCTTACCTCTGAAGAATATGACCATGTTACCTCTGCCACCCGACATTGTGGACATAAGGCACATAACATAGATCAGGCCAAGCCAATTGGGACGGAGGTGGTTCCTCTCACGGACCCCCAATGGGACTATAATACCAAAGACGGGGGAACTCAGCGGGACCAAATGCTCCAGTATTTACTGGCAGGCATGAATAAGATGGCTCAAAAGGCTATTAATTATGATAAGCTGAGAGAGATTACTCAGAGACCTGATGAGAACCCAGCCTATTTCCTTAACCAGCTCACCAAATCTCTCTCCATAAATACCAGCCCCACCCCAACTCATTGTTGGGGCCAACGGTGTTAGCTACTGATTTTATTACCCAGTCAGCCCCACACATAAGACATAAGTTAAAAAAGGCAGAGGAGGGGCCCCAGACTCCACTCTGTGACCTGGTAACCATGGCCTTTAAAGTCTTTAATACCCATGATGAAGAACATGGGAGGAGGATAGCATCCCAACCCAAACCTTCGCGGCGGCCCTACGACTGGCAGAACAGGGGTCTCATCACACCAAAGACCAGTCTGGAGCTCATGAGCCTCTGGGATCTTGCTTCCAGTGCGGCCAGGAAGGTCACTGGGCAAAGAAATGCCCCAACCTGACCGATAAGCTGACTAAACCCTTCCCGGTTTGCAGTGAAAGGTCATTGGAAGGTAGAGTGACCGGCTGGAGGTCATCCTCCTGCAACAGTCTCGCGAGAGGCAGGACCCCTTGAGGGACTCCCCTCCAGACCTGCTGGGCTTACTCGAAGACTGAAGCTGCCTGGACTCGAACACCCCTCTCACCCTTGCTGAACCCAGGGCCATGCTGTGGGTAGCGGGTAAGTCCATCTCCTTTTTGGTGGACACAGGGGCTACCTACTCTGTTTTACCTTCCTTTCATGGGTGTTTACATCCTTCCCAGGTCTCGGTTGTGGGTGTCACAGGAATCCCCTCTAAGCCTCTGGAGACAGGTCTGGTAGCCTGCATGTTTGAGGGCCATCCTCTTACCCACTCATGTCTAGTCATCCCATCCTGTTCCATCCCCTTGTTAGGGAGGGATCTCCTATCCAAGCTTGGTGCCTCGATCTCCCTGCTGCTTAGTCATCCCCAACTGAGTTCCCTCATCGCCCTAGCCAGTAAAAGTTGTGGCCCTGAGGCCTCTGTGGACTCTCCTGTACCATCGACAGATGTTAACCCAATGGTCTGGGACACCACTACTCCTGTAGTGGTGAGCCATTATGCTCTGGTCCTCATCCACCTCAAGGACCCATCCTCCTTTCCTTCTAGGCCCCAATTTCCTATTTCCCAAGCCTATCACAAAGGTATCCAACCTATCATTACCCATCTTCTTTCCCAAGGGCTTCTGGTACTGACTAATTCTCTCTGTAACACTCCCATCCTTCCAGTCAAGAAGCCATCAGAGGCCTACCGGCTTGTTCAAGACCTGCAGATAATCAATGAGGCTGTAGTCCCTCTTCACCCAGTCTTCCCTAATGGTTACACTCTCTTGTCTCAGGTTCCCCCAGACACCTCCTGCTTTATAGTTTTAGACCTTAAGGATGCATTTTTCACCATCCCTCTACACCCCGATTCCCAGTTATTGTTTCCCTTTACCTGGGAGGACCCAGACACCCACCGAACTGGACAACTAACTTGGACGGTCCTCCCTCCAGGCTTCCCGGACAGTCCTCACCTTTCCGGAAAGGCACAGGTGGAAGATCTGTCCCATCATGACATGGGAGTCAGCACTCTCCTCCAGTATATCGATGATCTCCTCCTATGTAGCCCCACAAAAGAGGCCTCTGTTCAAGACACAGCTTCCCTCCTAAACTTCCTGGCTCAGTGGGGATATAGAGCCTCTCCATCAAAAGCTCAGTTATCCACCCCACAAATCACCTACCTTGGAGTGGCCCTAACTCCTTCTTCCAGAGCACTCATGGTGAACCGGACAGCCTCCATTAGAGCTCTTCTACCACCCACCTCAGGAGCTGAGATCTTGTTGTTTCTTGGGCTGTTTTCCAACACTGGCCCCCTAACTTTGCCTTATTAGCTAAGCCTCTGTATGCTGCCAAAGAAATGCCCTCTGGGCCACTCACCTCTCCTACAGCAGTGGCCCATGCTTTTGAAGAACTGCAAAATGCCTTCCTCTCCTCAACCCCGCTTATGCTGCCTAACCCTAACAAACCTTTTCTCTCATATACTACAGAAAAGACAGGAACAGCAACTGCGGTGCTGGTCCAGCCAGTAGGACCCGGACACTAACTGGTCGCTTTCCTGCCAAAACAACTGCTAAGGGGTGGCAACCCTGCCTTAGAGCCCTGGCAGTGGCAGTGTGCCTCACCAAAGAAGCTCTGAAACTAACCCTCCTACAGGTGATAACTGTATACTCTTCTCATTGTTTACAGGACCTTCTGGGCCACAAATCTTTGCCCTCTCTCAGCCCATCATGAGTGCAGGAATTTCACCTCCTATTTATTGAACACCTTGTTAACTTTACAGGTGTCACCACCATTACACCCAACCGCCCTCCTTCCCACTGGTTCATCTACCATGCCCAGCCACTCCTGTACAGTGCTGGTGGAAACCCTTTGACTCCCGTGCGAGGGTCTTCAGGACACGCCCCTCACTGACCCAGACTTAAGTCTGTTCGTGGATGGAAGCTCAGTCAGGGATTCAAATGGGTGCAGGTGGGCAGCCTATGTGGTAGTTTCCTCCTCCTCAGAAATAGTGGAGGCGGCTCCCCTCCCAATGGGGACCACCTCCCAAAAGGCAGAACTAGTAGCCCTCACCTGAGCCTTACAGTTGACGGCGGGTCTTAGGGTAACCATTTACACCGACTCAAAGTATGCTTTCCTAATCGCACACAGCCATGCAGCAATCTGGAAGGAAAGGGGATTCCTCACTATGCGAGGGACCCCAATTGTAAATGGTAAAACAATTCATCACCTACTACAGGCCTTACAGGAACCCAAGGAGGTGGCTGTTGTTCATTGCCAGGGACACCAGACAGGTACTGAGCCAGTCACTAAAGGGAATGCTCTAGCCGATGCTACTGCCCCACAACTGACCTTGGGTCCTGATTATTCCCCAGTATTGTTTCTCTCCCCCTCTATAACTCCTTATTCCAAAGAGGAAAAACAACAACTTTTAGACCAGGGTAGAATGGCTGGACAACAGGGATGGATACATCTTAAGGACAGGATAGCCCTTCCCCAGGTTCAGGCCAGGGAAATCGTATCTACAGTTTACCAATTCCTCCATATTGGTCCGGGGGCTACACACAGGTTTCTCTCCCCTATCTTTGCCCCACCTGGGCTCCAAAAGACCACTAACCAGGTACATATGGCTTGCACCACCTGTCATCATGTTTCTTCTCAAGGCGCCCTCGAATGCCATGCGGCCCTCCACCAGCTGCGGGGAGTGCTACCTGGACAGGATTGGCAGATTAATTTTACCCACATGCTTAGACACAAAAAGCTCAGATATTTACTGGTCACGGTTGATACATTTTCAGGTTGGATCTAGGCCTTTCCTACCTGTCCAGAGACTGCATTGGTGGTGGCAAAGACGTTGGTGGAACACATCACCCCTCGTTTTGGCCTCCCGATGTTGCTCCAGTCGGACAATGGACCAGCTTTCATCTCAAAGGTCACATAACTGGTGGCTGACTCTAAATATCTCCTGGAAACTACACATACCCTATCACCCTCAATTGTTGGGTAAGGTGGAAAGGGCCAATGGCCTTCTCAAGGATCAACTTACTGAACTCTCCTTAGATGTAAAGACCTCTTGGCCAGACCTACTCCCAGTTGCTCTCACCCGATTGTGAGCTGCCCCTAGGGGACCCACCAGACTAAGTGCCTTTGAGTTAATGTATGGAAGACCCTTCCTTCTAAACACAGGCCTGCCTACAACTCCACCTCCTCTAGCCTCCTACCTACCTTATTTCTCACTCCTAAGACATCTCCTCAGGGTACACACAGACCAGTTCCTGCCTCAACCCACCTCCCCCTCGGATCCAGGAATCACGGAAGTTCTACAGCCAGAAGATGTCCTTCTTAAAGGACTCCAACCTCGGTCCCTCCAACCATGGTGGATGGGACCATACATGGTGATCCTTACCACTCCCATGGATGCTAAGTTATTGGGACACTCCCCATGGTACCACATCTCCACACTCAAATGAGTGCCCAGTCATGACAGGTGGAGGTCTAGAGAGACAGGGCCCCTCCATTTGCACCTTACTCACACCACAACGACCCATCTGGCTCTGGCAAACTGGGTCTGTAAACAGTGCTTCATATTGGGTATGCTCCAACTACACCAATTTGTCCCCTGGACATGCTACTTTCAAAAGATACCTTGTCAGCAGTGAGACCAATTGTATTGGGCCATTGTAATGTTAAGATATTTCCAAACTGGCTGACCAGGAGGAGTCGGCATCTGCTGGGTGGGTACCAGACCCTCCACCAAATCCCCGAGGAAAGATACCCCCTTGTGCTGCCCAATTCTCATCTTTCCATTCCTTCATCCAGGCTGCCTGCTATGAATGAGCCTTGGTCTGTCTCTCATTATCCAGACAACAGTACTGTATGGGGCAAAGCCTGGGTAATCATGTCTGTCCTCAAAGACAAGGACAACATATCTGCTGGAACCTCCGGCCACTGAGAGAGAGGTTGGTCGGTAGAGGTGCACAAGATGATGCTGGTACATCAGTACTCACCCCTTCCCTCCAAGCCTCCTCTGGCCTCCCACCAGCCTTAACCCTGCCCACACTGCCCTTCCCCAGCCGGAAGTAGCTAGATTGAGTCAGCACCCATTATAACCAAAAGGCTGGAATGTAAGGCTGGTGGCACCGGAGGGAGGGGTGAGCATGTCAGACGAGCTCAGCCCTCACCAGATAAGGAAAGAGGGCAGCAAAGCCCCGAAGCCCTGCCTAGTAAGGGAAAGAGAACAACAGATTCCAGCCTGATAATGTGCCAAAATCCCTGGCTGCTGCTCCCTCCCAACCTGGAAAAGGAGTAGTAACTTTCTAGACCTTTGTCTACTGTAAAGGCCAATGACACGTGCCTTAGGCTAGCCAATCCTCATGCCACTGTAGACCTATGCTCTCCCTCCCCCTAACTTCTATATAAACTCATTGCCTGCCCTACAGGGTGCGACTTCTCTGGCCTGTGACTAACCAGACTGGTGAACATCGCCCAGGATTGCAACCTATTAAACTTTTGGCTCCTTTGTTTCCTCCTTGCCTGGTCATTTCAGCTCAATTTTACGTTACACTTAGAATTTAACCAACTAACTCCAGAAGCTATCTTACAGAAAGGTAAAACTCAACAAGCTCCTATAATCCTCAAAAATAAACTACTAATAAGTTTTGAGAATTAAGAACCTAATTATTAAAACAAAATGAAGTAAAGCTAACAGGCAGGAAGAAAAACAAAATTCTCTACTTATACACCATCTTCAAAGTCAAATGGCATGAACATACAGACACCTGCATACTTTTCTTTTGCCCTTTACTCTAGCTTAATTATTCTCCAATTTAAATATAATAATTAATGTTCAGAAGCGCGCACGCGCGTGTGTGTGTGTGTGTGTACAAAAAGATTTTATATTGTCTTTCATGAGTTAAGGAACTTTCAAGAGCAATTCTGACTTTAGCTTTACATACTGTGTTTAGACTCTTAACTCCAGTGTGTACAAGATTCCATTCATCTAAACAACCCATAAAACTGGCAGTCTCAAAACAACTCCTGAAAATTTATAACATACAAAAACATTTAGGGTCACACTAAACATGAGATGCTTCCCCTGTGGGAGACACAAAGGAACTAATAAGTAAGAAAACAGATTCCTATCTCCAAGGGTTTAAGTTCACCAAGATGGGCAGAATTGTCTGTACCACTTTAATTGTCATTTCTCTCATTTTATTTGTCTGCAAGACATGCATAGCTGGATGTTTAAAAACTAAACAAGTATAAGACAAAATGTCACTACCATAAATATTAAAATAATGAAGTTTGCAGTATGAAGAGTTAGAATCTTATAAGAATTCATCAAACTCAGACTTTTATTAAAGTAAGAGCTTCAATGAGCCTAAAGGCTGAAATAATGTCCCTCTAAGTTTTGAGACTCTTCCTTTTCCTACTTTTATGAAAGCATTCTTTCATAAAGTAGAGGTTAGGATCTACTTCCACAGGTCCTCTGTAAAAAACTAAAGGGCAAATCCTTTAAGCATAAGCATAATTAGCATTTTTCTTTTGTGACCCATGAGTGCAGAAATTATTCCAGCCAAGAGATAACTCTGGTGCTTGGGCCACCACCAATTCTACTTTCTACACCTACATATTTCTCATATTTTCCATAATCTAGCCCCTAGCACAAAAGGGGTGGGGGAAAGAAGTCTTGGTTTGTACTTCTACAACTGGTTTTGTAAGATCTATTCCTGAAATAGGTTTAATTCTTAATTGAACTTACTTGAATAGGTTTATTACATTCTAACCATGTAATAATGCTAAGAGAGGTATCCTTTCATAATTTCTATATTTTGAGAAGGGTACCTTTAACAAAAATAGTGGTAGCCATGTGAAATCACTAAACCTTAGAACTAGTGTCCAAGATTTCAGACATTCAAGTTATTAATTAAAGATATAAGGGCTTTATAGCAGTGTCCTCAGCAATACAATAACATGCTTCTGGCTACTTTTTAAATAATAACAAACCTTAAATTTGGAACCCAATGTGGGCATGCCATTATCATTAACATTTCAAGTGGTCGGTATCCAAGATTCTAAAATTACTTAATATTCAAAATGGCAAAAATCTCAAAATATTACAAAGCTGGCTCTGAGCTGCTAAACTATATCTGGATTAATGTTGGTGCTAAAGTGCAATGAAAAATTTTTCAATGACATTCAGTTCATTAGAAATGGGTAACCTAGTTTGTAAGAATATACTATTTCCCAACGTACTCAAAAGATACTCATTTTAAAGCAAAGAAAGTCATATTTTTAAATTCCTATAAAATCTTCATGAGTTCTTATGCAAGAAAAAATACCTAGTTTTAAGGGCACCTTTGTACAATGTGGCCCTGGGTTTCCTGTTCTGCTATCCAAAAAAAAAAAAATGATCATACAAAATATCTCATTACATTAGAAAAATTCAAATGCCTAATATTTTCTAATAATAATAATTACTGTTAAGTCCTGTGAGTCTCAGGTTCACATGAGAAGAAAATGTTGACCACATTCAACCACTACCAGAGACACTTCCTAAAACCACAAATTAGTAATAGCAAATGAGAAGTGTCCCAGATGAATCTTACAAAGAATTTTATTCATATTAGTTAATTCCACATATAAACCACTGGTTTATCATGTCAGCAATGTAATTATGATCAGAATTTTTTTAAAGTGCTAGGTGTTAGGAGAAAATGATTCCATGGTAAACAGCTTTCTGTAATTAAATGTACCTGCTCCCAGCAGAATAAAAATAATCACTGAATTTCAGAGTAAGTTATACCATGTTTCATAATCTGAGGGCTCAGCAAGATGGGGAGAAAAAAAGCATTTCCATTTGATTGTGGTAACAAGATAAGACAAATCTAAATTGAAGACTTGCAAGATTAGTAGAAAGGTTTAATTGTCCAGTTACAAATTTATCATCAATCATTCAGAAACAGCCTCAATTTTAAGCTCTATCTCATCTTCAAGCTGCCCTTCACTGGGTAAGAACTAAAGCTTGTGCCATAAAAAATGTGTATTTTTTTTTAGCTACCAACACATTCACAGCTACAAAGGCCAGAGACTAAAAACACAGATAGTAGATATTAAGTGTTCCTCCTTTAGTCCTCTCCCCACTCATAACCCCCCAAAAAGTTTTATGACCTGCTGGAGTAGTTTAATAACCCACATATGGAAAAAGCTCACCAAATAACTTAGAAGATAACTTAAACATAATATAGGTGTCCAACATGCCAAATGGAAGAAGTGATAAAACGGCTTGTTTTTTTTTTTTCTGGTTTGGATTTTCTGATTCACAAATGTCAACAATGACAACTAGGTGTGTTAATTTTTTCCTAAAGAGCCCTCTAATAATTTTAAACAGTAACATAGTGAAGTGCTTTGCAGGAAAAAGATCCTTGAATAATAATGTCAAATGACTATATGGCATAGAGGAAGAAGGCCTTAAAAAAAACAGCATGCTGGACCACTAAGTACAAGAACAAGCGATCCTGACAGGGCTCTAAACTACCCAGCAGTATTACAGCCCTGAGTAACAATCAATAATTATGATACTCCTGAGGCATTAAGATATTAAATGACTAGTGTACTTCATTTCAGAGAGCCAGAACATGGCTAATAAATTTTTATGAAGAAGCTAATCAAAGTTATCTTTTTTAAATTTTAGTATATTAAGAAGGTAAAAATCACATATATGTTATTCATCAGTAATAAACACACTGCAAACAAGTCACAGCTATTCTTCAAATTATACAGTTGCCTTTCACGCTCCACTATCTCTTGAACCCTCTGGAAAGCCACTTAGGAGTTTCCCAATCCAGTAACCTGCCAAGTCAACTTCTCTTTAATCTCTCTTCAATTTCTCTGCAAATTGCTTAAACTGTGCAAGCAACTTTTCTTCCTACTTTCCACTCCTAAATAGGCATCATACCTAAGAAGACCTTATCACTCTATATATTTTCCTTCCTTGAAGGTAAATTCATGGTTTCATTTATAATCTCTCAATTTCGTTTGTAGCCCAGGAACTACAGATCCATTGTTCTTTAGTGTCACTTTCATCTAAGTCTCTCACACTGAGTTATTTTCACTTATTCTCTGTACATAAGGACCACCCAGGCCTTTAACAACTTTACCTTCCCATTAGTCCTCTGATGGTATTTTACTTCTTTCCTTTCTCAGCTTATATTTTATGGTTCATTAATTAACTAGACCACCACTAAGCCAATATCCTTGCTCTGCTCTCTCCTGATGCACTAACCTGAAAAAGCAGAGTATGGACCAAACCAGTGTCTTCTCCTTCTGAGCCTACACCTAGGCTGCTGAATAACTAACTCACTCAATGGTGCAAACTAGTACTGCTTTTAATGTAAAGGCCTACAATCTAAGCTAGGCAGAAAATACTAGATTTCCCTACTCAGCTATCTTCTCTAAGGATATTTCTACAGTATCTACTTCAAATAGTCCCCCCGCTTCTAAATCTTTCAATGCTACTTTACGTAATATCTATCCCTTCCTAGAAAAAAAATGTAAGTTAATACCTTAACTTTCTTTAGCTAAATCGGTGCCCACATACTTATTCTTCAATATTATGATTAACAGTGCTCTGAATAACTCTCCTGATCTTGCTCAATTATTACCCTTTCTCCTAGCACTCAAATATGATTAAGATCTTGATATTAAAAAAATACACACACCTAAAAACCCTATTTCACTGTCAAATTTAATTCTTCAAGCACTGTATTTGCTATTTTGATTTCTTCAGTCCCATAGAGTCCTCAACCCTCCTTGCATTTTCACTACCTCCATTAAACTCATTCACCAAGGTCATCATCAACAAGCTCCTGGCTCTGAAACCAACAGAACTTTATTCTTTCTATGCTGGTCATGAGCATCTGGCACTGTTCATCACATTCTCCTGTCTGAAACACCCTTTCCTTGTGTTCCTAAAAAATGCTGCATACTCCTGAATTCTCCTACATTCTGTTGCTTCTGTTTACCCTTATAGGCTCATTCCCACCCCCATCCTCTGCCAGTCCTCAAATATGATTCTCTTCAGGGCTCTCATTAAACTATACCTGCCCAGGCAATCTCATCTACTCTCCTGACTTCAGTTAACACTTAAAACTAGCTTTCAAGCATTTATCTATGACTGAGCAATTTTTTCTCTGCTCTAAGGGGCATATGTTCAATGATTAGATATCTCCACTAAGATGTCTTAAAGCTACCTCAAACTCTGCATGTGCAAAAATGAATTTCCCACCAAATCTGCTTCTCCTATGTTCTTCTAGCTCAGGGATTACTACCATCATCCACTCAGTTATCCAAGCCAGAAACATAGACATTATCCTTGATTCTTTATCCTCCCATATCCAACTTAACATCCAGTCCTGGAGATTTGATCTTTAATCTATCAAAAATTAATTCTCTTCGTACTCACCACTCTAACCCAGGCCAACATTTTCTACTGCCTAGATTACTATATTGTCCAAAAGGGGGCCTCTAGTTCTCCTGCCCTACTGGGGCCAGATTGATCTTCTGAGGTTGGTTCATTCTGATAAATCTGCCCAGCCCACAACTTACTACACCCCTTAACTATGAGTGAGGAAGGTTTTGAAGCAGTTATCTTATTCTATAGGCTTGCCTGGCCATAGCTGATTAGGTCAAGAGGAGACAACTGACTTTAATGGGCCCATTAGATTCTTTCCGAAGGATCTGGAATTAAGAGAAAAACTAAGAGGCTATGTGTTACTTTGCAGTTAGAGAAGCAGCGAAGTCAGTACACAATGAAAAATGAAGCAGAAGCTAGAGACAAGACACCTTGTGGTGAGGGAGAGGGAGGCAAGAGCACCTGATACTAACCAGTAATGATTTTTGGCTCCAGACCTTTGAGGTCCAACTGCAGTAACTACGTTGCATATACTGAACTTCTCTGGATCACTTTTGTCTTTTGCTTAAGTTTCTTACTTACAACTAAAACACCCTTAATGAAAATAATCCTTCTAACATGCAAATTTGACCCTGAACCTCCCCTGCTTAAAATCATAACATGGCTTCCTTTTGCTTACAGGATAAAGCCCAAACCTTCCATTAGGGTTGTCAAGGCTTTCGATGATCTGGCCCTGGCCTCCTCTCCAATCCCAGATATAGCCACAATGAATGAGGAATTCAGTTCCACAGTGCTCCACCATCTCTCTCAGTTGCACTGACATAAGAGTTTCTTGTTACCTGCAACATACTTCTCCTCACTCACTTTCCCTAGTCAAGAGCTACTCATTTGTCAGGCTTCAAGTTTGGTCAGTACATTCACTCCTAGGATACACTGCCCTTCCTCTACAGAAAGATATGTATGCATTATCCTGAATTGTAAATATCTGACTTTGCTACTGGACTAAAAACTCTGTAGGGGCAAAGAGTATGTGTTTTATTCACTGTTGTGTTCCCAGAATTGCAGAGCAGATACCAAATATTTATGAATGAATTAATGTAGTCTGTTGTCAAATCATGTTGACTTTACTCTGATACCTTGTTCCATACATACTATCCTCCTCAATCTCATTCCTTCTCTAAACTATTTCAATGAATTTTAAATCTCTGCTTAATTTCACCCCATTCAAATCCAACCTATATCCTGTAGCAAACAGGTATTGCAAGAGACATTAATTCTCTCCTCTGCTTTAAACTGCCTCTAGAATAAAGCCCATCCAAGTGGACACATTTTATTTCTTGACCATATCAGAATTTTTTGCCTTTATGTCTCTATTTCCTTCTGTGAAATGCCCTTCTCCACCATTTCCAAGTATGCAAATATAACTCATCATAATAAGGCCAGGAAATAATACTTTTCATCTGAATTTTATCTATATTCCTCATGACACTTACTATATTTTATATTGTACTAGAAGTCACCTATATATCTAAATATAAAATTTTTATGTCAATCAAGAAATGTCAAGTTTCCTGGTTATGCAAAGATAAAACATGTAAAGCAATTAAACTTAAAAGATGTGACTGAGTTATTAATGCCAAACATGGTAATAATTATGGTTACTTATAATTAACAGAATTGTATTTGTTTACAATACAGATTTTTTTACATTTAGAATGGTTTCATTACCAAGGACTGATGCATTACCCTGGTTAATGACATCCCTTTAAACAATAAATGTGAAATTTCTTTTCTATTAACTAAAATGTCCTAATTGTAAAGGTGCACAAATAATCAAGGGGTCTCAACAATATTAAACTTGCTTTTGTGGGCTTGGTACCTCAGATGGTTGGTCTAACAGCTTCTAATCATTCAAGTCCATAAAACAAAAGCAAAATAACATCTGGTGGTTATGCAGCAGAGGATTCAAGAAAGAAAGGTACTGTTTTGAAGTGAGCTATTACATCTATTAATGTAATAAAAAGTTTTACAAATATCCTAGCAGCTTCAGAATAGTCAGTTGCTAATACTTAGGGTAAACAATTTACTTTTCAATCCTACATGGCAGTTTTTCCAAACTATGAGTGCCAAACCATTTGTAATGGATTATGAAGTCAGTTTAGTGAGTTAGAATTTTTTAATGTGTTAACAAGTATCTGTGAAACTTATTTTCACACATACACACAGATGAGTGCATAATGGATCACGATAAAACTTAACTTTTATGGACCACAGGCAAAAAGTCAAAATAGCAAACCAATGACATGTACAAACCATAGGGAATACATTCATATATATTAATTTTTTTAAAGCCTGCTTCATTTTCAAATAACAGTAAGTTATAGTGAGTTAAATATTTAAATATACATAGGGTTCTCATCTTATTACATAACAATATTTATTCATAGGTCTTGTCAAAATACAGGAAACAGACCAGGTAAGTTGTATTCTTAAAAAAATCTTATTTGTTTTCAGTTTCTTACAGACTTTTCTTTACTCGCCAACGACATTCTGTAAGCTATGAAGTAGACATGACAGCTATTAAATTACTACATATTGTGGTATCTCATTGAATCAGGAAGTGACTAAATAATACAATATGCAATTAAGATTTAGATAAAGTTGACTCAGCAAATATAACTTATCCAAATGTCATACCATGACTAACTCCATAAACATGCTCATTCCTTGACAACTCAGAATTCCTTCCTTATACTCATATAAATTATTACTCAGATAACATAACTTTTAATAATAAATAGGCTAAGAATTCAATATACCTTCAAAAAACACCCTTGCCAAAGATTCTTTATAAAGAGATGGAAAATTTTACATTTCCCTTAAAAAATGGAATAAGAATTTCTTTGTCACTATTTTGGTTACCAAGGGTTAGCAAAGCTTTGGAATTTCCATGTAAGATAACATTTTGTAAATATGGTAATAATACTGTCAAACCCAGTAATACATAAAAAGGAATAAAAATCTCAATATATGTAGGCTGTGTGTAGGTTAGTTTATAAGGTGACATGAGAGGTATAAATTTACTCATGATCATGTGAGGATCATTGCTTAACTGAAATCTGAAAACAAAATGACATCAATGCATTTATGTCAGCAGTACTGACGATTATTTTTGCTTTAATAGTTGTTAAGGTATAATATCAACTTTGAAAACACTGACGAATATGTACCTAATGACTGTTTATTAACACGGTGAAAAAGACAAAAGACTACAGAGCCAAGAAAAATGATACCATAACCCCAGAAAAATACCCCTTTTAAGTAGCTTTCCTATCATTTGGTTTATTTTATTTCACTCATTTCCTTAAAAGCCTTGGAGTATAATGACTATATTTTCTGTCTTACATAGCTTAGCTACAGGACCCTTAAACAATAGAGAATACAAACAATGGAATTTTCAGAAAAGAAACAAATTGCTATCTAGCTACAAAACCATTAATATCTTGTGTATGTTTTATATCAATAACTTGCCATTTCCCTTTAAATCATAAACTATATTTTCAAACTGATGGACATAAAGGAAGTAATTCCATACAGAAGCAATTCATGTTTATTATCATGAGTACTGAATATACACATATACAATGCCTGAAGAATTACGTTAGGTGTAGTTTCTCTGGATAAGTCCATTCATACAGAGTTTACTATTGTTCTAAGATTATCTGTTACAGAGACAGTATGATTGATTGCTCTAGTTTGCCAAGAACACTTTTTTTAAAATATCAAAGGTCTTTAAAAAATCAATTGTCAAAACCAGTCAACCCACTATTTGGAGTTTTCGGCAATTAAAAAATTTATTGAAAATGGTTCTGACATTTCAGGTAATAATGGTTTTCTCTTGGTCAAAAGAACAAAAGCAACCCTTGATATTCCAAAGAGGCCTAGGCTCCCTTTTTGGAGGCACAACAACTATCTTCCCAGGAGACTATACAGGTGCTTTGAAAGAACAAAGGCTTTGAAACAGGACCGATATAGATCCAAATTTTGCCTTTCCACTTACTAATTGTTTGATCCTGGCAACTTACTTATTAACCCATTTGATTCCTCAGTTTCTTCATCTGAAAAATGACGATATTTGTATTTGTCTTCCAAGTTATTGGGCGAATCAAAAAAGAAACTGGCACATGGTAACTATTCAACCAATCTCAGTTCCATTTCCTTTCTACTTTACTCAAAACCACTAACCAAGAGCATGAAATATTTCTAAAGAATACAGTTTTAAGAATTCTTATTTTCATATAATATCAGGAGGGACAATGTCAAAAAAGAGACAAAATTCTCTTCATGCTGTATACATGATTATCACAAACATAACCTCTAAAAGCCATTCATTCAACCTATTATTTGGCCTCAGAAACTCAAGGAAAAAAAATTAATGCAGTGAGTTCCCTACTAAACATGTCTTATTATTCATCTGATATTTCCCTCCACTGCCTAGGACAGTGCCAAACACATGAACACTCAATGTACTGTGCCTTAAAAACTCCTGAAGTAATTCTGCAAACTCAAAATGACTATGAATCAGGAAGTTAAAGATGAGTCATTAACTTTATACACAGTTTGAGAGAATCTACAAACAGCTTTTTGGCAACTGAACTCAAGTCCAAAACAGGTCCTGATAGAGAAAAGAAAAAAATAATCAGCATTGTGATACACTATCTTTCCTTTTACATGAAGAACACATCAGCTACTTTTCAGATGTTTGCAAATTATCAGAAATGTGGGGAAAACGTGCCCTCACATATACGACAAGCACTGGAATACTGGCCCAGATTACAACTCATCTAGACAACTTAAAAGCAAGCAGTATTCAGAGCAGAAATTGCAGACAAAGCAGGAAAATGTCAATATGGGTTGCCAAAGTGGTGCACTTGAGCCATCTAGTGGGTAAGAGAAAACAGTTAACTTTAATTCTGTAAGAAAACTGTCCTATTGATTCAATTCTCCTCAACGAAAATAATAAGGTATATATTTTGGGGAACAGTAGATTACAATCTATAAAAGAGGGTAGGGAACTAAGAAGTAGGTACTGGGGAAAGATGAAGATAAAGTGGTGACAAATTTATCTGGATGGAATTCAGATTTTATGGATAATTAGAGATAAATAATAAAAACAAACACTCCTTATGATATTTTTCTTTAAACCATTTAACCATCACACCATGTGGAAACTGTAAAAGACATTACAGAAAAAGTTCCTAACAGTTACAAAATCTGAGCAATGGCTACAGGCAACAGAGACAAAGTGGCAGCCTCTGGTTATAAGAAAAAGGAACCAGGAATATAGGGAATTTCTTAGAACTAAATGAAGAAAATTATGTCACCTTTCTGCCTGGGTACTACAAGCCAACTAGGCTTATGACAACCCCAGCTCACTTAGGATGTCCTCCCATGCCCAGCAGAGAAGAAGGTCCTGGGAGAATGCCAAAGATTTTAAACTCCAGGCACAAGAATGGATGAGAAGATTAAACTCCTCAAAGCTCTAAAATAAAAAGCCACAAATCACTTGAGTGGTGTGATTATTGGGCAATTCACTTAAATTTTGGAGGCATATTCTTCTCAACAATAAAATTATGGTCTTGGAATAAATGGATGGTAAGACCACTTTAAAAATTTAATGTTTTTCTTTAGGTGCTCCCCCGAAATAAAAAAAATGTGTTTTGTGGGGTTGTATTTTTTCCCACTAGCTCACAAAAACAACAGACTTTGTTCCAAGATCCGGGGAGAAAAATAAAGACTCCCTGACCCCAAAAAGCAGAGACACTAGTTAGTAGAAATAAGACACTTAAGCAAGTTTATTTTAATGCAAGGCAGGTTTGTAAAAGATACAGATGCAAGGCTACAGAAATCTCTGAGGCTAAGAATTTAGCCTTAAAAAAATAACAACTTTTGCTTATGTATCATGAGATTCACTGTGTAGGAAGGAACAGGAAGTGTTAGACATGGGAATTTGGTAAAGAGAAAAAATGGTAGGAATTAAAATGTAAATATGCCCTACACCCTCAAAGAAGGGCAAAATTAGCAACTGTCAAGAAACAGTAAAAATGGTTCATTTTACTGTGTACACAAGTCTCATGAAGGATCCACTGCAGGAAATAAGGCTAGAAAAGTAGGATGGATTTAGTTTTGCACTGCAGACCATGGGGAATGATCTGAACTTTAAGCAAAGCAAGAACCTAGCCAGGTCAATGGAAATGAGAGAAGAGGTGAAAAGTATTGGAAATAAATGCAACAGGATTAACTCAACTGCTGGATATACAGGCAAAAACATAAGAAGCAAGATTTGAATACATTCTAGTCTGTGTGCCAGGAAGGGTAGTGATACTGTTAACTCAAGCAGGAAACATAATTATTATGTCATGTAAATTACTGTTTTACATATGGAGAACACTTCAGGGAAGACCTGTATTTAAGCAATCAGGGTAAGAAGGAAAACTCGGAGTATATTTGTAGTGTGTAGTGTCAAAAAACATACTGGCTTGAAAACTGAAAGGGAGATAAAAAGGAAATAGGTACTATTTATAATACATGTTACTTTTTTGAAAAGTATAAGCACTATTCCACAAGCAATATGGAAGCACTCAAGCCTAGGAAAGGCAGGTTGAAAGAATTCATGTTCAATAGCTTCGGTATTGGTGCTGAAAAACATAACATGAGGTTCTGTGGAGCAAATGGGTGGAGGAGAAAAGCTTGGGAACACGAGAAAAATGTAAACATTATAAAATAAGTGCAGTGGTATTCAGAAGTCAGAGAAAAGCTTGGGAACATGAGAAAAATGTAAAAGTTATAAAATAAGTGCAGTGGTATTCTGAAGACTATTAAAAGGAGTCAACCACAATAAAGAAAAAGACTGGCAACACTGGGGAAGCAGAAAGGTAAAAGGCTAGTTTTAGCATGACAATTCTGAGAGCTCAGTACTGTAATCAGGTGCAGGTGTCTAACAGATTTATGGAAACCAGAGGTGAAACTCTAAAAAAGTGGGACAGGTTCTAATTTCACATATAAAAGCAGCTGGCTTGTGGGGGGAGCCAAGATGGCGGCATGAGCAGAGCAGCAGAAATCTCCTCCCAAAACCACATATATCTATGAAAATATAACAAAGACAACTCTTCCTAGAATAAAGACCAGAGGACACAGGACAACATCCAGACAACATCCACACCTGCGAAAACCCAGCGCCTCACAAAGGGGGTAAGATACAAGCCCCGGCATGGCGTGACCTGAGCGCTGCTCCCCCCAGCTCCCAGTCGGAGGAGAGGAGTGGGAGCAGGAGGGAGAGGGAGCCCAGGACTGCTGAACACCCAGGCCCAGCCATCCGGACCAGAGCACAGACACAGTGCATGTATGGGGCACTGGATACTAGGGAAACAGGGCAGCAAGAACGGTGAGCGGGTACCGAAGGCCGGTGCCAGAGGACAAAAGAAAAGCGAGTGGCCATTTTGTTTGTTTGTTTGTTTTGTTTTGTTGTGCTGAGTGCTTTTGAAAGTCTTAAAGGGACAGGGACCCCAATACTAGGGAAATAGGGCAGCAAGACCGGCGAGTGGGTATTGGAGGCCGGCGCTGGAGAAGAAAAGAAAAGCGAGTGGCATTTTTGTTGTTGTTGTTGTTGTTGTTGTTTTGTTTTGGCTAGCACTTTTTGGAAGTCTTAAAGGGATAGGGACCCCAATACTAGGGTACAGGGCAGCAAGCCCGGTGAGCAGGTGCCTGAGGCTGGCGCCAGAGAAAAAAGAAAAACAAGCGGCCATTTTTTGTGTGTGTGTGGTCATTGATTTGTTTTGGCGGGTGCTTTTTGGAAGTCTTAAAGGGGCAGGGCGGGACACTTAGTTCAAAGACAGGGAATCCAGGGATCTCTGGGCACTCTAATCTCCTCAGCTGCAGGGAACACGGAGGACCCTTAAGGAGATAAATAGCCTCCTGGCCGCTTCCCCTCCAATGCAACTCCACCACTTTGGAGCAGCTGCCCAAGCCAGGCCGCACCCACACAAGAGCAGAGATAAACTCCTAGGCAGCCGGGAAGGATGCACAACCCATGTCTGCGTGCAGCTACACAGCACAAGCCACTAGAGGTCACTGTTCTCCCAGGAGAGGAAGGCCACAAACCAACAAGAAAGGAAGTTCTTCCAGCCGTCACTCGTCCCAGCTCTGCAAACTATTCCTATCACCATGAAAAGACAAAATTACAGGCAAACCAAGACCACAGAGACACCAGAGAAGGAGACAGACCTAACCAGTCTTCCTGACAAAAAATTCAAAATAAAAATCATAAACATGCTGACAGAGATGCAGAGAAATACACAAGAGAAATGGGATGAAGTCTGGAGGGAGATCACGGATGCCAGAAAGGAGATCACAGAAATGAAACAAACTCTGGAAGGATTTATAAGAAGAATGGATAAGATGCAAGAGGCCATTGATGGAATAGAAACCAGAGAACAGGAATGCATAAAAGCTGACATAGAGAGAGATAAAAGGATCTCCAGGAATGAAACAATATTAAGAGAACTGTGTGACCAATCCAAAAGGAACAATATCCACATTATAGGGATACCAGAAGAAGAGAGAGGAAAAGGGATGGAAAGTATGTTGGAAGAAATAATTGCTGAAAACTTCCCCAAACTGGGGGAGGAAATAATTGAACAGACCACGGAAATACACAGAACTCCCAACAGAAAGGATCCAAGGAGGACAACACCAAGACACATAATAATTAAAATGGCAAAGATCAAGGACAAGGAAAGAGTTTTAAAGGCAGCTAGAGAAAAAAGGGTCACCTATAAAGGAAAACCCATCAGGCTAACATCAGACTTCTTAACAGAAACCCTACAGGCCAGAAGAGAATGGCATGATATATTTAATGCAATGAAACAGAAGGGCCTTAAACCAAGGATACTATATCCAGCACGACTATCATTTAAATATGATGGCGGGTTTAAACAATTCCCAGACAAGCAAAAGCTGAGGGAATTTGCTTCACACAAACCACCTCTACAGGGCATCCTACAGGGACTGCTCTAGATGGGAGCACTCCTAGAGAGAGCACAGAACAAAACACCCAACATATGAAGAATGGAGGAGGAGGAATAAGAAGGGAGAGAAGAAAAGAATCACCAGACAGTGTATATAACAGCTCAATAAGCGAGCTAAGTTAGGCAGTAAAATACTAAAGAGGCTAACCTTGAATCTTTGGTAACCACGAATCTAAAGCCTGCATGGCAATAAGTACATATCTCTCAATAGTCACTCTAAATGTAAATGGACTTAATGCATCAATCAAAAGAAACAGAGTAATAGAATGGATAAAAAAGCAAGACCCATCTATATGTGGCTTACAAGAAACTCACCTCAAACCCAAAGACATGTACAGACTAAAAGTCAAGGGATGGAAAAACATATTTCAGGCAAACAACAGCGAGAAGAAAGCAGGGGTTGCAGTACTAATATCAGACAAAATAGACTTCAAAACAAAGAAAGTAACAAGAGATAAAGAAGGATATTACATAATGATAAAGCGCTCAGTCCAACAAGAGGATATAATCATTCTAAATCTATATGCACCCAACACAGGAGCACCAGCATATGTGAAACAAATACTAATAGAACTAAAGGGGTAAACAGACTGCAATGCATTCATTTTAGGAGACTTCAACACACCACTCACCCCAAAGGATAGATCCACCAGGCAGAAAATAAGTAAGGACACAGAGGCACTGAAAAACACACTAGAACAGATGGACCTAATAGACATCTATAGAACTCTACATCCAAAAGCAACAGGATATACATTCTTCACAAGTGCACATGGAACATTCTCCAGAATAGACCACATAGTAGTCCACAAAAAGAACCTCAACAAAATCCAAAATATTGAAATTCTACCAACCAATATTTCAGACCAGAAAGATATAAAACTAGAAATAAATTCTATAAAGAAAACAAAGGGCTCACAAACACATGGAGGCTTAACAACATGCTCCTAAATAATCAATAGATCAACGAACAAATTAAAATAGAGATCAAGGGATATATAGAAACAAATGACAAAAACAACACAAAGTCCCAACTTCTGTGGTATGCAGCGAAAGCAGTGTTAAGAGGAAAGTATATAGCGACCCAGGCACACTTGAAGAAGGAAAAACAATCCCAAATAAATAGTCTAACATCACAATTATCGAAATTGGAAAAAGAAGAACAAATGAGGCCCAAAGTCAGCAGAAGGAGGGACATAATAAAGATCAGAGAAGAAATAAACAAAATTGAGAAGAATAAAACAATAGCAAAAATCAATGAAACCAAGAGCTGGTTCTTTGAGAAAATAAACAAAATAGATAAGCCTGGAGCCAAACTTATTAAGAGAAAAAGAGAATCAACACAAATCAACAGAATCAGAAATGAGAAGAGAAAAATCACGACAGACTCCACAGAAATACAAAGAATTATTAGAGAATACAATGAAAACCTATATGCCAAAAAGCTGGAAAACCTAGAAAGAATGGACAACTTCCTAGAGAAATACAACCTTCCAAGACTGACCAAGGAAGAAACTCAAAAGTTAAACAAACCAATTACGAGCAAAGAAATTGAAACGGTCATCAAAAAACTACCCAAGAACAAAACACCCGGGCCGGAAGAATTTGCATCGGAATTTTATCAGACACACAGAGAAGACATAATACCCATTCTCCTTAAAGTTTTCCAAAAAATAGAAGAGGGAATACTCCCAAAACTCATTCTATGAAGCCAACATCACCCTAATACCAAAACCAGGCAAATACCCTACTAAAAAAGAAAATTACACTCCAATATCCCTGATGAATGTAGATGCAAAAATAAATAATAAAATATTAGCAAATGGAATTCAAAAGTATATCAAAAGGACCATACACCATGACCAAGTAGGACTCATCCAGGGATGCAAGGATGGTACAACATTCAAAAATCCATCAACATCATCCACCACATCAACAAAAAGAAAGACAAAAAGCACATGATCATCTCCATAGATGCTGAAAGAGCATTTAACAGAATTCAACATCCATTCTGATAAAAACCCTCAGCAAAATGGGAATAGAGGGCAAGTACCTCAACATAATAAAGGCCATATATCATAAAACCACAGCCAACATTATACTGAACAGCAAGAAGCTGAAAGCTTTTCCTATGAGATCGGGAACTACACAGGGATGCCCACTCTCCCCACTGCTATTTAACATAGCACTGGAGGTCCTAGCCACGGCAATCAGACAAAACAAAGAAATACAAGGAATCCAGATTGGTAAAGAAGAAGTTAAACTGTCACTATTTGCAGACAACATGATATTGTACATAAAAAACCATAAAGACTCCACCCCAAAACTACTAGAACTGATATCAGAATACAGCAAAGTTGCAGGATACAAAATTAACACACAGAAATCTGTAGCTTTCCTATACACTAACAATGAACCAATAGAAAGAGAAATCAGGAAAACAATTCCATTCACAATTGCATCAAAAAGAATAAAATACCTAGGAATAAATCTAACCAAAGAAGTGAAGGACCTATACTCTGAAAACTACAAGTCAGTATTAAGAGAAATTAAAGGGGACACTAACAAATGGCAACTCACCCCATGCTCGTGGCTAGGAAGAATTAATATCATCAAAATGGCCATCCTGACCAAAGCAATATACAGATTTGATTCAATCCCTATCAAACTACCAGCAACATTCTTCAATGAACTGGAACAAATAATTCAAAAATTCATATGGAAACACCAAAGACCTCGAATAGCCAAAGCAATCCTGAGAAAGAAGAATAAAGTAGGGGGGATCTCACTACCCAACTTCAAGCTCTACTATAAAACCATAGTAATCAAGACAATTTGGTACTGGCACAAGAACAGAGCCACAGAACAGTGGAAGAGACTAGAAACACCAGACATTAACCCAAACATATATGGTCAATTAATATTTGATAAAGGAGCCATGGACATACAATGGGGAAATGACAGTCTCTTCAACAGATGGTGTTGGCAAAACTGGACAGCTACATGTAGGAGAATGAAACTGGACCATTGTCTAACCCCATATACAAAAGTAAATACAAAATGGATCAAAGACCTGAATGTAAGTCATGAAACCATTAATCTCGTGGAAAAAAACAGGCAAAAACCTCTTAGACATAAACATGAGTGACCTCTTCTTGAACATATCTCCCCAGGCAAGGAAAACAACAGCAAAAATGAACAAGTGGGACTATATTAAGCTGAAAAGCTTCTGTACAGCAAAAGACACCATCAATAGAACAAAAAGGAACCCTACAGTATGGGAGAATATATTTGTAAATGACAGATCCGATAAAGGTCTGACGTCCAGAATATATAAAGAGTTCACACGCCTCAACAAACAAAAAACAAATAATCCAATTAAAAAATGGGCAGAGGAACAGAAAGTTCTCCAAAAAAAAAATACAGATGGCCAACAGACACATGAAAAGATGCTCCACATCACTACTTATCAGAGAAATGCAAATTAAAACTACAATGAGGTATCACCTCACACCAGCAAGGATGGCTGCCATCCAAAAGACAAAGAACAACAAATGTTGGTGAGGCTGTGGAGAAAGGGGAACCCTCCTACACTGCTGGTGGGAATGTAAATTAGTTCAACCATTGTGGAAAGCAGTATGGAGGTTCATCAAAATGCTCAAAACAGATTTACCATTTGACCCAGGAATTCCACTCCTAGGAATTTTCCCTAAGAACACAGCAATCAAGTTTGAGAAAGACAGATGCACCCCTATGTTTATCACAGCACTATTTACAATAGCCAAGAATTGGAAGCAACCTAAATGTCCATTGGTAGATGAATGGATAAAGATGTGGTACACATACACAATGGAATACTACTCAGCCATAAGAGGGCAAATCCTACCATTTGCAGCAACATGGATGGAGCTGGAGGGTATTATCCTCAGTGAAATAAGCCAAGTGGAGAAAGACAAATACCAAATGATTTTACTCATCTGTGGAGTATAAGAACAAAGGAAAAACTGAAGGAACAGAACAGCAGCAGAATCACAGAACCCAAGAAGGGACTAGCAGGTACCAAAGGGAAAGGGACTGGGGAGGATGGGTGGGTAGGGAGGGATAAGGGTGGGGAGAAGAAGGGGGTATTAAGATTAGCATGCATGGGGGTGTGGGAGAAAGGGGAGGGCTGTACAACACAGAGAAGACAAGTAGTGATTCTACAACATGTTGCTATGCTGATGCACAGTGACTGTAAAGGGGTTTATAGGGGGAACCTGGTATAGGGGAGAGCCTAGTAAATATAATATTCTTCATGCAATTGTAGATTAATGATAACCAAAAAAAGGGGGGGGTTACTCCCTGACAGGATAAAATTAAATGCAAATCAATGATTAATACATGCTTTACATATCCTTAATTTTGATCTTTTAAAGGGTGTTGGGTGATCAGCTATGGAAGTACATTTTTCTGATAATATTCCTTTCTCTTAAGAAAAAAAAAGCAGTTTCTGTGTGGTGACCTCCAATGAGTTCTACACAATGGTATAAAGGGCATATCAAAGTGTGGGCAAAGGGTCTGTTTGTGTTTATACAGAGGATCAAAGCCTAAGTTGGCTACCCAGAAAATGAACTAAGATACGATATGAAGAAGAACTTCCAACATCAACATTCTCTGGAAGAGTCATACCAGAAGATGATCATCAAAAACCTCAACAAAGATCCAGGTGATGCTGCAGTTGTAGCTGCATCCATCCACCGGTTCCTGGACTTCCATGGGAATGAAGAAGGAGATATCTAAGCTGGCCTGTGCTTTCAGTAAAACAACAAATTTGACTGGATCTATACTGTTGGAACTCAACCAAGAATTAGGAGAAGTGCAAGTTGTAGCACTCCAAAATCTTACAACTACAGACTATCTACTGTTAAAAGAACATATGGGATGTGAACAGTTCCCAAGAATGGGTTATTTTAATTTGTCTGATTTCTCTCAGACTGTTCAAGTACATTTGGACAATATCCATCATATCATAGACAAATTTTCATAAATGCCTAGGGTGCCTAACTTGTTTTCTTGGCTTCACTGGAGATGGCTGGTAATTACAGATCTGCTTTGGTTATGTAACTGTATTCCTATTATGTTAATGTGTGTATGTAATTTAATTAGTAGTTTAAAACCTATACATGCTTAAGTTACTCTACAAGAAGATAGGTCAAAGAAATAATCAATCCTCCCATGTTTTCTTCCATCTGCTACCTCTATAGCTTTTCTTCTTCCTTCCTAATTACAACCCTTAAATAGAATTCATGCCTCATATCGAATTTACCAAGTATCATAATTCCTCCAAGTGGTAAAGATACCTCAAGAAAAATGCTGGGTATAGAAGCCACAGGGCATAAATCTGCAAAGAAGTAAAAAGCTAACCTTTTCAAACAATATGGCCTCTCTCTCACTTACCAACTTTACATCTCCCTGTATGGCCCTGGAAGATGACTGGTTAGCCAAAGACGGGTAAGATTCCTCAAGGGAGGAACAACCTAAGTCAGGCACAGTCACAGGGGTGGGGGCCATCAGGTGAGAAATTGGGGATCAACAGAGATGAGGCTTAGAACCTCACCCCCCCTGTTTTGAGAGAAATCTTCTGCATCCGTGGATGTTTTATTGCTCTTGTCTAGCTTGGATTAACACTTAGTCTACAGGCACAGACGTGATCATCTAAATTTGCTCTCTTACAGCACTAAACTATGTTTTCTACCTTTATCTTGCATCTACCTACAAGTTCAGCATCTTATTAAAAAAAATAATAATAATAAACGGAGAAATGTGGGATTCACATATAAATCAAGTATAAAAATCAAACGAATATTCATATTTGACCTGATTGTTAATAGTTCATAATGTGTGATCAAAACTGAAAGTTTCTGTGATGACTGCCCTTGTACTGTTCACCATGTAAGAACTTATTCACTACGTAAGAACTTGTTCACCAAGTAAGAACTTGTTCGTTATGCTTCAGAAGATTGGAGACTGACGAGAATTAGGCTTGGGGTGGATTAATGATTGTGCATTGAGCATTGACTTCCCTATACAGAATTTTATTGTTGTTAACAACCATTTGGTCAATAAATATGAGAGATGCCCTCTCAAAAAAAAAAAAAAAAAAAAAAAGCCGCTGGCTTGATACAATTTCTATAATATAGATTAATTCAGGCCTTTTATTTCTTTTGACCCCATTTTGGATATTTATATTTTCCTTAAAATGAAACCAACCATTTCATCAAGATTATAGACTTATTAGTGCAGAAGTACACAAACAATTCATCTTGCAAAGTTCATATATATTAAAAATCATTTTTTAAAAAAGAATGAAGTAAATGTCAGTGTAACCACCACTCACTGCCAGTCCCTTGAAACTACTCCCCAACACTATCTCCTTTAATTCACAAGAGGTAACCATTTATCCTAAGATTTGTGGAAATCATTTTCTTGCTTTCCTTTGCTTCACTATCTAGATATTTATCTCAGTCATATTTTTTCAGTTTTGCGTCTTTCTGAACTTCATATTAAAAGAAATAACAGTGCATATATTCTTCCATGGTTTGCTTTTGTTTGATATTATAACTGTCATACATGTGAGAGCCAGTGTGTTTGTGTGTGTGCATGTTATGTTCATTAACTGTCTAAGGAATGGCATCCCACTGTATAAAATATTCCATAGTTTATTTAGCCAGTTTACTATTGATGGATATTTAAGTTATTTCCAATTTTGGGCTATGATGAAAAGTGTTGCTATGAACATTCTCACAGATATATCATACAAATTTACTTATACTTTTCTAGGTTATTTACCGAGTATATACAGCTGGGTCATAGGATAAACACTAGGTGTTCAACTAGGTGATACCTAATTACTTTCCAAAGTGCAAACACCAACTCTTGGAACTCACAGAATTTTAATATAAAGCTAGTTTTATATTTCCTCTTTCTGAAGTGTTTTTCTAGTTTATTTGTTAAAGCTTGTATAACAGGCTTTTTTAAAAAAAGGCAAAACTAAAAATATCTGCATGGAACAGTAAATTATAAACAGAAAACTACTAAATGTGATAAAGAATTGAGTTGATGAAAAGGACATTAAAACTCATGGGATAAGGTTATGCAGTATACTGTTAGAAATGAATACTTTAAAAAAAGTAAAAATTAATAAGCCAAATGTCAATTCAAATAAGTTAGAAAAGAACAAAATAAACCCAAGTAATAGAGGAAGGAAACAATGAAGACAAGATGAGCACATAATGAAACAAAACAAATAGTACAGGGATCGGCAAAACCAAAAGTTGGATTTCATTCATTCATTTATTCATTCATTCTGCTTCAACTGTCTGGTTGTCTCCTCTGCTTTCCAAGGCCTTGGCCTCTCATCTGTCCACAGGACATATGGAGGGTGTTTGATTAATGATTCAAACTCTTGGTCTCTGTTTTGGCTTCAGCAGGCTGTAACCTCAGTCTCTGTGTCCTCTCATCTCTTTTCCAGTCTCAAATCCTTATGCCCAGTGAAATAATTCTGAACCATCAGGGCCCAGAGATTTCTCCAATCCCCTCCTCCTCTCACACTTACCTAAAAGCTGCATTTTTTAAAAGACAAAGCTGGAGGACTCATACTTCTACTTTCAAGACTTATCTACAAAATTGCAGTAATCAAAACTGTATGGTACTGGTAAAAGGACAGACATGTAGACTAGAGAGGCCAGAATAAACCCATACATCAATGGTCGACTGATTTTCAACAAAGTGCCAAGATAATTCAGTGAGTGAGGAATAGTCTCTTCAACAAGTGGTGTCAGACATCTAGAAATCCACATGAAAAAGAGTAAATTAAACCCTTACCTATACCATATTCAAAAACTAACTCAAAATAGATCAAAGATCTAATTGTAAAAAAAAGAAAAAATCTTAGATGATAGGGAGTAAATTTTCTTGACTCTGGATTCGGTAATGATTTTTCAGATGTGACACCAAAGCCACAAGCAATAAAAGAGGAAAAAAGGATGAATTAGACTTCACCAAAGTTAAAAAATTTGTATATCAAAAGATATCAAGAAAGTAAAAACACAACCCACAGGAGAAAAGATTTCCAACTCCTATATCCGACAAATGCCTAGAAATCAGAATATATAAAGAACAATTCAAATTCAACAAACAGGAGAAACAAACTAATTTAAAAACAGGCAAAAAATTTCTCTCAAGTACATATGTAAATGTGAGTAAACATGTGCAATACTTTCAAAGATAGCGATCAGGCAAATGCAAATGAAAACCATGGTAGATATGAAAACTTCATATCTACCAGGATAACTCTATCAGACAGACAATAACAAGTATTGCCAAGGATGTGGAGAAAATAGACCCCTTGAATATTTCTGGTAGGAACATAAAATTGTGCAACTGCTGTGGAAAACAGTTAGGTAGGTGCCTTAGTAAGTTAAACACAGAGTTAACATATGACCCAGTGTGGGGAAGTTGCATTTCCTATGGCCAGGATCCTCACTGACCTAAACCACCTGATGATGTAACTGGCCTGTTGCTAGGCTACTGGTTCCACACCTTAAGGCAATAAGCTATTATTGTGCTATATAGAGAGCTCAGCCCAGTGCTCTGGGCAGAGGCAGAGACGCTAGTGTTCGACCTACCGCCAGGAGAACAAGCTGAGTAATAAAGCCTTTCACACCAAAGAACATTTTGTTGTCAATTTCTTTGGTCACATTGAATCCATAGTGAACTTGACCGGGGCTGAAACCCATTGACAAGATAATTGGCGAAAGTCGGCAGGGTTCATTATCGACCAAGGAAAAAGGCTGCCTTTATGGGAGGGGTGCTTCAGTGGGCTGACCCTGTGAATGGGGAGACAGTGGACAGTCCCCCAATGGGTATGTGGTCTGAGGTGGCTTGCCTCCTAGATGACTGGGCCCCACCCCAGGACTGAAGGCAAGTGGAGGTGATACCTGAGGCAGCAGGGGCAGCCCTTGGTATACTAAGTAGGTCTTTTGAGAAACAGAGTGCCTGTGAGGCAGCGGGGACTGTGGGTTGATGGCTTCCACATTATTTAAAGTCTACAGAAGAGAAGGACATGCTCCTGAAAAAGACCCAAGAAATGCAGGCACGAGAATGAGAGCTGAAAACTTCTGTGGATTCCCTGAAGAAGGAAATGGCATTGATGCAAGAGGAGGCAGCACGATGAAGCCAGTAGCAAGGTGCCACTGAAGATGTAAAAAATTCCTTACAGAACAAGATAGCAGCACTGTCAAGTGCCCTGAAGGAGTAAAAGGCCATCAAGGAAAAAGACAAACTTCTGAGGGAAGCACAGGAAGAGATGGCACAAGAACGCCAGCTGTGAAGCATTGAGGTGAAGATAAGAGAGCTTCTGAAGACTGAGTTAGCATTGCTGTGAGACACAGTAGAAAAGGTAAAGGTTGTAGGAGAGGAGGCACTCGGAAGAAGGGACAGAAAGGTGCCATCAGCCCCAGAATAGAGCTGGGGAAGGATGATGGGGTGGTGCCAGAGGCACTGGCCCCTCCTGTATTGAAAGCATGCCCAGTAGTTACAAAGAAAATAAAGACCCAGAAGCTGAAAGTTCCCCAAGGAGAGGAGCAGCCCCCTCCCCAGGTCATGGAGCACTCTGCTCTGCCCCTATACTCAGGCTGAGCTAGTGCATATGGGCTCCCGGTTTAGGCAGGAGCCCTTGGAGTCAGTATCAGCTTGGCTCCTGAGGCTGTGGGGCTTAGGGATGGATGGAATTGTTCTGTGAGGATCAGAGATGGGAAAGCTGTCTTCCCTGACAGTGCAGCCTGCCTTGAGGTAGCGATTACAAAATGCACATCAACCCCCAGGGAATTACTCCCTCCTTGACTGACTTATGGCTGCACTTCATCCAGTGTGGTGATCTACCATCCTCTACCATTAGATGGCAGATGTATGCTGAGCTCCAACAGCTGTTACAAGAGCTAGGCATAAGAAATGCCATCTATAGTCCAGAGAATTATAACCCAGATGAAGAGATTTTCACTACTGGGATGAGAAATACTGTGCTTCAAACAGCTCCCACATCCCTCTTTGGGTCTCTAGTGGCCATTATTTCCCCTCACTTAGGGCATCCCATAAGTGAGGTGACACATACAGTAGCAGAATTAGAAGAGGCTGAAGCAATGAGAACCCAGAAAGAAATAAGATCTGCTACTCACAAGAAGAATTTAAAGGGCCCCATGAAGGTTACGAGGACCGAGACATAGGTTGATTTAATACAGGCAGGAGCAGATGGAAGGAAATTAGATGGGAAGTCAAATACGATCTTACTAGAGCTATGGCAACAACTGAAACAAGAGCAGCAGTTCCAGCCATTAAGAGCAAAGAGGCAGAGGTCAGAGACAGAGCCACAAGTCATGCCTGTGTGTTTGCAAGACTTCCTGCTGGACAGTGAGTCAACCTTACTTGAGCTCACACAGGAATATGACTGGGGAAAATGATTTGACTTAGGGGAAGGTCAAGGTATCTGCACTGAGAGACCAGGGGGGACCAGAGACCACATGTTAAAATAGCTATCCATTAGTCCCCAGTGAAGATACAACATGTCCTGGCTCTGGTGGACACAGGGGCTGAATGTTCACTGATTCATGGTAATCCTGAACGGTTCCCTGGGATCCCCACTATCATAGGTGGATACGGGGGGGATGGCTATCAGAGTGAAAAAAGCCCAAATCCCTTTGGGAATAGGGTGTCTAACCCCAAAAGACAATACTGTGCAAATATCTCCTATCCCTGAGTATATTTTGGGGATTGATAACCTGCAGGGTCTATGGTTGCAGACTACTACATGTGAGTTCAGAGTGAGAGTACATGTGGTGAAGGCAGTTCTGATGGGACATGCTAGGCACCCGTGCATAGCTTTACCTGTGCCTTGGCGGGTGACTAATACGAAACAATACAAACTGTCTGGGGGACATAAAGAGATTGGAGAAACTCTCCAGGAGCTGGAAAAAGTGGGTATTATAAAGCCCAACCATGTTCCTTTCAATTCCCCAGTGTGGCCAGTAAAAAAGCCAGATGGCTCCTGGCATATGACTGTGGATTACAGATAACTGAATAAAGTCATACCCCCTATGCATGTTGCTGTCCCCTCTATTGCAGGCTTGATGGAGACCCTCAGCCATGAACTAGGAACATACTATAATGTGGTGGATATTGCTAATGCCTTCTTTTCCATTGACATTGAGCAGGAAAGTCAGAGTTTGCCTTAATGTAGGATGGTAATGGACTTTCACCATCTTTCCACAGGGATACCTCCACAACCCCACCATCTGTGATGAACTTGTAGTGCAGGACTTGGCTACATGGGAGAAACCACCGACGGTGCAGCTATACCATTATATTGATGATGGCATGCTCATGTCCAGTTCTTTTTCAGATGTAGAAGGTGCAGCACCTAGACTGCTGCAACATTTACAGGAGAAAGCAAGGTTCACAGACCTGGTTTGTCTGTCAAATTCTTGGGGGTCATCTGGTCCGGTAAGACCAAAGTTATACCAGAAGAAGTTATAAAGTCCAGGCCTTTCCTACCGCTACAACTGTAGCATTGCTACAGGAGTTTCTGGATCTTCCAGGCTATTGGAGTGTTTATCCCGCACTTGGCACAAATTCTGAAGCCCTTATATTGGTTGGTATGAAAGGGCATCAGATGGGACTGGGATGAGACATGAGCATCTGCCTTTACTGCAGCAAAACGGGCAGTCAAGGCCGTGCAGGCCTTGAGTGTGATAGACCCATCAAGGCCCTGTGAGCTGGATGTTCGTGTCACTGAAGATAGTTATGGCTGCGGTCTCTGGCAGCGGCTTGAACGAACTCGCCAACATGTTGGATTCTGGTTACAATTCTGGAAAGGGGCAGAGGTATGATACACTTTGATAGAAAAACAACTGGCTGCCATGTATCACGACTTGCTGGCTACAGAACCCATCACTGGAATGGCCCCGATCAAGGTAATAACCACCTATCTCATCTTGGGGTGGGTACAAGACTGGACCCAAAAGCCAAGGAGTGGTGTGGCACAAATGCTCACACTAGCCAAGTGGGGTGATTACCTACAGCAGCATAGTGCCCTTTCTAGTAGCCCCTTGAGTGAAGAACTCCAATGCTTACTGGGGCCAGTAACATATACTAGTGAAAAGCAGGAAGAACTTGCTTTTGAACCATTAGTAGCAGAAAGTCCCTATCGGGAGGGAAGAGCCCCTATGCCCGAAGATTCATGGTACCCATGGGCAGCCCCCAAAATGGAGTGCCATAGCTGTCCATCGTAAGACTGAGACAATATGGATGGAAGATAGCGAGGGGAAGAGCAGCCAATGGGCAGAGTTGTGGGCTGTGTGGCTCATGATCAGCCAAGAGCCCTTCCCTATAGCTGTCTGCACTGACAGCTGGGCTGTCTATCAGGGCTTGATGCTGTGGCTATGAACCTGGTACCATGCCAACTGGCTGGCTGGTTACCAACCCCTTTGGGGGTAAGAATTGTGGGAAGACTTATTGGCATCTAGTCAGGCTAAAATAATTACAGTATACCATATGACAGGTCATTTACCACTGGCATCCCTAGGAAATGATGAAACAGATAAATTGGCCCAGATACATTGGTTAGAAGGAAAGCCTGCCTCTGATGTAGCCCAATGGTTACCTCAGCGTTTGTTGCATGCCAGGAAAAGACAATGTGGGCTGTAGCCCATTGGTGGGGTTTGGCTTTGACCTTTGAAGAAGTTAGTAGAGCTAGGCAGGACTGTATCATGTGCTCCAAAGGGGCTTACACTGAGTTCCACAGCAACATGAGGTAATATCTAAGGGGCCTATACCACTCGTCAGGTGGCAGATAGACTATCTTGGGCCTCTACCTGTGTCAGAAGGATATTGGTATGCTATGACTTGTGTGGACACAGCTACTGGACTTCTGGTTGCTTTTCCTACCATTGTACAGACCCGCAGGCAACCAAAAGAGGCCTGGAGCATCTCTTTGCTGCCTATGGCTGACCACAGGTAATTGAGAGTGACCAGGGCACCCATTTTACTGGACATACCCTGAAAGAATGGGTGCAACAGCTGGGAATCAAATGGAAGTTTCATGTGCCATACAATCCTATCACAGCAGGCATGATAGAGGCACAATGGCTTGTTAAAATCTGGACTAGTCAGATACCAATAGTCTGTGGGGATGGTCAGTCCGCTTATGGACCGTGCTACGGCATTTGAACGAGAGACCCTGAAAGGGAGCCCTGAGCCCTATAGACATGTTAACACATATGGCCGCCTCCCCTATACAACTGCAAGTACATACCAAGGAAGAATCACTGAAGCCGAGGTTCTGCCACCAGAATAAGATCTTGCTGCCTGCACTAAATGCACTGAACCCTGGAGACTCCATTGGGTGGATGTGACCTTGGACCTTTCGATACATGGACCACCTATGGCTGGTTCTCCTGTCACCTTGGGGACAAGGGCTGGAAGCTGGCCTCCTGTGTATTCCTGGAATAACCAGAGTGGCCCCCAAAGTCACAGTAGTATACCCTGAATGGCCAGAACTTTTGTTTTATCATTATGGCCAGTGCATGCACCCCCAGTAGCACTATATATTGACCCTTCAGTAACCCCCATGGGGAAAGGAGTAAAAGTATGGTATACTAGACCTGGAAGGGACCCTGTTCCTGCTATAGTCCTATCACAGGACCACTCTCTTGGATGCATCTTACCTGATGGACAAGATTTGCCTATTTTGGTGTCATTAAAACGTGTCTTATTGCCCCTAAAGTCTCTGTGGATTGGAAACTTCCTCTGGCTTGAGGATTATTATAATTTTTGTTATTAGGAACCTCCTCTGTCTTGAAGATTACTGTAATTTTTACCTGTATCAAAATCTTGTTGTATCTTAATTTTTGTTATCTCTTGTTGTTATCCTCCATTGCTATTGTCGAATGTGGTTACAGTGCTCCAGCTTTCTCACACAGAGACCATTGTGGAAGATTGAAGGTGTGTAGAATGTAAGGCAAGAATCCTGGAGGGGTGGAGTGTGGGGAAGCTGGGGTTCCTATGGCAAGGATCCTCTAAAAAGTTGGGGTTCCTATGGCAAGGATCCTCTAAATCACCTGATGATGTAACTGGCCTCTTGCTAAGCTACCCACTTCCACACCTTTAGGCAATAAGCTATTATTGTGCTATATAAAGAGGTCAGCCCAATGCTCTGGGTGAAGGCAGAGATGTTAGTGCTCGACCTACTGCCAGGAGAACAAGCCGGGTAATAAACCCTTTCACCCCAAAGAATGTTTTGCTATCAATTTCTTTGGTCACATTGAATCCATAGTGAACTTGCCTGGGGCTGAAACTCATTGGCAAGATACCTAGCAATTACAGTCCTGGGCATATATCCCAAAGAACTGAATATAGGTACTCAAATAAAGACTTGTACATGAATTTCCATAGCACTATTTACAATAGCCAGAGGTGGCAACAATCCAAATGTCTATCAGTTGATGAATGAATAAACAAAATGTGCTAATACATACAATGGACTTCTATTATGACATAAAAAGGAATGAAGTACTGACACATGCTACAACATGAACAACCTGAATTGAAACATACTGCTAGGTAAAAGAGCCAGACATAAAGAGTCACATATTATGAGATTTCATTTATGTGAAATATCCATGAGACAAAGTGTAGACCCATAGTTGCCAGGGGCTGGAGTGGGGACAAAGAGGAGTGACTCCTTAATAGGTACATTAAGGGTTTCTTTTTGGAGTGATAAAAATGTTCTGAAACTGTATAGTGATGATGGCTGCACAACACAGTGAATGTAATAAATGCACAATACAGTGATTGTAATAATGTAACTAATGGTAGATTTTATATTTATTGTAAAAACTAAAAAAAAATGTTTAAAGACATGATTGTTGAGCCTCTAGTGAGACTAAGCAAAGCATAAAGAACGCATAAAATTCCGAATGAGTACAAAAAAAGGGCTATGACTACAGACACAACAGACATGAAACATAAAAGGATACAATAAAAAAGTTTTATGTTAGCAATTTATCTCCTTGTTTTAGAAGTTAATGACAGAAAACTGAAAACTCTCAAGTTATGCTCATAGATTTGTTTTCTTTCCCTGTTGAATTTTTTTTCTTTACACATTTTGGGAGTCACAGTATTAGGTATGTAAAATTAGGATTATTTCATTTTCCTTTTAAACTGTGTCTTCTATAAGTGTGAAACAACCCAATTTACCTCTATGAAAGCTTCTTGCCTTAAAAACCTATCAGTATTTGCATGATGTAACTTTTTCCATTTTATTTTCAGTTTTTTGATATTTTTTTGGTAAATAGCATAGAATTTTAAAAATCCAGTCTCACCCTCAAATTAAATATATAATGGTTTACCCCATTGTAGATTTACTGTAGCTTACTGATATATTTGGGTTAATGTCCACTATTTTGTTTCCTACTTATTTTGTGACCTGTTTTTGCTTGTTTTTTCTTCCTCTGTATTTCATACTCCTTACCATTCCCTGCACTACTTCAGAAGCTATTCCCTCTATTTCTTTTAGTTGCTACTCTTTATTAAAGCATACATGCCGATTAGATTTTAGACTCTGAAAAGTTTTCTGTCCTCACCAGCAAGTACCATGAGACATTGTGGGGGAAAATTGAAGTTCCTATGGCCAGGATCCTCACCTGAATCCAAACTACATGATGATGTAACTGGCGTCCTGGTAGGCTACTCTTTCCACACCCATAGGCAATAAGCTATTATTGACTGAGTCACTATATAAAGAGCTCTGCCCAGTGTTCTGGGAAAAGGCAGAGATAAAGAAGGATTACAGACCTCCAGACTGCTGGATGCAGACATGATCCTAGTGCTTGACTTACTGCAGGAGAATAAAGCCAGGTAATAAACCCTTTTACCCCAAGAATGTTCCATTGTCATTTCTTGGTCTCACTGAATCCATAGTGAACTTGTTTGGGGCTAAAACCCATTGGGAAGATACATGTGATTACTGTTTTATATAAGTCACTGTTTAGACTTACTAAGCTATTAACTTCCTATCGTGCTTCTCATTCTTTTCCTCGGGTCCCTCATCTGAGAATCAATTTCCTCTTCCTTGGAGTACATTCCTCTAAATATCCTTTTAGTGAAGACTTCGTAATTACAAACACTCAATGTTTGTCCTTATGAGTGTCTGAATTTCTCCTTACTTTTCCTTGTTGTAGAATTCTGTATTATTTGTTTTTCTTTTTACTTAAGATTACATCCCAGTGTCTTCTGGATGTGACACCACTAAAGGGAAATCTCTTTCTTCTCTAGGTAACTTTTAAGATCTTCTGTCTTTGGTGTTCTGCTGCTTCACTGTAAAAAAATCAAGTGGGGATTTCCTTTTACTCAAACAGCTTGGGTTCCTGTGATTCTTGAATGCATAGGTTAGTGCTGTTAGTGAGTTGTAGAAATTTTTTAACCATTATCCTTGCAACTGTTGTCTAGTCCCCAGCTTCTATTACGGAAGACTATTCAAATCAATGTTTAGATGTTCTTAGATAGGTCTCTTCCCTTTCATGATTTTCAGCTGTTTTTCTTGAACAGATGATGGATAATTTCTTCAAACATAACCAATTCATTATTCCCTTCTTTAAATTTATATATCCAATGGTTAAATCTATCCATTGATGACTTTTTTGAAGTTCAATTAGTCTAATTTTCATTTCTGTAAGTTATAGTTTTAAAATGATTTTTTTGGACATTCTTTATAGTTTCTTAACCTTGGAATACATTTTCAACTTATCTTTTGTTTAAATTTATGTTCTATGTCTGATTATTCCTGTTTTCTAGCAGGTCTCCTGCTCATGGTTTAGTTTTCTTATGTTTTTATTTTTGACTGTCAGTTGCTCTACTTACTTATCCCTGGGAAAACTTTCAGCGCTGGGATACAGATGAGTTTCTCCAAGGAGAATCTGTATTTTTCTACCAAGAGTTTGGAGATACTCACTACCAATATATGAACACTACCATTATAGGGATAAATCCACACTATCATAAGAGCAAAAATTTTAGACCATCTAGGTAGTGGCAAATTCAAATTGCAAATCATAAGAGCATCAGCTGGTTGCTTAACATTATCAGCAATGAATTTGTCTCCACTTATCTAGACTAATCATTCTGGAAGTTATTTGCAATAAGCACAATCAGCATCACCTGGGATCATGTTGGAAGCATAAATTCTCAGGCCTATCCCATATCTACAGAGTATGAACTGAGGGTGTCACCTAGCAATCTGTGTTTGAACAAGCCCTCTGCTACACAATAACTGAGAAGCACAGAGAAAATCTGTTGCCCTTGCAGTCTTGAAGGATGGTGAGGATGATGGGGGTTTCTAGTTTGCCCTCTGAGACCTCACTTTAAGGGGAAGAGGATGACTTACTAAACTCATCACCTCAGAAATACCTTAGTATTTTCTCAAATTCCTCAATGCTTCCTGAGGCTGAGGAAAGGAAACTCAAGTTTACCAGGTTTTGCAAATGCCCTCTGGATGAAAGCCAGTTTAAGTATCACATCCTTATCTTATCAGAGATCCTGTGCCTTTGCTTAGTTTTTGCCTGATAGTTTTTTACTTCATGCCTGAACTAGAATTTGTTTTTTACTTCATGCCTTAACAGGAATTTGAAATAACTGTACATAAATAGAATGCTTCACACTTAGGACAAAGTGGTCCCATGTACCCTATACTGTTTTTCCAATGGTTATATAATACTGAACTATGATAGAAAATCAACACTAGTAAACTGACATTGGTACAATGCATGTGTATAGCTCTATATCATTTAATCAATCACAGATTTGGGTAACAACCACCACACAATCAAGATACATAAGTATTCCATCATCACCAAGGCCATCCCTTTTTAGTCACATCCACCAACCTCTCTACCCTCACCCTATTCCCCCATCTCTAGCAACAACTAACCCATTATCTGTTCTCAATTTCTATAGTTTTGTCATTTCAAGAATGCTATATAAGTGGAATCACACACTTTGTAAGATTAGCTTTTTCACTTAGCACAAATGCCTTTAAGATCTATCCAAGCTTTTGCACATAGCACATTGTTCTTTATGCTGATTCCATGGTATAAATGCACTATAGATTAATTTTTCACCTACTGTAGGACAGTAGATGTCTGGCTGTTACACATAAAGCTACTATGAAAAATCACACATAGGTTTCTGTATGGACAGTTTTTCATTCTCTGGTATAAATGCCCAGGAGTGTGACTGCAGGGTTATATGATAAAAGTATGTTTAACTTAAAAAAAATGTCAAACTATTTTCCAGGGTGGTTGTACCATTTTACAGTCTTACCAGCAATGTATGAGAGATTCAACTTCTCTGTATCCTTGCTAGCTTTTAGTATTGCCACTTTTTACGTTATTGGTTCTGATAGGTGTTTGGAGAGATCTCACTATAATCTTACTTTGTATTTCAATGAAGATTGGTGATGTTGAACATATTTTCATGTGCTTATTTGCCATCCATATAATATATTTTCTTCAGCAAAATTTTTCTTCATGTCTTTTGTTGACTTTCTAACTGGATTGCTTTTTTACTGTAGTTTTAAGAGTTCTTTACACATTGGTTATGAGTCCTTTGTCTGATATGTGGTTTGCTGATACTTTCTCCAAGTATGTAACTTACTGTTTTATCTGTTCAACAGGATCTTTCACAGAGCAAATGTTTATAATTTTAGTTAAGGACAATTTTTTTTCTTATTTAAATTGTGCTTATGGGGCCATGTCTTAGAATTCTTCACCAAGCCCTACTTTCCAAATAAGTAAAAACTGAGAGAATTTACTCCCCACAAACCATCTCTACAGTCTATTTTGGAGGGACTGTTATAGACGGAAGTGTTCCTGATGTTTAATAGCTATCATCAGAGGTACTAAAAACCATAGTAAAGAAAGTAGAACAGCTAATGACTAAGCAAATGCAAAACTAAATTAACTAACCCCAAAGGTAATTGAGGGATAGACAGAGTGCAGAATATTATACATAATATATAAAGAATGGATGAAGAAAAAAGAAGAAAAAGAAAAGAACTTTTAGATTGTGTTTGTAATAGCATATTAAGTGAGTTAAGTTAGACTCTTAGATAGTAAGGAACTTAACCTTGAACCTTTGGTAACCACGAATCTTAAGCCTGCAATGGCAATAAGTACATACCTATCGATAATCACCCTAAATGTAAATGGACTGAATGCACCAATCAAAAAACACAGTCACTGAATGGATAAAAAAACAGGACCCATCTATATACTGCCTACAAGAGACTCAACTTAAACCCAAAGACATACACAGACTAAAAGTGAAGGGATGGAAAAAGATATTTCATGCAATAGAGAGAAAAACGCAGGTGCTGCAATACTTGGATCAGACACAATAGGCTTCAAAACAAAGAAACAACAAAGAAGGATATTATATAATGATAAAGGGGGTCAATCCAACAAGATATAACCATCATAAATATCTTTGCTACCAACACATGAGCAACTACATATGTGAAACAAATACTAACTGAATTAGAAGGGGAAATAGAATGCAATGCATTCATTCTAGGAGAATTCAACACTCCACTCACTATGAAGGACAGATCCACCAGACAGAAAATAAGTAAAGAGACAGAGGCACTGAACAACATATTAGAACAGATGGACCTAACGGACATCTACAGAACACTTCATCCAAAAGCAACAGGACACACATTCTTCTCAAGCGCACATGGAACATTTTCAAGAAGAGACCACATACTAGACCACAAAAAAAGCCCCAGTGAATTAAAAAATATTGAAATTGTAACAACCAGTTTCTCAGATCACAAAGGTATGAAACTAGAAATAAATTATATAAAGAAAATGAAGAATCCCACAAACATATGGAGGCTTCACAACATGCTCCTAAATAACCAATGGATCAATGACCAAATAAAAACAGAGGTCAAGCAATATATGGAGACAAACGAAAACAATAATTCAACACCCTAAAATCTGTGGGACACAGCCAAGGCCGTGCTAAGAGGAAAGTATATTGCAATACAGACATATCTCAGGAAAGAACAATCCCATATAAGCAGTCTAAACTCACAACTAATGAAACTACAAAAAGAAATGAGGCCCAACATCAGTAGAAGGAGGGACATAATAAAGATTAGAGCAGAAATAAATAAAATTTGAAAGAGTAAAACAATAGCAAGAATCAATGAAAGCAAGAGCTGGTTCTTCGAGAAAATAAACAAAATAGATAAACCCCTAGCCAGACTTATTAAGAAAAAAAGAGAGTCTATACACATAAACAGAATAAGAAATGAGAAATGAAAAATCACTAGAGACACCACACAAATACAAAGAATCATTAGAGAATACTATGAAAATTATATGCTAACTGGATAACCTAGAAGAAATGAACAACTTTCTAGAAAAATGCAACCTTCCAAGGCTGACCAAGGAAGAAACAGAAAATCTGAGAAGACCAATTACCAGCAACAAAATCGAACTGCTAATCAAAAAACTACCTAAGAACAAAACCCCTGAACCAGACGGCTTCACCACTGAATTTTATCAAACATTTAGTGAAAACCTAATACCCATCTTCCTTAAAGTTTTCCAAAGAGTAGAACAGGGAATACTTCCAAAGTCATTCTATGAGGGCAGTATCACTCTAATACCAAAACCAGGAAAGACACCACAAAAAAAAGCAAATTACACACCAATATCCCTTATGAACATAGATCCAAAAATTCTCAACAAAATATTAGCATACCAAATTCAAAACTACATCAAAAATATCATCCACCATGATCAAGTGGGATTCATTTCAGGGATATAAGGATGGTGCAACATTCGAAAATCCATCAACATCATCCACCACATCAACAAAAAAGACAAAAAGGACATGATAATCTCCATAAATGCTGAAATAGCATTTGACAAAACTCAACATCCACTCATGATAAAAACTCTCAACAAAATGGATATAGAGGGCAAGTACCTCAACATAATAAAGGCCATATATGACAAACCCATAGCCAACATCATGCTTAACAGCAAGAAGTTGAAAGCTTTTCCTTTAATATCGGGAACAAGACAGGGATGCCCACTTTCCCCACTTCTATTCAACATAGTACTGGAGGTCCTAGCCATGGCAATCATACAACACAAAGAAATAAAAGGCATCCAGTTCAGCAAGGAAGAAATCAAACTGTCCCTGCTTGCAGATGACATGATACTGTACACAAAAAACCCTAAAGAACACATCCCTTCACTACTAGATCTAATATCTGAATTCAGCAAAGTTGCAGGATACAAAATTAATACACAGAAATCTCTGGCTTTCCTATACACTAACAATGAATTAGCAGAGAGAGAAATCAGGGAAACAATTCAATTCACAGTTGCATCAAAAAGAATAAAATACCTAGGAATAAACGTAACCATGGAAATGAAAGACCTATTCTCTGAAAATGACAAGACACTGAGAGAAATTAAAGATACCAATAAATAGAAATACATCAGCTGCTCATAGATAGGAAGAATTAATATTGTCAAAATGGCCATCCTGCCTAAAGCTTTCTATAGATTCAATACAATCGCAATCAAACTACCAACAGCATTCTTCCACGAACTAGAGAAAATCATTCTAAAATTCATATGCAACCACAGAAGACCCCGAATAGCCAAAGAAATCCGAAGAATAAAGCTAAAGGAATATGCTCCCCGACATCAAGCTCTACTACAAAGCCACAGTAATCAAGACAACTTGGTAGGGGTACAAGAACAGATCATTAGCCCAATGGAACAGACTAGAGGACCCTGATATAAAACCAACCACATATGGTCAAGTAATACATGATTAAGGAGCCATGGACATACAATGGGGAAATAGCCTTTTCAACAGCTGCTGTTGGCAAAACTGGACAGCTACAAGGGCAGAGACAAGATGGCGGCGTGAGTATAGCAGCAGAAATCTCCCAAAAACATATGTATTTTTGAAAATACAACAAATACAACTATTCCTAAAAGAGAGACCAGGACAACAACCAGACTACATCTACACCTGCGAGAACCCAGCACCTCACAAAGGGGGTAAGATACAAGCCACAGCCCAGCAGGACCCAAGTGCCCCTCACCCCAGCTCCCAGCAGGGGGAGAGGAGTGGGAGTGGGGAGGGAGAGGGAGCCGAGGACTGCTAAACACCCAACCATACCCACCCACACTGGAGCACACACAGTGTGTGGTGTGCTGGATGCTAGGGAAACAGGACAGAAAAACCTGCGAGTGGATCCCCGCAGCTGGCACCCCTGGGACAAAGAAATGCAAGTGCTTTTTTAAAGACTTAAAGAGACAGGGACTCCACAGCTGGATGGAGGTGCCCAGGACACTAAGCCTAGCAGCTGGGAACCCAGGGAACTCTGGGCACCCTAACCCCATGGATGGCAGAGCACCTCCAAAGCACCTCATGGTGATAAAGAGCCTTCCGCTGGTAAACCCTCCAGCGCGACTCCACCATAGCGGCAGAGGCCACGCCCACAGCAACCATCCACGGAGCTTCCTTCACAATGGCCGGGCAAGAATCAGACCTCATCTACGTGCAGCTGCCCAGCACACGCTGCTAGAGGTCACCATTCTCCCAGGAGAGGAAGGCAACAAACTAGCAAGAAGGGACATTCTCCCAGCTGACAGGTGCCGACTACCCACGACTATCTCTAATGCCATGAAAAGGCAGAAGAATTTGATACAGACCAGATTAACCCAGGCAGTCTCCACTGAAAAGGAATCTGGGGAGACAGACCTAACCAATATTTCTGAAAAAGAATTTAAAAGTAAGGTCATCACCATGCTGATGGACTTACAGAGAAATATGCAAGAGCTAAGGAGGGATAAAACAGAAATAAAACAATCTCTGGGAGGATTTAAAAGCAGAACGGATGAGATGCAAGAGCCCACGGATCGAACAGAAACCAGAGAACAGGAACGCACAGAAGCTGATGCAGACATAAAAGGATGTCCAGGATTGAAACAACATTAAGAGAACTGTGTGACCAATCCAGAAGGAATAATATCTGCATTATAGGGGTACCAGAAGAAGAAGAAGAGAGAAAAAAAGGACAGAAAGTGTATTTGAAAAAGTAATTTATGAAAACTTCCCCAAACTGGGGGAGGAAATAGTTGATCAGACCACAAAAATACACAGAACCCCCAACAGAACAGACCCAAAGAGGGCAAAACCAAGAAACATAATTAAAATGGCAAAGCACAAGGACAAGGACAGAATTTTAAAGGCAGCTAGAGAGAAGAAAAAAGTCAACTACAAAGGAAAACCCATCAGGCTATCATCAGACTTCTCAACAGAAACCTTACAGACCAGAAGAGAACGGCATGATATATTTAATGCAATGAAACAGAAGGGCCATGAACCAAGAATAGTATATCCAGCATGATTATCATTTAAATATGAAGGAGGGATTAAAAAATTCCCAGACAAGCAAAAGTTGAGGGAATTTGCCTCCCACAAACCACCTCTACAGAGTATGTTAGAGGGACTGTTCTGGATAGGAGGACTCCTAAGGCTGAATATATGTCACCAGAGAAAATAAAATCACAGCAAAGAAAGCAGACCAAATACTAACTAACGGCAAAAAATAAAATCAACTACCCACAAAAGCAGTCAAATAAAACACAAAAGAGCACAGAATAAAACACCCAACATACAAAGAATGGAGGAGGAGGAATAAGAAGGGAGAGAAACAAAGAATCATCAGTGTTTATAATAGCTCAATAAGCAAGTTAAGTTACACAGGAAGATATTACAGAAGCTAACTTTGAACCTTTGGTAATCACGAATCTAAAACCTGCAATGGCAATAAGTACTTATCCTTCAATAATCAACCTAAATGTAAATGGACTAAATGCACCAATCAAAAGACACAGTAACTGAATGGATAAAAAAGCAAGACCCATCTATATGCTGTTTCCAAGAGACTCACCTCAAACCCAAAGACACACACAGACTAAAAGTCAAGGGATGGAAAAAGATGTTTCATGCAAACAACAGGGAGAAAAAAGCAGGTGTTGCAGTACCAGAATCAGACAAAACAGACTTCAAAACAAAGACAGGAACAAGAGATAAAGAAGGATATTACATAATAAGGGAGCCAGTCCAACAAGAGGATATAAACATTATAAATATATATGCACCCAACACAGGAACACCAGCATATGTGAAACAAATACTAACAGAACTAAAGGAGGAAAGAGAATGCAATGCACTCATTTTAGGAGACTTCAACACACCACTCTCTCCAAATGATAGATCCACCAGACGGAAAATAAGGACACAGAGGCACTGAACAACACACTAAAACAGATCGACCTAATAAACATCAATAGAACGCTATGTCCAAAAGCAAAAGGATACACATTCTTCTCAAATGCACATGGAACATTCTCCAAATAGACCACATACTGGGCCACAAAAAGAGCCTCAGTAAATTAAAAAAGATTGCAATTCTACTAACCAACTTCCCAGACCACAAAGGTATAAAACTAGAAATAAATTGCACAAAGAAAGCAAAAAGGCTCACAAACACACAGAGGTTTAAAAACAAGCTCATAAATAATCAGTGGAGCAATGACCAAATTAAAATAGAGATCAAGCAATATATGGAAACAAATGACAAGACCAACACAAAGCCCCAATTTCTGTGAGACACAGCGAAAGCAGTCTTAAGAGGAAACTATATAGCAATCCAGGCATATTCAAAGAAGGAGGAACAATTCCAAATGAATAGTCGAACATCAAAATTACTGAAATTGGAAAAAGAAGAACAAGGCCTAAAGTCAGCAGAAGGAGGGACATAATAAAGATCAGAGAAGAAATAAATAAAACTGAGAAGAATAAAACAGAAAAAAATCAATGAAACCAAGAGCTGGTTCTTTGAGAAAATAAACAAAATAGATAAGCCTCTAGACAGACTTACAGGGAGAAAGAGAATTAACACACATAAACAGAATCAGAAACGAGAAAGGAAAAATCACGATGGACCCCACAGAAATACAAAGAATTATTAGAGAATACTAATGAAACCTATAAGGTAACAAGCTGGAAAACCAAAAGGAAATGGACAACTTCCTAGAAAAATACAACCTTCCAAGACTGACCAAGGAAGAAACAGAAAATCTAAACAAACCAATTACCAGCAGAGAAATCGAATCGGTAATCAAAAAACTAACCAAGAAAAAAAACCCTGCACCAGATTTACCTCAGAATTTTATCAGACATACAGAGAAGATAGAATATCCATCTTCTTAAAGTTTTCTAAAAAATAGAAGAGGAGGAATACTCCCGAACTCATTATATGAAGCCAACATCACCCTAATACCAAAACTAGGTAAAGACCCCACCAAAAAAGAAAATTACACACCAATATCCCTGATGAATGTAGATGCAAAAATACGCAACAAAATATTAGCAAACCAAATTAAAAAACACATCAAAAGGATCATAAGCCATGACCAAGTGGAATTCATCCCAGCGATGAAGGATAGTACAACAATCAAAAAATCCATTAACATCATCCACCACATATATAAAAAGGACAAAAACCACATAATCATCTCCACAGATGCTGAAAAAGCATTCGACAAAATTCAACATCCATTCATGATAAAAACTCTCAACAAAATGGGTATAGAGGACAAGTACCTCAACATAATAAAGGCCATATATGATAAACCCACAGCTAACATCATACTGAACAGTGAGAAGCTGGAGGCTTTTCCTCTGAGATCGGGTACAAGACACAGATGCCCACTCTCCCCACTGTTATTCAACATAGTACTGGAGGTCCTAGCCATGGCAATCAGACAAAACAAATACAAGGAATCCAGATTGGTAAAGAAGTCTAACTGTCACTATTTGCAGATGACATGATATTGTACATAAAAATCCCTAAAGACTCCACTCCAAAACTACTAGAATAACAGAATTCAGCACAGTTGGAGGATACAAAATTAACACACAGAAATCTGTGGCTTTCCTATACACTAACAATGAATAGAGAAATCAGGAAAACAGTTCCATTCACAATAGCATCAAAAAGAATAAAATACCTAGGAATAAACCTAACCAAGGAAGTGAAAGACCTATAACCTGAAAACTATAAGACACTCTTAAGAGAAATTAAAGAGGACACTAACAAATTGAAACTCATACCATGCTATTGACTAGGAAAAATTAATATAGTCAAAATGGCCATCCTGCTAAAAGCAATCTAGAGATTTGATGCAATCCCTATCAAATTACCAACAGCATTCTTCAATGAACTGGAACAAATAGTTCAAAAATTCATATGGAGCCACCAAAGACCCGAATAGCCAGAGCCATCCTGAGAAGGAAGAGTAAAGTCAGGAGGTTCTCGCACCCCAACTTCAAGCTCTACTACAAAGCCACAGTAATCAAGACAATTTGGTACTGGCACAAGAACAGAGCCACAGACCAGTGGAACAGAATAGAGACTCCAAACATTAACCCAAACATATATGGCCAATTAATATTTGATAAAGGAGCCATGGACATACAATGGGGAAATGACAGTCTCTTCAACAGATGGTGCTGGCAAAACTGGACACCCACATGTACAAGTATGAAACTGGATCAGTCTAATCCCATTAACAAAAGTAAATTCAAAATGGATCAAATACCTGAATGTAAGTCATGAAACCATAAAACTCTTAAAAAAAAAACATAGGAAAAAATCTCTTAGACATAAACATGACCGATATCTTCATGAACATATCTCCCCAGGCAAGGGAAGCAAAAGCAAAAATGAACAAATGGAACTATATCAAGCTGAAAAGCTTCTGTACAGCAAAAGACACCATCAATAGAACAAAAAGGTATCCTACAGTATGGGAGAACATATTCATAAATGACAGATCCGAAAAAGGGGTGACATCCAAAATATATAAAGAGCTCATGAACCTCAACAAACAAAAAGCAAATAATCCAATTAAAAAATGGGCAGAGGAGCTGAACAGACAGTTCTCTATAAAAGAAATTCAGATGGCCAACAGACACATGAAAAGATGCTCCACATCGCTAATCAGCAGAGAAATGCAAATTAAAACCACAATGAGATATCACCACACACCAGTTAGGATGGCCAACATCCAAAAGACAAACAACAACAAATGTTGGCAAGGTTGTGGAGAAAAGGGAACCCTCCTACACTGCTGATGGGAAGGTAAACTAGTTCAACCATTGTGAAAAGCAGTATGGAGGTTCCTCAAAAAGCTCAAAATAGAAATACCATTTGACCCAGGAATTCCACTTGTAGGAATTTACCCTAAGAATGCAGCAGCCCAGTTTGAAAAAAAGATGCACCCCTATGTTTATCGCAGCACTATTTGCCATTACTCCATTCTTGCGTTCTGTGATTCTGCTGCTGTTTTGTTCCTTCAGTTTTTCTTTATTCTTATACTCCACATGAGTGAAATCATTTGGTACTTGTCTTTCTCTGCCTGGCTTATTTCACTGAGCATAATACCCTCTAGCTCCATCCATGTTGTTGCAAATGGTAGGATTTGTTTTCTTCTTATGGCTGAATAATATTCCATTGTGTATATGTACCACATCTTCTTTATCCATTCATCTACTGATGGACATTTAGGTTGCTTCCATTTCTTGGCTACTGTAAACAGTGCTGTGATAAACATAGGGGTGCATCTGTCTTTTTCAAACTGGGCTGCTGCATTCTTAGGGTAAAATCCTAGGAGTGCAATTACTGGATCAAATGGTATTTCTATTTTGAGCTTTCTGAGGAACCTCCATATTGCTTTCCACAATGGTTGAAGTAATTTACATTCCCACTAGCAGTGTAGGAGGGTTCCCCTTTCTCCACAACTGCACCAACATTTGCTGTTGTTTGTCTTTTGGATGGTGGCAATCCTTACTGGTATGAGGTGATATCTCACTGTGGTTTTATTTGCATTTCTTTGATGATGAGCGATGTGGAGCATCTTTTCATGTGTCTGTTGGCCATCTGAATTTCTTCTTTGGAGAACTGTCTCTTCAGCTCCTCTGCATATTTTTTAATTGGATTATTTGCTTCGTGTTTGTTGAGGTGCAAGAGCTCTTTATATAATTTGGGTGGCAACCCTTTACTGGATCTGTCATTAATGAATATATTCCCCCATAGTTTAGGATGCCTTTTTGTTCTATTTATGGTGTCCTTTGCTGTAAAGAATCTTCTCAGCTTGATATAGTCCCACTTGTTCATCTTTGCTTTTGTTTCCCTTGCCCAGGGAGATATGTTCATGAAGAAGTCACTTATGTTTATGTGCAAGAGATTTTTGCCTATGTTTTTTTCTAAGAGTTTTATGGTTACATGGCTGAGATTCAGGTTGTCAATCCATTTTGAAATTACTTTTGTGTATGGAGTTAGACAATGATCAAGTCTCATTCTCTTACGTGTAGCTGTCCAGTTTTGCCACCACCAGCTGTTAAAGAGGCTGTCATTTCCCTATTGTATGTCCTTGGCTCCTTTATCATACATTAATTGACCATATCCATTTGGGTTAATGTCTGGAGTATCTATTCTGTTCCACTGATCTGTGGTTCTGTTCTTGTGCCAGTACCAGAGTGTCCTGATATCTGTGGCATTGTAGTAGTGCTTGAAATTGGAGAGCGAGATCCCCTCCACTTTATTCTTCTTTCTCAGGATTGCTTTGGCTATTTGGGGTCTTTGGTGGTTCCATATGAATTTTTGAACTATTTGTTCCAGTTCGTTGAAGAATGCTGTTGGTAGTTTGATAGGGATTGCATTGAATCTGTAGATTGCTTTGGGCAGGATGGCCATTTTGATATTAATTCTTCCTAGCCAAGAGTATGGGATGAGTTTCCATTTGTTAGTGTCCTCTTTAATTTCTCTTATAGTTTTCAGGATATAGGTATTTCACTTCCTTGGTTAGGTTTATTCCTAGGTATTTTATTCTTTTTGATGCAATTGTGAATGGAATTGTTTTTCTGATTTCACTTCTGTTAGTTCATCGCTAGTGTATAGGAAAGCCACAGATTTCTGTGTGTTGATTTTGTATCCTCCAACTGTGCTGAATTCCGATATTAGTTCTAGTAGTTTTGGATTGGAGTCTTTAGGGTTTTTTATGTACAATATCATGTCATCTGCAAATAGTGACATTTTGACTTCTTCTTTACCAATCTGAATTCCTTGTATTTCTTTGTTTTGTCTAATTGCCATGGCTAGGACCTCCAGTACTATGTTGAATAACAGTGGGGAGAGTGGGCATCCCTGTCTTATTCCTGATCACAGAGGAAAAGCTTTCAGCTTCTCACTGTTAAGTATAATATTGGCTGTGGTTATATCATATATGGACTTTATTATGTTGAAGTACTTGCCCTCCATACCCATTTTGTTGAGAGTTTTTATCATGAATGGATGTTGATTTTTTTCAAATACTTTTTCAGCATCTATGGAGATGATCATGTGGTTTTTGACCTTTTTGTTGATGTGGTGGATGATGTTAATGGATTTTCGAATGTTGTACCATGCTTGCATCTCTGAGATGAATCCCAGTTGGTCCTGGTGTATGATCCCCTTGATGTATTTTTGAATTTGGTTTGCTAATATTTTGTTGAGTATTTTTTCATCTATGTTCATCAGGGATATTGGTCTGTAATTTCTTTTGGTGAGGTCATTGCCTGGTTTTGGTATTAGGGTGATGCTTGCTTTATAGAATGAGTTTGGGAGTTTTCTCTCCTCTTCTGTTTTATGGAAAACTTTAAGGGGAATGGGATTTATGTCTTCTCTGTATGTCTGATAAAATTCCATGGTAAATCCATCTGGCCCTGGGGTTTTGCTCTTGGATAGTTTTTTGATTACCGCTTTAATTTTGTTGCTGGTAATTGGTCTGTTTAGATTTTCTGTTTCTTCCTTGGTCAGTCTTGGAAGGTTGTATTTTTCTAGGAAGTTGTCCATTTCTTCTTGGTTTTCCAGGTTGTTACCTTAAAGGTTTTCATAGGATTCTCTAATGATTCTTTGTATTTCTGTGGGGTCCTTCGTGAATTTTCTTTTCTCAATTCTGATTCTGTTGATGTGTGTTGATTCTCTTTTTCTCTTAATAAATCTGGCCAGAGGCTTATTTTGTTTATTTTCTCAATGAACCAGCTCTTGGTTTCATTGGTTTTTTTCTATTGTTTTATTCTTCTCAATTTTATTTTTTTCTTTTTATTATGTCCCTCGTTCTTCTGACTTTAAGTATCATTTGTTCTTCTTTTTTCAATTTTGATCATTGTGACGTTAGACTATTCATCTGGGATTGTTCTTCCTTCTTTAAACAGGCCTGGATCGCTATATACTTTCCTCTTAAAACTGCTTTTGCTGCATCCCACAGAAGTTGGGGCTTTGTGTTGTTATTTGTTTACATATATTGCTTGATCTGTACTGTAATTTGGTCATTGATCCATTGATTATTTAGGAGCATGTTGTTAAGCCTCTATGTTTGTGAGCCTTTTTGTTTTGTCAAATTTATTTCTAGTTTTATACCTTTGTGGTCTGAAAAGTTGGTTAGTAGAATTGCAATCTTTTTGAATTTACTGAGCTCTTTTTGTGGCCTAGTATGTGGTCTATTCTGGAGAATGTTCCATGTGCACTTGAGAAGAATGTGTATTCTGCTGCTTTTGTGTGTAGAGTTCTATAGATGTCTATTAGTTCCATCTGTTGTAGTGTGTTGTTCAGTGCCTCTGTGTCCTTATTTTCTGTCTGGTGGATCTGACCTTTTGAGTGAGTGGTGTGTTGATGTCCTCTATTTCCTCCTTTAATTCTGTTAGTATTTGTTTCACATATGTTGGTGCTCCTGCATTTAGTTTTAAGAAAGGGCTGGGTTGTTCTGCCTCACTTATTCATGGCAGTATGCCTGGAACGGTTGGTCCCACAGCACTGCTTTCGTTTCTGGAATTGCTGCTTTGATCAATATTTTGGGTTATGTTATTTACTAAAGATTAAGAAATCTTAAATACATAAGATTTTCCATACATGAGCCCAATCACCAACACATAACTGCAAAAACAGGTGCGGGAATTAGCAGGGGCCATGGGCCACCTATGAGGTTTCCTGTTTTCAAGATTCCTCCTCGTGCCTGGACCTTGTCAAACAGCATTAGCAGCATTACCTGCGCCATCTCCCCCTTTTTTATTTTTTGCAGCTAAATGAAGCATCTTCAATTTCAAATGGGTTGTTCGTATTCCTTTGCTCAGCAGTTGGATGAAGACTGGGAAAAGGAATAGAAGTGAAAGTATAATTAATGCTGTACTTTCAAAATTTATAAAAAAGGGAAACCAAGCAGTATGGGTAGTGCACTGTTGCAGGGTAGCCAGGAAAGAAGTAGCAACTTCAGGAGCTGTGGCTAAGGATATGTGAGCTTCACTAATACCTTTTATCTTTTTTTGTAAACTGGCCATATTTAAAGAAATATTAGAATTATCTTAAATGCCTAATAAATTATTTTTTACACTATCCCAAAAAGTCTTGGTGGAATTATATAAATAGGGAGTCACACAAATCCATTTATACTGGCTGTGATATTTGGTGGTTAAGCGAGTTTTTAAATTTTGGACTTGGTTTCTTACATACAGCAGGGTTTTTTTTTAGAACATTAAGTCATGCTTTAATCTTTTTATTAATTTGCTTTTGTAAATATAAAGCTACTGAAACATTTTTGCTTAAAGTGTCTACGTGGTTGGCTGTGTGGATTTTTTGTACTAAAGCAGTAGCAGATAATGCAAATGAACTAATGAGTGTAATTAATGCAGTGATTCTCAATATTAAGGCAGCTACAAATCACTTTGGGCAGTTTAAAGCATGATTAACAAACTGAAGAACTTGTATCCCTGGGTCATCATACCAGGGCTCTTTGAAAACTACAGGAAGAACAACATAAGAAGGCTGATGTATAAGCATAAAAACAGTAGGACTGTAAGTAGGGTCTCTTCCAGGGCATTAACTTTAGATTTTAATTTTTGATTAATAATCTCTTGAGTGGCTAAATCCAATGATACATTTTTAGACAACTGATCAGTAAGCGGCAATATGGGTCTCTTATATTAGGGCTACAGCTGAAAGAGAAAGGGAAGTTTCTAAGGTAATGAGTGCAGCAATACCAAGAATGAGAGCTGCCACAAAACACTTTCTTTGAAGTAAGAGAGTGCTAGTATCAAGAAGTGCTTGTAGCCCATAATCATTAAACCACATAGAATTTAAAGTAACAAAAATCATTAAATATGGGGGATGGTGCAAAAATGACTTTTGCATTATTTTTTATAGAAATACAGGTAAAAAGAGTACAATTATAATTTATAATGAATTTATCTATAGTTTTGCTAATATTTATGGATATATAATTTTGTAATAGCAAAAGGGCATATAAAGTTTGCAAACAGCTTGAAGTTGATAAACAGCTTTTCCTGTGGGTCTATGCAATATTATTGGTCTGCCAGAAGCTACAACTCACCATAATTCAGACTGTAGGAAAGATTTTTCATTTAGAGATGTAGTTCATATGGGTGGGACTCAAGCATAGCAATAAACAGAATTTTACTAGTAATAGGCAAACCCTGAAGGTGATCTACAGCTTCGGCTTTGTCAGCTTTTCTATCTGGTCTCAGGTCGGAGGGTCACTTTCTTGAGTTGATTTTGCTAATCGCCACTGCGGGGGAAGACTTGATCGCGACTGGCAAGCTTTTCAGGAATCTTGCAGAGCGAGGTTTTGTAAACGCTGTACTAGAAGTTCTTCAAGTTTTTTTTGGGCAGGGACTTTCACTTCGTCTTGGGAAGTTGTGTGGGGGAGGAGGTGGTGGTTGAGACTTGTTTGATGAGTCTGTCTGGTACCCACATGGGTGTATCTGAGTCCTGTTTAAAAATACAAGCATACTTTCTCCCACAGGTTATTAAAACATCAGGCTCTTTTTATTGCCCTGTAAGCAGGTGTTTCTATTTTGCTAAAGGTTTGGAATTAGTTGAAGACAAAAAGCCACAAAATCATTTTTTTTAGTTTACTTAATTTTATGTAACCAATACCTGTTTTGCTGAAATCTAGTTCTTTACTAATTTAGGAGTAATTAGTGACTACAAATGACAACAGACTTATAAATGACAATGTTTAAAGATTTGATGAGAGTTTACTGTAAGACAGTTGATATAAGGAAATCTGGATATTTTTGTAACATAAAACATTCAGTTATAAGGTTTAGCATTATCCTCTTTGACAGTGCTTTCCAGATACATATATATTAAATAAGTAAGCCAAATTAGCCAAATATTTTCCCCAATGAGGAGAAAAAATTCTTTTGACATGTTCCAGGGTCCCTCTGGAAAATATCAGAGTTAACTAGAGGTAAAAGCACCTATTTAAAATTTGATTTTGGAAAGCTGTCAGAAAATTTTTAAGGCACTTGCCTAAACAGCCTAAATAAAATTATAAGTCACTATAAAACAATACTTATCTATTTAACTAGAAGCCTAAATAAAATTATAAGTCACTATAAAACAATACTTATCTATTTAACTAGAATTGCAATAAAAATTTTAAAGGCAAATACAAAAGGCTACACAGTTGTTAGTAAAATTTAGCTTTTAGTCTTTTTAATATTGATTTTATTTTAAATACTTTATTAAAATTTTAAGCATGAGAAACTACTTTGATAAAACATTTTTAAAACTTTTTGCAATTTTTTAACATTAAAAGCTAATAGTTTTAAAAAACCTTGTTCTTATAACTAAGAACAAAATTTTAATTTTGCTGTGTACCTGATACTGAGACTTATTTGCTTTAACTTTATATAGTATGACCATATTAATTTTTCCACAAAATTTCTCACATTTGTAGATATACAGTGTAACACACTGTAACACACAATTAAGATGTTTACGTACTACACTTATTTTACTTATTTTTAACAACTATGCTAGATTAGTTATAAAACCTTTACCAAATAAACAAAGTCAAGCCTCTTTTTAAGCATTTTTTTTTAAAGATTTAACAGATAACATTAACTTCAATGACTTTAGGTAAACTTAGGCAGCTGATAATCATAAGGACATGTCCATTTCACTTTAATTTAAATTAGCATTAATGCTTAATCTTTTATTAGAATTTTTTGAAAGTTTTAGAATGCCCAATTTTTATAAGTGCTTGTTTTCAAATTAATTTTTATTAATACCATCCAGAGTTAAAAAATATTTTTTATTCATTTAGACACACAAACATACAGACTGAGACACAATGACTACAGTTAGCAACACTTTTCATAAAAGAACATATACACAGACAGATAAACTGATACAAAGATGAGTTACTAATATTTAATTGCCTTTCTTTTTTTTAGTTTATTTGATTATAGATATTTTGGAATAATCTGGAGGCTTTTTAACTAGTTGAACAGCACCTATTTTAAAAAAATTATATTGGGCTGCAGTTTCTCCTAAGTTTTTTTCTTTTTTTTGGAATTAATTTTTTATTATAAAGGGGGGCAGAGGCCAGCATCACTCGAGGTTTTGCTACAGAGTAGCAGTGTCATCCATCTATAAGATAAGGCCTTTGCCAATGTTAAAGTGTAAGGTGTCAAGGGACTATAGTTTTTGCAGGCAACTTTTAATTTTTTTAATAATTTATATGGGATGGGCTCCCAGGAGACCCTTTTACCATCAAATTTTACTCCAAAAATAATTAGGTAACACACAAATTTTATGTCTCCTTCTTGTTCTGCTTGCTTTAAGGCAGCCCTTACTCCAGTAGGAGTCTTTTAATCAAATCTGGGGTTGGAGGCTGGAATGGTGATGGTCTTTGAGTTTTACTAATAGCAGTAGACTGAGAACGTCTTACAAAGGGATTCTTGGAGGAAGGATTTTTCCTTAAAGCAGAGGTAACTAATTTAGGTGGATAATTTTTATTATATTTAGCAGCTTCTTCCTCTAAATCTGCCTGATCTGTGGGGTCAAGGACGTTGTCATCATCTGGAGGAGCTGATGCCAGCATGACTTCAGGTGTTGTTTGTTTCTCCTTTTGGTAACTAAAGGAGTATCCTTATCAACTTTCCCAAGGGGATCTTCCTTTTTGTCTCTTACTTTATTAGTGCATTACATATCCTTTCCTATTACCTTTTGTTTTCTGCCTATTGCCTTCCTCTTGAGACCCAGAGTTGGATAGTTTTTGTGGGAGGGTCTTTACCTGCTGTTTAGGTTCTAAAACCTTTTTGATTAAATTTCACAATGCAAAGGCATATGCAGGGACCTTCTTAGGTCTGTGGCTGACATAATATTCCCTTATCTCTTCTTCAACCTTCTGCAAGGTTGCAAGACTCACTGTGCCTTGGTCAGGAAACCAAGGACAACATTCCTGGACAAAATGTAAGAATTTTGCTAATTGTCCATTCGTGACTTTTATACTTTTACTTACAAGCATATGCATTAAAACTTTAATAAAGAGTCCTCTTTCTTTAGACTCAGTATGGACCATGGCTTCTCAAAGTTCTGACCTATCTGCCCTTTCTCACCCTGTCTTCCTTCACAGAGGGGTCTTGAGCACCCTGAGCAGAATCCTATCTGTCCCTGAAAATGCCGCAGTATAAAGAGCTTACCTTTGTGCCCCATGTTGGGCACCACTTGCCGGAGTCCAGCTCCAGCTGAGGTGTGGGTCACGAAGGAAAGGACAGCGTCGGTGAGTGAGGAGATGAGTGAGGAGACCAAACACCCGATCAAGGTTATAACATCTCCTGACATCAAGCGGCAGGGTCTTTATTTTTATATTTTTGAAGATTTACATAATGTTAAACATTTTTTAAATTATGAATAATAATTTTTTCTGTCAGTTTACATAATTTCAGCTTATTACCCTTAAGTAAATATTCTTTCTTTTAATAGTATATGCTTAATATTTAATTTTTAACTTTCCCCTAGTCTATTGTGATTAGTAATTCATGTAAGCTACGTGCTAGATTCTAAACAGAAAATGGCGTAAGACAGCATGTGGGTTAAGTGTGTGGGGCTATGGTTTTTACTTTAAGCATGTAAGATTATATAGACTTTTAGACATGTGTCTAAGGTATGTGTCTAAGGCTATATAAAGTTTAAGCAGGTTATATAAAATGCAAGCTATGTTTTTTGGTTATTAAGTGTAGCTATATTATTAACTAAATCCTATCCTACACATGTGGGTTGAGGCTTACATTTAAAATTTAGGGATGGTACTCCCATTACCCATTCCTTAACATTTCTACAAATACAATAAAAACACTTTATTTTTTAATAATATTTATTTCACAATTTTAGATGTTTACACCTTTTCTCCTGCATCTACAGGCACTAGGGCCTTGCAGTCTTCTTTATCCATTATATAATAACATTAAATCTGCTCTTACTACCTTACTATTAACATAATAATATTTTGTTATGAATTTATTAAAAACTTTTATATATGGGATATTTAGAAATATAAATTTTCCTATTTTGCTTATAAATTTTTTCTTTGAGGGGGATACTAGGGGTGTCTTCTAATATAAGCAACATAAAAGGGGGCTGTGGGCAGTGGGGACTATTAATCTTTATTACTTTGCTGTTTCATATGTTTTTTGGGAAAATGGGTTTTTCCATGGCCCAGGTTCCCATAACTTTTTTCTCCCAATATTTTAAAGAAATCTTGGTTAGTCATGTTTAAATTGTTACAAAAGGGAGGACAAACTGCATTTAGTTTTAAGAAAGGCCTGGGTTGTTCTGCCTCACTTATTTGTGGCAGTATGCCTGGAATGGTTGGTCCCGTAGCACTGCTTTCGTTTCCGGAATTGCTGCTTTGATCAATATTTTGGGTTATGTTATTTACTAAAGATTAAGAAATCTTAAATACATAAGATTTTCCATATATGAGCCCAATCACCAACATATAACTGCAAAAACAGGTGCAGGAATTAGCAGGGGCCAGCTATGAGGTTTCCTGTTTTCAAGATTCCTCCTCGTGCCTGGAGCTTGTCTAACAGCATGAGCAGCATGGCCCGCGCCATCCTTTTATCTCTCTCTCTGTCAGCTTCTCTGTGTTCCTGTTCTCTGATTTCTATTCCATTAATGGCCTCTTGCACCTCGTCCGTTCTGCTTTTAAGTCCTTCCAGAGATTGTTTTATTTCTGTATTCTCCCTCCCAACTTTATCCGTTAGCTCTTGCATTTTTCTCTGCAACTCCACCAGCATGGTTATGACCTTTATTTTGAGTTCTTTTTCAGGAAGATCGGTTAAATCTATCTTCCCAGGTTCCCTCTCAGGGGATTTCTGGGTTATTCTGGTCTGTATCAAATTCTTCTGCCTTTTCATGGCAATAGAGGTTGTCGTGTGCAGTTGGCGCATGTGTCAGCTGGGAGAACAAAGTCCCTTCCTGCTCCTCATTGCCTTCCTCTCCTGCGAGAATGGCGACCCCTAGAGGCTGTGCTGTGCAGTAGCGCCCTAGTGAGGTCTCTGAGTCTGGCCCAGGCGGCTACGGAGTAGGCTCTGCGGGGCTGCTGTGGGCCCTGGCCGGTCTCAGGCTGCTCCTCTGATATGACGGGGCAGAGCCGGAGGGGGAACAGGCAGGAGGCTGTTTATCACCATTAGGGGCCTCAGAGCTGTGCTGCCCCCCAGGGGGTTAGGGTGCCCGGAGTTCCCTGGAATTCCCAGCTGCTGGGCTGAGTGTGCTGAGATGCTTCTGTCCAGCTAAGACTTTCTGTCCCTTTAAGACTTTCAAAAAGCACTTGCTTTTCTTTTGTCCCATGGGCCCCTCCTGCTGGGACCCTCTCACAGGTTTTACTGTTCCATTTCCCTAGTATCCAGCACACCTCGTACTGTGTGTCTGCGCTCCCGGTGCAGATGACTAGGGCTGGGTATTTAGCAGTTCCGGGCTGCCACTCCCTCTCCGCTCCGACTCCTCTCCTCAGGCTGGGGAGCTGGGGTTGGGGGCACGCTCGGGTCCCGCCAGGCCATGGCTTGTATCTTACCCCCTTCGTGAGGAGCTGGGTTCTCGCAGGTGTAGATGTAGCCTGGCTGTTGTATTGTATCTTCTGGTCTCTCTTTTAGGGATGGTTGTATTTGTTGTATTTTCAAAAATATATATGGTTTTGGGAGGAGATTTCCATTGCCCTACTAATGCTGCCATCTTGGCTCCCTTCCATAGTCGGCTTATTTTGTAAATAAACTGATAAATGTTTTATAAAGTTCTTAATTTTAATTTATAAATAAGGTAAATTTCAATGGCTCTAACCATGTAAAGAAAACGTCTTTGAGATCATTAATATTTTTCAGAACATAAAGATATTCTAACACTTAAGAGTTTGAAAATCACTGCTTTGGAGTTGTGGCCTTGTCAAATTAGTGTTCCCCTGTGATGCCACAGAGCCTGTGGAGAAGTTTTTCCTTAGAAATTCAGTGTTTCTAATGAACATGCAGCTTTCCACTGTTGTCAGTCTAGGTTAAGGTATATCTTTGAAGAGAAATTGTCCGTTTCATCAAAGTTGTTTAACTATCACTAATAGGTGTCTGTATGATATTTTGTCATGTCCCTCTTTCTTCACTCAAGAGATTGAAAATTAGTGGTTTTTCTTTATACTGATCGGCCTGGCTACAGACAAAAATTTTCCTGGTTTTTTAATAATTATTAATTTTATCAATTTTGTTAACCTTATTATAAATTATTTTATAAGTTATTATAAAAGTCATGTAAATTTAATTAGTAATTGTATAAAATTAGATCCTTGCACATTTAACCCAAATGAGATTTTGGTGATGGCCCTGTAAGTCCTTAGAACACATTATGACAATGGTGATATAATGAACTGCAGCAATATTCAGAAGATCTACAGGCCTCATTGAACCAGTGCTTTTCAATGCATGGGCAAAAAATTCATTTAAATGGATAACAGACCAATAGGTTTCAATATAATAAAGTATGAAAACTTTATTTATATGGATTCAGACTTCACACTGCAGTTAAACTGTTGAATTTTGATGCAGTATGAGAGAGGAATATCTAAATTAATCTGTATAATGAATCGCAAGTTGACATAAGCACTTCTGTTGTACACTGAAAAATAACAGTTGTCTCAAGAAAAGCACCTGTGCAACTAACTATTTTGAGTTGTGAGCCACTTTTTCATGAACATCACTTTCACTTGAAAAAATAACTGACAAACTATTATTTGAACTTGGGTACCTAGAAGACATTTTCTTAAAAATTAACAAAGTGAGCGTATTACTTCAAGGAAAACAAATGCATTATTTACTGCCAAATTAAAACTTTCAAGTACAAATTCAAAGTTTGGAAAATGTGTATCTATGAGCCTTAGCAGTTTCCGAAGAATTCTGTGGTAAAGAAGGTAGTAATTTTAACAAATGATTTTTTGATATATAATGCAGCAGTATGTAAACCATTTGGTCTCAGGACCTTTTCAAATTTTTTTAGATGATTAAGGTTCCCAAAGAACTTTTATTTATGTGGATCATATGTACCAATATTTACTAATCAGACATTAAAACTAAGTACTTAAAATTAAAGCTTATTTAAAAATAACAATGACAAACCTATTACATGCATTTTGATGGAAAATAACTGTATTTTTTTTAAAACTCTAGGGAGAGGAGTGCCACTGTTTTACATTTTTAAAAATCCCTTTCCTGTCCTGAAGGACTCTCTTACATGCTTCTGCACTCACTATTCCCACATCACAGGTCAGGCCATGTGGCCTCTGGAAAACTCTAAGAACAAGCATGAAAAAGGCAAATAACATCTTAGTATTACTATGAAAACAGCTTTCACCTCACATAACCCTGGAAACCCTTTCCCATATTTTCTATTGTTATAAGTTAACCTTAGCAGAATGAGGTACAAAGACCAATACCAAGTGCTCTTTTTTTTTTACTCTATTAAGGACTCCCTTTTAAGCAAAATCTATTTTTTAGGCTTTATACCTAATCAAATCAAAGCAGTTACCACTACTCTAGTCCCCAACTAATATATGCTAATACTACTTCTGGATCCCTTATAAACATATATAAATACATATATGTATGTGTGAGCCTGTGTATAAATATATATAATCTTATACATGCACAGAATACATGGAAATACACCAAAACATTATTAGCAGGATTACAGGTAGTTTTGATCTTTTTATCTTTATTTTTCCCAATATTCTATATGTAGTTCCATTTTTAAAAAAAAGTGGAAAATGTTTTCTTTTACCCTCTTCCTGTGGCAAGCATTCTTTTCCGAAGGAGTGTGCTCTGGCCTTGGGGAACCAGTAGGCCTAAGTAACTACACGGAGGCAGAAAATGAGAAAATTACACCAGGAAACAGAATACAGAAGACCCCAGGTTAACATATCAAAGAACTAAAACTGAGAATTCTAATCCATGAATCTTGGATTTTTTAGTAAAAATATGTTCTTACAGAATGATGATGCTTCTTAGAGTATCAGCAGGAACTATGTATACTAATAAACTTGTTACTAATAGCTTTCTGTACCTTTTGAAATGTTTAAACTTACTCTTCTTTTTGAACTTATCACAGAATTTAGTTCTTTAAAATTCATACTTTAAATGAATTAAATAAACTGTTTTTTTTAAAGGGGACCTCAATCTTTGTGGAGATTTTCACTGTTCATGAAAATGTGCCTTGGCCAAAAAGAACTGAAGCAAAGGGCCAATAACAAAGCAATGAGATAAAAGGCTCTGAATTCTTCTAATTAGGGATCTCAACTCTATTGCTTAAGTAACTGGGGCCTGCAATGCCACACCAACACATTACAGTTGTGTCAGTGCCACCCATTACACCACAAAGAACATGAAAAGGACAGAACCTGAAGCAGAATCACTTAAAACTCTTCCACTTAATCTGCAGAGGAGAGGCAGCACAAAGCAGTAGTTAAATAAAACTCAAGACTCTGGAGCAGATTATCTGCGTTCAGATTCTGGCCCCACCACCCTGGGCAATTGACTTAAAGTCACTTGCCTCAGCTTCCTTACCCAAGAAATGGAGAGGATAGAAAAATAAATTACTACCTACAAGATTGTTAGAAGGATTAAATGTGTCAATATTTGTGAAGGGCTGGAACATAGTAAATATTTGTTGGAAGAAAAAGAAACAGAAACCCTGAACTTAAAGTTCACCTTAAAATAAATGATGAAATAACTGTAGAGATACAGAAAAGCCAGATCAGATAATTCATAATACTGCATACTCAATTTTCTAGCTTCTTACAAAGGTATAGCAGTGAGGTGTTCAATTATCTTTTAACATCACAAGAGTCCAAACTGCTAAAGGACAAATCATTTTCAGGGACTTCACAGACTTTAGCTATACATAATGTAACGTATCTTTCTGTGTATGTAAACTGAACAAGAAAATGTTCTGTTTTTGAAATAAGGAAGGATACATTAAATACTAGCAAGGACAGGGGGCCTCAGTTCCTCTGTAACTATTGAAGAAAAGCAAAAAACCTGCCCATGTGTAGTAAATATGTTCAAAGTTTAAATGGTAGAAATGAACAATCATGTAAAACTAAGACTGAAACCAATTTCCTAAAGAAATGAAGTGTTTCAGGTTGAGGCACAGGAAGCAAGTACAAGCTGAATTGCACACATATTGTTCTGCCAGAAAGCAGGAAAGCAATCAACGACCCACCAGGTTAGATCACAATGATAGAGCAGTCTGTAAGTCCGGGAAGAGGAAGTCCCAGGGCAAAATACCTCTAAAAACAAAAATCAGTCAAAGGGAAAAATGAAGATTAAAACACATTTATTGATTATAAACTGCAGTCCAGGGCTGTCTCTCACTCCTGCTCCAGCAGAAGCAAGCAGGCAAGCACCTCCCCTTAACCTCTCAGGTTCAGATAAGCCCTCAGTTGCCCAGGTAATTACCCATTGATATGCAGATGAACTTCTCTCCACCCCTGAGAATATACATTTGCACTAAAGCCAAGCTAGATATTCTGGAAATATTATAATTTTACCCACAGGCCACCCCTCCAGAAATCTCACTTTACAATCTAATCGTTACCCCTGGGTGAAAAAACTGAAGCACTGTGACCAGACTAATGACATAAAAATAGAAACAGCAATCCTCAAACCAGAGGATTCACCTAAATTCAAAGTCCAATGCAGATTAAGTCCATAGCCTGTCCATTCCATAGGCAGGAGCTGAGGATTCAGATCAATCACCACGTGGCAGCTGCAGCCAGCGGGTGCAATCAGGCCACAAGGACTGTAGGAGAAAATGACCTTAAGGGTGGTAAGATACATGTTTTACTGACACCAGCACCGGCAAATCTTGTCCATCAGGTAGGATAAATGCAAGAGAGTGGTCCTGTGATATAAAACAGTGGCAGGAATGAGATCTCGTCCTGGTCTAGTATACCAGACTGAATTTCACTCCCCTCCCTGTGGGAGTTACAGATGGGTCAATATATAGGGCTATGGGAGGTACATGCACTGGCCATAAAGATAAAACAAAACTTCCCTGCAAGATGCTCTTACCTCCTGGATGTTTTGGGTACACTACCATGATTTGGGGGGGCCATTCAGCTGTTACTCCAGGAATACACATGAGACCAGCTTCCAGGTCTTTCTCCCAAGGAGCCAGAAGGGCCAGCTTTGCTGGTCCATGTGTTGAAATGTCCAGGGCCATGTCCATTCAACAGTGTCTCCAGGGTTTAATGCAATAGGGGCAGGCAGCAGGATGTTGCTCTGCTGGCCATATCCTGGCTTTAATAACTCTTCTTTGGTTTGCACATAAAGTTATATAGGAGAGGAAGCAAGGTGTCTGAGCATATCCACAGGGCTCAAAGCTCCTTTAGGTGGCTTCTCATTCAAACACAACAACACTGTCCATAGGCAAACTGACCAACCATGCAGACTACTGGTGTCCAGCTTTAGGCGAGATTTCAACAAACCATTGCACCTCTCTATCATACCTGCCCTGGTAAGATTATATGGTACATGAAATTTCCACTTTATTCCTAATTGCTGCATCCATTCTTGAAATGCACGTCCAGTAAATTGGGTGCCTTGATCGCTCTCAATAACCTGTGGCCAGCAATAGGCTGCAAAGAGATGCTCCAGGCCCCTCTTGGTGGTTTGCTGATCTGCAAGACATGCAGGAAAAGCAAACAATAGTCCAGTAGCCATGTCCACACAAGTCATGGCATACCAATGTCCTTCTGATATGGGCAGAGGCCCAATATAGTCTATTTGCCAACTGACAAGAGGTATTGGCCTCTTTACTATTATCCCATGTTGCTGTGGGACTTGGTGTAAGTCCCTCTTAGAGCACACAAGGCACTCCTTCCGGGCTCTGCTGACTTCTTCAAATGTCAATGGCAAGCCCCACCTACACGTTACAGCCCACACAGTCTTTTGCCCCACATGCAACAAATGCTGTAGTAGCCATTGGGCCACATCAGAGGCAGGCTTTCCTTCTAGCCAGCACACCTGGGCCAATGTGTCTGCTTCATCATTCCCTGGGGATGCCAAAGGCAAATGACCAGTCAAATGATATACAATAACAGTCTTAGTCTGACCAGAGGCCCACAGGTTTTGCCACAACTCTTGTCCCTGAAGGGGCCGGTGACCAACCATCCAGTTGGCATGATACCATGTTGGTAGCCACAGGGTCAAACCCCAGTAGATGGCCCAACTGTCAGTGCAGACAACTACGGGGGAAGGCTCATGGGTGATCACAAGCCATACTGCCCGCAACTCAGCCCACTGACTGCTCTTACCCTCTCCAACCTCCATCCATATTGTCTCAGTCTTAGGATGGAAAGCCACAGGCTCCACTTCGGGGGCTGCCCACAACTGGAGCCGTCTGTGTACCAAGCATCTTCAGGTATAGGGGCTTTTCCCTCCTGATAAGGAGTCTTGGCTACCAAGGGCTGAAAAGAAAGTTCTTCCTGCTTTCCACTGGTATAGGTCACAGGCCCCAATAAGTATTGGAGCTCTCCACTTGAGGGGCTAGCAGAGAGGGCACTGCGCTGCTGAAAATATGTGTCCCATTTGGCCAGTGTAGGTGTCTGAGCCACACTACTCCATGGCCTTTGGGTCTAGTTTCGCACCCACCCTGTGATGAGATAGGTGGTTATTACCTTGGTCGGAGCTGTTCCAGCAATGGGCTCCATAGCCAGAAAGGTACATAGCAGCCAGCTACTTCTCTATCAAGGTGTACCAGACCTCTACTCCTTTCAATAGTTGTGACCAGAATCCAATAGGTGGGCATGTCCATTCAAGTCACTGCCAAAGACCCCATCCATAACCATCTTTGGTTACATGAACACCTATTTCATGAGGCCTTGATGACCCCATTACATCCAAGGCCTATATGGCCTTGACTGCCCACTTGACAGCAGTAAAAGCAGCTGCACATGTCTCATCCCAGCCCCAACTGATGCCCTTTCGTACCAACTGGTATAAGGGCTTCAGAATTTGCGCCAAGTGCAGGATAAACACTCTCCAGGAGCCCAAAAGACCCAACTCTTGTAATATGGCCACAGTAGTAGAGGTGGGGAAAGCCTGGACCTTGTCTATAACTGCTTCAGGAGCAACCTTAGTTTTACTCGATGACACAACCCCCAAGAATTTCACAGACAACCAGTTCCCTGAACCTTGGTGCTGTTCACAGCCCATCCTTTTTCCTATATATGTTCCAACAGTCTAGGAACTGCCCTTTCTAAATCTAAAGGAGAATCAGATGTGAGCATATCATCATCAATGTAGTGATACATGCTCACTGTTTGTGATTTCTTCCATGTGGCCAAGTCCTAGGCTACAAGTCCATGACAGATGGTGGGACTGTGGAGATATCCCTGTGTAAAGGAATGCAGGGAACATCAAATATCAGAATAAAGTTTAACTGCACCCTAGAGCAAAACCACCCAGTTTACGTAGAAACTGCCTGAGGTTAACATTCCTGGACCCTACCCTAAGTTAGATAACTAGAAGTAAACGACCCCCCTGGGGTCGAAACTCGTGATAAGTCACATAGGAATGCTTGTGCAAAGGTCAGGCACCTGGTGTGTCCCTGTTCCAATTTTATTGGCCAAAACATAGAATGTGTTTCAAATTCATTGGTTGGGGTAATGTGCAGGCTCTGGTGCAATGACTGTAGAAATCCCATATAAACCATACCTAAAGTTGCTTGGGGGTCGGCAGCTCGGACTCGGCCTGCGTGTCAGGGGAGGTGCTGTCGACCCCAGCTAGCTGGCTGAATAAAGACTTTGCTTGGATTTACATCTCCGTGCCCGTGCGGTTTGTTCTCTGGAGAGGCCTCGGAGTCCAGAACCCTAACATTTTGGGGGCTCGTCCAGGATCCAAGCGACTTCCCTGAGTACAAGGGACGGCTGGAGGCAAGGTCTACTTGTCCGGACAGGGCAGTATAATTCGAGGGTCACCCCCTCGTGTCTGCATAAATCCAGTATAAAGCAGGAGTCGCCATCCCGTGTCTGGTCTCGGGTTAGTGATCCCGAGTAAGGAAGTCCGGGTTGGTAATCTCGGCCCCCAGGTTAGTGACCCTGGGTGAAGCCCAGGTAACCAATCCTGGCCCTAAGGTCTGAGTGACTCGGCCTTAGGAAGGCAAGTTCGATCGGCAGGAATCTGGCGCCTGAGGAGGAAAAGGTCGAGCTCGTCACCCTGCGGCAGTCCAAGTGGACACCTTTCGGGAGAGTCATGAGAGTCTTTGAGGATCCTGAAAGTGGTGAGTGTGGTGCGCACCAGAGTGAGAGGACCGGTCTGAGCGAGTGCGATCAAATGTGGTGTGTGTGTTTGGCGATATTGTTGATTGTTTTATTGTGTTTTGGTTTATATTTCTTTTTGTGCTTTTCCCTTTAAGTTTCTCTTACTCTGAGGCTCTCCTGTTCTTTCCATCCCTCCTTTCTGCCACTAAATCATTCCCCTGCGGGCATGGGTCGGGCAATTAAGAGCCATTAGGGCGCCCACAGCTAGAAGACTCCCGTGACAGGATAAGGGGGTCACAGCCGCAAATCCCAGATAAATTCGCGTCCCCCGCAGAAGAAAAACTGTGCAACAACAGGCACCTGTTCACAAGCACATACACCAGTCATCTTGTTTAAAGTGGCACTTCTACTTTTCGCCTTTGTCTTCCTTGTATTATTCACCATGGGCCAGACTCAGGCTACTCCTAAAGGTCTGATCCTTTCCCACTATCCGAAGGTCAAGGAACAGGCCCTAAACATGAGTCTTAGTATCAAGAAAAGTAAGCTTGATACCTTTTGCTCAGTCAAGTGGCCCTCCTTTGGAGTAGGCTGGCCGACCCAGGGGTCTCTTTCCCTGGAACTTGACAAGGTCAAAGACATCATTTCTCGGCCAGACCCTGAGGGCCACCCTGACCAACTTCCCTATATTCTTGTCTGGGAGAATTTGGCCAAGAATCCCCCCTCCTGGCTGAGGCCCTTTTTGATGGGGAAATCTCATGTAGAACCACTTAAAACCTCCGTCTTAGTTGCCCAGGAAGAGTTAAAACCCTCTGATCACAGGACCAAGAACCCTGTGCGCCCGAGTGCACCGCCTGTTCTCCCTGACAGTTCCCTCTACCCCCCTCTGCCGATTGAGCAGCCACCCCCATATGCAGGAAAAGGGGGTGAAGCTGCCGGAGGGGTAGAAAACGAGGTTGGGGAGCCCAGCAGGAACCAGGCGGCCACAGCTTCCCCAGACTCTTCAGCAGGAGAAGGCAGGAGGTCGGAAAGAGCTTCCTCATGCTCCCCCACCCTGGCCCCACGCTGGGCGCCAGATAGAGCGGGAGGAATGCAGTAGAGGCCTCGAGGGGCAAGGGAGCAAGAAAGGGAGGCTCCCTCCTCCACCTCAGAGGAAGCAGTACCGGTTCTGCCCGTACGTGCCATCGGTGCAGGCGGTCCGGGCGGAGCCCAGCAATATCAGTATTGGCCCTTTTCATCTAGTGACCTTTATAACTGGAGGACTCAGAATCCTCCCTTCTCGGAGGACCCCAAGTGCCTTACAGGTTTGGTAGAGTCCATTATGTTCACCCATTGTTCCACTTGGGACGACTTCCAGCAGTTACTCCGCACCCTCTTCACAAACGAAGAGTGAGAGCGCATCCTCAATGCAGCCAGAAAAAATGTCCTCGGAGAAAATGGAAGACCTACTACCCTCCAGCCCATCATCGACGAGGCGTTTCCACTTACACACCCAAACTGGGACTTCGGGACGGCAGAAGGTAGGGAGCGTCTCCGGGTCTACCACCAGACTCTAATGACCGGTCTCCAGGTGGCCACCAGACGGCCCACTAGGTAAAAACTATTGTTCAGGGGGAGAAGGAAAGCCCAGCCATGTATCTGGAGAGGCTTTTTGATGCTTACAGGCAATATACCCCCATAAACCCAGAGGCAGAGGAACATAGATCAGCTGTAGTCCTCTCATTTATCAACCAGGCAGCCCCCGATATCCGGAGGAAACTCCACAAGCGGGATGACTTGGGAGAGATCTCTATTAGAGAAATGCTGCAGCAAGCGGAGAAAGTCTTCAATGCTAGAGAGACTCCGGAGGATAGGGAAGAAAGGCTGAAGAAAGAGAAATGGGAAGTACAGGAGAAAAATAGGAAAGAAGACAGAGAGTTTCAGAAGAGGGAGAACAAGAAGCAGAGAGAAGAAATGGCTAGGATATTCATAGCCGGGGTAAAAGGGAGCCCTAGATCACCTCGAAAAAAGGGACCCCGCCCATCTCGGCTAGGACAAGATCAGTGCGCCCTGTGTAAAGGATATGGGCACTGGAAGAGAGAGTGCCCCAAAAGGAAGGAACAAGGGGGAGGGAACCCCGTTGAGACCCTCCACTTAGGAGAGGAAAATTGACAGGGACGGGGCTCGGCACCCCTCCCCGAGTCCTGGGTAACCCTGTGCGTGGAGGGGACTCCCATTGGGTTCATGGTAGATACTAGGGCACAGTATTCAGTTCTCAACCAAGCCCACGGCCCCCTAAACCCAGGATGCACAAGTACAGTCCAGGGAGCGACAGGGTCCAAGAAATGTGCCTGAACTACTAACAGAAGAGTGGACCTAGGAAGGTATCAGGCCCTAGATGCCGCTGTGGAGGATTCCTCAGTTTGATCAAGAAAAGGGGGGAATGTAAAGGAATGCAGGGAACATCAAATTATCAGAATAAAGCTTAACTGCACCCTAGAGCAAAACCACCCAGTTTACGTAGAAACTGCCTGAGGCTAACATTCCTGGACCCTACCCTAAGTTAGATAACTAGAAGTAAATGACCCCCCTGGGGTCAAAACTCGTGATAAGTCACATAGGAATGCTTGTGCAAAGGTCAGGTACCTGGTGTGTCCCTGTTCCAATTTTATTGGCCAAAGTATAGAATGTGTTTCAAATTCATTGGTTGGGGTAATGTGCAGGCTCTGATGCAATGAATAAACCATACCTAAAGTTGCTTGGGGGTCGGCAGCTTGGACTCGGCCTGCGTGCGTGTCAGGGGAGGTGCTGTCGACCCCAGCTAGCTGGCTGAATAAAGACTTTGCTTGGATTTACATCTCCGTGCCTGTGTGGTTTGTTCTCTGGAGAGGCCTCGGAGTCCAGGACCCTAACACCTGTGGAAGGACAGTGAATGTCCACTGCTGGCCTTCCCATGTGAAGGCAAACTGTTCCTGGCTTTCCAGTGCTATGTGAATAAAGAAAGCATTAGCAAGGTCTGCTACATAATGAGACGTTCCCAGCTCATGGCTGAGGGTGTCCAGAATGTCTGCTACAGAGGGGACAGCAGCATGCAAAGGGGGTGTGACTTTATTCAATTCCCTGTAGTCTACAGTCATACGCCAGGAGCCACCTGGCTTTCTCAGTGGCCACACTGGGGAATTAAAAGGACTATGAGTGGGCTTTATGATGCCCACCAACTCCTGTAGAGTTTCTCCAATTTCCTTGTGCACCCCAGACTATTTTTACTGCTTAATATTTGTCACCTGCCGAGGTACAGGCAGAGCTACAGGTGGGTGCTTAGAATGTCCCCTCAAAACTACCTTTACCACACATACCCTCAGTCTGAACTCACATGCAGTGGTCTGTAACCACAGGCCCTACAGGATATCTACCCCCCAAATATATTCAGGGATGGGAGAAATGTACACGGTATACTCCTTTGGGGGTAAACGCCCTATCCCCAATGAGATTTGGGCTTTCTTCAATCTAATTGCTTTTCCTCCATAGCCATCTAGCACACACAGCAGGGGTCCCAGGAAAACCTCAGGGTTGCTATGAATCAGAAAACACTCAGCTCCTGTGTCCACCAACACCAGGACACGTTGTACATTCACAGGGGACCAATGAATTGCTAATTCTACATGTCGCCTCTGATCCCCACCATGTCTCCCAAGGTGGGGAACTTGACCCGCCTTTCAGTCGAACTGTGATGCCCAATCCTCCTCCTGTGGGGGTGAGGGCTCAGGTAAATCCTGAGTACTGTCTCCCATGAAGTTTTGCAGGGATACAGGCCGGGCACGAGGCCTTGACTCTGGTTTGCATCTCCTGGACCTCAGCGGCTGGAACTGCTGCTCTGACTTTAATAGGTGCCACAGTTCTAACAATATTCTATTGGGCTGCCCATCGAGTTTTTCTTTCACTAACCCGGACTTTATCAAATCAACCCACATCTGGGTCCTCAAGACCTTCAATGGGGCCTTTTACACTTCTCCTTTCAGTCATAGCCCGTACTTCCCTCCATGCCCTTATTGTTTCAACCTCCACCAGATCTGCTAGCCTCACTTATGGGTTGCCCTAGGTGGGGGGCAAGAATATTCACTAGGGACCCAAAGAGAGATGTGGGAGCTGTATGCAGCACCAGATTTCTCATTCCTGCAGTGAACACCTCCTCATCAGGGCCCTGGGAATCCATATTATAGATGATGTTTTTCATACCCAGTTCCCTTAGTACCTGTTGGAGCTCTGAATATGTTTTCCAACTACTGGGAAAATATGGTAAATCACCCTGATTAGGCCAAACTACCCTGATGGCAGCTGTCAGCCATTCCAGGAGTATCTGATTCCCTGAGGATGACAGGTATTTTGCAACCGCTGCCAGAGGGAAGGGTGAGTCATCAGGGAAGCCATTCTACTCATCTCAGTACCCGACATAACAATGTTTTCCACACCTATATCCCAGAGACATAAAAGCCATGGAGGTAGAGGTTCCAATGGCCTCCTCCTATACCTGATGCTCACGGCCACCAGCTCATCCTGGGTATAGGAATGGAGTTCATCCTGGGTATAGGAATGGAGCAAATGGAGCTCCACAACCTGAGGAGGGGCCGGCTCCTCCCCCTGAGGAGCCCAAGGTTGTTTCATTTTTCTCCGGGGCTGAAGGCACTACTGTTTCCTCCCCCTCCCCCATGGCCTCCTGCAAAATGGCTTTTCCTGCTGCCTCCCCCCTCGCCACTAAGGAATCTTCTAGGAGTGTGACCTGCCTTTCAGTAACTGTCTGTCTTCTTTAACAGCATCCCATAGGTTATCACACAGCTCCTCCAAGCAATGCTGAAGTATGCCTAAGTACTTCTCTTTCCTGTATAACAGTTTCTACTAGCTCGATGAAAGGAGAACCTACAATGCCAGCTGCTACACAACCCACTAAGGTCTCCAAGCAGTCTTCCAACTCACAGAGGGCTAATTCTTCAGCTTCCAGTGTTTCCACTCTTCCCCAGTACTGATTACAAGTACATTAAACAGATAATAAAGAAATATTATGAAAAATTCTATAACCACAAATTTGAAACTGAGATGAAATGGGCGAATTCTGTGAATGACACTATCTACCAAAATCCACGCAAAAAGAAATAGATAATCTGAACAGGTTTATATCAATTAAAGAAACTGAGTCAATAATTAACCTTCCCAAACTGAAAGCACTAAGTCGACACAGTTTCACTTGGAGATCTCCATTTTCTACAATATCTTCCAAAAAACAGAAAGAGAGGAAACACTCCCTAACTCTTTCTATGAGGGCAGCATTATCCTAATATCAAATCAGAAAAAGAAGACTACAAAAACAATGTCTTATGAACACAGATGTAAAAATCCTTAGCAAAATATTACTAATCAAATCCAACAATGTATAAAAAGAATTCTACACCACAACCAAAGGGGATTTGGTATGCAAGGCTGGTTCTATAACCTATTAATGTAACCCACAACAATAGAAAGAAGAAAAATCATATGATCTTATCAATGAGTAAGAAAAAACATTTGACAAAATCCAATACCGAAGTGATTAAAAACTCTCAGAAAACTAGGAATAGAGGGGAATTTTCTCAAGTTGGTGAGGAACATCTACCCCCACCCCCAAAATATCCTACCATTAACATTATACCTAACAGCAAGAAACTAGATACTTCTCCTTTAAGTTCAGAAACAAAGCAAGGATGTTCCCTCTCACCACTGCTATTCAATACTGTACTAGAAGTTCTAGATATTGCAGTGACAGTGAAAGAAAATAAAGGGTACACAGACTGTGAAAGAAGAAATAGAACTTTTTGGTTGCAGATAACATGATTATATACGTAGAAATTCCCAAAGAATCCACCAAAAACTCATAGCTTGTATTTCTTGATACTGCTATACCTGCATACATACTAGAATTAAAAAATTAAGTAAATATGGATCACATGTGGTAGTAGGGAGGTGTTTCACTGTTGGAGAAAATTTATTTATCAGGAGAAGATGCCAGAATGGTCCATGTGCTAATGGATTAGAGTTGAAGAAAATGGTAAGAACTTAGGTTTAGCTTAATACAGACCCAGAGTTACACAGAGAAATATTTAGAGATGTGTATAGACACATATTTATGTATGCATATATTAATACATACCCATTCATTTCTTTGCTTTGCTGAGAGTACCTAAAAGAAACCACATCCCAGCAGCAACAAGCACACCTAGCACCCAGATCTTGGTTTCTAACACCATTCTCTGTAAAAGAAAACAGGGCTCCTTGGCTGATTTTGGGACTGAGGCAGCATTTGTAGTGCCAGAAACTAGGGAAGTCCTCAAAAATAAACAATAAAAACACCCATTTTGATGAAGTTATGTCAAAGGGGCATGGGAGTCAACTGAAAGATTTCTCTCTCAATGGCTAAAGCTGGAACAATTCAAGCAAGAAAATGTAGTAATACTACGTTATAACCCAAAGTATAAAATAAATGTCTGTGAAACTATACTACTATAAATAATTAAAACAATTAATAAATGGGAGAAGAGACAAATCTCTAATGAAGAATTCCAAGTAATTTATATACTCCACTCTCGAGGATGGAGAACATAACTCCTCACTCTTTAAGTGTGTGCTGTAAATAGTGACTTCTTCCAAATAGTTCAGTGGGTAAAGTGGGGGGAAGAAGTTAACTTTAAAGAGGAGAAATGTAACAAACACTACCTTAGGCAGGTGATCAAGGTAAACATCAAGTCATAAATTATGTTAATATTATGTACCCTTGAAATTAAGTGATGAAAATGGCACTTTATGCCTGTGGTCTTCCTTCCCCAAACCCATAACCCCAGTCTAAAAATGAGAAAAACAACAGACAAATTACAAGGCAGAATCCTACAGAATACCTGGCTAGTACTCTTCCAAAATGTCAAGGTCATCAAAAACATTCAAAAACTGTCTGAGAAATCAAAGCCAGATTCTAAGGACACATGACAACTAAATGCAATGCAGTATCCTGGATGGGATACCTAGAACAGAAATCAAGCAGAAATAGGGGAAAAAAAGAAAAAGAAAAGAAAAGAAATTAGGTAAAGGCTAAGGAAAGTAAACAAACTATGGACTTTGATAATAACCTATCAATATGAATTTATTAATTGTAATAAATGTACCACTGCAACATAGGATGTTCCTAATAGGAGAAACTGGGTGCAGGGTATATGGGAACTCTATTAATACATTCTCATTCTTTTTCTGTATATCTGCAATTTCTAAAAAATTAAGTCCAGTAAAAAAAGGAATAGCGACTGAAATGATCATAAAAACATTAGGAAAACAAAAATTTCTGTGATATTGAAAGAGAGAGAAATAAAGCTGTTTGCTACCACTAGAGATGACTAGTAGCCAATTTTCAGAGTCGAAATTGAGTTGAGAATTTCAGAGTTTAAAAAGCTTCAGAGTGTTAGGATTTTAAAAGTTTTCAGAGTTAAAGAGAAAAGTAAGCATTTACCTCATCTTTTTAGGAAGACCTATATATAGTTCAATCCTAGTTGACAAAGGAAAGGTCTTTTTAAGGGAGGATAGTTGACTAATAGATCGAGGATCATAGAGTTAGGAAAAGCATTTTGTAAGCCCAAATTAAATAACTGATTTGGACAAGGCTCATCAATAGACACTAATAAACATCAGACAAAAGGCTCCTGGTAAAGAGAATATTTGTAAAATATCACCATACTTACTAACTGCTAACTGAGAAGGGAAGTGAAAAATTCCATCTTTAGAATGGATAGACGTGATGAATACCATCTTAACCAAATGACCACACTTTAGGCAGACAACCTGATGTTATATGACTTTTGTTATGAATCAATATTATCTACACAGGAGCATCTAAGCCAATAAATCTAAACATAAACCAGCCTTTAGCCCAATCTTCTGTTCTTAGGCAATACAGTGGCTGGAGATGGAAGTAAACAGATAAATCTAGAGTGTGGGAACGTTTTTAAGATGACTGACTTCATCTCTTAAAGCCAATTTCAGGGGAAAAAACTGGGGGTAGGGACAATTGTAGGACAGTAGTCCCCTGCTTACCCCAAATTTCATTTGCATGGATTGTTACCTATGATCCACTGCTGTCTGGAAGTAGGTGATGCTCCTCTTGAGGTACTGTCAGAAGATCAACAGTAATCTAATACTGCATCACAATGCCATGTCATTCACCATTCACCTCACTTCATCATGTAGCTATTTTATATCCCAGCATTGCAAGAAGAGTAAGTGCAGTACAGTCAAATATTTTAAGAGAGACCACATTCACATAACTTTTATGGCACTATATTATTATAATTGTTTTATTATTGATTATTGTTAATCTCTTACTGTGTCGAATTTAAAATTTATCATACATTTGTATGTACAGGAAAAAATACGGTATTTATGGGGTTCTGACACTATTTGTGGTTTCAGGCAACCACTAGGGGTCTTGTAACATATTCTCCACAGATAAGGGGGGACACATTAGAAGTATCTAAAGCAATAAAAAAATGTATTGAACTTTAAACCTGGGTTCCAATTACAAATGGACAACTGAAGAAACTTGAATATAAACTACATTATTAAGGGTTTTCTTAAAAGTATGACATGTTTAATTTTAGGAGATGCTTGCTGAAGCATTTAGGGGTCAAGTACACCAAAAGAAGTCTCTGATTAAGATAGATAAAAACAAATATAACAAAATATTAACTATTATATTCAAGGGGTAGTATATGGGTATTCATTGTACTATTCTTTCCATTTGTATGTTTGACTATTCTTAATAAAGGTTGGGGGTATTGTGGGAGAATGAGGTCATTAAAAGGAAAAAAACTGGCCAAATGATGAGTCACATACCACCAAAGAACAGTAATAAGAGTCTATGGACAGAAGTAACAAAGAAACACAGATTTTAAACCACTGTCCTATGACATATACCACACAAACATTAGGAAGGCAGGAGCATGAAAGAGAGGGTATTAGTTTAAGAAACAATTGCTACCTTCCAAAAGTTTAAAATATCAACCTAAACTCTGTTGATAAAACCACTTGAGACAGAACACCTCAAACAGCTCTCATTTTCTCAGGAGAAGAAAGAAGGGGCTACAGAAGAGATATCATTTTGACTTTTCAATTACAATGGTTTAAGAGTGACAGAAAACTCTAATTTTGAAATAGTAGAAATATTAGGAATGAACTGAAGGATTAAGAACATAAATGGACTCATGAAACTGTAAATGAATTCATATACATATATGATGATAGCACACTAAAGCAAAATCAAACATTTCATCTATCTTATATTAGTAATGGGTTTCACGCAGTTAAATTCTCTCTGCAAATGCCCTAGTATATTATTGGCTTGCTGTAGATATTTGCTGCTACAAGGCACAACCATAAGTCCAGCCCCAAAGTCCCCCCTTCCATTTAATGACTTAGAAGGCGATCCTGAGGTTTTCCTGTGGAACTAATTTAAAAATTTTACTCATCATAAGTGAGTAGATACTTCTCCATGCCTTCTCTACAATGTCAAGGATTCTACAGCCTTATAAATATGACAATGTCATGCTGATAAATGTCAGCTCCTTTTATATGTGACTGCTCTTACCACTCCTAATAAACATGAAAATGTCACCCTATCTTTCTCTCTCCCAAACTCTGCAAATATGTCATTTTTTCTGCCATTTCTTTCCTCCCTTTTCTATTTCTAATCCTGTTTTCCCCTTCTGTAGCTGTTAAAATGTATATAATATGAATATATAATGTACACATAATAATTGTGGTACCCAAAATCTCACCCTGAGAAAAAACTAAAACCATATACACTGGAATTTCAAACAGAATATTACAAGGAAAGCCTTTATCAAGCTAACAAAGTGCTTTCCCTTATAATGGTGAACTAGTTAATTCAGACCAATTCAATCACTGAGAGAAGCGAAAAAAACTGGACATCCCCTTGCAGCAGGCAAAATTAGAGAAAAAAATAAAAACTCTTTGAAGTTACCAAAGTGCTGACAATGCAGTTTAGAAAAAAACAGAAAAAATATACACACACACACATACACATGTACATATAGGAGAGTAATCTTCAGGAGAAATCTTCAGAGGTGAGCCGGGTATCTGGGAGCCATTCTTCCCAGGGGGAATATGTCAATTCCATAAAGGTTACTGAGAAACTGAGTAGAAGTTTTCATAGTTGTACAAGGCTGGGGGGGTGGGGGGGTGCGCATTAAATATCAAGGTAAGAGCCCAACACAGTATGGAGGTTGCTTAACAGAGGGCTGATGACATCCCTGGTTTTATGTTGGGAGCCCAGAGTCACACCCTAGGGGTAAACAAAGCATAAAATAGACCAGCCTGTGCAGACTCTGGAGCTCAGTTTTGAAATGACTTAGTCCCTGACTGAATTAAAATGATCCAGGATTGCTAGTGACACTAGGTAACCTCCTACCAAAAGTAAACAAAAATCCTTTTCGGAAGGAGGTATCATTCCTGAACTTTAAATTATCTCTACAATTTTTCATATATAATGTCTTACTAAAAACCCCAGGTATCCAGGACCACAACAACACAATAAAATACTGAGTGACACAAGCCTACCGGAAAACAGAGAATCAAGATAATGAAGTTACCCAATACACACATGCTTAATACATTTAAAGAAATTTTATTTAAATCATGTCAAGAAAGACTGACTCAGTAATAAAACCTGATAACTTTGAAATTTTAAATCATACTTCATTTTCTAATCCTTAAATTTATTTCTGATTGATTCTTTAGGAATACCTATAGCTGTTCTAAACTTAGGTTTATACATACCCAAAAAGACCATTTTACCCTCTAAAGTAAGAAAAATCAGTCATCCAATCTAATAAGAATTCATATGCTCATGTTAGGTTAATACATACCCAAAAAGACCATTTTACCCTCTAAAGTAAGAAAAATCAGTCATCCAATCTAATAAGAATTCATATGCTCATATTGTACATAAAAAACCCTAAAGACTACACTCCAAAACTACTAGAACTGATACCGGAATAGAGCAAAGTTGCAGGACACAAAATTAATACACAGAAATCTGTGGCTTTCCTATACACTAACAATGAACTAAGAGAAAGAGAAATCAGGAAAATAATTCCATTCACAACTGCATCAAAAAGAATAAAATACCTAGAAATAAACCTAACCAAGGAAGTGAAAGACCTATACCCTGAAAACTATAAGACACTCTTAAGAGAAATTAAAGAGGACTAACAAATGGAAACTAATACCATGCTTTTGGCTAGGAAGAATTAATATTGTCAAAATGGCCACCCTGCCCAAAGCAATCTACACATTCAATGCAATCCCTATCAAATTACCAACAGCATTCTTCAACGAACTGGAACAAACAGTTCAAAAATTCATATGGAACCACCAAAGACCCCGAATAGCCAAAGCAATCCTGAGAAGGAAGAATAATGTGGGGGGGACCTCGCTCCCCAACTTCAAGCTCTACTACAAAGCCACAGTAATCAAGACAATTTGGTACTGGCACAAGAAAAGACCCACAGATCAGTGGAACTGAATAGAGAGTCCAGATATTAACCCAAACATATATGGTCAATTAGTATATGATAAAGGAGCCATGGACATACAATGGGGAAGTGACAGCCTCTTCAACAGCTAGTGTTGGCAAAACTGGACAGCTACATGTAAGAGAATGAAACTGGATCACTGACTAACTCCATACACAAAAGTAAATTTGAAATGGATCAACAACCTGAATCTAAGTCATGAAACCATAAAACTCTTAGAAGAAAACATAGGCAAAAATCTCTTGCACATAAACATGAGCGACTTCTTCATGAACATATCTCCCTGGGCAAGGGAAACAAAAGCAAAGATGAACAAGTGGGACTATATCAAGCTGAGAAGATTCTTTACAGCAAAGGACACCATAAATAGAACAAAAAGGCATCCTACACTATGGGAGAATATATTCATTAATGACAGATCAAATAAAGGGTTGACATCCAAAATATATAAAGAGCTCACGCACCTCAACAAACAGAAAGCAAATAATCCAATTAAAAAATGGGCAGAAGAGCTGAGCAGCCCTCCAACGAAGAAATTCAGATGGCCGACAGACACATGAAAAGATGCTCCACATTGCTAGTCATCAGAGAAATGCTAAATAAAACCACAATGAGATATCACCTCACACCAGAAAGAATCACCATCATCCGAAAGACAACAAATGTTGATGACGTTGTGGAGAAAGGCGAACCCTCCTACACTGCTAGTGGGACTGTAAATTAGTTCAATCATTGTGGAAAGCAGTATGGAGGTTCCTCAAAAAGCCCAAAATAGAAATACCATTTGACCCAGCAATTCCATTCCTAGGAATTTACCCTAAGCATATAGCAACCCAGTTTGAAAAAGACATATGCACCCCTATGTTTATCGCAGCACTATTTACAATAGCCAAGAAATGGAAGCAACCTAAGTGTCCATCAGTAGATGAATGGATAAAGAAGATGTGGTACATATACACAATGGAATACTATTCAGCCATAAGAAGAAAACAAATCCTACCATTTGCAACAACATGGATGGAGCTTGAGGGTATTATGCTCAGTGAAATAAGCCAGGCAGAGAAAGACAAGTATCAAATGATTTCACTCATCTGTGGAGTATAAGAACAAAGAAAAAACTGAAGGAACAAAACAGCAGCAGAATCACAGAACCCAAAAATGGACTAACAGTTACCAAAGGGAAAGGGACTGGGGAGGATGTGTGAAAAGGGAGGGACAAGGGGGATGGGGGAAGAAAGGGGCATTACGATTAGCATGGGTAATGTTGGGGGAGGCACCGGGAGGGCTGTGAAACACAGAAAAGACAAGTAGTGATTCTACAGCATCTTACTATGCTGATGGACAGTGACTGTGATGGGGCTTGTGGCAGGGACTTGGTAAAGGGGGGAGTCTAGTAAACATAATGATCCTCATGTAATTGTACATTAATGACACCAAAATTTTAAAAAATTAAAAAATTTAAAAAAAAGTGGGCAGAGGATATGAACAGACACTTCTCCACAGAGGAAATTCAGATGGCCAACAGGCACACAAAAAGATGCTCCACATTATTATTCATCAGCAAAATGCAAATTAAAACCACAATGGTATCATCTTACACCAGTTAGGAAGACCAACAATTAAAAGACAAGGAACAACAAATGCTGGTGGGGATAGAGAGAGGGGAACCCTCCTACACTGTTGGTGGGAATGTAAATTAATTCACCATTGTGGAAAGCAGTACAGAGGTTCCTTGAAAAATTCAAAATAGAAATACCATTTGACCCAGGAATTCTACTCCTAGGAATTTACCCAAAGAAAACAAGAGCCCAGATTCGAAAAGAAGTAAGCACCCCTATGTTTATAGCAGCACTATTTACAATAGCCAAGATATGGAAGCAACCTAAGTGTCCATTAGTAAACGAATGGATAAAGAAGATGTGGTACATATACACAATGGAATATTATTCAGCCATAAGAAGAAAACAAATCCTACCATTTGCAACAACATGGATGGAGCTGGAGGGTATTATGCTCAGTCAAATAAGCCAGGCAGAGAATACCAGTACCAAATTATTTCACTCATTTGCGGAATATAACAACAAAGCAAAACTGAAGGAACAAAACAGTAGTAGACTCACATACTCCAAGAAGGGGCTAGGGTTACCAAAGGGAAAGGGGGTGTGGAGGGAGAGAAAAGGCAATCAAAGGGTATTATGATTAGCACACATAATTAGGGGGGGGCATGGGAAAGGGAGCATAGCACTGAGAAGACAAGTAGTGTCTCTATAGCATCTTACTACACTGATGGACAGTGACTGCAATGGGGTGTATGGGGGGAACTTGTGAATGTAGTAATATCCACAATGCTGCTCACGTGAAACCTTCATAAGATTGTATATCAATGATACTTTAATAAAAAAAAATTCTTAGCTACAAAAATCAAGACAGGATGGCTGACATAAAGAGAGACATGTAGATTAATGGAATAGAATTAGGAGTCCAGGATTCCCTGCCCTGCCTTTTTTTAACAAGAATGACAAGACAGTTTGATAAGAAAACACAGTATTTGCAACAAATAGTGCTAGGACAACTGTATATCCATATGTAAAAGCATGAAGTCAGATTCCTTCTTCATATTGCACAAAAAACTTCAATTCAAAATGGATCACAAACCTAAATGTGAGAGCTAAAAACTATAAAACTTAGAAGAAAACATAGGAGCGATTTTCATGACCTTGAATTAGGCAATGGTTTCTTAGATACAACAAAAGCACAAGCAACAAAGAAAAAATAGATAAATTAGATTTCATTAAAATTAAAATCTTTTGTGCTGCGAACAATACTATCGAGAAACTGAAAAAACAGCCCCAAAATAGAAGAAAATATTTGCAAATCACATGTCTGATGAGGGACTTGTATCTAAATTACATAAAGGAATATACCTTAATAATAAAAAGATAAAAAGGATCTGAGTAAGTATTTCTCACAAGATATACAAATGACATGAAAGGATGATCAGCATCATTAGCCATCAGGGAGATGCAAATCAAAACCACAGTGAGATACCACTTCACACCCATTAAGATGGCTATACCAAAATCGGGTAATAACAGGCAGTGACAGGATGTGGAGAAACTGAAACATTCGAACCTTGCTGGTGGGAATGTAAAATGGTGCAGCCACTTCAAAAGACAGTTTGTCAGTTCCTTAAAATGCTAAACATGGAATTATCCATATGAACGGCAATTACAACACTGGTTATATATCCAAGAGAACTGAAAACACATGTCACACAGAAACTTGTGCACGAATGTTCATGACAGCATTACATATTATAGCCAAATGCTCATCAACTAAAGAGTGGATAAATAAAAGGTGGTGTATCTATACAATGGAATATTATTAGACCATGAAAAGGAATAAAGTACTGAACCCTGAAAACATTCTGCTAAGCGAAATAAGCCAGTCACAAAAAAACTACATATTGGATGATGCCACTGATACGAAATGCCCAGAATAGGCACATCTATATTAACAGAAGGTAGAAAATAAATGGTTGCCTGGCACTAAGGCAGGGGTGGGGGTGTACTGGAACGGGGAGTAAACTGCTAGTGAGTATGGAGTTTCTTTCCAGTGACAAAAATGTGCTAAAATTAGTGGCGATTGTTGCGTTATTCCATGAACATACTAAAAAAACTTTGAATTGTATACTTAAATAGGTGAATTATAGTGATATGTGAACTAAATCTCAACAAAGCTATTAAAAAGTTCTTATATATCATTACTTGTGATATACTCTGATATTTTCTACTTTATTTCATTTAAAAACACAACATTATAGTTGTAGTCCCTTCAAGTCACTGCATAACCCACAATGGGTCATGTCTGACAATTTGAAAAACACTGCCATCAGTCCTCTACCACAAGAAGTGACGCTCACTTTCTCCTATTATCAGGACTAATCCCATCACATTTACACCCCAGAAAAAGTCCAACTCTTCGGTCTTCTATTATTCCCCCAGTTCTCATTGCCACACTACTGTGTACATCTTCCATTTTACCCAATTTCTCACACCTTGTAAGTTCTTCACTGCACCTTCTGAAATTCCCCATCTGTGGCAAACCCACTCAGCCAATCAGACTACCTTTACATTCCTTATCATCATCTCTACTACTTCCAATTCTTCCTCACCAACTGGGGGACTTTCACAATCAGTTTGCAGTATGTATCCTCACCCCCTGCCCCATCTGCTGACTTAACCATTCATGCAGATTGACTGACCTTTAACACTTAAGCCTCTTTAATTCACTGGCCTCCTCATTTCCACAGATTTTTCCCTCAATCCACTTCAGCAGCCCAATCCCAAGGCCATCTTGGTTGTATCATCATTGCCAGAAACTGTTATACTTGCTAAATCTCTATTTCAAGCATATCACACAAACCAACACATTCAATACTTTATCCCATCCCAACCTCCCCGCAAAATTCTAATTTAAATTTTCAATACGTTGACGTTACCACTTCCTTACTATCCATTCTGACTTCACCTCCTTTCTTATCCGGATTAGCTTTCCTTATTCACCACTACTCCTCTAAGCTCTCCCTTTAAAAGTCCTAGTTTCCCTTGTCCCTTTTCCTTCTTTTATATTGACCTAGTTTTATGTGTCAGCTTGGCCGGACTACAGCCCTGTTACTTAACACTAACCTAAGTGTTGCTGTGAAGGTATTTTTGTAAATGTCATTAACATCTACAATCAGTTAACTTTAAATAAAGGAGATTATCCTTAAATGTGGTGGGCCTCATCCAGTCAGTTGAAAGGCCTTAAAAGCAAAACTCAGGTTTCCCTGAGGAACAGGAAATTCTGTTTCAAGATAACAGCATCAGCTCCTGCCCAAGATTTTCTTTCCAGCCTTTCCTAAAGATTTCTGACTTGCCAGTCACCATAAGTATGTAAGCAAATTCTTTGAAATTTCTTTATACACACATACATATATATCTATCTAGTACTGACTGTTTCTCTGGAAAACTTTGATTGACATACCTCACCCCCAAAGGAAACCAAACATCTACCTTATCTGTACTTATATCTAACCAGTTAAAAACTGTTGAGGGGGAAAAATCACAAAACCAGGCTGACTGATACCACTTTGAATTCAATACTTCAAACCTTAAGTGAACAACCAATATTTCTTGGCAAACTCTTTCAAATTTCCCCCTCTCCCAAATCAATCTCATGCTTGAGAAAACAGAAACCATGAGAGAAGAACAACACCAGAAGGGTAAGTCTTCATCTTTTAACCACCAAACTTCCTCGCAATGGCATACAGCTTCTCTGCAGTCCCTCCTAACAAAGTAGGGAATACTCTCCACACCCTTTCCTGCATACTCCTTTCATTTGCCAAACCCTGTATTTTTTTTTACCTACCAAGTCAACTTCTCTGTGCCACTTCACATCTAACCTTTAAAAAGTTGTTTATGTATGCTGTGTCTGCATTTGCTCATTCCTTATTCACTCTTTTGAAAAAAATTTCATTCAGTGTTTTTCAATTTACTTCAGTTTGGCTTCTTTCTCCACTTTAATAAAACTCATCAAGATCACCAACAATTGCTCATGTAATCCCTCTGTGGCTGCTTCCTAATCTATAAAACTGGAATAATGGTATAACAGTGCCTACCCTTCTAAGGTGGTTGTGTGATGTTTGAACAACTTGATTAAAAAAATTTAATATGTAAAGTTATAGAATAGTACTGTACAGCTGTTATACTATTAGGATATTCTGGATTATTATTTTCCCTATGTTTTGATTTTGTATTTCTAGCTTATTCAACAATGTGTGAATCCTAGAGTAGCAAACTGCCTCATTTTTTTGAGGGCAGGGAAGAAGAGGTGGAAAAAGACAGAAAATAAACTCTGAAATCTCCAATAAAGAATGAGATCCCTACTGAATTTCAGCCAAGTATCTTCAATCACTCACCACATATTTTCATAAGGATGAGCTACCTCAAACACAACAGCCAAATCAACTCCCTCACTGTGAGTAAAACTATAATATTTCCAGAATATCTTACCTGGCCTTACCACATCTGCATATCAACAGGAGTTCCTCAGGGGTGGAGAGAAGTAGTTCATCTCCATATCAATTGGTAATTACCTGGGCGACCAAGGGTTTATCTGAAGCTGAGAGGTTAGGGGGAGGGCTTGCTTGCTTCTGCCAGAGCAGGAAAGACACAGCCCTGGACTGCACTTTGTAAGCAATAAGCGGGTTTTAAACTTTATTCCTCCCTTTGACTGATTTCTGCTTTAGAGGTATTTTGCCCTGGGATTTCCTTTCCCTGGAATTACACTCACTCATCTCCATGCTTTCTTGACTTGCAGATTTTTTGCCAATAGCATTTTTCTAAGCACAGATCCTTCCTGCCACATTCATTCACTTCTCCCTTCTATATAGCTTTGACCCTCTTACTTGATTATGTGCTTCCAGGTAACAGACTAAGTTGTATTTCTGGCGATTGCCTCTGGGTGCTATGTACACTGAAAACAATATGTATGTACTAGCAAATAAGAAACAAGGAAGTTAATTACTAATTCTGCATTCACTGCTGAATTATCACTAACCAGCCTTAATAACATTTTAAAAACCACAATTCAAGTTTATTTACATTAATGGTAGAGAGAAACCTCTCAATTCTAGTTACTCCCATAATCCCTCCCTAATTTCAGTCATTACTCATATTCTTTCAATACTTAGTAGGTACACAGATATTTTGGTTCTTGTTTTACACATTGTGGAGGAAAACTATAAATGATGTTTTAAAAATCACTGCTACCAAAGCAATAAGAGAAAAAACTAGGAGTGTAAAAGTTGGAAGATGGGAAGTTAACAATTGTGAGGAAGTAAAAAACGAATGGTATGATTTACACATGAAAAATAAAAAATTCAACCACAGCATTACAAACCATAACAGAATTTTAATAGAGGGTTTAATATACAAGTATTAATAAGCAAAATAAAAAACTTTCTTATATACAACCAGATAGAAGATAAAATAGGAGAAAAGATGCCATGTCTAACATAAAAAAACAAAAACTTAAATATGTAAAATTAATAGCAAAAACTTAAAAATGCTGTTAGGAACCCAAAAAGAGACTTAAATGAAAATGTTAGGTTTTCCATATTCTTGCACAGAAAGACAAAACACCATAAAGCTGTCAATTATCCTATTAATACAAAGAAAATGCTAATGGCAAACTGAATTTATATGATCAAAGTTAATAAAGGTGGTGTGGAAAGGAGATATTAACTTGAAAAGGGCATGAAAACTTTCTGGGAGATGGTAATATTCTATAATTTGATCTATTGGTTACACAAGTGTGTGTGTCTATATACACACCCATACACATAGGCAAATGTTCATTGGGCTGTACATTTAAGATTTGTGTATCTTACTGTACATAAATTTTACCTCAATAAAATAAAAAAGGATATCATTCCAATAGAAACAGCAACTAGACTAGATGGGTGGATTGTAAAAGTTTATATAAATAAATAAGACAGAAGTCAGAAAAGATTCTGGAAAAAAAAGAGAACAGAGAGGGAATTAGCCTTAAAAAAAATAACAGTGTAAAATACAATAATTAAAGCAGCATGGTTTGGTTTCTAAATGGGCAGATGGATCAGTGGACCAGAAATAATCCCAAATACACATGGAAATCCAGTAAATATAAAGGTGGCCCTTCAAATCTGTGAGAAAAAAATGGATTATTCAATAAATGATGTCAGTATTTACTGGTAAACTTAACAAAAAAATGTTTAATCTCACTCATAATGGCCATGACGAAAGCAGCAGGCATCCTTAACCCAGTATGGTAGAACATAAATTGGAACAATCTCTACAGACAGCACTTTGGCAATATCTACCAAATTTATAAATGCACATACACCCTGACCTAACAATTCCACTTCTGGGTATGTATCCTATACATTTCTATACAAATGTGAAATGACATATATGTACAAAGTAATCCATTGCACCATGGCTTTTGATAGCAAAAGACTGAAAACCTAAATATACGTTGAAAAGATGCTAGTTAAATGTTACACCGGCGCAAAAGTGTTGACTGTGTTTTTGTGTCCTCCCCAAAATATACATGTTGAAACTCTAACCCCTGGTATTTAGAGTTGGGACTTGGGAGGTAAACAGGCTTACAAGAGGTCATGAGGATGAAGTTACATTACGGGATTCATGTCATAAAAAGAGGAAGAGAAAGAGCAGAGCTCTGTCCGTCTCCATGGGAGAACATAGTGAGAAGGCGACATCTGTGAGCCAGAGTCCTCACCAAATCTCTTGGCACCTTGATCATGCACTTCCCAGCCTCTACAACTATGAAATAAATTTCTGTTGTTTAAGCCACCCAGTCTATGGAATTTTATTAAGCAGCCCAAACAGACTAAGACAAATGGTATATCATGAAATTTTTTTTTTAAAAAGCAAAGCACGATATTTATGTACTGCTGTGACTAATGTGAAATCATCTCCAAGCTATACTGTTCAATTAAAAATAAAAGGTAAAGTATAATGTACATGCAACAACTTAATTGAAAAAGGGGATAAGGGCAGAGGACATATATATCTAAGACATACAACCCCTCACTGATAATTCTAAAACAAAGAATTTCCAAAATGGAAATTTTCTTAAAAGTTTAGTACAAACCTATTTGGTGTCAAAATATGACAAAAATTTCCGTAAGAAAATTTTTAATAATCTTTATTTATCCTTTTTGTACTACTTATGCTTTCAATACAGAAATATTAATGTATTTGAGTATGAGATGCTACTATGCCCTACTCCTATTAATGATTCTGAACAATATGGTAGATGCACTGTATTACCTTCTGAAGTTCCCCCACCCACAAAAAAACTTTAATTTTGAAATACATCTTCATCAAAGGTTTTAGACAAGGAATTATATATCTGTATTTATTTGCATATACATAAATATCTTTGGAAAGACTCACAGGAAACTTAATTACAGTTTCTATGTAGACGGACTGGGTGGCTACACAGCATGGAAAGGAGACTTTTTACTGTTTATCTTTTTATATCATTGGAATTTTTAAATCAAAATGAATATATTACTCAGTCAAAATATAAATAAAAATGTAAATAGAATTACTAAAACTTTTTAATTCTCAATAATAACAGACAAAGACAGATTCTTTGGTTTTTTGTTTTGACTGAAAAGTGACCCTTTCAAGTCACAAGGAAATCTATACTTTCCTCTACCTCACTTTTGGTTGATCCAAATGTCAGCTATTAGTCAGTCACCCTCTCAGGAAAAAGTTAGGGAATGATGATTATCCAGTCTCATGAACAGCTTTTAGGAAATAGCAACTTCCAATGTTTTTGAGACCTTGAGCCAAGCAAAGCAGGTGTGCTTGACTATTTTTCTTTTCTAGTATCCCCAGAAATACACTGGGGCTTGGCCCTCTCAGCAACAGGAAGCAGTGAAGTCCGTACTTCTCAATACCAGAGAAAGTCTTAAGAAAATGTTCCTGGCATAGATCTAGTCTTAAGTCTTCAAAAGCTTCAATAGAGAAGTTTAAGGCCCTCAGTTAGTATTTGAGTGTCACCTTTTCTAATATCTGCTTTTCATACTTTTGATAGAAAGATGATCCTTGAGCAGTAAGGAGTGAGTTAGTAGTGCTGACCCCTCTCATGCAGTTCAAAACCCACATAAAACTTCTGACTCCCCATGCTAATAGCCTACTGTTGACTGGAAGCCTTACCGATAACAAAAAGTTAATTAACACATATTGTGCGTTACATGTCTTATATATTGATTATTATAATAAAGCTAAAGAAAAAAATAAAATCATAAAGAAAATACATTTGTAGTACTTTACAGTATTTATTGAAAAAAACTCACATGTAAGTGGACCTGTGCAGTTCAAACCCATGTTATTCAAGGGTACTTCTTCTGCAACCTTGTCGTGTTCTCAAATGGATGAGATGATCATGAGGTTAGCTTTTCTTATGATTTAATTTAGACTAATCTCTACCACACTCTCAACTTCACATAGTATCAAAGACTCCAATAAGATTAAAAATGGAAGCATTCTGTTTTCTTCAAATATGGGTACATGATAAAGCTATTCCCAGCTCCTGAATTCCCAGTCCTTTAGAAATCTAAATCTAAATCTAGTCAAAATCAACCTAGGCAAGTCTACATAGTTCTCTGCAGTGGGAAAGGTAAACATGGCAAAACAACTTTGTATCAGAGAATGTAGCAAATAATTTCCCTTGAATATTTGCTTTTCAAACATTTTAAAATTTGAGGAAAGGATTATACTGGTCCAAATGCTGAATAATTTCAGTCAATTCAGATTAGATGAGATGGTGAAATTTAAATAAACCCTCCAGAGATGCAGAGGGAAATAACTGACATATTCCAAAGAATTCAAATGTACACAGCACATCAAACTGGTCTTAAATTTACTTGTCATTTTGCATTTGTTCCAAGTTAAAAATAATAAGTGATAACAATACCTGTAATTTCCTGAATGCTTACATCTAGTGTTCCAGGCAATGTACTAGTGCCAGGCAGGCACTTTACATGCAGTGCATTCCTTATTTATACCTCACAGCCCTATGAGAATGTGCTATTATTCTTCTCATTTGACAGATGATGAAAGGTATTACATAACCTGAACTAGGCTGGGCCATATAATTAGATTTGGGGCACGGATCACAACTCAGGGCTTGACCCTTAAGCCCAGGCTAGCAAACACTATTAAGTCTGGACTCCTTAACTTTCTAAACAATTGTTAGATTTTAACCAAGTCTGTCGTACTACTAAAGAGTGTAACAGAAGACATGACATGTATGTGCTGTATTTGTGATATACCCTACTACCTTGAATAAGAATGGTCCCACCACCTTGAAAAAGAATGGCAGTTAATAAGTTTTCTAAAAGGCCATATACATGTACTCACCTATAATTTTAAAAACTGGATCTGAAGAAATTTGGCTTGCCAAGAGATTTGGGGCAGACTTGTTTGGGGGAAGCACTCCCACAAATCTTTTAAAAGAACATTAATTTATTTTTAGATTTGCTTTAAGTCCCATCCCTGAACATAAGCTTCCACAGACTAACAAACTCTTCATTTTTACATCTTCCACTTAGTCACTGACAGCATGGGTCTTGTAAGAATGGTGCTATGGAATGAATAAAAATCTATCATTCAGAGAAGTCCTAGCTTATGGTGGACGTTTTTCTTTGTTTTATAAGTATGAATACTACAGAAAATATCTGACTAAACAATTTTCTCTGCTTCTGAAAATTACAAGTCTTTCATTGCTGTTCTGACATGGGATTCTGATTATCACCCAAAGATCTTTTTGTCCCACTATGTTTTCTGAAGAACTACCTACCTATGGAAAAGCCTTTCTATTGGGGAAAAAGAAAGGCATGCCAGCAGTCTCAGTTTACAGTTCTAAATACAAAAAGGTTAAACAACTTGTTTAAGGTTCTAAGGTTTGCTGATGACAAAGTCCAGATGATAATACTGAGAAATGAACATAGGTCTGATTCCTGGACAGGTCTAGTTTCACCTATTGCCCTGAATGATAGGACAGATGTTATTTCAATATTCCTATCACCTTTTAGGTAGTCAGGTCTGTTGACTCAGAACTCATTTCTGAATCAAAGGTCAAGTTTGTCTGCATTAGAGCAAGAAGACAAATCTAAAGAGCTTATGACTAAGACAATAAGCACCACAGTTCACTGGAATAGGCCAATGATTTATACCCAAAGCTATGAGGCTCTAATGACTTCCTTGCACTACATGAATCAGAAAGGCTACTACCTACCCATACATTGACCTGACCAGAGACCTCTGGAGAGCTGGCATCTTAGTGCCAGCCATTACTTTATACTTCCGCATGTGCAACAAAGCATCTCAACTATCCAGATGACTCAAAATGTCAAAACTCACTGGTAAAGTAGACTAACAAGAATCAGGCCTCTATTCAACAACCTCTTAATTACCACTAGGATAGTTTATGACTAGTTATTTAACAACAAATTACCTTTAAGTTGTTTCACTGAGCTTTGAGTAACTTCATAAGGTCATTTCCATAATATTAGGTACTGAGAAAATAGTTAAGACGCTAACCTCTTTAATTTTTGTAGAATTTATTCTCAAGCTAATTTCCTTTCCAAATGGCCTTTCTCCCAAGATCTAAAGGAGCATAAAAAATAGCTTCCTGCTCGTCAGGACACATGAAAGGAGCCCCTTTTCAACCTCATTAATAAAATGTACTTAACCAAATTAGTGCTATCTATTTCTTAAAACAAAATTTAGACTGGAATGGGAGTTACTGCTAATGACTATGGGGTATCTTCTTGGGGAGATGAAAATTTCTGTAATTAGATAATAGTGATCAATGCATGACTGTAAATATTTGAAAAACCACTTACACACACTCAGGAAGGATAAATTTTATGGTATGTGAATTATATCTCCATAAAGCTGTTATTTTTAAAAAACCAACAAATTTAGAAAGCCAAACAATTTGGAAAAAAAACAAAAAAACTCTGGTTTGACATGTTACCTGACAATGAGCTACTACTGCCAAAGGATTTGTATCTGTAATCATTATTGGAATTTGACATGCCTTAATTAGGCAAAGCAATAAAAGATTTGGTATATCAAGATTTTTATCCCTTATCTTAATAAAATACCGTTTTCTTCTTTATTCGTACTCTGTATCATATAATAATAAGCTCACCTCAAATTTTTTCATATCCAGCACAAATACTAAAATTGTTTAGTGAGTGGAAAAAGATGAAACTTGGATAAATCAGTATTATTTTAGTTTTGGGCCCATATGTTTCACCAGTAGTATTAGTACAAAGAATTTTAAAGAAAATATTTCTAGCAAATATTTCTAAAATGTTATTGAAAATTAAACATTTCTAATAAAAATCTGATGCAGCTTGTTTCCTTTGTTCTAGCTTTTCCACTTAGGGTCATCCGAAACTTTTCAAATAATATTCAGAGAGGACAAATGCAATCACTTTAGACCCCTTTTGAAATATCATTGTGTGTCTGTTAAATATAAAAAAACAATTTACAGACAAGGTTTTATTTTAGGATAGTGAATGGTTCAGAAGTGACAAAACCAAACTGATACTCAAGTGATTCAAAAGCCCTTGCTGTCTGACAGGTAATATATATGGAGTGATCACTTTAAGCCATGTGGAAGTGACAGTTTGCATGAGGCTTCCAAAACTTCACAGAGAACACCAAACTCTTTTTAAGGCTTGAATTTAAATATTATTAATTTTAAGAGCTTTTCAGCAATCTGACTTCTATTGAACACTTACTATATTTCAGGCTAGGTGCTGGAGGCATAGCTGCAAGACAGCCTGTCCTCAAGGAAGTCCCATTTGATTGACTGCTTTTTTCAGGCACAGCACTAAACATGATCATTTACAGCATCTGACCTCCTAGGTTTAACGTACAGCAGGAGAATCTAAGGTAAACATTACAAATGACTTTAAGACTGTAAGGCTGTTAAGACTAAAAATTAAATGAGGAAATAATAAAATCTATTGTACTTTTTGACCAAATGTTAACTCTACTTCCTAATATAACAAGTTCCACAGGTACTTCGAAAAAATAGTAAAATAGCTTAGAGTATACCTTCTTTAACACACAATTATAACTGTCTCCTTAAAAGGTGTATATTTCAGTCTAAGCATCCTCTTGCATTAAAAGGCATTTCTCTTCACCTTCAAACTCTCACTGCGTACAGTACTGAACAATTGCTGAATGAACGAAATAAACACAGATGTTCTAATTGCCAAGGAGGTACTTGGTGTATGCTTATCTCTAAACACAATGGACTGACAAACAAGAATTCCACTGAAAAGATTACTGAATTTCACAGGTAAAAATAGTAACCACTGAACACTGATACCACGCAGTCATCATACTACTGAGTCCACAGTAAACATCTGATGGGGAACTTTCAGAAATCAAAATTAAAAGTGTTCATCGCAATACTTTAAAATGGACTTGGCTCTACCACCTAAGGATTGGGAACACAAGGGCAAGACAAAGAGATAGAGGGTGGGGTGAAAAAGTCAGAAGGTCACGACTAAATGACCCTCCAGAGAAATGCCGGCTGACCACTGAAGCTCGCGCCGAGCCTGACGGACATCTCCCGCCCAAGTCACGGGTCCGGCTCTCCCTAGCAGCTCAGAGGTGAAGGCCACCCCAGCTTTTCACAGCGCCGCTTAGAACCTCGGCACAAAGAAACCACCGAGAAACAAAACATGGTCCCCGTGGGCGCCGGGCAGACGTCGGGAGCCGGCGACAAGAGCGCTCTCCGCGGCTCCTCACCGCCGGAGGTGCAGCCAAGGTGCGGCGTGCCTCCCAGCCGCCTGCGTCCGGAGCTCCGCCGAAATATTTCACAACTTGCCACCCAGCCCCTGCTCCATTTTCCTCTCTCGACGTGGACACGGGACCCGAGCGAGAAGGGCGCGCGAGGACAGACGGGCGGCGCAAAGCCGAGGAGCCAGGACGGGCAGGAGGCTGGGGCGCGCCTGGGTCCCGCAGCCCCACGCCCCCTCTCCGGCCTCCGCCGCCCAGGTCGCTATTGTTTCCGCGCCGCGCCCGCCCGCCGCGCGCCCCCCGCCGCCGTGCGCTCCCGCCCCCTTTCCCCGGAGGGGGTCACGGCTGAGAAGGCGGCGGCGGCAGCACAATAACATAAACACTGCGGGGCCGCAGGCCTCCCCGGCCGTGCTGCGCTCACTGCACTCACCCGTCAGAGCAGGGAACGGCGACAGAAAAGCCCGCTGCGGGAACTGACGACGACCGGGCGGCCGCACCGGCCGTTAGCCAGCGCAGCTCGCGGATTCGCGATGCGGGCCGCGTCGCCCGGACTCGGCCGCTCCGCTGAGTAACAGGGACGCAGGCCGTCACTGCGCACGCCCGCGTACGTCATTGCGCAGGGTCCCGCCCCCTCACCTCTCAGGCGGCCCGCGGGGCGGGGCAGTCCCGAAGCCCAGATTGCAGGGTCGGGGCTCTGTTGAGGGGCGGGGCGCTACTGCCCGAGGCGGTGCTCCTCTGAGGTCTCAGGCACAGTCCCGGGTCGCTGGGAGAAGGGGCTTTGGGAAGAGCTCGGCCTGCAGACTATAAGCGGCGTGGCGGGGAGCCAGAGGGGTGGGACCCTGCTCCTGGCCCGTGGCGGCTCGGTGGCAGAGCTCAGGCTACAGGTTAGTCACAGCCAAAACCTAAGGGGCTCCTCACCCCGGGGTTTGAATGTGAGGTGCATGTAAGCCAAACATGCCTGGAGTACAGCACCCCGGCCTGCAGCACACATCTGAGAAACGAAGAGTCCATTACTGTAACTCTTCAAAATAATGGCCCTCTTAAATGAAAGACAACTGCATAGGCAAGAAAGTGAGCATTCCTTCCTAAATTTGTGGCAGTCTACACTCCAGCTGATGTTTGAGGGAGTGATGAGGGAAATATTCAACACAGCACTCAAGGTCAGTAAACAGCTTTTTCCCTCCGGTTAGAAAAGTCACCAGAGCATGCCCAGCGCTCTCCTCCCCTCCTTCTCTGGGCTGCTCTTTTGCCCTGCACATGCCAAAATGCCACATATCAAATAATATAAATTGCTTCCCTTGCCTGTACTCAGGGCTCAGACCTTGAGAGATTACTCCCCACTGAGCCCACCGGTGTAAAAAAAACCTCAACATTTGAAGACCTCTGAGTGCTGCTTGGTTCTTGGCTCCGTAACCAGTCCAGGTTTTCCAGTATTTTCCTTAACATTTGGTTCCCTGACTGGGAAACCAAATGCGCTGGCCCATTTTTACCACCAGTTCAGGGCAACGGTGGGGTGGTGATGGAACAGAAGATCACAACAGAAAAGGTGCATCCTGCCTGATATTTCTGTAGTCTCCCTCCCGGTCATCCCAGGCTGGCTCCACTCCACTGTTCCTGCCAGACAGAAGAAGGCTTGGCAAGAGAGGACCTTGTTCCAACATCGAATCTGGTAAGGCCCTGGAGCCCCTGACCCAGCCAGTTCACACCCGTTGGGGTGGAAGGGGAGCCTGATCACCTCCCAGAGACTTCTTAGAAGTCTCACAGGTACACATTCCCCGGGGGGGAAGAGGGGAATGTTTAAACTCTTGGTCTGAGTGTGTGAGTGGGTGTGCAGAGCGGCTGAAGCCATTCAGTCTGCACTGAATCTGTGATTCCACGGACTGCGCTACGGAATCTGAGTGGACCCTCATCCGCATTCACGGTCGGCCGCCACAACATAACAGTGACTCAGCTTCAGCTGACCTGGCCCAGGACTTATACGGGTGCACCTTAGTCAAGGCTGACCAAATTCTCCACAAGGAGAGCGAACATACAGGCATCTGACTGGTCTCCCCTCTAGAGGAGGCAGCCCTTCCTTGTCTGTAGTTGCGGCATCATTACACAGACACGTCATGGGCCTTGAACCAAGAATACTGTATACAGCAAGATTATAATTTAAATTTGAAGGAGGGATTAAACAATTTTGAGATAAGCAAAAGCTGAGTGAATTTACCTCCCACAAACCACCTCTACAAGGTATATTAAAGGGACTGGTCTAAATGGAAGTACTCCTAAGGCTTCCAGATATCACCAGAGAAAATAAAATCACAGCAAAGAAACCAGAACAACCAAATACTAAATAAGGCAAAAAATAAAATCACACATCAACTAAAGCAGTCAAGGGAAACACATAAGAGTATAGAATATCCTACAGTATGGGAGAATATATTCATAAATGACATATCTGATAAGCGGTTGACATCCAAATTATACAAAGAGCTCATGCACTGCAACAAACAAAAAGCAAATAAGCCAATTAAAAAATGGGCAGAGGGGGGGCGGAGCCAGGATGGCGGCGTGAGTAGAGCAGTGGAAATCTCCTCCCAAAAACACATAGCTATGAAAATATAACAAAGAAAACTCTTCCTAAAATATAGACCAGAGGACACAGGACAACATCCAGACCACATCCACACCTGCAAGAACCCAGCGCCTAGTGAAGGGGGTAAGATACAAGCCCCGGCCTGGCGGGACCCGAGCGCCCCTCCCCCCAGCTCCCGGCGGGTGGAAAGAAACTGGAGTGGTTTTTTTTTTTTGGCGAGTGCTTTTTGGAAGCCTTAAAGGGACAGGGACCCTGTTGCTAGGGAGGCAGGGCGGTGGGACCAGTGAGCAGGTGCCTGGGACCGGCGCCTGAGGACAAAGAATATCGCGTGTTTCTCCCTGCAGGACCAGTGGGCGGGTGCTTTTTGGAAGCCTTGAAGGGACAGGGACCCCGGTGCTAGGGAGGCACGGCAGCAGGACCAGTGAGCGGGTGCCTGGGACTGGCACCTGAGGACAAAAAAAAATTGCGTGTTTTTTCTTTTTTTTTTTTTTTCTGTTCCTCTCTCATTGTTGCTGTTGTTGTTTTGGTTTGGAGAGTGCTTTTTGGAAGTCTTAAAGGGGCAGGACAGGACACTTAGACAAGAGGAAGGGAATCTGGGGATCTCTGGGCACTCTAACCCCCTGGGCAACAGGGAGCACAGAGGCCCCTTATGGAGATAAATAGCCTCCCGGCTGCTCCCCCTCCAACAGGGCTCCACCACTTTGGAGGAGCAGCCCCAGCCAGGCCACACCCACAGCAACAGCAGAGATAAACTGCATAGCAAACGGGCAGGTAGCAGAAGCCCTGTCTGTGCACAGCTGACAAGCATAAGCCACTAGAGGTCGCTATTCTCCCAGGAGAGGAAGGCCACAAACCAACAAGAAGGGAAGCTCTTCCAGCGGTCACTCGTACCAGATCTGCAAACTATCTCTATCACCATGAAAAGGCAAAACTACAGGCAGACAAAGATCACAGAGACAACACCTGAGAAGGAGACAGACCTAACCAGTCCTCCTGAAAAAGAATTCAAAATAAAAATCATGAACATGCTGACACAGATGCACAGAAAAATGCAAGAGCAATGGGATGAGATGCAGAGAAAAATGCAAGAGCAATGGGATGAAGTCCGGAGGAAGATCACAGATGTCAGAAAGGAGATCACACAAGTGAAACAATCCCTGGAAGGATTTATAAGCAGAATGGATAAGATGCAAGAGGCCATTGAAGGAATAGAAGCCAGAGAACAGGAATGTATAGAAGCTGACATAGAGAGAGATAAAAGGATCTCCAGGAATGAAACAACACTAAGAGAACTATGTGAATAATCCAAAATGAATAATATTCGTATTATAGGGGTACCAGAAGAAGAAGAAAGAGGAAAACGGATAGAAAGTCTCTTTGAAGAAATAATTGCTGAAAACTTCCCCAAACTGGGGGAGGAAATAATCGAACAGACCATGGAATTACACAGAACCCCCAACAGAAAGGATCCAAGGAGGACAACACCAAGACACATAGTAATTAAAATGGCAAGAATCAAGGACAAGGAAAGAGTTTTAAAGGCAGCTAGAGAGAAAAAGGTCACCTATAAAGGAAAACCCATCAGGCTAACATCAGACTTCTCGACAGAAACCCTACAGGCCAGAAGAAAATGGCATGATATACTTAATGCAATGAAACAGAAGGGCCTTGAACCAAGGATACTGTATCCAGCACGACTATCATTTAAATATGATGGCAGGATTAAACAATTCCCAGACAAGCAAAAGCTGAGGGAATTTGCTTCCCACAAACCACCTCTACAAGGCATCCTACAGGGACTGCTCTAGAAGGGAGCACTCCTAAAAAGAGCACAGAACAAAACACACAAAATATGAAGAATGGAGGAGGAGGAATAAAAAGGGAGAAAAGAAAAGAATCTCCAGACAGTGTATATAACAGCTCAATAAGTGAGCTAAGTTAGGCAGTAAGATACTAAAGAAGCTAACCGTGAACCTTTGGTAACCACGAATCTAAAGCCTGCAATGGCAATAAGTACATATCTCTCAATAGTCACCCTAAATGTAAATGGACTTAATGCACCAATCAAAAGACACAGAGTAATAGAATGGATAAAAAAGCAAGACCCATCTATATGCTGCTTACAAGAAACTCACCTTAAACCCAAAGACAAGCATAGACTAAAAGTCAAGGGATGGAAAAACATATTTCAGGCAAACAACAGTGAGAGGAAAGCAGGGGTTGCAGTACTAATATCAGACAAAATAGACTTCAAAACAAAGAAAGTAACAAGAGACAAAGAAGGATACTACATAATGATAAAGGGCTCAGTCCAACAAGACGATATAACCATTCTAAATATATATGCACCCAATACAGGAGCACCAGCATATGTGAAGCAAATACTAATAGAACTAAAGCGGGAAATAGACTGCAATGCATTCATTTTAGGAGACTTCAACAAACCACTCACCCCAAAGGATAGATCCACAGGGCAGAAAATAAGTAAGGACACACAGGCACTGAACAACACACTAGAACAGATGGACCTAATAGACATCTATAGAACTCTACATCCAAAAGCAACAGGATATACATTCTTCACAAGTGCACATGGAACATTCTCCAGAATAGACCACATACTAGCTCACAAAAAGAGCCTCAGTAAATTCCAAAATATTGAAATTATACCAACCAATTTTTCAGACCACAAAGGTATAAAAGTAGAAATAAATTCTACAAAGAAAACAAAAAGGCTCACAAACACATGGAGGCTTAACAACATGCTCCTAAATAATCAATGGATCAATGAACAAATCAAAATAGAGATCAAGGAATATATAGAAACAAATGACAACAACAACACTAAGCCCCAACTTCTGTGGGACGCAGCGAAAGCAGTCTTAAGAGGAAAGTATATAGCAATCCAGGCACACTTGAAGAAGGAAGAACAATCCCAAATGAATAGTCTAACATCACAATTATCAAAACTGGAAAAAGAAGAACAAATGAGGCCTAAAGTCATCAGAAGGAGGGACATAATAAAGATCAGAGAAGAAATAAACAAAATTGAGAAGAATAAAACAATAGCAAAAATCAATGAAACCAAGAGCTGGTTCTTTGAGAAAATAAACAAAATAGATAAGCCTCTAGCCAAACTTATTAAGAGAAAAAGAGAATCAACACAAATCAACATAATCAGAAATGAGAATGGAAAAATCACAACAGACTCCACAGAAATACAAAGAATTATTAAAGACTACTATGAAAACCTATATGCCAACAAGCTGGAAAACCTAGAAGAAATGGACAACTTCCTAAGAAAAATACAACCTCCCAAGACTGACCAAGGAAGAAACACAAAAGTTAAACAAACCAATTATGAGCAAAGAAATTGAAATGGTAATCAAAAAACTACCGAAGAACAAAACCCCCGGGGCCGGACAGATTTACCTCGAAATTTTATCAGACACACAGAGAAGACATAATACCCATTCTCCTTAAAGTGTTCTAAAAAATAGAAGAAGAGGGAATACTCCCAAACTCATCCTATGAAGCCAACATCACCCTAATACCAAAACCAGGCAAAGACCCCACCAAAAAAGAAAATTACAGACCAATATCCCTGATGAATGTAGATGCAAAAATACTCAATAAAATATTAGCAAACAGAATTCAACAGTATATCAAAAGGACCATACACCATGAGCAAGTGGGATTCATCCCAGGGATGCAAGGATGGTACAACATTTGAAAATCCATCAACATCATCCACCACATCAACAAAAAGAAAGACAAAAACCACATGATCATCTCCATAGATGCTGAAAAAGCATTTGACAAAATTCAACATCCATTCATGATAAAAACTCTCAGCAAAATGGGAATAGAGGGCAAGTACCTCAACATAATAAAGGCCATATATGATAAACCCACAGCCAGCATTATACTGAACAGCGAGAAGCTGAAAGCATTTCCTCTGAGATCGGGAACCAGACAGGGATGCCCACTCTCCCCACTGTTATTTAACATAGTACTGGAGGTCCTAGCCACGGCAATCAGACAAAACAAAGAAATACAAGGAATCCAGATTGGTAAAGAAGAAGTTAAACTGTCACTATTTGCAGATGATATGATACTGTACATAAAAAAACCCTAAAGACTCCACTCCAAAACTACTAGAACTGACATCGGAATACAGCAAAGTTGCAGGATACAAAATTAACACACAGAAATCTGTAGCTTTCCTATACAATAACAATGAATCAATAGAAAGAGAAATCAGGAAAACAATTCCATTCACCATTGGATCAAAAAGAATAAAATACCTAGCAATAAAACTAACCAAAGAAGTGAAAGACTTATACTCTGAAAACTACAAGTCACTGTTAAGAGAAATTAAAGGGGACACTAATAAATGGAAACTCATCCCATGCTCCTGGCTAGGAAGAATTAATATCGTCAAAATGGCCATCCTGCCCAAAGCAATATACAGATTTGATGCAATCCCTCTCAAATTACTAGCAACATTCTTCAATGAACTGAAACAAATAATTCAAAAATTCATATGGAAACACCAAAGACCCCGAATAGCCAAAGCAATCCTGAAAAAGAAGAATAAAGTAGGGGGGATCTCAGTCCCCAACTTCAAGCTCTACTACAAAGCCATAGTAATCAAGACAATTTGGTACTGGCACAAGAACAGAGCCACCGACCAGTGGAACAGATTAGAGACTCCAGAAATTAACCCAAACAAATATGGTCAATTTATATTTGATAAAGGAGCCATGGACATGCAATGGCAAAATGACAGTCTCTTCAACAGATGGTGCTGGCGAAACTGGATAGCTACATGTAGGAGAATGAAACTGGACCATTGTCTAACCCCATATACAAAGGTAAACTCATAATGGATCAAAGACCTGAATGTAAGTCATGAAACCATTAAACTCTTGGAAAAAAACATAGGCAAAAACCTCTTAGACATAAACATGAGTGACCTCTTCTTGAACATATCTCCCCGGGCAAGGAAAACAACAGCAAAAATGAGCAAGTGGGACTACATTAAGCTGAAAAGCTTCTGCACAGCGAAAGACACCATCAATAGAACAAAAAGGAACCCTACAGTATGGGAGAATATATTTGAAAATGACATATCCAATAAAGGCTTGACGTCCAGAATATATAAAGAGCCCATATGCCTCAACAAACAACAAACAAATAACCCAATTAAAAAATGGGCCGAGGAACTGAACAGACGGTTCTCTAAAAAAGAAATACAGATGGCCAAGAGACACATGAAAAGATGCTCCACATCGCTAATTATCAGAGAAATGCAAATTAAAACTACAATGAGGTATCACCTCACACCAGTAAGAATAGCTGCCATCCAAAAGACAAACAACAACAAATGTTGGCGAGGCTGTGGAGAAAGGGGAACCCTCCTACACTGCTGGTGGGAACGTAAATTAGTTCAACCATTGTGGAAAGCAGTATGGAGGTTCATCAAAATGCTCAAAACAGACCTACCATTTGACCCAGGAATTCCACTCCTAGGAATTTACCATAAGAACGCAGCAATCAAGTTTGAGAAAGACAGATGCACCCCTATGTTTATTGCAGCACTATTTACAATAGCCAAGAATTGGAAGCAACCTAAGTGTCCATCGGTAGATGAATGGATAAAGAACATGTGGTACATATACACAATGGAAGACTACTCAGCCATAAGAAGTGGAAAAATCCAACCATTTGCAGCAACATGGATGGAGCTGGAGAGTATTATACTCAGTGAAATAAGCCAAGCGGAGAAAGAGAAATACCAAATGATTTCACTCATCTGAGGAGTATAGGAACAAAGGAAAAACTGAAGGAACAAAACAGCAGCGGAATTACAGAACCCAAAAATGGACTAACAGGTACCAAAGGGAAAGGAACTGGGGAGGATGGCTGGGCAGGGAGGGATCGGGGGGGGGGGGAGGAAGAAGGGGGGTATTAAGATTAGCATGCATGGGGGGGAGGGAAAAAGGGGAGGGTGGGCTGCGCAACACAGAGAGGACAAGTAGTGATTCTACAACATTTTGCTAAGCTGATGGACAGTAACCGTAATGTGGTTGTTAGGGGGGACCTGATATAGGGGAGAGCATAGTAAACATAGTATTCTTCATGAAAGTGTAGATTAAAGATTTAAAAAAAAAAAAGAAGGAAAGAAAAGGGGGATTACTCCTTGATAGGATAAAACTATTGGTAAATCAAAGATCAACGCATGCTTTAAATGTCCTTAATATTGATCACTTAAAGGGTGTCAGATGATCAGCTATGGAGGTAGTCTTTTCTGATAATATTCCTTTCTCTTAATAAAAAAAAAAAGCAGTTCCTGTGTGCTGACCTCCAATGAGTCCTGCACAGCGGTATAGAGGGCATGTCAAAGTGTGGGCAAAAGGTCTGTTTGTTTCTATGCAGAAGATCAAGGCCTAACTTGGATACCCAGAAAATGAACTAAGATACGATATGAGGAGGAGCTTCCGGCATCAGCACTCTCTGGAGGACTTGTGCCAGGGGGATGATCATCAAAAAGCCTCCACAGGGATCTGGGCGATGCTGCGGTTGTGGCTGCATCCACCCCACCATTTCCTGGACTTGCCATTGGAATGAGGAGGGAGTTGTCTAGGCTGGCATGTGCATACAGTGAGACAACGAATTTGCCCAGATCTGTACTGTTGGAACTCAACCAGGAGTTGGGAGGGGTACAAGTTGTAGCACTCCAAAATCTTATGACTATAGACTATCTACAGTTAAAAGAACATATGGGATGTGAACAGATCCCAGAAATGGGCTGCTTTAATTTGTCTGATTTCTCTCAGACTGTTCAAGTACAGTTGAACAATATCCATCATATCATAGACAAATTTTCACAAATGCCTAGGGTGCCTAAATGGTTTTCTTGGCTTCACTGGAGATGGATGGTAATTATAGATTTGCTTTGTTTATGTCACCGTATTCCTATTATGTTAATATGTGTGTGCAAATTAGTTGGTAGTTTAAAACCTATACATACTTAAGGTACTCTACAAGAAGATATGTCAAAGAAATAATCAATCCTCCCATGTTTTCTTCCATATGCTACCTCTATAGCTTTTCTTCTTCCTTTCTAATTACAACCCTTAAATAGAATTTGTGCCTCATATCGAATTTACCAAGTATCTTAATTCCTCCAGGTGGTAAAGATACCTCAAGACAAGTGCTGGGCATAGAAGCCACAGGGCATAAATTTGCAAAGAAGTAAAAAGCTAACCTTTTCAAACAATATGGCTTCTCTCACACTTACCAACTTTACATTTCCCTGTATGGCCCTGGAAGATGACTGGTTAGCCAGAGACGGGTAAGATTCCTCAAGGGTGGAACAACCTAAGACAGGCACAGTCGCAGGGGGGCCATCAGGTGAGAAATTGGGGATCAACAGAGGTGAGGCTCAGAACCTCATCCCCCCTGCTTTGAGAGAAATCTTCTGCATCTGTGGATGTGTTGCTGCCCTTGTCTAGCTTGGATTAATACTTAGTCCCTAGGCACACACCTGATCATCTACATTTGCCCTCTTACAGCACTAAACTATGTTTTCTACCTTTATCTTGCATCTACCTACCATTTCAGCATTTTATTAAAAATAAAAATAATAATAATAATAAAGGGAGAAATGTGGGATCAACATATAAATCAAGTATAAAAATCAAACGAATATTAATATTTGACCTGATTGTTTATAGTTCATAATGCGTGATCAAAACCGAAAGTTTCTGTGATGAATGCCCCTGTACTGTTCACCATGTAAGAATTTATTCACTATGTAAGAATTCGTTCACCATGTAAGAACTTGTTCATTATGCTTCAGAAGTTTGGAGACTGATGAGAATTAGGCTTGAGATGGATTAATGATTGTACATTGAGCATTGACCCCCCTATACTGAATTTTATTGTTGTTAACAACCATTTGATCAATAAATATGAGAGATGCCCTCTCAAAAAAAAAAAAAAAAGTTCCCTCTCGCCCCCAGCTCAAACCAAAATTTCAATGTCCCATGAAAATTTAAGGACTGTGGTTCCTCGCAAAGACCCCCTGGAAGGCCCCAACTTTTGTGGTAATTCCAGGAAAAATGAGCTTGTCTGAATAAAAACTGTTCATAATTTAAAAAAAAATAAGTAAGTCACAGAGATGAAAAGTACAGCATAGGGAGCACAGGCAATAGCATGGTAATGCATTTTTATGGTGACAGTCGTATCTACACCTATTGTGTTGAGCATTTTGTAATGTATGTAATTGTCAAATTGCTATATTGTACACCTGAAACCAGTATAATAATATTGTATAGCAACTATACTCCAGTAATAAAATAAAGTCCACTAGAAAAAAAAGAATGGGCAGAGGAACTGAGCAGACACCTTCTCCAAAGAAGAAATTCAGATCGCCAACAGGCACATAAAAAGATGCCCCACATCCCTAATGATCAGAGAACTACAAATTAAAACCACAATGAGGTATCACCTCACATCAGTAAATGACAAACAATGACAAATGTTGGCGAGGTTGTGGAGGAAGGGGAACCCTCCTACACTGCTGGTGGGAATTTAAACTAGTTCAACCATTGTGGAAAGGAGTATGGAGGTTCCTCAAAAAACACAAAACAGAAATACCATTTGACCCAGCAATTCCATTCCTAGGAATTTACCCTAAGAATGCAGCAGCCCAGTTTGAAAAAGACAGATGCACCCCTATGTTTATTGCAGCACTATTTACAATAGCCAAGAAATGGAAGCAACCTAAGTGTCCATCAGTAGATGAATGGATAAAGAAGATACGGTACATATACGCAATGGAATATTATTCAGCCATAAGAAGAAAACAAATCCTACCATTTGCAGCATGGATGGAGCTAGAGGGTATTTTGCTCAGTGAAATAAACCAGGCAGAGAAAGACAAGTATCAAATGATTTCACTTATCTGTGGAGTATAAGAACAAAGAAAAAACTGAAGGAACAAAACAGCAGCAGACCCACAGAACCTAAGTATGGACTAACAGTTACCAAGGGGAAAGGGACTGGGAAGTGTGGGTGGGAAGGGAGGGATAAGGGGAAAAATGGGGCATTATGATTAGCATGTATAATGTAGCGGGAGGGGGGACATAGGAAAGGCAGTATATACCCAGAGGACAAGTAATGATTCTATAGCATCTTACTATGCTGCTGAACAATGACTGTAATGAGGTATATGGGGGGACTTGATAATGGGGTGAGTACAGTAACTATAATGTTTTTCAGGTAATTGTACATTAATGATATCAAAATTAAAAAAATTAAAAAAAGAGTACAGAATAGAACACCTAAGATATAAAGAATGGAGGAGGAAGAATAAGAAGAGAGAGAAATAAAGAGTCATCAGACTGTGTTTATAATAGCATAATAAGTGAGTTAAAGTTAGAAGGTTAGATAGTAAAGAAGATACCCTTGAAAACCTTTGGTAACCACAAATTCAAAGCCTGCAATTGCAATAAGTACATACCTATCGATAATCACCCTAAATGTAAGTGGACTGAATGCACCACTCAAAAGACACAGAGTAATAGAATGGATAAAAAAAGTAAGACCCATCTATATGCTGCTTATAAGAGACTCACCTCAAATGCAAAGACATACACAGACTAAAAGTCAAGGGATGGAAAAAGATATTTCATGCAAATAATAGGGAGAAAAAAGCAGGTGTTGCAGTACTTGTATCAGACAAAATAGACTTCCAAACAAAGAAAGTAAAAAGAGATAACGGAGGACATTACATAATGATGAAGGGGTCAGGCCAAAACAGGATATAAACATTATAAATATCTATGCACCCAACACAAGAGCACTGACATATGTGGAACAAATACTAACAGAATTAAAGGAGGAAATAAAATGCAATGCATTCATTATAGGAGACTTCAACACACCACTCACTCCAAAGGACAGATCAACCAGACAGAAAATAAGTAAGGACACAGAGGCACTGAACAACACATGAGAAGAGATGGACCTAACAGACATAGAGAGAACTCTACACCCAAAGCAGCAGGATAAACATTCTTCTCAACTGCACATGGAACATTTTCCAGAAGAGACCACATACTATCTCACAAAAAGAGCCTCAGTAAATACAGAAAGATTGAAATTCTACCAACCAACTTCTCAGATCACAAAGGTGTAAAACTAGAAATAAACTGTACAAAGAAAACACAAAGGCTCACAAACACATGGAGGCTTAACAACATGCTCCTACATAATTAATAGATCAATGACCAAATTAAAACAGAGATCAAGCAATATATGGAGACAAATGAAAACAACAGCACAATGCCCCAACTTTGGTGGGATACACCAAAGGCAGTTCTAAGAGGAAAGTATATACCAATCCAGGCCTATTTAAAGAAGGAAGAACAATCCCAAATGAACAGTCTAAAGTCACAATTATTGAAACTGGAAACAGAAGAACAAATGAGACCTAAAGTCAGCAGAAGGAGGGACATAATAAAGATCAGAGAAGGAATAAATAAAATTGAGAAGAATAAAACAATAGAAAAAAATCAATGAAACCAAGAGCTAGTTCTTCAAGAAACAAAATAGATAAACCCCTAGCCAGAAATGAGAAAGGAAAAATCACAATGGACACCACAGAAATACAAAGATTTATTAGAGAATACTATGAAAATCTATGTGCTAAAAAGCTGGATAACCTAGAGGAAATGGACAACTTTCTAGAAAACTACAACCTTCCAGGACTGAACAAAGAAGAAACAGAAAATCTAAACAGACCAATTACCAGCAACAAAATTGAATCTGTAATCAAAAAACTACCCAAGAACAAAACCACTGGGCCAGATGGATTCACAGCCAACATCATACTTAACGACAAGCTGAAAGCTTTTCACCTAAGTTCAGGAACAAGACAAGGATGCCCACTCTCCCCACTATTATTCAACATAGTACTGGAGGTCCTAGCCACAGCAATCAGATAGAACAAAGAAATAAAAGGCATCCAAATTGGTAAGGAAGAAATCAAACTGTCACTATTTGCAGATGACATGATATTGTACATAAAAATGTCTAAAGAATCCAGTCCAAAACTATTAGAACTAATATCTGAATTCAGCAAAGTTGCAGGATACAAATTTAATACACAGAAATGTATTGCACTCCTATACACTAACAATGAAATAGCAGAAAGAGAAATCAGGAAAACAATTCCATTCATAATTGCATCAAAAGGAATAAAACACCTAGAAATAAACCTAACCAAGGAAGTGAAAGACCTATACCCTGAAAACTACAAGACACTCTTAAGAGAAATTAAAGAGGACACTAACAAATGGAAACTCATCCTATGCTCTTGGCTAGGAAGAATTAATATTGTCAAAATGGCCATCCTTCCTAAAGCAATGTACAGATTCAGTGCAATCCCTATCAAAATACCAACAGCATTCTTCAATGAACTGGAACAAATCTAAAATTCATATAGAAACACAAAAGACCCGGAATAGCCAAAACAAGCCTGAGAAGGAAAAATAAAGCAGGCATGATCTCACTCCCCAACTTCAAGCTCTACTACAGAGTCACAGTAATCAAGACAATTTGGTACTGGCACAAGAACAGACCCACAGACAAATGGAACAGAATAGAGAGTCCAGATATTAACCCAAACATATACGGTCAATTAATATATGATAAAGGAGCCATGGATATACAATGGGGAAATGACAGCCTCTTCAACAGCTGGTATTGGCAAAACTGGACAGCTACATGTAAGAGAATGAAACTGGATCATTGTCTAACCCCATACACAAAAGTAAATTTGAAATGGATCAAAGACCCAAATGTAAGTCATGAAACCATAAAACTCTTAGAAAAAACATAGGAAAAAATCTCTTGGACATAAACATGAGCAACTTCTTCATGAACGTATCTCCCCAGGCAAGGGAAACAAAAGCAAAAATGAACAAATGGGACTATATCAAGCTGAAAAGCTTCTGTACAGCAAAGGACACCATCAATAGAACAAAAAGGCATCCTACAGTATGGGAGAATATGACATATCCAATAAAGGGTTGACATGCACCTCAACAAGCAAAAAGCAAATAAGCCAATTAAAAAATGGACAGAGGATCGAACAGACACTTCTTCAAAGAAGAAATTCTGCTGGCCAACAGGCACATGAAAAGATGCTCCACATCACTAATCATCAGAGAAATGCAAACTAAAACCACAGTGAGATATCACCTCACACCAGTTAGGATGGCCAACATCCAAAAGACAAGCAACAACAAATGTTGGGAAGGATGTGCTGCTGGTGGGAATGTAAATTACTTCAACCATTATGGAAAGCAGTATGGAGGTTCCTCAAAAAACTAAAAATAGAAACACCTTTCCTAGGAATTTACCCTAAGAATTCAGGAAGCCAGTTTGAAAAAGACATATGCACCCCTATGTTTATCACAGCACTATTTACAATAGCCAAGAAATGGAAGCAACCTAAGTGTCCATCAGTAGGTGAATAGATAAAGAAGATGTGGTACATATACACAATGGAATATTATTCAGCCATAAGAAGAAAACAAATCCTACCATTTGCAACAACATGACAGTAGCTAGTGGCTATTATTCTCAGTCAAATAAGCCAGGTGGAGAAAGACAAGTATCAAATGATTTTACTCATCTGTGAAGTATAAGAACAAAGCAAATACTGAAGGAACGAAACAGCAGCAAACTCACAGAACCCAAGTAGAGACTAACAGTTACCAAAGGGAAAAAGACTGGCAGTGTGTTGGTGGGATGGGAGGGAGAAGGAATAGGGGCATTACAATTAGCACACATAATGTAGGGGAGGGCACAGGATAGGCAGTATATACCCAGAGGACAAGTAGTGACTCTATAGCATCTTACTATGCTGTTGGACAGTGACTATAATGTGGTATGTGGTTGAGACTTGATAATGGGGGGAGTTTAGTAACCGTAATGTTCCTCATGTAACTGTATATTAATGATACCAAAAAAAAAAAAAAAAGGCAAAAAATACCCCGCAACACACTTTTGGAAAAGCCACAAGCCCTGGTTGATCTCATGAAATCCTTCTTCCAAACCCAATGGCCAACCTAAAAAAACTGCCAACAGCTTCTCTGCACCCTGTTCACAACAGAAGAGAAGAGGCATCCAGGGTCCTTGATCAGGGTGCATGTGCTGAAATCACTGCCCACAAAGAACACCCAAGTGGGACTTTACCATGCATGAGGGACAGCACCAATCTGCCGATATCAAGATGCCCTCCTCCAGGGGATCAAAGCTAGGTCCAAAAAGGCTATGAAAATGACCAAAGTATCTTCAGTCACTCAACAACCAGGAGAGTCTCCTGGAGACTATTATGAAAGGCTGTGTGAAGCTTATTGCATCTACACCCCCCTTTAATCCTTTGTAGCTCAAGCTGCCCCTCCTCAGCCAGATCCCGAGGTCAGCCAAATGGTTCACTTGCCTAGACTTGAAGGATGCCTTTTTCTGCCTCTGGCTGACCCCTCAAAGCCAGGTCGTGTTTGCCTTTGAATGGACTGAACCGAATACAGGGCGGCAGATGCAGTTAGCATGGACGTGGCTTTCACAAGGGTTCAAGAACTCACCCATTCTCTTTAGAGAGACATTGGCCACAAACCTTGCCAGCTTTCCGAAGGAAGCCACGTGCTGCCCCCTCCTCCAGTATATAGATGATCTCCTTGCCAGTGACACCCAGGAAAATTGTACAAAAGGCACAAAGGCCTTCCTGCAACTCCTGTCAGACTCAAGATACCAAGCCTCATGAAAAAGGCACAAATCTGCCAGCAGCAACTCTGGTACTTCGGCTTCCTCCTTACCCAGGGAGAAAGGGCACTAGAAGAAAAAGTTATTATCTCCTTACCCCAGCCCCAGATGAAGAAAGGCATATGAAAGTTTCTGGGGGCCACTGGGTTCTGCAAAATCTGGTTTCCCATAATCTTGCCAATGGCAAAACCCCTCTACAGCCTCCTGGGGTGGGGGGGAGCAGACCGAGAACCCCCTGTCTAGGCAGAAGAGGCAAGAGCCAACTTCCTGAAAATAAAGGCTCCTTCAGAACAGGCAACAGCCCTAGGCCTGCCAGATATTAAAAAAACCCTTCAATCTCTTTGTACATGAAAAAAAAGTAGCCCTCAGAGTTCTCACATAGACTGTTAGGCTCTGGCAATGACCAGTCACATACCTCTCAAAAACAAACTAAACTCGGTTGTGGCAGGATGGCACCCTGCCTCAGGACACTGGTAGCCACAGTTCTATTCATTAAAAAAGCAGATAATGTTACCCTGGGACAAAAAATAAATGTCAAGGTCCCCATACTGTTGTGTCCCTCTTAAACACACAGGGACACTGATTCCTCTCCAACTCTCATCTGGCACAATACTAAAATTCCTGAAGGCTGTCTGTCTCCCAGAAAAGTAGCAATTCTGCATTGCAAAGAACACCAAAAAGAAAGCAACCCTATAACACAGGGGAACCAGCTAGCAGATAAAGCAGCTGAAACAACGGCCAATAAAAAAACAGATAAAGCTCCTTCCCTCACTATGTCCTTAACACACCCAGTGGAGTGGAGGCCCCTCCACCTGAGTACACTGAAAAAGAAAGACTGGGCCATTGATGAAGGAGCCACCCAAACTAAAAAAGGATGGTAGATGCTGCCTGACAAACACATCTTTGTCCCAACTGCAACCGAAGTCATCTAGTCAGCTCACCCAACCAAGAAAAACTACACTAGAAGCTCCCCTCAAAAAGCAATACTACATCAGCCAGTTACCAGCATTATTAAGCTGAGCAATAAGTGAGCAGTGCATGACTTGCACCAGAAATAAAGCTCGATTTGCATTGCAGTCCCTGCCAGGTGTCCAAAGAACAAGAGTTACCCCCTTTGAAAACCTTGAGATAGACTTCACAGATGTCTAGGCAAGCAGAGGACTCAAATACCTTCTAGTAATAGTGTGTACATACTCTGGGTGGGTCGAAGCCTTCCCCACCAGGACAAAATGAAGCCAGGAGATAGCCAAAGTCCTCCTGAGAAAAATTGTGCCCCACTTTGGCCTACCATCTACAATTCACAGTGACAATGGACCTGCCTTTGTAGCAGATACAGTACAGCTTTAACCAAATTTCTCAACATTAAACTCCACACTACATACAGGCCACCAAGTTCAGAGAAAGTGGAGCAAATGAATTGTACCCTCAAAGGAACCCTAACTAAGTTTTGCCAAGGAACTGGCTTCCTGTGGCCAGACCTGCTGCCCCTGACTCTCCTGTGTGTTCGCTGCACACCTGGGACTCAAAGCTTTTCCCCTTTTGAGTTAGTGTATAGACATCCTCCCTCATGTCTAGGAAGCCTCCCAGGGAACCTATACCAAATAAGAAATAAAAAGTAAGAGAACAGCTCCAAACCTTAAGAGCCACCCTAAATGAGCTGCAGCAATATACCGTAGAAAGAGCCCTGATCTCCTTAGAGACCCCAGTACATTACTTCCAGGTTGGGGACTCAGTCTGAATCAAGAATTGAAAAAGAGACCTCCTCAAACCTCAGTGGACTCACCCCCACATTCTAACCATTCCTACTGTCCTCAAAGTTGCAAGCATTCCTCCGTGAGTCCATCACTCCAGAGTGAAAAGGGCCCATAATCCGAACAAAGAAATATATCAATAGAAGGCTCAGCCAGACTTCCAGAATCCTCTCTGCCTCCACATCTGATGATTACCCTCTGACTAATGAGCACCTGCACACCGTGGGTCCTGGCCCTCGCTGGAATGGAATATTTCATTCTGGGCATTAAACTCTCTGCTGCTGCCCCTCTGACTAAACTGTTCCTCAGAAAGTTGCCCTTTCTATTGTCTACTGGGTAATCATAAGTTGTTTTGCTGTACTTACCTGTCTCTCCTAGCTGAACTCAAGTCTCAGCCTGCATTTCCAAAGTACCTCTCTATAATGTTACTTCTATCAAATTAACTGTATGAAGTTATAGAGTGCATGCTCATCACCCAAGGGAGCTGCCCTCAGTGGCCCTCCACACTTAGCACCTGTCGTCTCACACTCAAATAAGCCAGCCTGACTGTAATGCTCAGCTGCATAAAAATAAATTAGGACTGAGAAAACCAGTATTTTTTGTTAAGCACAGGCTTATCAATAGTCTAAAGGACTCATTTCAACTTGTACACACAGGCCCATACAGACAATTGCATAAAAACATAATCATTTGTGTTCTTCACGAAGTACTCAGGACTTTACCAAAAAAAGTCACAAGAAAAAATCCTAGCTCAAAGCAATTACAAGTATAAATACAAACCATTATAACCCTATCCTAAACCAAAAAGATGATACCCCCTAAAACAAAGTGTCATCAGAGGGGTAGTGATAAGGAAAATATTCAACACAGCCATCAAGGTCAGTAAACTGCTTTTTCCTCCCTTTAGCAAAGTCAGTACAGCACACCCAGCGCTCTCCTCCCCTCCTTCTCAGGGCTCCTCTTTTGGCCTGTACATGCCAAAATGCCACATATCAAAATAATATAAATTGCTCCCCTTGCATGTGCTCAGGGCTCAGACCTTGGACCCTCTGAGCCCGCAGGTGTTAAATAAAACCTCAACACTCCAGGGCCTCCGAATGCCGCTTGGTTCTTCCATCAGTGATCCAGTCCAAGTTTTCCAGTATTTTCCATAACAGGATAAGTGATGAAGGGTAAATAGGGGAGAAATTCATTTCTGGTGCTGCTAAGTCATGATGACTGGATAAGGTCTCAAACCCAGACCCCAAGCCACTTTTCCAATTTTTGAATCCCATTTGTAGTATGGCTCACCCTTTAAAAATGAGGCACCCTCCCAACATGCTGTTGAAAATCTGAATATAACTTTTCTTTTTGGTATCATTAATCTACAATTACATGAGCAACATTATGTTTACTAGACTCCCCCCATCATCAAGTCCCCACCACATACCCCATTACAGTCACTGTCCATCAGCCTAGTAAGATGCTATAGAATCATTGCTTGTCTTCTCTGTGTTGTACAGCTCTCCCCGTGCCTCCTCCTACATTGTATCTGCTAATCGTAATGCCCTTTTTCCCCCTTGTCCCTCCCTTCCCATCCATCCTCCCCAGTCCCTTTCCCTTTGGTAACTGTTAGTCTATTCTTGGGTTCTCTGAGTCTGCTGCTGTTTTGTTCCTTCAGTTTTTGCTTTGTTCTTATACTCCACATATGAGTGAAATCATTTGATACTTGTCTTTTTCTGCCTGGCTTATTTCACTGAGCATAATACCTTCTAGCACCATCCATGTTGTTGCAAATGGTAGGATTTGTTTTCTTCTTATGGCTGAATAATATTCCATTGTGTATATGTACCACATCTTCTTTATCCATTCATCTACTAATGGACACTTAGGTTGCTTCCATTTCTTGGCTATTATAAATAGAGCTGCAATAAACAAAGGGGTGCATCTGTGTTTTTCAAACTGGGCTTCTGCATTCTTAGGGTAAATTCCTAGGAATGGAATTGCTGGGTCAAGTGGTAGTTTTATTTTCAGTTTTTTGAGGAACCTCCATACTGCTTTCCACAATGGTTGAAGTAATTTACATTCTTTACATTCCCACCAGCAGTGTAGGAGTGTTCCCCTTTCTCCACAACCTGGCCAACATTTGTTGTTGTTTGTCTTTTGGATGGTGGCGATTCTTACTGGTGTGAGGTGATATCTCATTGTGGTTTTAATTTTCAGTTCTCTGATGATTAGCAATGTGGAGCATCTTTTCATGTGTCTGTTGGCCATCTGAATTTCTTCTTTTGAGAAGTGTCTGTTCAGATCCTCTGCCCATTTTTTAATTGGCTTATTTGCTTTTTGTTTGTTGAGGTACATGAGCTCTTTATGTATTTTGGATGTCAATTCTTTATCAGATCTGTCATTTATGAATATATTCCCCCAATCTGTGTAGGATGCCTTTTTGTTCTATTGATAGTGTCCTTTGCTGTACAGGATCTTTTCAGCCTGATATAGTCCCACTTGTTCATTTTCACTTTTGTTTCCCTTGCCCGGGGAGATATGTTCATGAAGAAGTTCCTCATGTTTATGTCCAAGAGATTTTTTCCTATGTTTTTTCTAAGAGTTTTATGGTTTCATGACTTACATTTGGGTCTTTGATCCATTTCAAATTTACTTTTGTGTATGGGGTTAGACAATGATCCAGTTTCATTCTCTTACATGTAGCTATCCAGTTTTGCCAATACCAGCTGTTGAAGAGGCTGTCATTTCCCCATTGTATGTCCATGGCTCCTCTATCATATATTAATTGACCATATATATTTGGGTTAATATCTGGACTCTCTATTCTGTTCCACTGGCCTGGGGTCTTTTCTTGTGCCAGTACCAAATTGTCTTGATTACTGTGGCTTTGTAGTAGAGCTTGAAGTTGGGAAGCGAGATCCTCCCTGCTTTATTCTGCATATAACTTTTGACTCTCCAAAACTTAACTACCTAGTCTCTGTTGACCATGAAGAAGGCTTCCTGATAACATAAAGTCAATTAACCCATTATTTTATATGTGTATTATATTCTTATAATAAAGTAAGGTAGAGAAAAGAAGATGATTTTTCAAAGTGTCACACATCTTCAAACATTTTCCAATATATTTGCTGAAAAAAATCCACATATAAGTGGATCCATGCTATTCAAACCCCTGTTGTTCAAGAATCAGCTATATTCCCCATATTTCCTTGTAACACAAAAGTATGTTTGATAAACTGTCAATCTAGGCAGAGCAGACAGCAGGAGTTTTCTTGGAATCAGCAGGAAAAATAGGGATGTCACAGATACCTTTTTTTTAAATCCATGGCTGTGACATGAGCTTCTCTCTATCATCGAGCAATCAAACAAGATCTTCAAATGGTGTGCCCGTGTAAAGATGGGTACCATCCTTATTTGGATCCCTTTGTGAGGGTACATACCCACATACTTAAAGATCCTACCACACAAACTGACATTGGATTCAAATACTTGGCTCACTCAGCCCTCACAGCAGTCTGGGGCATGGGGACCTGGAAGGCAGAATTTCCACTTTGTTTCAGTGGTCTGCAGTACCAGGAGGGAGACTGGAAAGGGCCGAAAGAGGCAAGTCAAAGAAAAAATAAACATGGACAGCTGGCCTCAAGGGCAGAGGTCCAAACCCTAAAAGAAAAAAAAAATGCACCAAAACAAAATCCCTGTGAGAAGACTAGCCAAGGCATGAGATTCCTCCCCACTCCGGCACGTTGTACGGCTTCTAGATCTGAAGGAAGATGTTTAAGAGGGCTGCATAATGATGAGTTCAAGGATTCTTGAGTAGTACTCAGTTGGTATTGAAAGCCATGGATAAAATGATATAATTGTAGACATTACTCTGGAATCTTTGTCAACCTGGTAGAGAAACAGAGATGACACTTGGAGGCTTGTGTCTGGGAGCTGAGATATTCCTGGCATGTCAAATGGAAAGATGGAGGGCAAAGAAGTTGAAATAGAACTCCAGGTCCCAGGCTGAGCAGGAACAACAATAAGGCCAGTAGGGGACAAATAGATTGGAGCAAAATTCACACAGGGAGCAAGGGCTTTCTGTTTTTTAGAACTGAAAATAGTTGTCAGTGCACATAAGGGCATGCAAAAGGCAGATGGGAAGAGAAGAATTGGATGAGATCTTTTAGTTTAAATTTTCCAAACAAAGAATTACCTTAAAGATGAACCTAGAGGGTAGGGTTGCCTTACCCATCAAGGAAGTTAACTTTCACTTTTATTAAGATTTTTACAAGGTGTTTGCACTATATGTTTCTGTCCATCAATATTTCCACAGGAAATAAATAGCCTCACTCAAAATGGGGTAATTAAGGAGTGTTTAATAAAAGGCTATTTCCAGAAGTGGGGGAAGGGTTAAAGGAAACCAACATGTGGTGATGTAGTATCCTGGGGCTAGCAACAACCTGGGAGATTTTAGCACACTTGGGCCTGGAAAGCAAACAGAGGGAGTGGTTTTCAGCATCCAGTCAGGGCAGCTGTAGGAAAGGCCACTTGATAGGAGCTGTGGTCTGTGGTGACAAGATCTGTGGTTTGTGGTGGAAGGACACAGACAGCCCTTAACAAATAGGCAAGGACGGAATAAATACCCTGACCTCCCATTCTTATGTCTCCTGCCATTGGCCATATCCTCCCATTGGCCAAACATAGCCAGAAGCATAAGGCCAGGGAGCCCACTAATATAGTCGATACAGAGTATTTCCTCCACCCAGTGCCCAAGCACAGAGCAGGTGAGAGGGTGGAAGGTAGATCTGCAGGGGCAAACAAAGAATATTCAGCATGGTATATTTGTATATGATTTATATATATATGTGAGATATATGCCATATATATAATATTATATATATATAATATAACCATGGCCAAGGATGGAGGACCCTGGAGATAACCAAGAACTTTCTGTTGCTGAATTTATTGGTTCTTGTATTTTTGTACACCTATGCTGTAAAAGAGAGGAAGTGGGGCCTTCCAATTCAACTTAATGCTCACCGGAATTCAAGAAACACAGGATTGCTCCATAAGGGGCTTTTATCAGTGTCTGCCCCAAATAAAATACAGCATACAAGTAGAGAGATGGGCCAGGTCATGCTGGGAATGGTCTCATAGAAGACCATGTTATCTATTCTCTGCCCTAGTGGGTTATGGAGAACAAATATTTCCCAATTAAATGTAAATGTTGAAGACTTCTAACATGAGTGTTCCTGTGTATGAGTATCCTTGTACTCTGAAGGAATTCTCCATTGGTGTCAACAATGTCATTGTAATGAGCATTCAATGCCCATCTTCCAGAGAATGTGGGCTGCTTAGGATCACAAAAATGGGTTCTCACAGAACGGTGAGTGGCATAGTTGGAAAAATGAAGAGAGAGATCTTTCAAAACTAAAACAAGTGAAACAGTGGAATTCATGGCAGACTTATTCAAGGAAATTCAAGAATTTCCCGTTGATGGTTGCATTGGATGTCCAAGACAGGTTAAAAAGAGTAATACACAATCAAGTTTTTTTCTAGCTTTCATACCCCAAGTAAAAGTGGAGACTTGTTTGGCTGGGCTCCCTACCACACTCTGTTTGTCTTAGTTGTTCATCTTTTCATTGCTGGTTGGCATCCCTATTCAGTGTTGTGTGGGTAAATGACAGAGTGGAGGATGGCACATCCACATATGCCACCCATCTCATGAGATGAGAGAATGCAGGCTGGAAAAAAACACAGGCCTCCCACGGACCTATAGGAATAAGGGTGAAGAAGTAGAGCAAATGAGACTCCCAGGCATCCATAGAAGGGAGCAGGAGTAATGCAGAGGGACTTAGAAGTCCTTAAGCCTAGATTCACTAGAATTTATTTCTCATCTCCTTCACAATCACTTGGCTGAAAACAAAATAAAGTAATTCTGTCCAAGGCCTCAGGGAATATTTGGAATTGAATGTCCAGGTTATCTCATCTCTTTCCTTCTGCCCTCTGACAGCTCAAGAATTCTCAAATGCTTTTAAAGTTGTGGCTTTAGGTACAAGGCTTCAGGTAGAGGACTCCCATGTTAAGTACTCAAAGTTGGGGTTAGATAATCTCTCTTTCTCTTGTTTCAGGATCAAGAGATAGAGAAAGAGTGAGAAAGCCATCCTGGGAAAGCAGAGTCGGAGACAATTTGGATGAGTGGCCCAGCTAGTCACTTCCAATTCCCCTATAGTGGGCTGATCTAGTCTTCAGCAGCTCAACACAGTCAATTTTTCCATACCTATCCAAGGTGTGTTGGAAATACTACTTTACAAACTTTCTGGGTGGGGGTTCTTTAGGATCATAAACAGAAAAGATTGGAATAAAGTCAGTGGGCCTGTGGGAGTATACAATGTTTGTCCACATAGGGAAAATGATTTTCCCCCTTGTTTGGGGGCAATGTTAATACCAATATTGGGTGTCACGATTGTCTTGGAACCACTCGCACTATGATTTTGGATCGTGACACTGACTGGAGAAGATGATCTGGGAGAGGCCAAAGTTTCCCTTGGAGGTGAATTTAAGTCATGAGCCTCATGCCAGGTGCCTTTACAGTAATCACATTACACAACTTCATTAGGGAAACCATTTTCATTCAAACTCCAGCCATCTAATTATTGTGTTCTTGATCTTTCTTGACAAATTTTTTGTTTCTTTTTCAAATTGGAGAAGTAATCTTTATAGTTCACTGTTCCCTGTAGATCTGTAGATATTTTTTAAGTTGTCTTCCATTTACCTAAATATAAAGATCATTTTATAATCAGTACCGGAGAATTCCAATATCTGAAATGTTTATGGGGCTCTCCCTCCCTCCTCCCACTCCTTCTCACTCTTTCTTCATGTCTGATTTTACTTATTAGTTACTATTAGAAAGTCTTGTTGGTGACTAGCCTCAGACTCAGAGGTGGACGCCCTCAGACAGGACTGCCTCCAGCCCTTGGCAATCTGCTCCTGGCATTTTTCTTTGACCTCTTTCATTCTCTTGGCCAAAAGGTTAGCAGATTCTGTGTCCTCTTCCTTATTTTCTGAGTACTTTTCTCCTTCCTCAGGGAAATATGTTGACATTAGTGTTGTAGGACATGGGGAGTGAGAAGACACATATTCTGGGTGCTTTGGTTTGGGGTTTCTTATGTTCTATGTTCAAGGGCTCTCTTTCTCTTTCTTTAACCTATTAAATCTTTTTTTATTGAAGTATAGTTGACATACAATTTTTTTTATTAGGGTATCATTGATGTACAATCTTATGAAGGTTTCACATGAGCAACACTGTGGTTACTGCATTAACCCATATTATCAAGTCCCCCCCCCCCCCACCTCATTGCAGTCATGGTCCATCAGTGTAGTAAGATGCTATAGAGTCACTACTTGTCTTCTTTGTGCTATACTGTCTTCCCCATGCCCCTCCCCCTATATAATATGTGCTAATCATAATGCCCCTCAATCCCCTTCTCCCTCCCTCCCTCCCCACCCTCCCCAACCCCTTCCCTTTAGTAACCACTAGTCCCTTCTTGGAGTCTGTAAATCTACTGCTGTTTTGTTCCTTCAGTTTTGCTTTGTTGTTATACTCCGCAAATGAGTGAAATTATTTGGTACTTGTCTTTCTCCACCTGGCTTATTTCACTGAGCATAATATCCTCTAGCTCCATCCATGTTGTTGAAAATGGTAGGATTAATTTTTTTCTTATGGCTGAATAATATTCTATTGTGTATATGTCCACATCTTCTTTATCCATTTCACCTACTGATGGACACTTAGGTTGCTTCCATATCTTGGTTATTGTAAATAGTGCTGCGATAAACATAGGGGTGCATATGTGCTTTTGAATCTGAGAGCTTGTTTTCTTTGGGTATATTCTTAGGAGTAGTTAAAGGGCTCTCTTCCAAAACACTGGTAGGCTCATCTTTTTTAGGAGATTGAAAGTTTGCAGATTCTGCTAGCTTTTTTGGGCCTCAGGCAATGAGGCATGGTCGTACCAGTCAGTCCAGGAAAATCCCTCTCCCCCTTTTTTACAATAACCAAGTTAAGAATGCTCAGATTGACATCCATAATGCAGCCTCAGAGAGACTTGAGCTTTTCTTTCTCTAGTCCTCCTTGGTCTGTAACAGGAGTGTCTCCTACCCAGTATCAGGCAGACCTGGCTGTCAGTCAAGGCATGCTGCTTCATGAGGAAACCTTGTTTGTCATTCTCATCATTAATTTGGATGACATAGTCTTTCCACTCTTCACCCAAACAACCAGCACTAACTTCTGTGGCCATACACTTCTCATAAAAGTTAGGAAGTTTGCATTCATCATCCACTTCAGTGAGTTTCTGGCAGCCATTGTCTGGGAAGGAGATGTTTTGCTTTATTTTGAGGAAGCTGATGGCTTCTGAGGCACCACAGAAAAGAGCTTTATTATCTCCCTTTTTGTCTATTGTTTCTACTGGTGGCTTTGTGTTTCAAGGTCCCTGTTTTGAATGGAGGGAAGGTAAAGGTATTTTTCAATGTTAGTCTTTGATAACTTCAGTATGTATGTTATAATTTATTGGGTGACCATGGAAATAATAGAATCGGAGTATATAAGGGTACATAATTTTCAAATTGAATGACACAAATGAAATTACAAGAAAATTTTTTTACATAACAAAAACAATAAGGCCCAAAAAGGGCACAAAAGAAGTGTTAACTAGGTTGGATAAATAAAAAGCACAAACTAAGGTGGTAGATTTAATATCTTAGTATATTTCAGTACATATCAGTAACTGTTTTAAATGTAAGTGAAACACAAACTCCAGTTAAAGACAAAAATTATCTAAGCTAACTGAAACAGAGGAACAACTACATACTATTTATAATTGACTTTACCTTAAAGATGTTGAAAGGAACAAAATCTTGTTAGGTTTCAACATACTATTTTTAGTAAATTCAGCGTAATAACACCAAAAAAATCAGCAAGTGTATAAAATACTATCTTTACCAAATTATGTTTTTGGTGCCAAACAACTGCAGAAATCACACTCTCTTCATATGCAGAGAAACATTTATAAAAATGATCCATCAAGCAAATCTTATACGTTTTCAAATGATTAAGTAATATGGAGCATGTTCTCTGACACACTGCTATTTAAAAACAAATCAGTAATAATAGACAACTAGAAGATTTTATTATATTTGGAAATAAAGAAACTCATTTGTAAATAACCTATCAAGTCAAATAATTGGTTATAATGGAAATAAGAAACCATTATAAACTAAATAAGAATAAAAATAAACATATAACACTTGTGAGACACAATCAATGGACTATTTAAGGAAAAAATATAGCTTTAAATGTCTTAAATTCAAATGGAGAAAATGACAAAACTTGATAGAAAGACATTAAAGAAGTTCCCATAAATGGGTAGACACACCAAGTTCATGGATTGGAAGACTCATTATTGCAACAAACAAGCTAAGCTTCCATCCTAAAATGTTAGAAAAGAACAGTAAAATAATTCCAAGAGAATTAGCAGGACAAAAATAATAAATAAATATAAAAATTAAAATTAATGAAAGCAAAAAAGAGACACAGATTGGGGGGCAAGAATAATCAATTCAATAATCTTTTAAAAAGTTATATGGTTACAGATACAATGGCTATTAAAAATAAAGATGTAAATTACTAAAACATAACTTACCAAAATTAATTCAAGAAGACAAAATCAAGTTTTAAACCTTAAAGAAATTGAATAAATTGAAAAGGCATCTTTCCATAAAGTTTTAGTAAAAGACCCAAAAAGCTTTATCAGCAAGTTCTATTTAAAATTCAAGGATCAAATAATTCAAATATTACAATACTAACACATTTTATGAGGCTAGCATGACCTTTATAATTTAGAAGGTCAAAAAACAGAAAATTACAAGCTGAACTCACTAAACATAAATGCAGTTTCTAAAATATTAGTTAGCCGAATCCAGCAGTATATAAAAAAGATAATTCATCATTACCAAGTTAAAATTTATCTCAGGAATGTTGATTTAACATTAGAAAATCAATTAAAATAGTTGACTACAATAACAGATGAGAGGGAAAAAAATCACATGGTCATTTTAATACATTCCAAAACCCATTCATGGTAAAATCTGAGCAAGCTCTGAATGGAAGATAATTTTTTAAACCATTATGATGTATCTATTCAAAATAGCAATCATGCTTAATTGCAAAATGTTGAAAACTTTCCTTCTGAATTTAAAAACCAAATAAGGACACCTTCCTCTGTTTCTAATCAATATTGTACCAGATGTCCTAACCATTTAATAAGGCAAGATAAGAAATAAAAGGTATAAAAATTGGAAATGAATAAACTCTCATTGTTCAGAAACTATGAAAGGATGTATGTAGATAATCTAAGAGTCTCTACAGCTGAATTATTGTAATTAATAAACAAAGTTAGCAAAATAATCAATATATAAAATTAATTACATTTTTATATGTACCAGCAATGAACAGACAATAAAACAGACACTAAATGAGTTAAAATATGTTTAAAAACAGAATAAAAAATATGAAAGAGGTGGGGTGGGCACAGGTTGTGCCTGCCTCCCAACTCTATGTGGTAGACTTGTTTCCCACCCACTGAAAAGAAAAAAAAAAAGAAGAACCCAGGTATAACTCTAACAAATTATGCAAAAGGTCGCTGTGCAAAAATATTACGAAGCTTGACTGAAAGGTATTAAGGAAAACCTAAATACATGAGGAGATAAACCATGTTTGTAAATTGGGAGACTCAATACTGCAAAGATGTCAGTTCCCCCTAGATGTGTCAAAGATTTCATACAATAACTAGCAAATTCTTAAATAGGACTACACCCCATATTCTGCCTTAGCCTTAGGTTCTTTCCATCCTTTTACCTCCTCTCCAACACTCTTTTCAAACACCTTGAACAGACTTCCTCTCTCTCACAACCATGATACCCTCTTGTCCATCAGCTCCTGTATCTGTTACCTCTTTGCCATTACTACGGCCGCCATGGCGCTTCCAGTGCCTGGCCCTAACTGAATGTTGGCCCCTGAGGAGATGGAGAGAGGTAACTTGAAGGCATTAAGCTGGAAAAATAGGAGTCCTGCGTTGTCTGAGCCTAAGATGTTTGAAATGTAAATTTTGGAGGTAATGCAGTTACTTGTAATTGATGCAGGCTAAGGTGTGAGCACAGGAGTAGATGGCTGAGGTGGGGCGAGGAAGGTGAAGTGAGGTGGTCAAGGATGTATTGAAGTCATAAACAAGATGGCAGAGAGAGCAGACACTGCAAATGAATAGAAGCAGGCCGCTCAGCTTTTGCAAGGTCCAGGACAAGAATACAAATGGAGGCTCACATACCTCAGGTCTAAATATTTAAAAGTTACAAGTCAAACCACCAGACTTTAAATAAAATGTCTATTTTCTTACCTTGACAGATGTACCTTCATAACGTCCTTGCAAAAAATAAATTTTAATTGAAAATTCTGAGCCTCTGGATTTTATAAGAACAGCTGCCTTGGACCTCTAGCCCCAGGCCATGAACCGCTCTTCCTCCACCTCTGCCCCACGCCATGTGGGGCTTTGGGTCTTCACCCCGGAGCTACAGCCACACTTCCGCTGGGTTCAGATGGGGCGGGGGGTGGGGACCACTGCATGGGCCCTGGAGCAGACTCACGGCTGGTTGGGCATCCCAAAAGAGGAACACAGAGGTGGGGTCAGCATGAACCCTTGGCCCATGGACTTCTCACTTACTGGGAAGAGAGGTGCCTTCAGAGGAGAGTGGAGTTGGCCTTCTTGCCTGCGTCTAAGTGGGGGACTTCTTCAGAATGAGTAGGTGATAGAGAAGGGATCACAGGGCATCTTGTTATGTGTATCAAAGAGGCTCAGGTTTGGGAGGGAAGATGTGGGAGAAGCGGTCAAGGAGCAAGGAAGATGCTTCCTGCATGATGTGGAGGCAGCCAGGTAGGTTGGGGCTACAGGAGACAGTCAGACAAGGGGGATGGGCAGAGCTGCATATCCTTCGCAAAGCAACAGGCAGAGCTCTTCCATCCCTGCAAAAGTCTCCCTCATGCCATACCTTTTAATCCCCTTGCCCTGCTCCCCACTTCTGGCTACCACTCATCTGTTTTCCGTATCTATAATTTTGTCATTTCAAGAATGTCACATAGAAAGAGACTGCATGTGACAATTTGAAATTGACTTCTCCCACTCAGCATAATGCCCTTGGGATACATCCAAGTATTGCATGTACCAGTAGTTCATTCATTTTATTGCTGAGTAGGATTCCATGGTATGAATGTACCACAGCTTGTTTAACCGTTCATCTACTGTAGGACATAGTCATTAACAGTTTTTACCTGTGGCATAAAGCTGACAATCATGTACATGTTTTTGTGTGGACAGAAGTTTTCATTTCTCTGGTGTAAATGCCCAGGAGTTCAATTACTGACAAAATTAATTTAGTTTTTTAGGAAACTAACAAACTACTTTTCAGAGTTGCTGTGCCATTTTTATACTCTCACCAGCAATGTATGAGAGCTCTTGGATTCTGCTTAGAAAAATAAAACTGTGTTAGATTTAATAATTTGAAGCTTATAACAATTTAAACATTGGACATGTCTTTGGCATGAAGCATAAAATAAGGGGCATAACTGGGAGTCAGTTTTAGTATTGAATTCTACTTGATTATACATCCCACTTTCAAGAACATAAATATAAACATATTTCTTGAAAAGTGAAACGACTGAATTAAAAAAACATGCAAATTCAAAAGTTTCAACACTGAATAAGTATTTTTCCTTGCTTTAATTTGAATGAATGAAATCTTTAAGCAAAAATAACTATAGAAGGGGATTACTGCTGAGTGCTAGTATTAATGACAATAGGGATGTTGAGGGTGACTTTAAGCAAACGGGTGCGTGCCTGGATATCAGTGACTTAGGTGTTGCTTTCTGATCTACTATGAACCACTTCATGGCTAGAGGAGTTCACTTTCTCCTTCTGGGACTCAGTTTCTTCAACTGTATTACTAAATAAAAATTACCTGTGTACTTGCTAAAATGCAGATGTCCCTGTCTCTTTCTGGAGATTCAGGGCTGGAGTGGTGCTGGGAATCTACACTCTAACAAGGTCCAGTTTGATCTGATGATAGACAGATTAGGAGAAAAAAAAAGCACAGGATGGTTACAGTTATCATAGAATGTTTTACTAGCTACTGTGGCCAGCAAGTAGCTTTAAGCGGCAAAAAGATAACTTTTGTAAAATATTATATAATATTTGTTAGTTTTTTAAAAAGCAATATAACACAAGCATTCAAGGGAAAAAAGCCCTAAATGGAAAATAATTTCCCTGACTAGATAATAATCAAATTAAGGATGAAGTAGTAATTAAAAACTCTCTGCTCAAAGCAACTAATAAGTTGCTAATGGTTCCTTCTAGACAAAGAATATATGTATAAGACGATATAATATATATATATATGTAAAAAATATTACATATACATATATATACTAAGAGGAATCATACAGGGTGATCCTATTCTTTTTGTTTTAAAAGACTTTCTTGGCAAGTGTTGAGTGTCCAAACGCACAGACCTTCCTCCCTCCTGTGCACAGCTGAATAATTGGTTTTCCACTGTGTGTGACCTAAAATGTGTTCATCTTCCAACTATGGATGCTTTGGTGGCTTTCAGTTTTTCACTATTGCAAGAAAATACTGTAATAAATGTCCTTTTTTATATGCTTGGTGAACTTTTGCAAGAATTTTCATGGGGTCAGTTCCTCAAAGTTGGGCTTGTGAATTCTATGTGCACGTACAGTTTTCATGAATATTACCAAATGCTCTGCTGAAAGTTTACCCTAGTCTACATTCCCACAACTGCCATAGGAAACTGCTCATTCATTCATCAATGGCCTTAAAGCACTGGGTTTCATTAGACTCCATTATTTAATTTTTTGATCAATATATGAAGTAAAATGCATATTTTCTTTTAAAAGTCTTTCAGTTTTAAAGTTATATGCATCCTTATACTTATCACCACATTATTTACAATAGCCAAGGTATGGAATCAACCTTAGTGTCCATCAATAGATAAATGGGTAAAAAAGGTGTGGTACATATACATAAAATGGAATATTATTCAGCCAAAAAAGAAGAAATCACACCATTTGCAATAACATGAATGGATCTAGAGGGTATTGTGCTAAGTGAAATAAGGCAAGTGGAGAAAGAAAAAAACTGTAATATAAAAACAAAGCAGAACAAAATGAACAAAATAGCAGTAGAGTCATAGAGACTGAGAAGTGACAGGTAGTTACCATATGGAAGTAGTTAGGGTGGGTGGATGGGGAGGGTGAGGGGGGATATAGGGGTACAAAAAATCTCAATTATACATTGGCCACAGGGATGGTAGTATAGCATGGAGAATATAGCCAGTGATTCTGTAACATTCTCTTATGTTGACAGATAGCAACTGCACTAATGGGGGTGAGGATTTAATGCTATGGGTAACTGTTGAACCACTGTGTTGTATACTTGAAATAATATAAGATTGTATGTCAACGATACTTCTGATAGAATCCGGACCTGAGTACCGCCTTTTGAATAAGCCTATCCACCATCTCAGAGGGACATAGGTGTCATCTTAGATTACAAGCATCCTCCAGAGGACACATCAGCAAGCCACAAGCCCACCTTTCCCCTGACCCCTCCCCTCAAAGAGCTCACCAAAGCCCTGGCCATAAAAAGCCTCTTGACCTGTTGAGACCTCTCTATTTCTCTCTTTCCTTTGTTCTGCTGGCCAGGACAGAGGGGTCCCTCTCAGGTTCAGCAATAAACCTGCTTGGACTGTTGAGTTCGCATCTCCTCTCTTCTTTCATATGGTGCTGAAACCTGGGAGCGGAAGCCGAGAGCAGGGGCTCTTTTGCAACCTAGGAAGCAGCTCATCGCAGGCTGAAGCCTAGATTCTGAGAGCCTCCTGTGTCTCACCCCATTTCCCTTCCCTCCCTCACCCAACACCCACTTGCGAACTCCAGTCTAGGGACTATCTTGCCAGACCTCAGTCTACACATCCACCACGGGCTAGTAATCCATCGCAATTCCCAGGAGGGTAAAATTTTGGCCTCTCATTGGCTTTCTCTTGGTGCCAAGAGAAAGTTGGTCCAGGTCCCCTTTCCCTTATCCCTTCCATTCCTCTCTGTTCTCCGGTTAGGAACACCACAAGGGGACCTCCTGCACTCTGACTGGGGGATGCTTCCTTTCGGTGTACAGGACAATCCGGCTCCAGGAGCCTCCGGGTGGGAAACCCGTCCAAGGAGATGTCCCGGTGGCCTGTTTCTCAAACCTGGCCACCCTTTCTCACCCTCCCGCAATTGGCAATTCTCCCTCAAAGACATCAGGAGACACCCCCTCAGCTCTCTTCTATGTAATCTTTCCCAATTGGGATTAAATGGAGACATTAAACCAAAAAACTGGTCTTTTACTCTACTTCCATGTGGCCTCAAAGAAACTTAATAATGGGTCACACTGGCCAGCTAAGGCCAATTTCTATTTCCAAATTCTCCAAAATCTTAGTAACTTACTCCAAAGGACTGGCAAAAGGTCAGAGGTTCCCTTAATCCAAGCCTTCCCCCTCCCTAAGCAACCTTCCTTTTGTTTCTTCTCTTTTTTCTCACAGCTACCTGCCTCAGCCCAGGCAACCCTCCTAACTAGTTAGTAGTCTCCCCAGGTACCTTAACTTCCTATTGTCCCGGGATCTCCGGGAGGCTTGCCTGGCCAAAACACTCCCTATGCCTTTCGCATACTCTATGCCTTTTGCTGATTCTAAGAACTCAGGTGAGAGCTGAACAAAAACCCTCTAAAGTTCTCCTCACTGAACAAAAATCCCCTACCCCTAACCTGACAACATCGTGCCCTTCTACCCCCTTCCCCCCACTTCCCTCCTCTGTCACCCTCCACCTTACTGTCCTCTTCCTAACAGCCTCAGCAAAATCCAAATCCTTCCCTGTTGTCAGCTTCCTCTGAACACCCTTCACCCTCTCCCTTTCCACCTGCACTTCTGACTCTTTTCCTCTGAACATGCCTCCCCTCCCCCTCTCTGATGTGTGCCCGCATGTGTGCCTCTTCTAGCCCAATCCCACCCCCAGCATCAACATGCTCTCACACTCTCCTCCCCACCCAGTGCCCCCCACCCAGACCACTTCTCGCCCTAACCCGCCCTTACGTGAGGTCGCACGCATGGAAAGACCTGTCCATGTTCGTGTCTCCTTTTCAGAAAAAATTAATGATGAAACGTATTGAACAAAAGATGGGTCTTTTTCAAAAAACCCTTATAAATTCAGCAATGAATGCCTCAGGGAAATTACCCAGGGGGCAGATGAAAATGCAGCCCCCTTTATAAATCACCTTTCAGAGGTACATGAACACCAGCCCTAACTCCCCTGAGGGCCTTATTCTCCTACACCTCCACTTCATTTCCCAGTCTTACCCAAATATTCATGAAAAACTCCAAAAATTAACAAATGGAACCTAAACACCCCAGAAAGGCTTGTAGACCTTGCCTTTAAAGTTTTCAACAACTGAGATAAGGAACAAAACTCAGAAAAACAGGCTAAAGCCAAATATCAGATTCTGGCCTCCCTAGTTCGACCTCCTGCTGACAAGTCTGCAAAGGCTTCACCCCATACCCACCTAGCAATTGTTTCAGCTGTGGCAGTCAGGGCTGCTGGGTAAGAGCTTGCCCTAATCCCAGGCCTCCTACAAAGCCGAGTCCGACTGTGCACAGTGGGGTCACTGGAGAGTGGATTGCCCTCTGGGGAAGTCAACCCCTCCCTTGAGTTCTCTCCCCTCCAGGAGACTGGACACATCTAGAGAGGACCTGGCACTCATGGCTTTGTCTTCAGCGACCGATTGACATGGCCTGGATCCCAAGGCCCCCTCCACAACGACAGCAACAGATCCACGGATAACAATGGGGTGGCAGGAAGTCAGGTTTCCTTCCTGGTCGACACAGGGCCAGCCTCTCTGTGCTTACTAAATACTCGGGGCCTTTGCTCCCTTCCTCTATCTTGATTGTTGGAATGAAAGGCTTAATAGAAATACCAGACCAAACTCCTCCTTTATATTGTTCGCATCCCCTCTCTTCTTTCAATTTCAGTTAAGAAAAGATATAAAAAATAAATACCTTTCGGTTTTGAAATTTCTATTGGTTTAAAGGGCTCCTTAAGATATATTCTTTCAGCTCTACCTCTACAGAGCTATGATCTAATTCTTGCTGTTTCCCCTCTCTGCTGTCTCCTTTCTGAACTCAATTACCAGAATGGAACAATTCCTTTTCCCCTTTTTCCAACCACATTCCTCTTTAAAAACAAACAGAAAATATTTTATTAAGGTATGATTGACTTAAAAAGTGCTGTGTATATATAATGTGCACAACTTGATGAGTTTGGAGATGAGTGTACACGAAACCATCACTGCACTGAATAAACACATAAGCACATCCACCATCTCTACAAGTCTCCCCTGCTCTATTTACTTATTATTGTCATTGTTATTATTGATTTTGTGTGGGTGTAATAATCCAAGCCACATTCTTTTTGCTTTCCCACTGGCAGCTCCCAGTTATTGTTCCTCATTATGCTTTTGCATGTTTCTCTGTCCTGTTGGGTGCAGGTCTATTCGAAGTGTGACTCCATTAAAGGACATGCAGGACTGCTGAATTAATAAAACTAAGGTTGGGCTCTCGGCTGGACTCCTGGTTCCTTGCGGGGCTCTTTCTTTTAATTGGACCAGAAGATAAAGTGACATCAGTGTCAGAGCCTCTGCTGAGCCATAATCCCATTGTCTTTGGTGGCACCTAATCCAGATGAGCTTTTACAAGCTCTCACAGGTCACTGGCTTTAGGGTGCTGTTACGCTGCAGTGGCTCTGTCTGCTAACAGGCCAGAGGCTGCACAGGGCTCAGAGCAGGAGAACAAGTGGGCAGGAAAGAGAAGGGTGCTTGTTGACTCACTTGCTGGGCAGCCAAGTGCTTAGTAACACACAGTTAACAAAGGCTGGAGCACCAGCAACAGTGGCAACTCAGCAGAGAGACAAGCAAAAGACCCCTGCTCATTGTTGGAAAGTTGTCCATGATGCAGATCTAGACCAGGTCCCAGAGACTTTCAGAGGCAGAATGCAGGTACCTGGCACCATTCGCTTTTCACCCACAAATCTGGGTCAAAGGAAAGGCAAATCTGTCATGGGGTCTGGGTATCAGGAATAAGTATAACACAGCTGGGCTAAGCCCTATGTTAGTGACTCTTCTGTATTATTTGGAGTATAATTTGTTCCAAGTTACTGGTAGAGCATGATCCAGATGGTGCATTTGCTTTTAAACAGTAAAGAATGGGCTCAGCAGAGAAAGACATAGCGTTTAGATTCAGACCAACCCTTGTTTGAATTGTTGCTTTGGCATCTGTTCAAATTCAAGCAATTGCTTTAACTTTCTTGAGACTCAGTTTCATCTGTAAAATGGGATAACTACTCACATTACAATATTACTGAGGATTCATGGGGTGACATATTTAAGGCACTTAGCACATTCTCGGAGCATAAGAGTAGCCCAATAAATAATAGCTGTTGTTATCCTTTAGAAATGAGTGTTTGGTTATTGAAGAAGGTCAGTGGTTTAAGGTAGAGAATCTCAGGCCATGTCTAAGTGGACTTGCAGAAAATGATGGAAAAAGGAAAAAGTGTCACTGTTTCACCTGGCTTTATAGATGTGGTTAAAAGAAAGAAAAATCTCAGTTGACTTTTTCAACAGTTTGAATGCCTTTTTTTCTTTAAGCAACAATTGAATTCAAAGATTAGGTATACCTATTTCTCTTGGCTACAACCTATGATTTGCTATAAGCTATCCCTACGACCAATTGATTGGTTTATTAATTCAACAAGTGCTTACCAGTTATCTCTCAGATAGGAAGCCAGGTGCTAGGTGCTGGGGACACTTTTCCCTACTCAGAAGATCTGAGTCATCAGGTGAGTGGGGAGCCAAAGAGGCGAACCTGTGTGATAACTTGTGGTGGTTCCAAGTGCTGAAGTGGCACAGACCCCTGGAAGGGATGATGTTTGAGCACAGTTGGTTTGAGTGCTAGGTGGGAACTAGTAGGAGTTAGGTGGGGAGGAGTTGGGGAAAGGCATCTCAGGTGGAAAAAAGCATGTGCAAAGGCCCCGTGGCATGAATAAGTAAAACATACTCTGGGAATAACAGACAATTTGGAACAAATTTGGTGAAGTGTGTGTATGGGCATCTGATAAGGAAGGAGGCTGCATTGATGAACAGAACAGTGTTAGGAAGGCCACCTCTGGCTGCATTTCATTCACAAAGTTTTGGAAAGTCATTGGTAATTTTAAAGAAGGAGATATCATGATTGCATTTAAATATTAGGAAGATTATTCTAGTATTAGTATAGGTGTGAGATTGGAGGGAGGTGAAGCCTGGAATGATGAGACATGGCCTAACCTAGAAACACCAGTGGGGATGTAGAGAGCCTCCAGGCAGGTGCTGCCACCAGTACTGAGAAAAAAACCCAAACAAGCAAGCGTATAAATACATATGCATAAGTTGACTATAAATTTTATTTACATGAAGGATGTGTGCTACACAATTTACAAATAATACAGTATAATATTGTTTATTCCAAATCCCTTTTGGCCAACTGATGCCTACAGAATGTGCTCATTGATTTTGGCTCAACTGTTGTATTCTTAGTCAGCTTATGTTTACAATTGACCAATGAGTATAGTTCTGACTTGAATGTCAGCTGATATGTTTGTTTACATTGACAAGTAAGAAGAAAGTTAAGCACTGCAGGTGAATGTCTTAATTTCACTCATTTGCCAATGACATGAGTGACTACTTTGCTGAATTTAGTAATTATTTTTGAATTCTGCAAGAATATTTCCTAAATTTTTGTGCTATTCACACTATAACAGCTACAGATTTAACACAATTTTAGGTTTAATCTGCATTATGAAGGTTTTCTCCATCATTTCATAAGTCTGTTCCCACTCTCTGCTGGCTTCTTTCTGAACTCAAGTACCAGAGAGTATGAGAATTCCTTTTCACTTTTCTCCAACCACATTTCTCTTAAAAAACCAAACAAACATTTTATGGAGATATGATTGACATAAAAAGAACTGTATATATTTAATGTCCACAACTTGATAAATTTGGAGATCAGTATATATGAAACCATCAATGCAAACTATGCCATAAACACATCCCTCACCTCTAAAAGTCTCCTCATGCCCTTTGTATTTATTTATAATAATTATTATTTTTGTTCATTTCGTGTGTGTGCCCTAGTTAGGGGTCTCCTTGGTTACTTAACACAGCAATTCTACCTCCGAATTCTCATTGGCTTGTTTGGAATCAACAAAACAGTAAATCAAGTCCTGACTTTAGCTTTTGCCATTTTTTGCAGTGTAAATATTCCCATTATAGACAATTCCAAGCTCCTAATGAGATATCACTGAACGTGAAGCTCAAAGAGATATGCACTACACACCATTGTATTAGTATTTCCTCCCTACAAATACAATTGATTTAAGAGCTAAAGAGCATAGACAACAGTCAGATTAGCAGAATAATTAGGAAATGGTGAGTTTTATATACATTGTTAATATAATTTATTTAACTGGAAGTTTCTATAACTTAATGATTTGCAATGGCTATGATTAACAGTGAGCACAGAATTCCTGGAGATTTAACAATTAGCTTTCACTGGTAATAGGAACCTTCTTCAGCACATCACAGGATCCAAGAGAGTTTTAGAGAGGCAGAATCCATAGGAATAGGAATATGACCCATGTAGATGGGAGAAGGGAGACAGAAAAAAGATTTAGGAGTACCTGCTTCTCTGGATAAATATATCATTCACCAAACTAGGAAATACAGGAGTGGATTCAGGGGTATAAGTCAATGTTGGACTCTTTGGGAAGACCAATATGGAAAGATGACTCTGAGTTTAAATACAGAACAGAGAAGGTCGAGGGCTGCTTGTAGGCTTGCAGAGAAGCCCCTGGACTTCCTCAGATGTCTGCAGACACAGTGCCCACTCCCCTGCCAGCAAGCCCGTGTGGGATAGAGGTGAGGTCTTATTCTTTGAATTCCCAGCATCTAAACACCCAGGCCTGGCATATCAGCATTCAATGGAATTTATTTTGACCAAGTTATTCAGCACTAATCCTTTTATTTTTAAAGTAATGTTTATTTTGCCCTTCTGTACAATGAATGTAATACTATTCTCTACAAAGTGCATTTTAGGCCTTAAGGAAAACCTGGAAAGTGATATCAGCCTTCCTGGAGAGACCCATGGGTGCTGCCCATGCTCCTCTCTATCAGTTATGCTCACTGGAGTTGAGATCATGGAAGAGGAGAGGCCCTGCTCAGAGGGTCTTGCTGAAACAAGGAGTGGTCTTGCGGGCCAGGGAAGCATGAGCCAGGCACATGCCTGTAAGGGAGCACATACAAAAACAGCCCTGCTGACCATCCCTTTCCCTCTCAATCCCCCCAATCACTGGCCCTGCTAGTCATCCCTCTCCCACATACTGTCCCCTTTTAGAGGTCCCTTCCACCCACAGCTTCTATGTTCAGGTCATACAAGTCCACCTGACGCTGGGCAGCTGGTGCTGATTTATGGCCTTGGTTCATCCTTTGGTAAGTCCTCCACTAAATACCTCTCCTCTGATCTAAGAGAATAATTATCTATGTACCTGAAGCATTGACGAGCCCTAGTTGGGGTTCTCCTTGGTTACCTAACATAGCAATTTCACGTTCAATTTCTAACCGGCTTCTTTGGAAGAGCCACCCTGCCCTCTCAGCCACCATGCTTTGCTATGCCTATTTTCCTCCCAAGACTTTTTGGCTCTGAGGCCAGAGTTTTTAGCTACTTTCCTCCCAGACCTCTGTTCCCTGAGACCGTCTGGCTAACTCCCCTTCCCCAGATGTGTTCATTCTCTTCTTGGTCACTGGCAGCTCCGTTGCTAACTGCCCACCTCATTTCCCCTCTTCACTTGACTGTAGATCTCCCTTTTCCCTTATATTTCCTTGAGTTAAAATGATTGCAATAGCCTAACATCTTTGGAATTAGAGTAGGTAGTGAAGGAAAGCAGGAAGGAGACTTGCCAAATCACTTTACAAATCAACTGTTTCAAACTGGCCAACTCTGAGTAAGGTTTCTGAGAGGGACAGTTTCACCGCAACCTCACAAGCACTGAGTGTGCTCAGCACTGATGCCAACTAGATGGATGGAAGATGAGCCTCCTGATTGCTTCCCTTGGCATCTTTTTTATTACAGTGGGGGTGGACAGTTTTCCATATGCTTGCTATAGTGACACGTGTAGTTTCTTTTATGATTTCTCTCAATCTCACTCTCTGTTTATCTACTGGTGTTGGGAACCACAGATCATTTTTGTCTCTCTCCTCAGACGGACATAGTCCCTTCCAGCTTGACCTTCACCCCTTATCCTAGCTCACTGTATCACACTTTATCAAACATTATGCCACATACTATGCATCGCACATTATGTCACAGGGGGAAGCAGCTTCTGAACCTAGAAGGGGAATCTGGTAAATGAAGCCTGGGCGAGGAGCTTCAGGGTATAGTTCTCTCCCTACAACCACTCAGAATGTCATGTGAGGAAATGTCTTTCACTTCCCCACCCCTCAGCTGTTCTTATGTGCTTCTTCTCTGTTAAAGCTAGGTCTCCTGGATAGGTGACGTTTGATATAGGCAATAAGGACTGTGAATTATCTAGCTATTATTTTTAATTATCTACCTTGGATGGATGCATTTGACTGAATAACACTTTTTCCTCTAGAGGACAACTTTAAACAAAGTATTCATTCTGTGGGGCTTTCCTGCATTAGGCTGGGAACCCACTAAAGTTCATGCCCTGCCTGAGTCCCCTTTACCAGACATTGATTCCCCAGCTATTGGTACTGGATAAGAGGGGATTAAGCTCTATGTGAAGATGGGCTCTCCCAGGACTCTCTGGCTCCTGGACCCATCTGGGGGCAGCAGACCCATTTTCACTAATTGGCACCCACAGGTCATTTTCCCCAACACACAGCCCTGTATTTGCTTCACATTTCCCTTCACCTGCTGGTGAAGTAACCAGTGACCAGAGTGTGTGCTTCATCTTTGGTGGTCAGGCAGACATGGTTGAGTTTAGCTGCAAGGCCCCATTCAATTTTACAGAGCAAAATGAATGTCTGGGAGAGTCAGGAACGGAAACCTGGCTTGTTAATGCCCACTGTAGGAACTTCTAAATATCAGTACATTTTATTTATTTATTTTTATTAGACTTTCTTTATCGCAAAAAAAAAAAGAAAACAGAAACCCTACCTCTCACTTATTTACAAATGCATGCTATTGATTTGATGTTTCATTATCATTGTTACTGTTAATCTGTGGCCTGGAGGAGGAGAGTTAGTTATCTTCACTGCCCCTTCTTCTTGTGCACTGAAGCTGAACACTCTACCAATATGATTCTCTCTCTGGAATTTGTAATCATGAATATTAAGGGAAACTGCATTTCTGTGGACAGAAATCCTAGTTTGGGGCCTTCTCTTTCGTTCAATAAGCTGATCTTGAGAAAAATTTAGCAAAAGTCAAATCTTTCACATGCTGTGAAATTGGTCTAGGATGCCAACAATTCCCAGGTAAATAGAAAGTGTTGCAAGGGCTGAATGTAACTATGGCCTGAATATAGTTACACGGGATCTTCTTGCTCTCTTTGCTTTTTACTTTGCATGGCAGTGAGTATGCCACAAGCACAAGCGGGAGAGGGGTGTGGTCAGGACATGAGTATTCTTAGCCCCTTGTGGTAAAATCAAAGAACTCTGGAAAAGTGGTTGATAAGATAGATAAGAGGAAAAGATAAGAAAGCTATTTAAAGCCAGTGTAGAATCCTAACTGTGATAAAGCATTTAATGATAATCAGAATGAGCAGTGATAAGTCCAACCTCTGCAATGTACGTGAGCAAATATGAACAAGTGTTTACTACCAGTTGTAAGGGGTTGTGGTGTAGAACAGCAAAGTCCCAAAGCTAAAAGGTCATTTAGTTAATATGCAAAACCTGTGACCTAGGTCTTGACTTTCTACCTGTAACTCATCCATAAACTAAATATTAGACCAGTAGCCTCCATTAGGAAGGTGAAACAAAAATATGGGATAACAAAGAAATCCACAGAGTGTTAATAATTGTAATGTTCCTTTCAGGATAAGTCTTATGAAGACAATGTATTTATTTTTGAGCTATTTGAAATATTTAAGAGAATCTGATATATTAGAGAACTCAACATACTTGACTTGTGATTTAATGTGAAATGTGTAAGAATGTAATTGATTAAGTTTATCACAAGGGCTTATGTGTGGAAGCTCAAGGGAAACACAATCAATTCAAATATAGTTCACCTATCTTTTACAATTAGAATTTGAAAGTATGAACACAATATTAATTGCATCAGCACCAAAAAATTAAGGGAAGGTTTATGAAAACCTGATTTATTTGATGTTCTACCTTTATTCATTAGATTTATAGGAGATGTGTATATGCATAACACAAGGCCTGATAGGTTTGTAAATTTGCTTTGCCCTAATTTAAAACCACTGAGGTTTAAAATGTAGTTAAAATGTTCAAGGAAATTTAATTAACTAATTTTTAAAATGGATTTAACTTTAGGAATATGTAATATGTTAATGACAGGTATGATGGTCAGTTATTCAGTCAAACACTAACTTAGGTGTTGCTGTGAAGGTATTTTGTAGACATGGTTAACATCCACAGTCATCTGACTTTAAGTGAAGGATATTATCCTTAATGATATGATGGGCTTCATCCAAGCAGTTGAAGAAGAAGAAATTCTGCTTCAGGACTGCAGCATTAGCTCCCATCAAAGACTGTCTCTGAAATAAGTTTATATATGTGTGTGTGTGTGTGTGTGTGTGTAAACTTAGATTGCCCATCTCTATCTCTTCTAGAGATATTCTGATTAACTGTGTAAGTGGAAGAGTTCTCAGTAAATTGAATAGAAGTCTAACTTGAATCACCTGAAGAAAGTCATAGTCCCTAATCCAACTCCCAGACTTGACTAATCTACAGATTCAGATATTCTTGAATGAAGGGAGACCCTTAAGGAAAGACCTTTCTACACTGCCCAGAATTTATACTGTTAATCTTTCTTCTAGTCTTCTCCAAAGAGACCTATGGCCTTTTGCCAGGGTAACTGCAGTGGGGAAAGGAAAATAATCGAATTTGGGGGGATTCCTGGACACTGGCTCTGAACTGACACTAATTCAAGAAGGGGCAAAGCCTCACTGTGTCCCTCAGTTAAGGCAGGGGTTTAGAGGTCAGGTAGCCAATGGAATTTCAGCTCAGGCATCATTCAGTGGATCCCTGTTATATATACACTGAGTGTTTGTGTCTCTCCAAAATCCATGTTAAAACCTAACCTGCAGTGTGATGCCATTTAGAGGTGGAGCCTTCAGGAGGTGATAGGTCATGAGGGTAGAGCCCTCATGAATGAGATTGGTGTCCTGCCCTTATAAAAAAGAACCCAGAGAACTCTCTCACCCTTTTCACCAGGTGAGGACATGGCCAAAAGAAGGCCATCTATGAACCAGAAAGCAGGCCCTCACCAGACACTGAATCTTGATTCAGTGGCACCTTGACCTTGGACTTCCCAGCCCCCAGAACTGTAAGAAATAAAGTTCCATTGTGTATAAGCCACTCAGTTTATGGTTCTGCTATACTGACTAAGCTCAGACTGACTAAGACAGTTCCCATATCCATCCTGCAGCTATTTACCTGGTTTGGGGATGCAAAATTGGGATGGACATTCTCAGCAATTGGTGGAATACTAATACACCCCTGACTTATGGGGTGAGAGCTATTATGGTGGAAAAGCCAAGTGGAAACCACTAGAACTGCTTTTACCTAGGAAACTACTAAGCCATAAATAATAGTGCATTCCTAGAGGGATTGCAGAGATGCATGCCACCTCAGTAATGTTGTGGGTCTTGGACAATCAGTTGAAAAACTTTGAAAGCAAAACTGAGACCTCCCCAAGGGAGAAGAAATCCTGTCCCAAGACATCAGCTCCTGCCCAAGGTTCTAGCCCACTAGCCTGGCCCATGCATTTCAGACTTGCCAGCCCCAACAATCATATAAGCCAATTCATATATATATAATATGAATATAAATTGTATGTTTGTATACATATATACAGCCAGAGGTTAAGAACCCCCTGACAGTTTGAATATTAATCAAATATCATGTGAAATGGCTCTTTTTATATATAAACCACTAGATGAATGGAGCATAAGACTTTAAAGTTGAATTAAAAGGCTCAAGGCAAAGTGGCTCTTAAAATTCACAACTTGAACAGATTGAATATGAATTTAAATACACGTAGCTTTCATTAGTCTTATTAGCTTCCACCCCCACCCCTTTGCTCATTTAGAAACTTAAGCTGCACATACTGGCCATGTGACTTTGGTGACCTTAAGTCGGTTAAATTCTCAGTTTCCTCATTTGGAAAAGAGGATCATTTTTGTTTTGCCATCTGTAATTACAGGGAGAGGAAATCCAGAGGCAAAATACCTCTAAAACCCAAAATCAGTCAAAGGGAGAAATAAACTTTAAAACCCATTTATTGTTTACAAACTGCAGTCCAGGACTGGCTCTCTACCCTGCTCCAGAAGAAGCAAGCCAGCAAGCAAGCAAGCCCCCTCCCCTTAACCTCTCAGGTCCAGACACGCCCTCGGTTGCCCAGGTAATTACCCATTGATATGGAGATGTACTCCTCTCCACCCCTGAGGATATGCAAATACACTAAAGCCAGGCGAGATACTCTGGAAATGTTACAATTTTACCCACACCTTCTTTGAAGGATATTTGCGGGAATCACAAAATTGTATGAAAACCCTGTAAACTGTAAAGGACTATTCTCTTTAGAAGGCATTATCTTAAAGTAAAATTGGTGAGGATTCAATCAATCCACTCTCAATACAGATTATGTCATAACTGCCCTGGATTCTTAAACATGAATGGACTGGTCAGTGTTCTCTGAAGGACAAGCAAAAAGGAAGAATACAGGTGGATCACAAGCTGCATTGATACCACTGAATTATGTCTTTGACATTTTACTTCATTTTTCAGAATATGTCAAGAAGAAAGTCTGTTCACAACCACAGGCTTTTCACATTTCTCAAAATGCTTCTTGTGCAATGAAAGATCAGGCCTTGTGTTCAGAGCCATTGACAGGAATATATTTTGGCAAGAATTCAATGATTTAAAAAATTTAGATATAATTGCCTTCTATGTATGTCTAATAATAAAATTTTCCATTTAGTATAATGATATACAGTTTCCTTTGAAAATAAATGCACTACAATAAAAAGCCTGCCTTATTAGCATGGGTAATACAGGAATGTAGCAAATATCAGGAAAGTGGTATATAAAAGACAGAAGATGGAGAAGCAGTTCTCTAAAATGCTGTAAATATTTTTCTGTATACTAGTATGTATTTCTCTTATTTAGAAGTGCAAGATTCCACCCGAGAGTATTGAAGTGTAGAACATCTGCTGGCTGCCTTTTTTCTAGTAGCTTGTTCTGTTCCTCACAGCCATCTTGGGTGGTAGGAAGTATCAACTCCGTTTCATAGATGGAGGAGATGAAGTTTTGAGACTGAAGCTTTGCTTGTTCAAGGTCATACCATGTTGATGCTAGAGCCAGTAATAAACTGGGGAGTGGGGCAGAGTCTGCATGGAGAATAGTGATGCAATTTCACCCACTATCCTCTTGAGATCAGGTTTTAAGGAGCTCATCAAGGGACAGTTATGCAAGGTAGAACCCTGTCACCTTTAGCTCTTTAAACAGAGCCCAGATGAGGGAGAAGCTGTCTTTTCTTCCTGGAGGAAGGATGCTATTTGCCTTCTGGGAAGTTTTGCTCAGATTTTGGTCTGATTGCAGGCAGATGGTTCTAAATGAACATCCAAAGGGAGAAGGAAAGAAGGGAGACATAAGAAACAGGAGGGGAAGGGAAAAAGGACCATTTGGAGTTTTGATTCCTTTGGAGCCACATGTCCTCTCTTGGTTCCTCTCTAGGGTGTCTATTTTGGGGACACTGAGATATGTTAGGCATTCTGCTAAGGTTGAAAATGGGATCTTCATAGCACCTCAATCCCAGCAGGCAGATGGAAACAATTAGCACCATATTTTAAGAATCTCATCCTTGGAAGCTGCTCAGCAGCTCTGATGCTTGAAATCCCTCTCCGGGTAGTTAGAGCAGAGATGGAGAGATAAAGGAAATAAGATGTGCTCAGCACCTGTTCTGTGTTATGCATTGAACACTCTGATACCATCTTCCCAACAGTTCCATAAGGTGGTTACTATCTCTATTTCCCAGATGAAAAATTGAGAGTTAGAGAGGTTAAGTATGTGGCCTGTGCCCAACCTCACACAGCCAGGAAGTGAGAGAGCTGGGGACTTAACCTTCCAAGGCTCACCTCTTCTTTTCACCAGTAGGTAGAGGGTGCTGAATGTAAACGGGCTTGTGGCTGGTTGAGTAAGGCTTCTCCCACTCTCTGCCAAGAAGAGAGTCACATCCTGACCTGCAGAACCTGCGACTGTTACCTTATGCAGCAAAAAAAAGGCTACAGGTGTGATTCAGTTCAAGTGTCATCAGATGGAGAGAATGTCCTGGATTACCTAGGTAGGCCCTAAATGCAATCCCAAGTATCTGTATGAGAGGCAGGCACAGGGAGATTTAGAACAGGCAGAAGAGGTGATGATGACAGGACCACGGAGACAGAAATGGGAGTGATGTGGCCACAAGCCAAGGAAGGCTGGCAGCCCTCAGACTCTGGAAGACTAGGAATGGCTTCTCTTAGAGCCTCTGGAGGGAGCATGGCCCTGCCCGCACCCTCATTCCAGCCCAGTGAACTGATTTCTCTGAGATACTAATATCTGCAGTCTTAAGACACCAAGTTTGTGGTAATTTGCTCCAGCAGCCACAGGAAACTAATACAGAGCCTGAGATACAATCCGGAAGGACAGCATTTCAGGGACAGTGAGAGGGAGAAAGAATACTGAGAAAGCTAGGCAGAACCAGGAGTTGGAAAGGAGTGTTTCAGGGAGGGAAGTGTCACCCACTGGGCTGTCCCCATAAGACCATAGGCTGTGTTCACTGTCCCCACTATATGGGTCTCCTCTGCTTCCCCTGCACCCATGTCTATGCCTTCTGCTCCTGAGCAGTGGCACCTTGAACTCCCAAGCTAAGAAGAGCCTTGGAAGCCTCCAAGACCTTGGTCCATGTTCTGCCTCAACACAGCCATGCCTCCTAGGGCAGACTGAGGGCTGTACATCACACTAACCATCTGGAGTTTAAGGCCGGTGTGGATAAAATGAGAGTTCCTGTGACCAGGATTCTCATCTGGCTGTGGTTGACTAGCTCACTGCACACCTGTGTGCAATACATGGTTGTTGACTCTATAAAAAGAGCTCTGCCCAGTGCTCTGGGCACGACATGGTGGCAGGGCTGCAAGGCTGCAGGAGAGCTGAACAGAGGCTGGAGTGGTGGCAGCACCGAGGACAGAGGCCCGGAGGACAGCTGTGTGGGACGACTGTGCAGAGAAGCCCAGAGGACAGCTGTGCAGAGAGGGGCCCAGAGGCAGAGACTGGTTTGCTGCATACAGACTCACTCTGAGTGAATGGGATTCTAGTGACTGACCTGCCACTTGGAAATAAAGTTGGGTATAACCCTTTCACCCCAAAGAGCATTCTGCTGTCAATTTTCTTTGGTCACATTGAATCCATAGCGAACTTGCCCAGGGCTGAAACCCATTGGCAAGACAGCCGGGCATCATTACTGGTGCCTTGTGTTGACTCTATAAAAAGAGCTCTGCCCAGTGCTCTGGGCACGACATCGTGGAGGGAGAGAGAGTGAAGGTAAATGCGGGCAGACTATTGGAATGTGACTAGAACCTCACAGTTGAAAGCTGTTACACAGGCAGTCAATAGATGACTAGGATCAGCAGAGATCCTCACTTCCCTAGAAGCCAGCACTGTACAAATGCTGTAAAATATTATGGCAGCAAATGCACATGGCATAGCTCGATTCACCAGCTGGCACACAGTGACTGTCACTCAGCAGCTGTCCATATGACCTGGACACAGTTCTTTCTAGAAGGGCAGACGGCAGTTGTGAGCCTTGCCCTTGAGAAGAACCATCCTCACTTACAAGACAGGTGAGGGATTAATGAGATAAAGTGTTAGCCTGCCGGCCCTCTGCACTATTCCCTCTCCGTTCCAGTCAATGTTCAGCAGCATGACTGTGTCAAAAAGGCTTCCACCAGCCTTTGCTCAGTGTGGGTCAAACTTTTTCTGCGAGCGAGCAGGTATGCCACGTTTCCTATTGCTCCTAGGCAGAAGTGCAAACTTCCTCATCTTAGTCTCAGAGGTGGGGCAGAAGGGCACCTGCACACACTGGACTGCCCCTCATACCTCCATGCCCCCTTGCTCACCTCCCTCACCTTGTTTCTTCCTGGCTTCTCTCCCTGTGCTTAGAATCTGCTGAACCCTGAGAGTTTGTGCCTGTTGTTTTCTCTGCCTGGACAGTTTTTCCCATAGCTGGCACCTTCTCAAACTTCGAGTCTGAACTCAGACATCACCTGCCTTAGGCACCTTCCCTGATTTCTCCAGCTTGAAGTCATGGCACAGTGCATCACCTTGTCTACTTGTTCTGCAGAGTCTGTCTTCCTGTGGAATTCTTTAATTATCTGTTTCCCTGTTCATTGTCTGTCCCCTCTGCCCACCCCAACTGGGGATGCAAGCCTAGCAAGGGGAAGATGTTTTATTGCTCACCATTCTATTTGTAGAAATAGAGGTATCTTGTGGGATCCCTGTATCTTTCACATAGTTAATGATCCCCTTTTTAGTTTGTGGTACAGCAAGAACTCGCCCACCAAGCCATTTAGAGAAACCTGGAGAGAAGCCCAGAAGCATCACACTATGCTGGGAAAAGGCTGAGGATGACTGTTTCATGGACTGAGATTAGTGTCCTAAAGCCCTCAGAACAGTGCCTGGTATACAATAAGTGCTCCATAGTGCCTACTTGTATTGCCATCAGAGGAAATTATCAGTTGACTTTGAAATGGAATTTGCAATATTCACAGAGATAATGTTCATATGAGTTCGGGTTGCTTTCTGAGGCCCAGTAGACTGGCATGGAGTCCCTGGAGTGCCCCCAAATATGTTACTCCCTGCCAGAATAGTAGGGCTGCTGCAGAAATTCAGAGCCCCAGGTAGTTTCGAGGTGTTGGTACTTCCTTCAGGCACCAGTTTACCCCTGTGAGCAGAACGTAACATTCAGCTGTTGACACTGGGGCCAGACAGGAGTTTGTACAGCAAAGTGGATTGTAGACATTTCTTTCTGCAGTGGGATCATATCTGCTTTGGAACAAGTGTGACAGTTTTTTAATATTTATATTTTTATTTTTTAATGGAAAGATTGATGAATAGTTTGCTGGCACTACCTCCTGTGTCCAGGGTTGCATTTGATATGGAAGTTATGATCTTGACACTTCTAACAATGAGAAGAGCAACTTCAGGTGTCAAGGAACTCTTTGCTCAAACAGTCAGGGGGTGCTTGCTTGACCAACCTGATGAGTTATGTGGTTTTCTAGATGTTAGATGCTCCCTTATCTGCCCTAGATGGAAAGCAGACATGACTGAGCCTTTCAGTGAGTTAGCATTTGTTGGCAGGGTTTCAGGACAACTGTATTCAGACAAGTTTAACATAACCAATGAAAATTGTTGGATTCATATTTCAAGACAGGAGGTGGAAAGAGCACTTTTTTTGGATTTGCTTAAAAAGTAGCACTAGCATGGCAGTGCTTAAAATTGTTCTAAACATTTTATTGTTAAAGAGCAGAATAGAAAACCATTATGACAAATGTGTAGCTGAGTCTTTGTAAGGTGAACACCTTTGTAACCATCACTCAGGCTAAGAAACAGAACTTTGCCATCTATTCCAGAAGCCCCATATACACCCCTTCTCAGTTTCAGTCCCCTTTTTCCTCCGAAGGTAACCATTAGCCCAACTTTTACAGTCAGCATTTCCTTTTGTTTCATTACAGTTTCATCTCAGTTGTGCATACCATATTTAGTTTTACTCATTAAAACTTTTTGATGTCTTTTAATTATAGGTTCCCTCCATCCTTTTCTTTTAAAAAATTAAGACATAATTCACATACCATAAAATTCACCTTTCAAAAGTGCACAATTCTGAAGTTTTTAGTATGTTCACAAAATTGTACAACCACAGCACTAGTTCCAGAATACTGTCATCACCCCCAAAATAAATCTGTACTCATTAGCAGTCACTGCCCATTCCTTCCTCCCCCAACCCCTGTCAACCACTAATCTACTTTCTGTCTCACTGATTTGCCTATTCTGGACATTTCATATGAATGAAATCATACGATATGAAATCATACAAAAGTGCCATCTTTCACTAGCATAGTGTTTTTTCAAGATTCATCAGTTTTGTATGGCATAGATTGTGGTGATGATTTCACAGGTACATACTTATCTCCAAACACATCAAGTTGTATACATTAAAATATGGACTGATTTTTGTATGTGAATCACATCTTCAAGTGGTTTAAAAAAAGATTCATTTTTATTATGCCATGTAGCTGCACTTCACTCCTTTTCATGGCTGAATTGTATTCCATTATATGTGTATACCACATTTTGTGTATTTATTCATCAGTTAATGAACATGTGGGTTGTTTCCACTTTCTGAATATTATCAATAGTGCAGCTATGAATATTTTTGTACAACTTTTGTTGTGGACATTTATTTTTATTTCTCTTGGGTATACCTAGGAATGAAATTGCTGAGTCATATGGTAACTCCATGAAGAACTCAGAGGAACTGCTGAACTGTTTTCCAAAGTGGCTACATTATTTTGCATTCCCACCACAATATATGAGGGTTCCAGTTTTTCCACCTTTTTGTTAACACTTATTACTGTTCAGCATTTCGATAATAGCCATCCTTATAGATGGGAAATTGTGTCTCATTGTGGCTTTGATTGGCATTTGCCTAGTAATTAATGATATTGAGCATCTTATCATTTGCTTATTGGTTATTTGTATACCTTCTTTGGAGAAATATCTACTCATATTATTTGCCCACTTTAAAATTGGGCTATTTGTCTTTTTATTGTTTAATTGTGAGAGTTCTCTGTATACAGGGTCTCCAACTCATGATAGTTCAGTGTATGATTGTTTAATTTTTATTATGGTGTGAAAGCAATATGCATTCAATAGAAACCATATTTCACATTTTGAATTTTGATCTTTTCATGGACTAGCAATATGTGGTATGATACTCTCTTGTGATGTGGGGCAGCAGTAGCTCTCAGTCATCCATGCAATCATGAGAGTAACAAGTAATACACTTATGATCATTCTGCACCCATACACCCATTGTGTTTTTAATTTTCCATGCAGTATTCTGTAAATTACATGAGATATTTAACACTTTATTATTAAATAGGCTTTGTGTTAGATGATTTTCCCAACTGTAGGCTAATGTAAGAGTTCTGAGCATGTTTAAGGTAGACTAGGCTAAACTATGATGTTCAGCATGTTAGGTGTATTAAATACATTTTGACTTGATGATATTTTCAACTAACAATGGGTTTATTGGGACATACCCCATCATAAATTGGAGATACTATTCACTTATTAGATATATGATGGCAAATATTTTCTTCCATTCTGTGCATTGTCTTCACTTTTTTGATAATGTCCTTGAAACATAGAAACTTTTAATTTTGATGTAATCCAATTTATCTATTTTTTTCTTTTGTTGCTCGTGTTTTTGATGTCATGTTTATGGCTTTGTTGCCAAATCCTAGATCATGTAGATTTATGTTTTGTTCTGAGAGCTTTGTATTTTTGCTCTTATATTTAGAACTTTGACCCATTTCAAGTTAATTTTTATGTATGGTATATGGTAGGAGTTAAACTTCATTCTTTTTCATGTAGATATCTACTGGTTTTAGCACCATTTGTTGAAAAGAGCCATTCCTTACCTATTGATTTATCTTTTAACATTTGTTGAAAACCAACTGGCTATAAATGTGTGGGCTTATTTTTGGACTCTGTTATGTTCCATTGATCTATACTACTATCCTTATCAGTGCCGTATTGTCTTGATTTCTGTAATTTTGTACTAGAAATAAGGAAGTGTGATTCCTTTGACTTTGGTCTTTTTCAGTTTTGTTTGTCTATTCTGGGTGCCTTGCCTTTCCTATATGAATCATAGCATCAGCTTGCCAATTTCTGCAAAATGGGCAGCTGGGATTTTGATAGGGATTGGAATAAATCTGTAGATCAATTTGAATATTGCCACCTTAGCCATATTAAGCCATGAGCATAGGATGTCTTTCCATTTATTTAGATCTTTACTTTTCTTCATTGATGTTTTGTAGTTTCCAGTGTACAAGTATATACTTACTTTGTTAAATTTATTCCCAAAGATTTTATTTTTTATGCTATTATAGACAGAATTGTTTTCTTATGTTCATATTCATTCTGCTCCTTGCTAGTGTATAGGAATATAATCACAGTGCCTGGTGGGCTGCTGGTTTCATCATTGCTTTTATGGAGGGGAGAGTTTTGGTGAGTTTCTTACTCTGGCATGCCCATTACTTCATTCTCTCCTTTTCTTTCTTTATTTATTTAAATAATTTATGTGTTGAAGAAACTAGGCTATTTGACTTGCAGTTTTCCACGTTTGCAATGGTGTATTCTATGTAGTTCAGTATGTTCTTTATCCTGTGAAGGTCATGGATGGCAGCTCAATGCACAAACCTGATCTGACTCAGGTTTGGACCCTCTGGCGAGACCATCAATGGCATTATGTTCTTTGTACAGGAAACACAATGTTTGAATTTTTAGGGCAAATCTATAAGGCAGTAAATTTATTTTCAAGTGGGGTGGTAAGTAGACTTATATTTAAAAATTAAAAATAGGGGCAGAAATCTCACTCAACTAAGTCTAAGCCACCTTAGCTGTCTATTAAATAAGAAAAATTTAATATGTCAGTTTAGTGAATCTAGAATTTTAGGTACAAGACCATCTATAATTACAGTAACACTAGTAATATTTCAGGACAGTATATTAATTACCAATGAATACTAGGTTAGAATTGCCTATAATAATGATAAAAGTTAATACTTACCATCTACCTATTTTGTGCTAGGCACTATCTAACCCCTTTTATATATTGTGTATATTTTTCATTTGTCTCTGCTTTGACTGTAGTAAATTGCAAATGTAAATATATACAGATAGTATGTACACTTTACTCCTCCTATCCATATATGTTGATAAGTATTGACTATTTTATGTTTAATAATCCCCCAATTTCAGTACCTTCCTTTTGAAAGCCTAAACAAAAACCTGAGATGGGCAAAAGATTATTCTTCTGCTCAATTGTAGCTATTCAAGAGGTGATGTTAGAGTATGGCCATGGGATGTATCTACTAAAGAAGCAGACGTGGCAGCCTCAACCACTTCACATATATGTATGTATTTATGTTCACAAACAGTGTCATAAGTCCACATGGGTGCTATCCATGGTCACCACAGGGATTTATTCCAATCCCCATTTAGTCCAGTGTTATTCTCTAGCTTCAGAATCTTTAAATAGAGTAACCATATTTAGGGATTACCTCACTTGTGGTTTGTGTTTTTTTAATATGAAAGTTCAAATTTTTTTGTTCATGCTAATTTGTTTTCCAAGATGGTTGGTTGAACCAATTTACATTCTTGCAGCACCTGAAAATCTCCCTTGTTTCAGATATTCACCAAAATGTGACATTGATCTCTTATTCTTCCCCATTTAGTTAATGTGAAATTATATATCATTGTGGTTTTGTGATTAAATTTTTTATTTTGAGGCAGTATAGATTCCCACACAGTTGTAAGAAATAATACAGAGATTCCCATTATCCTTTACCTAGTTTCCCTCGATGATAACATCTAGCAAAACTATAGTAAAATATCATACCCAGGATAGTGGCATGGATGGCAATGTCAGATCTGGTTCAGATTTCTTATTACTTTACTTGTGTGTGTGGGTGTGTGCACACCTGTGTGTTTAGTTTCATGAAATTTTATTGCATGTGTAGATTTGTGTGCACAGCACACAATCAAGATACAAAACAGTTCCATCGCCACAAGCATCGCACCTGTTGCCCTTTCATAAGCATACCTGTTTTCTCCCATTCACAGGCTCAGACAACCACTCATTTGTTCTCCATTTCTTTAATTTTGTCATTTCAAGAGTGTTATATAAATGGGATCATACAATATGCAACTTTAGAGACTGGCTTTTTTCATTCACCATAATTCTCTGGAGATTTATCCAAGTTGCTTATGTCCACAGTTCACTTTTTGATTGCTGAATAGTATCCCATGGCACCATGGTTTGCTTAATCATTCACCTGTTGAGGGACACCTGGGTTTTTGCCAGTTTTTTGTTATTACAAGTAAAGGTGCTATGAACATTTGTGCATAGGTTTTTGTGCCAAAACAAGTTTTAGTTTCTTTGCAAGAAATGTCCAAGAGTGCAGTTGTTGGGTTGAATGGTAATTGCATGTTTAGTTTTATAAGAAACTGTCAAAGTGCTCAGCAGAGTAGCTGTCCCCTTACACATTACCATCAGGAATGTGTGAGAGATCCAGTTCCTCTACCTCCTTACCAGTACCTGGTAATACAGTTTTTCACTGTAGTCATTCTGGTAGGTGTGTAGTGACATCATGATTCCAATTTGCATTTCTCTAATGGCTAGCGATGTGACACCTCTTTTCTCTTACTTCTGTGTCATTTCTGTGTTCCCTTTGGTGAAATGTTCATGCCTTCTGCCCATTTTCTAACTGGATTGTCTATTTTCCTATTCATGAGTTTTGAGAGTTCTTTATATATTCTATAGATGTGTTCTTTGTCAGATACTTGGTTTCCAAATATTTTCTCCCAATGTGTGGCTTGTCTTTTTGTACTCTTAACAGTGTTTTTCTCAGAGCAAAAGTTTTTCATTTTGATGAGGTCTAACTTACCAAGTTTTCCTTTTACAGAGTGTGTTTTTGGTGTCAAGTCTAAGAATCCTTTGTCTGCTCCTAGATCCTGAATAATTTCTCCTCTGCATTCTTTTCTAAAAATCTACAGTTTTTTGTTCTATATTAGACCTATGATCCATTCTGAGTTAACTTTTACATGTGAGATTTCTCTGCAATGGATTCAGCACTATTTGTTGAAAAGCTTGCCCTTCCTCCACTGAATTACTGTATTGAAATGATGGTTTTACCTAACCACACCAGTCTAGAAGACTTTTAATGCAATTTTTTTTTGTCACAAAGTGATTGGGGAAAAAAACCCACATTTGAATTTTTTCTGAGATATTTTGATATTCAGAGAGTTCTTATTTGAGAATCATAATCTTGTCCCTTTATTTTTCTTTAATAAGTGGTCTTTCATTGTGGTTATAGAGAATCAGAAAAATGTGGCAGAAAGGGAATGCCTAATCCATATGTCTCAAGCAATTTGGAAACACAATTAGGAGGAAGAAAAAAGATAAGAAAATAAAACAATAGAAATACCATTTGACCTAGGAATTCCACTCCTAGGAACTTACCCAAAGAAAACAAGTTCTCAGATTCAAAAAGACATACGTACCCCTATGTTTATTGCAGCACTATTTACAATAGCCAAGATCTGGAAGCAACCTAAATGCCAATCAGTAGATAAATGGATAAAGAAGATGTGGTTCATATACACAATGAATACTATTCCGCCATAAGAAAGAAACAAATCCTACCATTTGCAACAACATGGATGGAGCTAGAGTGTATTATGCTCAGTGAAATAAGCCAGGCAGAGAAAGACAAGTACCAAATAATTTCACTCATTTGTGGAGTATAACAACAAAGCAAAACTCACCAACTCCAAGAAGGGACTTGCTCATTACCAAAGGGGAGGGGTGTGGGAGGGCAGGTGGCGGGGGAGGGAGAAGGGGATTGAGGGGTATTATGTCTAGTACACATGGTATAGGGGGGAGTCACAGGGAAGACAGTGTAGCACAGTGAAGACAAGCAGTGACTCTGTGGCATCTTACTACACTGATGGATAATGAGTTCAATGGGGTATGCGGGGGGACTTGATAATATGGGTGAATGTAGTAACCATATTGTTTTTCATGTGAAACCTTCATAAGAGTGTGTATCAATGATAACTTAATTTAAAAAATTAAAAAAAAAGAAAACAAAGACATGAGAGGGCCTGGGCTTTACCTTCTAATCTGTCTCTCTGTCTGGACTACCTTGGACTGATTTCCTGTGCGTAAATGGGAAGAAGAGTAACACCTCACACATAAAGCTGCCCACCCAGGCAGTCCTGCTATAGTGCCCTTCTGGCTCCCAGGGAGACAGGGAAGAGCAAGGTTCTTTCTCCTGGGAATCTGTCTCAGAGAAGGCTGGTCTTGAAGGTGTATGTAGGCATCTGAGCAGCTGGTGAATGGTGAGCTTGGATTGGCATGTTGAGTGGAGGGATGAGGGTGGCATAATGCACTCTCCTCCCCACCCCCAACACAGCACTGTCACCCTTCCTGAGCTCCAGAAAAGATCAGTGACATCAACGGATTATGAAAAGCCTGTTTGTTGGCCTTTTCCTGCTGCCCCTGCACCTGGGGCTCTCCATGTTGGAGATTAGCAGCTGGAGATTAGTTGGGCACAGACATTTAAATGTCAGCTTTGGTTTAAAGAAGCCCTTCTAAGAAGGGAGGGAAGAGTGGACCAGCCTTCCTCATCCCTCTTCCAGTAATTCAGCCCTGTGCTTTCCTGTGAGTCTGCACCTTTTCACAACACAGGGCTCACTGTTCCTTCTCATGAGTCTCACTCTTCAGGCAGGTGTTGGAGATCAAATCTGTAGAGAAAGAGCTGGCGCCAAATCCAATTCTGCACGTGGCACAGGAAAAGACAGGAATTGTGTTGGAGGCAAAAACGGTCGTAACTCACTTTCCCAGATAGGAGAGAGGAGGCAGAGGATACTTCTGGGCCCAGGTACTCTCTGTAACAGTATATGTGTAACTCGGAGGGAGGGGCCATTCTCGTGGTTCATTTGTTCATTCATTTATTTATTCATTTAACCCTTCATCTGGGAGTTTACTTATTTATTTGCTTGTTCACTGAAAACCAAGCAGCCAACCCCCAGTGAATATTTCTGTAGCTTCTCCTGTGTGCCTGGCCCTATGCCCAGACCCAGGGATGCGAGTGCCAACCCACATACCCTTCTGGACATTGCAGGGGTTCTGCTACACATGTCTTTGTGTGAGACCGCCCTGCAGGTCAGGGGTGAAGCTCTGACAGAGGAGGAAATCTGGTCCCTCTTGTCCCTGGCTGTGGAGCAGCTCCTAGAAGACATTTGTGATGGTAAGAGAGGGTGTTTGGGGCAGCTGAATCATGGGGAGTTGAATGTGAAGCTTCTGAAAGACATTTCTGGCTGCAGCTTCTCAATCAGTTATCAGTCTGGGGTGTTAGACCAAGTAGGCAAATGACACCCACCCATCAAGCAGCAGGCCTGTCTCCTGGGCCCAGGGCATATAGCAGAGATGAAAGAAAGGCCTTGCTTCTGCCTTGACATTGCACCTTCCCAGGCATGATGGTTACAGAGAGAGTGGCTGCAGCTTTATGGGCCTCTCCCAACACCCGAGCAGCCTGGGCACAAGGAGGCAGGAGGCAGGGGGCAGCCACCTGGACATCAGACACCTGCAGGCTGTCCCTTGTCAGATGATGTATCAGCTTGTGTCCTGTCAGGAGAACTCACACTCTTGGTGGTCTAAACGGGAGAGGTGGGGACTAATATAAAACATTACTGAACTCCAACAGAAGAGTGACTGTAAGACACAAGACAACTCTACATGGTTCTCTAGGACTGAGGGCAGTAATCAGCAAAGGACAAACTTTGAATGGAAACCCCCTCCCCAAGATTGGGTTCAGACCTGTTGGAGTTGCTGTGCTTGCAGCCAGCAGTGGCAGTGTCGCTGCTTAACCCCGCCATGGGTGGTAGGCAGTCACTGGGCTAGCGAGGCGCAGGAATCCTCTGCAGGGGCGTGGTGATCCTCTGGGGTCGCAAGTAGGCAAGCTACAGTGTAGGGAGCTAGTGCGGCCAGGAGGCCTGGAGCCCGCTGCGTCTGTGTAGACGGGGCCACGAGAAGGTGATCTCATGGTCAGGCCGGCTGCGAAGTGGCCGAGGGGCGGTGCGTGCCTGACGTGCGTGTGGAAGAGCGTCCCCGGGCGTCTTCAAGTGCACACCGGGGACAGCCCGAGAAACCGCCGCAGAACTCCTCCTGCAGTGCCTCTCCAGCGCCCTCTATTGAGAAAGCTGAGTGTCGAGCTCTCTGTAAAGCAATGATGCTAAAAGGAGCAGGTGTTGAAAGATGAATTTGGAAATGTTAGGCATTAAACTGGTAGCTGGAGCAAACACTGGGTGCCCACATTCAGATGTCAACTGAGAAGTCAAGCGTGCTTGGGGGAATGCCAGCCTGGAGTGAACGCTTCCCACGTGTGGGATCACACGTGCACAGTCAGGGTGGCAGTCCCAGTGTGGGCAGATGAGGGGAGGATGTGTGCTTGTACTTCAGGTTCAGCTTCCCCCTCAAGTCTGCTCCTTTCCCTGCCCTGAAGGCTCTGATGAGCATCTACAGTGCACCAAGAAGACCAGGAGCTTGGTCCCTAGCTTGGCCCCAGAGAATTCTGACTTGGGCTAACTTTCAGGTGGACCTGACCTCTGTACCTTGAGACTCTTGGGCCACTGATGGATTTGGATGCAGGTGCTAGTTTCCCCACCTCTGCACTGCCCCGCTGCATAACATATGCTCCTGTGTGCCCATGAATCAGGTTCAAGTCAATTTGTTTCAGCTCCCCTGCAGAGAGGGCAACCCCACCTCTGCACCCCCATTACTGCCTTGGTTTCAGATTCCTTGGACTATGTCATCTGTCCCTGGTCAGCCCTGCTTTCTGCAGCCAGAAGTCTTTCTTTCCAAGACCAGGTTTCTTACATAGAGGCTGCTCCTTTCCAAGGCCCCTGAACTGCTACAAGGACAAAGCGACGATGAGCAGCCTGGTGTTTCTCAGGTGAGATGTGTTGCATCTCCGCAGCACCCTCCAGCCTGTCCCTGGGACAGGCTTGGTTAGGGCCTCACGCTTGTCCTGACGGTGGCATCCCCAACTCCCAGCTCAGCCCCGAGGAGCACTGAGGCAGAATAGGTTTAAAGAATTTTATTCCCAGGCTTTCTTGCCAGCAAGTTATTAGCTCTTAGATGAGGACAGGTCAACTTCTCTGAGGCCCAGTTTTTATATCCTTAAAGTGGTTAATATAACCAAATCTACCAGCTTACTAAAAATATTCAAAAATAAGTGCTGGAAAAGCTGTGGGTAAATGGTCTGGGACATTGGTACTGCTGGAAGCATGTAGCAAAAAACCCTAAAGATGACCCAAGGAGGTCCAAACCAGGAAGTTATTCTAAGGCATGAGTAAAGATTGATTTAGCTGCAGCAATGTTCATTGTTATATTGTTGACATTAGTGATAAATGGGAAACACAATAAATGTGCAGTGAGAGTGCACATGAAATAAGACAGCATTAAACTGAGGCTGTAGGAACTTGTTTAGTGACTTGAAATTAAATACATGTATGTACAATACAATCCTATTGGATAGACACACACACACACACACAATTCTAAAAATATAAATACCAAGGTGTCTACAGTGGTTATTCCTGGATGGCAGTGACAGTGGTGGCTTTAGCTTTTCCATGAATGTGTTTTGCTTCGTAGTAGCAAAAGGTCTGTGAACATTATTTTCAAATTTAAAAAGAAAAAATTTTAAGGAGAGAATAATGTAAGGCAGGCAGGAAACCCTGGGCTGGGCTGAGTGGGCATTTAATCACAAGTTCTCTTTCTTCTTCCTTGTGCTTTCATGGAAAAAGTACAAGTCTGGAAATTCTGCTTCTCTCATTAGCCATCTGGAACAGGGGCTGCTTTTCCTTTGGGCTCAGGAAATAGGCGTTGGTGATGGCCGGGGATGGTTTGACTGGGTGCATGTATCTCCAAGTCAGATCACAACAGTGAAGGCATCAGAGTCCCGGTCCCAGTGGCCCTGCCTCCATTACCTACAGGCAGGTGCCCCAGGACTCCAGGCTCATACACCATTTCCTACCCTACCAGGATCCCAGGGCTGAATCCCTGGACTCCTGTGTTAGACACAGACATGAGTACCTCTCAGATTCCCTCTGTTTGGGTATTTCTGCCATGCTCCACCCACATCAAATTGCCTTCTACACTCCTGGACTCAGCTAAGATGCCGCATCCTGAGCCATGGGATTTGACATTCTGAGCAACCACTAGAGGGGCCTGCTGTTGCAACCTGGAAGTGTAGGAGACCTAGTTTCCAAGGGTGAATGGTGAACCTTAACCAATGGCAAATGAGAGTTGGGAGGGAACTGAGAAGATTAATTTTCTCTTCTTCCTTTCCTCATGGACTTCTTTGAGATGGGAAAGTCTTGAGTGCCATGTCTGCCGCACTTCCTGCTGTGCTCTGTGGCTAGTTGCAAGGAGGTGGCCAGCATAGTGACTTCATACATCACATCTGTCCTTGCCTCCTTTCCTCTTTTCTCTTCACCCTCATTGCCCCTGGCTTATAGCTCCTGAGTGAAGTGTCAGTACTTAATCTTTGCCTCAGGCTCTGCTTTCCATAAGACCTGAGCTAAGACATATCTTGAATGCTTCTGGGGTGCTTCCCCATCTCTTCTAGCATCACAGGTGAGGAACAGACATCACCCTCCCTACTGCAAGTTGGCTTCCACTGAGCATCTTGTGAAGGTCTAATCACTCCTCTACGTAGAGTATCCTAAGCTGAGCTGAGCAGGAGAGTAACATCCTGCTCCCTCCTGCACATGTTCCTCCATGCAGAGAAGTAAGGGCTCTAAGAATTCCAATGCTAAAGGAATAGGCCAGGTTAAGAACTGGGAAGGTATGTTGCTGAAATTCTAGGTCAAGGATGAGTTAGAGCTGGAAGAGCTTTAAAAAAAATTTTTTTTAATCCAGTATTTACTGAATTGTGAGCCATTGCTAACATTGCTGAAAATCCAAGACTCGTTTGTCTGGATTTCTCTCTCTCAGTTCCACCTTGAGACAGAAGCCTGGAGCAGAACTACACTAAATGCCAGAGGGTACCAGGAAGACAAGGGGGATGCAGGGAGATGGCAAAAGGTGGGGCAGAGGAAGGAGCAGGGCCAGAGTGCAAACATGGACCCCTGGGGGCCACACCCACACCCACACCCACACACAGGCAAAGACCAGGGATGTAGGTCTCTGTGCACCTGGTGGCCACGAGGACATTACAAAAAGACTAGGCATCCGCGAGACATTTCAGTCCTTCTGGTCATGAAGCATCTGCTGACTAGGGCTGGGCCAAGATTGCTGACTCTGCCTTCAGGGCACATTAGCCCTGAGCCAAGGTGGCTTTGATGGTGGCTACCAGCTTCAGAAACTTGCTCTCTGCGTCCATATAGCCACGATCCACATCAGTGTGGGAAGAGACTGAGTCCTGAATGAACCTAACAGCCATTTTTGTTGGTGGCTTAACTCCCTATGGTTCTGAAGCATGGCATATGACAGTGTGATTTATAGAGCAAAGCACCAGCCTTGAGCCCTGTTTATTAGGCCAGGAGGCAGGGTTACCTGGCCATTCTCTCTTATAGCATTCATACCACACAGTTCTGTTAATCCCTGTTCTCCATTCATTTCAGGACTTTCTCTTCATCCAGCTTCACCCTGGCCCTGTGGGAGGTGGGATGAGCAATCAGAAAAATGGTCTCAGGAGAGGAGAGGCTATGCTCAGAATCCTCCTCCAGCCTTGGGCCCCATTCTGAATTTTGAAGGGTGTACCCTGACTCCTTTCCTCAGGCACCATCAAGCTCTAACCAGCATGGTGAGACATTTCCACCACTGCTTAGAGGGTTAGTCCCAGTGCAGGTGGAAAGTGTGTGCAGAAATCATGCTGCCATCATCCCACCCCATGCTCATGGCAGACATCACCAATTGATCATGGTGTTCTTTCCCACTGAGCCAAGAGTTGCCTTCAAAACCCTTCTCACACCTTCTCCAGGTGCATTTACAGTGGGCTGGATTTGGGATTGGGATGAAACTTGTTGTCACTTTGGCCTTAGGCCTCATTTTAGGACACGTTTGACAGAGCCTTTGGGATCCAGGTAAATTCCAAGGTGTGGATGGTGCCTCTGAAAGGACTCAGGACACTTGTCCAACATCAGCTCTAGGGTCATTTCTCTAGAAATGAGGATGCAGCTTGTGAACTTCCCTGTAGATGTCTGGTCCCATTCATCAGAGAGGTGATTGGCTAGTTTAGGGGTAAAATTGAAGACAAAGAAGAGAGCTAGTTGACACCTGTGACACATGTCTTTGACCTAGAGATATAACCCAAACCCCCTTGTATTAAACTCAGTAGATTGCTCAGGTGACCTTGCATACCATCTTTTGCTAATTCAGTATATCCCTTCCAATGTCCCAAAAGTCATTTCCTGAAGATAGGTCTTAAGGGGAATAAATGTACCTTGTCAGCTATAATAGAAGCCCCACAGTAATAATACACTGACATTTATTGAGGACTTGGTAGATCCACAGGTGATGTAGGCAAGGGCTCAGGGCAGGGGCTCTGGAAATTGGGTTCAAGTTTAGGCTACAGGTCTTATTTGGGCAAGTTCCATCAGTTGCCTTTGCTTGGCCTCCTCAATAAAATAAGATAATTAAAACACTTACCTCAAGGGACTGTGGTGGGGACTAAATAAGTTAATATTACTAAAAGACTTAGAGCAAGGCTTGGCATATTATAAACACTCTATATGTCCAATAATAATTATTATTATTACCATTTCCAGGTTTTTACTCAGCCCTCATGAGTCTTCAGGGAGAATACTCACTTTAAAGATGAGGAAAGTGAGACTCAGAAAAGTCAGATAATGCCCTTGCATTACACCACATTGCTTTCTGACAACGTATGATGCTTCTAAATCAGGCTGAGCCTTAGTGTGTTGTATACAGATGGCTTTGGCTACAAACCACAGAGAGCCTAAAGTATAGTAGCTGGAACCACAGGTACAGTTATTATTTACTTAACAAGAAGTCTGGGGATTGGAAATGTTATCAAGGATCCAGGCTGTACGTTTACATTCTACCCTCCTTAGCTTTGTTCTTATGCTTGTGGCCTCATGGTCACAGATGGTTGCTGTGTTCAAAGCAAGAATAAGGAGGAAAGGGTGGAACCAGCTACATGTGTTCCTATGGTTAGTAAAGTAAAAGTTTTCTAAGAACACCCAACAGTGTCTGCCACACATGGAAATGGAACTGTGTTTTGTTTGTGGGACCACAGAATAACAGAGGTGACTGATATCTAATCACATGCTTTTTCTCTTGGGCAGATGCACTTCTGTTCATTAGGAATGACCCTCTACTGGTCAGCAGGATTTCATGTTCCACCAAATTAGGTCTGTTAACAAGATACTCAAAGTCTTACCAGGTCATGCCTTTGGATTTGGTGGTTTTCCCTATGACAGGTACCGCATCTATTGAGCTGTGTGCCACCATTCTGCCATTCTAGGTTCTTGGAAGACATTTCCAACTAATTACAGAATTCCTCCTATTAAGTCCAGAAACAACCTTAGACTCTTACTCAACATGGCACTTCAGGCAGCTACAATTTGGAATTGACAAGCAACATGAGACTTAACTGCTTACCTCTGCTCAGAGCAAGTAGCAAGCTAGTAGATTTTATAGTTACAGAAGGCACAGATGTTCAAAACAGGCTTTAAAGCAGACCTTCCTGAAGTGAGATGCTTTCCTGAAAATGGTTCTGTGCTCAATCGATTTGGGAAAATTCTCCCTACAATATCTTCCTCTCAAAGAGTTTTCAGAATAGTTTGTTTAAGACTCTGAGAAGGCTTAAATCATAGAAAACTTAAAACTTTACCATAACATTTTACAAAAATGATTTGCTGTATGAATGCAGGACTTTCTGTAGCCTAGTTACAAGTGAAGACAAGAATTCCCAACTGATGCTCCATGGCAAGAAATGGCAGAGCAGCTTTAAAGGGAAATGACTTACAGGGTGGGTGGGCATGAGAAAAAGCTTGAGTTTGAGTCAGAATTTGAGGTTTTCCCCATATAAATTGTGGCCATTTAAATGCATGAAGGAAGCACTTAATAAGATATCTATTATTTCTCTTGCTTGATGTGTACATGTGACTTAAAGTTCAACCAATGATTATTGACCTTGTGCTGACCTCTGGAGGTTCTGAAGTGAAAAGGCCACAGTTCTGTTGCCTCTGGAGCTCACATTCTAGGGGAAAGGCCCAATGAGACCCTGGTAAATAATTTGAGAAAATGACAGGCTGCCCAGGTGAATGTGAGCTAAAAGCTGATCCCTGGTTTGATCTGGGCATGTGGCATAGGTAGAAATCTATTTTGCCAAGCACCTGTTTTCCGTAAGTATTCCAAGCACATATTTGGACTCTCCAGGCAATGAAGGACATCCCAGATTAGAATGCAACAAACTTCTCCCAACTGGCACAAAGATAATTGCTCTGCATCTCAGTGACATATCTTAGATCCTGTCCCTAAACTCTCCAGGAGCAGGCATTTGTTTAGATGTAATGAGAACTACTAGACAAATGGTTTCCATTATTTCCCACTGCACACCTGCCTGACAAGGCACTGTGCTCAGTGGTAGCAGCACACGGGCTTCTCACGCAGCCCTCTGCTCTCCAGCCTCTGCCACTCCATGAGTGTCTGCACTCCCTTCTGCTGACTATGTGTGAAGACCAGCCTTGCAAGTGACTGCCATTGTGGTCGGTTCTGGAAGTGTGTCGGGCTCACTGGGAAGAAGGGGCTGTATACGGGGCCTCTGCCAGTCTCCATGTCAGGCGGCTGATCGGCTTGGTTCTGGGCACCATCTCAGGTCAGTATAGATCTGTGCTTTCCAACCCAAGAGTCACTAGCCATGTGGGCTGTTGACATTTAAATTAGCTAAATATAGTTAATTGAAATGAAATAAAATAAACAATGCAATTCCTCAGTCACACCTATCACATTCCAAGTGCTCAGTAGACACTTGTATCTGGTGATGACTGTACTGCTTGGGGCAGATCTAGAACATCCCCATTACTGCGGTCCTGCTGGCCAACACTGGCAAAGACCCAGATTTCTAATGTGGCTTGGACCCTTGGGATCTTTGAAAGAGACTCTTTACATGAAAATGATCATGTTTTTAACCCGAGTCAGTTCACCTATGAAAATTCAACTACAGCTTTCCCTGATGGCACTTACACAGTCCCTGGCTGCTTCCTCCCCTCTGCCACGTTGTACCTGCAGAGCATCCCCTTGTTGTGCCTGTCACACTGTACTGCTTACTGCCTTGTACATTCCACACTGCCTAACGAGAGGCCTGGCCCATAGTAGGCCTTTTGCTTAGGTTGGGTTCCCCTGAAGCAAAGCCAAACACAGAATGCTTATGCATGTTATTTACTGGGGAAGTGCTCCCTGGAGGCAGGAACTGATGATGGAGGACAGGATGGGGGACAAACTGAGCAAGGAGGTGGTGTCAGATGGAGACAGCCTCAACCTGATCCCATGGGGATGCCTGGGGCAGGCATTGTACTGGCATTGGCTCCTCAAGGCCAGGGCGGCCCTGGGACTAGGGTGAGTTATGTGGGGTGCCCGGGGTACAGATGCCAGGAGGCCTGAAAGTTAGAGGAAGCAGAGGGAGGTGAGGCCAGAACCTGGCTGCATGGCTGCTGCACTTGTCCAGAGAGTAGGTCGGGGAACTGAGACCAAGGCTAGTGCAGGGGCCTGTAGGTGAAGTGGAGGAGAGAGCTGGGGTGGGGAAGCTGTCCACAGTCATCAGAAAAGGCCTGTCCCCCTGTCCTCCTTCTTGGATCTCTTCTCCCTTGGTGTGGAAACATGTTACTCCCATTCATTGAGCTAGAGAATTTGGTGGGCAAGAAGGCATCTATTTATTTGAATGACACTAGAGCCTACCATCCACTGATATATTGTTGTCCCCTGATAAACACTATGGTGATCTGTAGTGTCAGGGACCCACAAAGTAGATTTGGATCACTTATTTGACGTTCACTGGGGCACTGGACTATGTGAACTACAGTGATAAACAAAGAACACAGCAAGGCTGGGAGACAGATGAAGAAGGAAACATGATATAAGGTGGTGTCAGGGAAGGAGCATGAGTACTGTGATGGGGGAAGTTGACTAGAGGACACATATCTGTCTAGAGGGCAGTAGTGCAGAGATTTGGAAGTAGGGAACTCATAGCTCTTGGGTCTTGGCAGCACAGAGGAGCTTACCAGGGGGACCCTAGACAGTAGGGGGCACATGAGCAAAGGCACAGATGGGCATGTATATACAGGTAGTGGGTAGGGATGAATTACCTCTATGGTACATATGGGTAAGGGGTATACAGAACATGTTCTGGTTGCTAGAGAATGCATCGGTGGGCTCTCACTGTGCAGAATGGACACTTCCACCCTGACTTAAACTGACAGCCATGTATGTGTTTATATAAATACCCCTGCTCAACTTTGGGATGTGGATGTGTGATGCACTTGCCCTTCAGGTAGAAAGGAGAGTTGTGGAAGAAAGCTCCTCTGTGCAGCAGGACAGAAGGTATGTGAGTTTTGGGCGAGCTGTGAGAGCCTAGTGGCACGGGCCCTGGAGGGTCTGCCCCCCTGCAGGGTTGGTTCTGCACCCTGACCAGTCCCTGGATGTCCCTGTGGCACCCCTTCTATTTCCTGCCCTGTGGGGGCCAGGTGTCCACTCTGCAGTAGCAGAGAAAGCCTGTGCAAGCTCCACTCTTCCAAAAAGCCCTTGAAGAGAAGGGGCTGAGCTTAGGACTTGTCTCTGTTCTGAGGAAAGCTTCATTTGGACACAATTTAATGGAGTTACTTATATCAAGCATAAACTCTTTTTATTGAGTTTTAACTGTCTAAGTTGACAAAACAAATGTACACAAATAACATAAAAGAGAAAATTTTCTCTGATTAGTTTCTAGGTGGTATGAAGGAAATGCAATTTATAAAAGATTGTTTTTGTTGTTGTTCTAGCTGTGTGTTAAAAGAATGGCATTTAGAATAATCTTCAAACCTTCTACTGTTCTCTCCTTTTCAACTGAATCTAAGGGTTTTTTTAATTTCTTTTTATTAATGTTATTATTTGTTGTCCCTAAAACAAGGGACCCTTTGCCATTAGGTCTTATTTCCCTCCTAAACCCTCTCCAGCTGTCTGTAACCAACATTTCCATTTTCATTTTTTATATGAGGAAACAGACTCAAAGAGAGTAAGTAATTCTTCCAAGCTAGTAAGTTATGATGTTGATATCCATACTGCAGGCTGCTTGATTCAAGAAAGCCATGCCCTTTGCCTCTGCCTGTTCCCTCCACTTTGCTTTTTGGTTAGTTTCAGAGAGAAGCACAGAGCCCCAGAACTCCCTGGAGCCTAGCCTGAGTGCCCCAGCACACAGTTGCTGCAACCTCCCTGTCAACAGGTAAGTCACAGGGTGTTCAGAGCTGTGAACTTGGTGTGAGACATTGGCATGGGGGCTGCTGTATCCTGCTTTTTTGCTGATTACTGATGAGAAACTTCTTGCTTCTCCAGAAGAAGGTGACCCTATTCCATTGGCGGTGACAAAGCCATATTTAAACAGATATGAAGCCAAGGTGATGAGGGGTCTTATGGTAGCTGTGTGTTAGGGTGTGCCATCTCCTCTGGGATCCAAGTTCAGGCTCAGTTGTGGAATAGCAATGTGCTTCCATATTGTTGGGATTATCTATTACCCCATGAGGCTGTGAACAAACAACCACAAAACACAGTGGCTAAAAACAATGATTTATTTAGCTCTTCATTCTGTGAGTTGGGATTTTTGGCTGTCCTCTGCTGGGAGGTTCTGTATGGCTGGATGCCCTTGTGCCTCTGTGATCAGCTGCAGCTCAGTTAGGCAGCTTTGTGTCCAGGGACTGGCTGGCTATTGTCTGGGGGAGTCCTGGCTCTTCACCAGCAGACTATCCTAGGATTGCTCTCATGAGAAAGGCAGAGTTGAGAGAGAGAGAGGGAGGGAGGCAGGGAACTAGAGAGAGACAGAGACTGTGCAGACAGAGATCCACTGAACCCCCAGTCCTAGCCCTCCACCATTTCCACCACATTCCATTGACCAAAGCAAGCCACAGGCCATCCCAGATTCAAGGGGTAGGGAACAGACTTCACCTCCTGTTGGGAGGTAGGGCGAGATAGGCAGTCACGCTGCGAAGGGCATGGATCAGGGAGAAGAATTGAGAATTGTGGCTATCTTTGGAGTCAGTCTACCATAGATATTTAAATCTCAAACCCCACATGAGCCCATAGATTCCTGGACCTGGAACATTAGGCATTTTGAAACTCAGGTATTTATTTATGTATGTATTGATCTGTGGTCACTCCACGGTTCAGCCAATAGCTGTGGTCATATTTGATGTCAAATACACAGCTGGGGCCTGATGGCATCCTGTGGAGTTCACCTCAAAACGATTTATCTTGCTATTTAAAACTCTACTTTCTATTTGCCCAATGAAGATAGCTTTATTTTTTTTCTGATCCCATAAACTATGTAAGTTTATTGCTAAAGTATTTTGAACAATATATAACAATCTAAGGAGGAAAGTCAGAAGCCCCTGTGATCCCCTTCACCTGCTCTAGGGTGTTCAGAACCTGCCTGAACGCAGTGAGGAGAGTGGGGTTGTGGGGTGGGAAGTGATGGACTGTGGTCTTGTGCCTTAAAACCCGCCCCACCCCTGTGGCCATGCAGCCTTAACTGCCTCACTGGAAAGATGGATATGATAACTCCCCCATGGGCCTGGGGTGAAGATGAAGTAGTGGGCACACTCTGTCCACTGAGTACCTGCATGCGATGGGTTTTACTAGATGGAAGCAGCTCCCCCTGTTAATCATCCTCCCTTCTCTGACCGTGAGCCAGCACTCTTCCAGCAGAGACACCTCAGGATCTCCAGGACGGTCGGAGGCTCAGTTCCAGTTCCGCTTTCTCTGTGGCAGTGGAAAACTCACGACTCACAACTCCTTCTCAAAGGGGCTTCCTGCAAAGAAAGGGAAAGGTGAGCAAAAGAGGACAAAGGACACTCGCAAGGAAGTCTGAGTGGAGAGCTGTGTGCCGCTGACACAGCTGGAAAACGGCCTGGGTTCTCTTGGGATGCTGGGCTCCCTCAGCTGAGATTTACAGAATTAGACTTAAATAAACCTGAGATTTGCAATTCAGGGAAAGATTTGTTTATTGAATGGCCTGGCAATGGAAAATGCTGTGTAGGATACAAAGTTGAAGATACCTGGTCCCACCCTTCAGGAAGTTGACAGCTGTTGGTGTGGGGTGATGACACCCCATAAGGTGTATGGTAATATAGCTGACAAGGCCAAGTGTCCTTGGAAGCAGCCTTCTGAACAGATGAAATGCAGGAGCACAGGGAGGGCACACAGGGAGGCACATGGGGTAATAGGGTTTGGACAAGTGTGGGAAGTTGAGGCTTGAGAGTAGCTAGGCCAGCGTGTCCTGGCCTTGATGTCCGGACTGATGGGAGGGGTGGATGTTGGGTGGCCCCAGCGGTGTGCTCAGGCCTCTGGGGTGCTTGATGCCTCGCAGGCAGGCTGGTTTCTGCTGAGGGGCCAGCTTGCTAAGTCTATGCTAGAATGGGGGGCAGTCAGGGGCGATCACAGATGTATCTTCTGCCAGAAATAGACCTAGCATCAGAGTAATTTCCGTTGTTGAGAAAAAAAGCACCCTTTCCTCAAATACACAATACTGCCACTGGCTATCTTAAAACTCTCTTAATAGCCACACAAGCCTACAGTGACCACTGGGGTACCGGTGTCCCCTGGAGCTGTGACAAGCTCCTCCTAGGGAGGGCTGTTCACTGAGGAGGCTGCTCTGCCTGGCCTTCCGTCTGAGTATCCAGAACCCTTTGGGAACATAAGACCCAGATGCCCCCAGAAGGCCTCTGTCTGTCTGTCACAGATTTGCTTTAAAGCTGCTCAACACATTACAGATGAGTTGAGCCTGGAGTTGCTTCAGGACATCCTCTTTCTGTGTGGCCTTGGGCTCCCACACACCTGCCCAGTCCTTGCTGCCCTCTAAGGCCACTCTCAGGTCCTGGTGAGTGTGGGGTGAGGGAAATGAAATGGGGTCCCAGAGGCCTTGTTCACCTTCTTTGGATTTTTTTTGTGATCACTCACTAAAGCTTCTTCTATTGGAGATTCTCTCAGGACACAGGTCACTCCCTTCGATTTTTTGCCTCTTGAGACAGGAGTTTTGCCTGGCATCCATGGGGACACATTAGAAGGCCCACCCTATCCTTTCACTCACTGGTGTTAGATTTGGATGACTTTCTTAACCTCTTAGAGCCACAGTTCCCTGCAAAATGGGCAAGGAATACACACCCACAGGGTGATAGCTGGGTTTAAATAATGATGAGCATTAAAGTATTTCCCAGATCACACTTGTGATACTAATATGAGATATTGTGAAATTGAGAATAGTTGCCCTCTGCATGCTGTTGATTCAACATTCAGAGCTAGAATGGTGGCTAGATTTAATTTCATCTATAAAACTAAAGGGATTTTTGTTTTCCACGAATCTCATTATACATAACATATATTTGTACTGTATAATGTGTACTATAATTTTGATACATACAAAAGATTATGTAACTATGCATGAATTACAAAACTTATAATGGGGTGAACACCCTTAAGAGCTAGAACTTTACACAATGTGCTGTACACACTGTAAGCCATCTGTGTTGAGATGTGCAGCCTAGCTTCCTGCTGACTCCGGGGAAAGGAGTGTTGGTAAGAGGTGTGGGGAGTTGAGATGGTGGGGGAGGCATAGTCCCAAAGCTGGGGATCCAGCCCCCTGGAATGTGACTCTCTTCTCTACCACGAATGACACTGAGTGTTTCCCCCAGTCCTCCAGGCCAGAATTCATCCTGCTGGCTGGAGAGGCCCCGGTAACTTTGTGTATGCCTGGATCAACTGTGGTAACTGCCAGGTCAGACTGGGCAGGATGGAGGATACTGAGGGGTCTGTGCCCTGCTTAGCAGGACTGAGATGCTGACTGAGCTGTGACTGGGGTCTCAGGCTAGGAGCCATGGGGGTGCTCACTCTCTCCTCAGACTCTTACCAGAGCCCTCTGCCAAGCCACCCTGCTGATTCTGGCCCTTCAGTACTTCCTTCTTCCCTTTAAAAGGGAACCTCGGTGACTTCTGGCGAAGTCTCTCTTGTCCTTCCAGACTCAGCCCAGCTTTATTGCATCATCCATCAGGAAATAGTGTTAAAGTGTTCAGTAGGTGCCAGGCTCTACTCCACACCCCAGATCTATCAGGGGGACACAGCAGAGTCCTCTTCACAAGGAGCTTCCATTCTATCATGTATGTGTCTGTGTTCTCTTAGCTCTGCTGCACCAGCCCAGGCAGACCATGGACCCCCAAGGGGTTCAACTTCTATGAAGAAGCACTGGGCATCTGGACAGGGGCTGAGTGAGAGGTTTGTCCCCTCTGAGTCACAGGAAGAGTCTTGGTGCTGCAGGCTCAGAGTGGGGACAGCACTTGCCTTGCCCTGCTCTGAGATGTCTTGCAGTGTGTCTTGAATGGGACCCTTCCTGATCTGGCTCCCTGCAAAGGACAGGAATGACAGTAGAATATAACCCTGGGTAGAGCATGGCAGAAGTCATAGGTAGGGAAGGGTGGCGCCCACTTCTCTCTCAGAGGTGGCCTCTGCATATGCATGTTGAATATGCCCATCAGGTGACTCAGGTGTGTAGCAGGGGTGGGAGCCAGGGTGGCTCAGAGTGTGCTATGTGATTAGCCTTGCCCAGGATCATGTGGGAACCCCTCCCACAGTGTCCACAGACCTGCGCTGGCCTCTGGGCTGTGGGGGCTGCCCTTGGGCATCAGGAAGCTGTGGCTGTAGGCATGGTCGCGATGGGACAAATTACACATGCCAGTGTCCATCCATGACTGTCCTTTCTGGGGTGATCTGGGCCAGGTCCTAGCCTGGGCTTTGTGGCTTAAGGTGCCATAGGAGTAGAGAAAAGAGTAGGCAAGAAGGGTCTTGAGCCTGATATATAAGACTCAGAGCAATTTGCTGTGCGGAGAAAGAGGGGAAGAGTGCTCCACGCACTGGGTGGTGTGGGCAAAGACACAGGCAGACAAGCCTGTGTGGCTGTGGAATGGTGGGTCATTCTGGGCTGCTGAGCAGAGGTAACAGTAGCCTGTTTGGGTGGTGAGGATGAGTCTGAAACTAATCTGAGTAGGCTGAAGAGGCAGAAGGCAGACTGCTACTCATCTTTGAATATGGCTCTGCTAACCTATTTGGTATTTCTCCATTTGAAGTAATCCCCTTAGCTCTAGACCTCTTTCTTCATTAGATCTGTGCCAGCCCAAACTCTCTCTGCTGTGCTCTGCAGGGGTCTGGGGGACAGTACGAGGTTGCCTGACACCTTCAGAGATGTGTGATTCATTGATGAGGGCCCTGAGCAGTCTTTCTGGGAAGCAGAATCCAAGGGGCAGCTGGGATTTCTGCAGGAGAGAAATGTCATTATACCTACCACCCCAGCCTTTGTGGAGCCCACACAGCCTGGCAGGCAGTGGAGGTTTGAGTTTGGTTCTGGACAGAGTTTACTAACTGTGCAGCATGGATAAGTCCCTTATCATCTCTGAGAGTTGTTTCTCTTCTGATGAATAGGAATCATACACATATTTTTCTATTAGGGTTGTTTGATACACATGAATTGCTTAGCTTGGTAGCTAGCCAAAATGAAGACTCCATGTCTCTTATTGTTAAAATCAATACTATTATTGCTTTTAGACCAAGAAAGGGAAATCCTATTTGGCTCTCAGGGACCTCTGTGTGAGGCTGCTCTGTGTGAGGTGGAATGTGACATTGCCTCAACAGTGGGGACTATTTTCCATGCTGTTCTGGCCTTCATCAACCTTGGGGAGCTCGCCTACTTTGGCTTGGCTTACATGAAAGATAAGTGTCTCCAGAGTAGGGCACAGCTGGCCTGGTGCCACAGGTAACCCAGGTATCTAGGTACCAGAGTGCTACTCCTTCTAAAAAACAACTGCCCTAGTCTGGGACACCTAACCTTACACATTTAGACATTAGCATGGTGAAGTCTTCAAGTGCTTATGTGCAAAATGACAAGTAAGTGCAGAAGATTGTAATGAAATACCGCATATAAGGTGCATATTTCTGTGATGGGCTGGGTCTTGTTGATTAATCTCAATGCATTGAAGTTAGATAAGCACATGTAAAAAACATTTCCATCTAAGTGGGAATATAAAATGGTACAACCACTAAAGCGGTATGGCTGTCCCCCAAAATTTACAAATAAATTTTCCACTTTTGCATACATACCCATAATAATTGAAATTGGGCTCTTTCAGAGATATTTGTACACCTGTGTTCATAGAATGTTCATTCACAGTAGCTAACATGTGGAAGCAACTCAAATGTCCATTGGAGATGCATGGATAAGCAAAATGTGGTCTATATATAGTTGGAATATTAGCCAGCCTTAAGAAAGAAAGAAATTCTGACATGCCAAAACATGAATGAACTTAGTGGACATTGTGCTAAGTGAAATAAACCAGTTTCCTTTTTATCTTTTATCTTTTTTTTATCTTACAAAATATTGAAGAGGAGGGAACACTCCTAAACTCATTTTACAAGGCCAACATTATTCTAATACCAAAACCAGAGAAGGTCACCACTAGAAAAGAAAACTATGGGTCAATATCACTGATGAGTATAGATGCAAAAATTCTCAGTAAAATACTAGCAAACCGAATTCAGGAGCACATTAAAAGGATCATTCACCATGATCAACTGGGATTTATTCCTGGGATGTAAGGATGATTTAACATCCGCAAATCAATCAGAGTGATACACCACATGAACAGAACGAAATAAAAGAATCATATGATCATCTCAATATATGCAAAAATGCTCTCTACTTCCATTTCAGGTAAAGAGTTTTTTTTCCTGGACAATGAAACCAGGTTGTGCAAAATAGCCCTTGAAAGCTGGTGTGAGCAGCCCCAGAAGAAGACTTCCTTGAATACTTTCACACTTTTTCTGAAGATAAATTTCTTTGTCAGTCACCATGGACTGCTCCAGTGAGTGCTCCCAAATTCTTCACTTGTTCCTTAAGGGATATATGTGTACAGGTTGATGCTAGGGATAATGGATGGGCAAGTGCTTGGTAAACTGTAAATTATGAATAAATAGCAAAAGTTATTATGGTTGATCTTCCATTGACTGGATTCTGTCATATGTCAGAAACTGTCATATTGTCAAACTTGTCAACTTGTAAAAACAAGAAACTGTCCTTTTGTTTCAAACATGATCTACTCAATGTAAAGGATCCCCTGACCCCAACATGCCCCTCCCCACAGCAGCCCAGTGATCAGGGTTGGAGGAGAGGGCTGTGGTTTCAGGGCTGGGCCATTGTCTCTATTCCTTTGTTTGCTAGAAATACCATCTAACAGTGTTCTCACTGGAACCACAGCAACAAATGCTTCCGTGGGAGTTGTGTGAGGTGTGTGGCCAGAGCAGCCCTAAACCAGTGGCAGGAATGGATAAAGAAGATCATCCTTGTCTTACTGTTATTACCCTCTGGTTTCTATTGGCTTGTATGTCTTTCCTTCTTTCCCTCTTTCCCAGACTGAAAAACCCCTCTGGTTTTAGTATTCTCCCTTGCTCTCAGCATTCCAGCAGCCTTTTTTTCCTGCATTTCTGTCCCAGGAACAGCCAGACAAGACATCAGTTTTACCTGATCCTGGAGAAGAAGCTGTATTGCAATGATGAGACACTGCTTCAGCTGGGAGTTCTCGCCTTGAAAGCCTAGTTTGGCAGTTACCCTGAGGAGGTAGGGGTGGAAACCTGGGGCCCTCAGTGAGGTCTTTGAAGAAGTAGTTATGGGACAAAGGGAACGGTTAGAAATGTGGAAACTGAGCCTGTGAGAAGTGTTGTTAGAGTCTATCCCTGAGATTGGGGTAATTCCTTCCATCCATCCATCCATCCATCCATCCATCCATCCATCTAATAAGTATTCATTAAGGGTCTGTGCTAGGCAATGGGAGATACAGAGATGAACCAGTCAAATGTATACATTGTAATGTAGTTCTAATCTATTGTCTCTCCTAAAAACAATAAGTTACTAATTTATTGAGTTCCTGTCATCATCATCACCACCGCCAGCATCATCATTGTCATCTGTAGTAATAACCAACCCTTATTGAATGATCTCTGTACTGCCATTCACCTAGACACTTAACCCTCACTGCCACATTGTGAGGCAGATACTCACAATTTGGTAGAAGAGCCATCTGTGACATATGGCTAGAAAACAGTGAAGTCTAACCTTGAGACCAGGTGTTTCTGACTCCAGTACCAGTGTTGGTTCTGCTGGGTACATCGCCTCTCAAAAACTCTCACTCACCTGTTCTCTCACTGTTGTGTGTCACCTAGAAGCGCCATGTAAGTGGTAGCCACTGTTATTATAGTAGTTGCTTCTGATCTTTCATTTTTGTAAATGACATAAATGAATGTTTGTGCAGAGCTTTTCGAATGCCATGCTGACTTCTTTTAGACATATTCCTGGTTGGTTCAAAGGTCCTAAGTACTTACAAAAAAATTAATAGACTATTTTTAAGGGTAGTTTTAGATTCAGAGTAAAATTGAGTGGTACAGAAATTTCTCACCTACCCCCTGTCTCCCCACATGCACAGCCTCCTCCACTATCAATATTCCCCACCAGGGTTACATTTGTTACCATTGAAGAACTACTTTGAAATATCATTATCCCCCAGAGTCCATAGTTTACATTAAGGGTGGCTGTTGGTAGTGTACATTCTACAGACTTGGACAGTTTTATAACGAGGTGATCCATCCTCTGGTACAGTAGCTTGCAGAGTAGTTGCACTGCTCTAAAAATTGTTTATCTCTCCTTCTGTCCACTGGCAACAACTGATATTTTTATTGATTTATAATTTTGTCTTCTCCAGGATATCATACAGTTGGACTCATTCAGTATGTAGCCTTTTCAGATTGGTTTCTTTCACTCAGTAACAGGCAGTTAGGTTTTCTCCATGTCTTGTCATGGCTTGGTAGCAAATTTCTTTTTAGTGTTGAATAATATGCCATTGTCTGGATGTGCTGCAGTTTATGCATTCACCTGCAGAAAGATATCTTTTGCTTCCAAGTTTTGGCAATTATGAATAAGCTGCTAGAAACATCCACATGCAGGTTTCTGTGTGGACGTAAGCTTTCAACTCCTCTGGGTAAACCCCAAGGAGTGCAATTACTGCATCATACCTTAAGAGTATATTTAGTTTTGCAAGAAACTACCACACTTTCTTCCAAAGTGCCCATACTATTTTTCATTCCCACCAGCAATCAATGAGAATTCCTATTGTTCCACACCCTCTTCAGCCCTTAGGGTTGCCAGTATTCTGGATTTTGGCCACTCTAATAGCAATCTAAATGCTTTTGTAATGCACTCGATTGCTGAGCAATTTCTTTTCCTTTGTGTGTCTGAGCTAAGCTCAGAACTGGCATGGGCCAGCCCTAGGCTGCAGGATTCTCCCTACATGGCCACACGGGGACAGGTCTGTGCACTCCAGGGACATGGGGAGGTAGTGGCTGCTGTGCTAGTCCCCTCAGATCCCCTCCCCAGATGACTTGCCCGTTCCCAGCCCTAATAAGGCCACATGCTCCTGGCTCCCTACTGCCTCCCTCTCCAGCAGTAGCCCTCAGCTTGGGGAAGTTCTTGCCCAAGATTAGGCCAGGAAGGGCTGCCTGAGATGAGGATGGGCTGAGTCAGGAATACAAGGGCAGGGTCAGCTTCTCCCTCTGCCAAATCCTGCGTTCCTCGTTCCTTACATTGGACCGTGAGACCACTCCTCTGAAGCTTCTGTGTATGAGGATTGAATGAGTTAGTGTGTACTGAGGACCACCTGGCATACAGAAGGGAATTAAAACAGCTCTCCTTCTCCCTTCTATTCCTGCCATATGGTGTGGCCCAACTTCTAATATAGTAGAAAATGATATCTCAGGAGGGCACTTTAAAGGAGCATCCTTGCTCTGGGACCCTACCTGGGGCTTCTGTTCTGCTCAGAGTCCCATCGAAACTGTCTATGCCCCCTTTCTTCTGCGTCTTTCCAGCAAGTAGACTGTAAAGCCTATTTTCGAGTTGAAGATTATATCCCAGCAAGTCTGATTGAGTGGATGACCTCTCTCCAGGTCCAAGCTGAAGTCTCACAGATGCACCACCTGAGTCCTGTGCTCTGGGGTGAGGCTGCTGAGCTGGAGTTCTTGAGGGTAAGGCCTCTTGAGAGGAGGTGTTGGTGTTCAGAGGTGTGCAGCCAGTACTCCCTTCTGGAACTTTCTCTTGGGGTTGGGGGGAGCTCGATGTGCTCAGACTCACAAGGAAGTATGAGCAAAGGACTTGAGATTTTGGGAGGAAGGAAGCTCCATTGCCCTGTGGGACAAGGAGAAGCTTCTGGAAGCTGGTTGCACTGGAAATGATTCCCAAAAGAGTAGGATTTAGAGGCAGGGGTGGGTATGGCAAGGGCCTTTCTTCAACCTTAGGGCTCAAAGTTGCTTTTCTGTGGGCAGGGAGATCCACATTTCTCACAGAGACATAGGGGACAGCTGAAGTGCAAAGGATATGTGCCAAAAGAAAAGCCATTGGAAGACCCCAAATTTGCAGCCTTCCAGGCAACTGTCTTCAGCACAGCACAGATGGTGTGGCCACTCTCTCTGTGGTCCTTCAGCAAAAGCAATAGTATTTGAGTCCCCCATGTTTGTGGGCACACACAGAGCCTACAATGAACAGCCTTTGCACACCCTATAACTTATATCCACTGTGGGCCAGGCACTGAGGGGAATGGAGACAGAAAGGACACACTCCTTGTACCCAGGGAATCCCAAATCTCAAGGGGAGGGCAAAGAGGCACCCAGAGGCATGCACACTGTGACAACTGCTGGATGACAACAATAACCAGTTAGTCTATATCATGTAGGAACAAGTGGCCGCTTTGCCCATGCAGATGGAGTTGGGGGGTGGGAGTCACAGGGGAGGAAGTCTCCCCTGGCTTTCCCAGGACAGAATACCTAGCTGGGTCTTTAAATTTGGGAAGCAGTTTCAAAAGGAAACTCAGATTTATACATTTCTCTGTATAAAAGTTACTCTTAACAGAGAAATATTCTGTCCTTGTTTTTCTGCCTTTAACAGAGACAGGTGTTTGAAAGCAGAACTGCCAAGTCTGGCCTTTTCTTTTTAATCTCTCACTTGGCAGAACTGTCTGCAACACCTGGCACAGGGTAATAAGCCCACCAGCGTTTCATTTGCAAAGCCCTGACAGAAAGGTGCTTGCTGTGTTCCCTAGTCCAGCCGCTGTGCACATTTTTTGTCAAGAGGATGCAGCATTCCCTTGTTGAGGGACAGGTGGGGACTTCAAAATCATTGCACACATCTGATGGAGGGTGGCCATGGAACCACAGGGCCAGCAGAGAGACCAAGGACTCAGGCCTGCAGAGGCTCCTGCAGGACCCATTAAGCCTGCCTGCCTTTCTCCCAGGCTCTGGCTTTGTGGGCTGGGCTCACTGTGTCTCTCCCTTAGTTGAATGATGAAAATAATTGTGAAGGAAGGCACCATATCAGAAGCAAAAATGCATGAGATGTTTTTTCAGTCTTTGAAAGAAAACACTGAATAGATTTGATTTGATTTGCATGTGATCTTATCGGTTTAAAGAAACACTGGTTTGTACGGCTCCAGTGCTGCCTGGTCAAGCTTACTAATCCTGGTATTGTCCATGGTACATGAAACATGAGGGGGCTTTGCTACCCCTAGAGCCCACTGCGACCCTTATCCTTAGGGTGAGCATTGGTTAAACAAAATCTTTCCCCCCAGGATGATAATAAAAGTAACCATTGGCTCATGATTCTGCCTCCTGGAGAGAGCACACTTAGGTCTGGCATATTCATCCTTCTCTCTTTGTTCTGTGTATTCATATATATATATATATATATAATTTGCTTTATAGTATATATGCACTTTGGGGCATTTTTATAATCTCATCTACTAAATGTTAAAGCTTTATTATAAATCAACAAATAGTGTACTCTAAATTCTTCTCAATACTCTGTTGTTTGGGACATCAATTGTTATGGGGCTATTTTAACAATACTGAGATTAACACTTCTTCTACATAAGTCTTTAACTGCATTTCTGCATAATATTTTAGGGGTAGGATCTTCTCATGAGTGGAGCTATGGGGTGGAAGGTTATAAACATTTTAGATAGTGTTGCTATAAATTGCTAAGCCACTATTTGCAGTCATTTCTGTACATTTCTTGTCCCTTGTACCAGGTTGTAAATGTCCAGAGGACCCGGAATCTGCAGAGCTCATCACAGAGCCCAGCTATTCCATAAACAGTCACTGGGTTATTTAATTACACCTCGAGCCTTCTCTTTTTTTCCATTATCAGGTGGTGCCTGTTGGCCTCCAGTTTGCTGATGACTAACTCTGCTAGTTCATCGTCTCACAGTAGAGAGACTTGGCTGAAATCCAGTTTGAGTAACACTGAATGACATATTCTGTCTGGACAATTCACAGCTACATTATCATATTAATCCCAGAACAACCTGTTCAAGGTTAACTCAGTGTTTTCCAAACTTCTTTAATCACAGTACCATTTTTTTTCACATAACTGGTGGATGTGATATACTATTAAAACATTCTCTTTTTTTTTTTTTGCTGTTGAAATAATACCAGTTGTGCCTGTATTTTTCCTCACTTAGCATTATAACATATGTACTTCCCAAATAATTACAAGTGCTTTGTAAATATCCTTTGTAAAGTCTGCCTGATAATCCCCCCCTTTTTTTTTGATAATCCCCTTTAAGGTGTTAGTGCTTTAAGGAAATCGTTGATCTCCAGGAGGTAGTACTCTGAAACCAACCCTATAAATCTGCCCTGAACATCACTATGAGAAGAGTTTGTCTTGATTGTTCAGTATATTTTCTTGCGGCTGATTCCCAGGAGTGGAATTTGGGAGCAAAGGCTATGAGTTGTAGTGAATCTCTTGGTGAGTATCTGGGAACAATCCATTTGTTCCAACAGTTTTCACTACAGCAGGAGGGCTACCCAGGCCAGGAGCCAGGAGAGCCTGGGTCTGGTCTAAACCTTGCTTCCCATAGTGAGATGGCTATAAGCATGTGGACATAAAGTGACCCTCTGAGGGGAAAACCAGCAATGGCAATGCAGAATGGCCCCCCAGAGGTGTTGCAGAAGAGATTCCTTAGCACAGCATGGAGACATAGAGAATATTATTTACATTTTTACAAATTGAAGCTGCCCTTAATGATATTATGTATATTCACCTCTGTTTCTGGTAAGGAAAATATTTAACACAGCCGACAAGGTCAGCAGAAAACCCACTGCCCCCCCTGCTTCTCTTACTGCCCTGGGCTCCTCTTTCACCAACAAGGTCAGCAGAAAACTCCTGACCCCCTCCCCTTATCTCTCTCCTCTGGGCTTCTCTTTCCCTGCTTGCTGTGCACGCCGAAATGCCACATATATGGAAGCAGAAAAAAAGTATAAATTGCTTTCCTTGATTGTGCTTGGGGCTCAGACCTTCGGAGATTTCTCCCCTCTGAGCCCACCAGTGTGAAATAAACCTCCACCCTCCAAGACCTCCTACTGCTCCCTGGTTCTTCTGTCAGCAATCCAGTACACGTTTTCCATAACATTTCCACACTTTTTGGAAACTCTGTATTTTAGTTGTTAAGAGTGAAGGCTCTGAAGCAAACGGGCTCATATTTCCATTCCTGGCTGCTAAGTGGGGACTTTGACAGATTACTTAGCCCTTCTGTGCCTCCATTTCCTTACTTGAAAAGCAATAGCTACACCGCTTTCTTAATTGCTGTGAAGATTATGTGAAATAATGCATGGGAAATGTTTAGAATGCTACTTTACCATTTTAAGAATTTTGTGGCTCCAAATACTTCAGTATCATATATCTGTGTATATAGTTCAACAATAAAATTTAAAAAATCAAAATAAATGCTAAATAGTTAAGAAATGTAAGCCAAACCAACAAAGGCATCTTTGTTCTAGTGAAAACTACTTTAATACTTCAGAATTTTAAAAAAGTCACATCAAGTTCCTTCAAAGAATTTACTGAATTGTTTTGGGATGGCCCTGCCTTGTCATACCTTCAGCCCACACTTAGTCTGGTCACTGGATCATCCAGCACTGGTGCTCAATAAATATTGTTTCAGATGACGAAGGTGATGGTGAGGTGACAACGATGGTGATGACAGGGTCTCTCTGAAGTTAGAAGAAGTGAGCTGAGGGTCCAGAAATTCATGCAAGAGCATGTGAAGAGCTGTAGGCTCACAGGCCATGTAACATATGTGCGGAGATTATGTATCAATAGAAGGAGAAAGGTCAGCAAGGAACCAGAGAAAGGTGCTCTCAAAAGCCATAATTTGTCCATTTTTGTGACTCTGCCTGGGGGTGAGAGAGACTGAAGAGGACACAGTGTTCCTGCTGAAGCATAGAGATGGGATCTCACCAACAAAACTCTTCTGAGAGGGCTTCAAATGTCTGGAGCAAGATGTCCCAGCTGTGAGACCAGGTGCATCAACCTTTTTTCTGATGAGGGCTGGAGTCTTCTGGGTGAAGGTGAAGTTGGTAGAGACCAAGATAGAGACATACCATTCAGACATAAGACATACCATTCAGATGCAGTTAGATTTATACTCCAGCTTTAGGAATTTGGTTGGCCTGTTGCAGTCCCCATCTCTGGCTGACCTTCAGGCCCCTGGAAAAATCCAGTCTCCTGGTGAATTGAAGACAGCCCTGGGCTGTGGGGTCCCCACCATGACACTGCCACATGGTGAGAAACGCCAGTGATAGGTCATTTTCTCTGCAGGATGCTCATGGCCATCGTCCTTCAACAGTGATCCTAATCATCTGGAAGGTTGCTTTCTGTGCCTGAACCTCAGCTTTTCCATCTGTGAAATGATCTGGTTGTTCCAGATACTATCACAGTAGACTTTGATTGACACAATTGGGAAAAGGAATCCCTTACCTTGATTGAGATGACCCAGAAGAATCTGAATTGTAAACACTTGTGCATAATATTATTACTTTATTGTACCATTTTCATAATATCTGTGTTCCAGGTGTTGGTTGAGGAACTCCATGAAAAAAGGATTCCCTGAGTTAATAAAACAGAAAAATGCTATCATATTGGAAGTGTGGAGAAATTCTGTAGTAAGATCTGTCTAGCTCAGTGCTTCCTGAACGTACTTGGCAATGTTATTATTTTTTTGTTTTTCAGAACATGTGGTAAGGAGTTTTTCACGGAATGGTTTTGAACACCATTATTTTAGAACAGTGTGACTGTCTTTTCTAAATTCCTTTTTCTTGCTGCAGGTCACTCAGCAGCTCCCAGAATATGGTGTGCTGGTTCACTGAGTTCTCCTGCAGAAGACAAGGCCAGAAGGGGAGATGGCCTTAGGGATCTGTGCCAAGGTATCATAGTATATGTGAAAAACAATAGTAGAATTGCAACTTAAAGGTTTCAGTGAAGAGAAATTGGGAAGATCTCGACTTGTGTGAGTGTAGCTCAGTTGATAAATGGCCTGTGCTTCATTTTCCTTTGATCTGTGGCCCCTTTAAGGGAGCATGGGTCATGTGATCTTCTCCTGACCAGATAAGTTCATAGCCTGTCAGTTAATCTGTACTCTGATGCACTGTGGCATATTTGGAGGACATCTACCAGACCATTGGAAAGTCCCCAGGAGGCCGTTTCTTCTCTACCACCTCTCTCCCAGTGCCCCACTCCAGCCATGGCCTGAAGGGCTACACTTTCCCTCTGGCTAAAGTTCTCTGAATTTGGAGAGTCTACTGATAAGAGAGCAAGGCTGGAGGTGGGAGAAGGGAGAGGGGAATATACTGTAGGTGGCATGGAGTCTGCAAAGTTTTGAAACATTTCACTGTTTTAATTTTCCTGTTGCACACAGTATGCGAGGACATCTGGCCTGTCTCCCGTGGACTTCAGGTTTCCTACAGTATACCCTGGGGACTACAGACCTTTGATGTCTGTTGAGAATTTAAAAGCCTTTTTTTAAAAAAAAATTTACAAATCCCTATTAAATGTGTAACTTGAAATTGCATTTGAACACCATTTGCATCAGTATTTTTACTTCCTGAATTTAGTGACAAGAAATTCAGCACCAAAAACGTGTGTCCCCACAGCAGAGAGTCCTTTGGTACCTAATCTACCTGCTCATCTTGGAGGTCATCCCAGTCAGCATGCCATTATTTCAGCAATGATTTCACTTAAAACATGAAGTTCTTTGTCTTGTGGTCCATTAAAAAATTTAGTTTTTCTTGCTATTTAGTTTTCTCTCATAGTTCTTAAATTTTCTCTACTACTAGATTGCTATGTTTTTTATCCTTATCTGATATTAGAGTTTCCTGAGTAGAATGTAATTAGTTTTATTCATTTTCAAAAGGAAAATGTTTCAAAACAAAGCATCTTTTCTTTCTTCCATTTTGGCTGTTGAAATTAACATATTGTTAAAATGTGATTCTTGATAGAATTTCATAATAAATTATTGTCTGTCTATAGGCAAAAAAGCTTACCTCTGAAAGTAAATCATAGCTAAGCGTAATTTAAATGAGTTCATTAAAGTGACCTCTGTGCTCTCAGGAAACTGACGTCTTCCCAACTATTTTTGACCATATGTAAAAGTAAATGATATTTATGTTTGTGAATTTTTCAAAATTTAATGACTTGAATTACTTTGTCACTTGAAAGATTATTTGAAGAATGTTAATTATTAAATCAGTACTAGTGCATCACTTATTTTCCTTACATCATGTGTAAGTGTTCAAATTTTTCATTGTAATTTGTTTTAAAAAAAAACTGCCAAAGTGCAGATAACCTAAAAAGTAATTTTGAAAAATAGAAGTTTTTGAAGTTGTAAAGTTTAACAATCCTCATAAGTATATACTTTATATTTGTTGATTTAATTTTTACATATATTTTACCCATGACCAGGGTCACTTTCACAGTTGGAAAGTCATCAAGTTCCCAAGACAGACTCATTAGCTTAAAATATACTCTTGCCACTAATTGGGATTTCCATGTCCTGATAACCATCCTCTTCCTTAGAATGAATGTCTTTTTTTATGGAAAAGTCATCACATGAAGTAATGTCACCAGCTGCTTGCCACAAACCGGGCATCTTCCCCGGCCAATGACTTGAATGCCACACGCTTTGGCAAAGATGAAATGGGGAACTCAGTGAACAATACAAGAATGAACCCAGGAAGCTAGTTTGGAGTTTGCCTAATTAATAGAGGAAGCCAAAATGCTCCAAACAATCATAGATCATTCATCCTGTCAGCCTTCAGGGAAGTAACAAAGGAAATAGAGAAAAATGCCATTTTCAAAGAATATGATTCACAAGTTTGTTGGCAGCCTGTCTGCCAACAAGTTTGTTGACAGAGACAACATCAGTTCAGAAGATTATTCAATTAAGAAACTACTCATTGTAGAATGATGAACCTACTCATGTTAGTAACTGTTCCTGGTTATTAGCAATAGCTAGAATGTCTGAAGACAAATGCAGAAAAACAGGGAGTTTACAGGCTTTGTAGGGCTCTCTTTAAGAAAAGTAATAAAAAGTCCCAAATACAAACCACGATGGAAAGTGAGGAGAGAAAATGAGAGAAATTACCACAACTTGTGAATTTTAAAAAAGCTGAACAAAATACTGCAAAATCAAAAGCCCCCCAATAATATTATTATTATTAAACTCCCTGATAAACTATAACTCTTTTCGCCTTTCAAATTTTGGGAAATACATTCTGATTACATTTTCATATGATGACACTTTTGTAGAATCATTTTTGTCTAGGGAAAATACAAACATAATTCAGTCTTTCTTCTAGCATGGCTGATGGAAAGTTGTTCGTAAGATGCATTAAACATACAGCTTTGCACAGAGACCTATTAGCTCTCTGTAGTGCTACTGCATGGCTTCTGTGCTACAAACATAGGAAATCTAATGAACTCTATTTCATGTGATTTCCATAAAAAAACTGTGTGATGTATTGATGATGCAGTATATATACAGTCATACAGAAGATCTTTGAGAGGACAGAACTTCCACTTGATTGGGTGTTTTTGAGAATTAAATGACCGTTTTCCATTCCCAAAAATTGAAAATTTTCCTGGCCTCTAACTTTGTATATTTCAAACCTTGTGCCCCTCCAGTGTTGACTCCACATACTTCTGGTACTAAGTACTGTAGGAAACAGGTAACTTCATGCAGTCACTGGCCCTCTTATCTTTATGCTGAGACTTTGGGTGAGTTGGCCCAGTGGAAGTCTTCTGGGATAGCTGGCAATAAACTATTGCAGAGGACTCTGAAAACCACATAAATAAATCCTACTAAATCTACATACAGTAAGTGTATCACCATCTCAACTTTTCCTTAGTGGGATCGGCTTTCCCACCTATAGTAAGGGGAAGTGGGAAGAGTTGGAGTGGAAAGAAGAGTCAGTGGTCTAAATTGATTGTGATGAAAGCAGCCTGCCTTCCTCATTTTATAAGAACATGATGGTCATTTAAAGGGTGTCAGATGATCAGCTATGGAAGTACATTTTTCTGATACTATTCCTTTCTCTTAAAAAAAAGCAGTTCCTGTGTGGTGATCTCTAATAAGTTCTTCACAATGGTAAAGGGCATATCAAAGTGTGGGCAAAGGGTCTGTTTGTGTTTATACAGAGGATCAAAGCCTAATTTGGCTACACAGAAAACGAACTAAGATACCATATGAAGAAGTTTCAACATCAACATACTCTGGAAGAGTCATTCCAGAAGATGATCATCAAAAAACGTCAACAAAGATCCTGGCACTGTTGTAGTCATAGCTGCATTCATCCTACTGGTTCCTGGAATTGCCATTGGAATGAAGATGGAGTTATCTAAGCTGGCCTGTGCATACAGTAAAACAACAAATTTGACTGGATCTATACTGTTGGAACTCAACCAAGAATTAGGAGAAGTGCAAGTTGCAGCGCTCCAAAATCTTGAGACTACAGACTATCTACTGTTAAAAGAACATATGGGAGGTGAACAGTTCCCAGGAATGTGTTGTTTTAAATTGTCTGATTTTTCTCAAACTATTCAAATTCAGTTAGACAATATCCATCATATCATAGATAAGTTTTCACAAATGCTTAGGGTGCCTAACTGGTTTTCTTGGTTTCACTGGAGGTGGCTGGTAATTGTAGGTCTGCTTTGGTTATGTAACTGTATTCCTATTATGTTACTGTGTGTGTGCACAATTTAATTAGTAGTTTAAAACCTATACCTGCTTAAGTTACTCTACAAGGAGATATGTCAAAGAAATAACCAATCTTTCCATGTTTTCTTCCGTCTGTTACTTCTATAGCTTTTTTTCTTCCTTCCGAATTACAACCCTTAAATAGAATTCATGCCTCAAATCGAATTTACCGAGTATCATAATTCCTCCAAGTGGTAAAGATACCTGAAGACAAATGCTGGGCATAAAACCCACAGGGCATAAATCTGCAAAGAAGTATAAAGCTAACCTCTTCAAACAATATTGCTTCTCTCTCACTTACCAACTTTACATTTCCCTGTATGGCCCCGGAAGATGACTGGTTAGCCAGAGATGGGTAAGATTCCTCAAGGGAGAAACAAGCTAAGACAGGCACAATTGTAGGGGGGCCATCAGGTGAGAAATTGGGGATCAATAGAGGTGAGGCTTAGAACCTCACCCCTACTGTTTTGAGAGAAATTTTCTGCATCCGTGGATGTTTTGTTGCCCTTGTCTAGCTTGGATTAATACTTAGCTTATAGGCACACACCTGATCATCTACATTTGCTTTCTTACAGCACTAAACTGTTTTCTACCTTTATCTTGCATCTACCTACCACTTCAGCATTTTATTTAAAAATTTAAATAATAATAATAAGGGAGAAATGTGGGATTCACATATAAATCAATTGTAAAAATCAAACGAATATTCATATTTGACCTGCTTGTTTATAGTTCATAATGCGTGATCAAAACCGAAAGTTTCTGTGATGACTGCCCTTGTACTGTTCACCATGTAAGAACTTATTCACTATGTAAGAATTTGTACACCATGCAGGAACTTGTTCGTTGTGCTTCAGAAGATCTGAGACTGATGAGAATTAGACTTGGGGTGGATTAATGATTGTGCATTGAGTCCCCTGTACAGAATTTTATTGTTATTAACTGTTAACAACCATTTGATTAATAAATATGAGAGATGCTCTCTCTCAAAAAAAAAAAAAGAACACGAAAAGACTCTGCCGGGGTCCCTCCCAGGAAATAGTCCATCCAAGAGAGGGCCCTGGAGCCTCAGCTCTATTAGCCTCATGGCAAATCTGTCTCTGTCTGGAAGAATGCTTCTGTTCTGCAAAGATGTATCAAACTAAAGAAAAAACTACTTTGCCAACAAACAGTAACCTCAGTCCAATCACTGCGGATGAAATACACCAAATGGTAAACCAATGCCTTGAAATAAATATAATATACCAAAGAACCAAGCATATTTACATTGCAACAACAGGGGTGTAAATAAATTTTTTGTTTGGCGTAAAACCCTACAATTCAAGTTATAGTACCTCATCTTATGCACAGAGCAGCTCACTGTGTGGAAGTTTCCCTGCAGATGTGAATATCCCATTAAATGATGTTATCAGAATGGAAAAAAAAAATCTCAACTACTACAGTTAAGACTGTTTCAGCTTTATGCCAAGAAACGGGATAAAAAATCCACTCCTTGTGGTGTTTCATATCTTAGAGTATTGTTGTCCAAAAAGAGAGTTTTGCTGAGTTTATGAGAGAAAAATTGGTGTGTGTGTGTGTGTGTGTGTGTGAATGGTTCTCTTTTCAGATTTGTTAAAGAATAATTATTAGATTTCAAAGGTGACTTATCTAAAATTTTCTAATACCTGAGTGAACTAAATATAAAATTGTCAATGTATGCTAACAAAGTGAATGGGTTCCAAGCAAATATTCAACTTTGAAACAGTGCGGTTAAAATTATCAAGGAGTGAAATCTAGGCATTATTATAATTTGAATACTAAGAAAGAATGATTAAGGTTAGTAGGGCAGCATCTATAAATGTTAGAGAAAATACATTATTTAAAAAATACTTGATATAGTTCAACTGCATTCAAAATCCATTCACAGTATAAGAAAGTTCAACATTACATGTATAAATAAAAAAATGTTTGGAAAGTGCTCAAATTTTCTGAGATTAGGTTAATGATAAAAAGGAGTTTCTCAGAGAAAAAGCAATGAGTTATCTGCCTTTTGTTAATATCTGACTGTGTGAACAAAGTTTCTTGGAAATGGTGACTATCATGAATTAAAAGGGATCACCATTAATGAGGATCAGGAGTTTCAGGGAGTGCTTTCAAACATAAACCCCCCGTTTATAAAGTTATCTTTATAGGAGCAAACTCAAGACTCTTATTGAAATACCTAGAATAGAGATTTTACTTGGAAATTATATGTAAATTCTTATTCATATCATTCCTATTGCTTTATTTGGTATCGTTCTTAGGACTATATATTGCAAAAAATCCCACAAAGCTCTATATAAATGACCCCATAAAATCCTCTCCAGTTTACCCCAGTGAATGGTACAAATTTATCACTTGGTATGTGGGCCTTAAAGGAATAAATGTGAAGCTTTTCTTGGTGATGTGCCCTCAGTTTCTCTGCATTCTGAGGACCCTGAGTCTCTTTCCTCATCTGTAAAATAAGGAAAATCGTTTGACTTCCCTCATTCTGTAGCTTTGAAGATGAAATGAATTAATACCCAAAAAGCACTTAAAACAGACCCTGGCACATATTAGCAAGAAATATGAGAATACAGGCCATGCTTTAATCTTTTCTAAAACCCTGCTACCTGAGATTTTGCCTGAAACTTCTGGGAGTTTGTGCAATGAAAACTATAGGTAAACCTAATGATCTTTCAAAACACACACTGAGGATTATGTTCACTCTGTGTGGATGGCCAAGTGTGTAGCTACTCATGTCATGCTCTTTCCACCTAGCATACTACTTAGCAGATAGCAATTGACAGATAAACATTTATCTTATAAAGGAAGAAAAAAAATAAAAAGAGGGATTTTTTTTAATCTAAGAAAAAATACTGGGCCATAGACAACATCTGCTATATACTTTGGAAGCCTAGTACATGGAATTGAACTGAGGGTTCTGTTGTTTGATTCCTCGCTGGACCGTTGTGCCTCAATAGATGGGTAAGGATAATCGATTATTAAAATCTGTGTTTGCTTCCTTCAGCCAAAGAAGTTCACCATCACAAGCAGCACCACTGGGAAAAAGCATGCATTTGTCACTGAATCGGCCAACACCTGTGAATATTTACTGCGCCTCTGCTCTGCCCAGCATGGGTTTAATGCTCAGGTGCGCTCTCCCCGAGCTGTAACTGGTGAGTAGGCACTAGATTCTCCACCGCCACTCTGGCAAGTTTGTTACATCATAAAATAATTTGTATAAATATGTACAATTGACCCAGAATCCTCTAAAAAGTTGAAAATCTTCCTAAGAGCTAGAGAAATACAATAAAAAACTGTACTTTTTTTCTTAGTCTGGTAAACACAAAAATAAATAGCATTTGCGAGGGTAAATTGATACATCTTTCTAGAGCTCAATTGGGAATATGTATAAAAAGCCTTAAAAAACTCCCTGTCATTTGGCTCTATGTTATTACTTATAAATATTTATCTAAAGGTAATAAGTATAGAAATACATGAAAGCTTATGCTCATGGGTGTTCACTAGAACATTACATATAACAGCAACCATTTGGAAGTAATCTAAGAAAACCAAAAGCAGAAGACTAGTCAAATAAATCACAGCACTTCTCTGTAACTTAAGACAGTAGAATGTGTTTTGAGGGAATGATGATGTGAACATGTACATGAGATATGGTGCTAAGTGAAGAAAAGCAGGATATGAAACCATATCTATTACTAACAGATGGGACTTTCTGAGATTATGGAAATACTTACTCTGTTCGGTACGGGGTCACTACCAATATGTGTCTATCGACCACTTGCGAGGTGGCAAGTACAGCTATGGAGCTAGGTTTTTAATTTTTAAAATTGTAATTAACTTATATTTAAATGTAAATAGCTATCTGTTCCTCCAGTATTGAATGCGCAGGTATAGTATTGGACACCATGATAATAATTTGGTGATCTTTAGCATGCAAACGAGAGAGAAGGAATATGCAAATGAACTGCACCAAAATGCCATTGTGCTCTTGTTGTTATCTTTGTGTAATAAACAAAAATTTGTTTTCTGTTCCATATATTTTTCAGTATTTATCAAATTTCAACAATAAACATATAGTATTGATATAATTGGGAGGGGGACCATTAGTTAAAATGAGGCCACATGCCATATAATACATTAATATTTATTGAGTATTTAGGAAATGCTATGGATCTACTTACTATTGTTACTAGTGTTTTTCCCAGGCACTATGCTGTCCTTGCATGAATGATCTAATTTATGCTCATAATATGCTGGTTTCTCAATCTGCAATTGTCAGGCAGCCCAGCGAAACAGGTGCCAGCATTATTGGAGGAGCAAACTGAGGCTTGGAGTAACATGCCTCCTGGTTGGCGATGGGGCTGAGATTTGAACTTGCAGTTCTTTGAGCCTGGTGCCTGCACCCTTTACTCCTGCAATATGATATGACCTTTCATCCCCTGTCAGAACTGGGTCTTTAGGGTAAGGGAGACTTGGCTCTGAGTGCCAGACTTACCATGCTTGCTATTGATCTCTGAGCATTATTTCTTCATTGGTTCTAACAGGGAACCATATAGGGGCTTCACCGTTCATATTCATAGAGTGATCTCTGCATGTACATCACTTGGGAGCTTGCTAGGGATGCAGAATCCCAGGCCCCACACAGACCTACTGAATCAGGGTCTGCATTTGAAAAATAACCCAGGTGACTTGGATGCACATAGATGTTTGAAAACCTCTGGCTTGGAATGTGGGCCTGGAGTCCAGTAGTCTCAGGGCAGGGCCACTTATTAGCTGTATGACTTTGGCACCTCACTTGCCCTCTCGGAGCCTTTTTTTAGATTCTCAGTGGAACACACTGGACATCTGCAAGGTTTCTGCTGTACTCTGGAGGGATAGTATGTATGATGTGTCTAAATCCATGTCTGGTATTTATTGCTCCATGTGAGTAGTAGTGGCAGCTCCTGCCTGTGGGAGTTTTGTTCAGTGCCAGCCAGTTCATGTGGAGCTGTGTCACTGGGTCCTGGGGTCCTAGGGTAGGGAATTAATCAGGAAACAAAATCACTGAGCATTTGGATGGAGATTCAAACACAAAAACATAGATGGCACATTCTTTGCAGCAAAGCTAAATAAATACATTTCACTGAAATCATTGAGTGACAATTCCAGATGTTTCCAGGAAGTTGAAATAATGAACGTAAATTTAATTTTATCTTATCTGCTATTGTTGAGATACAGTGTGAAATACTATCAGTATTGCTTTTATTGCTTGATACCAGTAACATAAAATTTTACAGAGATTCCACAGGCTCACTTGTGTAATTATTCCTTTTAAGCCTATTTTCTCATAATATATTGTTTTCTCAACCTGCAAATTCTACCATCATAGGAGTTCTCAGGAATCTACTATTTGCATTAAAAGGATTATTTCAGATAATTTTTTTTCTGGGTTGATGTTTATTTTATTTTTCCAGACATATTGAAATATTATCGACATAAAAATATTTTAGTTTAACATGTACAATGTGATGATTTTATACTCATGCATATTGCAAAATTATTACCAAAATAAGGTAGTTAACACCTCCATCCACTCACAAAATTACCATTTTTTTGTGGTAATAATATTTAAGAGTTATTTTCTTACCAACTTTGAAGGAAATAACATAGTATCATTAACATAGTTACCATGCTATAGGTTAGATCCCCAGAACTTGTCCTTCTTATAGCTGGGAGTCTGTACTTTTTGACAAGTACCTCCCCATTTCCCCCATCCCTAGCCCTTGGCAACCACTGTATTCTCTATTTCTATGAGTTCAGCTTTTTTTAGATTCTGCATGTAAGTGAGATATACAATATTTGTCTTCCTTTGTCTGACTTAGTTCACTCACCATAATGCCCTCAAGGTCTGTCCATATTGTCTCAAGTTGCAGGATTTCCTCCTTTTCATGGCTGAATAATATTCCAGTATATATGTAGATATGTATACATCTATCTGTGTGTGTATGTGTGTATATGTAATTCTATATGCTAATTCTATTTTTAATTTTTTGAGGAACCTCCAAGCTGTTTTTCATAGTGGCTGCACTAACTGACATTCCCACCAAGAGTGTACAAGGGTTCCCTTTCCTCCATATCCTCACCAATATTTATTTCTTGTCTTTTTGATGATAGCCATTCTAACAAGCCTGAGGTGGTATCTAATTGTGGTTTTCATTTGTACATCCCCAATGATTACTGATGTTGAACACCTTTTCATGTACTTGATGGCCACCTGTATGTCTTCTTTGGAAAATTCAGACAATTCTTTTTTTGCCTTTAAAAATATTTCTTCAGGAGTTGGGAGCCAAGATGGCAGCGTGAGTAGAGCAGTGGAAATCTCCTCCCAAAACCACATATATCTATGAAAATATAACAAAGACAACTCTTCCTAGAATAAAGACCAAAGGACACAGGACAACATCCAGACCACATCCACACCTGCAAGAACACAGCACCTCACAAAGGTGGTAAGATACAAGCCCCGGCCCGGTGGGACCTGAGCGCCCCTACCCCCAGCTCCCGGCAGGAGGAGAGGAGTTGGAGCAGGGAGGGAGAGGGAGCCCAGGACTGCTAAACACCCAGCAACAGCCATCCGGACCAGAATGCAGACACAGTGCATGCGTGGGGTCCTGGATACTAGGGAAACAGGGCAGCAAGACCGGTGAGCAGGTACCAGAGGCTGGCGCCAGAGGACAAAAGAAAAGCGAGCGGCCAATTTTTTTTTTTTTTGTTTTGGTGGGTGCTTTTTGGAAGTCTTAAAGGGGCAGGGCGGGACACTTAGTCCAGAGGCAGGGAATCCAGGGATCTCTGGGCACTCTAATCCCCTGGGCAGCAGGGAGCACGGAGGCCCCTTACAGAGATAAATAGCCTTCCGGCCGCTCCCCCTCCAATGCTACTCCACCATTTTGGAGCAGCAGCCCCAGCCAGGCCACAACCACAGCGACAGCGGAGATAAACTCCCTAACAGCCGGGCAGGAATAAGAACCCTGTCTGCATGCAGCTACCCAGCACAAGCCACTAGAGGTCGCTGTTCTCCCAGGAGAGGAAGGCCACAAATCAACAAGAAGGGAAGTTCTTCCAGCCGTCACTCGTCCCAGCTCTGCGAACTATTCCTATCACCATGAAAAGACAAAATTACAGGCAAACCAAGATCACAGAGACAGCAAAGGAGACAGACCTAACCAGTCTTCCTGAAAAAGAATTCAAAATAAAAATCATAAACATGCTGACAGAGATGCAGAGAAATATGCAAGAGAAACGGAATGAAGTCCGGAGAGAGATCACAGATGCCAGAAAGGAGATCACAGAAATGAAACAAACTCTGGAAGGATTTATAAGCAGAATGGATAAGATGCAAGAGGCCATTGATGGAATAGAAACCAGAGAACAGGAATGCATAAAAGCTGACATAGAGAGAGATAAAAGGATCTCCAGGAATGAAACAATATTAAGAGAACTGTGTGACCAATCCAAAAGGAACAATATCCATATTATAGGGATACCAGAAGAAGAAGAGAGAGGAAAAGGGACGGAAAGTATCTTGGAAGAAATAATTGCTGAAAACTTCCCCAAACTGGGGGAGGAAATAATCGAACAGACCACGGAAATACACAGAACCCCCAACAGAAAGGATCCAAGGAGGACAACACCAAGACACATAATAATTAAAATGGCAAAGATCAAGGACAAGGAAAGAGTTTTAAAGGCAGCTAGAGAGAAAAAGGTCACCTATAAAGGAAAACCCATCAGGCTAACATCAGACTTCTCAACAGAAACCCTACAGGCCAGAAGAGAATGGCATGATATATTTAATGCAATGAAACAGAAGGGCCTTGAACCAAGGATACTGTATCCAGCACAATTATCATATAATATGATGGCAGGATTAAACAATTCCCAGACAAGCAAAAGCTGAGGGAATTTGCCTCCCACAAACCACCTCTACAGGGCATCTTACAGGGACTACTCTAGATGGGAGCACTCCTAAAAAGAGCACAGAACAAAACACCCAACATATGAAGAATGGAGAAGGAGGAATAAGAAGGGAGAGAAGAAAAGAATCTCCAGACAGTGTATATAACAACTCAATAAGCGAGCTAAGTTAGGCAGTAAGATACTAAAGAGGCTACCCTTGAACCTTTGGTAACCACGAATCTAAAGCCTGCAATGGCAAAAAGTACATATCTCTCAATAGCCACTCTAAATGTAAATGGACTTAATGTATCAGTCAAAAGACACAGAATAATAGAATGGATAAAAAAGCAAGACCCATCTATATGCGGCTTACAAGAAACTCACCTCAAACCCAAAGACATGTACAGACTAAAAGTCAAGGGATGGAAAAACATATTTCAGGCAAACAACAGCGAGAAGAAAGCAGGGGTTGCAGTACTAATATCAGACAAAATAGACTTCAAAACAAAGAAAGTAACAAGAGATAAAGAAGGATATTACATAATGATAAAGTGCTCAGTCCAACAAGAGGATATAACCATTCTAAATATATATGCACCCAACACAGGAGCACCAGCATATGTGAAACAAATACTAACAGAACTAAAGGGGTAAACAGACTGCAATGCATTCATTTTAGGAGACTTCAACACACCACTCACCCCAAAGGATAGATCCACCAAGCAGAAAATAAGTAAGGACACAGAGGCACTGAAAAACACGCTAGAACAGATGGACCTAATAGACATCTATAGAACTCTACATCCAAAAGCAACAGGATATACATTCTTCACAAGTGCACATGGAACATTCTCCAGAATAGACCACATAGTAGTCCACAAAATCCAAAATATTGAAATTCTACCAACCAATTTTTCAGACCAGAAAGATATAAAACTAGAAATAAATTCTACAAAGAAAACAAAGGGCTCACAAACACATGGAGGCTTAACAACATGCTCCTAAATAATCAATAGATCAACGAACAAATTAAAATAGAAATCAAGGAATATATAGAAACAAATGACAAAAACAACACAAAGTCCCAACTTCTGTGGTATGCAGCGAAAGCAGTGTTAAGAGGAAAGTATACAGCGACCCAGGCACACTTGAAGAAGGAAAAACAATCCCAAATGAATAGTCTAACATCACAATTATCAAAATTGGAAAAAGAAGAACAAATGAGGCCCAAAGTCAGCAGAAGGAGGGACATAATAAAGATCAGAGAAGAAATAAACAAAATTGAGAAGAATAAAACAATAGTAAAAATCAATGAAACCAAGAGCTGGTTCTTTGAGAAAATAAACAAAATAGATAAGCCTCTAGCCAAACTTATTAAGAGAAAAAGAGAATCAACACACATCAACAGAATCAGAAATGAGAATGGAAATATCATGACAGACTCCACAGAAATACAAAGAATGATTAAAGACTACTATGAAAACTTTTATGCCAACAAGCTAAAAAACCTAGAAGAAATGGACAACTTCCTAGAAAAATACACCCTTCCAAGACTGACCAAGTAAGAAACACAAAAGTTAAACAAACCAATTACGGGCAAAGAAATTGAAATGGTAATCAAAAAACTACCCAAGAAAAAAACCCCCAGGCAGGACGGATTTACCTCGGAATTTTATCAGACACACAGAGAAGACATAATACCCGTTCTCCTTAAAGTGTTCTGAAAATTAGAAGAGGAGGGAATACTCCCAAACTCATTGTATGAAGCCAACATCACCCTAATAGCAAAACCAGGCAAAGACCCCACCAAAAAAGAAAATTACAGACCAATATCCCTGATGAATGTAGATGCAAAAATACTCAATAAAATATTAGCAAACAGAATTCAACAGTATATCAAAAGGACCATACACCATGACCAAGTGGGATTCATCCCAGGGATGCAAGGATGGCACAACATTCGAAAATCCATCACCATCATCCACCACATCAACAAAAAGAAAGACAAAAACCACATGATCCTCTCCATAGATGCTGAAAAGGCATTTGACAAAATTCAACATCCATTCATGATAAAAACTCTCAGCAAAATGGGAATAGAGAGCAAGAACCTCAACATAATAAAGGCCATATATAATAAACCCACAGCCAACATCATACTGAACAGCGAGAAGCTGAAAGCTTTTCCTCTGAGATCGGGAACAAGACAGGGATGCCCACTCTCCCCACTGTTATTTAACATAGTACTGGAGGTCCTAGCCATGGCAATTAGACAAAACAAAGAAATACAAGGAATCCAGATGGGTAAAGAAGAAGTTAAACCATCACTATTTGCAGATGACATGATATTGTACATAAAAAACCCTAAAGACTCCACTCCAAAACTACTAGAACTGATATCAGAATTCAGCAAAGTTGCAGGATACAAAATTAACACACAGAAATCTGTGGCTTTCCTATACACTAACAATGAGCCAATAGAAAGAGAAATCAGGAAAATAATTCCATTCACAACTGCTTCAAAACGAATAAAATACCTAGGAATAAACCTAACCAAAGAAGTGAAAGGCCTATACCCTGAAAACTTCAAGTCACTCTTAAGAGAAATTAAAGAGGACACTAACAAATGGAAACTCATCCCATGCTCATGGCTAGGAAGAATTAATATCGTCAAAATGGCCATCCTGCCCAAAGCAATATACAGATTTGATGCAATCCCTATCAAATTACCAGCAACATTCTTCAACAAACTGGAACAAATAGTTCAAAAATTCATATGGAAACACCAAAGACCCCGAATAGCCAAAGCAATCCAGAGAAAGAAGAATAAAGTAGGGGGGGATCTCACTCCCCAACTTCAAGCTCTACTACAAAGCCATAGTAATCAAGACAATTTGGTACTGGCACAAGAACAGAGCCACAGACCAGTGGAACAGAACAGAGACTCCAGACATCAACCCAAACATGTATGGTCAATTAATATTTGATAAAGGAGCCATGGACATACATTGGCGAAACAACAGTCTCTTCAACAGATGGTGCTGGCAAAACTGGACAGCTACATGTAGGAGAATGAAACTGGACCATTGTCTAACCACATACACAAAAGTAAATTCAAAATGGATCAAAGACCTGAATGTAAGTCATGAAACCATTAAACTCTGAAAAAAACATAGGCAAAAACCTCTTAGACATAAACATGAGTGACCTTTTCTTGAACATATCTCCCCAGGCAAGGAAAACAACAGCAAAAATGAACAAGTGGGACTATATTAAGCTGTAAAGCTTCTGTACAGCAAAAGACACCATCAATAGAACAAAAAGGAACCCTACAGTATGGGAGAATATATTTGTAAATGACAGATCCGATAAAGGTCTGACGTCCAGAATATATAAAGAGTTCACACGCCTCAACAAACAAAAAACAAATAATCCAATTAAAAAATGGGCAGAGGAACAGACAGTTCTCCAAAAAAAAATACAGATGGCCAACAGACACATGAAAAGATGCTCCACATCACTAATTATCAGAGAAATGCAAATTAAAACTACAATGAGGTATCACCTCACACCAGTAAGGATGGCTGCCATCCAAAAGACAAACAACAACAAATGTTGGTGAGGCTGTGGAGAAAGGGGAACCCTCCTACACTGCTGGTGGGAATGTAAATTAGTTCAACCATTGTGGAAAGCAGTATGGAGGTTCATCAAAATGCTCAAAACAGACTTACCATTTGACCCAGGAATTCCACTCCTAGGAATTTACCCTAAGAACGCAGCAATCAAGTTTGAGAAAGACAGATGCACCCCTATGTTTATCACAGCACTATTTACAATAGCCAAGAATTGGAAGCAACCTAAATGTCCATCAGTAGATGAATGGATAAAGAAGATGTGGTACATATACACAATGGAATACTACTCAGCCATAAGAAGAGGGAAAATCCTACCATTTGCAGCAGCATGGATGGAGCTGGAGGGTATTATGCTCAGTGAAACAAGCCAAGCGGAGAAGGAGTAATATCAAATGATTTCACTCATCTGTGGAGTATAAGAACAAAGGAAAAACTGAAGGAACAAAACAGCAGCGGAATCACAGAACCCAAGAAGGGACTAACAGGTACCAAAGGGAAAGGGACTGGGGAGGATGGGTGGGTAGGGAGGGATAAGGGGGGGGAAGAAGAAGGGGGGTATTAAGATTAGCATGCATTGGGGGGTGGGAGAAAGGGGAGGGCTGTACAACACAGAGAAGACAAGTAGTGATTCTACAACATTTTGCTATGCTGATGGACAGTGACTGTAAAGGGGTTTATAGGGAGGACCTGGTATAGGGGCGAGCCTAGTAAACATAATATTCTTCATGTAAGTGTAGATTAATGATAACAAAAAAAAGAAAGAAAGAAAAGGGGGATTACTCCCTGATAGGATGAAACCAACTGTAAATCAATGATTAATGCATGCTTTAAATATCCTTAATTTTGATCACTTAAAGGGTGTCGGATGATAGGCTATGGAGGTACATTTTTCTGATAATATTCCTTTCTCTTAAAGAAAAAAAGAAAAGCAGTTCCTGTGTGGTGACCTCCAATGAGTTCTACACAATGGTATAAAGGGCATATCAAAGTGTGGGCAAAGGGTCTGTTTGTGTTTATACAGAGGATCAAAGCCTAATTTGGCTACACAGAAAATGAATTAAGATACGATATGAAGAAGAACTTCCAACATCAACATTCTCTGGAAGAGTCATACCAAAAGATGATCATCTAAAAACCTCAACAAAGATCCAGGCGATGCTGCAGTTGTAGCTGCATTCATCCCACTGGTTCCTGGACTTGCCATTGGAATGAAGAAGGAGTTATCTAAGCTGGCCTGTGCATACAGTAAAACAACAAATTTGACTGGATCTATACTGTTGGAACTCAACCAAGAATTAGGAGAAGTGCAAGTTGTAGCACTCCAAAATCTTACGACTACAGACTATCTACTGTTAAAAGAACATATGGGATGTGAACAGTCCCCAAGAATGGGTTGTTTTAATTTGTCTGATTTCTCTCAGACTGTTCAAGTTCAGTTGGACAATATCCACCATGTCATAGATAAGTTTTCACAAATGCTTAGGGTGCCTAACTGGTTTTCTTGGTTTCACTGGAGATGGCTGGTAATTACAGGTCTGCTTTGGTTATGTAACTGTATTCCTATTATGTTAATGTGTGTACACAATTTAATTAGTAGTTTAAAACCTATACATGCTTAAGTTACTCTACAAGAAGATATGTCAAAGAAATAATCAATCTTCCCATGTTTTCTTCCATCTGCTACTCCTATAGCTTTTCTTCTTCCTTCCTAATTACAACCCTTAAATAGAATTCATGCCTCAAATCGAATTTACCGAGTATCATAATTCTTCCAAGTGATAAAGATACCTCAAGACAAATACTGGGCATAAAAGCCACAGGGCATAAATCTGCAAAGAAGTAAAAAGCTAACGTCTTCAAACAATATTGCTTCTCTCTCACTTACCAACTTTACATTTCCCTGTATTGCCCCGGAAGATGACTGGTTAGCCAGAGACGGGTAAGATTCATCAAGGGAGGAACAAGCTAAGACAGGCACAGTCACAGGGAGGCTATCAGGTGAGAAACTGGGGATCAAGAGAGGTGAGGCTTAGAACCTCACCCCCCCTGTTTTGAGAGAAATCTTCTGCATCCGTGGATGTTTTATTGCCCTTGTGTAGCTTGGATTAACACTTAGTCTACAGGAACACACCTGATCATCTGCATTTGCTCTCTTACAGCACTAAACTATGTTTTCTACCTTTATCTTGCATCTACCTACCACTTCAGCATTTTATTTAAAAAAAATAATAATAATAAGGAGAAATGTGGTATTCACATATAAATCAAGTATAAAAATCAAATGAATATTCATATCTGACCTGATTGTTTATAGTTCATAATGCGTGATCAAGACTGAAAGTTTCTGTGATGACTGCCCTTGTATTGTTCACCATGTAAGAACTTATTCACTATGTAAGAATTTGTTCACCACGTAAGAACTTGTTCGTTATGCTTCAGAAGATTGGAGACTAACGAGAATTAGGGTTTGCGTGGATTAATAATTGTGCATTGAGCATTGAGTCCCCTGTACAGAATTTTATTGTTGTTAACAATCATTTGATCAATAAATATGAGAGATGCCCTCTCAAAATAAATAAATAAATAAATAAATAAATAAATAAATAAATAAATAAATAAATAAATAAACAAAATAGTGGTAAGATGTGCATAAGAAAAAATTGAAATCAGTTAAAGGGAGAAATAAAGTTTATGAAACTAAAAAAAAAAAAATCCAGATACCTTATTTAAAAAAACACCAGAAAGAAAGTTAAAAGTAAGTGATAAATTGGAAAAAATAGTTGCTGGATGTACGGCATGGGAGTCCTAGATTTAACCAATAGAAGTACAAACAATCCAGTTAAATTTGAATTTCAGGTAGACCACAAATAATCCTTCATTATGAGTATGTGCTGTTCATTGTTTATCTGAAAGTCAAATTTAATTGGATGCTCTCTGTATTTCGTCTGGTGCCTCAATATTACAGCCACATTTTCATGTAGATAATTTACAAAGAACTCTTATAATCATCATAAAAAAAGATGATCACCCCACTAGAACAGAGAGTAAAAGAGGCAATTCACAAAAAAATAAACGAAAATGTCCAATAAATAGAGCAAAACAATAAAAAAATATTTCTTGATATTAGAAACTTTGCACACACCATTTTCAGTGATCACATGCAGCTGAGAACTGGCCATCTTCATCTGATTACTCTAGCCTCAAATTCAGCATGTCCACAGTTGATCTCACTTTCCCATTTGACTCCCTCCACTCTTGTTCAAATGAGACCACCCACCCACTCTGCAAGAAACTGGGGGTTGTGGGGTGGGTCTGGACCTATGCTCTCTCCTCAGGCCCCACCTGTCACTAAGTGCTCTGAAATGGGCTTGCTGGTGTCATGGCTCCTCTAATTTGTCCTGCTCTTAGCCTTCAAAGTGAGTTTTCAAAAACACCAATACAATCATGTAAATCCACACCCAGCATTTGTTAATGGCGCTCTGCTGTCTGCAGGGACAAGCCCAGACTTCTTAGGATGGCATGTCAGACTCTTTCCAACCTGGCCCCAACCTTGACTGATTTCTTACTGTGCTCTGCTCTGCTCTCCCGCTACACTGCATGCCAGCTTGCAGGTTGCTGAACACACAAGGTTCACAATTAGCCTGAGTTCACTTTCCACTTGGGTTCTGGCAATCAAGACCCAAGACTGGGCATGCCTCAGATGAATCTCCCATGTTGCTGGTTTTATCTCTGTGTCCTTGGCATCTCCACTTTCTGGTGTGGACTGTGAAGTCAGTCAACCTGAAGGTAGTTCCTGCTCTGCCATTTACTAGCCTTGGGACCTTGAGCAAGTTATGAATGCTTCATTAGCCTCAAGTTTCCTCATCTATAAAATAGGTATAATAATACCCCCCACTGAGGTATTGTGAGGATTAAATGAGACAATGCAGATGCCATGCTTACTACTGTGCCTGGCCTATAAGTTGTGTGTCGTGCCTGGCACATAGCATCATAAATTGTTGGTGGTATTACTGGTGTTGGTATGTGTGTGAAGAGGTCGAAGCTCTGGAGTAAGAAACTATGAAATTTGTCCAAAGCTGCAGGTCATACTCAAATTGCTTGTATTCCTCCATTCTTTCTAGCCCACTGCATGTGGGTGATGACATCAAATGCCATATAGACACAGAAAGTTCCCAAAGTATATTTTTTAAAGCCTACCTTTCTCAGTGGGCACAGCCCTGGCAATAAACTAAACACCACTGTAGAAAAGGGGATGGGATTGCTTGAGGCAATAAATGCCCACAGACACCCTCCCTAGCAGTGGAAGTACTCTGTGTACTTTAGATATGTGCACAGACACACAGACACACACACCCACATGCACATGCACAGCTGGAGCCACACAAGCACTGTGTGCCTGAGTATGCTCCCCTTTCTGCTTTTAACAGGAAGCAGATAGCCAGAATATAGTCATCATTTTCTTTCAAAATACAAACTGGGCTTGGTATAAAGCCCAGTTAATTCAAGGGATCAATCTAGCAAATTCCAGTTTCTTATCAACAACGTCAATAGTGAAGTAGGGAGAGTCACTCACACCCATCATCTCAAGGTAGTCATTTATCACATCTTCCTGCATGAAGGAGAAAGGAAAATGTCAAACCTGGGAGACTCAACGTTTCTGGTATGTATTTGTATTTCAGGAAATTAGATCTTCAATATTATTACTGGGGAAACCAAGCCATGTAGAGATTAACAATTTTATTCCACAGGGTAGAACCTAATCTTGGGAGGCCAGGTAATTTGAAGTCCCATATTTTACAACAGTGTTTTGTGAGGATGGTTTTGTGAAGGCAGAGAGCAGAATGGAGGGTGGCAGTTAATTTTACCCAAGGCTCCGAAGGCGCTGGGACTTTGCTGTGGATGTTAACACCCGTCAGAACCTTGGCTCCGAGACCTGTCATCTAGAGGGGGAGGGAGAGCATCTCATATCTTCCTTCTCATGTGTCTGAGGTTTCTTTCGTTAGTGAGTGCTAATTAGGAAGACTTGGCATGCTTAGGATGAGCCACCAGAACCCCATGAGTTAGCAGAGGAAAAACAGGAAAAGGAAAGTAAGGACAGAACCTCGGGCTGTAATGTATTGCTGCCACAGGAGAGACGGATCCAGCATCATTCTCATGTGTATTTATGTTCATCTTTTTCTCCCAAATTTCAGACCATGCTAAGTGCGTGCCAATGGCCGATATGAGTCTGGTCCAGTCCAAGCCCCTCTCTTGGATTCAGAGATTGTAATACTCAGAAAACGCATTGTTCACACCCAGACTGGAGGATACCACAGGAGGCCTGCTGCACTTGTCACTGGATAACTTCAATGTGGAAACCAGCAAAGAGACTGGGACAGAAGGAACCTGAGGCAGGTGGGTTTGACACATCTGTTCTTGGGGCCCGAACCGCCATGTTCTCGGCATGCTGGAATAAGCCCTACCTGAAGAATCTATTTAAAGGATGTCAGATAGTTAAGGGAAGTATACACATAAATTCAACTATCAACTAATTCTACAAAGATTTTCTAAAGTCTGGCCCCAGGCAAAGTCTGTCCTTAAACACTATTGGACAGACAGCCCTTCCCCCTACTGCATTGCTCTATCTTCTTTGCAGGAAGAACTAAGTGATAATATGAAATTGGAGAGGACAAAATAAACAAGTTGTGATGTGCCAGGTCCTGTTTTAACACTTGTACACATCAACTAACTGCACACTCACAACCCCATGAAGTAGTTTCTACTGTGTCCTAGCTCTACAGGGAAAGAAATGGCAAGTCTGCGATTTGAACAAACGCAGCTGGCCCTGGAGTCCAAACTCTCAACTGCTACACTGCACTACTTCCTCTATTGATGTATTTCTTATAATTTAATTTGAAAGTGAAAATAATGAGCTATACACAACTTCACATTATAATGTGATCCGTAGATTTAAAAACCACCTAGAAATTGGATTGAACTCTCACAGTGCAAGCTATATAAATGGCACGATATACAGGCAGCCCATGATCACTGAAGGTTGCTGTAGGAACTGTTTTTGGAATGAGTTATATATACATGTGCTTCAGCCAGAGGGTACGGATTATGCATTTGAACTGAGATGCATGTATACATATATCCTGAAGTAATTCTCAGCTTATTGCCCCAATTCTGTTGAAGCAGAAATGCACCACTGGGCACTGCAAACTAAATCAATAGTGATGAAGCCAAGCTGTCGGTGTGTTGATTGCTATGGAACAAACTACTCCAAGCACAGAGGCTTAAAACAGTGACCATTTTGCTGAGTTTACAGTTTCTGGGCTGGAAATTCTACTTCACAGTTTTCTGGGCTTGAAATTCAGGCAAGGCTTAGCTGGGTGATATTCTGCTTCACAAGGTATCACCCAGGGTCACGGTATGTTCCTCAGCAGGCCTTGTCTAGAGGCTCCAAGATGGCTTGACTCACATGTGTGGCCCCTTGCATAGGGCTGGGTGGGACGTGAGCTCAGCTGGGCCCTGCTCACTCCCCATGCAGTCTTGGGCCCTCCATGTGGTACCTCCAGTCAGGCAGCCAGGCTTCAGCATGGCAGCTTATGGCTCCAGGGGCCTAAAGCAGAGCTTCCAGCCTTCTTAAAAACTGGGCCTGGGGCTGCACAGAGTCCCTTCTGCCAAACACTTTTGGTCCAAGTAGTGACAGGTCAGCACAGATTCAAGGGCAGCAGACAGGGACTCTACCTTTTGAGGCAAGAGTGTTGAAAGATTTGTGGCCATCTTTAATCTGTCATCAATCGGATAGTACTTTATAGCACTTTATAAATTAAAAGCTTGAAGAACCTGTGACTGACTCAGGCCACCTTGAAAAGGTGTTGACTGCAAAGTATACTTTCTGAGGACCATGGGCTTTCAATGCCCTGCAGTGGGCACACAAAGTAGGGTCTGGGCCACACTGCATGGCAGCCAGCCTTCTCAGTAGAAAGCTGAATTAGAGGTTCTCGGTAAACTCTGGTACTGCTGCAATTTTAGTTTATGAATGTCAATTTTTCATAACCCTTAATAACTCATTTTAGAGATTACTGGTAACCCTTACATGAAAATGGCTGTTGGCCATCTGGACGGCCCCAGAGGTAGAGCCTGATACAACGATTTGGCTGCAGATTGTTTTTGTGGGGACAATGCCAGGAAGCAGCAGTGAGCAGGGACAGTGAGACACGGAAGGCAAGGGAAGTGAAAAACTGAGGTGGTGTCATCGAGGTGACTGTTGTTGGCAACCAGGACTCAGTTCCAGTGCGTAGTGTGCATTCCTTCCAGAATTGTCCATATGAAGGACAGGAGGAAGGATATCTGTATACTGGCTCCTACCCCAGTCTCGTGGAATGTTATCTGTGGGAGGTATTAACTCTCCTATACTTTTGAGCAAAATGGGAATAGTGGGGGAGGAGATACCCAAAACACAAGAAGCTAAAACGGAAAGAGGACCTCAACTGAGGTAGGATGTTGTCAGCATGAGCTGAGCCTGAGCGCACATGGAACTGCCCACCACTGCTGTGGCTGAAGTTTGAGTGGGTGCAAGGGCTGCCGTCCACCTGGCTCTGTTCGTCTCTGTGGCAGGGATGAGATGTTCAGCATAGCTGCATTGGCTGCTGCATAGGTGACTCGGCCAAGTGTTCCCTTCAGACATGGTTCTGGAGCAAGCTCAGTGTCCTGAAGCTGATTACTGATACCTGCCTAGCCATCTACTGCTGTGAGATCTTGAGCAAGTTGTTTAAGAGGCCTGTGTCTCAGTTTCCACATTTGCCTGGTGGTGATAACTGTAATACCAGCCCCCTGGATGGTGGTGGGAGTTAAATGATGTTACCCAGCACAGCACACAGGCTGAGTGTGTGGTGAGTGCCCTAATGTTGGTGCTGTGGCCCTCCCCTCTAGAGGAGCAGGTGGAACATGCACACTGTTAAGAGAGTGGAGCAGGTAAACGTTAAAGGCAGGCACAGATACAGTGTGATGGCTCTCTTGAGGCCGAGGTTATTTCCAAGTAAGGGGGTTGGGGAAGGCTGCACCGGGGACCTGAGAGCAGGTCTTGACTGACTGGTAGGTTTGGGCACTGTGAAGGGTGTGCAGAGGAGCAGGAATGCCAGGAGCAGGGCCATGACCAGGAATGCCAGCTGGTCTTGTTAGAAAAGTTGGTTGAGCACCTGTATGTCAGCCCTGGGCTATGTGCTGAGGATTCAGCAATAAGCAGGATGGACACAGTGCTGCCCTGCAGCACTCACAGAGCAGAAGCAAGCTGTGGTGTTGGCCTGGAGCCCAGGGTATGTGACTTGGGGGGCTGGAGCCATGATGGGAAGGGTGGGGCTGCATGCAGGCATTTACACTGAGTTGGACCTGGTTCCCAGGGCCATTCCTGAGCCATTGCTTCCTCAGCACCCCTGATGGGAGTGGACCAGGAGGGTGCCGACCCTGATGTACAACCCCTGCCCCACTCTCCCACACATAGAAATCAGCCACCTGCTTCATGCCACCTTTTCTGCAAAGCCTTTCCAACTGCCCTTGCAAAGGGTTCGCTCCTTGACATTGCTGGCTCCATCAGAGCAGCCCCCCTGTCCTCCACCTGACATCCACTTGCATTTACCCTCTGTGCTGTTAGGCAGGAACCTTCCCGAGAACAGAAGTGTGCCTGTGTTTTCCTCAGCTCTGAGGAGACCAGCATGTGGAGGCTTTCAATAAATGGCTTTTTTTCCCTTTAGGTTTGCACTTTTAAAGCTTATTTTAATTGTGGTAAAATACACATAACATAAAGTTCACAATCTTCATCATTTTTAAGGGTACAGTGTAGTGTGTTAAGTATATCCACATTGTGCAACCAGTCTTCAGAATTCTTTTTCATCTGGCAAAAATGAAACTTTATCCATTAGACATCAATTCCCCATCAGCCCCGATTGCGTCCCTGAGAGGCTCTGCTTTATTTTCTGCCTCTGTGAATTTGACTACTCTAAGCACCTTGTGAGAGTGGAATCCTGCAGTGTTTGTCCTTCTGTGACTGGCACTAAATGCCGGTCCTTGTCCTTTCTAAATAGTAGAGTTGCCTGTGTGGCTTGGATTGAATGGACCATAGAAAAGCCCTCCTTTTCTCCAAACGCCCTCCCGTCACCTTGTCCTCATAGCCTCTCTTGGCCTGTTTAGGACTGGCACGTCTCCTTCCTTTAAACTCAGCAGTGCTCTGCCAGTCTTCCTCCCCGGACATTTTGGTCAGCACAGATGGTGTAAAAGGCACCTATCTCAAGCCCCACCATGGGTTGGGACCAGAAAGCAGAGCCCAGCCTGATTCCCTTGTTCCTCAGAGCCTTGCCTGCCCAGGGCCTGACACCCAGCAAGCTGGACATGCTGAAATGCACAGTACAAACACGGGCCAAGTCAGAACGAGGTTTCATCTCTAATTTATGAGGGATGACTATGTGCTTGCTTCTCCCCTCTGTACCCACCTTCTCTCCGTCATCTCCCTTGTATTTCCCTTTCTAGCCCTGGCCCCTCTGAGCTATGCTATGCTCCGTGGCAGAGTACTTGGCACCATTGACCAAGGATATAATGAGAAGTTCTGTGGGCACCGCCTGCAGCAGCATGCCCACCTTGGTCCGGCAGCCTGATACAGTGGAGTGGCGGGGTGCACTAGGGTTGGGGATGGTTCTGGATTTTGCCAGGACTCTGAGCAAAGCTCTTCCTGGACTTCACATCTATTTTTCCTTTTCAAACTCTACTTTGCTTATTCCTGAATGTAGCTTATCTTGTATGGAGCTGACCCTGGGGGTGGGAGGGGGCAGGAGGTCCCACTTAGTTCATCACTCTTTGAGGTCCTAGAACATTCTTTGTTATTAGAATGCTTGCTAAGCAAAGGCCAGTTGAATGCCTGAAGGTTCTTGTCCTTGGCCTGGCATTATTAGTGGGTAGTCAACCCAAATGCCTGCAAGGATCAAGCAGGTACGTTACTATGCGAAGCCCTCAGGGGCACATCATAGGTGAATGTATTGGAGCATGCCTGGCCCAACTAAAAATAAAAATGAACAACAAAAATCAAGATACATTAAAGGTATCAGTGCTTTATACTTTGTACCTTGTTTAGGAGCCATCACAAGCCTGGGAAATAGGAATATTAATCTTACTTTATGGTTGAGGAAACAGAGGTTTGGAAGGGCTGCATATCTAAATCAAAGGAAAAATAGTAGGAGCTTCAGAGGAGGCCCAGGTGATTCTGGGGTTCCTTCTAAGATAGAAAGGTCCACAGCCCTTCTTCTTGGTGCATTCCTGATAACCAGGTCAGCTCTTGATGGGGTCTGTGCACCAAGCCTGCCTACTAGCTGATCAGGCATGGGGCTACCTACCCCAGGTCACCATCCATGCTCTGAAATGCCAGGAAGTTGCCTCCTAGGGACATCTTATCTCACATTGTGGCCTTTCCCTGTAGCCCCTGCACTGGCCAGAAGCAGCTGGAGAGCATCTGTTTGATCCAGAAGCTGGCGACGTGTGACTCTCTCTCTGGACTGCCTGTTCAGAGTGTGCGCATGAGTATGGGCCAGGTTGGGGGTAAAGGAAACCTTACAGTGAAATTTGTTGTAAGTCTTTTGCCTCTGCTTCTTTTTGCTTCCCCAGTAGTGTTTATAATCTTTCATCTTTTCATTTCAAACTACATGTGGTTGGGAAGAACCCTTGCCATCTACCTTTAGCTTGGGCTGGGCATGTATGTCTGAAATGTATTAGTGTTGGTAAAGATTCCCAGTGCTCTGGTCCAGCATGAGGAATACCTGCTGTGGAGCAATGTGGCTGGAAAAATGCATCATCCATATTAGTTACAACTCCTCATGCAGGCCCAGATTATCACCTCCCACTATTCATCAGAAAACATATACAGGGTAGGCAGCATTCTCTACAGTATGTTCTCTGGGTAAGAACCCGATAAAATGTAGAGACAAAAAGATTCTAGAACTAGAGAAAATATTTAAACTTGACAAACATTCAGCCTGGGGATTGGATCAGGGCTATCATCAGGCATCTTTTTGCCATGAATACTGTGGAAGTTTCCACCATGGTCCTTGGGGGAAGGAGAGGTGTGGGAAGCCCTGGGTGGTGGGCCACCATTTGGATATTTTCCCACATGCCCTTATAGTCAGTGTCCCAACCACCCGAGGACTCAAGATAACTCAGAACAACCTCAGGGCTCTGCTTTGGATCCCCATCAAGACCCAAGATGGGGAAAGCCCTTCGGGGTGCCCTCACTGGGCTGTGGGGCCCTGTCAACCCTGATTGTTAGAGGCCCAAGAGGGGAAGGCTTTGCTGTCTCACCTCATACTCTAACTTCAGTTTTAGTTTTCACTGCTAGCAAGTACATATCTGCTCAAATTTTTTCTTGTCCCAAGACTAATGCAGAAAAAATTAGCTATAGTAAGCAGTACAGAGAGCATGCACCATGATTCACCCTACCCTTGTCTCTGCTCTTGATGAGCTAGCGCTGACCTAGTGAGGCTCACCAGTAGTGTGTGTTCAGTGATCCGTTCCTAGTATTGTGTGCGTACTTGTGTGTGTGTGTGAAATATGTCCATCCCTTTTCTATTAGGTCTCAGATAATTCAGGGAAAAGCATGATGTGGGGCTTTGTTTCCACCTCTAGGGACCCAAAATAACAGAAAAAAGAGCTTTATAGCGGAACCAGAAGGAGAAATTGTGCATGTGACACTGACTTGGGATCCACATCATAGTTTTGGTAAGAGGGCTCCCAGCAGGTGAGACCCGGTGTTTCCTTAAGTGTAGAGGGGAGGTGTGTGCCAGCCTCCCCCGGACTTTTCTGCTCCCCTTTCCTGCCTCTCCTCTCCCAGATGACCTTTTTCAGTGGTCACTTCTTTTTTTTGCCTTTAAGTGTCCCTAATGAGCAATGGGACATTTTCATCAAAGTTTTCCTTTTAGGCCTGATAAAGCTTGGGGGTAAATATCTTGAGACTCTAAATACAAGAGAAAAGTAGACTTTTATTCCCCTAATGCCACCTAACAACCTTCCCATAGTGTATTTAGATTCTTAGTGATGGTGAGGAATTTTTTAAATTTTATTATGCAGTACGTTTGAAGACCCTTAAAAACGATAGAAGAAACGAGACACTGAGACAATATACTTGATGAAAAATTTTCTCTTTCCTGTCTCTAATTATCTATTGGAGAAAATCCAGTGCACATTGATGGGAGGTGTTTCTAGCTTTAGCTGTGCTTCTCAAAGGGGGGTTATCCACGTTTCTCCATGTGACATGGCAGAGCAAAAAGAGCCCTTTGAGACGCAGAGGCCCTAGGTACAAATATCAACAGTGCCACTCAACAGCTGCATGATCTCAAGCAAATGACCTAACATATCTGAGCTGCACAACCTTTCAGTATCATGTTATTAAGTATCATTACATTATAGCTTTTGTCATTAATGAGAGAGAAGATGTAGGCAAAGCTGATCCTGGCATCTTTATGTCTTCTATTATACCTGGAGGGCCAGCTGAAAAAGCTAAAAAGATCAAACCAGGTGTGTCTTTTTAAGTTGCCAGAGATGCTGCTTTAAGGAATTGCTCTTTCCTATTTTCTTGATGGCATTATTTTATGATGTTTTATTTTTCTAGGAGGGCAGCTACTAGCTTTGAATCACATCAGTCTGGAGGGGTTCACATTCGACATGGCTGTTAGAATGATTCAGAATTCTCCTGATAACATAGAATTAATTATTTTTCAGTCAAAAAGTATGTCTTCACTTGAATTTAGTAGCTGGAGAGCCTCTTCTGTTTTCAGAAGCACATTATTACCACGGGGGACTGGAGCTTTAAGCACGTGCAGGTCTTCTGTGTTGCTTTCCTCATGGGAGTGGCTGGCAAAGAGGCAATGGAATGGCACAAATCGATAAGCCCTGCAAGTTCATGGGCAGAATGGGCTCTGCTGTTGCTTGTCCTGCTGAACAGGAGCAGATTTTTCTAGTTCTTTATTAGACATACACAATATAGTCAGTGTGTTTTTCTGCCCACTCTTCTTGCATGATGTGGGGGACATTCTTTATGCCACCAAAGTCCTTTCTGAAAGTGGCTGATCCAGACTTTCTGCATGGTTGGAGCCTGGGTGTGCCAGCCTAGGTGAATCTCCTAGGTGGGAAGGAGGCTGGGAAACGTTTCTTGAAGTTGAATTTGCATTGCAACCATGCTCTTATTTTTTATTTTAAAAAAAATTTTTATTAAGGTATTATTGATATACACTCTTATGTAGGTTTCACATGAAAAAACAATGTGGTTACCACATTTACCCATATTATCAAGTTCCCACCCATAACCCAATGCAGTCACTGTCCATCAGTGTAGTAAGATGCCACAGAGTCACTATTTGCCTTCTCTGTGCTACACTGTTTTCCCTGTGATCCCCCACACCTGTGTACGAACATAATACCCCTCAATCCCCTTCTCCCTTCCTCCCCATCCGCCCTCCCACAACCCTCCCCTTTGGTAACCACTAGTTCCTTCTTGGAGTCTGTGAGCCTGCTGCTATTTTGTTCCTTCAGTTTTGCTTCATTGTTATACTCCACAAATGAGGGAAATCATTTGGCACTTGTCTTTCTCTGCCTGGCTTATTTCACTGAGCATAATACCCTCCAACTCCATCCATGTTGTTCTAGATCTGGCAGAAATTTCTCAAATTGTCTTGTTTACTGATTACAGCTTTCACTCTTTTGCTGTGTTTTTATCAAGTTATTCAACTTGGACTTTTTACACTTGAGTTTTGAACTAGGACTGTTATTTGTGACTCTCTCTTTATTTTGGTTTCCTAAACACTTTCCTTCTAGCCTTGTCTTATATTTGGAGAAGTTTTGTCAGGCTTCATGGTCTTGGGCTATTCTCTCTTACTATCAGCTCAAATATTGCTGCTCCCACATTTTTTTGTCAGACTCCTCTAAAACACTGGATTTTAAAATAGATATGAAAATATTATTTGTGGAAATTTACTTAGATGTATATCTGCTTAAATGGACAGTTCCACCCCCAGTCACTTCAAGCACATTGTGAACAAAATTCAATGCATTGACTCCTTCTGCCCAACTTATTTTCTTGTTTTCCCATTTTCTTTTATGGGCTTCCTAGTAGCCATAGAATGTTAGTTGGTAAAATACAAATGTTTCCATATACCATAACCTGCTCCTACTGAGAGACAGGAAACTTCCATTTATGTGTAAGTTAGGAGATCTTTGTTTTCAGTTAAAAAAACAAAGTTTTCTTAACTGTTAATCTGCTCTTAATATTAAAAGATTGCAAAGAGTTCTCTAATTGTTTTATCAAAGTAGTTTCTCATGCTTAAAGACTAAGTGAGTTGTCAGAGTATTTAAGAAAATGATATCTTAATATTAAAAGGACTAAAAGCTAAACTTTGCTAACAACTGTGTAACCTTCTTTATTTGCCTTTGAGGTATTTTGTTGTCATTCTCGTTAAATGGATAAGTATTGCTTCATAGCAACCTATAATCCTATTTAAGCAAGTGCCAAAGAAACTTTCTTCTGACAACTTCCCAAAATCAAATTCAAAAAAGTACTTTTATCTCTAGTTAACTCTGATATTTTCCAGAGGGCCCCTGGAACATGTCAGAGGAACTTTTTCTCACTGGAGAAAGTATTTGGCTAATTTAGCTTATTTATCTGATAGATAATTACCTGCTTAATTACCTGGAAAGCACTGTCAAAAGAATAATGATAAACTTTGTTACTGAATGTTTTGTGTTACAGAATATCAGAATTTCCTTATGTCAACTGTCTTATAGTAAGCTCTCATCAGATCTTTAACCATTTGTCATTTGTCTTTTGTCATTTATATTCACTATTTTATTACTCCTAAGCTAGTAAAGAACTAGACTTCAGCAGAACAGGTATTAGTTACATAGGATTAAGTAAACTAAGGAAGATGATTTTGTGGCTTTTTGTTTCAAATGTTGCTGATAAGGTGTTTTAAGCTTTTTCTCTTAAGCTGACAACAGTTTAGTAAATGACTGCCTTTATAAGCAGAATTGAAATTTTATCTTTCTCTCTACCTGATCCCTCCAGAATTAAAAAACTCTCAGTGACTATTTTTATATTTCATGGCAATATGTTTATTTGAACAAGTTCAATAAGAATCTGCTTTCCTTGTAAGAGGACCAATTAAAAACACTGGTTATATTACCAAAGCTTTGACCAGAACATCATACCTGAAAGACACATGTGTAAACTCAGATATGAACGGACAACTTTAAGAAACTAAGATTGACTTTATAGAGCCAACAAAGCCCCTTGGAAGAACTGGCCTGGTACCTTGCTTACAGGGTTCCCAGCAGCCTTACCAGGTGAGTAAGAAAGGTCACTTCCTGGCACCTACAGGAACCTCAGGATGTCTTGGAGACCGAGAAGAGAGGAATTCACCAAAATCTACAGGTACTGCAGGCAAAACCTGATGGCAAATCTGGCTGGGCTTTCTGGCCTCAAGAGGCCTTTAAAAGTTCAATCTGAAATTCCTTACAAAAAGTTCCAGCAAAGCACATTTAAAAGAGCCTATGTAATCAATTGCTCTTCTTGCTGTACTTATGCAAATAATCAAGCCAACTGTTAATTATTTTCTTAATATGGCTACTTCTAATAAAAATAAGGGTGATTATAGAGAAAAGTATTGTTTTAATAATGTAGTCTTATCTATACTAAATCCTAATACTAGTCATTGAGATGTAAACTCGATCCAGAATTTTAGTTTCCCCATGATACCTGGCTATGATTCTCAATTAGACTCTTCATATTTCTAGTATTCAGCCATGCATTCTTAATCTCATCAAGTTTATCCTTCCAGAATAGAAGTGCCAACCTTCCGAGGCCCTCTCAATTGACCAGTGATAGAAACTTAGCTGCACCCTTTACTGAGCCCCTTCTTAGCATGAAGCAGCTGGAGCGGTCATCGCCCCCTTTCCCTGGCAGCAGCTAGAGTCTCTATCTGTAGAGAAGAAAATGAGACAGAGACCATAAGCTTAGACAGAATAAAGTAAGAGCCCCTAGAGAAAGCAAGGCAAGATATTTACAGTCAGAGCAATGTAACTACATGCTACAAACCCCCACCCCCCACCCCACAATGCCCCTTGTTAGCCAGAAGTAGCCAAATCAAGTCATTGCCCATTATGACCAAAAGGCTGGAATGTAAGTTTGGAGGCACTGGGGGGAGGGGGGAGCACATCAGGCACTGACGACATGCCAAAGTCTCCGGCTGCTGCCCCCTCCCAACCTGTAAAATGTGCTTTAGGCTAGCCAATCCTTGTGCTGCTGTAAATCTAAGCTCTGCCTCCCCCTACCTTCTTTAAAAACTTGCTGCCTGCCCAGCTGGGTGTGACTTCCCTGGCCTGTGATAGCCAGACGGGCGAATATCACCCGGGAATTGCACTCAAATAAACTGCCCGGCCCTTTGTTGCCTCTCATTGCCTGCTTATTTCAGCTAAAATTTATCTTACACTACTAATCTACTCATCTCTTTCTAGTACTTATATCTGTCTCTTAAGTGGCTTCCCATTGTCTATGTTTGCCTCTATAAAGTGAAGGTGTGAATATCCCAAAGATGTAAAAGACTGCCCACATATGTGAGAAAGAATATCTATTCATATTTTTCTTTTATATAAATAGAAAAAAATCTTCTGATTTTCATTAAACAGACTAATAGATGTAAATATATATTAATAAACAGACATCAATTAACAGGTATACAAAATATATTTTAATGTTCCAAAACAAATTCAGAATTACTCCATGTTGTCACCTGACTTACCACCTAAATAATCTTGCTCCTACCCTATTCTCATATCCTACTGTCTAATTTGTAGTTTTCCAAAACTTGCCATTTTTCATGCATCCATGCTTGGCTAATTGTTTTCTGTATGTCTAGAGTTTACATTGGTCAGTGTGACCACCTAATAGAACCTAACCCGAAAAAAAACCCGAACTTGATAACAATTTGCACATACCTATCCCTATTTGTGACCATCTTCCATCATGTATGTCCTTCTATCAGAGCACCTGCTATGCATATTCAATGTAAGCATTTACACCTTTGCCCCTTTTAGAACGTAAGCTACTTGAATTTTAAGTGAGTAGTTGTTTTCATTCATCTGTGTATCTCGGCAGAGTTCCAGGCATTGAGTGATATATCAGTAAATATATATTGAACAAGTATTTTATCTATATATAAAACAGGGTAGTATATCTTAGCTTTCCAGAATAAATTCTAGAATTAGCAAAGTAAGGGCTTGTTTACACTTTTTTTATGGTACTCTGATCACTTAGCTTGAATTGGAATATGTTGTTGCAGGGACCAGTAACATTCAAGGACGTTACTGTGGAATTCACCCGGGAGGAGTGGAAGTTGCTGGACAATGCTCAGAGGACCCTGTACAGGGAAGTGATGCAGAAGAACTATGGTCACCTAATCTCAGTGGGTGAGAACAGCTTCTCCATATGTAACTCCCAGTACCTTGCATTTCCTTCCCAGCTGCTGGAACATGTAAGGCCCCTGTAGGGTTGAATGATACCAACTTTGTTTCAGGGGTCAAAATTCATGAATCCATTTGGGTGACAAAAAAAGATGTGTCCTCACCCTTCCTACTGCAAGAATCTAAATTTGCTGAGCCTAAGCAGGACTTTGTTTTGGCCCTAAAACTGAACTTACCCTTCAGAGTCCCTAAATTCCAAGCAACTTCTACCATTCTCTTTTCCATTAATAGGTTATTGTGTGAATAAGCCAAATGCAGTCTTCAAGTTGAAGCAAGGAAAAGAGCCATGGATATTAGAGTTAGAATTTCCACGTTGGAACTGCCCTGGTAAGTGAGAAATTATAGCCCATGGTATTAGCGTAGTGGTTGATTATATTTTTCAGGATTTAAAAAAAATACCCTATGCTTTTGGAAATGACTGAGGACAATTGATCTGCATACATAAGCAACATAAATCACACTTCCAATCTTTATTCTCTCCACTGAAATTGCCTCCTTTGCCCTTTTTTAAACAGATTTACTTTTCTTTCCTATATAAAAAAAATCTAATCCCTACAAAACCTTGTTTGAGTCTTAATTTATAATTTTTTCTAGTTTTCAATTACTCCCTGCCATTCAAGTATGCAACTATAATCTTCAAGTGCTTATAAAACAGCATTAATTTATCTTCAAATGTCACTTCCCTCTTATTAACAACGAAATGCCTTAGTTTTTCAACACCAGTTTCAACTTTCTATTCTCTCTTTAATTCTGAAATCAGATAACAAATCATTATGCCTTTGATCTGTTATATTATTTCAGAGTTGATACTTCTAGATGGTGCTTGTCTCTCACAGGATTATCCTTCCCCAAATTTGCACCTTATTTAGAGCGCTATAACATATAACACAGAGATTAAAAAACAAAACAGACTAAACAAACAAACTCACTAAAATAATCTCACTTGGCTTCTTTAAATGCTTTTCCTGTATTTTTCTGGCATGTGCACTCATATTGCCTACAGCAGGAACAATGCCTGGTATATATTAGTTCACTAGGTACTCGTTGAAAAATTGAATTTCAATTAAGAAATCCTCAACCGCACATTAAAATCCATAGATAACAGCACAACCATGGGCTGTCTTGCTCCCTCCTGGCATGAGCCAGGAGCTCTGTCCTTTCACTTTATCTCTAAATAAAAGCCTCTACCTTGCTCTCCTACCTTGAGTATTTGTGAAGTTCTTTCTTCAGCTCCATGAACAAGAACCCCGGCATCACCTTAATATAAGCTCCATGAGATCAGGAACATTTAGGTCACTGATGTATTTCCAGATTCTAAAACTTGGGAGACACATATTAGGTACTCAATATTTGCTGAGTGAAAATATGAACACATGAGTAATAACTTGAGAACAAAAAGGATTTATACCATGCGATCTGGTGTCCACTGTTTACTGCATACTAACTCACCTGGGTAGTTCTGGCTTGGTAACTTTTCCTCTAATATCCATGGCTGCTCTTGGGCTTCAGGGCCTCTGGGGACAAAAATGAAGCAATGAGACTGCAGGGGCCAAAACTGCTATCTTTCATTGAAAAAGGAAACATTTTTTATGGTGTATCAACAGTCCTTCTGCTTAATACCGTGAATCTCAAGACTAATACCATTAAACTCAACAAATCTTCCAAATGTTTCAACAACTAAGACAAGATGTGAACACCTAGGGTACAGAAGAAGAATCCCTACTCATTGAGACAAGGTGGCTGTAGGCTCCAGCATCACATCCCTATATGGGACCCTCTGAGCAGGGTCCAGGTGCTGCCATTCCTCCTAGGAGAAGTCCACAGTAACATCTGCAAGTGACAAAGATCCTTGAAACAAGCACATTTGTGTTCAAATATAAGTAATGAAAATTGGAAGATATGGGAAAGCTGTATGAGAACTGTTTTGATGTTCACTGTTCAGAGTTATTTAGAAACATGTGCTATGAGATGTCTACTTTTGCACTGTACTTGGTTGGGGAAGGGAAATCATAATACAAATCCCCCACCACCATTATAAATTATTGGTGTCCAACTACATGCCCATATGCCTGTAAAGAACCTTCCTACTTTGAGAGAATTTGAAGACAAATGAAACAATGCCACTCTTTTCCAGGAGCATATAATCTGATAAACAGACACAAGCATTTAACAGTAAGATGTTACTGTAGTGAAAAGATGGGTGAAGTTGACTGAGGTTACAAGGGACAAAAAGTTCAATTCCTGCTATTGGGGTGGGTTTCACTGAGGAGGTAAAGCTCTAAGCTGTTAAACAGTAACAGAGTAACACTCATGAACCTGGGGCAACAAGACAACCAAGGATATATCTAAAATATGAATATATCTAAAATATAAGGTTAACAATTAGCACACAGGAGTACTGTTTGGCATTTATAAGATAAAGAGCTGTAGAGGTATTCAAGGAATAAGTTACTGAGTAATTTTGAACATAACCCCCATAGACTTATGTACAATATGGGTAGGAATATGGGTATCCAAAATATTTGGTTATTTTTCCATCTGGGAAAACTGTAAACTTCTATTGTCAATCCATATATCAAATTTCTTTTTTTCCTCTTTTATGTTACTCTTTTTTTTTTTCAAATTGGATAAGTCTGACTTGTAACATTTGTGTAAGCTTAAGGGCACAGGCATATTACTTTAATATTTATACATTGTAATTCAATTACAGATGGAACAATATTTATCACATTACATAATTTAATACAATGTTGTTGTCTATATTCATTATATGGTGCATTCATCTCTTCATTCTTATTTTTAGGTTGAAATAAATGTAGGTATGCATCTAAATATTTCCTTCCCATTACCAAATGGACTGTCTAGTACAGTCCTTAGGTTATACACTCTTCACTTAGGAGATGACTATCATGGATAACGATGAGCCAACAAATAGACATAAGCAAGCAGAAGTATTCCCACATTATCAAAACAAATAGCTGGTAAATACTCATGGCATATACTGAGAACTGGAAAACAGGGGAATAAATAGATCAAACAGAGAATAAAAGTGACCTAGTATAATAAAGAAAAGGCTATAAAAGTTATAAGGATGAGAAAACAATAAATAAAGCTGTTATCTGCAGATATTGTAATTATGAAGAAAATGCAAAGGAATCTATAGATTATTAGAACTGACAAGTGAGTTTAGAAAGTTTTTGGGTATAAGAACAGATAAACATAAAAATCAACAAGATTTCTATATGCCAGCAACTAATTGATTGTGTAAAGTACCACTTACATCAATGACAAAAACATGAAATACTTAGGAATGAAATCTAATAAAATATACCTAAGACTGCAACACAGAAAATTATAAAGCATTACTGATTAAAAAATACCTAAATAAATAAAGGGATACACTATTTGCATGGGTTGAATAACTCATTATGACAAAAATATCAATTCTCCCAAATTATCAACAAATTCAAGACAATCCCAATCAAAACCTCAGATGTTTTTGTACAAACTGAGAAGTTGGTTATCAAATGTATAGAGAAATTGTAAAGACCAAGAATGACCAAAGCAGTCTGGGAAAAGAACAAAGTGGGCAACTTCAACTAATTGTAGTAGGGAGAATTCTGAAATGACCTCCATTAAACACATTCCCTTATATAATCTCCTACTCTTAAATGTGGGAGCAACTTGTGTTCCTGTAATTATGTTACATTCTGTGGCAAAATAGATTTTGCAGGTATAATTAAGACTCCTTAATCAATCAATTGTGACTGAGTTAAGAGAGAGATGGCTTGGGTGGATCTGACCTAATCAGGTGAGTATTTAAAAAGAAGGTAAAATATCAGAGAGACACTTATGGTCTCAAAGAATAAGCAAACTACTGTAGAGTTCTATAGATACACAGAAAAGAATTCTGCCACATGTGTATGGAAAGGATCTCAAGCTTCAGATAAGGAGTCCCAAGTGACACATCGATTATAGCCTTATGCCTAAGCAGAAGACCTAGCTAACCTGTTCTCAGACTCCTGAACCATAGAACCTGTAAGATAATAAAATTTGTGTTCTTTTAAGCTGCAAAATTCATGGTAGCTTATTATGAAGTAGTAGGAAATGATATGCTATTTATTCTATGTAAGGATTTCTTCTAAAGTTAGAATAATTTAAGAGACTGTGGTTATTAGTGAAAGAATAAACTGAAAGACCAGTGGAACTAAATTTATATGAAAATCAATTCCAGATGTGCTGTAGTTGAAATGTGATCAGTGAACTAGAACTTTCAGAAGACAACACAAAACTATCTTCATGACCTTTAGACAAGCAAAAAAATTTAAGCAAGACACCAAAAACACTAACCATAAAGGAAATTGAAATAAATTGGACCACATTAAAATTAAGAACTTATATTAATCAGAAGAAACCATTAATTAAAAAAGTAAATAAGATACTAGGAAATTTGGGCAACATACTGAATTGATAAAGGGATTATATCCAGAAAATATAATATACTCCTAAAATCAATAAAAACAAGTGACCTAATGGAAAAATAGGAAAGGACTTGAAAGTCACTTCACAAATGATATCCATACAGCCAATAAACATGCTAAAAGGTGCTCAACCTTAACAGTGAACCATTGTGTGAAAGGTTATAGGGAAACAGGGTGTTCACATAGTCTCAACACTCCACCTGACAGATTATTAATTTACAAAAGGGAAAAGAAGGTCTACCTTTGAAATGGAGAAGCTTTGTGGCATTGCTGATAATGGTACAATTAGACCTTACAAAAAGTGTATAATAAATGGATATAATAAAAATACATAATCTGAACTTAATGAGGAAAAACATACAGTCAAATAGAGATGTGGGGGCATTCCACAAAAGTGTTTCTCACATGGTAGCACACTGCCTGGGTGTCACCCCCAGAATTTCTGACTTATTGATACAGACTCTGGCCTGGGTATAGAAATACTTTAAAAGCTCCAGATAATTCTAAAGCATAGTTAACTTCAGGAATAACAATTCAACAAGACAGATGACAAGGACTTTTAAGAAATACCCATAATATGAAAGAATACAGAGACATGATATTTGATTGGATCTTGAACCAATAAAGTTATAAAATACATTTTGGGGAAAAATGATAACATAAAAATAGAACTATGTGGGATAATGCTTATAACAGTTAATCTCAGTAAATGAGTATTTGGTGTATTTTTTTAATTTTGGAAAATATAAAGCATAATAAAGAAATCACTATCAAATCACTCCTTAAAAATACTATTAGAAGAAACCAAAAGCTAGCCCATGATCTCTGACAGGAAATCTTAGCATTAAAAGGAGTTCAGGAGGAGCCAAGATGGTGGCGTGAATAGGGCAGTGGAAATCTCCTTCCAAAACCATATACATTTTTGAAAATACAACAAATACAACTATTCCTAAAAGAGAGTGGATCAACAGCCAGGCTACATCTACATCTGTGAGAACACAGTGCCTCACAAAGGGGTTAAGACACAAGCCACAGCCCAGGAGGACCTAAGCGCTTCCCCTACCCCAGGTCCCCGGCACGAGGAGAGGAGTCAGAGTGGGGAGGGAGTGAAAGCCCAGGACTGCTAAACAACCAGCTCTAGCAATCTGCACTGGGAGCACAGACACACACTGCAAGGTGTGCTGGAATTAGAGAGATGGAAAAGGAAAATCTCCAAGTGGGTCCCAGCAACTGGTTCCCCTAGGACAAAAGAAAAGCATGTGCTTTTTGAAAGTCTTAAAGGGACAGGGGCCTAACAGCTGTATGGAAGCATCCCAGCACACAGCCCAGCAGGCTGGGAATCACGGGGAACCTCAGGCACCCTAGCCAACTGGGTGGAAACACAGCCCTAAAACCCCTCATGGTGATAAGCAGCCTGCCAGTTGTTCCCCCAGCCAGCTGGAGAGTGGCTGCAAGCACCTGCAGTGGGGGAGTGGCCATGCATGCCTGATGGGGCAGTGGAGCAGCCCTGGAGTGGCTGTGTGAGCTTACAGCAGCAGAAGAGCAGCCTGAGAGTGGCTGGATGAGCCCGAGGCAGTGGAGGAGCAGCCGGGGAGCAACCATGCCCCCAGCAGCCACCCAGAATCTCCTTCCAGCATGCAGATACCAGGGCCAGACCCAAAGGCTGCTGCCGGCAATCAGTTGCCCAGTGGAGGCAGAAGAAATGGAGGCAAGGCACAAAGGAGTGCTGCTCTTGCAGGAGAGCACACCTGGCACACCTTCCACACCCCGCAGGGCTCTGAGACACCCTGATGGTGAACCTGCACAAGGCAGTTTCGGAGATTAATCTGGAGGCTGATACAGGAGTGCAGGCAACTGACACAGGCAGTGGAGAAGGGCAAGATGACCAGCAAACAGGAAAGGTCTTTGTTCTCCCAGGTGACACATGCACTACCTGCCTACAACTACTTCTATTTCCATGAAAAGGCAAAAGAATTTGGTCCAGTCCAGAATTACCCAGACAATCACTGAGAGAGAGCCTGGGGAGATAGATTTTACCAATCTTCTTGAAAAAGAATTCAAAATAAAGGTCATAACCATGCTGATGGACCTGCAGAGAAATATGCAAGAGCTAAAGGAGCAAGTAGGGAGGGAGAAAACAGCATCAAAACAATCTCTGGAAGGACTTAAGAGCAGACTGGATGAGGTGTAAGAGGCCATTAATGGAATATAAATCAGAGAACAGGAATACAGAGAAGCTGACACAGACAGAGAGAAAAGGATCTTGAGGAATGAGAGAATATAAAGAGAACTGTGTGACCAATCCAAACGGAACAATATTCGCATTATAGGGGTACCAGAAGAAGAAGAAGAGAGAAAAAGGGATAGAAAGTGTCTTTGAAGAAATAATAGGGAGGAGAACCAAGATGGTGGCATGAGTAGAGCAGCGGAAATCTCCTCCCAAAACCATATGTATTTTTGAAAATACAACAAACACAACTATTCCTAAAAGAGAGACCAGAAGACACAGGACAACAGCCAGACCACATCCACACCTGCAAGAATCCAGCACCTTGTGAAGGGGGTAAGACACATGCCACAGCCTGGCAGGACCCAAGCACCCCTCACCCCAGCTCCCAGAGGGAAGAGAGGAGTCAGAGCGGGGAGGGAGAGGGAGCCCAGGACTGCTGAATGCCCAGCCCCAGCTATCTGCACCAGAGCGCAGACACAGTGCATGCATGGGATGCTAGAAACTAGGGAAACAGGACAGTAAGACCTGTGAGCTGGTCCCTGCAGCCGGTGCACCAGGGTTAAAGAAAAGCGAGTGCTTTTTGAAAGTCTTAAAGGGACAGGGACCTACAGCTGGACAGAAGTGTCCCAGGACATTTAGCCCAGCAGCTGGGAACCACAGGGAACTCTGGGCACCCAAACCCCTGAAATGCAATGTGGAGGCCCCTCACCACAATAAACAGCCTCCCGCCTGTTCCCCTCCAATGCGGCTCCGCCATATTGGAGAGGCAGCCTGAGGCAGGCCACCCCACAGCAACTGCAGCCCTAAACTCCATAGCGGCCGGGAAAAATCAGAAGCCCTGTCTGCACACAGCTTCCCAGCACAAGCCACAAACTGGCAAGAAGGGACTTTCTCTTACCCAACACAAGTGCCAGCTCCCCACAAATATATCTATCACCATGAAAAGGCAGAAGAAATTGATACAGACCAAGATCACAGAGGCAAACCCTCAGAAGGAGATAGACCTAACCAGTCTTCCTGAAAAAGAATTAAAAATAAAGCTCATAACCATGATGATGGAGCTGCAGAGAGATATGCAAGAGCTAAGGGATGATGTCTGGAAGGAGATTACAGAAATGAAACAATCTCTGGAAGGATTTATAAACAGAATGGATAAGATGCAAGAGGCCATTGATGGAATAGAAACCAGAGAACAGGAACGCATAGAAGCTGATGCGGAGAGAGATAAAAAGATCTCCAGGAATGAAACACATTAAGAGAACTGTGTGACCAATCTAAAAGGAACAATATCCGCATTATAGGGGTACCAGAAGAAGAAGAAGAGAGAGAGAGAAAGGGATAGAAAGTGTATTTGAAGAAACAATTGCTGAAAACTTTCCCAAACTGGGGGAGGAAATAATTGATCAGACCATGGAAGTGTACAGAACTCCCAACAGAAAGGACCCAAGGAGGACAACACCAAGACACATAATAATTAAAATGGCAAAGATCAATGACAAGGACAGAGTTTTAAAGGCAGCTAGAGAGAGGAAAAAGGTCACCTACAAAGGAAAACCCACCAGGCTATCATCAAACTTCTCAACAGAAACAATACAGGCCAGAAGAGAATGGCATGATAACTTTAATGCAATGAGAGAGAAGGGCCTTGAACCAAGAATACTGTATCCCGCACAATTATTTAAATATGAAGGAGGGATTAAACAATTCCCAGACAAGCAAAAGTTGAGGGAATTTGCCTCCCACAAACCACCTCTACAGGGTATTTTAGAAGGACTGCTCTAGATGGGAGCACTCCTAAGACTAAATAGTTGTCACCAGAGATAATAAAATCACAGCAAAGAAAGCAGACCAACCAAATACTAACTAACAACAAAAAATAAAATCAACTACCCACAAAAGCAGTTAAAGGAAGCACAAAAAAGCACAGAATTAAATAACCAACATATAAAGAATGGAGGAGGAATAAGAAGGGAGAAAAATAAAGAATGACCAGACAGTGTTTAAAATAGCTCAATAATCGAGTTAAGTTAGACAGTAAGATACTAAAGAAGCTAACCTTGAACCTTTGGCAACCATGAATCTAAAGCCTGCAATGGCAGTAAGAACATATCTTTCAATAATCACCCTAAATGTAAATGGACTGAATGCACCAATCAAAAGACATAGAATAATAGAATGGATAAAAAAGCAAGACCCATCTCTATGATGCTTACAAGAGGCTCACTTTAAACCCAAAGACTATAGGAACAAAGAAAGACTGAAGGAACAAAACAGCAGCAGAATCATAGAACCTAAGAATGGACTAACAGTTACCAAAGGGAAAGGGACTGGGGAGAAAGGGAGGGAAGGGAGTGATAAGGGTGGGGAAAAAGAAAGAGGGCATTACAATCAGCATGTATAATGTGGTGGGGGGGGCATGGGGAGGGCTGTGCAACACAGAGAAGGCAAGTAATGATTCTACAGCATCTTACTACACTGATGGACACTACTGTAATGGGGTTTGTGGGGGGATTTGGTGAAGGGGGGACCCTAGTAAACATAATATTCTTCATATAATTGTAGATTAATGACAACATAAATAAATTAATTAATTAAAAAAAAAGAAATAATAGTTGAAATCTTCCCCAAACTGGGGGAGGAAATAGTCTCTCAGACCATGGAAGCACACAGATCTACCAACACAAGGGACAGAAGGAGGACAACACCAAGATATATAATGATTAAAATGGCAAAGATCAAAGACAAGGGCAGAGTATTAAAGGCAGCCAGAAAGAGAAAAAAGGTGACCTACAAAGGAAAACCCATCAGGCTATCATCAGACTTCTCAACAGAAAACTTAGTGGCCAGAAGAGAATGGTATGATATATTTAATGCAATGAAACAGAAGGGCCGTGAACCAAGAATACTGTATGCAGCACAATTATCATTTAAATATAAAGGAGGGATTAAACAATTCCAAGACAACCAAAAGTTGATGGAATTTGCCTCCCACAAACCACCTCTATGGGATATTGTAAAGGGACTGCTCTAGATGGAAGCACTCCTAAGGCTAAATAGATGTCAACAGAGATAATAAAATCACAGCAAAGAAAGCAGACCAACCAAATACTAAGGGTAAAAAATAAAATCACCTACTCACAAAAAGAGTCAAAGGAAACACAAAAGAGTACAGATTAAAATACCTAACATATAAAGAATGGAGGAGGAGGAATAAGAAGGGAGAGAAATAAAGAATCATCAGACTGTGCTTGTAATAGCTTGATAAGAGAGCTAAGTAAAATGGCTAGATAGTAAAGAAGCTACCCTTGAACAATTGGTAACCACTATTCTAAAGCCTGCAATGGCAATAAGTACATATCTTTCAATATCCATCCTAAATTTACATGGACTAAATGCAACAATCAAAAGACACAGAGTAATAGAATGGATAAAAAAGCAAGACCCATCTATATGCTGCTTAGAAGAGACTCACCTCAAACCCAAAGACATGCACAGACTAAAAGTCAAGGGATGGAAAAAGATATTTCATGGAAACAACAAGTGGAAAAAAGCAGGTATTGCAGTACTAGTATCAGACAAAAGAGTCTTCAAAACAAAGAAATTTAAAAGAGATAAAGAAGGACATTACATAATGATAAAGGGGTCAGTTCAACAAGGGGATATAACCATTATAAATATATATACACCCAATACAGGATCGCTGACATACGTGAAAGAAATACTAACAGAATTAAAGGAGGAAATAGAATGCAATGCATTTGTTCAAGGAGACTTCAATACACCACTCACTCCAAAGGACAGATTCACCAGACAGAAAATAAGTAAGGACACAGAGACACTGAACAACACACTAGAACAGATGGAATTAACAGACATCTATAGAACTCTACACCCAAAAGCAACAGGATATACATTCTTCTCAAGTGCACATGGAACATTCTCCAGAATAGACCACATACTAGGCAACAAAAAGAGCCAAAGTAAATTCAAAAAGATTGAAATTCTACCAAATAACTTCTCAGAACACAAAGGCATAAAACTAGAAATAAGTTGTACAAAGAAAACAAAAAGTCTCACAAACTCATGGAGGCTTAACAACATGCTCCTAAATAATCAGTTGATCAATGACCAAATTAAAACAGAGATCAAGCAATATATGGAGACAAATGACAACAGTACAAAGCCCCAACTTTCATGGGACGCAGTGAAGGCAGTTCTAAGAGGAAAGTATATTGCACCCAGGCCTATTTAAAGAAAGAAGAACAGTCCCGAATGAATAGTCTAAAGTCACAATTATTGAAACTGGAAACAGAAGAACAAATGAGGCCCAAAGTCAGCAGAAGGAGGGACATAATAACAATCAGAGAAGAAATAAATAAAATTGAGAAGAATAAAACAATAGAAAAAACAACAAATGCAATAGCTGGTTCTTTGAGAAAATAAACAAAATAGATAAGGCTCTAGCCAGATTTCTCAAGAGAAAAAGAGAATGTACACACATAAACAGAATCAGAAATGAGAACAGAAAAATCATGACAGACCCCACAGAAATACTAAGAATTATTAGAGAATACTATAAGAATCTATATGCTAACAAGCTGGAAAACGTAGAAGAAATGGACAACTTCCTAGAAAAATACAACCTTCCAAGATTGACCAAGGAAGTAACAGAAAATCTAAACAGACCAATTACCATCAAAGAAATTGAATTGGTTATAGAAATACTACCTAAGAACAAAACCCCTGGTCCAGATGGATTCACCACAGAATTTTATCAGATATATAGAGAAGACATAATACCCATTCTCCTTAAAGTTTTCCAAAAAATAGAAGAGGAGGGAATACTTCCAAATTCATTCTATGACGCCAGCATCACTTTAATACCAAAACCAGGCAAAGACCCCACCAAAAAAGAAAATTAAAGACCAATATCCTTGATGAACATAGATGCAAAAATACTCAACAAAATATTAGCAAACTGAATTTAAAAATACATCAAGAGGATCATACACCATGATCAAGTCAGATTCATCTCAGGGATGCAAGGATGGTACAACATTTGAAAATCCATCAACATCATCCACCACATCAACAAAAAGAAAGACAAAAACCACATGATTATCTCCATAGATGCTGAAAAAGCATTTGACAAAATTCAACATCCATTCATGATAAAAACTCTCAATGAAATGGATATAGAAGGCAAGTACCTCAACATAATAAAGGCCATATATGACAAACACACAGCCAATGTCATATTTAACAGCAAGAAGCTGAAAGCTTTTTCTCTAAGATCAGGAACAAGACAGGGATGCCCACTCTCCCCACTGTTATTCAGCATAGTACTGGAGGTCCTAGTGATGGCAATCAGACAAAACAAAGAAACACAAGGCATCCAGATTGGTAAAGAAGAAGTCAAACTGTCACTCTTTGCAGATGACATGATATTGTATATAAAAAACCCTAAAGACTCCACTCCAAAACTACCAGAACTAATACTGGAATTCAGCAAAATTGCAGGATACAAAATTAATGCACCGAAATCTGTTCCTTTCCTATACACTAATGGTAAACTAACAGAAAGAGAAATCAGGAAAACAATTCCATTTACAATTGTATCAAAAACAATAAAATACCTAGGAATAAACCTAACCAAGGAAGTGAAAGACCTATACTCTGAAAACTACAAGACACTCTTAAGAGAAATTAAAGAGGACACTAACAAATGGAAACCCATTCCATGCTCTTGGCTAGGAAGAATTCATATGGTTAAAATGGCCATCCTGCCTAAAGCAATCTACAGATTCAATGCAATGCCTATAAAATTACCAACAGCATTCTTCAATGAACTGGGACAAATAGTTTTAAAATTCATATGGAACCACAAAAGACCCATATACCCAAAACAATCATGAGAAGGAAGAATAAAGCAGGGGGGATCTCACTTCCCAACGTCAAGCTCTACTACAAAGCCACAGTAATCAAGAAAGTTTGGTACTGGCACAAGAACAGACCCACAGACAAATGGAACAGAATAGAGAGTCCAGATATTAACCCAAACATATACGGTCAATTAATATATGATAAAGGAGCCATGGATATGCAATGGGGAAATGACAGCCTCTTCAACAGCTGGTGTTGGCAAAACTAGACAGCTACATCTCAGAGAATGAAACTGGATCATTGCTAACCCCTTACACAGAAGTAAATTAGAAATGGATCAAAGACCTGGATGTAAGTCACAAAACCATAAAACTCTTAGAAAAAAACATAGGTAAAAATCTCTTGGACATAAACATGAGCAAGTTCTTCATGAACATATCTCCCCAGGCAAGGGAAACAAAAGCAAAAATGAACAAGTGGGACTATATCAAACTGAAGAGCTTCTGTACAGCAAAGGACACCATCAATAGAACAAAAAGTCATCCTACAGTATGGGAGAATATATTCATAAATGACAGATCTGATAAAGGGTTGACATCCAAAATATATAAAGATCTCACACACCTCAACAAACATAAAGCAAATAATCCAATCAAATAATGGTCAGAGGAACTGAACAGACAGTTCTCCAAGGAAGAAATTCAGGTCACCAACAGACACATGAAAAGATGCCCACATCACCAGTCATCAGAGACATGCAAATTAAAACCACAATGAGATATCACCTCACACCAGTAAAGATCACCATCACTCATCCAAAAGACAAACAACAACAAATGTTGGCGAGGTTGTGGAGAAAGGGGAACCCTCCTACACTGCAGGTGGGAATGTAAATTAGTTCAACCATTGTGGAAAGCTGTATGGAGGTTCCTCAAAAAGCTCAAAATAGAAATAACATTTCACCCAGGAATCCCACTTCTAGGAATTTACCCTAAGAATGCAGTAGCCCAGTTTGAAAAAGACAGATGCATCCCTATGTTTATCGCAGCACTATTTACAATAGCCAAGAAATGGAAGTAACCTAAGTGTCCATCAGTAGATGAATGGATGAAGAAGATGTGGTACATATACACAATGGAATAATATTCAGCCATAAGAAGAAAACAAATCCTACCATTTGCAACAACATGGATGGAGCTAGAGGTATTATGCTCAGTGAAACAAGCCAGGCAGAGAAAGACAAGTACCAAATGATTTCACTCATATGTGGAGTGTAAGAACAAAGAAAAAACTGAAAGAACAAAACAGTATCAGACTCACAGAACCAAAGAATGGACTAACAGTTACTAAATGGAAAGGGACTGTGGAGCATGGGTGGGAAGGGACCCCATGGGTCCAAGAAGACACTAGCAGTTACCAAAGGGAAAAGGAGTGGAATGGGTGGGTGGGGAGGGAGAGAGAAGGGGACTTAGGGGTATTATGATAAGCACATATAAATATGATAAGCACATATAAAAAGGGGGGGCACAGGGAAGGCAGCATAGCACAGAGCAGACAAGTAGTGACTCTATAGCATCTTACTACACTGATAGACAGTGACTGCAATGGGGTGGGGGAAGACTTGTTAATGTAGGTGAATGTAGCAACCAGTGTTGCTCATGTGAAACCTTCAAAAGATTGTATATCAATGATACCTTAATAACAAACAAACAAACAAACAAACAAATAAATAAATAAATAAGGGAGGTGTGGGAAAGAAAGGGGGCATTACAATTAGCAAGCATAATGTGTGTGTGGGGGCACGGGGAGGGCTGTGCAACACAGAGAAGACAAGGAGTGACTCTACAGAATCTTACTATGCTGATGGACAGTGACTGTAATGGAGTATGTGGGGGGAACTCAGTGGTGGGGGGAGTCTAGTAAATATAATGTTCCTCATGTAATTGTAGATCAATGATACCAAAATAATAATAATAATAATAAAACCACAATGATGTGTCACCTCACGGCAGTTAGGATGTACAACATTCAAAAGACAAGGAACAAGAAATGCTGGTGAGGATGTGTAGAAAGGGGAATCCTCCTACACTGTTGTGGGAATGTAAATTAGTTCAACCATTGTGGAAAGCTGTATGGAGATTCCTCAAAAAATTACAAATAGAAATACCATTTGACCCAGGAATTCCACTCCTAGGAATTAACCTGAAGAAAACAAGATACCAGATTCAAAAAGACATATGCACCCCTATGTTTATCGCAGCACTATTTACAATAGCCAAGAAATGGAAGCAACCTAAGTATCCATCAGTAGATGAATGGATAAAGAAGATGTGGTACATATACAAAATGGAATATTATTCAGCCATAAGAAGAAAAAAATCCTATCATTTGCAGCAACATGAATGGAGCTAGAGGGTATTATTCTCAGTGAAATAAGCCAGGGGGAGAAAGACTAGTATCAAATGATATCACTCATTTGTTGAGTATAACAACGAAGCAAAACTGAAGGAACAAAACAACAGCAGACTCATAGACTCCAAGAAGACACTAGCAGTTACCAAAGGGAAAAGGAGTGGAATGGGTGGGTGGGGAGGGAGAGAGAAAGGGACTTAGGGGTATTATGATAAGCACATATAAAATGGAGGGGGCACAGGGAAGGCAGCATAGCACAGAGTGGACAAGTAGTGACTCTATAGCATCTTACTACACTGATAGACAGTGACTGCAATGGGGTGGGGGGGAACTTGTTAATGTAGGTGAATGTAGCAACCAGTGTTGCTCATGTGAAACCTTCAAAAGATTGTATATCAATGATACCTTAATAAATAATAAATAAATAAATAAATAAATAAATAAACTTAAAAAAAAGGAGTTCAGTTCATAATGTTAATAAGGCAATTTCATGTAGTCCCAAACAATCACCAAGCTTTTAACCTGAAGTAAGACAGGTTGATTATATGTTTTAACTGGAAGAACAAGCAAGGTAAGCCAAGCAAAACCTGTAAAAGGTGCAATGAGCAGGGCTAAGCTACTAGATGCTACTAAATTTATCCTAAAGCTCCTATAATTAAAATAAGGTGATATAGGCACACAATAGGGAGATCAATGGAAACTGAAGCAGAGCATCAGGAATTTAGTAAATGATAAAGACAGTACCATAAAGTGGGAAAAAGAATTTTTCTTTAAGATATGGTAAGATAACTGAATAGATAGGCTAAAAAAGATAAAGGAGGATCCATTCTCATCTATACATCAGGAAAACTCCAAATAGATCAGTCATGATAAATGTAAAAAAGAGACAATACAAGTATTAGAAAAAACATGTGTGAATTCCCCTATAACTTAAGAAAGAAGAAAACTTTCCCAACCATGACTAAAGATCCAGATGTAATGAAAGAAAATACTGAAAAATTTGACTACCTAAAATTATAAATTAAAAACAAACCGTCTTCGTAGTTAAATAAAGTTAAAACTAAATAAAAAAACAAAAAGGACAACCTGGGATGTATTTGCAACTTACATGACAAAGAAGGGGTTAATATGTCTGTATAATATTCCTAAAAATACAGAAGAAAACCAACAACCCTATAAAATATGGGTAAATGTTCTGAACAGAAAATTCACAGAAAGAGATGCAATGGCACTAAAATTCACAAAATCAAGCTCACACTTTAAAAAGAAAAATGTAAGCAAAAACTACACTGAACCATTTCACTCCTACTGCACTGGCAGAATCAAAAGCACATACACTTAGTTTGACTTACTATAGGCATAAAAGAATCCTCATACCCTGCTGTTGAGAATGCAAAATGATCAATCACTATGATGTGAAATATGGCAATGTTTAACTAAATTACATAAGAATTTACCACTTTTACTCAGAAATCCCAGTTCTGGGAATCAACCACAAGAACACACTGGCCAAAAATAGAAAAGATGTCGGCACAAGGCTGTATGTATTGCTGAAGATAAGGTGCAAAGGATCCACTAAGGCAGAAATGAGAGTGTACACAATAATACATTCAAAGGGAGAAATGTTTATTGCAAAGCATTAAGACAAATAAACAGATAAATGGAAGATGAAAGAAAGAATAGAAACTTCAACACTGAGTACACAGTATCCGAGACATCCCCAGAGCCTTGGTGGGACAATGATCAGATAGATGGAAAGTGAAAGGTAAGAGTAAAATCTTCACCCAGCTAAGTTCACAGCCTCCTAGTTGCACCAACTGAGAAGCCCCTGATAAGAGCCACCTTGGAGCCTCGGTGGGACAATGATCCCAGCCCACCAGTAGAACTTCAGGGTGCTGCCTTAGAGTTCCCAGACCCTTGTACAGACCTCTTATGTAAGTCTCATTTGTTATGATTTTACAACTTTGTGAGATAACTGGCTGTTCCAGTGTTCCCAGAACTGGCCAGGATCTGAGTACATTATGAAGAGCCAACCTCTTAACAGTCTGTTCAAGGTCTGTTTATCAGCAGAGCTTGTCTCAACACAAACCTTAGCAGTCTTCCTTTTCCCTACACTGTATCACCATTTATATGTGCAAAGACTAGATAAGACCCAAATAATTGATTAATACCGAACTAGTTGCATGTATTGTGGTACCACACAATGGAGTGCAAATCAGCTGGAAAAAGAACTGAGGATTATCTCTATATAGGCTACAGAGAGAAATCCATAATATAATAAGTGACAAAACAAAGTATAAGAGAGAAAATCAAGTATAACATGGAACAAAGCTCTACATGTGCTTATATTAAAAATAACAATACAAAAATGAATGGTTGTCTGCATCAGGTGAGAGAAGGAATAAGAAACAGGATGCAGAGCGCAGGAACAGAGGCCAGACTGATCTCTGAAAATGCCTTAGTTATCTGTATAGTTCATCTTTGGAAACACACGTATTTTTTATGATTATAAAAAAATTACCAAAATAAAAACAAAACTCTTAAGACAAACAGTAAGGAAACAAATGAACCTAATTATGTCTCAATGTGATGGCATAGCACAGAGAGGAAATGCCTCTGTTAACTTTAAATCACAGGAATGTGACTGTATATCACAATGGCACTATCACTTAAGGACAAAAGAATAGTAAAACAAAGACAAAAACCATGAAAAAAGATTCACAAATCTGGCTCTATCAAAATGTGAAACTTTTATATGATCAATTATACCATAAAGTTTGAAAGACAAGACAAACCTGGAGAAGATATTTACAACAAATATAACAAAATGAATATTGCAGAATTCATAAAGGGTATTTATAAATTAGTAAGAAATACTGAACAAAATCAATAGAAAAACATAAAATATATAAACAAACATTCATAAAAGAAACTGAAAGGCCCAATCTTACTCATAATGGGAAAAATACAAATCAAAACAATGAGATGTTCATCATCCACCAGATTGGCCATAACTTTTAAATGACAATTCCAGTTGCTAGCAAGGAGGTAAAGAAAGGTTTACTATCAATCTAACAGCTAGTGAGTGTGGTAGTGGTCACTCAGGAGACCAATTTGGCACACCAGGTAACATTGGAACTCCTTACTTTTTCTGATCCAACTATATGAATCGTATGTGTATACTCTGGAGAAATACTCACTCTTACGCAGAGAAAATGTAAAGGATGTTCACTTAAGTATTACATATAATAATAAAAAACAGAAATGACATAATGTCTTTCAGTGAGGAAATGGACAACTAAATGTGGTATTGTCCCAGAATAGAATATGAAAAAAAAAGATGTATTAATCAACTTAGATGGATCTTAAGTGCAATATTAAATGTTTTTTAAAAAAGCTACAGTAACATATATATCAAATGAAGTAGCCTTCATAATTCCAAAATGCATATAGGATAAAAATATATACTCTTTCATGATATTGTACATATTATACATTTCTGTCACTTAATACAAACAGAATGAGAAGTCAGTGGGTATACACAAACAGAACAGTGAGTCAAAGATGAAGACCCAGGAGTGGTAAACTGAATAATGGCCCTCAGATATCCATGTCCTAATCCCTGAATCCTGTGACAATTACTATATATGGTGAAAGACACTGCAGATGTGATTAAGTTAAGATTCTTGAAAAGATGAGACTATTTGGGATTCCCAGGGTGGGCCCTAAGCATAATCACAAGTGTCCTAATTAAGGGGCAGAGATCCCACTACAGAAGAGAAAGCAAAGTAAAGAGACTGAAGTGATGTGCTCTTAGAGGAGGAAGGTACTCCAGCAGCTACAAAGAGCAAGGAAACATATTCTCCTCTCAGAACCCCAGAAGGTACCAGTCCTGCTGCCACCTTGATTTTAGCCCTCTAAGCCTGATTTCAGGCTTCCAACTTCTATAAGAGGACAGACTGGTGTTGGTTAAGTCACTAAATTCGTGGCAATCTGTTATAGCTGTAATAGGAAACTAATGTACAGGGGATACATTATTTATCAAGAGTCCAAAGATTCCATGAAAGAGACATCCCAGGTGATGGAGTCATCGGAGCCTCCAGTAGAGGCTTTGTGGAAAAAGAGCACAGGCAGTGGGGTCAAATGTTGTAGAAGGGTCAAATAAATCAAAAGCTGCAAAATATCACTGACAGCAAACCTTGGTCAGGGAAAAGGGAGGAGTGGGGAACTCCCAGGGCCCCATCCTGCCACAGAGATACTCCAAAACTCGAAAACTGTCAGAATCAACTTTCTATCAGAACTCTGGGACACAAAGACTTACAACAACAAAGCAAATTATTAATCAATAAAAATGCAACTGAAACCTGGTAGGAGGGACCTGTGCTGTTCTAACTTGCTCCATCTCACCCTCTTGGGCCATATTCATTGGCCAGAGCTCCCACAATTAAACATACAGACTGAGTGGCTTAAAAACATTGATTATCTTGAAGTTCTGAGACTAGACTATAATTAAGGTGTCAGCAGGGTTCGTTCCTTCTGAGGGCAGTGAGGGAAGAATCTATTCAGGCCTCTCTCCTTGCCTTGCAGATGGTCATCTTCTCCCTGTCTCTCCACATCACCTTCCCTCTTTATGTAGCTCTGTACCCAAATTTCCCTTTTATAATGACTCCAGTCATATTGGATTAGGGCCAGTATGGAACAGGCATAAGGACAAGTTTACAGGTCAGGTGAACAGAATTGAGAATGCAGAAATAAACACACACATCTATGGTCAACTGATGCTCAACAGAGGTGCCAAGATTATTCAGTGGGAGAAACAATGGTCTCTCCAACAACAGTATTTGGAAGAACTGGATATCTACATGCAAATGAATGGAACTGGACTCTCATATTACATACAAAAATTAACTCTAAATGGTTCAAAGACCTAAATGTGTCAGAGAAAGCTGTAACACTCTTAGAAGAAAACACAGTAGTACATTTTTATGACCTTAGATTTGGCAACAGATTCTTAGGTATGACATCAAAAACACATGTAACAAAAGAAAAATAGATAAACCCAATGACCAAATTAAAACCTTTGTGAATAAAAAGATGTTATAAATATCAAGAAAATGAAGACACTTCACAGAATAAACACTTCCTATTTATTCACAGGAAGAAATATTTGGAAATAATATATGATAAAAATTTAGTACCAAAATATTCACACAATAAGCATCCCAGTTTCAAAATGGACAAAGACTTGAATAGACATGTCTGCAAAGCAGATATACAAATGTCTAAGAGCACATGAAAAGGTACTCATTAGTCACTAAGGAAAAGCAAATGAAAAGCAGAATGAAATATTACTTCATACCAATTATGATGGCTTTAAAATAAAAAAATAGGCAATAACAAGTGTTGTCAATGAGTGAGGAGAAACTAGAACTCTCACACATTGCTGGTGGAAATGTAAAGTTCCATTATGAAAACAGTTTGGCAGTTCATCAATAGATTAATAACATAATTAACATATGATCAAGAATCTCCCCTTTTAGATGAATACCCAGAATTTAAAACAGGTATTCAAACAAAAATTTGTACATGAATGTTCATAGCAGTACTATTCACAATAGCTATAAGGTGAAAACAACACAAATGTCCACCAACTGATAAACAGATAAACAAAATGTGTACATACATATAATGGAACACAATTCAGCAGTAAAAAGGAATGAAGACCTGGTAAAAGGGCCCAAATTTTCAGCTATAAAATTACTGAGGCCTAAGGATATAATGTATAACCAATCTGTCCTCTTATAATGTAATGTATAAAAAAAGTAAGGTGATGGATGTGTTAGTTTAGATGGGAGAAATCCCTTCACAATATATACATATATGAAATTATCATGTTGTACCCTTTAGCCCTTTGATATTTTCCAATGTTGTCAACTGTATGTTAATAAAGTTGGAGGGAATAATGAAGTCTGTTACATGATACAATATGGATGAATCTTGAAAACCTACTAAGTAAAGGAAAATACAAAAAAATACATACTGTATGATCATATTTATATAAAATATTGAGAAGAGGCAAGTCACAGAGACATAAAGCAGATTAGCACAGCAGTTACCAGGAACTGGGCTCAGGGGGAATGGAGAATGACTTTAAAGGGTATGAGATTTTCTTCTGGGGTGATGAAAATGTTCTGGAAATAGATAGGGATGATTGCTTCACAAGACTGTATGTAGTAAATGCCACTGAATTGTACACTTATATATATATGACTTTTTCTGATAAGTCTAGTTAACTTTTTTGGGGTATCATTAATCTACAATTACATGAGGAACATTATGTTTACTAGGCTCCCCCCTTCACCAAGTCCCCCCCCCAACAAACCCTACTTCAGTCACTGTCCATCAGCATAGTAAGATGCTGTAGAATCACTACTTGTCTTCTCTGTGTTGCACAGCCCTCCCCGTGCACCCCCCCACATTATACATTCTAATCGTAATGCCCCCTTTCCTTGACTCCCCTTATCCCTCCCTTCCCACCCATCCTCCCCAGTCCCTTTCCCTTTGGTAACTGTTAGTCCATTCTTGGGGTCGGCTGCTGTTTTGTTCCTTCAGTTTTTGCTTTGTTCTTATACTCCACAGATGAATGAAATCATTTGGTACTTGTCTTTCTCCACCTGGCTTATTTTGCTGAGCATAATACCCTCTAGCTCCATCCATGTTGTTGCAAATGGAAGGATTTGTTTTCTTCTTATGGCTGAATAATATTCCATTGTGTATATGTACCACATCTTCTTTATCCATTCATCTACTGATGGATACTTAAGTTGCTTCCATTTCTTGGCTATTATAAGAAGTAAGATTCTTAACTTAGTCTTTAGCAAGCAGACAATAACTCAGCCCACCTTGGAGGCAAGGAAGGCAGTCTTGATATGCTCCCAGACCAGAAGCTGCTATCCTGGAAAGGAATTAGAGCAGTAAATTTCTTGTGTTAAGTTAATTTTGCAGAATTACCCCAAGGACTGATAATAGAAAATAAAATGTCTTGTCAAAGATAAACATCTTGAGACCACTTAAGAAGTCCACACCCCTAACCCTTTGTCACATTCCTGAAAAATCCTTAAAAGGGGAACCCCCAACCTTTCAGTGTGCTCCTCTCTCTGAGGTCGCTCGCACTTTCTAAGTGCATAGCCTTAAATAAAACTTTCCCAGTATTTCAGCACACCTCTCTGACATAGCTCACACTCCCTTCTCCGAGTGTGCACTTTCTCACTTTAAATAAAACTTAAACATTTCAGCACATCTTCTCTAAGTTCACCCGCACATTTTCTCTCTTTAACTGCACAACTTTAAATACAATATTACTCTGCCTCATTGCTGTATCTCTGCCCTTCAATTCTTTGTTGTGGCAGGGACAAGAATGGGGAAAAATAAACAAGGCCCCCTAACAGAGGGAGTCAAGCAGAAAGAGTTCAGGGCCCTGTAAGTTTCAAGGAGCTTCAGGGCCCTGGTAGATTTCAAAGCTCTTATAAGTTTCAAAAAAAATAAGTATGCTGAGATACTTTCATTTATCTGACTAATATTCAAACATCCCAGGCCAAGTTGCTCCTGGCCTTTTGAGCTTTAACTTATTAACTTATTAACTCTGAGTCTTTTCTGGCTCTCTAGTTTTAACTGGTTAACACTATGAGTCTCTTTTAGTGGGCTTCACTGACCATAAATTCTCTCTCCACCCCGCTCATATCTATTTTCCTGCCTAACAAGGTTACACACACTTAGAAAGGGTGGGTGACCTCAGAGAGAGCTGCACTCCAATCCAACTTAGCTATTCAAAAGAACACTTAGATAGATCTCAGCTCTGATTGGTAATGCTCTAACAAATGAAGCATTGTACTTTTAGCCAATCAAGAGTTGGGTTGTGATATCATCAGTGTAAGATAAATTCTAGCCAAAATAAGCAGGTGAAGAGAGGCAACAAAGGGCCAGGTAGTTTATTTGAATGCAATTCCAGGGCGAGATTTCCTGGTCTACAGAAATGGAGGCTGGGGAAGTTGGGCTTAAGTAGACAGACAGTTTTTAAAGAAGGTAGGGGGAGGCAGAGCTTAGATTTACAGCGGCATGAGGATTGGCTAGCTCAAGGCACATTTTTCAGGTTGGGAGGGGGCAATAACCAGGGACTTTGGCACATCATCATTGTCCGATGTGCTCACTCCTCCCTCCGGTGCCTCCAGTCTTACATTTCAGCCTTTTGGTTATAATGGGCACTGACTCGATCTGGCTACTTCTGGCTGAGTGGGGTGGGGGGAGCGACATGGGGGGTTTTAAGGCTGGTTGATGGCTGGAGGCTCAGTCAGGAGGGGCGAATACTTGTGGAGCAACAGTTGATTGACTTTTATGTGTGACATTTCTGCTATGCACTGTTGAAGGAACTTAAAAACACATGGACCAATAAGGAGTATGAAACAGATTGCTGCAACAGGGCCTAGGAGAGGCACTAACCAGGCCATAATAGGGGATTGAAACTAGCTGTATGGATTATTACCTGATATGCCAGTTCCTTGGAGTTCTTTCTTTAGTTCTTGTAGTTTGTGAACATTCTACTCTATGAGTCCTGACTCATTGATATAGTAACAACACTGTTCCTGGAGGAATAGACAAGTCCCTCCCTTCTCTGCAGTAAGGAGGTCTAAAGAATGGCAGTTTTGGAGGGTTACTTGGGCCAAGGAGATGACTTGCCTCTGGAGGGATGCCAGAGAGGCCACAGATGCCTGGACAGCTGCCTCGAGCCATCATTCCAGTTTTTCTAGGGCTGTAATACTGTAACCCAGGGCACCAGCGCTCACTCCCATGGCTAGAATGGAGGAAGTGAGGGAGATTTCTGCCACTAAAGGCAGGAGGACTGCTCTCTTGTGATGGGAATCTAGGGCCCAGGAGTTGGCAAACTCAGCTCTCCTGTATAGGGTCAGCTTAGGGACTAGGGTGACCAGCAGGCAAGAAGCATTTGCAAAGTTGGTTTCGTATAAGGTCCCATTGCACCACAGGAAAGTGCCTGACAGGGAGCAGAGAAAGGAAGGCTGCTTATAGTGATGTCTCAAGGTCACATTTGCTTCAGGTGTTTTGAATAATGGTACCTCTCCAATAAGTTTGGGCTCTGAGGGAGGGCTTGAAGGGCAGGGTAGGCTTTCTCTTGGTGGTACCTGAACTGTCACCACAGGGGTTTCTATAAGGGAAGTGCAGAGGAAGCATTGTGTCAAGGAAGTATTGAGGAGGGTGTGCCAGAATAAATCTAGCCCCTCCCACAGGAGACTTAACCAAGAAAAGGGAAGGGTCTTAGCGTTTTGTTGTATGTGAGTCTGTAGGTGGGTTTCTTAGGTTTTAATGGCCTGTTGTACTTCTTCGAGATGTTTGGGGGCACTTACCTCTAGGTATTGGTGAATCGTGATAGTCTGGCAGGGGTATGCTTGAAAATTATTTAAATAAACACCTCCTCATTCCAGCAATTATGTAAAGGGTCCTTGATGTTTAAATACCTCTTTGCCTGGGGTGCCCAGCATTGAAAAGTAAGCATATGGTGGCTATTGCCTGGGCGGCCTTCTACCATCCAATTAATGACACAAGGGGCCCAGGGGCACCCAAAATTTTCTTTGACCCACTGTGTTCTGCACCTTCCTGTTTGCTGAAAGGTGAAGCAGAGGGCCATGTGGGTAGGTGTCTCTCCATCAGGGCACCAACCTCAGTTAAGAGGGAGGGCAATTACGGGCTGACAATTGTTAACTTCACAAAAGGCTGATCCAATCGTCTCTTCTACCTGCCCATTTTTTATGGTGTATTGTTGGGTGGCTTCAAATTGATACCTGATGGGAGAGGGTGAGGCTACTTCACTATGTAGGAGAAGGAGTAGGATGAGGAGCCCTTTGGAATTGGATCCATAGAGGTCCAACTTGTTCTGCTTGCCAAACATCATCGGGAAGGGGGGCTCTTTTTAGTCGGGAAATATGGTACCACGCAGGGTGTCCTGAGAGTTTGGCAGCAGTGGGGGTTGTGAGGATTACAGTGTATGGTCCTGTCCAGCGAGGCTGGAGTGATTGAGGCTGGAGTTCTTTTAGAAGTACCTCGTCTCCTGGCTGAAGGAGATCTGCGTCCTCTGGGTTGTCAGACAACGTGGGCTGGGTTAGGAGCTGGTCTGCATGTTCTCTGAGATGTCTCAACAGTGAAAAATAAGGAAGGTAGGAGGCTAAAGAGGAGAGGCAGCAGGCAGGCTTGTGTTTAGTAAGAAGGGTCTGCCATACATTAGCTCAAATGCGCTTAACCCAACAGGTTCTCAGGGGGCAGCATGCAGTCAAGCGAGAGCAATGGGGAGATCGGGCCATGAGAGCTTTACCTCTAGAGACAGCTTAGTTAGTTGGTCCTTTAGGAGGCTGTTAGCCCTTTCAACTTCACCCAATGATTGGGGGTGATAGGGTATATGGAGGTTCTAGGTGATGTTGAGAGCCTCGGCTTTTAGCTGATTAGCCCTTTCAACTTCACCCAATGATTGGGGGTGATAGGGTATATGGAGGTTCTAGGTGATGTTGAGAGCCTCGGCTTTTAGCTGAGTGACCCGAGAGATGAAAGCAAGCCCATTGTCTGACTGTAGTGAGGCAGGCAGGCCAAAACGGGGGATGATATGTGCCACCAATGTCTGTACCAGTACTGAGGTTGTTTCTTGTCTGGCAGGGAAGGCTTCAATCCACCCTGAAAAGGTATCAACCAGAACTAGTAAATACTGGAGCTTTTTATGCTTAGGCATGTGGGTGAAATTGACTTGCCAGTCCTGTCCAGGGATCATTCCTCTCATCTGGTGGAGGGCCATCCAGGTCTTCAGAGCACCTTGAGATGAGACACGATGACAAGTAGTACAGGTTTGGTGCACCTGATTTATGGCCTTGCAGAGACCATAAGGGGCAAATATGGGGGAGAGAAACTGGGGCATGACCTCTGGCCCAATGTGTAGAAACTGATGAATTTTGGATATGATATCTCGGCCTTGGGCTTGGGGGAGGGCAATTCATCCCCCGAGATATATCCATCCTTAATCTCCTAACACCCCCCCTCCTGATGTAGGAGCAATTGCCATATGTCATTGGGGTATTGGGGAAGTAGAGAGGGGGAAAGAAACAGCACAGAAGGTTGGCTAGACCTGGATGTTAACTGTCGGGCCATGGCATCTGCCAATGCATTACGTCTGGTTACTGGATCGTTTCCAGTCTGATGTCCTTTACAATGCATGATGGCCACCTCCCTGGGGTCCTGTAGGGCCTGTAGCAGGTGGCTGATAGCCCTGCCATTTGATGATTGGGGTTCCCTTGGTGGTAAGGAAGCCCCTTTCCTTCCAAATCGCAGCATCAGTGTGTGTAATTAGGAAGGCATATTTAGAGTCAGTATAAATTGTGGCCCTCTTCCTGGCTGCCAGCTGTAATACCCAGGTAAGAGCCACTAATTCGGCTTTCTGGGAGGTGGTCCCAGATGGGAGTAGGTTTGCTTCTATCACTTGCTACAGAGTCACCACTGCATAGGCTGCCCTTCGCACCCCATCACTCCCCTTCACTGAACTTCCATCTATGAAAAAGGTCAAGTCAGGATTTTTGAGGGGCATGTCTTGTAGGCCCTCTCTAGATTTTCTAAGAACCTCTACAATCTCCACACAGGAATGACTGGGCTGATCTACCTGATTGCTGATGGGAAGCAAGGAAGCTAGATTAAGGGATGGAGAGACTTATAGGGTTACCTGTGGATGTTCAATAAACAGGAGGTAGAATTCTTGTACTCTTGAAGGACTCAAGAAGGCCAGAGATTTATGAGTCAAAAGATCTTGTAACCGGTGTGGGGAATACACAGTAATGGGCTGTTGGAGCATTAATTTCAGGGCTTCTCGGGCCAGACTTCCTACAGCTGCCATGGCTCGGAGGCAAGGTTGCCACCCCGTGGCAGTGGTATCCAACTGTTTGGAGAGAAAGGCAATGGGACAGCATCCCGGCCCCACTGGCTGTACCAGCACTCTGGTGACCACTCCTGCCCTCTCTGCTGTATATAGGGTAAAGGGCTTAGTTAAGTTGGGGAGCATTAACAGGGGGATGAGAGCAACACATTCTGCAATTGATTGAAAGCAGAAGCTACTTCAGTGTGTGAAGTTAGCAGCCCCATAGGAGTCTCTGTGGCAGCCGCATAGAGCGGTCTAGCCAGAAGGACAAAGTTAGGCACCCAGTGTCTGAAAACCCCACTAAGCTTAGAAAGGATAGTATCTCGGCTCCTGAAGTAGGTGGCAAGAGAACTTTAATCACAGCCGCTTGGTCTGCCGTTAGGGCTTTAGTGGTGGGAGTTAGAGTTAGCCCGAGGTATGTAACTTGGGATAGAGATAGCTGTTCTTTGGCAGGGGATACTCTGTATCCCATGTCTTCCAGGAAATTAAGAAGAGATGTGGTGTCTAGAACTGAGGCCTCCTTTGAGGGGCTGCAAAGTAAAAGATCATCTACATATTGGAGGAGAGTACTCTCTCCCATTGAATGTTGCGAAAGGTCCTCTGCCAGGGCCTATCTAAAAAGATGGGGGCTATCTCTAAAACCTAGAGGTAGAACTGTCCAGGTCAGTTGTCTAGATCAACAGGTGTCAGGGTCTTCCCACGTGAAGGCAAATAGCAGCTGGGAGTTGAGTGGAGAGGTATAGTGAAAAGGCATCCTTAAGGTCTAGTGCAGTAAAATGAGAGGTACTGGAAGGAACCTGAGACAGAAGAGTATATGGGTGAGGCACTACTGGGTGTAAGGGAATAACAGCCTCATTAATTATTCGGAGGTCCTGAATGAGGCGATATGCTCCAGAAGGCTTTTTCACTGGCAAGATGGGAGGATTGCATGGAGAGTTAGTTGGTACTAAAAGCTCTTGTGAGAGTAGACGATTAACAATAGGCTGTAGTCCCCTTTGGCGAGCCTGTAAAATAGTAAATTGAGGCCGAGAAAGGAAGCAGGATGGGTCTTTAAGGCATATTAAAACCGGGGTGTGGTGGGTTGCTACCAAAGGGGTGGAGATGTCCCACAGGACTGGATTGACAGCAGTCCAGGGAGTTGGGAGACCCAGGTTTCTGTCATCCAACCCTCCTTTGCCGACCAGAGCAATGAGGGAACCTAAGCATTCAAAAGGTGGGAGGGAAACAGAGGCTCCTAACTTATAGAGCAAATCCCATCCTAATAGAGGGGTAGGACAGGAAGGCATGACTAGAAAGGAATGGGTAAATGGGATGCTTTGAAAGGTGCAGGCTACTGGGCCCATCTCTAAAGGCTTGGAGGGAGTTCCCATGACCCCAACTATGGAGACTTTGGCAGGGTATAAAGGCCCTTTTAAGGAGTAGAGAGCAGAGTAGGTAGTCCCCATGTCCACTGAGAAGGAGATGGGCTTACCCGCTACCTACAGCTTAGCCTGGGCTCGGTGAGGGTGATTGGGGTGTTCGGGTCCAGGCGTCTTCAATCTTCAAGGATGTCCAGCAGGTCTGAAGGGTAGTCCTTTGAGGGCATCCACCCCCCGCGGGGCTCTGCTGCCAGGGGAGGACTACCCCTAGTGGACAGTCTACTTTCCAATGACCTCGCTTACTGCAGCTGGGGCATGGTTTGGTCAGTTTGCGTGGGTTAGGGCACTTCTATGCCCACTGCCCTTCTTCACCACACCAAAAGCAAGGGCCCAGAGGTTCAAGTCAATCTTCAGGGACACCCCAATGATCTCCACGAGCCCGCCGGAGAGCAGCTCTTATGGCGCGATTCTGTTCTGCCATTCGGGAAGCTGACCTCCTCTTGCTCTCTCTTCTCAGGCATGAAAAACTTTAAATGCCATATCTACCAGGTCTCCTAGAGGGGTCTGGGGACATCCTCAGTCTTTTTAAGCTTGTGCCTGATGTAGGGAGCTGACAGTTATAAAATGCATGGCCAGGAGAGAGGAACCTAATACTGAGGCCAGGTCAATCTTAGTAAAAGCTCCTAGAGTTTCTTTCAGGTGCTTAAGGAATTCTGATGGGTTTTTGTCAGGTTTCTGGGTAATTTCTCTAAGCTTATCATAATTGATAGCTTTTTGGGTGGTTGAGTTCATACCTGCCAATAAGTAGTGAACCATGCGATCTCGGCATGCTTCACCCTTGGGAGAATTATAATCCCACAAGGGTTCTTGTAGAGGAATAGCTTCTCTGCCCATAGGTTCCCGCTCATCTGTGGCATGGGCCTCATTGGCAAAGTGCTGTGCCACTGCCGTGACATGGTCATATTCCTCCGGGGTTAGAGTGGATTGGAGGACTACATGTACATCGTGCCAGGTGAGCTTGTAAGCTTGAGTGAGATATTTAAACTGTTTAGCGAACATTACGGGATTGGAGGAAAAGGACCCCAATCACTGTTCTACTTGGGACAAGTCTGCCAGGGAAAAGGGAACATGAACCTACACTACTCCCTCAGCTCCTGCTACCTCTCTCAGAGATCACATGAGCTTGAGACCGCTGTGACTTAGAGTGAGTTACAGGAAGGCTAGACCACTTGGGCACCAGTCACAGTGAGTAAGATGGTGGCGTGTTTGAAGGAGGGTATGGAGGAGGTGACCTTGGTAGCAGGGGATACAACCTGGGAATTGGTGCAGAACTTAAAGGCAGGGGACTAGGATATGGGGGAGTTTTATCTGTTTTATCCAAAGTGGAGTCAGCACCTGTGGAGCAAAATGATGGCTCAACTGAAAAAGAAGGGGAACAAGGTGGAAGAGAAACTGGAAGAGAAGGAGAACAAGATGGAGGAGAGACTGGAAGAGAAGGAGAACAAGATGGAGGACAGACCAGAAGAGAAGGGGAACAAGGTGGAGGAGAGATCGGAAGAGAAGGAGAACAGGATGGAGGACATGAACAATGAGGAAGGGAGCTGGGCCCCGCAGTGGGCCTGGAGGAGTGGAAAGGGGTGTAGCCAAGATCCTCCACTGAGTCCGTCAGAGAAGAGCCTCCCAGTAGTAAGAGTGGTAGAGATTGGCAGTCTTTGGCAGAGGCCTGAGCCAACAAAACTTGGGAAGGAGTACACTTAACACATAGATCTGGGTGGGTGCACAAAGTCCAAAAGGCCTGCACATATGGGATTTCACCCCACTTTCTGCTCCAGTGGTAATAATTAGTTAAGTCGGTGAGGAGGCCAAAATTGAAAGTTCCCTCAGGGGGCCAGTGAGATTGATTGTCCAAGGGATACTGAGGCCAGACCTGAGAGCAAAGGAAGACTAACTTCTGTTTGCAAACTTCCCGGGACAAATATAGAGGAGCCAAATTAGAAATGAGACACTGCAATGGGGTCTGAGCCTCTGCTTTTGAGGGCTGGTTCCCCATGTCTGTGCCACTCCCCAACTAATCCCGCTGAGAGGAGCACCCAGCATCCCAATTGTGCCAAGTCAGGGGAGACGGCCTGGGAGCCTGGGTGAGGGAAGTCTCCCACACTGCAGGGCCAGGGGTGGGTATCCTGGATGCCCACAGTGGATGCACTAGATGCCCAGACCTGGATGTAGCTACGATTTCAGATGGACCAGGTGAAATGGAGTTAGGAAGGGAAACAGACTGGGGGAAACTGAGGGACTCACTGGAAAATAGTCCATGCAGTGGAGAGCAGGCTGAGGTACCGGGTCGGGAAGGAGGAGGCAGGGCTGCTGATGGCCAGTTGGGGCCCTGTGCTCACTCTCCTTCCCGGGATTTTGGCACCAAATGTAAGATAAATTCTAGCCAAAATAAGCAGGCGAAGAGAGGCAATAAAAGGCCAGGTAGTTTATTTGAACACAATTCCCGGGCAAGATTTCCCAGTCTACAGAAATGCAGGCTGGGGAAGTTGCACATAAGTAGACAGGCAGTGAGTTTTTAAAGAAGGTAGGGGGAGGCAGAGCTTAGATTTACAGCGGCACGAGGATTGATTAGCTCAAGGCACATTTTTCAGGTTGGGAGGGGACAACAGCTGGGGACTTTGTCACGTCATCAGTGTCCAATGTGCTCACTCCTCCCTCTGGTGCCTCCAATCCAACTCAGCTATTCAAAAGAACACTTAGATAGACCTCAGCTCTGACTGGTAATGCTCTAGCAAATGAAACATTGTACTTTTAGCCAATCAAGAGTGCGTTATGATATCATCAGTTCAGTTCTCTGTTTGGTCTGGGCGTGGTGGGACTTTCTCCTCTCAGGAGGCAAATATAAACCCCAGATATCACAGCCCTGATGGTATCCTTCCTTGGAGGCCCTTCTGAGCAGCAGGAACTTTCTCTTTTCACTCATTATAAGAGACTTGGTGGTTGCTCCATACTCTTGTCTGCTGGCTTCATTCTTTGTTGCCTCAAGACATGATCCTGGGAAGAACAGCATCTCAGCAGTAACACTGTGGCCTTGCGGGAAGGCTTG